>NC_052076.1:3043696-4243696 GCF_015852505.1 Tachyglossus aculeatus | reverse complement strand
CCAGGAGACGGAGGGAGTCTCTCCGCGGGGAGGGAAGCGGGAAGCGGAGGAGGGGTCCACAGGGGGAGAGCTGGCAGCAGGAGGCTCTTACCTCTCCCTCATGGGATGCCAGCGAGGCCTGGGGGAAAGGGTGTGTGGCTGGGGATCAGGAGACCTCCTGGGTGACCTCAGGAAAATCACGCACCCTCTCTGGGCCCTGGTCTTCTTCCCTCCCTTCCTGACGGGGACAGGTGCTGAGAGGGGGACGTGAGAACTGACCCCCACCCCACCCTGGTATCACTTCCAGTAGGAGAGATTTGTTTTTTTTGTTTTTCTGGGATTTGTTAAGTACTTAGTAGGTGCCAAGGTGTTGTACTAAGCGCTGGAGTAGATATATGCTAATCAGGTTGGACCACCTGGGACTCACAGTCTTAATCCCCATTTTTCAATGGGGATTAAGACTGAGAAGCAGTCTTGAGAATTTACATTGAGAAGCAGTGTGGCTCAGTGGAAAGAGCCCAGGCTTTGGAGTCAGGGGTCATGGGTTCAAATCCCAGCTCCACCACTTGTCAGCTGTGTGACTTTGGGCAAGTCACTTCACTTCTCTGGGCCTCAGTTACCTCATCTGGAAAATGGGGATGAAGACTGTGAGCCCCCCGTGGGACAACCTGATCACCTTGTAACATCCCCAGTGCTTAGAACAGGGCTTTGCACATAGTAAGCACTTAATAAATGCTATCATTATTATTATTATTATTACAGACGAGGTAACTGAAGCAGAGAGGAAGTGAAGTGACTTGCCCAAGGTCACATGGCAGACAACAGAGAAGCAGCGTGGTTCATTGGAAAGAGCACGGGCTTTGGAGTCAGAGGTCATGGGTTCAAATCCCGGCTCCGCCAACTGTCAGCTTTGTGACTTTGGGCAAGTCACTTCACTTCTCTGTGCCTCAGTTCCCTCATCTGTAAAATGGGGATTAAGACTGTGAGTCCCACGTGGAACAACCTGATCACCTTGTATCCCCCCAGCGCTTAGAACAGTGCTTTTTCTAGACTGTGAGCCCACTGTTGGGTAGGGACCGTCTCTATATGTTGCCAACTTGTACTTCCCAAGCGCTTAGTACAGCGCTCTGCACACAGTAAGCGCTCAATAAATACGACTGAATGAATGAATGAATGGTCAGAGCTGGAATTAGAACTCACGTCCTTCTGACTCCTAGGCTCGTATTCTATGAACTAGGCCACGCTGTTTCTCAAGGGGAGATGGGGGTCCTCAGAGCCTGGCCCCTCCTGAGGGAGTGGGGCCGGGGATGCCCACGGGGCGAGAGGTGACAAAGAGGAGAGGGAGTGGCACTCCTCCATGTGGGGAGGACCTGATGCCTCTGGGTGCCTCTGAGCCAGTTGGGAAAGGTTGTAAGGACAGAACCACTTCCCGGGATGCCGGCTCTGTCCCACAAACTGTTCCCCTGGGAGCGAGTCCAGGAACTTTGGCTCTGGGAGCAGATCTGGTCCCACTGGGGCCGAGAGGGGAGAAACCCAGGGCAACGACCCCTGATTTGCCCTTCTCTAGGGGTCATCCGGAGCCCCGCTCAGTGATGTTCCAGCTGGTTCCAGCTGGTTCACTGTACCTCGTTCTCGCCTGTCCCGCCGTCCACTGCCGACCCACGTCCTCCCCCTGGCCTGGGATGATGATGGTATTTGTTAAGCGCTTACTATGTGCCAAGCACTCTTCTAGACTGTGAGCCCACTGTTGGGTAGGGACCGTCTCTATATGTTGCCGACTTGTACTTCCCAAGCGCTTAGTACAGTGCTCTGCACACAGTAAGCGCTCAATAAATACAATCGAATGAATGAATCTGCTGCCCACATGCCACAGAGCCTGAGCAGAGGGTGCAGCTGGATCGGTCCCTGATGCCCGGAGGGGCAGGGGTGCAGCAAAAGGGGTCTTGGACTGTGAGCCCACTGTTGGGTAGGGACCGTCTCTATATGTTGCCAACTTGTACTTCCCAAGCGCTTAGTACAGTGCTCTGCACACAGTAAGCGCTCAATAAATACCATTGATTGATTGATTGATTGAATGCCCTCCCTCCACACATCCGCCAAACTCGCTCTCTTCCTCCCTTCCAAACCCTACTGAGAGCTCACCTCCTCCAAGAGGCCTTCCCACACTGAGCCCCCTTTTTCCTCTCCTCCTCCCCATATCCCCGCCCTACCTCCTTCCCCTCCCCACAGCACCTGTATATATGTTTGTACAGATTTATCACTCTATTTATTTTCCTTGTACACATTGACTATTCTATTTATTTTGATCGTGATGTGCATTTAGCTTTAATTCTATTTGTTCCGACGACTTGACACCTGTCAACACGTTTTGTTTTGTTGTCCGTCTCCCCCTTCTAGACTGTGAGCCCGTTGGCGGGTAGGGATTGTCTCCTATCTGTTGCCGAATTGTGCTTCCCAAGTGCTTAGTCCAGTGCTCTGCACACAGTAAGCGCTCAATAAATACGACTGAATGAATGAATGGTTTGCAGACAACGTGGTGAGGCCCAGGGGCCCGGAGGGCCAGGAGAAGCTGGGAGCTCCGACTCACTGTGTTCAAATCTTCCAGCTGCGTGTTCACGCCTGCCAGCATCTCCCTGCGCTCACTGGCAGCCTCGGGGCAGGGGTACACGGTGGCCCGGAACCTGGAATACACACACGCAGCGGCCGGTGATAAACTGAGGCACTCCCCCCGACCCCCGGCCTCTGGGCCCACACTTCTCACCCATCACAGATCTTCTGGATCTTCTGCTTGAGCTGCTCCCCTTGGTAGAAAATGATGAAGGAATTCTTCTTGATCTCATCTTTCTAGGAGAGTCAAGGGGCAGATTGTCAGCAAGAGCCATCCCCTCTGCCACCCCTGCCAAGCCCAGCGTTCGACCTCCCTTCTTCCCGGCCCCGGGACCCTGGTTCCAGCTCGGATCCAGCACCGACCCTCAATCGGTGGGTGTTGAAGGGAAATGGGATGGGAAGACGCAAGCCCAGCCCTCACGCTTCACTCTTCTAATGCTAACCTCCCCGTACCTTGATCTCATGATGATGACGGCATTTATTGAGCGCTTACTATGTGCCACTGTTCTAAGCGCTGGGGAGATTACAAGGTGATCAGGTTGTCCCACGGGGGGGCTCACAGTCTTAATCCCCATTTGACAGATGAGGTAACTGAGGCACAGCGAAGTTAAGTGACTTGCCCGAAGTCACACAACTGACAATTGGTGGAGCTGGGATTTGAACCCATGACCTCTGACTCCAAAGCCCGGGCTCTTTCCACTGAGCCACGCTGCTTCTTGTCTCATCTTTCTCGCCGCCCACTTCTTGCCCACGTCCTGCTCCTGGCTTGGAACGCCCTCCCTCCTCAGATCCGACAGACAGTGACTCTCCTCTCTACAAAGCCTCATTGAAGGCCCATCTCCTCCAAGAGGCCTTCCCTGACTAAGCCCTACTTTCCTCCTCTCCCACTCATTCATTCATTCATTCAATCGTATTTATTGAGCGCTTACTGTGTACTAAGCGCTTGGGAAGTACAAGTTGGCAACATATAGAGATGGTCCCTACCCAACAGCGGGCTTACAGTCTAGAAGAAGTCACAGTCCCTTCTGAGCCGCCCTGACTTGCTCCCTTTATTCATCCCCCATCCCAGCCCCACAGCACTTACGTCCATATCTGTCATTTATTGATTTATATTAATGTCTGTCTCCCCCTCCAGACCGTAAGCTCACTGTGGGCAGGGAGTGTGTCTGTTTATTGTTTTACTGTACTCTCCCAAGCGCTCTGTACCGTGCTCGGCACACAGTAAGCGCTCAGTAAATACGACTGCTTCTCCCCGGGGCCGGAACAGTCTTCTAGACTGTGAGCCCACTGTTGGGTAGGGACCGTCTCTATATGTTGCCAGCGTGTACTTCCCAATCGCTTAGTACACAGTAAGCGCTCAATAAATACGATTGAATGAATGAATGAATGTTGATTTGGCCGACACAAGACACAGGGAAGCAGCGTGACGGGGGCAGAGCCAACCCAAGGAGGACTCTGGGAGCCGTTACCAGACTCCTGGCTTTCCACGGGGAGGTGGAGGATGAGGACGGGGAGGACGAGGCCTTGGTGAGTACGGCGGGGGACACTCACAGTGATGGGATCCTCGAGGATGGCGTCCATCTCGCTGTGCCTCAGGTAGACGTTTCCCCGGCAGGCCCGCCACAACAGCCGCTCAAAAGGAGGCAGCCGTTCCCTCTGGATGACGCCCGCGGTGAACCTAGGCGGGACCGTGGCCAGGGGTGTGAGCGGGCAGCTGGGACCACCTTCCCTTCTCCCACTTCTGGGAGCCAAGGGGGTTCAGGGAAGAGCAGCATCGGGGGGCCCTGGGGTGGGAAGGTCCTGGGGGAGGCAGGGAGAGCTCAGATGCAACAGGCTGAGGAGCCTGACCCACAACGGGGAGAGGCCGGGCCGCGGGATGCCCCCCCAGGAATCCCGGGCATCTCCCAGCGGTCCACCAGAGAGCCGTCCGGTGGCCCTTGCCCGGATGGACCCCCGGCCCCCGGACTCCACTGACCCCAGCTTCGCCGCCACTGCCGCAGGAGAGCTTCTTAACTCCAACAGGCCGGAGGTGTCTTCGTTGAAGAAGTCATCCGTCAGGTTGGTTTCCGTCTGGAAGCGAGAATCAATCAATTCGTCGATGGCATTTATTGAGTGTTTACTGCGCGCAAAACACTGTCCCGAGCACTTGGGAGAGTATAATACAACAGAGTTGGCAACGTGATACCCGCCCTCAAGGAGTTTACCCTCTAATAGGGGGGAAGAAGTCCCTGTCCTATTGCCCCCTCAAGGTGTAATGAAGCAGCATGGCCTGGTAGCCTGGTCGTCGGAGGATCTGGGTTCTAATCCCGGGTCCACCCTTTGTCCGCTGTGTGACCCAGGGCAAGTCACTCAATTTCTCTGTGCCTCCGTTACCTCAACTGTAAAATGGAGATTAACACTGTGAACTCCACGGGAGACAGGGACTGTGTCCAACCTAATTCATCTGCAACTCCCCCAGTGCTTAGAACGGTGTTGGACACATCGTAAGTGCTCAACAAATACGGTAAAAAGTCCCACACCTCTTTGATGGTGGCTCCAGCCCCGTTAATAATAATAATGATGATGATGGCACTTATTAAGCGCTATGTTCAAAGCGCTGAGGTAGACACAAGGTAATCAGTTCTCCCAGGTGGGGCTCACAGACTTAACCCCCATTTTATTCATTGAATAATATTTTATTCATTGAATTGAGTGCTGCGGGGGTGGGAGAGGGCCACATGTCTGCTGTGTGACCTTGGGCGAGTCGCTTAACTTCTCTGAGCCTCAGTTCCCTCATCTGGAAAATGGGAATTAAGACTGTGAGCCCCACGTGGGACAACTTGATCACCTTGTATCCCCCCCCAACGCTTAGAACAGTGCTTCGCACACAGTAAGCGCTTAACAAATGCCATCATTATTATTATTATCATTATTCATTCATTCAACAGATGAGGTAAGTGAGGCCCAGAGAAGTTAGGTGACTTGACCGAAGTCACGCAGCTGTTGTCCCCTGACCACTGCCCATCACCACCGCGCTGCAGCCCAGGCCCCAATCAACCCCCACGACCTCTTCCGGGGAGGGTGACCCGAACCTCAAAGAAATCCTGGGTCTTCTTGAGGAGGTGTTTCAGCTCCGTGAGCTCCAGAAAGCTCTTCTTCAGCGCCTGCTGGCTCAGGTTGGCTCCCTGAAGCTCCCTCTCCAGCTTCTCCAGGACGCTCTGCCACGGCAGGGGGGTGGCGGGTGTGACCCCGGCATCTCCCGGGAGTTGGGAGGGGAGAGGGGTCTCCCGACACCCTCCCGGTGGGACCAGGGCGGTGGATTCACACGGTGTGGGGGGATCCTGAGAGCTGCAGCTTCAGGTGCTGGCTTCATTTTGGGGTGGGAACTGCAGGAGGTACGGTGAGGAAGAGAGAGAGAGGGAAAAAAAAAGACTTGACAGGAAGATGGAGAGATGGAGACAGACCCACGGAGGCAGAAATGAAGAGGCAGAGACCGCGGGTGGTAAGAGAGAGATGGAGAGGCAGAGAAAGAGCCCGGCCTTTGGAGTCAGATCAGTTCAAATCCCAACTCCGCCAATTGCCAGCTGTGTGACTTTGGGCAAGTCACTTAACTTCTCTTACCTCCTTCCCTTCCCCACAGCACCTGTATATATGTTTGTACATGTTTATTACTCTATTTATTTATTTTATTTGTGCATATCTGTTCTATTTGTTTCATTTTGTTAGTATGTTTGGTTTTGTTCTCTGTCTCCCCCTTGTAGACTGTGAGCCCACTGATGGGCCGGGACTGTCTCTATCTGTTGCCAACTTGTACTTCCCAAGAGCTTAGTACAGTGCTCTGCACACAGTAAGTGCTCAATAAATACGATTGATTGATTGATTGATTGATTCTCTGTGTCTCAGTTACCTCATCTATAAAATGGGGATTAAGACTTGTGAGCCCCCCCATGGGGCAACCTGATCACCCTGTAACCTCCCCAGCGCTTAGAACAGTGCTCTGCACACAGTAAGCGCTCAATAAATACGACTGATTGATTGACTGATTCTCTGTGCCTCAGTCACCTCATCTATAAAATGGGGATTAAGACTTGTGAGCCCCCCCATGGGGCAACCTGATCACCTTGTAACCTCCCCAGCGCTTAGAACAGTGCTCTGCACACAGTAAGCGCTCAATAAATACAATTGATTGATTGATTCTCTGTGCCTCAGTTACCTCATCTATAAAATGGGGATTAAGACTTGTGAGCCCCCCCATGGGGCAACCTGATCACCTTGTAACCTCCCCAGCGCTTAGAACAGTGTTCTGCACACAGTAAGCGCTCAATAAATACGATTGATTGAATGATTCTCTGTGCCTCAGTTACCTCATCTATAAAATGGGGATTAAGACTTGTGAGCCCCCCCCATGGGGCAACCTGATCACCTTGTAACCTCCCCAGCGCTTAGAACAGTGCTCTGCACATAGTAAGTGCTTAATAAATGCCATCATCATCATCATCACCCAGGGAGAGAAATACAGTCAGAGAAACAGAAAGGAGAGCTATCACAGGGAGACAGAGGAGAGAGATCCAGGGAGAAGAGATGGAGAGAGACGGGGAGGTGGAGACTGCAGCCATCCATGCCCTCTCCCCTCTCTGGGGGAGCAGCAGGTGGGTGGCACTGTGGGGAGAGGGGCTGGGTGGGCATCATCATCATCATCATCAATCGTATCTATTGAGCGCTTACTGTGTGCAGAGCACTGTACTAAGCGCTTGGGAAGTACAATTTGGCAACAGATAGAGACAGTCCCTACCCGACAGTGGGCTCACAGTCTAAAAGCAGGGGTGGGCAGAGCTGGGCCGTACCTCCAGATCGATCATGTCCCGGGGCAGTGGGGTCTGTGGACATTTCTCAGGCTCCTGGATCACGATCTCGTCTTTCATCTCACCTTCCAAGAAACCTGTGGAAACCCACGGACCACCCCGTGTCGCAGCAGGAGCAAGCTCTGCCTCCCGAGAGCTGTTTTCCCCCAGGCCCGAAACCGAGACTTGGACGAGACCCCTGAAGCTGGGGCGATGCCCTCCGGGGTGAGATTCCCGGTTGAGCCAGTCCTGGATCCCTGCCTGGATGATGGCCCCCCAGGGATGTTGGGGAAAAGCAGTGGCTTTGCAGCGCCCAGGGATTCTGGAGAAAACAGTGGCTTTGCGATCCCTAGGGATGCTGGGAGAAACAGTGGCTTTGAACCCCAGGGATGCTGGGAAAAACAGTGGCTTTGAATTAATAATAATAATAATAATAATAATGGCATTTATTAAGCACTTACTATGTGCAAAGCACTGTTCTAAGCACTGGAGGGGTTACAAGGTGATCTGGTTGTCCCACGGGGGGCTCACAGTCTTCATCCTCATTTTACAGATGAGATAACTGAGGCCCAGAGAATAATAATAATAATGATGGCATTTATTAAGCGCTTACCATGTGCATAGCACTGTTCTAAGCACTGGGGAGGTTACAAGGTGATCAGGTTGTCCCACGGGGGGCTCACAGTCTTAATCCCCATTTTACAGATGAGATAACTGAGGCCCAGAGAATAATTTTGTTAGTATGTTTGGTTTTGTTCTCTGTCTCCCCCTTCTAGACTGTGAGCCCACTGTTGGGTAGGGACCGTCTCTATATTTTGCCAACTTGTACTTCCCAAGTGCTTAGTACAGTGCTCTGCACACAGTAAGTGCTCAATAAATATGATTGATTGATTGATAATAATAATGATGGCATTTATTAAGCGCTTACCATGTGCAAAGCACTGTTCTAAGCCCTGGGGAGGTTACAAGGTGATCAGGTTGTCCCACGGGGGGCTCACAGTCTTCATCCCCATTTTATAGATGAGGGAACTGAGGCACAGAGAAATTAAGTGACTTGCCCGAAGTCACACAGCTGACAATTGGCGGAGCTGGGATTTGCACCCATGACCTCTGACTCCAAAGCCTGTGCTCTTTCCACTGAGCCACACTGCTTCCAGCATCCAGGGAATTCCCAGGGATGCTGGGAGAAACAGTGCCTTTGTCCTATCCAGGAAGGCGCATGAATTTGCTTTCCTAAAAGCCCTCAATTACCCACTCCCATGAAGTAAGTACAGAGTGACCCAGATAATCCAGCGCTTAGAACAGTGCCCCAGCGCTTAGAACAGTGCTTTGCGCATAGTAAGCACTTAACAAATGCCATTATTATTATTACAATACAAAACACAGGCCTTTTTCCCCCTCCTTTTCCGGGCTTGTGGTCCCCTGACTCCAGTACATCATTATAATAATTACGATGTTACCGGTTAAGTTCATTCAATCATATTTATTGAGCGCTTACTGTGTGCAGAGCACTGTACTAAGCGCCTGGGAAGTACAAGTTGACAACATATTGGTTAAGCATTTCCTTTATGCTCAGTGCTGGGGTAGATTTAAGAGAATCAAGTCAGACACAGTCCCTTGTCTCTCACGGGACTCACTGTCTAATGGGGAGGGAGAAGAGGTATTTTGGCAACATAATTGGCAACATATTGGTTAATCAATCAATCAATCGTATTTATTGAGCGCTTACTGTGTGCAGAGCACTGTACTAAGCGCCTGGGAAGTACAAGTTGGCAACATACTGGTTAAGCATTTCCTTTATGCTCAGTGATGGGGTAGATTTAAGAGAATCAAGTCAGACACAGTCCCTTGTCTCTCACGGGCCTCACGATCTAATGGGGAGAGAGAAGAGGTATATTGGCAACATATTGGTTAATCAATCAATCAATCGTATTTATTGAGCATTTACTGTGTGCAGAGCACTGTACTAAGCGCCTGGGAAGTACAAGTTGGCAACATACTGGCTAAGCATTTCCTTTATGCTCAGTGTTGGGGTAGATTTAAGAGAATCAAGTCAGACATAGTCCCTTGTCTCTCACGGGACTCATGGTCTAATGGGGAGGGAGAAGAGGTATTTTGGCAACATAACTGGCAACATACTGGTTAATCAATCAATCAATCGTATTTATTGAGCGCTTACTGTGTGCAGAGCACTGTACTAAGCGCGTGGGAAGTACAAGTTGGCAACATATTGGTTAAGCATTTCCTTTATGCTCAGTGATGGGGTAGATTTAAGAGAATCAAGTCAGACACAGTCCTTTGTCTCTCACGGGACTCACGGCCTAATGGGGAGGGAGAAGAGGTATTTTGGCAACATATTGGTTAATCAATCAATCAATCGTATTGATTGAGCGCTTACTGTGTGCAGAGCACTGTACTAAGCGCCTGGGAAGTACAAGTTGGCAACACATTGGTTAAGCATTTCCTTTATGCTCAGTGCTGGGGTAGATTTAAGTGAATCAAGTCAGACACAGTCCCTTGTCTCTCACGGGACTCACGGTCTAATGGGGAGGGAGAAGAGGTATATTGGCAACATATTGGTTAATCAATCAATCAATCGTATTTATTGAGCATTTACTGTGTGCAGAGCACTGTACTAAGCGCCTGGGAAGTACAAGTTGGCAACATACTGGTTAAGCATTTCCTTTATGCTCAGTGCTGGGGTAGATTTAAGAGAATCAAGTCAGACACAGTCCCTTGTCTCTCACGGGACTCACGGTCTAATGGGGAGGGAGAAGAAGTATTTTGGCAACATAATTGGCAACATACTGGTTATGCATTGCCTTTATGCTCAGTGATGGGGTAGATTTAAGAGAATCAAGTCAGACACAGTCCTTTGTCTCTCACGGGACTCATGGCCTAATGGGGAGGGAGAAGAGGTATTTTGGCAACATAATTGGCAACATATTGGTTAAGCATTGCCTTTATGCTCAATGATGGGGTAGATTGTTGCCAACTGGTACTTCCCAAGCGCTTAGTACAGTGCTCTGCACACAGTAAGCGCTCAATAAATACGATTGAATGAATGAATGAATGAATTAGAATCAAGTCAGACACAGTCCTTTGTCTCTCATGGGACTCACAGTCTAATGGGGAGGGAGAAGAGGTATTTTGCTCCCATTTCACAGATGAGGCAACTGGGGCACCAAGAAATTAAGTGGCTTGGTTGAGGACGCCCGGCAGGCAGATGAGCGTGGCGATGACATCCCCGGTGGGTTCTCCGGCTCCACTGGTCACCTCCCCCAGTGCCCTCGCTTGGCACCCTGTGTCCTGGACACCCACCCCCATCTCCCAGCCCCTTGACTCACGTAGGATCCTCTCCAAGGATTCGCACCTCCGGACTTCGTTCACAAATTTCCTCTGGAAGCTGTTCACGTTGGCATTGAGCTGAAACACACCCCCGAGCAGGGGGAGCCCGTAAGTGGAGAGTCTGGACTCATGGAGGGGAGAGGTGGCGGGGAGAGGGGTCAGTAGCATGGTTTGGTGGCTACAGCCCGGACTTGGGGGTCCTAAGGTCATGGGTTCTAATTCAGGCCCTGCCACTTGTCTGCTTAGTACAGTGCCCTGCACACGGTAAGCGCTCAATAAATACGGGGGTCCGAAGGTCATGGGTTCTAATCCTGGCCCTGCCACTTGTCTGCTCAGTACAGTGCCCTGCACACAGTAAGCGCTCAATAAATACGGGGGCCAGAAGGTCATGGTTCTAATCCCGGCCCTGCCACTTGTCTGCTCAGTCCAGTGCTCCGCACACAGTAAGTGCTCAATAAATATGATTGAATGAATGAATGCCGTGTGGCCTTGGGCTGATCACTTCACTTCGAGAAGCAGCGTGGCTCAGTGGAAAGAGCACGGGCTTTGGAGTCAGAGGTTGTGGGTTCAAATCCCGGCTCCGCCAATTGTCAGCTGGGTGACTTTGGGCAAGTCACTTCGCTTCTCTGGGCCTCGGTGACCTCATCTGGAAAATGGGGATGAAGGCTGTGAGCCCCCCGTGGGACAACCTGATCACCTTGTAACCTCCCCAGAGCTTAGAACAGTGCTTTGCACATAGTAAGCGCTTAATAAATGCCATCATTATTATTATTATTATTATTATTATTCTCTGGGCCTCAGTTACCTCATTCTGTAAAATGCGGATTAAGACCGCGAGCCCCATGTGGGACAGGGACTGCGTCCAGACCGATTTGCTTGTATCTACCCCAGCGCTTAGTACAGTCCTTGGCACATAGTAAGCGCTTAACAAATACCACAATTCTTATTATCAGGAGGAAGCTGAGGAGGCTGGGGGCAGGGGGAGACAAGCGTTAGCCACAGCCAAGGATGGGGCAGACAATCAAGTGGGGGAGACTCCTGCCCCAATGGTCAACCCCTGGGCACCCAGCTCTTTCTTCTCAGGGATTATTGTTATCATTAATTACTAATTATTAATTAATTAATTAAATTAATTAATTGCAATTAATAATAATAATACTTGAGGCCTGCTCTATTTATTTATTACCATCACTCTATTTATTTATTCTACTTGTACATATCTATTCTATTTATTTTATTTTGTTAATATGCTTTGTTTTGTTCTCCGTCTCCCCCTTCTAGACTGTGAGCCCACTGTTGGGGAGGGACCTTCTATGTTGCCAACTTGGACTTCCCAAGCGCTTAGTCCAGTGCTCTGTACACAGTAAGTGCTCCATAAATACGACTGATTGATTGATTGATAAATACGATTGATTGACTGATTGATTGACTGTGAGCCCACCTTTTAGACTGTGAGCCCACTGTTGGGTAGGGACTGTCTCTATATGTTGCCAACTTGTACTTCCCAAGCGCTTAGTACAGTGCTCTGCACACAGTAAGCGCTCCATAAATACGATTGATTGATTGATTGATTGATTGATAAGGCCAAAACGTCTGGAAGTTGGACCAGGGACGGGGAGAGAGTGAAAAAGGAGAAAGGAAGAGAACACCGAAGGGGAATCGAACCGTCCGGAAGTTGGACCGGGGAGGGAGGGAGAGTGAAAAAGGAGAAAAAGGAAGAGAAGACTCTGCTGAAAGGGTGGACTAGACTGTAGACTCTAGAATGAGCTCCTTGTGGGCAGGGAATGTGTCTGTTTATTGTTATATTGTACTCTCCTAAGTGCTTAGTACAGCGCTCTGCACACAGTAAGCACTCAATAAATACGATTGACGGGCTGACTGAATGAGCAGGCTTAGCTAGGAAAGGGCTTCTTGAGGGGGGCACGACTGTGAAGTACAGATAGGAGGAAAGGGAGGTGAGGTGGGCTGCTCTGGACGGACTGGGGAAAGTATTTAATTCACGTTGGGGATGGTCACCCAAAGCCACTCCTGCCCACCCCCCGCCGAAAGGCCACAGTGTGTGCCCCAAGAAGGGCAGAGCCCACAGAAGGGGTGGCAGCCAAAACCAGTGAGTGAGGCAGAGGCTGCCCCTGGGATAGTATCTCTTTAATAATAATAAAATAATAATAATAATGTCATTTATTAAGTGCTTACTATGTGCAAAGCACTGTTCTAAGCGCTGGGGAGGTTACAAGGTGATCAGGTTGTCCCCCGGGGCGCTCCCAGTCTTCATCTTTATTTTGTTAGTATGTTTGGTTTTGTTGTCTGTCTCCCCCTTTTAGACTGTGAGCCCACTGCCGGGTAGGGACTGTCTCTATATGTTGCCAACTTGGACTTCCCAAGCGCTTAGTACAGTGCTCTGCACACAGTAAGCGCTCAATAAATATGATTGTTGATGATGATGATGATCCCCATTTTCCAGATGAGGGAACTGAGGCCCAGAGAAGTGAAGTGACTTGCCCAAAGCTGACAGTTGGCGGAGCCGGGATTTGAACCGCTGACCTCTGATTCCAAAGCTCTTTCCACTGGGCCACGCTGCTTCTGTATCCCGGGCCAGCGCGGCCCACCCCTACCGCCGGGACCCTTTCGCTCCCCGGTGGGCCGCCCGAGGGAGAAGACTCACGTCTTTGAACTGGGCCAGCCCCAGGTCCCCGAGCTCGGCCACGCAGCAGTAGGCCGCCTCCACCTGCAGAAACACCTGCGACAGGCACATCTCCTCGCTCCGAAACATGGATGCCATCTTGGGTCGCTCCGGCCTGAGGAGAGATGGCGATAGATCTTTGGTGATGGGGGAGGATCAGGGGGTCCCTTCGAAGTTGGGGATGTCCTGGGGGTCCCAGGGAGTGGAGCAGAGGAGAGAAGGGGGGTAGATTGGCTAGGGGTCCCAGGGAGGAGGGCAGAGGGGGCAGAGGGTAGGCCGCATCGCGCCATCTTGGGTCGCTCCGTCCTGAGGGGAGATGGCAACGGATCTCTGGTGATGGGGGGGCAGTAGGGGTCCCTTTAAAGTTAGGGATGTCCTGGGGGTCCCAGGGAGTGGAGCAGAGGAGAGAAGGGGGGTAGATTGGCTAGGGGTCCCAGGGAGGAGGGCAGAGGGGGCAGAGGGTAGGCCGCACCACGCCATCTTGGGTCGCTCCGGCCAGAGGGGAGATGGCGACGGATCTCTGGTTCTGGGGGGGGGCAGTGGGGGTCCCTTCAAAGTTGAGGATGTCCTGGGGGTCCCAGGGAGTGGAGCAGAAGAGAGAAGGGGGGTAGATTGGCTAGGGGTCCCAGGGAGGAGGGCAGAGGGTAGGCCGCACCGTGCCATCTTGGGTCGCTCCGGCCTGAGGGGAGATGGCGACGGATCTCTGGTGATGGGGGGGCAGTGGGGGTCCCATCAAAGTTGGGGATGTCCTGGGGGTCCCAGGGAATGGAGCAGAGGAGAGAAGGGGGTAGATTGGCTAGGGGTCCCAGGGAGGAGGGCAGAGGGGGCAGAGGGTAGGCCGCACCGCGCCACCTTGGGTTGCTCCGGCCTGAGGGGAGATGGCGACGGATCTCTGGTTCTGGGGGGGTTAGTGGGGGTCCCTTCAAAGTTGGGGATGTCCTGGGGGTCCCTTCAAAGTTGGGGATGTCCTGGGGGTCCCAGGGAGTGGAGCAGAGGAGAGAAGGGGGGTAGATTGGCTAGGGGTCCCAGGGAGGAGGGCAGAGGGTAGGCCGCACCGCGCCATCTTGGGTCGCTCTGCCCTGAGGGGAGATGGCGACGGATCTCTGGTGATGGGGGGGCAGTGGGGGTCCCTTCGAAGTTGGGGATGTCCTGGGGGTCCCAGGGAGTGGAGCAGAAGAGAGAAGGGGGGTAGATTGGCTAGGGGTCCCAGGGAGGAGGGCAGCGGGTAGGCCGCACCGTGCCATCTTGGGTCGCTCCGCCCTGAGGGGAGATGGCGATGGATCTCTGGTGATGGGGGGGCAGTGGGGGTCCCTTCAAAGTTGGGGATGTCCTGGGGGTCCCTTCAAAGTTGAGGATGTCCTGGGGGTCCCAGCGAGTGGAGCAGAAGAGAGAAGGGGGGTAGATTGGCTAGGGGTCCCAGGGAGGAGGGCAGAGGGTAGGCCGCACCGTGCCATCTTGGGTCGCTCCGGCCAGAGGGGAGATGGCGACGGATCTCTGGTTCTGCGGGGGCTAGTGGGGGTCCCTTCAAAGTTGGGGATGTCCTGGGGGTCCCAGGGAGTGGAGTAGAGGAGAGAAGGGGGTAGATTGGCTAGGGGTCCCAGGGAGGAGGGCAGAGGGGGCAGAGGGTAGGTCGCAACGCACCGTGCGGCGGCAGTTTCACCCTCTTAAGTGAATCTAAAACCGTAAGGGTTGGGGGGTCTTCTCGGGGGCGATCCACGGTGGCTTTGGAAATCAAGAGGATGGTCACTGGTCGCCAAGGAGAAGGCCACTGGGGGCCGTTCCCCTCCGGGGCCCAAATCGGGGACCTTCGGCCCCGACCAGCAGGGGGCGCTGCGGCCGGCGCTCGCCCATGCACCGCGCACGTGCGCGGGGCGGCCGCGAGGGGGCGCGCGCGTCCTGCGGTTAATCGGGAAACTGGGCCGCGAGCGCAGCGCTTCCTACAGGGTTGATCGCTCGGCCGCAGTAGGGTTATAATAAGAATGATGATGATGGTATTTATTAAGCGCTTACTATGTGCAAAACACTGTTCTAAGCGCTAATAATAATAATAATAATGATGATGGCATTTATTGAGCGCTCACTATGTGCAAAGCACTGTTCTAAGCGCTAATAATGATAATAATGGCATTTACTAAGCGCTTACTATGTGCAAATCACTGCTCTAAGCGCTAATAATAATAATAATGGCATTTATTGAGCGCTTACTATGTGCAAAGCACTGTTCTAAGCGCTAATAATAATAATAATAATGGCATTTATTGAGCGCTTACTATGTGCAAAGCACTGTTCTAAGCGCTAATAATAATAATGATGGCATTTATTAAGCGCTCATTGTGTGCAAAGCACTGTTCTAAGCGCTAATAATAATACTGATGGCATTTATTGAGCGCTTACTATGTGCAAAGCACTGTTCTAAGCGCTAATAATAATAATAATAATGGCATTTATTGAGCGCTTACTATGTGCAAAGCACTGTTCTAAGCGCTAATAATAATAATGATGGCATTTATTAAGCGCTCATTGTGTGCAAAGCACTGTTCTAAGCGCTAATAATAATACTGATGGCATTTATTAAGCGCTTACTATGTGCAAAGCACTGTTCTAAGCGCTAATAATAATAATAATGATGACATTCATTAAGCGCTTACTATGTGCAAAGCACTGCTCTAAGCGCTAATAATAATAATAATGATGGCATTTATTGAGCGTTTACTATGTGCAAAGCGCTGTTCTAGGCACTAATAATAATAATAATAATAATGGCATTTATTAAGCGCCTACTATGCGCAAAGCACTGTTCTAAGCTCTAATAATAATAATAATAATAATGGCATTTATTGAGCGCTTACTATGTGCAAAGCACTGCTCTAAGCGCTAATAATAATAATAATGATGGCATTTATTGAGCGCTTACTATGTGCAAAGCACTGCTCTAAGCGCTAATAATAATAATAATGATGGCATTTATTGAGCGCTTACCATGTGCAGAGCACTGTTCTAAGCGCTAATAATAATAATGGCATTTGTTAAGCACTTACTATGTGCAAGGCACTGTTCTAAGCACTGGGGAGGATACAAGGTGATCAGGTTGTCCCACGGGGGGCTTACAGTCTTAATCCCCATTTTAGAGATGAGGTAACTGAGGCACAGGTAAGTTAAGTGACTTGCCCAAAGTCACACAGCTGACAAGTGGCGTAGCTGGGATAATAATAATAATAATAATAATAATAATAATAATAATAATAATAACATTTATTAAGCGCTTACTATGTGCAAAGCACTGTACTAAACGCTGGGGAGATTACAAGGAGATCAGGTTGTCCCACGGGGGCTCAAAGTCTTAATCCCCATTTTAGAGATGAGGTAACTGAGGCACAGGTAAATTAAGTGACTTGCCCAAAGTCACACAGCTGACAAGTGGCATAGCCGGGATAATAATAATAATAATGATGACATTTGTTAAGTGCTTACTATGTGCAAAGCACTGTACTAAGCGCTGGGGAGATTACAAGGTGATCAAGTGGTCCCACGGGGGGCTCACAGTCTTAATCCCCATTTTACAGATGAGGGAACTGAAGCCCTGAGAAAAATGATTTGCTCAAAGTCACACAGCTGACAAGTGGCATAGCTGGGATAATAATAATAATAATAATAATAATAATAATAATAATAATAATAATAGCATTTATAAAGCGCTTACTCTGTGCAAAGCACTGTACTAAGCGCTGGGGAGATTACAAGGCAATCAGGTGGTACAATGGGGGGCTCACAGTCTTCATCCCCATTTTACAGATGAGGGAACTGAGGCACTAAGAATTTAAATGATTTGCTCAAAGTCACACAGCTGACAAGTGGCGTAGCTGGGATAATAATAATAATAATAATGGCATTTATTAAGCGTTTACTCTGTGCAAAGCACTGTACTAAGCGCTGGGGAGATTACAAGGCGATCAGGTGGTCCCACGGGGGGCTCACAGTCTTCATCCCCATATTCCAGATGAGGGAACTGAGGCCCAGAGAAGTTAAATGATTTGCTCCAAGTCACACAGCTGACAAGTGGCGTAGCCGGGATAATAATAATAATAATAATAATGACATTTATTAAGCGCTTACTCTGTGCAAAGCACTGTACTAAGTGCTGGGGAGATTACAAGGTGATCAGGTGGTCCCACGGGGGGCTCACAGTCTTAATCCCCATTTTCCTGATGAGGGAACTGAGGCCCAGAGAAGTTAAATGATTTGCTCAAAGTCACACAGCTGACAAGTGGTGTAGCTGGGATAATAATAATAATAATAATGGCATTTATTAAGCGCTTACTCTGTGCAAAGCACTGTACTAAGTGCTGGGGAGATTACAAGGTGATCAGGTGGTCCCACGGGGGGCTCACAGTCTTAATCCCCATTTTCCTGATGAGGGAACTGAGGCCCAGAGAAGTTAAATGATTTGCTGAAAGTCACACAGCTGACAAGTGGTGTAGCTGGGATAATAATAATAATAATAATGGTATTTATTAAGCATTTACTCTGTGCAAAGCACTGTACTAAATGCTGGGGAGATTACAACGCGATCAGGTGGTCCCATGGGGGGCTCACAGTCTTCATCCCCATTTTGCAGATGAGGGAACTGAGGCCCAGAGAAGTTAAATGATTTGCTCAAAGTCACCGAGCTGACAATTGGCGTAGCTGGGATAATAATAATAATTATAATGGCATTTATTAAGTGTTTACTCTGTGCAAAGCACTGTACTAAGTGCTGGGGAGATTACAAGGCGATCAGGTGGTCCCACAGTCTTAATCCCCATTTTCCAGATGAGGGAACTGAGGCCCAGAGAAGTTAAATGATTTGCTCAAAGCCACCCAGCTGACAACTGGCGTAGCTGGGATAATAATAATTATAATAATAATAACGGCAATGTGCAAAGCACTGTACTAAGCACTGGGGAGATTACAAGGCGATCAGGTGGTCCCACGGGGGGCTCACAGTCTTAATCCCCATTTTCCTGATGAGGGAACTGAGGCCCAGAGAAGTTAAATGATTTGCTCAAAGTCACCGAGCTGACAATTGGCGTAGCTGGGATAATAATAATAATTATAATGGCATTTATTAAGCGTTTACTCTGTGCAAAGCACTGTACTAAGCGCTGGGGAGATTACAAGGCAATCAGGTGGTCCCACAGGGGGCTCACAGTCTTAATCCCCATTTTCCAGAGGAGGGAACTGAGGCCCAGAGAAGTTAAATGATTTGCTCAAAGCCACCCAACTGACAATTGGCGTAGCTGGGATAATAATAATAATAATAATAATAATAATAATAACGGCAATGTGCAAAGCACTGTACTAAGCACTGGGGAGATCACAAGGCGATCAGGTTGTCCCACGGGGGGCTCACAGTCTTAATCCCCATTTTCCAGAGGAGGGAACTGAGGCCCTGAGAAGTTAAATGATTTGCTCAAAGCCACCCAGCTGACAAGTGGCGGGGCCGGGATTAGAACCCACGACCTCTGACTCCCAAGCCCGGGCTCTTTCCCCTGATCCGCGCTGCTACAAGCGCTTACCATGTGCCAAGCACTGTTCTAAGCACAGGGGAATCTCGGGGGGAGCTCTGGTGGACTGGGGGGGACGGACCGCTGGCTTACCTGGTGGTAGTGATGTGGGGGTTCGCCGGCCCCCGGGGTTGGCGGCCGAGCCGGAGGGATTCAGAGCGGGTCCGTCCGGGGAGCCGGTGGCCTTTTTGAGCCAAAGTGGCCGGGAGGGGCCGGGCAGGGCGGGAAGCCACACAATTGTGGCAACAGGGCCTTGTTGTGAGTCCCAACAAGGCCGGAGACTCCTTCAGGCGGCTCCTTCCATCCATCCATCCATCCATCCATCCATCACCGCCTCGCCCCCCACCCCTCCTCTCTCTTCCCCCCCTCCGGTCACTTGACTGGCCTCAACTGGTCCCCTTCCCCTTGTCCGGGACCGGATCCGGCCGGCCAAATCAGCCCGCGGGGACAGGTTGGCCAACCTCACCCGGGGCCCCCGAGCCTGCGGGGAAGCAGAAGCAGAGCCGGCCTGGACGGGCCCCCCTCCAGCCCGATCAATCCATCCATCAATCAATCGTATTTATAATAATAATAATAATGATGGCATTTGTTAAGCCCTTACTATGTGCAGAGTGCTGTTATAATAAATAATAATAATGGCATTTATTAAGCGCTGACTATGTGCAAAGCACTGGTCTAAGCACTGGGGAGGTTACAAGGTGATCAGGTGGCCCCATTGGGGGCTCACAGTCTTAATCCCCATTTTCCAGATGAGGGAACTGAGGCCCAGAGAAGTTAAGCGACTTGCCCGAAGTCACACAGCTGACAAATGGCACAGCCGGGATTTGAACCCATGACCTCCGACTCCAAAGCCCGGGCTTCTTTCCACTGAGCCATGCTGCTTCTCAACGCTGTTCTAAGCGCTGGGGGGGATACAAGGTCATCACGTTGTCAATCAATCAATCGTATTTATTGAGCGCTGACTGTGTGCAGAGCACTGTACTAAGCGCTTGGGAAGTCCAAGTTGGCAACATCTAGAGACGGTCCCGACCCAACAGCGGGCTCTCTGTCTAGAAGGGGGAGACAGAGAACAAAACCAAACATATTAACAAAATAAAACAAATAGAATAGTGGGGCTCACAGTCTTCATCCCCATTTTACAGGTGAGGTCACTGAGGCTCAGAGAAGTGAAGTGACTTGCCCAAGCTCACACAGCAGACATGTGGCGGAGTCAGAATTCGAACCCAGGACCTCTGACTCCAAAGCCCGGGCTCTTTATCCTATCTCCGGGTCTTCTAGACTGTGAGCCCACTGTTGGGTAGGGACCGTCTCTATATCAATCAATCCTATTTATCAAGTGCTTACTGTGTGCAGAGCACTGTACTAAGCGCTTGGGAAGTACTAAGTGCTTGAGGTGCAGAGAAGTGAAGTGACTTGCCCAAAGTCACCCAGCTGACCTGTATATATGTCACCTGTATATATGTGTATATGTTTGTACGTATTTATTACTCTATTTATTTATTTTACTTGTACATATCTGTTCTATTTATTTTATTTTGTTAGTATGTTCGGTTTTGTTCTCTGTCTCCCCCTTCTAGCCTGTGAGCCCACTGGTGGGTAGGGACCGTCTCTATGTGTTGCCAACTTGTACTTCCCAAGCGCTTAGTACAGTGCTCTGCGTACCGTAAGCGCTCAATAAATGCGATTGAATGAATGAATGAATGTTGTGTAGGGAGCGTCTCTATATGTTGTCAACTTGTATTTCCCAAGAGCTTAGTCCAGTGCTCTGCACACAGTAAGCGCTCAATAAATGCGATTGAATGAATGAATGAATGTTGTGTAGGGAGCGTCTCTATATGTTGCCAACTTGTACTTCCCAAGCGCTTAGTACAGTGCTCTGCACACCGTAAGCACTCAATAAATACAATTGAATGAATGAATGAATGAATGTTGGGTAGGGACCGTCTCTATATGTTGCCAATTTGTACTTCCCAGGCGCTTAGTCCAGTGTTCTGCACAAAGTAAGTGCTCAATAAATACGGTTGAATGAGTGTTGGGTAGGGACCGTCTCTATGTGTTGCCAGCTTGTACTTTCCAAGTGCTTAGTCCAGTGCTCTACACACAGTAAGCGCTCAATAAATGCGATTGAATGAATGAATGAATGTTGTGTAGGGAGCGTCTCTATATGTTGTCAACTTGTACTTCCCAAGCGCTTAGTACAGTGCTCTGCACACAGTAAGCGCTCAATAAATACAATTGAATGGATGAATGAATGTTGGGTAGGGACCGTCTCTATATGTTGCCAACTTGGACTTCCCAAGCGCTTAGTACAGTGCTCTGCGTACCGTAAGCGCTCAATAAATACAATTGAATGGATGAATGAATGTTGGGTAGGGACCGTCTCTATATGTTGCCAACTTGGACTTCCCAAGCGCTCTGCACACACTAAGCGCTCAATAAATATGATTGAATGAATGAATGAACTCGGGGAAATCACCCAGGGCTGAAGTTCCCTGCCCTCCCTAGCACTTGCCGCTGGCCAGCTGGATGACCTCGGCCAAGTCACTTATTGCCCTCTCTGGGCCTCAGTTTCCTCACCTCTGAAGAGGCAATGATGATGATGGCATTTGTTAAGCACTTACTATGTGCGAAGCACTGTTCTAAGCGCTGGGGGGATACAAGGTAATCAAGGTTGTCCCACGTGGGGCTCACAGTCTTAATCCCCATTTTACAGATCAATCAATCAATCAATCGTATTTATTGAGCGCTTCCTGTGTGCAGAGCACTGGACTAAGCGCTTGGGAAGTACAAGATGGCAACATATAGAGACGGTCCCTACCCAACAGTGGGCTCACAGTCTAAAAGGGGGAGACGGAGAACAAAACCAAACATACTAACAAAATAAAATGGAACAGATATGTACAAATAAAATAAATAAATATATAAATAGAGTAATAAATATGTACAAACATAGATGCAGGCCTGGTGAACGTGCTGAACACCCCCTCGGCCCCGGGGTCGGAGGTCGTGGCAGTTCCTTCCTGACGATTGGCTCCTTCCTAGGGTGGCCACTGCCAACAATGGAAAACTTTGAACACCCCATTTTCCCCCATCCATCATTTATTTCAACGTCTATCTCCCCCGTAGATCATTAGCTTCCCAAGAGGAGGGATTGTGTCTACCCCTGCACACAGTAAGCGCTCAATAAATACAATTGAATGAATACCCCTCTATGTACTTTCCTAAGTGCTGGCTTAGAGAAGCAGTATGGCCTAGTGGGTAGACCACAGGCCTAAGAGTCACAAGGACCTGGGTTCTAATCCCAGCTCCACCACTTAATAATAATAATAATGATGGCATTTGTGAAGTGCTTACTATGTGCAAAGCACTGTTCTAAGCACTGAACTTCCCAAGCTCTTAGTAAACGTACATAGTAAGCGCTCAATAAATACGATTGAATGAATGAATAATAATAATGGCATTTAAGGGCTTACTACGTGCCAGGCACTGTGCTAAGTGCTGGGGAGGATACAGCAAATCGGGTTGGACACAGTCCCTGGCCCGCACGAGGCTCCCAGTCTTAATCCTCATTTCACTGTTCAGGAAGAACAGAAAGCACTGTTCTAAGCACTGAACTTCCCAAGCTCTTAGTACAGGCACACAGTAAGCGCTCAATAAATACGATTGAATGAATGAATGAACACTGGTCTGCTGTGCGACCTCAGGAAAGGCACTTCGCTTCTCCGGGCCTCAGTTACCTCATTCTTAAAATGAGGATTAAGACTGGGAGCCTCATGTGGGACAGGGACTGTGTCCAGCCCGGTTTGCCCGTATCCATCCCAGCGCTTAGCACAGTGCCTGGCATGCAGTAAACACTTAAATGCCATTATTATTATTCACTCATTCAATCGTATTTATTGAGCGCTTACTGTGTGCAGAGCACTGGACTAAGCGCTTGGGAAGTACAAATCGGCAACATATAGAGACGGTCCCTAGAAGACTGGGCTCCGCACACAGGAAGCTCTCAATAAATACCATTGTCTGATTGACTGATCTCACTTACATCATGTAATTAATTAATTAATTCATTCAGTAATATGAGGGCATCCCAATGACTCAGTACAAGCACTTAGAACAGTGCTCCGCACACAGTAAGCTCTCAATAAATGATTGAATGAATGAATGTTTTGTTGTGTTGTCCGTCTCCCCCTTCCAGACTGTGAGCCCATTGTTGGGTAGGGACCGTCTCAATCTGCTGCCGCCTTGTAGTTCCCAAGCGCTTAGTACAGTGCTCTGCACATAGTAAGCGCTCAATAAATTCGATTGAATGAATGACCCTCACACACTAGCTCTCCGTGGAGGATTGCGGGACCTGAATCGCGGCCCAGGGAAGACCTCAATCAGGAGCTGTCACGTCCCACTCCGGGGTCTCAATTCATTCATTCATTCAATCGTATTTATTGAGCGCTTACTGTGTGCAGAGCACCGGACTTAAGCGCTTGGGAAGTACAAGTTGGCAACGTATAGAGACGGTCCCTATCCAAGAGCGGGCTCAATGGACGTGGGCACCGCTTCCGGGCCGCAGACTCGGTGGTCGGAGAGGTGCTCTGCACATAGTAAGCGCTCAATAAATACGATGGAATGAATGAATGAATGAAAAGGGAGGCCGGGCTCTGGGAATGGAAGTACCTGCCTGCCAAAGCTGCGTCCCGCAGACAGCTGGAGACCAGGCAGCCCCGTTCCAGGTCGGATCGGACAAATGGAGCCCCAGCCTCAGATTCGCACCCCACACCCTGGCCAGCTCAGGTGAGAGCGCTTCCTAGGACAGAGGAGGCCTTGTGGCCGGCCCCTGCCCGTCTGCCCGCTGTGCCCTTGTACCAGGATTAATAACATGTTTTGCAAAACCACACATGCGACAATTTCAGGATCAGCTTTCAGGAGAGCCAGAGTAGCTAGGACGGCTGAGACTGAGCGGAAAGCAAGTTACGGGGCAGAGCGGAAACAGGTCGAGAGGACGGGAGAGGGAGGTAATATTTTCTCCATCTCGCTGGTGAGCAAACTGAGGCCCAGAGTCATAATTATAATAATAATAATGGTATTTGTTAAGCGCTTACTATGTGCAAAGCACTGTTCTAAGCTGTGGGAGGGGATACAAGGTGATCAGGTTGTTCCACTTGGGGCTCACAGTCATCATCCCCATATTACAGATGAGGTAACAGGCTCTGAGAAGTTAAGTGACTTGCCCAAGGTCACACAGCAGACATGTGGCAGAGCCAGGATTCGAACCCATGACCTCTGACTCCAAAGCCCGGGCTCTTTCCACTGAGACACGCTGCTCCTCCGTGCTAGAGTAGTTTGGTTACTTACCCAGGGTCACACAGAATGATAATAATGGCATTTATTAAGTGCTTACTACATGCAAAGCACTGTTCTAAGTGCTGGGGATGTTACAAGGCAATCAGGTTGTGCCACGGGGGGCTCACAGTCTTAATCCCCATTTTCCAGATGAGGGAACTGAGGCACAGATAAGTGACTTGCCCGAAGTCACACAGCTGACAACTGGCAGAGCTGGGATTTGAACCCATGACCTCTGACTCCAAAGCCCGGGCTCTTTCCACTGAGCCAAGCTGCCACATCAGACCAGTGGCAGAGCTGGGACTAGAATTCATTCAATCGTATTTATTGAGCACTTACTGTGTTCAGAGCACTGTACTAAGCGCTTGGGAAGTACAAGTTGGCAACATAGAGAGACGGTCCGTACGTCTCTGGACCCTCAGACCCCTGCTCTTTCCACTAGACCATAATGATTGTTTTTCTCCCACCTCCACAAACGGTTGGATCTTCATTCTCCCCTTCAGACCCCCAACCCTCCACCAGTCAGAGCTCCCTAAGTCTCAGGGATGGGGAGGTGAAGACAGGGCAAGGCTCGGGGGAGCAGGGGCAGCTTGGGAGGGGAACTCTGCAAGGCTGTAGGAACTGTCAATCAAATACCCACCACGGGCACCTTTGGGGTGAGGTGCCACCCTCTGAGCAAGCCCATCTCCTTTCCCCTCTCAGGACGCCAGCTGGATTGGCAGCCAGAACCGTCTCTGACCTCTTTCATTCATTCATTCATTCATTCAATCGCATTTATTGAGTGCTTACTGTGTGCAGAGCACTGCACTAAGCACTTGGAAAGTACAAGCCGGCAACATATAGAGACGGTCCGTACCCAACAGCGGGCTGACGGTCTAGATTGTTCAGAAAGCCTCCCTGGCATCTTGCCTACAGCCCAGAACCCGGAGAATGCAGAGCTCAGAGACCCAGATTTCACTCAGAGCTCAGAGAATTCAGAACTTGGCGAATGTAGAGCCCTTATCTCAGACTCAGAGCTCAGAGATTTAGGACTCCGAGAATCTAGACCTCAGAGACTGCACAACTCAGAGACCCAAAGCTCAGGGCTCAGAGAGCCAGCGCTCAGAGACTCATAGCTCAGAGACCCAGAGGTCACTCAGAGCTCAGAGAATTCAGAACTTGGCGAATTTAGAGCCCTTATCTCAGAGACTCAGAGACTTAGGACTCCGAGAATCTAGACCTCAGAGACTGCACAACTCAGAGACTCAAAGCCCAGGGCTCAGAGACTCATAGCTCAGAGACCCAGAGGTCACTCAGAGCTCAGAAAATTCAGAACTTGGTGAATTTAGAGCCCATACCTCAGAGACTCAGTGCACAGAGACTTAGCACTTCGAGAATCTAGACCTCAGAGACTGCACAACTCAGAGACCCAAAGCTCAGGGCTCAGGGAGCCAGCGCTCAGAGACTCATAGCTCAGAGACCCAGAGGTCACTCAGAGCTCAAATAATTCAGAACTTGGTGAATTTAGAGCCCTTATCTCAGAGACTCAGAGCGCAGAGACTTAGGACTCCGAGAATCTAGACCTCAGAGACTGCACAACTCAGAGACCCAAAGCTCGGGGCTCAGAGAGCCAGCGCTCAGAGACTCACAGCTCAGAGACCCAGAGGTCACTCAGAGCTCAAATAATTCAGAACTTGGTGAATTTAGAGCCCTTATCTCAGAGACTCAGAGCGCAGAGACTTAGGACTCAGAGAATCTAGACCTCAGAGACCGCACAACTCAGAGACCCAAAGCTCAGGGCTCAGAGAGCCAGCGCTCAGAGACTCATAGGTTAGAGACCCAGAGGTCACTCAGAGCTCAGAGAATTCAGAACTTGGCGAATTTAGAGCCCTTATCTCAGAGACTCAGAGCTCAGAGACTTAGGACTCCGAGAATCTAGACCTCAGAGACTGCACAACTCAGAGATTCAAAGCTCAGGGCTCAGAGAGCCAACGCTCAGAGACTCATAGCTCAGAGACCCAGAGGTCACTCAAAGCTCAGAGAATTCAGAAGTCGGAGAATGTAGAGCCCATATCCCAGAGACGCGGAGTTCAGAGAATCCAGAGTTCAGATCCTGCAGAACTCAGAGCCCCAGGGCTCAGAGAATCCAGAGCTCAGAGACTCAGAGCACACAGAATTGAGACCCACAGCTCAGCTCAGACACTCAGAGCCCCAGGGCACAGAGAATCCAGACCTCAGAGACTCAGAGCTGAGATACCCAGCGCTCAGAGAATCCAGGACTCAGAGCTCAGGAAAGCCAGAACTCAGAAACCCAGAGATTCAGAACTCAGAGAACCGAAGCTCGGAGATCAGAGACCCGGAGCTTAGAAAATCCAGAATTCAAAGTTTGGTGATCACAGAGCCCAGAATTCGGGGAACGCAGAGCCCAAAGCAGCGAGCTTAGAAAGCACGGGGCTCAGGGAGCAGGGCACAGCATGTTCCTGTGGTGTTTCCAGGGCTCCACCCCTTTCTTTTCCCGTAAACACCGGGGCTGATATTTCTGTGAAGAATCATTTCTGAGTTTCTCCCTGCCAGATCCTGGCGGGTGGACAGGCGGCGCGGTCTCCAGCATGAACCCCTACCCCAGACCGACCTGCGGGCCGGCGGCCCTGATCCTGCTCCTGACCCCTGCTCTTCTCTGGACCATCTGTGCCGCAGGTAGGGGCTTAGCGCTGAGGAGAAGAGGCCAAGCGTCACCTTGGAGACTTTTTCCGTGGAAACAGGAAATAGGACTTCCGGGCCGGAGGGTGGGCCTGGTGCCAGGGATTCCGGGTTCAAAGTCCTCCCCGTTACTGGTGTTTCTGGGGTAGCTTGTCTGCCATCAGTATCAGCGCCGCCAAGATGGGCTGGGCACCTACTACAGGCTCGATGTGGGCAGGGAACGTTGTATTGTACTCTCCCACGAGCTTAGTACAGTGCTCTGCACACAGCAAGTGCTCTATAAATACAACGGACTTAATAATAATAATAATTGTAGTATTTGTTAAGCACTTACCCTGTGCCAGGCACTCTTCTAAGTGCTGGGGTAAATACAAGATAGTTGGGTTGGACATAGTCCCGTCCCACCAGGGGATTCATGGTCTTAATCCCCACTTTACAGGTGAGAGAACTGAGGCCCAGGGAAGTGAAGCGACTTGCCTGAGGTCCCATAGCAGACAGGTGACAGAGCAGGATTAGAATCCAGGTCTTTCTGACTCTCAGAACTGTGCTCTACCCACTAGGCAACACCGCTTCTGTGTGTGGGGCACTGTACTGATTGCTTACTCTGGTCAGGGGCACTGGACTGGGAGCCTGCTGTGGGCAGGGTGCTGGGCTGGGTGTTTGGGCAACCTGCAGCATAAGCGAAAGATGAGCCTCCTGTCCCGGAGGAGTCTGCATGCTCCTGGGGAAGACTGAACACAGAAATGGATTATTAGCCAGTGGTTATAAGAGTGCCAGACAGGGAGAGCAAGAGACTGGCTGCAGGGAGGAGGAAGTGGGAGAGGAGTGCCAGGCTCCAGATCAATCAATCAATCAATCATATTTATTGAGCGCTTACTGTGTGCAGAGCACTGTACTAAGCGCTTGGGAAGTACAAGTTGGCAACATATAGAGACAGTCCCTACCCAACAGTGGGCTCACAGTCTGAAAGGGGGAGACAGAGAACAAAACCAAACATACTAACAAAATAAATAATAATAATTTGCATTTGTTAAGCGCTTACTATGTGCAAAGCACTGTTCTAAGCGCTGGGGAGGGTACAGGGTGATCAGGTTGTCCCACGTGGGGCTCACAGTCTTAATCCCCATTTTACAGATGAGGTAACTGAGGCCCAGAGAAGTTAAGTGACTTGCCCAAGATCACATAGCTGACATGTGGCGGAGTCGGGATTCGAACCCATGACCTCTGACTCCAAAGCCCGTGCTCTTTCCGCTGAGCCATGCTGCTTCTCTAGAAAATAAAATAAATAGAATAGATATGTACAAGTAAAATAGAGTAATAAATATGTACAAACATATATACATATATACAGGTGCTGTGGGGAAGGGAAGGAGGTAAGATGAGGGGGATGGAGAGGGGGACGAGGGGGAGAGGAAGGAAGGGGCTCAGTGTGGGAAGGCCTCCTGGAGGAGGTGAGCTCTCAGTAGGGCCTTGAATGGAGGAAGAGAGCGAGCTTGGCGGATGGGCAGAGGGAGGGCACTCCAGGCCCGGGGGATGACGTGGGCCGGGATGGGTGTGGAGGCTGCCCTGGGTCACCTACTACATAGTCAGCCCCTTGACATCTGTGTGTGGGGCGAGGGGAGATTGGACAGATAAAGGAGCCAAGTAGAGCTTGGGTGGGCTGGGGGAATCTGGTCATGTCCTGGGGGTCTGTGGGGGGACTGGTTGTGACCCGGGAGTGTGGGGTGCTGTGGGGCACTGGCCCCCCTGGGCCAAGACCATGAGCCTCTGCTTCTGGGGACCCGGCTGAGCAGCTCTGCCACAGTCATGGGTGAGGGCTGGGACCCCCCTGTAACTGCCTGGAACTCCCAGTTTGGGTGAAGAAGGTGAAGATAGCATGGCATCATTTTCTCCAACTTTCCATTGCCCCACCCAATATCCAGGGTACCTAGGGAAGTAGCGTGGCCTAGTGGAAAGAACACGACAATATCGATAATTGTGTTTCTTAAGCATCTACTTTGTGCCAAGCACTGTGCTAAGATAAAAGATGCATATTATCCTGGTCGGACACAGACAGCTCCTGTCCCTCGTGGGCTCACAGTCGAAGGGAAGGGAGACTGTGAGCCCACTGTTGGGTAGGGACTGTCTCTATATGTTGCCAACTTGTACTTCCCAAGCACTTAGTACAGTGCTCTGCACACAGTAAGCGCTCAAGAAATACGATTGATTGAGATTGCGCATTGAATCCCCATTTTACAGATAAGGAAACTGAGGTTCAGAGACAAGATCACATAGCAGGAAATTGGGGAAGCCAGAATTAGAGCCTAGGCCCTCTGACTCCGGAGCTGTGGTCTTATCACTAGGCCGTGCTGCTTTCCTGCTCACTTGGGACTTGCAGTCTGGAGATTTACGATCTAGTTCCAGCTCTGCTCCCGAGCTGCTGTGTGACTACGGGCAAGTCACTCACCTTCTCTGGGCCTCAGTTTCCTCATCAGCAATATGGAGCTAAGATCTCCCTCCCTCCCTGTGCGAGACAGGGACTGTGTCCAATCTGATTATCTATTTACCTTAGGGCTTAGCAAAGTGCTTGGCACATAGTAATCACCTAAAAAAGATAACTAGGTCTTCCTGGCTACCCATACGCTCATAGATAAATTTCACTGTCAAGGGTGTCTTAGAAAATGGATGATAAAATCATAAGAATAATAATGATAGTATTAGTGAAACGTTTACGATGTACTAAGCACTGAGGCGGACTGGATCCAGAACACACCATAACTAAATGACTAATTGGCCATGAGAGGGAGGGGAAGAGGGTGAGGGGAAGGAGCCGAGGGCAGCCCTCTGGTTTGGCTGTGCCACTGGCAGGACAGGTGATCTTTCTCAGAGTAGGAGCGGCCAGTCGGTGTGGAAGGGCACAGTGTCCTTCTACGGGGGCTTGGGGGCGGCCAGTTGGTGTGGAAGGGCACAGTGTCCTTCTATGGGGGCTTGGGGGCGGCCAGTCAGTGTGGAAGGGCACAGTGTCCTTCTACGGGGGCTTGGGGGCGGCCAGTCAGTGTGGAAGGGCACAGTGTCCTTCTATGGGGGCTTAGGGGCGGCCAGTCGATGTGGAAGGGCTCAGTGTCCTTTTTACGGGGGCTTGGGGGCGGCCAGTCTGTGTGGAAGGGCACAGTGTCCTTTTTACGGGGGCTTGGGGGCGGCCAGTTAGTGTAGAAGGGCACAGTGTCCTTTTATGAGGGCTTAGGGGTAGCCAGTCGGTGTGGAAGGGCACAGTGTTCTTCTATGGGGGCTTGGGGGCAGCCAGTCGGTATGGAAGGGCACAGTGTCCTTCTATGGGGGCTTAGGGGTGGCCAGTCCGTGTGGAAGGGCACAGTGTCCTTCTATGGGGGCTTAGGGGTGGCCAGTCGGTGTGGAAGGGCACAGTGTCCTTCTATAGGGGCTTAGGGGAGGCCAGTCCGTGTGGAAGGGCACAGTGTCCTTCTACGGGGGCTTAGGGGTGGCCAGTCCGTGCGGAAGGGCACAGTATCCTTCTACGGGGGCTTGGGGGTGGCCAGTCCGTGCGGAAGGGCACAGTGTCCTTCTACGGGGGCTTGGGGGTGGCCAGTCCGTGCGGAAGGGCACAGTGTCCTTCTACGGGGGCTTGGGGGTGGGCAGAAACTCTCTCCAAGCTGAGGGAGCGGGCAGAACCGGTCCCGACTGGGCGGCTGTGAGGTCAGGCCGGCCTGGAGCCGGGAAAGGCCGACCATCCGTGCTTCTGGGAAGGCACACGGGGAGGAGGGAAAAGGGGAGAGGAGTAGCTTCTGGAAGTGGAAAGGCCGGAGGGAACGGGAGTCTGCAGGCCAGGAGGAGACGGGCCTGGATTTTCAGGAACTGGGGAGAGGCAGGGGGGCGGGGGCACAGGGGGAATACAGAATTGTCGTTTACCCATTTCCAAAGCCCCAGAGGAGGGGCACCCGTAGGGGCCCAACTTGTACTTCCCAAGCGCTTAGTCCAGTGCTCTGCACACAGTAAGCGCTCAATAAATACGATTGAATGAATGAATGAATGAAACAGGAAGAAACATTTTCTTCACCCAGTGAGGCGGGGAGCACAGGCAATCTGCCCAGCCAGGAGCATTCATTCCTTCAATTGTACTGATTGAGCGCTTACTGTGTGCAGAGCACTGGACTAAGCGCTTGGGAAGTACAAGTTGGCAACATAGACTGTTGCCCACTCTTCTAGACTGTGAGCCCACTGATGGGTAGGGACCGCCTCTATATGTTGCCAACTTGTACTTCCCAAGCGCTTAGTACAGTGCTCTGCACACAGTAAGCGCTCAATAAATACGATTGAATGAATGAATGAATGAACATATAGAGAAGGTCCCTACCCAACAGTGGGTTCACGGTCTGCAAGAAGCAGCATGGCTCAGTGGAAAGAGCCTGGGCTTTGGAGTCAGAGGTCGTGGGTTCGAATCCTGACTCCTCCACTTGTCAGCTGTGTGACTTTGGGCAAGTCACTCAACTTCTCTGTGCCTCAGTTACCTCATCTGTAAAATAGAGATTGACTGTGAGTCCCACGTGGGACAACCTGATCACCTTGTATCCTCCCCAGCGCTTAGAACAGTGCTTTGCACATAGTAAGCGCTTAACAAATGTCATCATCATTATTATCCGCAGGTTCAGGGAGTTTGCAGAGAGCCACAGATGAGCGTCCTGTGCTGGGTCACTAGGGGAGTCGAGGGGGTTGGATAGAGAAGCAGCGTGGCTCAGTGGAAAGAGCCCGGGCTTTGGAGTCAGAGGTCATGGGTTCAAGTCCCGGCTCTGCTAATTGTCAGCTGGGTGACTTTGGGCAAGTCACTTCACTTCTCTGGGCCCCAGTTCTCTCATCTGTAAAATGGGAATTAAGACTGTGAGCCTCCCCATGGGACAACCTGATCACCTTGTAACCTTCTCAGTGCTTAGAACAGTGCTTTGCACATAGTAGGTGCTTAATAAATGCCATTATTATTATTAATAGCAGTAGTAGCGGTAGCAGCACAGTACTAGTAATAGTAATAGTAGTACTTATTGAGTGCTCACTTGGTCATGAGTTCAAGTCCCCGCTCCGCCAATTGCCAGCTGGGTGACTTTGGGCAAGTCACTTCACTTCTCTGGGCCTCAGGTACCTCATCTGTAAAATGGGAATTAAGACTGTGAGCCTCCCACGGGACAACCCGATCACCTTGTAACCTTCTCAGGGCTTAGAACAGTGCTTTGCACATAGTAAGCACTTAAAAATGCCATTATTCTTATTATTATTATTATTATTAGTAATAGCAGTAATAACAGTAGCAGCACAGTACTAGTAATAGTAGTACTTATTGAGTGCTCACTTGGTCATGGGTTCAAGTCCCGGCTCCGCCAATTGTCAGCTGAGTGACTTTGGGCAAGTCACTTCACTTCTCTGGGCCTCAGTTACCTCATCTGTAAAATGGGAATTAAGACTGTGAGCCCCCCCCATGGGACAACCTGCTCACCTTGTAACCTTCTCAGGGCTTAGAACAGTGCTTTGCACATAGTAAGCGCTTAATAAATGCCATTACTATTATTATTATCTCTTCCCACCCACGTATTTGAACTCTCGTGCCCTCCCTTCTTACGCCCATCTGCCTGCTCCCGCGTTCTCTCTTCCAGGAGCGTCCAGGAACTCCTCCACCGCTCCCACCCACATCCACCTCGACGGGAACCCGGCCCAGTGTCCCGGTGAGCCCCCACCGGAGCGCTGACCCCAGCATCCGGGGTCCCACCTGAGGGTGGGGCGGGCAAATCATCATCAATCGTATTTATTGAGCGCTCACTGTGTGCAGAGCAAATGGTCTGCGAACTAAAGAAACTCAGATGGTCAAGGAAAGGGGGCCGGTAGACTCCCCCTAAGAACCACGGGTGTGCCTGGGGGGGTCACTGGGTTACATGCAAGGCGTAGAGGAGATAAAGCATAGGCTTGGGAGTCGGAAGGTCACGGGTTCTAATCCCGGCTCGACCACTCGTCTGCTGTGTGACCTTGGGCAAGTCACTTCACTTGTCTGCAAAATGGGGGTCGAGACAGTGAGCCCCATACGGGGCAGGGGCTGTGCCCAGCTTGATTTGCTTGTATCCACCCCAGCGCTTAGCACAGTGCCTGGCATCTAGTAAGCACTCAACAAACACCAGAATATTTTGTTGGGAGAAGCAGCATGGCTCAGTAGAAAGAGCCCGGGCTTTGGAGTCAGAGGTCATGGGTTCAAATCCTGGCTCCGCCAATTGTCAGCTAGCTGACTTGGGGCAAGTCTCTTAACGTCTCTGTGCTTCAGTTGTAAAATGGGGGTGAAGACTGTGAGCCCACGTGGGACAACTTGATCACCTTGTAACCTCCCCAGCGCTTAGGACAGTGCTTGGCACATAGTAAGTGCTTAATAAATGCCATCATTATTACGTTCTCCCGTGCTTAGAACAGTGCTTGGCACATAGCAAGTGCTTAATAAATGCCATCATTATTATGTTCTCCCGCGCTTAGAACAGTGCTTTGCACATAGTAAGCGCTTAACAAGTACCATTATTCATTCATTCATTCAATAATAATAATTTTCATTATGATGTGGGCATGTTTGGGGGTGCACATTTGGGTGTGTTTTAGTGCGGCGGTTTGGGTGTATTTAGATGCCTGCTTCTGGAAACTGGGATGGAGAGTGGGCCCACCGTGAATGTTGAGTGGAGTGGCGGGTAATTGTCCCCCCCCCCAAGCCTCCCCCTGTCTCCGTGCCCATCTCCTCTTCGTCCTGCCATCCCCTAGGAGCTGATTTCTGCATCAAGGTGTCACGCTGCTGCCAACTGGGCATGGACGAACAGGGCTGGGTAGCAGCCGCCGTGGGCTGGAGCCTCTGGTTCATCACACTCATCCTGCTCTGTATCGACAAGCTCATGAAACTGCCCGCGGATGAGCCCAAGGACCTGCTGGCCTGAGGGCGGGGACCCTCGAGCCGGTGCCACCCCCCTCGCCCCCAGCTCCCGATGGAGGCCCGGGCTGGCGACCGGTGCCAACTCCTTCTGGGGACCGACATCGTTGAAAAGAAGCAGCCGTGAGAAGCGGCGTGGCTCAGTGGGAAGAGCCCGGGCTTCGGAGTCACAGGTCATGGGTTCGAATCCCGGCTCCGCCAATTGTCAGCTGGGTGACTTTGGGCAAGTCACTTCGCTGGGCCTCGGTCACCTCATCTGGAAAATGGGGATGAAGACTGTGAGCCCCCCCACCGTGGGACAACCTGATCACCTTGTAACTTCCCCAGCGCTTAGAACAGTGCTTTGCACGTAGTAAGCGCTTAATAAATGCCATCATTATTATTATTACTATTATTATTAGAACACAGGCCTGGGAGTAAGAAGGTGGTGGGTTCTAATCCCAGCTCCGCCACTTTGCTGTGTGACCTAGGGCAAGGTCCCTTCACCGCTCCGTGCCTCAGTTACCTCACCTGTAAAATGGGGATTGAGACTGTGAGCCCCACACGGGGGAGACAGGGACTGTATCAACCCACCTGGCTTGCATCCACCTCAGCGCTTAGTTCAGTGCCTGCCACAGAGTAAGTGCTTAAATACCACAATTATTATTATTATTACTGCCCGCAGTCTTTTAGACTGTGAGCCCACTGTTGGGTAGGGAATGTCTCTACATGTTGCCAACTTGTACTTCCCAAGCGCTTAGTACAGTGCTCCGCACACAGTAAGCGCTCAGTAAATACGATTGATTGATTGATTGCCCGGCAAACCAACCCCCAACCGGGCCCGCGGAGTCCAAGCCTGCCAGGGGCTGAGCCCATGGTACCGGGCCCATTTGAGCTGCGACGCACTGGCACCATCAGGACTTCATCATCAATCGTATTTATTGAGCGCTTACTAGGTGCAGAACACTGTACTAAGCGCTTGGGAAGTACAAATTGGCAACATATAGAGACAGTCCCTACCCAACAGTGGGCTCACAGTCTAAAAGACTTGAACTGAGGGCTCCCTGCAGGGGTCTACCCAAGCTCCAGAGGGGTCCCGCACAGCCCTCTTGCCACGCGCCACTTGGGAAGACCCAGCGGGGAAAATCTGCCGAGGGCGATGGTCCAGCCCAGGGATATGATGTTCAAGATCATCATCATCATCAATCGTATTTATTGAGCGCTTCCTGTGTGCAGCGCACTGTACTAAGCGCTTGGGAAGTCCAAGTTGGCAACATCTAGAGACAGTCCCTACCCAACAGTGAGCTCACAGTCTAAAAGACTGCGGGCAGTAATAATAATAATAATTGTGGTATTTAAGCACAATGAATGTGGGGCGGGGAGGGGGGCAGAATAGAGGGAGGGAGTTGGGGCGATGGGGAGGGGAGGAGGAGCAGAGGAAAAGCGGGGCTCAGTCTGGGAATCAATCAATCAATCAATCGTATTTATTGAGCGCTTACTGTGTGCAGAGCACTGGACTAAGCGCTTGGGAAGTCCAAGTTGGCAACAGCTAGAGACAGTCCCTACCCAACAGTGGGCTCACAGTCTAAAAGACTGCGGGCAGTAATAATAATAATAATTGTGGTATTTAAGCACAATGAATGTGGGGCGGGGAGGGGGGCAGAATAGAGGGAGGGAGTCGGGGCGATGGGGAGGGGAGGAGGAGCAGAGGAAAAGCGGGGCTCAGTCTGGGAATCAATCAATCAATCAATCGTATTTATTGAGCGCTGTGTGCAGAGCACTGGACTAAGCGCTTGGGAAGTCCAAGTTGGCAACATCTAGAGACAGTCCCTACCCGACGTGGGCTCACAGTCTAAAAGGGGGAGACTGGGGGCAAGATCCGGGGGCAGCCCTGTCCAGCTCCGTCCAACGGCCCCCACACCCCCGCCTCCCCCTGGCTTAGCCGCAGTTTTGTTCCTGAGGTGGGGAACGACGGCCGGCCTTCTCCCCAAACACACAACTCAGGTAGCCGGAACCTTAGAGACAGCAGTCACACCTTGGACTCAAAAAACGGTCAATTTACTCTCAGGCAAAGTCCGAATTCCCCCTTGCCCACACTCGCTTCTTTCCAACACAAGTGATTCCAGCTCACCCCGCTTCCCACGCTCACTGTAGGGTGAGCTTATGTTGCCAACTTGTACATCCCGAGCGCTTAGTACAGTGCTCTGCACACAGGAAGCGCTCAATAAATACGATTGAATGAACCGTCGGGGGATCTTCTGATCATCATCATCAATCGTATTTATTGAGCGCTTACTGTGTGCGGAGCACTGTACTAAGCGCTTGGGAAGTACAAGTTGGCAACATCTAGAGACAGTCCCTACCCAACAGTGGGCTCACAATCAAAGGGAGTCGGAAGGCCAGGGATCTGATCCTAGCCCTACCCCTTGTCCGCTGTGTGATTTGAAACAATCAATCAATCAATCGTATTTATTGAGCGCTTACTGTGTGCAGAGCACTGTACTAAGCGCTTGGGAAGTACAAGTTGGCAACATATAGAGACAGTCCCTACCCAACAGTGGGCTCACAATCAAAGGGAGTCGGAAGGCCAGGGATCTGATCCTAGCCCTACCCCTTGTCTGCTGTGTGATTTGAAACAATCAATCAATCAATCGTATTTATTGAGCGCTTACTGTGTGCAGAGCACTGGACTAAGCGCTTGGGAAGTCCAAGTTGGCAACATCTAGAGACAGTCCCTACCCAACAGTGGGCTCACAGTCTAAAAGGGGGAGACAAAACAAGACACTTGATTTCTCTGGGCCTCGGTTTCCTCACCTGAAAAATCGGGAGGAAATGCCAGTTCTCCTCCTCAGACTGTGAGCTCCCATGTGGGAAAGGGCCTGTGTCTGCCTTGATTACCTTGTATCTATCCCAGCGCTTAGTACAGTGCTTGGCACCTAGTAAGCACTTAAAAAATACTATCATTATTGAGACCAGACGCCTGAGTTCAGGACACAGCACGGGGGTTGGGGAACGTGAGTTTGAAAAATCGGGAGGAAATGCCAGTTCTCCTCCTTAGACTGTGAGCTCCCACGTGGGAAAGGGTCTGTGTCTGCCTTGATTACCTTGTATCTATCCCAGCGCTTAGTACAGTGCTTGGCATCTAATAAGCACTTAAAAAATACTATCATTATTGAGACCAGACGCCTGAGTTCAGGACACAGCACAGGGGGTGGGGAACGTGAGTTTGAAAAATTGGGAAGAAATGCCAGTTCTCCTCCTCAGACTGTGAGTTCCCATGTGGGAAAGGGTCTGTGTCGGACTTGATTACCTTGTATCTATCCCAGCGCTTAGTACAGTGCTTGGCACCTAGGAAGCACTTAAAAAAAATATTATCGAGACCAGACGCCTGAGTTCAGGACACAGCACGGGGGGTGGGGAACGTGAGTTTGAAAAATCGGGAAGAAATGCCAGTTCTCCTCCTTAGACTGTGAGTTCCCATGTGGGAAAGGGTCTGTGTCTGACTTGATTCCCTTGTATCTATCCCAGCGCTTAGTACAGTGCTTGGCACCTAGGAAGCACTTAAAAAAAATATTATCGAGACCAGACGCCTGAGTTCAGGACACAGCACGGCGGGTGGGGAACGTGAGTTTGAAAAATCGGGAGGAAATGCCAGTTCTCCTCCTCAGACTGTGAGCTCCCGTGTGGGAAAGGGTCTGTGTCGGACTTGATTCCCTTGTATCTATCCCTGCGCTTAGTACAGTCCTTGGCACCTAGTAAGTACTTAAAAAATACTACCATGATTGAGACCAGATGCCTGAGTTCAGGACACAGCATGGCGGGTGGGGAACATGAGTTTGAAAAATCGGGAGGAAATGCCAGTTCTCCTCCTCAGACTGTGAGCTCCCATGTGGGAAAGGGTCTGTGTCTGCCTTGATTCCCTTGTATCTATCCCAGCGCTTAGTACAGTGCTTGGCATCTAATAAGCACTTAAAAAATACTATCATTATTGAGACCAGACGCCTGAGTTCAGGACACAGCACGGGGGGTGGGGAACGTGAGTTTGGAGGTTATTGGGGGGTGTGGGAAAAACACTTAGGGAATATAAGTGTGTGGGAGTGAGAGAGAGAGGCAGAAATAATGTCTTCTAACTCTGTTGTCCTCTCCCAAATGCTTAGTAAAGTGGTCTGCACACAGTAAGTGTTCAGTAAATACAAATCAACTGATAAATTTGGGAGATATAAGATGGCAGAGGCGATTTTTTTTTAAAGGGCTGGGGGGATCAACCAGGGAGGCTGAGGGAGGGGATGATTCATTCAATCGTATTTATTATGCGCTTGCTGTGTGCACAGCACTGTACTAAGAGCTTGGGAAAGTGCAATACAACGATAAATGATAATGATGAGGGCTGGGTGGAATTGTGGGGTCTCCAGGCAGGGGTTTGGGATGGGATGGGGTTTGCTGAGGAGGAGATAAGGGCCAGGATGGAAGGAGAGGAAAGGGAGAGGGGGGAAAAGCCCTATGCCTCAGTAATGGAGACACAGACACAATTTTTCCTTCGGGTTTAGAACTCCTTTGAAGGCTGAATGGTGCTGGGGTGGACCCTTGGATGGTGATGGTGGGGGTCACCTTGGGTCTGCCCATTTCATGTCCCCCGGCCCTAGTTCACCCCCTCTCACGAGCCCGCAAAGAGGCTGACACCCTAGAATTGCCTTTCCTCTGCTCCCTTGAGTCTCTTCCCCCTTCTGCAGTCAGAGAGAGGGGCCTAAGGAGAGTTAAAAGGGGCCAAGCCCCTGTCTCCCAAGTGGATGGGGCACCCCCCAAAAACTGGGGACCCCTCCAAGAAATCAGAAAGTCAGATGACACCCTGCAGCTAAACGGTTGGGAACCCTGGGGCAGCCTAAGCCCTCCTCAGAGACCCCCATCATGGGCTGGTATTCCTCCTCAGTCTCAGGGTTTCTGGAGCCCAGTGGCTTCAGTCTCCTGGGAAGGTAAGACTCTGAGTTATCCCTCCCCACCAAAGATGGGCACCTTGATAATATAATGACATTTATGAAGCGCTTACTATGTGCAAAGCACCGTTCTAAGCGCTGGGGAGGTTACAAGGTGATCAGGTTGTCCCACATGGGGCTCACAGTCTTCATCCCCATTTTACAGATGAGGGAACTGAGGCACAGAGAAGTGAAGTGACGTGCCCGAAGTCACACAGCTGACAAGTGGCGGAGCCGGCATTTGAACGCATGACCTCTGACTCCAAAGCCCGGGCTCTTTTCCACTGAGCCACGCTGCGTCTCTATATATGCTTCTCTATATGCTTCTTGGTATTTGTTTCCAACACATCCGACGCTCGGTGCCCGCCATGGAGTCCCCCCGGCTCCAACCAGATTCTGCAAATTTTGCTCCGAGCCGCAGGTGAACACTGGCACCGAAGCGGGAGACCACTGCCTGATCAAGACGGTGGCCACGGGGAAGTCTGGAACCCACACTACCCTCCAGCTAGAATCACACCATGATGTCGGGTGGAATTCCTCAAAGGATTGGCCCCACGGCTTCTACACGGACCTCCCCTCCACAGATCTGGGTGTGGGGAATCCCTTGGCAAATTTGGCTGCTCCGCCAAGTTCTTCCGGGGTTCAACCAGGGCGCCCTGCCCGAGCAGCTTCCAATCACCTACTGAGCCAAATGGAGATTAGCGGCAGGACCCACCCTGTTCAGACTTTCTGAGGCGACTGTTCCGGAGGATGGCACGAGAATTGTCTCCCCCTTCTAGACTGTGAGCCCACTGCTGGGGAGGAACCGTCTCTTTATGTTGCCAACTTGTACTTCCCAAGCGCTTAGTACAGTGTGCGCTCAATAAATTGAATGAATAAATGAATTCTGGTGAAGGCCTGGTGCTTCTGCATCTCTGGGCAACTCAGCCATCTTGGAGCCTTGGCCCAAGGTCCCTGAGGCAGCTGTTCTAAAGCCATAATCCCGGAGGGCCCTTTTTATGAAAACAAGTTGCCACCTGGGCACAGATCCCCATTTGGGGCTTTAAATGCAGGGGCAGAAGAGGGGCCAGACAACTCGTGCCCACCAGCCCTCTGCCCACAACTGCCCGGGGTCACCTTCTCCAATCAACCCTGTGCACTGCCCAACTCCCCCAGCTGCTGCTCACCCTTGGCCACGCCTGCCAGCGGGTCTTCTGTCTCACGGTTGGATGGGCAAGATGCCCCCTGACAGCACCCTTCCACCCACCACTGAGCTACGCTGGCCGGGGGGCACCAGATAAACACTGAAAAAGAGGAGAGCGGGAGCGACCGGGAGAGGAGAGGGAACTTGGGCCAGGCTCTGAAAGACACAGGGTGGCCAAGCCCCAGGCCCTTGGCTCCGACCTCTGCCCTCCAGCCTCAGCACCCCATTCCCGCCTACATCCATTTTCCAGCCCAGCAGGGCTCCTCGGCTGCAAAGGCGGGGCCGGGAAGCTGCGCAGTTATTTCTTCAGCTCCCCGTAGGGAGGGCAGAGGGCCTGATGCTGCATCTCGGGTGGTCAGTGATGTCGCCAGCCTGCTGATGATGGGGGAAACCCGTTCTTCCCAGGGCCAACGACCACGCTGGGCCCCAGTTTGGGGCCAGAGGAGGGCCTTGTGCCCTCTGAACTCTCCCAAGCACTTAGTACAGTACTCTGCACATAGTAAGCACTCGATAAATACCGCTGATTGAGTCCCAGCCACAGGGTCGGGGGCTACCGTCACTGAAGGAACATCGCCAGAGTCACCATGTGTGCAAAACAGCATCTCTTATTTTCGCACCCACAGCGGGGGCTGATTGGTACCCAAGCCACAACAGAGAACAACACAGAGGTTCAGGAACCCCTCTACGGACATACCCCCTGCACCAACCGCACACAGGGATGGTTGGGGTAGGGGGAGAGGGTCTCGGCCCGGGCTTGTCACCTGGGACATCCTGGGATGACCCAGGTCAGCGGGAGCACCAGGCCCCTCAGCTCCGGCCCATCCCTTTCACTGCCCCAACTTGACTGGCTCCACGGGAGAGTTGTGGGGGACCCAAACGTGGCCCGGTCAGAGCCCGACTGGCTACCACCGTGCCCCAGAGCGGCCAGCTTCGTCCTGACAACCGACCACGGCGTGAGATACCAACTCTGAGGAGCTCAGTCCCATAAAGTAGCACTACCTTGGCCTTTGGCCTGCACACTCACTTCCAGTTTGTCCCAGTGGGCCCCCAAAATCTCCCCTCCCAACCCCCCTGGCTCCCAGAGGGGAACAGGTCCTGGCCCAAGTGCAGGGCTGTCCCAAGGGTTGTGGGGCGCACCCCCACCTCCTGCAAGCAGAGAGGGAGGGGCAGGTCACGGACGTCCTCTCTGGCAGCGCGGTGAACCCCAACCTTGCCCGGGCGTGACTTTGGGGCTCCGTTGTGGACGGCTGCTCACGCCCCCAGGAGAAGTGCTTCGGGATCCTCGGAGAACTGGGGGCTCCTGGCCAGCCCACCCCGGCGCCCTGAACCCTGCCCAAGCAAAACTCCTCCAAGCACCTGATCCAGAACCAAACCGAGAAACTCCGCAGGTGCGGCCGGATTATCATCCCGGTCCTCAAAGCTGGGTGAAACGGCCACACCGCCCAATCTCTCGCTCCTAGAGGGGCTGAGAGTCCCCGGCCAGAACCAGCCTGGTCACCTCCCAGTGCCCCGGAAGAGCCGGGAGAGGGGATGGGGCAGAGGTTGGCCCGCATGGCTCCTGCATTGGTCAGCTGGGCCTCCTCTTGGTCAGTGCCCCCCCCAACCCAAGGGGGAGAGGGGTGGGTGGCACATCTCATCACCATCGTCTTCGCTCCCAGGGCCAGCAGTCCCCAGCTGAACCCCACGGGCGCTTCGGTCAGTCTGGTCCACCCGATGCCTAGCTGGGCGCCGTCAGGAGTCTCCCACAGAGCCCTTCAGCCGGCTGGAGTGGATGGGGTGGGTTCCTCCGAGGGGCGAACCCTTCGCTTCCGAGCCGCGGCGGGTGAAATCCGGTCCCCCGGGTCCAGGAGCAAGCCGACAAGGAAGCGGAGCCCCGCGGGGCCCGGCCGGTTCCCGGCAGTGGGGGCTCCTGGCCGCCTTGCTTCCACGGGAAGCGGATGGAGCCCCGGCCGGGGCAATCAGCTGTGAAAGGGAGCCCCCACGCTCTGTTTCTGGGCCAAACGCAACAGCTCCTCGCGGATGGCTTTGATCAGGGAGGCCGAGGAGTGGGCCGGGGGTGGGTCCGCCGCGGCGCCGGGGGAGAAGCCGGGACCCTGGTGGGCCGAGGGGGCCGAGGGCTCCCGAGCTACTGTCCTGGGCCCCGGAAACAGGGAGGAGGAAGGGTATTCTTGGACTCCCAGCAGATAGCTCTGAAAGAAACACGGAGAGAGGGCGAGGTCACCGACCACACCAGGAGAGGCTTTGAGTCCCCCTCCCTTGGGGCAGGCTCCGCCGGGACCCCCTTGCCAGCTGAGGGAAGTGGGGAGGAATGAGGATGAACAGCCATGACATGCCATCACGGAGGGAAGGGCCAGGAAAGAGTTCAGGGCCCCCCCAAACCGCAACATCGCAGGCTGCTACCGCCGGGCAGAGCGAGGGTGGGCGAGGGAAGGGGCCGACACTGGGGAATAGCCGGAAACTTGGCTCGGGGAAAGCGAAAGGGTGCGTTACCAGGCAAGAGCAGGTGGGTACTTCTGCTTTCAATTACCCATGCAAGGAGTCGGGACGGTACCCAGCACTGAGGTGGATAATCACTGCGTATTTCTTAAGCGCTTACCATACGCCAAGCACTTTGCTGAGCATGGGAAGGGGGGGGAGATGATACAATATAATCCGATCTGACACAGTCCCTGTCCCACATGGGACTCACAGTCTAGGTAAGGGGGGCAGCAGGCACTGAAAAACCCATTTTCCAGATGGGGAACCGGAGGCCCAGAAAAATGAAGTGACTTGCCCGAGATCACAGGGCAGGCAAGTGGCAGAGCCGGGGATGAGAATCCACGTCCCCTGACTCCCGTGCCCGGGGCCCCTCCACTAGGCTGCACTGCTTCTCTAATGGAGAGATAACCAAGACTGTACTTACGCCGGGGGCCAAGGAATCAGAATTAGGAGTTCTAGGATTTACACCTTGGCGCTAAAAACTCCTTCTCGGCAAGCAGGCTTGGAAATCAATTGAAAAGGGCCACCCTCCGCCCCCAAACCCAGTCTCCCATACCCTCCCACCCCCAACCGGTCTTCGCCTCAGGGATGAGGGTAAGGGCACGGGGGGAAATCGACGGGCGGAGACAGGACGGGGCAAGAAGGGGGAGCAGAAACCGCCTTCTGGGGTCAGGAGCCAAGCGCAATACTCACGGCCTCTCCTCTCCTCACTCCCTGCTCCTGGCCACCGAGCGAGGGCCAGCCCGGCCCCCCACACTGGCCGGGCCCGGCTCTTCCAGTTGGGACGTCCACGGGCTGGGCTGCGATGCGGCCGGGGAGGTCCAGTGGGACGAGCTGCTGCCCCTGGGGCCCTGGTGAAGAAGCGGCCATCAGTCTGGCAAGGGGAGGGACTTCAGGGTCTCACGGGCCCCATGGACTGGCACTGGGGCTGCTGCCCTGAGAAGCCGGTCAGGGGAAGGGGGGTCCCGGGGCACTCGGGCCGCACAGCCGGGCACAGTATAATAATAATCCTCCCTTGGATTGGGGTGCGTTTGAGGACTCTCCAGTGCCAGGCAACCCTGGAGGGCGGGGAGGAATAGGGGTCACCGTCCGTCCACTCTACGGTCAGGGAAACAGAGGCCCAGAGTGGCTAATGGACTTACCGAGGTAACTTGTCGGAGAGACTGGCCTCACTAACCAGCTGGTACTCTCGGAAGGGGTTAGGGGGATCAGGGATGGAGTGAACATTATTATTATGAACATATGTTGCCAACTTGTACATCCCAAGTGCTTAGTACAGTGCTCTGCACGCAGTAAGTGCTCAATAAATACGATTGAATGAATGAATGTATTATCATTATCATTATGAGGGGAGAAAAAGCCCTTCTTAGCTTCAAAAAGTGCTTGATGAGGCTCTTCGTTCCATCGTAGAACATCCCCGAAGAAGCGGCAGAAAACCTGGAGGAGTGAACGCTCCTCCTCAATCAATCAATCAATCGTATTTACTGAGCGCTTACTGTGTGCAGAGCACTGTACTAAGAGCTTGGGAAGTACAAGTCGGCAACATATAGAGACAGTCCCTACCCAACAGTGGGCTCACAGTCTAAAAGGGGGAGAAGGGTTTCAGATATGGGGAGAAGGGGATTAGTGAGGTCTCCGGGGCCTAGCCCCAGTCTTGGAGGGAGAATCAGGGTCACTGGATGGTCCGAGTCAGGTCACTGGGGGAGAGTCAGAGGTGGAGAGGGGAGAGCGGGAGTGTTGGATGGTCTCTGAAGGGTCACTGAAGGGGAGCCGAGGATGGCAAGGGTCACTAGGGGAGAATCAGGGATGGAGAGGGGAGAGTCAGGGGCATTGGATGGTCCATCTCAAACCACCGAAGTGGATGCTCAGGAGGGTAACCAACACGCAGTTCCTCTCAGTGCCCTGCTGCCACTGTTGGAGAGACGGTCCTGGACTGGGCCGGACCCGAGCCAGGACTGGCCACCTGAGTCAAAGCTGGGCCCAGCCCCCAGGCCCTTCAGACTCCCAGCCCAGTCTCTCCCTTCTCTGTCCCCACTGGGGCTCAGAAACAGGCCCTTTCCCCACCCCCACAGAATCTCACTGCCCATTTCACCTGAGGCGATTCAGGCAAAGCAGGGAGGTTGGCGCCGGCTCCAGATTAGTTGCTAATGAGGCTCCACTGAGCCCCGAGACCACTCACCCGCCCGTCCTGGCCCATGTGGCCTAGCTTAGCGGAGGCCAGCAGGCTCTGGATCTGACCGGGGGCAGCCAGGGGCTGGCGTTTGGGGTAAACAGAGCAGGGGCCCTGCCCGCCTCTGAAGGGTCAAACACAAGACCCGAACTGGTTTGGGAGACTGGGGCCCGGCCCTGTCAGTCAACCAGTCTCCATGAGTTGGAAATGCTCTCCGGTTTGCTCCGCTGCCCAACCAGCCCGGCCTGACCTGGTCCTTGGGGGGTGGAAAAGGACCTTCCGGGCGCTGCTTTCCAGCCCCCTCCAACCCGCCCCAGATGCTGGGCCTCCAGGACCTACCTGTGGCCCCCCCGATGGGCCGGGGTCGGGCCACGGACGGCAGCTGCTCGACGGGAACCCCGCGGGTGGCGAACGGGGCACCCGCCACCGGCTGCTGGGGCTCGGGGGGTGGGAGGAAGCCGGGACCGAAACCAGGCCTGGGGATAATAAGAATCACAATAACGATGGCACTTATTAAGCGCTTACTTTGTGCAAAGCACTGTTCTAAGCGCTGGGGAGGTTAAAGGGTGATCAAGTTGTCCCACGAGGGGCTCACAGTCTTAATCCCTCCATTTTACAGGTGAGGTAACTGAGGCTCAGAGAAGTTACGTGACTTGCCCAAAGTCACACAGCTGACGAGTGGCGGAGCCGGGATTTGAACCCCTGAACTCTGACTCCAGAGCCCGGGCTCTTTCCACTGAGCCACGCGAAAGCAGGCGGGCATCACCTGGGTTGCAAAGAAGTGCTGCACACCCCCCACCCTGCCCTTGGTTTCGTCACTGCAAAATGGGGGGCCTCAATGTCTGAATTCCCCGCAGCCCTTGTGGGGCAGGGACTGTGTCCAAACCGATCCTCTTGTATTTACCCCAGCACTTAGTACAGTAAGCACTTAAATAGCGTTTTTTTTATTATTATTACGCCACCCTTTTCGCCCCCAACACGTCCCGCGTAGCCTCCCGTCCCCACCCGCCCAACTACCCGCCGTCTTTACCTCTGGGCCGGAGCTGGAGCCGGTTGGGGCGTCAGGCAGTAGCTGTCGTAGCGCTAGGGGAGAAGAGGCAGAGCAGAGAGGGGTATCAGGTAGAGATGAGTGAGCAGACCAGCTAAGGATGGGGGACGGAGTCTTCGACTGGGCACTGCCTGCGGGCGGGGGACCGGCAGGGAGGTGGACCTGTGCCCGTGGTCTTGGGCTGCCCGAGCCATGACGACTCAAGTGCACAGTTCAAACAACAAACTGCCCCCTGTGAAAGGGCAGTAGTGGGATTAGGGGTCTCCTGGGCTCTCCCCAGCTGCCCTGAGGTGGGACGGGGGGGTACACCGATGCTGAGAGGCAATGCCAACCTTGTGGAGCCCTCTGTTATCATGGCTGGGACTGTAGAAATGTTTAAAATAACACTTCAAGGTTAAATAATAATAATAATATTAATGACAATGGCATTTATTAAGCGCTTACTATGTGCAAAGCACTGTTCTAAGCGCTGGGGAGGTTACAAGGGGATCAGGTTGTCCCACGTGGGACTCAGTCTTAATCCCCCTCTCCATCCCCACCCCGCCTTACCTCCTTCCCTTCCCCACAGCACCTGTATATGTTTGCACGTATTTATTACTCTATTTATTTATTTTACTTGTACATATTTATTCTATTTATTTTATTTTTTTAATATGTTCTGTTTTGTTCTCTGTCTCCCCCTTCTAGACTGTGAGCCCACTGTTGGGTAGGGACCGTCTCTATATGTTGCCAACTTGGACTTCCCAAGCGCTTAGTCCAGTGCTCTGCACACAGTAAGCGCTCAATAAATACGATTGATTGATTGATTAATCCCCATTTTACAGATGAGGGAACTGAGGCACAGAGAGGTTAAGTGACTTGCCCAAAGCCACCCAGCTGACAAGGGGCGGAGCCGGGATTTGAACCCACGACCTCTGACTCCGAAGCCCGGGCCCTTTCCACCGAGCCACGCTGCTTCTCTGATGAAACGAAAGAGAGATGAGAAGCAAGATTGAAAACTGGGGTTTCGCTGCTTGGAGCATGTGAGAGGCCTTAATCATGGAACCCAAGGGTGTGAAGGAAAATCGTATCTTCTAGATATCTTCTAGACTGTGAACCCGTTGTTCGGTAGGGATCGTCTCTGTTGCCAAGCGCTTAGTACAGTGCTCTGCACACAGTAAGTGCTCAATAAATACGACTGAATGGATGAATGAATGAAAGGAAGGGGCCTTGGGGGAGGGCACTTTCTGCCCCCAATGCAGGGCCAGAGTGAGTCTCTTCCCCGCCCCTGCCCTCTCCCTGCAGTCCCTGCTCGTGTTTGAGCCATTGGGCAGACTCTGTTGTCCTTTCCGGCCTCAGGTGGTCCCAAATTCTCCTTGCCCTCGGCCCGGTGGAAGCCTCGCCCCTCGGCCAGGTAGCCGCCTTCCGAGACACAATAGGTGCCCAGCCCAGCACCACCCATCCTGACGAACCTGTTGGATTAATTTTCCCCCCGTCGCCGGCTGGAGTGCTCGGCCGGGTCAGTTCCTGGCCTTTTCCGGCTGGGCCTCGGCTCTCCCACGGGAAAGGGGGCGAACCCGGTTCTCACTCAGCCGGGGGAACCCGACCTGGCCCGGGCGGTTAGTCAGCGTCCGCTCAGCCACCCACGCTAGCCGGCACCGGGATGGAGGAACGGCGCCGACCCCGGCTGGACTCGGCGGGACGGATGGGCGGGCACCGGGGTCCTCGGAGAGGGAGCGGACTCTGATCGGCCTCTGGATGGACAGATCGCCCTAAGCTCCTCCGTTCCCACCCCGCTGCTGTGCGGCCCTATCTCGCCCTACCCAACGGCCACCGTGACACTGATCAAGATGCTGATCTGCCCCACAAACCCCACTCCCGGCCTGTCCTCCCAGGGAGAGGCTGAGAGTTAGGTAGGGGTGATAGGGACCCCCAAATGGGCACCACCTGCAGGTCCACGTGACCCCGCAGACCCTGGGGGTGGGGAGCAGCCAAAGGAGGGGAGAAGGGGAGAGATGGCCAATGGTTCCCACTCACGTGGCCGGGGTTGTGGGCCACCGACACGGGGCCCCACGGGCCGGCTCGCCTCCCTTCAGCTCCGGGGGTGCCGTGGCTGGCTGGGGGTGCCCGGGCCACGGGGGGGGTGGCACAGGGGCCGCCGGGGGCCACCAGGGCGAAGGCGTCATCCAGAAGGCAGTGCATGGTCTGGCGGGCCTCTTCGATGGATGGGCGGGGCGGGACGTACGGGGGGCCGGTGGGTTGGTCCGCATCCCCTCCCGGCTCCTCGGAGGAAGGCGTCCGCGGCTCGGCGGGGAGGTCGGGGTCCGACTGCGCCCACGGTCGAGACAGAGACAGCGTGCGTCAGCTGCGCCTGTCACAGTGGTAACGCCCTCCACTCTGCCTTCCCACCACGCCCCCGCCCACGCTCTTCGCTCCTCCGGAGCGCGTCTCCCCGCGACACCCCACCGAACCGCGGCCCTACGTACGACGTAGGCGGAGTTGTGGACGCCGGGGGGCCGCTTGCAGGTGCCGTCGCTGTCGGTGGTGAGGAGGCGGTCGCGCTCGGCGTCGGCGGGGCTGCTGCTGGTGGCAGGGTGGCGTCGCCGGAGCTTGGGGGAACGCTTGGCCCTGGAGCTGGAAGCACAACGCCTGCTGAGCGGGGCGCTCAGAGAAGATACCTTCTTGCCCACCCCACAAGGCGCTGCCAATTGGGACCTCCAGCCCCCAGAATGGGCACAGGCTGGCGTTTGGAAAGCGGGCTTGCCCCCTCCCTGGGACTGTCAACTCCATCAGCAACAAACGTACGCTGACAGCCCACCCCTCCGGGGACTCGGAGCCCACAGCACTGGGGGCACAGACCAAAGGCACCGTGTCCCACCTGGGCAGGACGTTACCAACCGCACCGAGGGGCCGCGGGTCGGCAGGGATGCGGCGGAGCTGGAGGGGTGGGAATGGCGGCGGGGAGGCAGCCAGGGGGTCAGATGGGAAGGGTCAGTGCCCAGAGAGACACAGGATGGTGGTGGGTGGCAGGGGGGAAGGGAATTGGGGCTGAGAAATGACGATGATGGCATTTATTAAGCACTTACGATGTGCAGAGCACTGTTCTAAGCACTGGGGAGGTTACAGGGTGATCAGGCTGCCCCACGGGGGGCTCACAAGTCTTAATCCCCATTTTCCAGATGAGGTAACTGAGGCACAGAGAAGTTAAGTGACTTGCCCAAAGTCACACGGCTGACAATTGGCGGAGTTGGGATTTGAACTGATCTGACTCCAAAGCCCGGGCTCTTTCCACTGGGCCACGCGGCTTCACAGCTGAGAAAGAAGTTGGGGCCAAGGCCGCCCCCCAGTCCCGCCCCGCCGGGGCCTCCGCGGCCCGGAAGGGGTGTCGGTGCTGGGAGCGGCAGCAAGATATGGACAAAGCAGCGGATTTTCTCCCAGAACGGAACCACCCACTCCAGCCAAGACACTTTGCCCGGAAGGGGAATGCCCGGGTGGTTTCCGGTTCCGCCAAGCGTTCTTGGGAATTCCACAGGGTCCAGGTCTAAACCAACCCACGGACATGCCCTATCACTAGGAGGGGTGGGGGAACAGGGAGGGGACAGTCCCCAGCTCGTCCCCTTCTGACTACGGCAAACCCCAGCGGTGGCAGCCCCCCGCCTCGGCACCTCTTCCTGGGCTCTATGAAGACGCTGGGCACGCTGGCCCCTGGGTCCAGGATCTTGTCGATCTGCATCTGGGCCTTGCGATAGACGCGGTGCCGCTCGCGGGAGTCGCCGGACGCCAGGTCGTCTGCCACGGGGAACTCGTAGTGGCCACGCCGCTTGGCCCGCAGCCGGATCTTGTTGCGGTGATGTTCGATCTCTGACTTGTGCCGCAGGGCGGTCTGAATCTGGGCAGGGGGCAAGAAGCATAGGCCCGATGCTCACCGCTGGCTTCACCCGGCCGTCATCCCCCAAGCAACACCAGCTTGCCCGTCCCCTCCCTCTTGGGCATCCCCCTGCCCTGGGCCCTCCCTCCAAATTCTGGCTTCCCTTGGCAAAGGGGTGCAGGGTGCCCAGGGTGCCCACGGACCCCATCCTGCTGGCTCTCTCATCCCCGGGCCGCCCCTGCCCTGCCGGGGACAGGAAGCAAGTCGGATGGCGGCAGGCTTGGCTTGGTCCGTGTGCCACCTCTGGGCTTGATGCCCCAATTTTTCCCAACATCCACTTTTGCTGGGGTTCCAGAGGGGACCAAGTCCCTTCCCAGGTTGGGAGCTCCAGGTGGCACCCCAGATTGAGGGGGAACCCCAGAAATCATTAAATAGGGCTGATCCCCAAGGGGACCCCAGCATCCACTGTGGCGGGGCCGCTTCCTGCCAGTCTCCCCCTCCTGACCCACCACCCCCAGAAGTGGGCACAACGGGGGCACAGAGGGTAGCGACGGTCCCCGTGGTGGGGAAGGGGGTGCTCATGGACACTGACATGGACACCCCCCGTTACACCCACCTCCTTGTTCATCTTATTGGTCTCGGCGATGCGGTCCGACAGAGCCATGTCGGCCAGCGGCGGGGCCGGGATGGGCTGCATGGCGATCAGCTGGATCTTCCCGGGGAGCCTTCGGGCGGGCTCGGGGGCCCGGGGCATCCGGTCCACGTGCTCAAAGAGGGACGCCGAGGATGGCAGCTCGTTCCCGCCCCCAGGAGCCAGCGGGCCTGGCACAAGAGGAGTGTTTCAGTTGCGGAATGGCCCGGGTCCCTGATCCCACCTCCCTCCTCCACCGCTAATCTCCTCACTGTACCTCGCTCTCGCCTGTCCCGCCATCGACCCCCGGCCCACGTCATCCCCCGGGCCTGGAATGCCCCCAATCCCTCTGCCCATCCACCAAGGTAGCTCTCTTCCTCCCTTCAAGGCCCTGCTGAGAGCTCACCTCCTCCAGGAGGCCTTCCCAGACTGAGCCCCTTCTTTCCTCTCCCCCTCTCCATCCCCCCGTCTTACCTCCTTCCCTTCCCCACAGCACCTGTATATATGTATATATGGTTGTACATATTTATTACTCTATTTATTTATTTTACGTGTACATTTCTATCCTATTTATTTTATTTTGTTGGCATGTTTGGTTCTGTTCTCTGTCTCCCCCTTTTAGACTGTGAGCCCACTGTTGGGTAGGGACTGTCTCTATCTGTTGCCAATTTGTACTTCCCAAGCGCTTAGTACAGTGCTCTGCACATAGTAAGCGCTCAATAAATACGATTGATTGATTGATTGATTGATTGATCCCAGACCCCTCCCAAGCCCCCGGCTCCGACCCAGCCTCCGGAATTGTCCTGGGCCGGGTGCGAAAGGCGGCCAGCCTCTGCCGGCCTCCACTGGGACCCCGGTGGGCAAGGACCATGTGGCGGAACAAGGCAGCGGTCAGCTGGCCATGACCGCCAGGCTGGATCCCGCGCTGGACGGCCACTGCGGGGTATTATAGCCGGTGTTTTCCTTCACTTAGGGTTCGGCAGTAGCTCCCCCTCTTCAAGGTGTTCTAAGATAACGGGGGAGACACAGGGGCACTGCGGCACCAGGGCCCCCCGATGCCCAGGAAAGCTGGAGACCTCCCAACTGGGTGGCACAAGGCAGGAGTTGGCAGGCGAGGCTAGGATGGGGCTGGGACAGAGGGCCCCCGGCCCTTCGCCCCGTGGGTTCTGGGGAAGCCAAGAGGACCGCCAGATCACGGCTGTAGCTTCCTCCCCCGACACGGAAACGGGCATTCCTGACTGCTCAGTACACCACACTGCATGGAATAAGGGCTCAATAAACATCATCGATTGAATCAGGAGGCCCCGTATTTTGGGGTACGCCGATTGATGAACTGGGTGGAGCCCCTTCCTTCCTCTCCCCCTCGTCCCCCTCTCCATCCCCCCATCTTACCTCCTTCCCTTCCCCACAGCACCTGTATATATGTATATATGGTTGTACATATTTATTACTCTATTTATTTATTTATTTATTTTACTTGTACGTATCTATCCTATTTATTTTATTTTGTTGGTATGTTTGGTTTTGTTCTGTCTCCCCCTTTTAGACTGTGAGCCCACTGTTGGGTAGGGACTGTCTCTATGTGTTGCCAATTTGTACTTCCCAAGCGCTTAGTACAGTGCTCTGCACATAGTAAGCGCTCAATAAATACGATTGATTGATTGATATAAACCACTCCCCTCCTCCCCCTTCCCATCCCCCCGGCCTTACCTCCTTCCCCTCCCCACATCACCTGTATATATGTTTGCACGTATTTATTACTCTGTTTTATTTGTACATATTTATTCTATTTATTTTATTTTGTTAATATGTTTCGTTTTGTTCTCTGTCTCCCCCTTCTAGACTGTGAGCCCGGGACTGTCTCTGTATGTTGCTGACTTGGACTTCCCAAGCGCTTAGTACAGTGCTCTGCACACAGGAAGCGCTCAGTAAATACGACTGAATGAACGAAACCAGTCCTCCTTGACTGATCCCCCCACTTCCAGGGTCACGTCCGACAGCCCCCTCAGCCCCCAGGTGTCTATTTGTTAGGGATTTACTCCTACCAATAATTACGATGACAATATAATTGCAGAATTTGTTAAGTGTTACTCCTGGATGTCAGATATTGAAACATGCTCTCACTCAACAGGGAAGCAGCGTTGCGTAGTTGAGCAGGGGCCTAGGAGTCGGAGGCCTTGGATTCGAATCCCGGCTCCGCTACGTATCATCATCAATCGCATTTATTGAGCGCTTACTATGTGCAGAGCACTTTACTAAGCGCTCGGGAAGTACAAATTGGCAACATATAGAGACAGTCCCTACCCAACAGTGGGCTCACAGTCTAAAAACTGCTGTGTAACCCTGGGCAAGTCACGACTTCTCTGTGCCTCAGTTCCCTCATCTGCAAAAGAGGGTCTCAATACCCGTTCTCCCTCCTACTTAGACTATGAGGCCCGTGTGGGACCTGTTTATCTTGAATCTGCCTCAGCGTTTAATACATCATCATCATCATCAATCGTATTTATTGAGCGCTTACTGTGTGCAGAGCACTGGACTAAGCGCTTGGGAAGTACAAGTTGGCAACATATAGAGACAGTCCCTACCCAACAGTGGGCTCACAGTTTAAACACAAAGAAAGCGTTTGACATGGGCCACAATTATTATTACGCCACAGCCCCTTCACCAACTGCAAGCTGAAGGTCAGAGATGATGGACTTCGCTTTTCTTGTGTGGGCCCCCAGCGCCCAGTAAGCGGCCAGTACACTCTGCCCTGCACCTAGTTATCCACTCCACCGCTTAGTACAGTGCACTGCATATAGAAAGTGCTTAACAAATATCGTCTTGTCTTACGCTGTTGAGTCGTCTGCGACTCACAGTGACACCATGGATAGTCACTGTGTGCCTCAGTGACCTCATCTGTAAAATGGGCAGTAAGACTGCGAGCCCCCCGTGGGACAACCTGATCACCATGTGACCTCCACAGCACTTAGAACGGTGCTTTGCACATAGTAAGCGCTTAATAAATGCCATTATTATTATTATTATCATCATCAATCGTATTTATTGAGCACTTACTGTGTGCAGAGCACTGTACTAAGCGCTTATTATCTCCCCCTGAACACCCCACCTCCATCTGCAATCGTTCTGGTACTGTGTCCATAGAGTTTTGATGATGATGATGGCATTTGTTAAGCGCTTACTATGGGTCAAGCACTGTTCTAAGCGCTGGGGAGGTTACAAGGTGATCAGGTTGTCCCACGGAGGGCTCACAGTCTTCATCCCCATTTTACAGATGAGGTAGCTGAGGCCCAGAGAAGTTAAGTGACTTGCCCAAAGTCACATAGCTGACAATTGGCAGAGCTGGAATTCGAACCCATGACCTGTGACTCCAAAGTCCGCGCTCTTTCCACTGAGCCATGCTGCTTCCCATATACCATTCCATATACCATATACCATTTCCATATACCGTGTTCCATATACAAATACCTTAATTATTATTATTATTATTATTATTATTACTATTAGTTGGTAACCGTCACTAAGGTGAATGGTGAGCCTGCTGCAGTGTGCTGGCGCCTCCTGGTGGCCTGGAGGAGGAACTGCCTTTCTCAAAATCAATCAATCAATCAATCTATCGTATTTATTGAGCGCTTACTGTGTGCAGAGCACTGTACTAAGCGCTTGGGAAGTACAAGTTGGCAACATACAGAGACGGTCCCTAATCAATCAATCAATCGTATTTATTGAGCGCTTACTGTGTGCAGAGCACTGTACTAAGCGCTTGGGAGGTCCAAGTTGGCAACATCTAGAGACGGTCAAGGCCTGATGGCCCTTTAAGTCCAGCCATAATAATAATAATAATAATAATAATAATAATAATGATGGCATTTGTTAAGCGCTTACTATGTGCAAAGCACTGTTCTAAGCGCTGGGGAGGATACAACGTGATCAGGTTGTCCCACGTGGGGCTCACAGTCTTCATCCCCATTTTCCAGATGAGGTAACCGAGGCCCAGAAGTGAAGTGACTTGTCCAAAGCCACACAGGTGATAAGTGGCGGAGCCAGAATTAGAACCCATGACCTCTGACTCCCAAGCCCCGGCTCTTTCCACTGAGCCACGCTGCTTACCATGAAAGCAGAGCACAGAATTATTATTATTGAAAGCAGCCATGAAAGCAGAGCACAGAATTAATAATAATAATAATAATAATAATAATAATGGTATTTGTTAAGTTCCAAGCACTGTTCTAAGCGCTGGGAGAGACACAAGATAATCAGGTTGTCCCATGTGGGGCTCACAGTCAATCCCCATTTTCCAGATGAGGTAACTGAGGCCCAGAGAAATGAAGTGACTTGCCCAAAGCCACACAGCTGATAAGCGGCGGAGCCGGAATTAGAACCCATGACCTCTGACTACCAAGCCCGGGCTCTTTCCACTGAGCCACGCTGCTTACCATGAAAGCAGAGCACAGAATTATTATTAATAATAATAATAATAATGGTATTTGGTAAGTGCCAAGCACTGTTCTAAGCGCTGGGAGAGACACAAGGTAATCAGGTTGTCCCATGTGGGGCTCAAAGTCTTAATCCCCATTTTCCAGATGAGGTAACCGAGGCCCAGAGAAGTGAAGTGACTTGCCCAAAGCCATACAGCTGATGTGGCGGAGCCAGAATTAGAACCCATGACCTCTGACTTCCAAGCCTGGGCTCTTTCCACTGAGCCACGCTGCTTCCCATGAAAGCAGAGCACTGAATTATTATTATTATTATTTATACTATTAAATATTAATGATAAATAGTAATTAATATTAATAATTAAAATAATAATAATAGCATTTGTTAAGTGCCAAGCACTGTTCTAAGCACTGGGAGAGACACAAGGTAATCAGGTTGTCCCATGTGGGGCTCACGGTCTTAATCCCCATTTTCCAGATGAGGTAACCAAGGCCCAGAGAAGTGAAGTGACTTGCCCAAAGTCACACAGCTGACAAGTGGCGGGGGCGGGATTAGAACCCACGACCTCTGACTCCCAATCCCATGCTCTTTCCACTGAAGCCACGCTGCTTCTCTTAGAATAATAATGATGGTATTTGTTAATAATAATAATAATGATGATGGCATTTGGTAAGCGCTTACTATGTGCAAAGCACTGTTCTAAGCGCTGGAATCAGACACCTAGGAGAGTGCCAAAAGAGCGAGCAGGTAGGATCCGCTCTCAAGGCCCTTACAATCTAGCAGGGGTCGAGGGACCCTAAAATAATGGATAGAGCCCGCGCCTGGGAGTCAAAAGGACCTGGGTTCGAATCCCGGCTCCGCCACTTGTCTTCCGTGTGACCTTGGGCAAGTCGCTTCACTTTTCTGGGCCTCAGATCCTTCATCTGTAAAATGGGCATTAAGACTGTGAGCCCCACGTGGGACAGGGACTGTATTCAACCCGATTTGCTTTTATCCACCCTGGCGCTTACAACAGTGCCTGGCACATAGTAAGCACTTAAATACCACAATTATTTATTATTGCAATTTACAGACGGAAGGAAGAAGCAGCAGGGCCTAGGGGGACGGAGCACAGGCCTGAGAGTCGGAAGGATCTGGGTTCTAATCCTGACTCCGTCACCGGTCGGCTGTGTGACCCTGGGCAAGTCACTTCATTTCTCTGTGCCTCAGTTACTCTTATCTGGAAAATGGGGATTAAGACAGGGAGCTCTAAGCTGAACAGGGATATGTCCAACCCTATTATCTTGTATATAGCCCAGCACTTAGCACAGTGCCTGGCACCTGATAGGAGCTTAACAAATACCGTAAAAAAAGGAGGAAAGTAATCTCTTAAATAAACAGGTCTGAGAAAACGTAAGTGCAGAGTTGGGGAAGAAATGCTAATGTGGGAGTTTCAGGGAATAATAATAATAATTTTGGTATTTAATAATAATAATAATAATAATAATGGCATTTATTAAGCGCTTACTATGTGCAAAGCACTGTTCTAAGCGCTGGGGAGGTTACAAGGTGATCAGGTCTTCCCACATGGGGCTCACAGTCTTAATCCCCATTTTACAGATGAGGGAACTGAGGCACAGAGAAGTTAAGTGACTTGCCCGAAGTCACACAGCTGACAATTGTTGGAGCTGGGATTCGAACCCATGACCTCTGACTCCAAAGCCCGGGCTCTTTCCACTGAGTCACGCTGCTTCTCTATTTGTTCATTCATTCATTCATTCAATTGTATTTCTTGAGCGCTTACTGTGTGCAGGGCACTGTACTAAGCGCTTGGCAAGTACAAGTTGGCAACACATAGAGGCGGTCCCTACCCAACAGCGGGCTCACAGTGCTTACTATGTGCAAAGCACTGTTCTAAGTGCTGGGGAGGATACAAGGGGATCAGGTTGTCCCATGTGGGGCTCACAATCTTAATCCCCATTTTCCAGATGAGGTAACTGAGGCCCAGAGAAGTGAAGTGACTTGCCCAAAGTCACACAGCTGACAAGAGGCGGGGCCGGGATCTGAACCCGTGACCTCCGACTCCCAAGCCCGTGCCATTTCCACTGAGCCACGCTGCTTCTCAAGCCGAGGGATCAGGCCAAGCCAAGGGAAGCTGCATGGCTCAGTGGAAAAAGCACCGGCTTTGGAGTCAGAGGTCATGGGTTCAAATCCCGGCTCCGCCCATTGTCAGCTGTGTGACTTTGGGCAAGTCACTTCACTTCTCTGGGACTCAGTTCCCTCATCTGTAAAATGGGGATGAAGACTATGAGCCCCCTGTGGGGCAACCTGATTGCCTTGCAACCTCCCCAGCGCTTAGAACAGTGCTTGGCACCTAGTAAGCGCCTAATAAATGCCACCATCGTCATCATCAGAGGTAATGGGTTCAAATCCCGGCTCCGCCCATTGTCAGCTGTGTGACTTCGGGCAAGTCACTTCACTTCTCTGGGACTCAGTTCCCTCATCTGTAAAATGGGGATGAAGACCGTGAGCCCCCCGTGGGACAACCTGATCACCCTGTATCCTCCCCAGCGCTTAGAACAGTGCTTTGCACATAGTAAGTGCTTAATAAATACCAACATTATTATTATTATTATTATTAAGGGATCAGAGAGGTGAATCGGGGAAGGCCTCCTGGAGAGGTGATTTCGGAAGGCACTGCATGGAGGGAGACCTGGGGCCTGGAAGTTTCACCTATGTCTCCCCCCTCTTCCAAAACCTCAATCGGTGACCCCTTCCTCTCCCCGTCAAGCGGATAATCATCGTCATCATCAATCGCATTTATTGAGCGCTTACTACGTGCAGAGCACTGTACTAAGCGCTTGGGAAGCACAAATTGGCAACATATAGAGACAGTCCCTACCCAACAGTGGGCTCACAGTCTAAATCCCATTAGAGTCCCCACTCTCTCCTCCCACTGCACCTCAGCTCACACTCTCATACTGTGAAGCAGTGCGCCTCGGTGGAAAGAGTGCGGGCTTGGGAGTCAGAGGCCATGGGTTCGAATCCCGGCTCCGCCACTTGTCAGCTGTGTGACCTTCGGGAAGCCGCTTAACTTCTCTGAGCCTCAGTTCCCTCATCTGTCAAACGGGGATGAAGACTGTGAGCCCCACGTGGGACAACCTGATCACCTGGTATCCCCCCAGCGCTTAGAACAGTGCTTTGCACATAGTAAGCGCTTAAATACCATCATCATCATACTCTCTGCTTCTCTCACGCCAACCTACTCACTGCCCCTCGTTCTCATCTCTCCCCTTGCCAACCCGGGACGAGCTGGAGGAAGACGGGGGGGAGTGGGGACGAACGGCGAGGAGGTCGACGGAGGGATGATGATGATGATGATGGCATTTGTTAAGCGCTTACTATGTGCAGAGCACTGTTCTAAGCGCTGGGGAGGTCCTGCGGGTGAAACCAGTGGACACCTACCACCTTGGGGCTCTCGGGAGGCTCTGCCCGCCGGGGCCGGGAGGCCGGCGGGCTCGTCCGTAGCTTCCCTCTCGCTCGACGGCTCGCTCTCCGAGGAGTCCGCGTCCGACGGGGACACCCTGCGGGAGCAGAGACAGGGCGGACAGAGGGCTGGACGTCACCCCGCCCAGCCCTTCACCCCCTCGGCGCCGACCCCGCTGGATAACCACCTCCCGCGGCGACGGGCCGGCGGCGGGGCCTTGGCGGCCGGGTTCCCCGCGGGGCCGGCCACCTCTCCGTTCTCCGACGGCGGCGGCGGCGGTGGCGCGGGCTCCTTCCCCGGGCCGGGCGGCGGCGGCGGCGGCGGGGCGTCCGGCTCCTGGAGGGTCAGGATGTCGTCCTTGCTGTGCTGGCCCAGGTGCTGCTTGGCAAAGTCAAAGCCCTTGACGCTGGGGACCTGCAGCTGCAGGGCGGAGGGGACGAAAGGACAGAGGAGACGATGGGGAGATTGTGAGCCCTACGAGGGACAGGGTGCTCGAACCCAGACCAGTGGTCAGCACTTAACCAATACCGTAGCTATTATTAGTACCTTCTGGCGGGGCTGGACGGTGCCACTGGGGTCAGTCTGGAAGTCCAGCTTGTCGGTGCGGCAGAGTTTCCAGTAGAGGATGACCAAGACGGCCACGACCACCACGGCGGGCCCCGCCACGCCGACCGCGATCCACAGGTTGTTGCTCCGGGACTCGGGGGGGAGGCCCCTCGCCCGGTCCAAGGCTGCCGGCCGGCACGGAGGGCAGGGCCCGGGGACCTGGTCACTCCACCGGGCCCGCCCTGCACCCCCCCGGGCCCACCACAGCCCTAGCCTTTTCGGGGGACGGGACTACGTCTGCTTCTTGCACCCTGTACCACCGAGACCCACGCAGAGTGCCCCGCCCGCAGCGGGTGCTCAGTACGATGAGCCGAAGACGGCAAGTCAGCTATTTATTAAATGCCTACTCGGTGCTAAGTGATGGGGCGGGACCAAAAGGGTCAGACTGCCCCCAGTCCCACAGGAAAAGCAGAGTGGCCTAGAGGAAAGCGCCTGGGCTTGGGAGTCCGGGGACCGGAGTTCTAATCCCAGCCCTGTGTGACCTTGGGCGGGTCGCTTAATAATAATAATAATAATAATGATGGTGTTTGTTAAGCGCTTACTATGTGCAAAGCACTCTTCTAAGCGCTGGGGAGGTTGCAAGGTGATCAGGTTGCCCCACGGCAGGGGGGCTCTCAGTTTTAATCCCCATTTTCCAGATGAGGTAACTGAGGCCCAGAGCGGTGAAGTGACTTGCCCAAAGCCGCGCAGCTGACAGTTGGCGGAGCCGGGATTTGAACCAAATCTCGGACTCCAAAGCCTGTGCTCTTTCCACCGAGCCACGCTGCTTCTCCTGTGCCTCAGTTGCCTCATCTGTAAAACGGAAACTCAAATACCACTTCTCCTTCCCCCTTAGACAGTGAGCTCTGTGGGGGACAGGGAGTGTGTCTGAGCTGAAGATAATAATAATAATAATGATGGCATTTATTAAGCACTTACTATGTGCAAAGCACTGTTCTAAGCGCTGGGGACTTTACAAGGTGATCAGGTTGTCCCACGGGGGGCTCAGAGTCTTCATCCCCATTTTCCAGATGAGGGAACTGAGGTCCAGAGAAGTGAAGTGACTTGCCCAAAGTCACAAGCTGACAAGTGGCGGAGCCGGGATTTGAACCGATGACCTCTGACTCCAAAGCCCGGGCTCTTTCCACTCAGCCACGAAGATCTCGTATTTCCCGCAGTGCTTGGCACAAAGCGCTTACCCACAAGCGCTTAGTACAGTGCTCTGCACACAGTAAGTGCTCAATAAATACGATTGATTGTTTGATTGCCACCACCAGTACTCTCATCTTCTAGACCGTGAGCCCGCTGCTGGGTAGGGACCGTCTCTAGATGTTGCCAACTTGGACTTCCCAAGCGCTTAGTCCACTGCTCTGCACACAGTAAGCGCTCAATAAATACGACTGAATGAATAATACTATCAGAAGAAGCTTTGGGTGTCTAGCTGGAGCCGAGCACTGCGCTCTGAATTTAAGAGCTTGGCTTCCCGCCTGGTTTTCCGGGCTCTGGAAACAGACCACACGGAACCACTGCAAGATCACAGCTGCACATCCCACCGACAAGCAGGTACACGTATGTCCACACGCAACTCTCACACTCACAAGCCCACACACATACAAATCCAGGCACGCAGAGCTACCTTCACACCCGTACAGACGTGCAACCTCGCATACACCCCCCCCGTGTTGTGCGAACCGTTCTGCACACGTTGACTGATATGACATACGCTGGCACACACATCACTCCTCTCGACGTACACGCAGCACTCATGCGCATGACACACACATACAAGCACGCTGCGCGCGTGCGCACACAACCCTTCTAGACTGTGAGCCCGCTGTTGGGTAGGGACCGTCTCTATGTGTTGCCGACTTGTACTTCCCAAGCGCTTAGTACAGTGCTCTGCACACAGTAAGCGCTCAATATATACGATTGAACCCTTCTAGACTGTGAGCTCGCTGTTGGGTAGGGACCGTCTCTATATGTTGCCAACTTGTACTTCCCAAGCGCTTAGTACAGTGCTCTGCACACAGTAAGCGCTCAATAAATAAGATTGAACCCTATTAGACTGTGAGCCCGCTGTTGGGTAGGGACCGTGTCTATATGTTGCCGACTTGTACTTCCCAAGCGCTTAGTACAGTGCTCTGCACACAGTAAGCGCTCAATAAATACGAGTGAACCCTTCTAGACTGTGAGACCGCTGTTGGGTAGGGACCGTCTCTATATGTTGCCAACTTGTACTTCCCAAGCGCTTAGTACAGTGCTCTGCACACAGTAAGCGCTCAATAAATACGACTGAATGAATGAAACACACACACACCCACCCGCTCAGATTCGTTCCCACAGACCCTGCCCCTCTAGAAGCAGCGTGGCTCAGTGGAAAGAGCCCGGGCTTTGGAGTCGGAGGTCTTGGGTTCAAATCCCGGCTCCGCCCATTGTCAGCCGGGTGACTTTGGCTGCACTTCTCTCTGCCTCAGTTCCCTCATCTGTCAAATGGGGATGAAGACCGTGAGCCCCGCCGTGGGGCAACCTGATCACCTTGTCACCTCCCCAGCGCTTAATAAATCAATCGATCGTATTTATTCAGCGCTTACTGTGTGCAGAGTAATAACAAATATATAATAATAATATAATAAAATAATAATAAATAATAAAATAATAACGTATCATATATACTAATATAATTAATATATTGATCAATATATTAAGATATATCACATTATCATACATGATATATCATATTAAAATATACGATACATCATATTATAATGTATGATACATCATATTATAATGTATGATACATATTATAATGTATGACGCATCATATTATAATGTATGACGCATCATATTATAATGCATGACGCATCATATTATAATGCGACGCATCATATTATAATGTATGACGCATCATATTATAATGTATGATGCATCATATTATAATGTATGATGCATCATATTATAATGTATGATGCATCATATTATAATGTATGAAGCATCATATTATAATGTATGAAGCATCATATTATAATATATGATACATCATATTATAATGTATACCTTATATTATAATGTATGATACCTTATATTATAATGTATGATACATTATATTATAATGTATGATACATTATATTATAATGTATGATATATTATATTATAATGTATGATATATATTACAATGTATGATATATTATATTATAATGTATGATATATTACATTATAATGTATGATATATTACATTATAATGTATGTATTACATTATAATGTATGATATATTATAAGTATGATATATTATATGATAATATATGATATATGATATATTAATATGTGATATATTACATATTAATATGATAATATATGATAATAGTAATAAATAATATAATAAATGCCATCATTATTAGTAGTAGTAGTATGAGCGGTCCAGCCTGGGCCCTGTCCTTGGGAAAAGGAGGCTGGGGGCTCCCGTCCCCCGGCCCCCGAGGACTCACGCTGGGCGAGGGAGCCTCGGATGCGGTAGCCGAGGATGATGGCGGCTCTCTGGAGGTCGACGCGGTTGATGAGCTCGGAGGCGGCGGCGGCCCCGAGCCTCTGGCCGTCCTGGTCCTCCACGAAGTAGACCAGCTGCACCGGGCTGTCGTCTCCCTCCAGCCTGGACACGTTCACCACCTGAAAGGGGACGGGAGCCGTCGGTGGCCCGCGGCCGGCCGCCGGTAGCCCGTCGTCGCCGCCGCCGCCGCCGCCACCCACCTGCACCACCCTGCTGCCGGCGAAGCTGGCCCTTCTCCAAAGCCGCCGGCCGGCCAGGGCCTCGCTGAGCACCCGGGCTAGCTTGCGCTCCATTTCGGCCCGGAACACGTCGCTCTGCAGCCGCCGCTCGATCACCCCCAGGAGAACTGGGTGCGAAGCCAACCGCGCGCACCGGAGTCGGTCCCCGCGGACGGGTCACGGGGGTGGCCGCAGCCCAGTGGGGTCGGAGACTGGGAGCCCACTGTTGGGTAGGGACTGCCTCTATGTGTTGCCAATTTGGACTTCCCAAGCGCTTAGTACAGCGCTCTGCACATAGTAAGCGCTCAATAAATACGATTGAGGGAGAAGGGGGTGCTCTCGGAGACGACCCGGGGCAAAAGGCTGCGGGCCCCGGCCCAGCCTTTCACACGCTTGGGAGCTCCAGGGTCAGGGTCTTCCGCGCCCACCCCTCCCCAAGGGCTCAACGTACCTGTCTTCACCCACGATGACTTCATCAGGTGTGAGACGTTAAGCTGTGGGTACTGGAAAGCTGTGAGGTAAAACGGTGGGGCTCAGCGGCGTGGATCGTATTAAATAATCATAAATAACGACGGTATTTGTTAAGCGCTTACTATGCACAAAGCACTGTTCTAAGCGCTGGCGGGGGGGATACAAGGTGATCAGGTTGTTCCACGGGGTGGGGGGATTCACAGTCTTAATCCCATTTTTTTTACAGATGATGTAACTGAGGCCCGGAGGAGTTAAGTGGCTTGCTCAAGGTCCCATTGCTGACAAGTGGCAGAGCGGGGATTCAAATAATAATAATAATAATGATGATGGCATTTATTAAGCGCTTACTATGTGCAAAGCACTGTTCTAAGCGCTGGCGGGGGGGATACAAGGTGATCAGGTTGTTCCACGGGGGGCTCACAGTCTTAATCCCATTTTTTTTACAGATGATGTAACTGAGGCCTGGAGGAGTTAAGTGGCTTGCTCAAGGTCCCATTGCTGACAAGTGGCAGAGTGGGGATTCAAATAATAATAATAATAATAATAATAATAATGATGATGGCATTTATTAAGCGCTTACTATGTGCAAAGCACTGTTCTAAGCGCTGGCGGGGGGGATACAAGGTGATCAGGTTGTTCCACGGGGGGCTCACAGTCTTAATCCCATTTTTTTTACAGACGATGTAACTGAGGCCTGGAGAAGTTAAGTGGCTTGCTCAAGGTCCCATTGCTGACAAGTGGCAGAGCAGGGATTCAAGTAATAATAATAATAATAATGATGGCATTTATTAAGCGCTTACTATGTGCAAAGCACTGTTCTAAGCACTGGGGGGGGGATACAAAGTGATCAGGTTGTCCCACGGGGGGCTCACAGTCTTAATCCCATTTTTTTTACAGACGATGTAACTGAGGCCCGGAGGAGTTAAGTGGCTTGCTCAAGGTCCCATTGCTGACAGGTGGCAGAGTGGGGATTCAAATAATAATAATAATAATAATAATAATAATAATAATAATAATAATAGCATTTATTAAGCGCTTATTATGCGCAAAGCACTGTTCTAAGCACTGCGGGGGGGATGCAAGGTGATCAGGTTGTTCCACGGGGCGGCTCACAGTCTTAATCCCATTTTTTTTTACAGACGATGTAACTGAGGCCCGGAGAAGTTAAGTGGCTTGCTCAAGGTCCCATTGCTGACAAGTGGCAGAGCAGGGATTCAAGTAATAATAATAATAATAATGATGGCATTTATTAAGCGCTTACTATGTGCAAAGCACTGTTCTAAGCACTGGGGGGGGATACAAAGTGATCAGGTTGTCCCACGGGGGGCTCACAGTCTTAATCCCATTTTTTTTACAGACGATGTAACTGAGGCCCGGAGGAGTTAAGTGGCTTGCTCAAGGTCCCATTGCTGACAGGTGGCAGAGTGGGGATTCAAATAATAATAATAATAATAATAATAATAATAATAATAATAATAATAGCATTTATTAAGCGCTTATTATGTGCAAAGCACTGTTCTAAGCGCTGGCGGGGGGGATACAAGGTGATCAGGTTGTTCCACGGGGGGGCTCACCGTCTTAATCCCATTTTTTTTTTACAGACAATGTAACTGAGGCCCGGAGAAGTTAAGTGGCTTGCTCAAGGTCCCATTGCTGACAAGTGGCAGAGCGGGGATTCAAGTAATAATAATAATAATAATGATGGCGTTTATTAAGCGCTTACTATGTGCAAAGCACTGTTCTAAGCACTGGCTGGGGGGATTCAAGGTGATCAGGTTGTCCCACAGGGGGTCACAGTCTTAATCCCATTTTTTTACAGACGATGTAACTGAGGTCCGGAGAAGTTAAGTGGCTTGCTCAAGGTCCCATTGCTGACAAGTGGCAGAGCGGGGATTCAAATAATAATAATAATAATGATGGCATTTATTAAGCGCTTACTATGTGCAAAGCCACGTTGGAAGCAGGAGGGGTCCAAGATGTGACCATGGGGGATGGAGAGGACGGCCAAACCCAGCCCGATGAGGGTCCAGGCGTGAGTCGGCACAGAGGAAGGGGAGGCTGGGCAATATATTGGCGGAAGGCCAGGGGTCCTGTGGGCCCACGACCTTTCCCTTACTCCGAGAAGGCCGAACACAAGTCACCTTCCTCTGCCCCGCAGAGGTGGCGAGTGATGATGATGATGATGATGGCATTTGTTAAGCGCTTACTATGTGCAAAGCACTGTTCTAAGCACTGGGAGGGGATACAAGGTGATCAAGTTGTCCCACGGGGGGCTCGCAGTCTTAATCCCACTTTTTTTTTACAGATGAGGTAGCTGAGGCACAGAGAAGTGGCTTGCCCAAGGGCCCACAGCTGAGTGGCAGAGCGGGGATTCAAACCCATGACCTCTGATTCTAAAACCCGGGCTCTTTCCACTGAGCCACGCTGGTGGGCTGGGGCTGAGGGTCAGTCCCTCCCGCACGGAGATGCCCCTCTTGATGCCAGTTTGGTTTCTAGGGTCCGTTTGCCCCCAGACGCTAGGTCCCGGCAACAGCGGGGGAGATGGGGGCTGGGCTGGACGCTCACGCGTGACCATCCGCCGGACCGGGGGACAAGGGGCTGGGGGCGGGACGGATAGTCACACTCCCGGGGGACAGGGAGAGGGAGGGACAGACACAGGGCCAACCCATACCCCCATACTCGGCCAGACTGTGGGAGCAAGGGAGCTGGGGAAGGGAGGGCCGGACACTCACGCTCGGCGATCTGCTGGACGGGGAAGCCCAGGTAGAAGCTGAACTCGACACGGCTCAGGTTGCGCAGCAGCTCGCTGACCTCCGAGCCGTTGAGGAAGCCGTCCCGGCCGCGGACCGCGAAGACCACGCTCACGGGGCCCTGGCGGGGGCCCGTCCAGGGGGTCCCCACGGTCACGTTCAGGATCTGGTGTGGGGACAACGGCCGGGGGAGGCAGAGGTGACACGGATAGGGAAGAGGGCAGGAAGGAGAGGGGCTCGCTCCCTTTCCTCACCCCCGACCACGTCGGTGAGGCCGCAGGAGTCCGGAGCCGTGACGGGGCCCAGAAGGCGACGCCGGATTGATCCCCCCCCACCCGGGAAGCCTACGGGACCGAGGGGGGCCGGAGCCCGGTGGCCGGCACGGAGATCCGCCCCCCCGCTCCTCCGCACCTGCACGGTGAAGTTGTGTGTCTCCCGCTGCTGCTTCCTCACTTCCGCGAAGGCCGTGCGCAGGCCCCGCTCCACGCGCTGCGTGAAGTTGCAGAAGCGCGGATCCACGCCGCGGGGCACGAACTGCAGCACTGGGGCGGGAGGGATCGCCGTCACTGCCACCGCCGCCACTAATACCATCCCAACTAGCACTGCCACCCACTCTCACCATTTTGAAAAATTCGTTTACTGGGAATGGCATTTGTTCAGTGCCTACTACGTGCCAGGCACGGTACCAAAGCGCTGAGGGTGGGTACAAGCAAACCCGGTTGGACGCAGTCCCTGTCCCACTTTTTTAATCCCCATTATTCAGATGAGGAAACTGAGGCACAGACAAGTGACCTGTCCAAGGTCACACAGCGGACAAGTGCAAGAACCAGGACCGGAACCCAGGTCCTTCTGGCTTCCGGTCCCTTGCCACCCACTGCTAGTCTCGATAAAACATAAGCATAATAATAATAATGGCATTTGTTAAGCGCTTACTATGTGCAAAGCACTGTTCCAAGCGCTGGGGAAGTTACAAGGTGATCAAGTTGTCCCACGGGGGGCTCAAAGTCTTTATCCCTATTTTCCAGATGAGGTAACTGAGGCCCAGAGAAGTGAAGTGACTTGCCCAAGGTCACACAGCTGACAATAATAATAATAATAATAATAATAATGGCATTTGTTAAGCGCTTACTATGTGCAAAGCACTGTTCCAAGCGCTGGGGAAGTTACAAGGTGATCAAGTTGTCCCACGGGGGGCTCACAGTCTTCATCCCTATTTTCCAGATGAGGTAACTGAGGCCCAGAGAAGTGAAGTGACTTGCCCAAAGTCACACAGCTGACAATAATAATAATAATAATAATAATAATAATGGCATTTGTTAAGTGCTTACTATGTGCAAAGCACTGTTCTAAGCGCTGGGGGGGATACAAGGTGATCAGGTTGTCCCACCTGGGGCTCACAGTCTTCATCCCCAATTTACAGATGAGGTAACTGAGGCCCAGAGAAGTGAAGTGACTTGCCCAAAGTCACCCAGCTGACAATGGGCGGAGTCGGGATTCGAACCCATGACTTCTGACTCCAAAGCCCGGGCTCTTTCCACTGAGCCACACTGCTTCTCTGCAGCCGTCCTGAAGCTTCTCTGCAACATCTACTCTGTATAATTACGGCACCCGTCGATTTGCTCCTCTGCAATTAATCGATTTATTTACAGATATATCCTTCTCTCCCGTCTCTGGTTATTCCCAGTTGTAGTGCTGTTTCTTCTCCCAGCCTCATTAACTACATAAAACTACCTGCCCCCCTTGCTAGTCTGTATAATAATGATGGCATTTATAAAGTGCTTACTATGTGCCAAGCACTGTTCTAAGTGCTCCATGAGGGCGAGGACGGTGCTTTCCACCTCTACTATCCTCCCCTAAGTGCTTAGTAAAAATAATAATAATAATAATAGCATTTATTAAGCGCTTACTATGTGCAAAGCACTGTTCTAAGCGCTGGGGAGGTTACAAGGTGATCAGGTTGTCCCACATGGGGCTCACAGTCTTCATCCCCATTTTACAGATGAGGTAACTGAGGCACAGAGAAGTGAAGTGACTTGCCCAAAGTCACCCAGCCGACAATTGGCGGAGCCGGGATTCGAACCCATGACCTCTGACTCCAAAGCCCGGGCTCTTTCCACTGAGCCATGCTGCTTCTCTAGATTGTGAGCTCCCCAAGGGACAACTGCTGTGCGTAATTCCCGAGTGTTCATTCATTCATTCAATCGTATTTATTGAGCGCTTACTGTGTGCGGAGCACTGTACTAAGCGCCTGGAAAGTACAGTTCGGCAACAGAGACAATCCCTACCCAACAACGGGCTCACAGTCTACAAGGAGGGAGACAGACATTAAAACAAGTAGGGAGGCATCAATATAGATAAAAATAAATAGAATTATAGATATAGACTGTGAGCCCACTGTTGGGTAGGGACCGTCTCTATATGTTGCCAACTTGGACTTCCCAAGCGCTCAGTACAGTGCTCTGCACACAGTAAGCGCTCAATAAATACGACTGATTGATATAGCGCCACATCATTAATAAAATAAATAGAATAATAAATACGTACATATATACACAAGTGCTACGGGGTGGGGAGGAGGGTAGAGCAGAGGGAGGGATTTGGGGCCATGGGGACGGGAGGAGCCGAGGAAAAGGGAGGCTCAGTCTGGGAAGGCTTCCTGGAAGAGGTGAGCTTTTAGTAGGGCTTTGAAGGGGGGGGAGTGTTCTGTTATTTTCCAGAATTTAGCACAGCTTTCTGCACACAGTACGAGCTTAATAAATATTATTTCTACTATTACTACTAATTAGCACAGGTCTCTGTACACAGTAGGGGCTGTGTTGGGGGGTGGGAGGGGAGTGTTCTGTTCTTTCCCAGCATTTAGCACAGTTTTCTGCACACAGTATGAGCTTAATAAATACTATTTCTACTACTACTACTAATTATCACAGGTTAATAAATACTATTTCGACTATTACTACTAATTAGCACAGGTCTCTGCACACAGTAGGGGCTGCGTGTGTGTGTGTGTGTGTGAGGGGGAGTGTTCTGTTCTTTTCCAGCATTTAGTACAGTTTTCTGCACACAGTATGAGCTTAATAAATACTATTTCTACTACTACTACTACTAATTATCACAGGTTAATAAATACTATTTCGACTATTACTACTAATTAGCACAGGTCTCTGCATACAGTAGGGGCTGTGTGGGGTGGGGGAGTGTTCTGTTCTTTCCCAGCATTTAGCACAGTTTTCTGCACACAGTATGAGCTTAATAAATACTATTTCTACTACTACTACTAATTATCACAGGTTAATAAATACTATTTCGACTATTACTACTAATTAGCACAGGTCTCTGCACACAGTAGGGGCTGTGTGGGGTGGGGGGGGCGGAGTGTTCTGTTCTTTCCCAGCATTTAGCACAGTTTTCTGCACACAGTATGAGCTTAATAAATACTATTTCTACTACTACTACTAATTATCACAGGTTAATAAATACTATTTCGACTATTACTACTAATTAGCACAGGTCTCTGCACACAGTAGGGGCTGTGTGGGGTGGGGTGGGGGAGTGTTCTGTTCTTTCCCAGCATTTAGCACAGTTTTCTGCACACAGTATGAGCTTAATAAATACTATTTCTACTAATTAGCACAGGTCTCTGCCACAGTAGGGGCTGTGTGTGTGTTGAGGGGGGGAGTGTTCTGTTCTTTCCCAGCATTTAGCACAGCTTTCTGCACACAGTACGAGCTTAATGAATACTATTTCTACTATTACTACTAATTAGCACAGGTCTCTGCACACAGTAGGGGCTGCGGGGGGGGGAGTGTTCTGTTCTTTCTCAGCGTTTAGCACAGCTTTCTGCACACAGTATGAGCTTAATAAATACTATTTCTACTAATTAGCACAGGTCTCTGCACACAGTAGGGGCTGTGTGGGGTGGGGGAGGAGTGTTCTGTTCTTTCTCAGCATTTAGCACAGCTTTCTGCACACAGTATGAGCTTAATAAATACTATTTCTACTATTACTACTAATTAGCAAAGGTCTCTGCACACAGTAGGGGCTGTGTGGGGTGGGGGGGGAGTGTTCTGTTCTTTCTCAGCATTTTGCACAGCTTTCTGCACACAGTATGAGCTTAATAAATACTATTTCTACTATTACTACTAATTAGCAAAGGTCTCTGCACACAGTAGGGGCTGTGTGGGGTGGGGGGGGAGTGTTCTGTTCTTTCCCAGCATTTAGCACAGCTTTCTGCACACAGTACGAGCTTAATGAATACTATTTCTACTATTACTACTAATTAGCACAGGTCTCTGCACACAGTAGGGGCTGTGTGTCGGGGGGGGAGTGTTCTGTTCTTTCCCAGCATTTAGCACAGTTTTCTGCACACAGTATGAGCTTAATAAATACTATTTCTACTATTACTATTACTGCTACTTAGCACAGGTCTCTGTACACAGTAGGGGCTGTGGGGGTGGGGGGAGTGTTCTGTTCTTTCTCAGCATTTAGCACAGTTTTCTGCACACAGTATGAGCTTAATAACTACTATTTCTATTCTATTTATTCTATTCTATTTGCTATTCTATTCTAGTTATTATTCTATTTCTATTTATTTTATTTTGTTAATATGTTTTGTTTTGTTCTCTGTCTCCCCCTCCTAGACCGTGAGCCCACTGTTGGGTAGGGACCGCCTCTACGTGTTGCCAACTTGGACTTCCCAAGCGCTTAGCCCAGTGCTCTGCACACAGTAAGCGCTCAATAAATACGACTGAATGAATGAATGAATATTTCTACTACTACTACTACTACTTAGCACAGGTCTCTGCACACAGTAAGGGCTCAAGAAACCTGACCAACCGCGGCATAATGCAGTGGCGAAGCGGCAGTAACGGTATTTATTGAGTGCCCACTGGGTGTAATGCAATCAGTCAATCAATTGTATTTATTGAGCGCTTACTGTGCGCAGAGCACTGTACTAAGCACTTGGGAAGTACAAGTTGGCAATATATAGAGACGGTCTCTACCCAACAGTGGGATCACAGTCAATGTGCTGAGCGCTAAGGAATGCCCCAGACCCATCCCCGGCCCCTCTAAGGGGTGTCTACTCTAGCAGGGCGGAGAGACAAGACAAATGTCTGTGGATAGTTGACGAGCACACGCGTCGTACAGATGCCCGAAGTGAGAAGTAACTGCCAGTTGCCAGCTAGAGACTGTACTGAGTTTATCCGACACGTCCATCCGTGGAGACCACTTAGAAGACCCCATCAAGAGCCCACGGCCCGGTCCTCACGTCACAACCCGTTCACGGGGGACGCCGGGAGACGTGGATAATTTCACCCACCAGCTACACCTCGAATAATAATCATCAATCGTATTTATTGAGCGCTTACTGTGTGCAGAGCACTGTACTAAGCGCTGGGGGGGATACAAGGTCACCAGGTTGTCCCACGTGGGGCTCACAGTCTTCATCCCTGTTTTACGGATGAGGGAACTGAGGCCCAGAGAAGTGCAGCGACTCGCCCCAAGTCACCCGGCTGACAAGGAGCCGGGATTTGAACCCGTGACCTCTGACTCCAAAGCCCGGGCTCTTTCCACTGAGCCACGCCGCTTCTCTATGAAGATGGGCACGGTGGGATGGGATCAAGTGCTCAGCGCTTGGAACAGTGCTTTGCAAATAGTAGGTGCTTAATAAATGCTATCATTATTATTATTATTCATCATCATCAATCGTGTTTATTGAGCGCTTACTATGTGCAGAGCACCGTACTAAGCGCTTGGGAGGTCCAAATTGGCAACATATAGAGACAGTCCCTACCCAACAGTGGGCTCACAGTCTAAAATTATTATTATTATTATCAAGTCTTCTAGACTGTGAGCCCGCTGTTGGGTAGGGACCGTCTCTATATGTTGCCAACTTGGACTTCCCAAGCGCTTAGTACAGTGCTCTGCACACAGTAAGCGCTCAATAAATACGATTGAATTAATCAGGTGACACCAATCAGGGAAGGCCCCCGGAGAGAGGGGCGGGAAGAAAGGGGGGAATTGGGAGGCGGAATTGAAGAAGGCAGGCAGAGGCTGACTGGGATGGAGCGGAGAGGATTGCTGGGGACGATCGGGAGAGGGGTGCCGTCAGCCCCGGGGGAGGGGACCCCTTCCCCGGGACGGACCTCACCGATCAATAAACACTATTTACTGAGTGTTTAATCAATCAATCGTATTTATTGAGCGCTTACTGTGTGCAGAGCACTGTACTAAGCGCTTAATAATAATGATGGCATCTATTAAGCGCTTACGATGTGCAAAGCACTGTTCTAAGCGCTGGGGAGGTTACAAGGTGATCAGGTTGTCCCACATGGGGCTCACAGTCTTCATCCCCATTTTCCACATGAGGGAACTGAGGACCAGTGAAGTGACTTGCCCAAAGTCACCCAGCTGACAAGTGGTGGAGCCGGGACTGGAACCCGCGGCGCTTACTATGTGCCAAGCACTGTTCTAAGCGCCGGGGAGGTTACAAGGTGATCAGGTTGTCCCACGGGGGGCTCACAGTCTTCATGGGGACATTTCACAGATGAGGGAACTGAGGCCCAGAGAAGTGAAGTGACTTGCCCCAAGTCACCCAGCTGACAAGTGGTGGAGCTGGGATTTGAACCCATGACCTCTGACTCCAAAGCCCGGGCTCTTTCCACTGAACCACGCTGCTTCCCTGCGTGCGGGGCACTGTACTAAGCGTTTGGGAGAGGACAGTAGCGAAACGCTATCTGCCCTCAGGATCGGGGCCTCAGCCCTCAATCAATCAATCAGCCGTATTTATTGAGCGCTTACTGTGTGCAGAGCACTGTACTAAGCGCTTGGGAAGCATATAGAGACGGTCCCAACCCAACAGCGGGCTCACAGTCTAGAAGGGGGAGACAGACGACAAAACAGAACATATTAACAAAATCAAATCAACAGAATAGATATTCTCTCTCCCCCCCGCCCACCCGCTGACCCTTCGGCGGGCGCTGCCGGACACTCACCGGTCTGCACCTGGTAGCGGGCGCCGGGCACGGAGAAAGTGGGCTGCACGGACAGGATCAGGGGGGTTCGGTGACGCACCAGGCTGCTGTTGATGAGCACGTTGATCACGGCAATGGCCGTATAGACGAACGGGCCCGAGGTCACCAGGAAGGAGAACTCGGGGAAGAACTCGTACACCTGGAACCGAAGCGGACGCTCAGCTGCTGCCCCGCACCCACCCGTCCCTCCGCGGGGCACCGGGACCGAGGCCGGGTTATGAACTCGGAGCTAACTCCCTGGAAGCTGGGGAATGGCATCACCGGTGTGCTTCTCCCCGGCCTGGGCCCACCCCTGACATCCCTAAGAGGGAGGAGAAAAGCAGGCATCCCTCCCCTGTTGGACAAATATCCATATTTTATTTTCTTTTTTGGATGGCATTTAGAAGCATTTAGATTTAGGCTTTTAGACTGTGAGCCCACTGTTGGGTAGGGACTGTCTCTATGTGATGCCAATTTGTACTTCCCAAGCGCTTAGTACAGTGCTCTGCACATAGTAAGCGCTCAATAAATACGATTGATTGATTGATTGATTAAGCGCTTACTATGTGCAAAGCGCTGGGGAGGTGACGAGGTGATCAGGTTGTCCCAAGGGGGGCTCACAGTCTTAATCCCCATTTTCCAGAGGCCCAGAGAAGTGAAGTGACTCGCCCAAAGTCACACAGCTGACAACTGGCGGAGCTGGAAGTTGAACCCATGACCTCTGACTCCAAAGCCCGGGCTCTTTCCACTGAACCACGCTGCTTCTCTGATTTATATTATATATATATATATGTATATATGTGTGTATATATGTTTGTACATATTTATTACTCTATTTATTAATTTATTTTGCTTGTACACATCTATTCTATTTATTTTATTTTGTTAGTATGTTTGGTTTTGTTCTCTGTCTCCCCCTTTTAGACTGTGAGCCCACTGTTGTCTCTATATGTTGCCAATTTGTACTTCCCAAGTGCTTAGTCCAGTGCTCTGCACATAGTAAGCGCTCAATAAATACGACTGATTGATCGATTGATTATATTAACGTCCGTCTCCCCATCCAGACCGGGAGCTCACTGGCTACGTGTCTGTTAAACTGTTACAGTGTCCTCTCCCGAGCGCTCAGTACGGAGCTCCGCACGCAGAAAGCGCTCAATAAATACGATCGACTGATTGACGTCCAGGCAGGGTGAACGACGTGCCTGAGGTCAGACGGCCGGCTCGAGCCCGCGGTTCGACCAGAGACGTGATCCCAAGACGCACTGACCGGCGCGAAATCCGGCTGGGGGGCACGAGGCTCGCGTGGAACAAGTCATGCCCACGCAAGGCGGGCACGGCCGGCGCTTACCTCCAACTCCACGGCCCGGCTGAACTGGAGTCTCAGCACTTCTTTGATGGCCATGATGATGTACTCCTGCACCGCTCTCCGCGCCAAAACTGCCAACACACCCCAAACCACCCGGTGCTTCAGCCTCCCCCCCCGGGCCGGCTGCCACCCGGGGCGCGGGGCTGCTGCCCGCCTCCTGTCGCGAGCCCGCTTGACCTCTCTGAGCCTCAACCTCCTCATCTGCAATATGGGGATCAGATCGTCACTTCTCCCTATCGCTCGGCTGCTGGACCCCATAGGGACGGTAATAAAAATAATGACGCTCGATAAGGGCTTACAAGGTGCCAGGCACTGTTCTAAGCACTGGGGTAGATACGAGTTAATCAGGTTGGACGCAGTTCCTGTCCCATCATCATGTTGCCAACCTGTACTTCCCAAGTGCTTAGTACAGTGCTCTGCACACAGCAAGCGCTCAATAAATACGACTGAATGAATGAATCCCCACGCTACAGATAACACATACGGAGAAGTGATTTTGCCCAAGGACACGTAAGAGACACGTAACGGAGCCGGAATTAGAACTCTGGTCCTTCCACTTCCCAGGCCTGGGCTCTAGCCACTAGGCTATGCTGGGGCCTGGGGCTGAGCACAGTGCTTGGTGCCAAGTGAGCGCTTAATGCCTATAATTATGAGTGATCATTCAGGGAACGCTGACCCCCACCTCAAGTACAAGCCTGCGAGGACATATAGCTGGACACCGATGGCCCTTCTACCCTGGTTGTCCCCAATCTACTAGGCCCTACATCTTCCCAAAGCACTTCCCCAGGGACAAGCTCATTTTAGCATCCCCAGGGGCTGGGAGGAGCCCCTCCATTTTACAGAGTAAATTGGGGCTCAGAGAGGCTCAGGAACTCACCCAAGGACACAGATCCTGCACTATTCTGGGGCAGAAGGAATCAGACTCCAAGTACCCTGGCTCTGTCCCAGGCAGGGTGCAGGGACGATCTGGGTTCTGTTCACCTCCTGGACACCTACTTACTACTCTCACAATTACGGAAGGACCATCCAACACCCTTGTCTCTCCCCCAGTGATCCCACACTGACCATCCATCACACCTGACTCTCTCCTCTCCATCCCTGACTCCCCTGAAGAGACTCAGAAGACCCTCTAACGATCCTGATTCTCGCCTCTCCAACCCCTACCTCCCCTACGGTGACCCAGGGAGAACCGTCCGACACCCCGGATTCTCCCCTCCCCTGCCCCTCCCCGTAGTGACCCCGGACCAACCGTCCAACACCCCGATTCTCCCTTCTCCATCCCTGACTCTCCCGCAGTGATCCAGCATGGACAACCCGACACCCGTAACTACCCCGCTTCATTCTGCTTTCAATTCCTTGCCAATCTGAGTAGCCAACAACTTTGGCTCCCTCTTCCCTCCAAGGCTGGTGGGTTTCCGGCAATCTGCCCTCCTCAGAGGTGGTCTTCCTAAGTTCTCCCCATCCCAAGAGGTTCCCGGTCCCGGTTTCGCGGCCAGCGATGGTCCTCCTCCCACTTCCGGCCCCGATTCCGACCGGCCACCGGGTTTTGGGACGGTGTGGCCTTCCTGGAAGAGCCCGCCCCGCCCCGCCCGAGGGTCCGGGAGCTGGGTCTTACCAGCGGTGATGAGGTAAGCGTCGGGGACAGTGATGTCGCACACGTACGGCTGCCGGGTGGTGACCGGGGTCGGAGTGGCGATGACCGCACCGGGCATGCTGGGGGCTCCCGGGAACGGGAGAGGTGAGCTACTGGGGGACCCCGGGGATGGGAAGGATGGGGTGCCGGGGTTTCCTGGGAATGGGACAGGTGAAGTACTGGGGAATCCTGGAGAAGGGAGGAACGGGGTGCTGGGGGATTCTGGAAACGGGAGAAGTGCGCTGCTGGGGGCCCCCGGGGACGGGAAGGGTGGGGTGCCGGGGTTTCCCGGGAATGGGAGAGGTGAAGTACTGGGGAATCCTGGAGAAGGGAGGACCGGGGTGCTGGGGGATTCTGGAAACAAGAGAAGTAGGCTACTGGAGGCCCCCCGGGATGGGAAGGGTGGGATAGTGGGGGTTCCAGGGAATGGGAGAGGCGAAGTACTGGGGAATCCTGGAGAAGGGAGGAGCGGGGTGCTGGGGGATTCTGGAAACAGGAGAGGGGAGCTACTGGAGGCCACCGGGGTTGGGAAGGGTGGGATGCTGGGGGATCCTGGCAATGGGAGGGGTGAGTTGTTGGGGACCCCCTGGGACTGGAGGGGAAGGGTGCTGGGAGTTCCCAGGAATGGAAGAGGTGAGGTGCTGGGAATCCCTTGGGATGGGAAGGGCGGAATGCTGGTGGCCCCCGGGGATGGGAGGGATGGGGTGCTGGGGGTCACTGTGGGTAGGAGGGATGGGGTCCTAGAGGCTCCCGAGGATGGGAGGGGTAGGGTGCTCGGAGTTCCGAGGGTCGGTCCCAGGTCCCCCGGGCCGATGCCGGCGGTGGTGGTCAACACAGGCGTGACGCTGGCCGCACTGACCGCGCTGGGGCCAGCGGAGAGGTGGCCCAGGGCGGGGCCGTTTGAGAAAGCCACAAAGCCTGACGGGGATGATGAAGGGGTCATCTCAGAGATCGGTTGGGAGGGCGACGGTGGCCAGGGTCCGCTTGAGACCCCCAGCTCCCGACTAGGCAGGATTCCAGAGAAAGAGGGCCCGGAGGACGTGGGCCGAGGGCCTCCACCTGAAGGCCGCGGGGGTGAGGAGGAGGAGGCCGGCCCCTCCGTCCAGACCGGGGCAGCCGAGGAAGAGGAGGGCCCAGATGCCGTCTGAGGGTCACCGTCAGAGAGGCTGCGGGTGGGGACTGGCTGGGGGTGCGGTCCTTCAGACGGAGGCCCCCAGGATCCAAAGAAGGCCAGCGAAGACTCTGTGGCAGAGGGAGCTGCGTTCCAGGCGGAGGCCAAAGAGTCTCCAGAATCCGGGAGCGATGTCGAAGCCATTTCCGGGATCGCGAGGGAGCCGGAAGCGGAGCCGGTCGGTGATGGTGGCGGCAGCGTGTCGCTCAGAATGGACAGAGAGTCTGAACGGAAGAGGTTTGAGCTCCGTGCAGTCCAGGGAAGGACCGGGCTCCCGGCTGAGGGGAGCCGGGCCGGAGCCGAGAGCACCGGGGAGCCCCGGGCCGGACCGGCGTGGGTTGGCGAGGCCGTCCCCACAGGCTCCGGGAAGGGTGTCCAGGGAGGGCCGGGGGTGAAATCCAGGCTGCGTCCCAATCCCGCTTTGGAAACGCTGGCGGCCCCTTGGAGGGAGAACGGCGGAATCTCGGCGAGAGGAGCCAGGCTGGGAGAGGCAGACGGGTTTCCGGCCCCCGTGGCACCGGGTGGCACCTTCTCGTCGGCCCAGCTGGAGACCCCCAAGGCCTGATGGCTGCCGGGGGCGTCCCAGGGGAGCGGGGACGGGACGAAGATCGGCAAGCCCGACGTTTCAGCCTCAGAAGCCAGGACGCCCTGGGAAGCGGAGTCCGCGAGGGTCCCCGCCTCTGGCCGGATGAAGGAGGCAGAGATCCGGGTGGACAAGTCTCCCGCTGGACCGGCTCTGGACGCTGTGGGTGGGACCGCGCTCGACCACAGTTCCTTCACCGGCCGAGAAGAGAACCAGATGCCGGGTCTCGAGGGGAACGAGGAATCAAAGGCATCTCCCGCCGGCTCCCACTCCTCCTCCAGATACTCGGGGCTGGCTGGGGCTGCCGTCCTGGTAGGGGCCACCGTGCCGGGCCCTCCTGCTGCCGGGGCCAAGGTCAGCGGCGTCGCGAGGTCATCCCCAGACCCAGCATCGTGCCCTCCGGGGCCGGCCGACGGGCCGCAGTGCCCGCACAGGGTCGGAGGGCCAGAAGCAGGTAGCGGGCCGGGCCACTCGGGACGGCTCGGAGCGGCCACTGGGCTGGTGGGGGGCTCGGCGGTCCCCACGGAGGAGCCGGGAGAGAGCCCCGGGATGGCAGGCCAGCCGGGAGCTGAGGGGGAGGCCGAAATCCCGGCTGACTGGACGGAGAGGGAAGCAGACAGAAGAGTGGCCGGTCGCTGGGTGGAATCCAAGGTTGGAGTGATTCCGGGGACAAGGCTGAAGCCGCCGGTCTCATCCCCAGAAGGGGTCGTCGGGATCAGAGTCCCCGCTGCCAGCTGAGCTGACGATCCCGGTGGACCACTGGACGCTGACCGTCGCTTTCCGTCATCATCCCCTCCTGCTGCGGATGGGGAACTCCATTCCTCACTTCCACCGTGTGGAGAGGCTGGGGGCATCCCCTCCGACAGGAGCAGGCTGGGCGATACGGCCAGGGCGTCGGTGTAGAGCTGGAAGCCGTACGGAGGCAGGGGACTGGGTGATATGGCCAAAGCGTCCGGGCTGTAGAGCTTGGAGCCCACGCCGGACACCGGGGTCAACCGGCCCCCGGCCCCGATGGACAGGGTGGTGAGGTACTCGGCCTCCCGGGGCCCCGGCAAGACTGACCTCATCTCATCCTCAGGCAAAGGCGTGACGGGCAGAGACGGGGCGAGCCCCGCCACCCTCCAGGTCTCTAGGGGTGGCCAAGCGGGGACGTCCGAGCGGGCCGGGCTCGGTCGGTCCGACCCGTCCTCGCCGCCGGAAGCCTCACCGCCGGACCCGTCTGCAGGCGGCCCAAGGGGCGTGACGGCCGGGGCGAAGACCCCGTGGAGAAAGCTGGACCCCGGGGCTCCTGGCGTGAGCTTGGCTTCGACCGTGGGTTCCGAGGTCCCGTCTGGGAGCCAGCCCTCGGAGGGGTCCAGCAGCAGCTCATCTGGGAAGGAAGCACGGACAAAAGTAGGTCATTCCCGGGGCGGCGAACCCCCCGTGGCACGCCGGCCTCCAAGCTGCCCCGCGCGGGAATCAGAGCGGCTCGGAGCCGGGGCCGCCGCGGGAGGCTACGTTGGCGACCGCTGTTTTGGTCTGTGGTGTTTGTTAAACGCTTACAACGTGCCCGGCACCGTTTTAAGCGCCGGGGTGGATATGAGCTAGTCGGGTTGGACATAGCCCCTTGTCCCCCATGGAGCTCGCGTTTTACAGATGAGGTGAGTCCGCCGTCTTGGCCCCAAACAGGCCGGTGGGACGGTGTCAGGTGCCCCGGGCTCAACCCCCGGCCTGCTTGAGGAACAGCGAGTCTCACCTCCCGCCCCTTGACCAGAGGGAACCAGCCCCGTCCATCCCCGGACATCCGCCAAGCTGGCTCTCTTCCTCCCTTCGAGGCCCTACTCTCAGCTGTGGGACTTTGGGCAAGTCACTTCACTCCTCTGGGCCTCAGTTCCCTCATCTGTAAAATGGGGATGAAGACTGTGAGCCCCAAGTGGGACAACCTCATCACCTTCATCAATCGCATTTATTGAGCGCTTACTATGTGCAGAGCACTGTACTAAGTGCTTGGGAAGTACAAATTGGCAACATATGGAGACAGTCCCTACCCAACAGTGGGCTCAGTCTAAAAGGATCACCTTGTATCCTTCCCAGCGCTTAGAACAGTGCTTTGCGCATAGTAAGTGCTTAACAAATGCCATCATTATTATTATTACTACTGAGAGCTCACCTCCTCCAGGAGGCCCTCCCACACTGAGCCCCCTCCTTCCTCTCCCTCTCCTCCCCCCCGCCTTACCTCCTTCCCCTCCCCACAGCACCTGTAAATATGTATATGTATTTGTACGGATTTATTACTCTATTTCTTTTATTTGTACATATTTATCCTATTGATTTTATTTTGTTAATATGTTTTGTTTTGTTCTCTGCCTCCCCCTCCTAGACTGTGAGCCCACTGTTGGGTAGGGACCGTCTCTAGATGTTCCCAACTTGGACTTCCCAAGCGCTCAGTCCAGTGCTCTGCACACAGTAAGCGCTCAATAAATACGATTGAATGAGTGAATGAATGCCGGGCCAAAGTCCCACCTCGAGGGACTCTGGGATGTGCAGCAACCCAACTGGACAGTGGGGGTTTGGGGATGGAGGCATTCATTCATTCAATCGTATTTACTGAGCGCTTACTGTGTGCAGAGCACTGTACTAAGCGCTTGGAAAGTACAAGTTGGCAACATAGAGAGACGGTCCCTATCCAACAACGGACTCACAGTCTAGAAGGGGGAGACAGACAACAAAACAAAACATGCGGACTGGTGTCAAACTGTCAGAATAAACAGAAGTACATATCTATTCTATTTATTTTATTTTGTTAGTATGTTTGGTTTTGTTCTCTGTCCCCCCTTTTTAGACTGTGAGCCCACTATTGGGTAGGGACTGTCTCTATATGTTGCCAACTTCACCATCAATCGTATTTATTGAGCGCTTACTATGTGCAGAGCACTGTCCTAAGCGCTTGTACTTCCCAAGCGCTTAGTCCAGTGCTCTGCACATAGCAAGCGCTCAATAAATACGATTGATGACGATGACGTAAAGCTAGATCCACATCATTAACAAAATAAACAGAATAGTACATATGTACAAAACAACAGACTGTGAGCCCACTGTTGGGTAGGGACTGTCTCTATGTGTTGCCAATTTGTACTTCCCAAGCGCTTAGTACAGTGCTCTGCACATAGTAAGCGCTCAATAAAGACGATTGATGATGATGATTATGATGTTCGCAGTCTCAATTTAGCCGTTTGCAAAGTGGATAAAAAGTCTCCATTATCAGTTCAAGCCACAACTTGTGATGGGCTCTAAGACCTAAGAGGGATTGTAAATGTTTAAGATTCTCAGCGAAACACCTTTACCCTCAATCCGCACACTCAAGTCCTCTTTCAGATGGGGGGGGGAGAAACGCTACTGGAAAACAGAATATTTGGCCCCAGCTGAGTGGAACAGCTGCTGCTTGGGAGAAGCACTTGGGTGCCGTTCATCTTCATTTTATGCTGGAATAAACTTTAACACAAGTTCCGTTCCAGCATGTAGTAATGCAGCCGCCCCGGACCTGCCCGCCCCCCTCGCCCCCTCAGACCGAGGGTCCCGGACCTGCCCACAGTTGGTTCCAGTGTGGAGTCGTCGGTCCAACCAGCAGAGAAAACAAGCAAACAATTCCCCGTCCACCCCGGGGAAACCACCCTGGCACCATCCCAGCCCCGTCGCCGTAGCGACGGTGCCCGCAGAGCCTCCAGCAGACCTGCCCGTGGGCACGCCACTATCTCCCTCTCCATCCCCCCCGTCTTACCTCCTTCCCTTCCCCACAGCACCTGTATATATGTATATGTTTGTACATATTTATTACTCTATTTATTTATTTTACTTGTACATATCTATTCTACTTATTTTATTTTGTTAGCATGTTTGGTTTTGTTCTCTGTTTCCCCCTTCTAGACTGTAAGCCCACTCTTGGGTAGGGACTGTCTCTATATGTTGCCAACTTGTACTTCCCAAGTGCTTAGTACAGTGCTCTGCACACAGTAAGCGCTCAAATACGACTGATTGATTGATTGATTGATCCCAGCCCCGTCGCCCGTAGCGACGGTGCCCGCAGAGCGTCCAGCAGACCTGTCTGTGGGCACGCCACTATCCCCCTCGCCTCCCTCTCCATCCCCCCCGTCTTACCTCCTTCCCTTCCCCACAGCACCTGTATATATGTATATGTATACATGTTTGTACATATTTATTACTCTAAGTATTTATTTATTTATTTTACCTGTACATATCTATTCTATTTATTTTATTTTGTTAGTATGTTTGGTTTTGTTCTCTGTCTCCCCCTTCTAGACTGTGAGCCCACTGTTGGGTAGGGACTGTCTCTAGATGTTGCCAACTTGTATTTCCCAAACGCTTAGTACAGTGCTCTGCACACAGTAAGTGCTCAATAAATACGATTGATTGATTGATTGATCCCAGCCCCGTCGCCCGTAGCGATGGTGCCCACAGAGCCTCCAGCAGACCTGTCCGTGGGCACGCCACTATCCCCCTCGTCCCCCTCTCCATCCCCCCGTCTTACCTCCTTCCCTTCCCCACAGCACCTGTATATATGTATATATGCTTGTATATATTTATTACTCTATTTATTTTACTTGTACATATCTATTTATTTTATTTTGTTAATATGTTTGGTTTTGTTCTCTGTCTCCCCCTTCTATAATAATAATAATAATGGCATTTATTAAGCACTTACTACGTGCAAAGCACTGTTCTAAGCGCTGGGGAGGTTACAAGGTGATCAGGTTGTCCCACGGGGGGCTCACAGTTTTAATCCCCATTTTCCAGATGAGGGAACTGAGGCCCAGAGAAGTGAAGTGACTTGCCCAAAGTCACCCAGCTGGCAATTGGCGGAGCCGGGATTTGAACCCACGACCTCTGACTCCAAAGCGCGGGCTCTTTCCACTGAGCCACGCTGCTTCTCTGTGAGCCTTCTAGACTGTGAGCCCACGGTTGGGTAGGGACCGTCTCTAGATGTTGCCAACTTGGACTTCCCAAGCGCTTAGTCCAGTGCTCTGCACACAGTAAGCGCTCAATAAATACGATTGATTGATTGATTGATCCCGCGCCGGTGTCCTGGACCCCCCCGCAGGGAGCGGGCAACGGCGTGGAGGGCGGACGGAAGGATTGACTGCGGAAGGGCCGTACGGAGCAGCTCGCTGAGTTTGGGTGGGCAGAGGGGCAGAGGAGCGAGTGAAGGGTGGAGATTTATCCCACCACATGCAGATTTATTCAGTCATTCATTCAGTCGTATTTATTGAGCGCTTACTGTGTGCAGAGCACTGGACTAAGCGCTTGGGAAGTCCAAGTTGGCAACATCTAGAGACGGTCCCTACCCAACAGTGGGCTCACAGTCTAGAAGGCGGAGACAGAGAACAAAACACATTAACAAAATAAAATAAATAGAATAAATATGAACAAATAAGAGTAATAAATGCATAGAAACATATATAGAGGTGCGTATATATATATATACGTATATACAAACATATAACATACAAGGCAAGCAGTGTGGCTCGGTGGAAAGAGCACAGGCTTTGGAGTCGGAGGTCAGGGGTTCAAATCCCGGCTCCGCCACTTGTCAGCTGGGTGACTTTGGGCAAGTCACTTAACTTCTCTGGGCCTCAGTTACCTCATCTGTAAAATGGGAATTCATTCATTCATTCAGTCGTATTTATTGAGCGCTTACTGTGTGCAGGGGACTGGACTAAGCGCTTGGGAAGTCCAAGTTGGCAACATAGAGAGACGGTCGCTGCCCAACAGTGGGTTCACAGTCTAGAAGTGGGCTCATAGTCTAGAAGTGGGCTCACAGTCTAGAAGGGAAGCCCCCCCACCCCCCGGGGACAACCTGATCACCTTGTAACCTCCCCAGCGCTTAGAACAGTGCTTTGCACATAGTAAGTGCTTACTAAATGCCATTATAAAAGGCAAGCACTTCACACCTCCTCTTCTCTTCCTTCTCTCCTTTTGTTGGAGAAGCAGCGTAGCTCCGTGGAAAGAGCCCAGGCTTAGGAGTCAGAGGTCATGGGTTCAAATCCCGGCTCCACCAACTGTCAGCTGGGTGACTTTGGGCAAGTCACTTCACTTCTCTGGGCCTCAGTCCCCTCATCTGGAAAATGGGGATTAAGGCCGTGAGCCCCCCGGGACAGCCTGATCACCTTGTAACCTCCCAAGCACTTAGAACAGTGCTTTGCACATTGTAAGCGCTTAATACATGCCATTATTATTATTATATATAATGTCTGCTGTGTGACCTTGGGCAAATCACTTAACTTCTCTGAGCCTCAGTTCCCTCATCGGTAAAATGGAGATTTTAGTTAAGTCCAAGTTCATTCATTCATTCAATCGTATTTATTGAGCGCTTACTGTTTGCAGAGCACTGGACTAAGTGACTGGGAAGTCCAAATTCATTCATTCATTCAATCGTATTGATTGAGCGCTTACTGGGTGCAGAGCACTGGACTAAGCGCTTGGGAAGTCCAAGTTCATTCATTCATTCAATCATATTTATTAAGCGCTTACTGGGTGCAGAGCACTGGACTAAGCGCTTGGGAAGTCCAAGTTCATTCATTCATTCAATCGTATTGATTGAGCGCTTACTGGGTGCAGAGCACTGGACTAAGCGCTTGGGAAGTCCAAGTTCATTCATTCATTCAATCGTATTTATTGAGCGCTTACTGGGTGCAGAGCACTGGACTAAGCGCTTGGGAAGTCCAAGTTCATTCATTCATCCAATCGTATTTATTGAGCTCTTACTGTGTGCAGAGCACTGGACTAAGCGCTTGGGAAGTAAAGTTGGCAACATATAGAGACGGTCCCTACCCAACAGCGGGCTCGCAGTCTAGAATGGCACTAGATTGGGTGTCTACTGTGTGCAGGGCGCTGGGCTGGACCCCCCTAATTATATTCATTCATTCATTCATTCAATCGTATTTATTGAGCACTTACTGCGTGCAGAGCACTGTATTAAGCGCTTGGGAAGTACAAGTTGGGATCATATAGAGACGGTCCCTACCCAACAGTGGGCTCACAGTCTAAAAGTTGGCAACGTTGGCTCGGTTCTGAGCATACAGCTGCCTGGGACCGGTCCAGCGTGTTGCATATAATGTATATATGTTTGTACGTATTTATTACTCTATTTATTTTATTTGTACGTATTTATTCTATTTATTTTATTTTGTTAATATGTTTTGTTTTGTTGTCTGTCTCCCCCTTCTAGACTGTGAGCCCGCTGTTGGGTAGGGACCGTCTCTATATGTTGCCAACTTGGACTTCCCAAGCGCTTAGTACAGTGCTCTGCACACAGTAAGCGTTCAATAAATACGATTGAATGAATGAATGAATATAATGGGGGGGGGTCCAGCCCAGCGCCCTGCGCACAGTAGACACCCAATCTGGTGCCATTCTAGACTGTGAGCCCGCTGTTGCGTAGGGACCGTCTCTATATGTTGCCAACTTGGACTTCCCAAGCGCTTAGTACAGTGCTATATGTTTGTACATATTTTATATGTTTGCATGCATTTATTACTCTATTTTATTTGTACATATTTATTCTATTTATTTTATTTTGTTAATATGTTTTGGTTTGTTCTCTGTCTCCCCCTTCTAGACTGTGAGCCCGCTGTTGGGTTGGGACCGTCTCTAGATGTTGCCGACTTGGACTTCCCAAGCGCTTAGTACAGTGCTCTGCACACAGTAAGCGCTCAATAAATACCATTGAATGAATGAATGAATGAATGAATGAATGGAGGTGACGGGGACCACCTCACTGCCAACGTTGGCTCAGTTCTGAGCGTCCAGCTGCCTGGGACCGCGTTTAGAACAGTGCTTTGCACATAGTAAGCACTTAATAAATTCCATTAAAAAAGTCACTTCACTTCTCTGTGCCTCAGTTCCCTCATCTGGAAAATGGGGATGAAAACTGTGAGCCCCCCATGGGACAACCTAATCACCTTGTAACCTCCCCAGTGCTTAGAACAGTGCTTTGCACATAGAAAGCACTTAATAAATTCCATTAAAAAAGTCACTTCTCTGTGCCTCAGTTACCTCATCTGGAAAATGGGGATGAAGACTGGGAGCTCCCCGTGGGACAACCTGATCACCTTGTAACCACCCCAGCGCTTAGAACAGTGCTTTGCACATAGAAAGCACTTAATAAATTCCATTAAAAAAGTCACTTCTCTGGGCCTCAGTTCCCTCATCTGGAAAATGGGGATGAAGACTGTGAGCCCCCCGTGGGACAACCAGATCACCTTGTAACCTCCCCAGCGCTTAGAACAGTGCTTTGCACATAGAAAGCACTTAATAAATTCCATTTAAAAAGTCACTTCTCTGGGCCTCAGTTCCCTCATCTGGAAAATGGGGATGAAGACTGGGAGCACCATGTGGGACAACCTGATCACCTTGTAACCTCCCCAGCGCTTAGAACAGTGCTTTGCACATAGTAAGCACTTAATAAATTCCATTAAAAAAAGTCACTTCACTTCTCTGTGCCTCAGTTACCTCATCTGGAAAATGGGGATGAAGACTAATGGGGGGGGGGGGGGGGGTCCAGCCCAGCGCCCTGCACACAGTAGACACCCAATCTGGTGCCATTCTAGACTGTGAGCCCACTGTTGGGTAGGGACCATCTCCATATGTTGCCAACTTGGACATACCAAGCGCTTAGTACAGTGCTCTGCACACAGTAGGCGCTCAATAAATACGACTGAATGAATGAATCCATACAGTAGATGCCCCATCAAGCGCTCTGCATGCAGTGGGGGGCCAGCTCAGTGTCCCGCACATAGTAGGCACCTCATCCAGAGCCCCGCACGCAGGAGTCGGAGTCCAGTGTTGGTGGGCGCGATGGTGATTACGCTCTCACCCCGGGCAACAGATCCTGTTGCCAACTTGTACTTCCCAAGCGCTTAGTACAGTGCTCTGCACACAGTAAGCGCTCAATAAATACGATTGATGATGATGATGATGATGATGATCCTGGGTGAGAAAGATGGCTCCCTTCTAATAATCATAATTGTGGTATTTGTTAAGCGCTTCCTACCACATGTCGGCTGTGTGACCTTGGGCAAGTCACTTCTCTGAGCCTCAGTTCCCTCATCTGTAAAACGGGGATTGACTGTGGGCCCCACGAGGGACAACCTGATCACGTTGTATCCCCCCTCCAGCGCTTAGAACAGAGCTTGGCACATAGTAAGCGCTTAGCACACACCATCATTATTACTACCATTCTCTGTGGGCCTCAGTTCCCTCACCTGCAAAATGGGGGTGAAGACTGTGAGCTCCCCGGGGGACAACCCGATCGCCTCGTAACCTCCCCAGCGCTTAGTACAGTGCTCTGCACACAGTAAACACTCAATATGATTGATTGATTGATTGATTGGCACATAGTAAGTGCTTAACACATACCATCATTATTACTATCATTCTCTGTGGGTCTCAGTTCCCTCACCTGCAAAATGGGGATGAGGACTGTGAGCTCCCCGGGGGACAACCTGATCACCCTGTAACCTCCCCAGTGCTTAGAACAGAGCTTGGCACATAGTAAGCGCTTAGCACATACCACCATTATTACTATTATTCCCTGTGGGCCTCAGTTCCCTCACCTGCAAAATGGGGATGAAGACTGTGAGCTCCCCGGGGGACAACCCGATCGCCTTGTAACCTCCCCAGTGCTTAGTACAGTGCTCTGCACACAGTGAATGCTCAATACGATTGATTGATTGCTTGGCACATAGTAAATGCTTAACACATACCATCATTATTACTATCATTCTCTGTGGGCCTCAGTTCCCTCACCTGCGAAATGGGGATGAAGACTGTGAGCCCCCCGGGGGACAATCTGATCACCTTGTAACCTCCCCAGCGCTTAGAATAGACCTCGGCATATAGTAAGCGCTTAACACATACCATCATTATTACAATTATTCTCTGTGGGCCTCAGTTCCCTCACCTGCAAAATGGGGATGAAGACTGTGAGCCCCCCGGCAGATAATCTCATCACCTTGTAACCTCCCCAGCGCTTAGAATAGACCTCGGCATATAGTAAGCGCTTAACACATACCGTCATTATTACTATCATTCTCTGTGGGCCTCAGTTCCCTCACCTGCGAAATGGGGATGAAGACGGTGAGCACCCCGGGGGACTTCCTGATCACCTTGTAACCTCCCCGGCGCTTAACACATACCATCATTAGTATGTTTGGTTTTGATCTCTGTCTCCCCCTTCGAGACTGTGAGCCCACTGATGGGTAGGGACTGTCTCTATATGTTGCCAATTTGTACTTCCCAAGCGCTTAGTACAGTGCTCTGCACATAGTAAGCGCTCAATAAATACGATTGATGATGATGATGATCATTATTACTATTATTCTCTGTGGGCCTCAGTTCCCCCACCTGCAAAATGGGGATGAAGACTGTAAGCCCCCTGGGGGACAACCTCATCGCCTTGTAACCTCCCCAGCGCTTAGAACAGAGCTTGGCACACAGTAAGCGCTTAACACATACCGTCATTATTACTATTACTCTCTGTGGGGCTCAGTTCCCCCACCTGCAAAATGGGGATGAAGACTTTGAGCCCCCCGGGGGACAACCTGATCGCCTTGTAACCTCCCCAGCGCTTAGAACAGATCTCGGCACATAGTAAGCGCTTAACACATACCGTCATTATTACTATCATTCTCAGTGGGCCTCAGTTCCCTCACCTGCAAAATGGGGACGAAGGCAGTGAGCCCCCACATGGGCCAACCTCATCACCTTGTAACCTCCCCAGTGCTTAGAACAGACCTCGGCACATAGTAAGCGTGTAACACCTACCATCATCATTAATATTATTCTCACTGGGCCTCAGTTCCCTCACCTGCAAAATGGGGATGAAGACTCTGAGCCCGCCGTGGGACAACCTGATCACCTTGTAACCTCCCCAGCGCTTAGAACAGAGCTTGGCCCACAGTAAGCGCTTAACACATACCGTCATTATTACTATCATTCTCTGTGGGCCTCAGTTCCCTCACCTGCCAAATGGGGGTGAACACAGTGAGCCCCCCGGGGGGCTTCCTGATCACCTTGTAACCTCCCCGGCGCTTAACACATACCATCATCATTACTATTATTCTCTGTGGGCCTCAGTTCCCCCACCTGCGAAATGGAGGTGAAGACTGCGAGCCCCCCGGGGGACAACCCGATCACCTTGCAACCTCCCCAGCGGTTGGAACAAAGCTTGGCACATAGTAAGCGCTTAACACATACCATCGTTATTACTATCATTCTCTGTGGGCCTCAGTTCCCTCACCTGCAAAATGGGGATGAAGGCTGCGAGCCCCACATGGCACAACCTGATCACCTTGTAACCTCCCCAGCGCTTAGAACAGAGGTTGGCACACAGTAAGCGCTTAACACAGACCGTCATTATTACTATCATTCTCAGTGGGCCTCAGTTCCCTCACCCGCCAAATGGGGATGAAGACTGTGAGCCCCCCGGGGAACAACCTGATCGCCTTGTAACCTCCCCAGCGCTTAGAATAGACCTCGGCATATAGTAAGCGCTTAACACATACCGTCATTATTACTATTATTCTCAGTGGGCCTCAGTTCCCTCACCCGCAAAATGGGGATGAAGACTGTGAGCCCCACATGGCACAACCTCATCACCTTGTAACCTCTCCGGCGCTTAGAACGGTACTTGGCACATAGTAAGCGCTTAATAAATGCCATAATAATAATAATACTAGTCGGGGCACCTCCCGGGCGAGGTGGGTGTGTGAGGGGGCCGTCGCCCGCCCGCGCCCCCGGGTCCCCCCGATGACGTCACGGCGGGGGGCCCACACGATTCCCGCCCCTCCCCCCCCCCGGGGGTGGGGGGGCATCTCCGGTCCTTACCTGAGGCTCCGGGGCCGGGCAGGGCCAGGGCCAGGACGAGGACGAGGACCAGGGCCCGGTCCCGGAGGAGGGGCGGCGGTCCGGGGGGTCGGGCGGCTCCGTCCCCGGGCCCGCCCTCCTCGCCCGGCCTGCTCCCTCCCGGACGGGCCGCCCGCTCCATCCCGCCGCCCGCCGCTCTCTCCGGCCCCGCTCCCCGACGGCGGGACGGGACGGGACGGGACGGGACGGGACGGGACGGGACGGGAGGGCGGGGGAACCAGGCGCCAAGACACCACGGCGCATGCGCGCGCTCCCGGCTTGTGGGTCCCCCCTCCCTCCTCCACCGCCCAGCTATCCCCTCTGCGCGCATGCGCGCGCTCCCGGCTTGTGGGTCCCCCCTCCCCCGCCGCTCATTCATCCGCTCCGTACGCATGCGCGCGCCCCCTGCTTGGGGTCCCCCTCCCTCCTCCACCGCCCATCCAGCCCCTCTGTGCGCATGCGCGGTCCCAGCTCGGGGTCCCCCCTCCCTCCTCCACCGCCCACCCATCCCCTCTGTACGCATGCGCGCTCTCCCAGCCTGGGTTCCCCCCTCCTTCCTCCTCCGCCCATCCATCGCCTCTACGCGCATGCGCGCGCTCCCAACCGGGGGTCCTCCCTCCCTCCCTCCTCCGCCACCGCCCATCCAGCTCCTCTGCGCGCATGCGCACGCTCCCAGCTCGGGATTCCCCCTCCCTCCTCCACCGCCCATCCATCCCCTCTGCGCGCATGCGCGCGCTCCCTGCTAGGGTTAGCCCCTCCCTCCCCCAGCCGCTCATCCATCCCTTCTGCGCACATGCGCGCGCTCCCAGCCTGGAGTCCCCCCTCCCTCCCCTTGCCGCCCACCCAGCCCCTCCGTGCGCGTGCGCGGGCTCCGAGCCTTGGGTCCCCCCTCCCTCCTCCGCCGCCCATCCATCCACCCTGCGCGCATGCGCGCGCTCCCAGCCTGGGCAGCCCCCAACCTCGCATCCATCCCCTCCGTGCGCATGCGCGCGCTCCCTGCTTGGGGTCCCTCCATGCGCATGCGCGCGACCCCAGGGCGGGGTCACCCCTCCTTTCCCCTGCCGCCCATCCATCCTGGTGTGAGCTCACCTCCTCCAGGAGGCCTTCCCAGACTGCGCCCCGTCTTTCCTCTCCCCTTCCCCACCGCCCCCAGCTCTACCTCCTTCCCCTCCCCACAGCACCTGTATATATGCTTCTACAGATTTGAGCGCGGGCTTTGGAGTCAGAGGTCATGGGTTCAAATCCCGGCTCCGCCAATTGTCAGCTGTGTGGCTTTGGGCAAGTCACTTCACTTCTCTGTGGGCCTCAGTTCCCTCATCTATAAAATGGGGATTAAGACTGTGGGCCCCCCGTGGGACAACCTGATTACCTTGTAATCTCCCCAGCGTTTAGAACAGTGATTTGCACATAGTAACCGCTTAATAAATGCTACCATTATTATTATTACTCAATTTTCCTTGTACATATTTATTTTTCTATTTATTTTGTTAATGATGTGTGTCTAGCTTTACTTCTATTTATTCTGATGACTTGACCCCCGTCCACATGTTTTGTTGTCTGTCTCCCCCTTCTAGGCTGTGAGCCCGTTTTTGGGTAGGGACCGTCTCTATATGTCGCCGACTTGTACTTTTCAAGCGCTTAGTCCACCTTGTAACCTCCCCAGTGCTTAGAGCAGTGTTTTGCACATAGCACTTAATAAATGCAATCATTATTATTATTACCCCAGCGCTTAGGGCAGTCCTCCCCATCCCCCCTGCCTTACCTCCTTCCCCTCCCCACAGCACCTGTATATATGTTTGTACGGATTTATTACTCTATTTTATTTGTACATTTTTAATCTATTTTATTTTGTTAATAGCTTTTGTTTTGGTCTCTGTCTCCCCCTTCTAGACTGTGAGCCCACTATTGGGTAGGGACCGTCCCTATATGTTGCCGACTTGTAGTTCCCAAGCGCTTAGTCCAGTGCTCTGCACACAGTGAGCGCTCAATAAATACGATTGAATGAATGAATGAATATATGTTTGTACGTATTTATTACTCTATTTTATTTGTACATATTTATTTTATTTATTTTATTTTGTTTTAATAGGTTTTGTTTTGTTCTCTGTCTCCCCCTTCTAGACTGTGAGCCCACTGTTGGGTAGGGACTGTCTCTATATGTTGCCAACCTGTACTTCCCAAGCACTTAGTACAGTGCTCTGCACCCAGTAAGCGCTCAATAAATACGATTGAATGAATGAATATTTATTCTATTTATTTTATTTTGTGAATAGGTTTTGTTTTGTTGTCTGCCACCCCCTTCTAGACTGTGAGCCCACTGTTGGGTAGGGACCGTCTCTATATGTTGCCAACTTGTACTTCCCAAGCGCTTAGTACAGTGCTCTGCACACAGTAAGCGCTCAATAAATATGAATAAATGAATATATGTTTGTATGTATTTCTTACTCTATTTTATTTGTACATATTTATTTATTTTATTTTGTTAATATGTTTTGTGTTGTTCTCTGTCTCCCCCTTCTAGACTGTGAGCCCACTGTTGCCTCTCCCCCTCGTCCCCCCTCCATCCCCCTCATCTTACCTCCTTCCCTTCCCCACAGCACCTGTATATATGTATATATATTTGTACATATTTATTACTCTATTTATTTTACTTGTACATATCTATTCTATTTTTTATTTTGTTAGTATGTTTGGTTTTGTTCTCCGTCTCCCCCTTTCAGACTGTAAGCCCACTGTTGGGTAGGGACCGGCTCTATATGTTGCCAACTTGTACTTCCCAAGCGCTTAGTACAGTGCTCTAAACACAGTAAGCGCTCAATAAATGCGATTGATTGATTGATTGTTGCATAGGGACCGTCTATGTTGCCAACTTGTGCTTCCCAAGCGCTTAGTCCAGTGCTCTGCACAAAGTAAGCGCTCAATAAAAGCGATTGATTGAATGAATGAGTGAATGCTCTGTACACAGTAAGCGCTCAATAAATACGATTGAATGAATGAATGAGTGAATGAATCCCCGTACGCATGCGCGGTCGCTCCAAGCTCGGGGTGCCCCCTCCCTCCCCCCCCTGCCGCCCATCCAACCCCACCTCGTGCGCATGCGCAATCGCAGCTCGGGGGCCCCCCACCTAGCCATTTCCCCCCCCCCCGTGCGCATGCGCGCTCCCAGCCGAGGGTCCCCCCGCCGCCCAGCCATCCCCCTTCTTGCGCATGCGCGTGTTCCAGCCGCGCCCCCCCCTCATGCGCATGCGTGCGATCCCAGCCCGGGAGTCCCCTCCCACCGCCCTTCCATTCACCCTCCCTGTGCGCATGCGTGCTCGGGCGCGCCCCCCCCCCGAGGGAGGAGCGAGGAGGGCCCGGTATGACGTCACTCAGCCCTCTGCCTCCCGCCCCCCCATCCTTCCCCCCTTCCTCAATCAATCGGATAATCAATCAATCAATCAATCAATCGTATTTATTGAGCGCTTACTGTGTGCACAGCACTGTACTAAGCGCTTGGGAATTACAAGTTGGCAACATCTAGAGACGGTCCCTACCCAACAGTGGGCTCACAGTCTAAAAGGGGAAGACAGAGAACAAAACCAAACATACTAACAAAATAAAATAAATAGAATCGATATGGACAAGTAAAATAAATAAATAAATAGAGTAATAAATATGTACAAACATATGTACATATATACAGGTGCTGCGGGGAAGGGATGGTATTGACTGAACGCTTACTACGTGCACAGCACTGTACTAAGCGCTTGGGAGAGTACACTCCAACAAGAAACGGACACATTCCCTAACCATAGGAGCTACTCTGGAGAGGGGAGACAGGCATTAATATAAATTGATGGTACTACTACTAACAATATTGATGATGGTATTTGTTAAGCGCTTACTAGGTGCCAAGCTGTTCTAAGCGCTGGGGTAATAGTAATAATAATAATAATGGCGTTTATTAAGCACTTACTATGTGCAAAGCACTGTTCTAAGCGCTGGGGAGGTTACAAGGTGATCAGGTTGTCCCACGGGGGCCTCACAGTCTTCATTCCCATTTTACAGATGAGGGAACTGAGGCCCAGAGAAGTGAAGTGACTTGCCCACAGTCACACAGCTGACAGGTGGTGGAGCTGGATTTGAACCCATGCCTCTGACTCCAATTCATTCATTCAATCATATTTATTGAGCGTTTACTGTGTGCAGAGCACTGTACTATGTGCTTGGGAAGTCCAAGTTGGCAACATGTAGAGACAGTCCCCACCCAACAATGGGCTCACAGTCTAGAAGGGGGAGACACAGAACTAAACAACACATATTAACAAAATAAAATAAATAGAATAAATATGTACAAATAAAATAAATAGAGTAATAAATACGTACAAACATATATACAGGTGCTGTGGGGAGGGGAAGGAGGTAAGGTGGGGGGATGGGGTGTTCTGCACACAGTAAGTGCTCAATAAATACGATTGATTGATTGATTGATCAGTCAACAGAGGACGGTCCCCAGGGAGAATGGGTTTTGGAAACTGACACAAATGAAAGAATAAATAATAAATTAGCCAATTACACATGGGCACTGAAGTAGCTAAGGGGACGGGGTGAGCAAGAAGAGAGAGAGCATTCATTCATTCATTCAATCGTATTTATTTAGCGCTTACTGTGCGCGGAGCACTGGACTGAGCGCTTGGGAAGTACAAGTTGGCAAAGAGTTAAAGAGGGATTCTGGAAGCATCTCTTGGAAGATGCCACTTTTCCTTGCTTATATTGTACTCTCCCACATGCTCAGTACAGTGCTCTGCACACAATAAGCGTGTTGCCTAGTGGAAAGAGGATAGGCCTGGGAATTAGAGAATCTGAGTTCTAATCCTGGCTCTGCCACTTGTCTGTTGTGTGTGACTTTGGGCAAGTCAATGAACTTCTCCGTGCCTCAGTTTCCGTATCCATAAAAAGGGGAGTGAGCTTTTCTAATCCTGGCTCTGCCACTTGTCTGTTGTGTGTGACCTTGGGCAAGTCGCTGAACTTCTCCGTGCCTCGGTTTCCTTATCCATAAAATGGGGATTGAGTTTTTCTAATCCTGGCTCTGCCACTTGTCTGTTGTGTGTGACTTTGGGCAAGTCGCTGAACTTCTCCGTGCCTCGGTTTCCTTATCCATAAAATGGGGATTGAGCTTTTCTAATCCTGGCTCTGCCACTTGTCCGTTGTGTGTGACTTTGGGCAAGTCACTGAACTTCTCCGTGCCTCGGTTTCCTTATCCGTCAAATGGGGATTGAGTTTTTCTAATCCTGGCTCTGCCACTTGTCCGTTGTGTGTGACTCTGGGCAAGTCGCTGAACTTCTCCGTGCCTCGGTTTCCTTATCCGTAAAATGGGGATTGAGTTTTTCTAATCTTGGGTCTGCCACTTGTCTGTTGTGTGTGACTTTGGGCAAGTCGCTGAACTTCTCCGTGCCTCGGTTTCCTTAGCCGTAAAATGGGGATTGAGCTTTTCTAATCCTGGCTCTGCCACTTGTCCGTTGTGTGTGACTTTGGGCAAGTCGCTGAACTTCTCCGTGCCTCGGTTTCCTTATCCGTCAACTGGGGATTGAGTTTTTCTAAACCTGGCTCCGCCACTTGTCTGTTGTGTGTGACCTTGGGCAAGTCGCTGAATTTCTCCGTGCCTCGGTTTCCTTATCCATCAAATGGGGATTGAGCTTTTCTAATCCTGGCTCTGCCACTTGTCTGTTGTGTGTGACTTTGGGCAAGTCGCTGAACTTCTCCGTGCCTCGGTTTCCTTATCCGTAAAATGGGGATTGAGCCTGCTAACCCCATGTGGACCTGAACTTTGTCCACCCTCGGGCTGGGGGCGGGGGGCCCCGTCCCCTTCCCCGCCATTCGGCACATCCCAGCGTGGCTCAGCGGAAAAAGCCCGGGCTTTGGAGTCCGAGGTCATGGGTTCAAATCCTGGCTCTGCCAATTGCCCAACTGTGTGACTTTGGGAAAGTCACTTCACTTCTCTGGGCCTCAGTTCCCTCATCTGTAAAATGGGGATTAAAACCGGGAGCCCCCCGTGGGACAACTTGATCACCTGGTAACCTCCCCAGCGCTTAGAACAGCGCTGTGCACATAGTAAGCGTTTAATAAATGCCATTATTATTATTAGTAACATTATGTGGCGGAGCTGGGATTAGAACCTTCTAGACTGTGAGCCCGTTGTTGGGTGGGGACCGTCTCTATATGTTGCCGACTTGTGTTTCCCAAGCGCTTAGTACAGTGCTCTGCACACAGTAAGTGCTCAATAAATACGATTGAATGAATGAATGAATGAATTAAAGAAGAAGAAGAAGAAGAGGAAGGAGGAACATAAAGGAGAATAGGGTCTTGACCAATGCCAATGACACCTGTATATATGTATATATGTTTGTACATATTTATTAGTCTATTTATTTATTTATTTATTTTACTTGTACATATCTATCCTATTTATTTTATTTTGTTAGTATGTTTGGTTTTGTTCTCTGTCTCCCCCTTCTAGACTGTGAGCCCACTGTTGGGTAGGGACTGTCTCTATATGTTGCCAATTTGTACTTCCCAAGCGCTTAGTACAGTGCTCTGCACATAGTAAGCGCTCAATACATACGATTGATGACTCGGGGGGCCGGCAACGGAGGGGGCCTGCCCCATTTTTCCCCAGCACAGACCATGTAAGGAGCTGGGGGGGTTGAGGGGTGCGTCATTTGATGACTGGGCCTCTCAAAATTCCTACCTTCCTCTGCATCCCATTCCCAGTCCCTGCTCACGGACAAAGGCGGTGACACGGATACTCTGCAGGATCTTCTTTCCCGGGCGCAGCCAAGCAGGACCAGGCATCCTAGCTCTGCGGGGACCCAGTGCAACTCCAGCCCGGCCATGATAATAATAATAATAATAATAATAATAATAATAATAATAATAATAATAATAATAATAATAATAATAATGATGGTATTTGTTAAGTGCTTACTATGTGCCAAGCACTGTTCCAAGCACTGAGGTAGATACAAGGTCATCAGGTTGTCCCACGTTACAGATGAGGTAACTGAGGCCCAGAGAAGAATAATAATAATGGCTTTTCTTAAGCGCTTACTATGTGCCAAGCACTGTTCTAAGTGCGGGGGAGGTTACAAGGTGATCAGGTTGTCCCATGGGGGGCTCACAGTTTTAACCCCCCATTTTGCAGGTGAGGGAACTGAGGCACAGAGAAGTGAAGTGACTTGCCCAAGGTCACACAGCAGACACGTGGCGGAGTCAGGATTAGAACCCACGACTTTCTGATTCCCAGGCCCGGGCTAAGCCACTCTGCTTCTCTAGAATCATCACCCTCTTTCCTCTTCTCCCACTCCCTTCTGTGTCACCCTGCTCCCTTCGTTCTCCCCCTTTCCAGCCCTGCGCCACTTCTGTCCAATCAATCAATCAATCAATCGTATTTATTGAGCGCTTACTGTGTGCAGAGCACTGTACTAAGCGCTTGGGAAGTACAAGTTGGCAACAATTTGTTGTCCAGATCTGCCTCTTATTTATATAAATAGTAATAATAATAATATATAAATGTATATATGTATATATGTTTGTACAGATTTATTACTCTGTATTTATTTATTTTACTTGTACATATCTATTCTATTTATTTTATTTTGTTAGTATGTTTGGTTTTGTTCTCTGTCTCCCCCTTTTAGACTGTGAGCCCACTGTTGGGTAGGGATTGTCTCTATATGTTGCCAACTTGGACTTCCCAAGCGCTTAGTACAGTGCTCTGCACACAGTAAGTGCTCAATAAATATGATTGATTGATTGATTGATATAATCAGATTGGACACAGCCCCTGCCCTACACGGGCTCCCCATCTAAGGACGAGGGAGAACGGGCATTGATTCATCATTTTACAGATGAAGAAACTGAGGCCCAGAGAGGTTGAGTGACTTGCCCGAGGTCACACGGCATGCCAGTGGTGGAGGTGGGGCTAGAAACCTGGTCTCCTGACCCCCGGTAACAATAATAATTATTATTTTTATTATGGCATTTGCTAAGCTCTTATTGTGTGCCGGGCGCTGTACTAAGCAGTGGGGTGGATACAAGCAAATCGGGTTGGACACAGTCCCTGGCCCACGTGGGGCTCCTGGTCTCAATCTCCATTTTACAGATGAGGCAACTGAGGCACAGAGAGGTGAAGTGACTTGCCCAAGGTCACACAGCAGATGGGGCTCCTGTCCACCAGGCCGTGAACCGAAGGCAGCCTCTGGGGCAGCTGAGACTAGTAGGTTCTTAGGGAACGAAGCAGATAAAAGCTCACGCTTGCCACCCGTGGGGCTGACTGACTCAATCAATCAATCAATCGTATTTATTGAGCGCTTACTGTGTGCAGAGCACTGTACTAAGCGCTTGGGAAGTCCAAGTTGGCAACATTTAGAGACGGTCCCTACCCAACAGCGGGCTCACAGTCTAGAAGGGGGAGACAGACAACAAAACAAAACATATTAACAAAATAAAATAAATAGATGCACGGAGTAAAGGAGAGGTCATCTGGGCTTGCCTCCTGAGTCTGTGCTGGCTGCATCAATTGAGCATCTATTCTTTGTAGAACCATCAATCAATCAATCAATCATATTTATTGAGCGCTTACTGTGTGCAGAGCACTGGACTAAGCGCTTGGGAAGTCCAAGTTGGCAATATAGAGAGACAGTCCCTACCCAACAGTGGGCTCACAGTCTAAAAGGGGGGGGGGGTCATGGGGAGACCCCCTTTCCCCATAGCCTGGGCTCAGGACTGGTCCCTTTCCCCTCCTCATCCCCTGCCGTGCATTCATTCCTTCATTCATTCAATTTATTGAGCACTTACTGTGTACAGAGTGTACTGAGCGCTTGGGAAGTACAAGTTTGGAACATATAGAGACAGTCCCTATCCAACAGTGGGCTCACAGTCTAAAGGGGGGGGGGGGGTCATGGGGAGACCCCCTTTCCCCACAGCCTGAGCTCAGGACTGGTCCCTTTCCCCTCCTCATCCCCTGCCGTGCATTCATTCATTCATTCATTCAATTTATTGAGCACTTACTGTGTACAGAGTGTACTAAGCGCTTGGGAAGTACAAGTTTGGAACATATAGAGACGGTCCCTACCCAACAGCGGGCTCACAGTGTGCACAGTTGAGACTGGGGAGGGGGCCAACCCTAAGGAGGAGGGGCTGGGGGTCCCTCCCTGCTCTGGCCCTGGGGTCAGGCCACCAGCCAGGCTAAGGAGGAGCCCAAGGTTACTGTGCAGCCCCCCTGGGTGCCCCGAAACGGTTGCTGCGGCCTCCGTCCTGTCTTGCTAACCTTCTCACGGCACCGCGACCTCGTCTATCTCGCCGCCCGCCCCCTGCTCGCGTCCTGCCTTGGGCCCGGACTGCCCTCCCTCCTCATCTCCAAAAGACGATTACTCCCCCGAGCCCCTTCGAAGCCTCCTCCGAGAGGCCTTCCCTGCCTCAGCCCTCCTTTCCTCTTCTCCCGCTCCCTTCTGCGTCGCCCTGACCCGCTCCCTTCTTCATTCAGCCCCCTCTCCCAGCCCCACAGCACTTACACATCCCAAAATGGGGATGAAGACTGCGAGCCCCCCGTGGGACAACTCGATCACCCTGTATCCCCCCGGCACTCAGAACAGTGCTTTGCACACAGTAAGCGCTCAATAATAATAATAATGATGGCATTTATTAAGCACTTACTATGTGCAAAGCACTGTTCTAAGCGCTGGGGAGGTTGTCCCACGGGGGGCTCACTGTCTTCATTAATCCCCATTTTCCAGATGAGGGAACTGAGGCCCAGAGAAGTGAAGTGACTTGCCCACAGTCACCCAGCTGACAGTTGGCGGAGTCGGGATTTGAACCCCTGACCGCTGACTCCAAAGCCCGGGCTCTTTTCCACTGAGCCACGCTGCTTCTCAGATGCCTAAAGGCCGCAGATCCCAGTGCTCAGAGGATGCAACCGGAGCTCACCGTCCCGGGGAGGAGGGATCGCGGAGCGGATGCTGTCGAGGGAATCAACTTGCCTCTCCCCGGTGCCGCATCTTGGGTCCTCTCCGCCCTCTTCCAGCTCCCAGGGCCCCTGGGGTGAGGAGATCCCGTTGGGTAGCGACCGTCTCTATATGTTGCCAACTTGGACTTCCCAAGCGCTTAGTACAGTGCTCTGCGTACAGTAAGCGCTCAATAAATACGATTGAATGAATGGACACACGTACCTATAATTTATTTATTTAATGTCGGCCCCCCCCTTCACTCATTCCCCCCCATCTTACCTCCTTCCCTTCCCCACAGCACCTGTACATATGTATATATGTTTGTATATATTTATTACTCTATCTTACTTGTACATATCTATTCTATTTATTTTACTTTGTTAGTATGTTTGGTTTTGTTCTCTGTCTCCCCCTTTTAGATTGTGAGCCCACCGTTGGGTAGGGACTATATATGTTGCCAACTTGTACTTCCCAAGTGCTTAGTACAGTGCTCTGCACACCGTAAGCGCTCAATAAATACGATTGATTGATTGATTCATTCATTCATTCAGCTTTCTTGACCGAAAGCTCGGTAGGGGCAGGGAATGTGTCCGTCTATTGTTATATTTTTCTCTCCCAAACACTTAGCACGGTGCTCTGCACACAGTCGGCGCTCGATAGATTCGATTGAACGAACGAACGGTCTGTCCTATGTTTGGTTTTGTTGTCTGTCTCCCCCTTCTAGACTGTGAGTCCACTGATGGGTAGGGACTGTCTCTAGATGTTGCCAGCTTGTACTTCCCAAGCGCTTAGTACAGTGCTCTGCACACAGTAAGCGCTCAATAAATACAATTGATTGATTGATTGATTGTCCGGGAGCGGCGTCCGGGAGGGACTTGGCTAACATTTGAGGTTATCCAGGTAGAGAGTCGGTGGGCTGGGAGAGGGGCAGGGAAGAGGGTCCTTCCCTCCCCTCCGCCGCGGACATTCGGAGAGGCCCAGGCCTGCGGGGGTCCCTTCCTGGCTCCCCTCTTTCCCGACTGTCTCTACATGTTGCCAACTTGTACTTCCCAAGCGCTTAGTACAGTGCTCTGCACACGGTAAGCGCTCAATAAATACGATTGATCGATTGACTGGAGACACAGGAGCGGGACAGCGGATCAGGCTGTGACTTCAAACAGTTTAATGGAATTCCGAGACAGTGTGGCTACAGTCCTACACATATACAATATGCATATGTGAGTTTACAAAGTCTGATTGAATAACTCGTTTCACCTCAGAGACCGAAAAAATGATCAAAAAGAAACTGTGAATAACAAGCTATGACATAGTTTCACCACAACGGGACACCCCCTTCCCATCCCCTCCCCACCCCGACCCTACAGGTAGTAATATTACAATTAAAATAACTATATTCTTCTATAATATCTTTTCTGTTAAAATCATCTCATAAATTTACAATGCTATTATTAGTTTCCGAGACTAATATAAATTCACTCCATTTTTCTACAACGAAAATGATTATTCATTAGAAGCACACAACGTCATGATGGAAAACACAAGCGTTTCTTCCCCCCCCCCCCCCCCCCAACTTTTAGTAGCAAGAACTCGATCAGGTAAGAATTAGTTTTCTTGTAAAACATTCTAAAGCCAAGTAAAATATCCATTCTTATAACATACCTACGGGACTAAAGAACGGGTTACGTAGAGAGCCACAGACACATCAGTTTGTCTCAAACGAAAGAAGACGTTTATAAATTAAAAAGAAGGGCGGAGACGACCCACGCGAGAAAAAGGAGTCCACGGGGAACGAAGCGGTCGTCTTCACGAGGGGTAACGTGAGTTACCGCGCTTATTACGGAAAGGGCACGGGGCTGGGACGGCCGGAGGGAATGTCGGATTGAGATGAGGCTGTGGAGAGGGATCCTCGGGTGTGCTTCTGGCCTGCATCGTCCGTGGGTTCCCGGCCGGACCGTCGGTTCCGGGACCGTCGGTCCAGACGCGGTCGGCGGGGCTCCCGGCCACCTCTCCGTCCGAACGGACTGCGTTGGGGATGACCACCTGCCCTCTGGTCCAGCCTGGGCCTCCGACTCTTTGCCCTCGGGGACCAGGCTGAAGTTTCACATCAAGTAAGGGGGTTCGAGCTTTTCCTTTTCTGGGTCGCCCCCGAAGCCCACGCTCCCTCTCGGGCCGGACGGGCCTCTAGGGATGGCGGCGGTGACAGAGAAGCAGCGGGGAAGGGGGAGATGGGGTGTCCGGATGCCAAACCTCAGTGGCTCCGGCCTGGTTTCGGAAGGAGGGTCCGCCCGTTCCTCCAGCGGCGGGGGGTCCGGGGGGAAGGCGGCCCAGTGCCGGTGTAGGGGCGGGGGGACCCAGCCCGAAAGCCAGCCCGGGCCTCTCGTCGTCAAAGGCCCGGGGCCGGCAGCCGAGGCCCAAGTGGTTTGGCTCCTTGTTGGGAAGAGCGGGACACGAGGATGGTGGGACACGAGGACGGTGGGACATGAGGACAGAGGGGCATCAGGTCAATGGGAAGGTAAGACAATAGGATAGCGGGACACAAAGACGGTGGGGACGTGAGGACAGAGGGGCGACAGGGCAGCAGGACACCGGGACAGTACGGCAACGGGGTAGTGCGATACCAAGACGGAGGGACAACAGGACAGCAGAACATAACGTCGGGGACAAGAGAAGCGGGGGATACCGGAACAGTGAAACAAGAGGAAAGGGGACACAAGGACAGCAGGACGCGAGGACAGAGGGACAACAGGGCAGCAGGACAACAGGACAGTGGGACATCGGGTCAGCGGGACGCCAGGACAGCAGGACACCGGGACAGTACGGCAACGGGGTAGTGCGATACCAAGACGGAGGGACAACAGGACAGCAGAACATAACGTTGGGGACAAGAGAAGCGGGGGATACCGGAACAGTGAAACAAGAGGAAAGGGGACACAAGGACAGCAGGACGCGAGGACAGAGGGACAACAGGGCAGCAGGACAACAGGACAGTGGGACATCGGGTCAGCAGGATGCCAGGACGGCAGGACACCGGGACAGTACGGCAACGGGGTAGTGCGATACCAAGACGGAGGGACAACAGGACAGCAGAACACAGCGTCGGGGGCAAGAGAAGCGGGGGATACCGGAACAGTGAAACAAGAGGAAAGGGGACACAAGGACAGCAGGACGCGAGGACAGAGGGACAACAGGGCAGCAGGACAACAGGACAGTGGGACATCGGGTCAGCGGGACGCCAGGACAGCAGGACACCGGGACAGCACGGCAACGGGGTAGTGCGATACCAAGACGGAGGGACAACAGGACAGCAGAGCACAGCGTCGGGGGCAAGAGAAGCGGGGGATACCGGAACAGTGAAACACGAGGAAAGGGGACGCAAGGACAGAGGGACAACACGGCAGCAGGACAACAGGACAGTGGGACACCGGGTCAGCGGGACGCCAGGACAGCACGGCAACGGGGTAGTGCGATACCAAGACGGAGGGACAACAGGACAGCAGAACATAACGTCGGGGACAAGAGAAGCGGGGGATACCGGAACAGTGAAACAAGAGGAAAGGGGACACAAGGACAGCAGGACGCGAGGACAGAGGGACAACAGGGCAGCAGGACAACAGGACAGTGGGACATTGGGTCAGCGGGACGCCAGGACGGCAGGACACCGGGACAGTACGGCAACGGGGTAGTGCGATACCAAGACGGAGGGACAACAGGACAGCAGAACACAGCGTCGGGGGCAAGAGAAGCGGGGGATACCGGAGCAGTGAAACAAGAGGAAAGGGGACACAAGGACAGCAGGATGCGAGGACAGAGGGACAACAGGACAACAGGACAGTGGGACATCGGGTCAGCAGGACACCGGGACAGTACGGCAACGGGGTAGTGCGATACCAAGACGGAGGGACAACAGGACAGCAGAACACAGCGTCAGGGACAAGAGAAGCGGGGGATACCGGAACAGTGAAACAACAGGAAAGGGGACACAAGGACAGAGGGACAACAGGGCAGCAGGACAATGGGACGGCAGGACACGAGGAGAGTGGGACACCGGGTCGGGGGGATAACAGGACAGGGGGACGGCGGGCCAAGGGGTTGCGGGCCTCCAGGCAGAGGTGGGGAATGAGAACTATTTCCCACTGAAACTCAGACCAGGCCGGCTCAGGATGCCGGGGACTCCTCCGGAGATGGACACCGGGCCAGGTCTTCCCCCCCTTGAGTTTGTGGCGGTGGGGGAGGGCAGGCGGCCAATCCTTGCTACCTCTACAGAGCGTTCATCCGTCGAGGGTCAAGGGTCAAGCAGCAAGCCAGCCTCCCTCGGTGGGATCCTCTGGGGATCTCCGCCGACCCAGAGGACCCCCCCGCCGCTCTCCCGACGCCCCCCCCAGGACCTCTCTCCCCCCACCGCCCCACTGGGCCGGCGCACCGAAGCGGCTTGACTTCGGAGGAAGAAGTTTTCCATTGGAGTCAACTCGTAACACTGGCACACGCACCCACACACACACGGACACGCACGCACAACGGCAACGGGCGACTGTGGACTTTTCGCTCTTTCCGCCCAAGGGACGCATCCTAAAGAAAAAGAGGCCGGGGCAGGTGGGAAGTCGCACACGGACGTTCGCACGAAAAAGTACCAGCTTAAATGTAAACTCTCAAACACCGTTACTCGAAAACGGGGCCCCAGATCTGCTTCAGGAGCCGCAGTCGACGACTCACTTCGTATTAGTTTAAAACGCGACTCTTTAAATACCTTCTGCAGGAGGAAAAAGCATTTTACAGTAGCTATAAACATATACGTAATGTATACACTTGCAGGTGAATGGTAATATCACAGTTGAGTACAATACACACACACACACACAGACACGCACGCACAGACACACAATCTTCAGAGATCCCTCCAGCAACAATACCCGGGGCAGACATTTATCATTATTTTCAGCCCAGACCGAGTTCAGTGTCTTTGCGTTCCGAGTTCAGGCTGGCTACATGATTTCGCGAAGGCTAAAACCAGGATGAATGCCCACAGTTGAGGTAATTATTGCCATTAGATGGGTCACAGTTTGTGTAAGATCAACGTAGCTAAATCCCCCTTGAGAGACCCCCCCGGGGGTGGAGGGGGGAGCGGGACCCCTCTCCCGATGGACCATCGGTACCGGGCCCGTCCGGCCAAGGAGCCCGAAACCCCCGGAACGCGCGCGAGTGGATCCGGGACGCCGATACCCGGGGCCAGAGACGTTGGAAAGGAAAGAAAGGAAGAAGGGAGAGATGGAAGCGTGCCCCACGGGAGATTCCGGGTCCCAAGCATCTCGAGTGCCACGATCAGCCCCGCACCCCCTCAGTGAAAAAACAACCCACCCCCCGACTTGGCTACTGACCCCGTGGCCTGCGCCCCGAAAGCTACAGGCCCCGAATCCGGGATTCGCCCGCCTACCTGCCGCTCTGGGACAGTAGGAAGGAAGGGGGTCGGCCTCAGAGAGGAAATCCTGTTTTTATTTTGTTTTTTTTTTGGTTGTTTTTTCTTTTAGAGAAAGAGACGGTTCTGGAGGCCAGACCCACGCCAACGGTCTTTACAGGGTGGGCATGACCCTAGCCCCCCACCCCCCCCGACACGGCCCGCTGCCCCCGGCCGAGCAGGCGACAAGTTCCGCAGATCAGAGTTGTTCTTACTATTATCAGTGCAGTAAAAAATATCATCTTGAAAAAAATATACCTTTAGTATTGCCTTTCTTGGATTAACTAGAAGCAAGCAAAAGAGTCTATTTTTTTTTTCTTAAAAGAAAAGAACACTTTTTTTTCTTCTTCATACTTACAAGAAGTGTTGTAGCAGCATTGCCAAGACAGGAGGGTAAGGCTACCCATACACGATGGGAGTTTCAACGCTATCCCCCTACGGAGACTCTCAGCACGGGATACAGTCACCTTATTCCCTCGGATTTTCCCCGCAAGCCAAGCCGATTCTCCCCCACGAATGTCACCGCAATATAAACGGGACTCCACACGGCGGGTGGTCGGATTGTGGTATTGGCTAGCGCGCGGAGGTTGAATTAGAGTGTGCGGATTTTGGAGGGTTTGGCTAAATTCACGGACAGGAGGACAAGGTCCACGCCGAGGTATTGTGGGGAGAGTCGGGGGCGTCGGATGGTCTATGCTGGGTCACCGGGGGAGAATCGGATGGAGAGGGGAGGGTCAGGGATGTTGGGTGGTCCATGCTCAGCACTGGGGGAGTCGTCAGGGGCGTCGGATGATCTGGGTTGGGTCGCTGGGGGAGGGTCAGGTGTTGGATGGTCCAGACTGGGTCACGGAGGGATAATAATAATAATGATAATAATGGCATTTATTAAGTGCTTACTATGTGCAAAGCACTGTTCTGGGATGGAGAGGGGAGAGTCAGAGCTGTTGGATGGTCTGTACTGGGGGCGTTGGGGGTGGAAAGGGGAGAGTTGGGGCGTCGGATGGTCCGCGCTGCGTCCTGGGGAAGCGGGGGGTGCCAGTCACGGCCCCCTCTAGGCTGTGAGCCCGTTGTCGGGTAGGGACGGTCTCTATATGTTGCCAACTTATACTTCCCAAGCGCCTAGTACAGTGCTCTGCACACAGTAAGCGCTCAATAAATACGATTGAATGAATGACTGACTGAATCTTTTAGACTGTGAGCCCACTGTTGGGTAGGGACTGTCTCTATATGTTGCCAATTTGTACTTCCCAAGCGCTTAGTACGGTGCTCTGCACATAGTAAGCGCTCAATAAATATGATTGATGATGATGATGATGAATGGACGGGCCTTTCCTCTTCACCACCCTCACAGCGGGGCTCAATTCCCCCAGTTGGATTCTCCTGGTCCCTGGAGGGCAGATCTGTCCTCCTGCTAAGAGAAGCAGTGTGGCTCAGTGGAAAGAGCCCGGGCTCTGGAGTCAGAGGTCACGGGTTCAAATCCCGACCCCGCCACTCGTCAGCTGGGTGACTTGGGGCGAGTCACTTCACTTCTCTGGGCCTCGGTTCCCTCATCTGTCAAATGGGGATGAAGACTGGGAGCCCCACGTGGGACAACCTGATCACCTTGTAACCTTCCCAGCGCTTAGAACAAATGGGGTGAAGACTGCGAGCCCCACGTGGGACAACCTGATCACCTTGTAACCTTTCCAGCGCTTAGAACAGTGCATTGCACATAGTAAGGGCTTAATAAATGTCATTATTATTATCTGTCCTGCCCTATGGAATGGAGATGCACCAGGATACAGGGTGGAGAGGACTGGGCAGTCATCCCATTCAACCTGCTTCCCAAGTTGCCTGGTCCCGGCTGATCCCGGGAGCACAGGCTATGGGCGGGCAGCATGGCAAGGTAGCACCTTCCCACCCCACTGCAGGGATGTCCTCGGCCCTAAAGGGAACCCAGGTGTCACCTCTGTGCCTCAGGGGGCAGGAAGACGGCTCAGTCCCGCGGCCACTTTCCCCACTCGACTGGAGCAAGGATGTTCCCGATGGACCACTGAATAATAATAATAATAATGATGGCATTTATTAAGCACTTACTATGTGCAAAGCACTGTTCTAAGCACTGGGGGGATGCAAGGTGATCAGGTTGTCCCCCCCCACCCAAACTGCAGAGATCTCCGGCCCCGCAGACCCAGAGGGAGCAGCGAGGAACGCTCCTCCTTCCGGATGGGATCCTCCAATCCTCAGATCTCCGACTGGTCCAGGAGAAGGGGCCCAGTGAGAGCCTTGGGGTCCCTTCTCGCGGGATTAGGTCGCTTGGGTGGGCGGGCTGGCGGTTATTCATTCATTCAATCGTATTTATTGAGCACTTACTGTGTGAAGAGCACCGTACAAAGCGCTGATCACATCTGTGTTCAAAGGGAAATGCCCCTGCCCCTGTTCCCTTGGCTCTCCCTCCCGTTACCACCGGCAGAAAGTGGGTGAGCGGGGCCTGGTCTCAGGAGAACGGAAGTATGAGTCCTGAGAGTTTACGGTCCTCCCTGCCATCAACAGCTTATTCCTTTCCTGCAGTCACGGCCCGGACAACCAGGGCTCCCCCCTCCCACCCCGCCACCTCAGGGGCACACAACTTCCCCCACCCAACACAAATACACACACACACACACACACACACTGGGTCCCCAGGGGCCTCCCTGCTGCCCGGAAGCCCAAGGAAAGTAGCACGTAGCGGGGTCGCTCTTGAGGTTTCTTTGGTTAAGGAAATCAACACTCATCATCCTCTTAAGTTGGGAAATGGAATTGTCCTCGGGCCAACCCTGAGGCTGAACGTTTCAGAGACAGGGAGGAAAGAAGGAAGGCAGAGAGGGAACAAGGAAGGAGGTAGGGGGGGAGACGGGAGAAAAGAAAGGGAAAACCTAGGCCAGGGGCAGAGGGACGTTTCAGCCAAAGCATTGGACAGAGAAGGCTATAAAGGAGCCACCGGTTAGGAAAGACATTCCAGGGCTCATCTCTTCACTGAGCCTTTCTTCCGCCTTTTGAGGGACCAGTCGACAACTCCTCCGCCTTCTGCAGTCTTCCCAGCAGTTCTCTGGGCACGACCCCCCGACTACATCCGGCCCGCCTGCCACGTTCTGGGGCGACCGTTCCCAGGATGGCCGAAAGGGTCACCGAGGGGTTCAATCTGAAACCACCAGTAACACTTCCCCAAGTCCTTCCCGCCTCACCTCCCCACCCCGCCTCCATCATCCTGATCCTCACTTCCCCCTGACAGCCTCCAGCTCCCAGCTCTAACTCCCGGCTCCCAGCCAGGGTTTTATCCTTCGTAACCCCGGTTCGGCGCTGCGGCTCTCAACTCCTTCCCTTTCCCGGGCCTCCGGCCCGTTCCTCGGAAGCCGGGGAGGAGGGAGATGCTGGGCCTCGCACCCACTCCCGCCCAGAGCAGTGCAGAACGGAAAAGCAGATTCAACCCATCGCTGTTTTCTGGCCACCGCCTCCCGGAGTGGAGACTTGAGCCTCCACCTGACCTCTCCAAGAGCCCCCGGCCCAAACCTCAGAGGCCACAGTTCCCTCATGCATGCACATCCCTCACACCACGCCCAACGTGCCCACCTACGGTTTGACTTCCAGATTGATTGGTCAGATGTCACCCTGGGTGCCCTCGGCGGGGGGGAGAGCAGCAGTGGGGCAGCTAAGCCGGGCACCCAGCTCTCTGACAAGTTCCTGACAGTTTTCAGGCAGGGCTGAGAAGATCCCAAATTGTGGCTTTCGGATCTATTTGCTCTAGGAAGCCTGGTTCCTCCCGGTCCCCTCTTCCCCTACCTAAAGCCCCTGCCCGCCTCCCGCCCCCACGTTCACAGTGAAGGATAGGAAAGTCTGGCCTCCTCTGCTCTCATCTTCCCCCTCCTCCCGACTCTCCCCTCCCCACTGGTCCTAACTGATTGCCTGCTGGGCACCAAAGACCTGGCGAAACTGACCCGGGCTGTTCCGGGGTCAGCATCCCCCTTGCCAGACCAAGATTAGGTCTCAGGCCAAGCCAGATGCTCAGTCAGGCCCCCGTGTCTCTCGTACAGGGAAAAGGACGAAAGCAGAGAGGCCTCTCTGGCAAAGATGCCCGGTTAGCCTGGCCAGGCTCCCTGAAAGGAGCCCCACCTGGAGAATCGCTTCCCCGTGGCTCAATCAATCAATCAATCGTATTTATTGAGCGCTTACTGTGTGCAGAGCACCGTACCAAGCGCTTGGGAAGTACAAGTTGGCTCAGATCCACCAACTCCGGGCTGAGAACCCTGGGCGCTGCCCGGACTCTGGGTGACCGAGCTTGGGGAGGTTGTGCCTTCTTACCCTTTATTCTGGCCTTGCCCAAGGCTAACCGCGATTCCTGGGGCCTCAGCAGCACACTTCCCGGGGGACCGGAAGCGATCGCCCCTCCATCCCTCTGCCCTTGGGATCCCGCTCTCCTTCGCTGCCATTTGGGACCTGCCACCTCCCCGCAGGCCTCCAACACGGAGCAACACCCCCTCAACGCCATCACCCGAAGAACACTCGAGCCCGTGGGAACGGGCATCCCGATCCGCCCACCGCCCTCCCGACCGGAGGACGTCAGCCTTCCGTTCCTCCATGCCGGGGGCCCTGGGCTCTGACGCTAGCTCCGCCAGGCTGCCGGCCCGAGCTTCCTGGCTTGGGAATTTCAGGTTGAACTTTCCCACGGGCCCCAGCGGCCGGGTGGTCAGCCAGCGGCTCATCTTGCAGCAGGCTGACGGGATTCAGGGTGATTTTGGCGCTGCCTCTTCCCGGGGACTCCAGCCCTCCGGGTGCTGTCTGCAGTCCCGCCTTCTCACCCACCCAGGAGCAGAACAGATCTTTCTGCTTCGAGAGCCCAGACTGGGCATCCGTTTTTCAAGATGCTCAGCTGCGTCAATGTAAGAGGGTCTTCTCCCAGACACGCGTCTTGGATGGGATGCAGTCTTCCCTCTTTGGCCTCGCAGCAACGGGCCACCCAAACCTCTCGCCCCCGGTCCAACACAGAGCCCCCGAGGTGGAATTCTGGGGAGCCCTTCGGCCTTCCTCTCACGCTAACCCCCCCAGCCAGAACTGGGTTGTCTACGGCGGGAATCTGGAAGGGGGCAGGAAAACAGGGGAGGGAGTTGGAAACCTGAGTCTACATCAAGACACAGCCAGAGTCACGATTCTGTCCCTTTTCCCACGGAAATTTGGGTTCTGCCATCCCTTACTGATTTCCGACTCTATGGGCGAGCGGATGCGGAGTGGGGCGTTCTGGGGGGCGGGAAGTGGGGCTGGGGGGAGCTGGGGGGAGGACGTGGGCTTGGGGTCTGGGGAGGAGGGTTGAGTGGAGTCATCTTGGGGGGGCTTAGGTTCCCCTGAGACTCCTGAGCAGCTGGTGGGAAGGACAGAGGTATAGGGCAGTGTTGGAGATGGGGGAAGCTTTGGAGGCATGGGGGACACACACTGCCGGGACTGAGCACCCTAGCTCTGCCTCTAAGGGCCCGTACTTGGGGCCTATCGGCCACCAGGAACCCATGTCAACCTCCCTTCCTCCAATCCACTCTCCAGGTTGTGGCCAAGGACCTTGGGGTTGGGAGGAGAGTAGCCCCCTCCTTGCTCCCCAGAAGATGCCCGCAACCTGCCTGGGTTAGTTGCTCCTGGCAGGGCAGGTAGGCCCCCCGCCCACCTCATCCGCAAATGCCAGTCAACGGACAGTCCCTGCCTCTCCCAACCCCAAATCCTTCTTTTGAATGGCAGTGAAGCCCCCTCTCCTGACTCCCCCAGCCCCCTCCCTCCCGGCTCCTCGACGCGTTCCCTCCCGGAGCCGGGAGCGTGGCGGGCCGTCCCCGAGAGACCGCCGGCGCAGAAAGAGAATGAGAAAGAAGCCCCCTCCATCCGCCTCCCTCCTGCGTGGGACACTGCCGCGGGCGACGGAGAAGAACAGAGATGACGATCTGGCCGGCCCTGGCCAGTTTCGGGCGCCTCAGGAGAAAACGCTTAAAGCCCGCCTGTGGTTTGGTAAGGCACTCTACTAGGGGCGCGGGGGTGGGGGCGGCCGGCCCGGGGGACAGGGGTGCTGGCTGGGCGGAGGGAGAAGGCGGCCCACGGCCCCGGGCGTCCGCCTTAGCTCCCCGTCTCCGTTAGGTCGCCGGATATTCCCTTTTTTGTGCAATCGTGTTGAGGAATAGTCTATTGGTATCACCGAAGTCCAACCCAGAGGAGGAAGTCGGGCTGGGGGGAGGGTTTGGGGGTGGAGTGCTACATTCTCAGACCGGGGATGGGGGGAGAAGGGGAGCGGTGGCATCACTTAGGACCCCTCCACCTAACGTCCCAGGGCCACGGAAGGAGGGGAAGTCAACCTCGAAGGCCGAACACGGGGCGGTCCCGATTTGAAAGTGGATGAAACCACCTCAGACAGTGCGGGTGAACAAGGATTTGTCCGGCCTGCTCACAACTGGGGGGGGGGGCGGGCCTCTCTTGGTGGGCCTCCAGGGCCGTCGCACAACTCCGAATCCTTCGGGCCAGCTCTGGACACGAGGACCCCGAGCGGCCCGGTCCGGCTCGGTCCTCCCCACCCGACTCCTCCCTCCCGGCCCCCCCTCCCCCTCTCAAGGCCCCCCGCCCCGATCTCCTCCCTCCGCTCCGATCGGGGGAGACGGACCGACCCTCTAGCTCGCCGAGACCTCCCCGGTTCTTACGGTGGACTGGTTCGGAAGGCCCCGGGATCCCCGTCGGGAACTCCTGGCGGCAGCGGACGGCTGGAGTGGGCCGCTCCCGGGTGGAAACGGTCTTTCCCAGGCGTCGGGAGGGCTCTCCGCCGCTTGAGGGGGGCGCCCGGATTCCGGGGCCCCACCGCCCTCCTCTTCTCCTCTCCTGTGCCGCGGAGAACGGTTCGTGGTTCATTTGTGTGGCTGATTTTTTTTTTCTGTTTCTTTTTTTAAATAAAAAGTGTAGAACAGATCCCCTCCCTCCCCCCCCACGTCCCCTCGATCGTGTCCCGGGCCCCTCCTCTGAGGGTCCGCTTCTCGGTCCCCTTTCCCCCGACGGCGGCGGTCCCCCGCCCAACTGCGGGCCGTCTGTAGGCCGTGGCCCATCCTGCGGAAGAGGGAGCTGGGCCCGGGCTGAGGGCCCCGGGGTTGTGGGGGGACGTCTCCGCTGGGGCCGTCCAGTCAGCCCCACGGACACGCCGGCCCCGGGCTTAGATGTAAGGGTACTGGTTGACCTTGGTGGGGCTCAGCGGGTATCCAGTGTAGACGGCGGAGGCCGGAGAGGCGCTGATGTAAGTCTGGTGGGCGAACTGAGCCGGGTACTGGCTCGGGTGGATGGAAGGCGAGGGCAGGACCCGCGGGCCCATGCTGACGGGGACTTGATGGACGATGCCGGCCGGATAGGCGGGGTGCTGCATGGCGTGGCGGGCGGAGCCCTGGGATGCCACCAGGTGGGCCACGGTGCCGGCGGAGCCCAGGGCGGCCGGGGCCGTGTAGGTGTAGAGGTGGGGCTGGGCGGGCAGGTGGGCGGCGGCGGCGGCGGCGGCGGCGGCGGCCAGGTGCGGGTGGACGGGGCCGTGGCTCGGGCTGCCGTGCGGGAAGGAATACGGGGCCTGGGCAATGGTGGGCGCGATGTAGGCCTGCTGGCGCCGGGGGCCCCCGCCGCGGTCCGGCGGGCCGTGCTGTTGCGTCTGGAGGGAGACGAACCCCGAGGCCGCGTTAGGGGACTCGGGTCGGCCCGCGGGCCGACAATGAGAATCCCGGGCCGAAGCCCCCCTAGATCTGAGCCCCATTTGTGGCTGAGGCAGACGCCCCGTCCGGCTGGGGGGACCCCCACCCCCACCCCGTAGGAGGAGGGCAGCCAGGCCCTGGGGATCTGTGGAAATCACAGGGTCGGCTTGGCTCGGAGCGGAGGTGGCATCCATCCACTTCCCGAGCCTCCCCGACACACCCCGGCCGGGATCGGGGCAGGGCAGAATCCCACGGGGTGGCCAGAGCCCTCCAACCTCTTCCTGTGGGGGAACGGCCCCCCGCCCTTCCGTACCGCAGACGGAAGCCCCCGTCCCACGGCTCTAAGGTTAGGGCTGTTGAGACCCAAGGTGGGCGACCCCAAGGACCGTCCTCTTCCCACTGAAGCCGTCTGGTCTATCGTGACTCCCATTCGCTTTTGGGCTGCCCACTTCCCCAGTTCTTTGGTAGTTCCTGGAGGGGTCGGGGGCTGTCCTCCCCGGGGGTGGTCCCTTTTCTCTCCGGGGAGAGTTACCCAACGCTGAAAGCCCTTTCCCATCCTCCCTCCTCCCCCACATCCCCATCACGCAGTTTGGCCTGGTGGAAAAAGCACGGGATGGGGCGTCCGGAGTCCTGGATTCCAATCCCAGCTCCACCGCTTGCCTGCACCTGTCTACGTGTTTTGTCTCGTTGTCCGTCTCCCCCTTCTAGACCGTGAGCCCGCTGGTGGGTAGGGACCGTCTCTCTACGTCGCCGACTTGTACTTCCCAAGCGCTTAGTACAGTGCTCCGCACACAGCAAGCGCTCAATAAATACGATCGAATGAATGATTCTGTGCATGTTTCCCCATATGAAAACTGAGGCTAAGAGACCAATCCTCCCACCCCTTTAGACAAGTCCCCCAGGCGACTGGGACCCATCATATCTACCCCAGTGCTTAGAGTGGTGCTTAGCCCATATACCATATAGAAATGGAAAGAGCATGGGCTTTGGAGTCAGGGGTCATGGGTTCGAATCCCTGCCCCGCCAATTGTCAGCTGTGTGACTTTGGGCAACTCACTTCACTTCTCTGGGCCTCAATTCCCTCATCTGTAAAACGGGGATGAAGACTGCGAGCCCCGTGTGGGACAACCTGATCTCCCTGTAACCTCCCTGGCGCTTAGAACGGTGCTTTGCACGTAGTAAGTGCTTAATAAATGCCGTCATTATTATTATTATTATTATACCACAGTGATTACTATCATCAGCTGCTCACCTGGCTGAGATTCAGGGGCTGTTGCTGCTGCTGGAAATGCGGTCCGGGCCGCTGCTGCCTGTAAGCGGCGGTCGCGGAGGTGCTCCCTGCAGGGTGGCCCCCGGTGGAGGTCACCGTGCTGGAGGACTTGGACTTGTGTGCGAAGGAGGAGTGGTGGCCCGCGGCGGCTGGTCAGAGACAGGGAAAATATCCCGCTGCAGGTTAAACGCTCCCAAGCCCCCAGCACCACCGAGGCGGCCCTGGCCCACGCCACTCGGGCGCCTCCCGGGAAAGCCCCCCTCTACCCCTGGCAGGCATTCGTTCATTCATTCAGTCGTATTTATTGAGCGCTTACTGTGTGCAGAGCACTGGACGAGGCGCTTGGGGAGTACAAGCCGGCGGCACAGAGAGACGGTCCCTACCCAACAGCGGGCTCACAGTCTAGAAGAGCGGGCTCACGGTCTAGAAGAACTAGAAAGAACTAGGAATCCCCCCCAGGGGAGGTCAGAACAGCAGGCCGGGGGGCCGAGCTGGAGAAAGAGTGTGGGGGAGAGCATTGCGGGGCGGGGTGGGGGTGTCCGGACAGGCAAACGGGTCCTTCCCGGAGGCTCCGCCGGGCAGGTGCTCCTTAATAATAATAATAATAATAAAATCTCCAGTGGCTACCAATCAATCTGCGCATCAGGCAGAAACTCCTCACCCTGGGCTTCAAGGCTGTCCATCCATCCCCTGGCCCCCTCCTACCTCACCTCCCTTCTCTCCTTCTCCAGCCCAGCCCGCACCCTCCGCTCCTCCGCCGCTAATCTCCTCACCGTACCTCGTTCTCGCCTGTCCCGCCATCGACCCCCGGCCCACGTCATCCCCCGGGCCCGGAATGCCCTCCCTCTGCCCATCCGCCAAGCTAGCTCTCTTCCTCCCTTCAAGGCCCTGCTGAGAGCTCACCTCCTCCAGGAGGCCTTCCCAGACTGAGCCCCTTCTTTCCTCTCCCCCTCGTCCCCCTCTCCATCCCCCCCGTCTTACCTCCTTCCCTTCCCCACAGCACCTGTATCTATGTATATATGTTTGCACATATTTATTACTCTGTTTATTTATTTATTTATTTATTTATTTTACTTGTACATATCTACTCTATTTATTTTATTTTGTTAGTATGTTTGGTTTTGTTCTCTGTCTCCCCCTTTCAGACTGTGAGCCCACTGTTGGGTAGGGACTGTCTCTATATGTTGCCAGTTTGTACTTCCCAAGCGCTTAGTCCAGTGCTCTGCACATAGTAAGCGCTCAATAAATATGACTGATGATGATGATTGATAATAATGTCGGCATTTGTTAAGCGCTTACTATGTGCAAAGCACTGTTCTAAGCGCTGGGGGGGGGATACAAAGTGATCAGGTTGTCCCATGTGGGGTTCACAGTCTTAATCCCCATTTTACAGATGAGGGAACTGAGGCTCAGAGAAGTTAAGTGACTTGCCCACAGTCACACAGCAGACCTTAAGGCCTGTTCCTGGGATCCTGGCCCTGAACCGAGCGCATCCAGCCCCCACCCTCCCTCGTCTGCTCCCAAAAGACCCCGCTCCAGCCTGCTTCCCATGCTGAGGGAGGGAAGAGCAGACGGCTCGCTCCATAGCATTTTGCGGGTGGGCAGGAGGAAGCCAGGAGGGGCTTAGTGGGCTTGGGCCACCGGTCTTCGGGACTGGGCCGAGACTATTTTGAGACATCCACGGGCCCCCGCTGGATCACCACTGTACTCTGAGGCCCCCAGAAATCTGCGGATTCCCAAAACAGAGGGCCCGCTCCTTCTGGTAGCCCCACCGCGACCCGGGACTGTGGCCCCCGACGACTTGGGTTGGGCCGGGCGGCGGGATTTACCTGGGAACAGGCCGTCGCTCTCCACCAGCACCTCGCTGGCCTGGGTTTTCAGGGGCGGCACGATGATGGTCCGGGGGTTCCCGCCGCCCAGTGCCCCCTTGCCGTCGTAAGCGTTGGCGTTGGGGTGAGCGGCTCGGTTCTGGCCGGGGTACGGGCTGTTAGCGCTGGAGGAGTCCGAGTAGGGGGAATCGTGCACGGTGACGCAGCTGATGACGTTCTTCCTCGGCTTGGAGGGAGCCCTGAAACACACGCGGACAGGAGGGGCCGTCGGGGGGTTGGATGGGGGGCTGGCAAGGTGGGCCTAGCGTCGGGGGCAGGAACGTCAAGAGGCTGGGTGAGGGGCCGGCACGCCGGGCTCAGTGCCTGGGACGGGACGGGTGAGGGGCTCAGGACCCCCAAATGGTGGGTGGGATCCCCCTCAGAGCCCGCCTCGTCCACCACCGGATCCCTCAGACTGGGCCACCGCCGCCCACGGCGGAGCCGGCCGCACCGTTCTCCGTCTCCCCCTTCTAGACTGCGAGCCCACTGTTGGGTAGGGACCGTCTCTAAATGGACTTCCCAAGCGCTTAGTACAGTGCTTTGTACACAGTAAGCGCTCGATAAATACGATTGAATGAATGAATGAATGAATATGACCTCGCTCTTCCTCCCGCTCTCTGGCCGATTCTGTCACCTTCGTGAGACTGTCAGCTCTGGGGTGGCTACTGTGGTATCCCCCCCCCACACTTAGTGCAGGGCCATACCCAAATAGGTGCCCCCCTCCAGATCGTAAGCTCCTCGAGGGCAGGGATCGTGTCTTCTTAGATATTGGAATTTCCCAAGTGCTTACTACAACGCCTAACGCTCGGCTGAGCTAAAATGCAACATGGGCGATCGTGTCTTCTTAGATATTGGAATTTCCCAAGTGCTTAGTACAATGCCTAATGCTCAGCTGCCCCCGTAGGTGCCCCCCTCCTAGATCATAAGCTCCGCAAGGGCAGGGATCGTGTCTTCTTAGACGCTGGAATTTCCCAAGTGCTTACTACAATGCCTAACGCTCAGCTGGGCTAAAATGCAACACGGGCGATCGTGTCTTCTTAGATATTGGAATTTCCCAAGTGCTTAGTACAATGCCTAACGCTCGGCTGAGCTAAAATGCAACATGGGTGATCGTGTCTCCTTAGATATTGGAATTTCCCAAGTGCTTAGTGCAACGCCTAACGCTCGGCTGAGCTAAAAAGCAACACGGGCGATCGTGCCTTCTTAGATATTGGAATTTCCCAAGTGCTCAGTACAACGCCTAACGCTCGGCTGAGCTAAAATGCAACACGGGCGATCGTGTTTTCTTAGATATTGGAATTTCCCAAGTGCTCAGTACAATGCCTAATGCTCGGCTGAGCTAAAATGCAACACGAGTGATCGTGTCTCCTTAGATATTGGAATTTCCCAAGTGCTCAGTACAATGCCTAACGCTCAGCTGGACTAAAATGCAACACGGGCGATCGTGTCTCCTTAGATATTGGAATTTCCCAAGTGCTTAGTACAACGCCTAACGCTCGGCTGAGCTAAAATGCAACATGAGTGATCGTGTCTCCTTAGATATTGGAATTTCCCAAGTGCTTAGTACAACGCCTAACACTCAGCTGAGCTAAAATGCAACACGGGCGATAGTGTCTCCTTAGATATTGGAATTTCCCAAGTGCTCAGTACAATGCCTAACGCTCAGCTGAGCTAAAATGCAACACGAGTGATCGTGTCTCCTTAGATATTGGAATTTCCCAAGTGCTCAGTACAACGCCTAACGCTCAGCTGAGCTAAAATGCAACACGGGCGATAGTGTCTCCTTAGATATTGGAATTTCCCAAGTGCTTAATACAACGCCTAACGCTCGGCTGAGCTAAAATGCAACATGGGCCATCATGTCTTCTTAGATATTGGAATTTCCCAAGTGCTCAGTACAACGCCTAACGCTCGGCTGAGCTAAAATGCAACATGAGCAAACGCACACAGTCACACATACGCTACTCACGCTATTACGCTGCCTATTTCTTCTCACGTAATTTGGACGAGTTCCGGCTGGGCTCCGAGGGAGAGGCAGACCCACCCGGATGAAGCGGGAGTCGAGGAGAAAGAGGAGCCGGGGAGTTGCCGGTGAGGAGGTGCTCCCCTGAATGTCCGGTTCTCAAGAGTGGACATACCTGTTCTCCCTCCCCCTTGGATTGGGAGCCCCACGTCGGACAGGGACCGTGTCCGATCTGATTATTTTGCGTCTACTCCAGCGCTCGGTACAGTGCTTGGCACATAGTAAGTGCTTAGCAAATGCCATCATCATCATCGGACCCACTGCTGGGTAGGGACTGTCTCTATATGTTGCCAACTTGTACTTCCCAAGCGCTTAGTACAGTGCTCTGCACACAACAAGCGCTCAATAAATACGATTGATGATGATGATGATGATCATCATCATCATAAATCAGAATCCCCTGACCAACAGTTTGCTCCCTTTAATCTTTCTGCGCTCTTACCCTGCTACCTGCTGGAGAAGCAGCGTGGCTCAGTGGAAAGAGCCCGGGCTTTGGAGTCGGAGGTCATGGGTTCAAATCCCGGCTCCGCCAACTCTCAGCTGGGTGGCTTGGGGCAAGTCACTTCACTTCTCTGTGCCCCAGGTACCTCATCTGTAAAATGGGGATTAAAACTGTGAGCCCCCGCTGGGACGACCTGATCACCCTGTAACCTCCCCAGCGCTTAGAACAGTGCTTTGCACATAGTAAGTGCTTAACAGATATCATCATTATTATTATTCCCCACCAAGTCACACTCTTCACTCCTCCCAGGCAGATCTCCTAGCCATTCCTTGGTCTTGCCTCTCCTGCCCCTCATCCGCTGACCGTGCCTTTCCCCATCCTGGCATACTGTACCGCACTCAAATAATAATAATAATAATAATAATGGCATTTATTAAGCGCTTACTATGTGCAAAGCACCGTTCTAAGCGCTGGGGAGGTTCCAAGGTGATCAGGTGGTCCCACGGGAGGGCTCACAGTCTTCATCCCCATTTTACAGATGAGGGAACTGAGGCCCAGAGAAGTGAAGTGACTCGCCCAAAGTCACACCGCTGACAACTGGCAATCTGCCCAACCATATCCTGTCTCACCTCCAAAGAGCCCTAAGCTCTTCCAAGCCCTCCTCCGGGAAGTCTTCCCTACTAAACCTCCCTCCTTTCCAGTCACGTCAGCCCTCAAGTCACGCCGGCAGACATGGGCAGATCATCATCATCATCAATCGTATTTATTGAGCGCTTACTATGTGCAGGGCACTGGACTAAGCGCTTGGGAAATACAAATTGGCAACACATAGAGACAGTCCCTACCCAACAGTGGGCTCACAGTCTAAAAGGGGGAGACAGAGAACAAAACCAAACATACTAACAAAATCAAATAAATAGAATAGATATGTACAAGTAAAATAAATAAATAAATAGAGTAACAAATATGTACAAACATATATACAGGTATACATATATACAGGTAGACATGGATGTGGGGAGGGAGGGCATTCCAGGCCAGGGGGAGGATGTTGGCCGGGGGTCGATGGCTGGACAGATGTGAGGAAGCTATGTCGCTCAGCCCAGGAATAATTCTAATAACATTTTTATAAGACTTAGTAATCCACTATAACAACTAGTGATTGTGCTGTGTGCTAATAAAACCATGGCATGCAATGAAAATACCGGGTCTATAATTCTGTCGGCGAGAAAACTTGGAAAATAATCTCTAAACCCCAAAAGTAGAGGATTAAGCTTTTTCCTGAGTTTTCTGTCATAACCTGCCCTTCCTCTCTAATGGAACACATGCAGTGAATAGCCGGCTAACTGATTTCCACTTATTCCTTCGGCCTGACCTTTTAAAAAATGGTATTTGTTAAGCCTTAATCCCCCCCATTTTACCGAGGAGGAAACTGAATCGCGGCGAAGTGGAATGACTTGCCCAGGGTCACGCAGCAGACAAGTGGCAGAGGCAGAATTAGAACCTAGAGCCTCTGACTCCCAGGAATGTGCTCTTTCCACTCGGCCATACTGCTCCTCCCCTTTACTCTCATTTACTTGTGTATTTGGCGTGGCACAGTGGATAGAGCAGCGCGGGGCCGGGAGCCAGAAGGTCACGGGTTCTAATCCCAGCTCCGCTTCTCTGTCGTGTGACCTTGGGCAAGTCACTTGGCTTCTCTGTGCCTCAGTTCCCTCATCTGGAAAATGGGGATTAATCAATCAATCAATCAATCATATTTACTGAGCGCTTACTGTGTGCAGAGCACTGTACTAAGCACTTGGGGAGTACAAGTTGGCAACATATAGAGACGGTCCCTACCCAACAGTGGGCTTACAGTCTAGAATCACGATTAAGACTGTGAGCCCCGCCGTGGGACAACCTGGCCACCTTGTAATCTCCCCAGTGCTTAGAACAGTGCTTTGCACATAGTAAGTGCTTCATAAATGCCATTATTCTTATTATTATTATTGCCCAAAGTCACACAGCTGACAATTGGTGGAGCCGGGACTTGAACCCATGACCTCTGACTCCACTCTCTCTCTCTTTAATAATAATTATAATAATGATGGCATTTATTAAGCGCTTACTATGTGCAAAGCACTGTTCTAAGCGCTGGGGAGGTTACAAGGGGATCAGGTTGTCCCATGTGGGGCTCACAGTCTTAATCCCCATTTTACGGAGGAGGGAACTGAGGCCCAGAGAAGTGAAGTGACTTGCCCAAAGTCACCCAGCTGACAATTGGCGGAGCCGGAACTCGAACCCAGGACCTCTGACTCCAAAGCCCGGGCTCTTTCCACTGAGCCACGCTGCTTCTCTTTCTCTCCGTCTCACACACACACACGCAGCACGAGGAAGACCGCCGTAAGAGGAAGCCCATCCATTCGGGAGATCGGCCCCCAAGAGTTCATTCGGCCGGGTACGCCGGTGCAGCCAGAACTCCCTGTATTTCAGGAGAAGAAGAAGGAGAAGGAAGCTGATTGAAAGCCAAGTGGTGTTTCCCAAGCCCCAAGGTTGCCCTGGCACTGGGGGTCAAAATGGGGTACCATGCTGCCTGCAATAATAATAATAATAATAATAATAATAATAATGATGGCATTTATTAAGCGCTTACTATTTGCAAAGCACTGTTCTAAGCGCAAGAGTTTGCTGGCATCCCCCATCCCTGAAGTCTCTTGCCACCCTTCTCCCCCCACAGCCTACTGCTGATATCTTCACCGTTAGGGGTAGAAGAGCTAGAACAGACGGGGTTGGAATTGAGTGGGATAGAGATAGGAGGTCTGAGGGTGGACTGGCAGTAGAGTCAAATCAAGTTGGCTTCACGTTGTTCAGGCAAGGAGGAAGGGCTGAGACCTAGGCATCCAGCCACCAACAGTGGGCCCAACTACACTCTCCCCTGTAGCCGAGTGCAGGAGCACTGGTTTCCGCTGCAGCCGCACAGCGGACCGGGGCAGGACTATTAAAGTCTCCAGCTCTTGAAACCGCTGTTGCCACTCCTGGAAAACTCCTCACCTCCTCCTCCTCCTCCTCTCTCTCACCCACCTTCCGCAGTGTGGCTCAGTGGAAAGAGCACACGCTTTGGAGTCAGAGGTCATGAGTTCAAATCCCGGCTCCGCCAAGTGTCAGCTGTGTGACTTTGGGCAAGTCATTTAACTTCTCTGTGCCTGTCACCTCATCTGCAAAATGGGGATTAAGACCGTGAGCACCCAGTGGGACAACCTAATCACCTTGTAACTTCCCTAGCGCTCAGAACATTGCTTTGCACACAGTAAGCGCTTAATAAATGCCATTATTATTATTATTATGCCCTCAGAAGGGTCTCCAATCTTGGTCTCCGACACCCGATTCTTCAGGTTCCCAACCCCCCAGGGAAGAGTGGGGTTGGGCGGAGATGTAAGGGGAAGGGTGGAGAAGCCCCGGCCTTGGAGACCAGAGGGGCATTGGGTAGGGACTGTCTCTATATGTTGCCAATTTGTACTTCCCAAGCGCTTAGTACAGTGCTCTGCATATAATAAGCGCTCAATAAATACGATTGATGATGATGATGATGAGGGTGGGTATCTCTAGGGCAGAGATGTCAGGGTGTAGAGGTCCCAATTGGCAGGACACAGACCTTCCAAAAGGGAGTAGCGCTCTGGCAGCTGACCCAGGGGCTGCAAGCATAAATGACCCAGAAGACCCTAGGGTTGGCCAGAGCTTCGTAGAAAGAGTTAGAGACGGCATCACAGGATGACATATTCTCACTGTGACGTGCCCAGCATGATGTAATGTAGAGGGCACACACAAAATCTAGCAGTCCCAGACCCACTGGAGAGTTAATGCAGGAGAAGGAGAAGGAGAAGAAGGAGAAGGAGAAGGAGGAGAAGAAGGAGGAGAAGGAGGAGGAGGAGGAGGAGGAGGAGAAGAAGAAGGAGGAGGAGAAGAAGAAGGAGAAGAAGGAGGAGAAGAAGAAGAAGAAGAAGAAGGAAGAAGAAGAAGGAAGAAGAAGAAGGAAGAAGGAAGAAGGAAGAAGGAAGAAGAAGAAGAAGAAGAAGAAGAAGAAGAAGAAGAAGAAAGAAGAAAGAAGAAGGAGGAGGAGGAGGAGGAGGAGGATGTGTCAGGGAGAGACTCCCCTCCACGGCAGCACCCGGCTGCCAATGTCACAAAATCATCTCCGTGCCTTCGGTTGCTACGGCAACCCGCGCTTCCGCAAAGGCAGGTGGGTCGGCCACTCCGGGATGGCGGGGAAAGACCAGGCTTCAGGGGGTGGGAGAGGCCGCTCAGACTTCCATCTCCGGCGGGCCCCCCTTAGCCCTGCCCCTGCCCTCCGCCTCAGTCCTGCCCTGGCACCTCCACTCTGAAGCGGCGTGGCTTCGTGGAAATAAAAATAATAATAACGATGGCATTTATTAAGCGCTTACTATGTGCAAAGCGCTGTTCTAAGCGCCGGGGAGATTACAAGGTCATCAGGTTGTCCCACGGGTGGGGGCTCACAGTCTTCATCCCCATTTTCCAGATGGGGGAACTGACGCCTAGAGAAGTGAAGTGACTGGCCCAAAGTCACCCAGCTGACGGTTGGCAGAGGCGGGATTTGAACCCCTGACCTCTGACTCCCAAGCCTGGGCTCTTTCCACTGAGCCACGCTGCTTCACATCTGACAACACCCCCCCACCCCCGGTCTCCCCGTTCTTTCATTCATTCAGTCATATTTATTGAGCGCTTACTGTGTGCAGAGCACTGGACTAAGCGCTTGGGAAGTACAAGTTGGCAACATCTAGAGACGGTGACCCCGCCTCCTCCAGGAGGCCTTCCCTGATCAATCCCTCCTCTCCACACCCTATTTCACCCACTATGGCCACCTCTGCCCCACCTAAGCACTTAAGTTTCCACAACCCCCATGTCCCATACGTTCGCCCCTCATCCGGTCTATTACTCCCCAGATCTGCCATCTATTTGAGCATCAATCTCCCCTCCTGGGCTGTAAACTCCTTGACACAAGCACTTAACAAATACCATCATCATTATTTTTATTATTGACGGCAGGGATCGCGTCTAATAATAATAATAATAACGATGGCATTTGTTAAGCGCTTACTATGTGCCAAGCACTGTTCTAAGCGCTGGGGGGGGGGGGGATACAAGGTGATCAGGTTGTCCCGCGTGGGGCTCACAGTCATCACCCCCATTTTGCAGATGAGGGAGCTGAGGCTCCGAGAAGGCTTGCCCAAGGTCATACGGCAGACACGTGGCGGAGCCGGGATTCGAACCCCTGACCTCTGACTCCATTCATTCATTCAATCGTATTTATTGAGCGCTTACTGTGTGCAGGGCACTGGACTAAGCGCTTGGGAAGGACAAGTTGGCAACATATAGAGACGGTCCCTACCCAACAATGGGCTCACTCCACTCACTCACTCTTTCCACTGAGCCACGCTGCTACCGACTCTACCGTCCTCTTCGAAGTGCTCAGTACATGCTCTGCCTGCAGTCGGTATCCAATAAATGCTATTGATTGATGGCTTCCTGCCGCTTGGAGCTCAGAGCGGTCATGGCCACGCTACTGGCAAAATCAAGCCTGGAACAGTAGCCCCCTGGCAGGTGGCCCGGCCTCGCTCCTTGCGCCCGCCAGACGGGGGTGGGGGTGGGACCCTGCTCTAAAACAGAGTGGGGGCACCCAAAGTCCCATTCATCTCAGCCGGCTGGCCCAAGCAGTCAATCAATCAATCAATCAATCGTATTTATTGAGCGCTTACTATGTGCAGAGCACTGTACTAAGTGCTTGGGAAGTACAAATTGGCATCACATAGAGACAGTCCCTACCCAACAGTGGGCTCACAGTCTAAAAGGGGGAGACAGAGAACAGAACCAAACATACCAACAAAATAAAATAAGTAGGATAGAAATGTACAAGTAAAATAAATAAATAAATAAATAAATAGAGCATCCCGGCAGGGGAGACAGCGGCATTCCACCTCGGAGCCAGAATCAATCAATCAATCAATCGTATTTATTGAGCGCTTACTGTGTGCAGAGCACTGGACTAAGCGCTTGGGAAGTACAAGTTGGCAACATAGAGAGACAGTCCCTACGGGACCTGGAGTCTAATCCCGACTCACATCACACCGCGCGGCCTTGCTGCTCCCGGAAGGATCCTCTCCTCCGAGCGCCGCCATAGACGCCTGGGACTCCGTTCCCGAGAGGCCCGCCCGCCATCACACCGCGTGGCCCCCGCTGCTCCCGGGAGGCTCCCCTCCTCAGAGCACCCCCATAAACGCCCCTTGCTTCCATCCCCCCCCCCAACTTAAGAGACCTTTCTTACAGTGCCCCCCAGCTCCCCCCCTTCCCGGTCCGGTCCTAGCAATCTCTCCCCCCCGCCCCCTGCCCCCCACCCCGGGAAAAAGGCCCTTGTTAGCACCATGTTACATTAACGACCACCTCATTGGCACCTCCTCAGCCCTCCCATGCTAGTTGACTGTTCGCTCCTCTCCCCAGGTAACTCTGCTCCCTGACCCCCCTTAACAGGCCCACCCTACTCCAGCACTTAATAGTTTGTATCTCGCCCGTCCCGCCATCGACCCCCGGCCCACGTCCTCCCCCGGGCCCGGAATGCCCTCCCTCCGCCCATCCGCCAAGCTCGCTCTCTTCCTCCCTTCAAGGCCCTACTGAGAGCTCACCTCAATCAATCAATCAATCGTATTTATTGAGCGCTTACTATGTGCAGAGCACTGTACTAAGCGCTTGGGAAGTACAAATTGGCATCACATAGAGACAGTCCCTACCCAACAGTGGGCTCACAGTCTACCTCCTCCAGGAGGCCTTCCCACACTGAGCCCCTTCCTTCCTCTCCCCCTCGTCCCCCTCTCCATCCCCCCATCTTACCGCCTTCCCTTCCCCACAGCACCTGTATGTATGCATATATGTTTGTACATATTTATTACTCTATTTATTTTACTTGTACATATCTATTCTATTTATTTTCTTTTGTTAGTATGTTTGGTTTTGTTCTCTGTCTCCCCCTTTTAGACTGTGAGCCCACTGCTGGGTAGGGACCATCTCTATATGTTACCAACTTGGACTTCCCAAGCGCTTAGTCCAGTGCTCTGCACACAGGAAGCGCTCAATAAATACGATTGATGATGATGATGATGACTCGGTCACTTGTCCCCCGTGTGACCTCGGGTCAGTCACTTCACTTCTCTGGACCTCAGCTATCTCGTCGGCAAAACGGAGACTAAGACGGCAAGCCCCATGAGGGACATGGACTCTATCCAGTCTGATTACCGTGTATCTACCCCAGAGTTTAGAACAGTGCTTAGCACATAATAAGTACTTAACAAATACCCTTTTTTTTTAAAAAAAAAAAAAGATCCCTGATCCCTTACTGCCTCGGAGACTCAGTGTCCCTTTTTTTTCTACCCTGATCCCTGATCCCTTACTGCCTCAGAGACTCAGTGTCCCTTTTTTTCTGCCCTGATCCCTGATCCCTTACCGTTTCAATCATTCAATCAATCAATCGCATTTATTGATCACTTACTGTGTGCAGAGCACTGTACTGAGCGCTTGGGAAGTACAAGTTGGCAACATGTAGAGACAATCCCTACCCAACAGTGGGCTCACAGTCTAAAAGGGGGAGACAGAGAACAAAACCAAACATACTAACAAAATAAAATGAATAGAAGTATAAGTACAAGTAAAATAAATAAATAGAGTAATAAATATGTACAAACATATATACAGGTGCTGTGGGGAAGGGAAGGAGGTAAGATGGGGGGGATGGAGAGGGGGACGAAGGGGAGAGTGTCCCTTTTTTTTTACCCTGATCCCTGATCCCTTACCGCCTCGGGGACTCAGTGTCCCTGCCCGCTCCTGGAGCTCTAGATTCCCGCTCGATCCCACCCTTGGCAGTCGGGATGCCCTCCCGCCAGCCCCGACGGCACCTCACCCAGCGGGGCCATGGGTCTGGGATATTCCTCCGGAGCCCAGCCTTCAGCAGACTCAAGCGGTCGCAGTCCTGACTGACCTTCCTGCTCAAAATTCCCAGCTGGGGAAGGGAGAAGACCGATCCGGCTGGGCCCGGGGGCTGGGAGTTGCTATAGAGGTCTATTTTCAGCCTCCACTATCATCATCGTCATCAATCGTATTTATTGAGCGCTTACTGTGTGCAGAGCACTGTACTAAGCGGTTGGGAAGTCCAAGTTGGCAACATCTAGAGACAGTCCCTACCCAACAGTGGGCTCACAGTCTAAAAGTCCACTAGCCACAAAGAGGAGCCCCGGGTTCCCTCGGGGACCCCGGGCAATGACTGACCGCCCGCCCGGCCGCCCGCCGTCCCCATCTAGTCTGGCCACGCGGATTACCTAGGCTTGCCCACCCAAGAGGAGGAAGAGGAGGAGGAGGATGAAGCGCCAAGGCGCTTCTTGGGGCGGGAATCCGAAAACCCGGGGGCCGTGCTTGAAGCCGGCGGCGGGCCCGACGGGACGAGTCCGAAAGCTCAACCCCTTCCCCAGGTCATCATCATCATCATCAATCGTATTTATTGAGCGCTTACTGTGTGCAGAGCACTGTACTAAGCGCTTGGGAAGTACAAGTTGGCAACATATAGAGACAGTCCCTACCCAACAGTGGGCTCACAGTCTAAAAGGGGGAGACAGAGAACAAAACCAAACATACTAACAAAATAAAAGAAATAGAATAGATATGTACAATTAAATTAAATAAATAAATAGAGTAAAAAAATATGTACAAACATATATACATATATGCAGGTGCTGTGGGGAAGGGAGGGAGGTAAGATGGGGGGATGGAGAGGGGGACGAGGGGGAGAGGAAGGAAGGGGCTCAGTCTGGGAAGGCCTCCTGGAGGAGGTGAGCTCTCAGCAGGGCCTTGAAGGGAGGAAGAGAGCGAGCTTGGCGGATGGGCAGAGGGAGGGCATTCCAGGCCCGGGGGAGGACGTGGGCCCTGGCAAAGAGGTTTTGGGACAAGACCGGAGGGAAGATTCCCTGCCTCCACCCAACCCGGACTTTCCCAATCCGAAACCTGACACAATTCCCTGCCTCGGCCCCCCGGCCCCCTCTTCCTCCTGACTGCCGCGCTCATTCGGTGGCTCAGTGGGACGAGCCCGGGCTTTGGAGTCAGAGGTCAGGGGTTCAAATCCCGGCTCCGCCGCTTGTCTGTGAGCCCACTGTTGGGTAGGGACCGTCTCTATATGCTGCCAACTTGAACTTCCCAAGCGCTTAGTACAGTGCTCTGCACACAGTAAGCGCTCAATAAATACAATTGATTGATTGATCGTCGGCTGTGTGACTTTGGGCAAGTCGCTTCACTTCTCTGGGCCTCAGTAACCCCGGCTGTAAAATGGGGATTAAAAACTGTGAGCCCGCCGTGGGCCAACCTGATCACCTTGTAACCTCCCCAGCGCTCAGAACAGTGCTTTGCACATAGTAAGCGCTTAATAAATGCCATCATTATTATTATTATTATTACCCTGTACTGGAGCGGGGTTGGATGGGCCGTAATTTACTGTAACGTCTGCCTCCCCCTCTAGACTGTAAGCTCCCTGAGGGCAAGGATCCCGTCTACTCACTCTACTGTATTTTCCCAAGCAGCTAGTACAGTGCTCTGCATCATCATCATCATCAACAGTGTTTCCTGAGCGCTCACTGTGCGTACAGCACTACACTGGGAACTTGGGAAAATAAAATGCAACAGAGTTGACAGAAATCAATCAATCAATCAATCGTATTTATTGAGCGCTTACTGTGTGCACAGCACTGTACTAAGCGCTTGGGAAGCACAAGTTGGCAACATATAGGGACAGTCCCTACCCAACAGTGGGCTCAGAAATGTTCCCTGCCCACAATAAGCATAGTCTACAGGGACACAGCAGACGCTCAATAAATACCATAAATTGACCGACTGATGGTCTCCCTGACTCCACTGTAAAATATGATTTTACAGATCAGAGATCTTTTTTTTTTTGTAAAAAAAAAGGGTATTTGTTAAGTGCTTATTATGTGCTAGGCATTATTCTAAACTCTGGGGTAGATACAAGGTAATCAGACTGGATAGAGTCCGTGTCCCTCATGGGGCTTGCCGTCTTAATCTCCGTTTTGCCAACGAGGTAACTGAGGTCCAGAGAAGTGAAGTGACTGACCCAAGGTCACACAGCGGACAAAGTGATGGAGTCAGGATTAGACTCCAGGCTCACAGGCCCATGGTCTACCCACTAGACAACACTGCTTTCTGCTATCGTACTCTCCCAAGCGCTCGGGACAGTTAATAATAATAATAATAATACTAATGATGGCATTTTTTAAGCGCTTACTATGTGCAAAGCACTGTTCTAAGCGCTGGGGAGCCACAAGGTGATCAGGTTGTCCCTTGGGGGGCTCACAGTCTTAATCCCCATTTGACAGATGAGGGGACTGAGGCCCAGAGAAGTGAAGTGACTTGCCCAAAGTCACACAGCTGACAATCGGCGGAGCCGGGGTTTGAACCCGTGACCTCTGACTCCAAAGCCCGGGCGCTTCCCACTGAGCCACGCTGCTTCTCCAGTTCTCTGCTCTCAGCCAGCGCTCCCTCAATACAACTGCTTGGTTGAAGAAGCAGCGTGGCTCAGTGGAAAGAGCCTGGGCTTTGGAGTCAGAGGTCACGGGTTCAAATCCCGCCTCCGCCAACTGTCAGCTGGGTGACTTTGGGCCAGTCACCTCACTTCTCTGGGCCTCAGTGACCTCACCTGGAAAATGGGGATTAGGACTGTGAGCCCCCAGGGGGACAACCTGATCATCTTAAAGACTGTGAGCCCCAAGTGGGACAACCTGATCACCTTGTAGCCCTCCCCAGCGCTTAGAACAGTGCTCTGCACATAGTAAGCGCTTAACAAATACCACCATTATTATTATTGTAACCTCCCCAGCGCTTACAGCAGTGCTTTGCATGCCCCCCTCTCCATCACCCCCATCTTACCTCCTTCCCTTCCCCACAGCACCTGTATATATGTATATATGTTTGTACATATTTATTACTCTATCTATTTATTTATTTTACTTGTACATATCTATTCTATTTATTTTATTTTGTTAGCATGTTTGGTTTTGTTCTCTGTCTCCCCCTTTTAGACTGTGAGCCCACTGTTGGGTAGGGACCGCCTCTATATGTTGCCAACTTGTACTTCCCAAGCGCTTAGTCCAGTGCTCTGCACACAGTAAGCGCTCAGTAAATACGATTGATTGATTGATTAATACCACCATTATTATTATTGTAACCTCCCCAGCGCTTACAGCAGTGCTTTGCATGCCCCCCCTCCATCCCCCCCATCTTACCTCCTTCCCTTCCCCACAGCACCTGTATATATGTTTGTACATATTTATTACTCTATTTATTTATTTATTTATTTAACTTGTACACATCCATTCCATTTTATTTTGTTAGTATGTTTGGTTTTGTTCTCTTTCTCCCCCTTTTAGACTGTGAGCCCACTGTTGGGTAGGGACCGTCTCTGTATGTTGCCAACTTGTACTTCCCAAGCGCTTAGTACAGTGCTGTGCACACAGTAAGCGCTCAATAAATACGATTGATTGATTGATTAATACCACCATTATTATTATTGTTAACCTCCCCAGCGCTTAGAGCAGTGCTTTGCACATAGTAAGCGCTTAATAAATGGCATGATTATTGTTGGCTAATGGCGAAGGTGAGACAAACTGAACCTGACCCACCATGAGGCCCCTATCGGAAGACAGAAAGGGAGCGGCGTCGGGGGTCTCTCCCACCGGCCCCCGGACTTCGGGGTCGATCGGTGACGGGGGGCACCACACCGACCGGTCTGCTAGGCACCGGAGATGATGATGATGATGATGGCATTTGTTAAGCGCTTACTATGTGCCAAGCACTGTTCTAAGCGCTGGGGAAGGTTACAAGGTGATCAAGTTTATTATTTATTATTTATTTATTTATTTTACTTGTACCTATCTATTCTATTTATTTTATTTTGTTAGTATGTTTGGTTTGGTTCTCTGCCTCCCCCTTCTAGACTGTGAGCCCGCTGTTGGGTAGCAACTGTCTCTATATGTTGCCAACTTGGACTTCCCAAGCGCTTAGTCCAGTGCTCTGCACACAGTAAGCGCTCAATAAATACGACTGATTGATTGATTGATCAAGTTGTCCCACAGGGGGCTCACAGTTTTAATCCCCATTTCACAGATGAGGGAACTGAGGCTCAGAGAAGTGAAGTGAGATGCCCCCCTCCCCTAAGTGAGACCCCCCCCAAATCCGTCCCCCCATCTCTGCCCCTTTTATTTTCTTAGTATGTTTGGTTTGGTTCTCTGTCTCCCCCTTCTAGACTGTGAGCCCACTGTTGGGTAGGGACTGTCTCTATATGTTGCCAACTTGGACTTCCCAAGCGCTTAGTCCGGTGCTCTGCACACAGTAAGCGCTCAATAAATACGACTGATTGATTGATTGATCAAGTTGTCCCACAGGGGGCTCACAGTTTCAATCCCCATTTCACAGATGAGGGAACTGAGGCCCAGAGAAGTGAAGTGAGATGCCCCCCTCCCCTAAGTGAGACCCCCCCAAATCCGTCCCCCCATCTCTGCCCCTTTCATTTTGTTGGTATGTTTGGTTTGGTTCTCTGTCTCCCCCTTCTAGACTGTGAGCCCACTGTCGGGTTGGGACTGTCTCTATATGTTGCCAACTTGGACTTCCCAAGCGCTTAGTCCAGTGCTCTGCACACAGTAAGCGCTCAATAAATACGATTGATTGACTGATCAAGTTGTCCCACAGGGGGCTCACAGTTTTAATCCCCATTTCACAGATGAGGTAACTGAGACCCAGAGAAGTGAAGTGAGATGCCCCCCTCCCCTAAGTGAGACCCCCCCCAAATCCGTCACCCCATCTCTGCCCCTTTTATTTTGTTAGTATGTTTGGTTTTGTTCTCTGTCTCCCCCTTCTAGACTGTGAGCCCGCTGTCGGGTCGGGACTGTCTCTATATGTTGCCAACTTGGACTTCCCAAGCGCTTAGTCCGGTGCTCTGCACACAGTAAGCGCTCAATAAATACGACTGATTGATTGATTGATCAAGTTGTCCCACAGGGGGCTCACAGTTTCAATCCCCATTTCACAGATGAGGCCCAGAGAAGTGAAGTGACTTGTCCAAAGTCACCCAGCTGACAGGTGGCGGAGCCGGGATTTGAACCCATGACCTCTGAGTCCAAATAATAATAATAATAATAATAATAATAATGGCATTTATTAAGCGCTTACTCTGTGCAAAGCACTGTTCTAAGCGCTGGGGAGGTTACAAGGTGATCAGGTTGTCCCACAGGGGGCTCACAGTCTTTATCCCCATTTTACAGATGAGGGAACTGAGGCCCAGAGAAGTTAAGTGACTTGCCCAAAGTCACACAGCTGACAATTAGCAGCTACCGATCAATCTGCGCATCAGGCAGAAACTCCTCACCCTGGGCTTCCAGGCTGTCCATCCCCTGGCCCCCTCCTACCTCACCTCCCTTCTGTCCTTCTCCAGCCCAGCCCGCACCCTCCGCTCCTCCACCACTAATCTCCTCCCCGTACCTCGCTCTCGCCTGTCCCGCCGTCGACCCCCGGCCCACGTCCTCCCCCGGGCCTGGAATGCCCCCAATCCCTCTGCCCCTCCGCCAAGCTCGCTCTCTTCCTCCCTTCAAGGCCCTGCTGAGAGCTCACCTCCTCCAGGAGGCCTTCCCAGACTGAGCCCCTTCTTTCCTCTCCCCCTCGTCCCCCTCTCCATCCCCCCGTCTTACCTCCTTCCCTTCCCCACAGCACCTGTATATATGTATATATGGTTGTACATATTTATTACTCTATTTATTTATTTATTTATTTATTTTACTTGTACATTTCTATCCTACTTATTTTATTTTGTTGGTATGTTTGGTTCTGTTCTCTGTCTCCCCCTTTTAGACTGGGAGCCCACTGTTGGGTAGGGACTGTCTCTATGTGATGCCAATTTGTACTTCCCAAGCGCTTAGTACAGTGCTCTGCACATAGTAAGCGCTCAATAAATACGATTGATTGATCGATTGATTGAATTAGCAGAGCCCGGGCTCTTCCCACCGAGCCGCGGAGATCCCCCGGCCCGGGGTCCCCCCGGGGCACCCAACCGCCTCACCTGGGGGGCGGCGCGTGCTTCTGCTCCTCTTCTTCGTCCGTGTCGCTGCTGATGGTGATGACGCTGACGGCGGGGCTGGGGGTGTCGGGGATGACGATGGTGTGGCGCTGGCGCTCCCGGGGGGCTCCGGGGGCCCCGTCCCCCCAGCCGCAGGTGACCGAGGGGCCGCAGGCCGGGCTGACGCGGGCCAGGGCGCACCGCGGCGGCGTGTTCTCCTTCACCCGCTTGGACCGCTGAGGCGAACCCACGGCCTGGGACGAGGTGGAGGAGGAGGACGAGGACGAGGAAGACACCTCAAAGGCCGACACGTTTCTGCAACGACAGAGGAACGGGCCAACGAGTCCATCGGGGGTATGTATCCAATCATCATCGTCATCATCAATCATATTTATTGAGCGCTTACTATGTGCAGAGCACTGGACTAACCACTTGGGAAGTCCAAGTTGGCAACATAGAGAGACGGCCCCTACCCAACGGCGGGCTCACAGTCTAGAAGGGGGAGACAGAGAACCAAACCAAACATATTAACAAAATAAAATAAATAGAATAGATGTGTACAATCAATCTATCAATCGTATTTATTGAGCGCTTACTGTGTGCCTCATCATCACCATCATCATCAACATCAATCGTATTTATTGAGCGCTTACTGTGTGCAGAGCACTGGACTAACCGCTTGGGAAGTACAAGTTGGCAACATCTAGAGACGGTCCCTACCCAACGGCGGGCTCACAGTCTAAAAGGGGGAGACAGAGAACCAAACCAAACATACTACCAAAATAAAATAAATAGAATAGATATGTACAAGTAAAATAGAGTAATAAATATGTACAAATAATATGTAATGGAGTAATAATAGAGTGATAAATATGTTATCGACAGGGAGGGGGCAAAATAAGTCAACCGGTGTAAATCGGCCGCAGGGTTCGAGAACCCAAGGTGGTGACGCGGATAGGAATAATCAGTCAATCAATCGTATTTATTGAGCGCTTACTGTGTGCCTCATCATCATCATCATCAACATCAATCGTATTTATTGAGCGCTTACTATGTGCGGAGCACTGTACTAAGCGCTTGGGTTATGGTTGTACATATTTATTACTCTATTTATTTATTTATTTATTTATTTATTTTACTTGTACATTTCTATCCTATTTTATTTTGTTGGTATGTTTGGTTCTGTTCTCTGTCTCCCCCTTTTAGACTGTGAGCCCACTGTTGGGGAGGGACTGTCTCTATGTGATGCCAATTTGTACTTCCCAAGCGCTTAGTACAGTGCTCTGCACATAGTAAGCGCTCAATAAATACGATTGATTGATTGATTGATTGGGAAGTACAAGTTGGCGACATACAGAGACAGTCCCTACCCAACAGTGGGCTCACAGTCTAAAAGGGGGAGACAGAGAACAAAACCAAACATACTAACAAAATAAAATAAATAGAATAGATATGGACAAGTAAAATATCCAATGCTTACTCTGTGCACAGCCCTCTGCTATGTGCTTAGGTGAGCGTCATCAAGCAAGTCGACACTACAATGGCACCAGGAACCTCACAGGGCAAACGCACCCATAACAATAATGACAAATACGGTAGCTGTCAATAATAATAATAATAATCCTGGTATTTGTTAAGCGCTTACTATGTACCAAGCACTGTTCTAAGCGCTGGGGTAATAATAATAATAATAATGGCATTTATTAAGCGCTTACTATGTGCAAAGCACTGTTCTAAGCGCTGGGGTAATAATAATAATAATGGCATTTATTAAGCGCTTACTATGTGCAAAGCTGCAAAGCACTGTTCTAAGCGCTGGGGTAATAATAATAATAATAATGGCATTTATTAAGCGCTTACTATGTGCAAAGCACTGTTCTAAGCGCTGGGGTAACTAATAATAATAATAATAATGGCATTTATTAAGCGCTTACTATGTGCAAAGCACTGTTCTAAGCGCTGGGGTAATAATAATAATAATAATAATAATGGCATTTATTAAGCGCTTACTATGTGCAAAGCACTGTTCTTAGCGCTGGGGTAACTAATAATAATAATAATGGCATTTATTAAGCGCTTACTATGTGCAAAGCACTGTTCTAAGCGCTGGGGTAATAATAATAATAATAATGGCATTTATTAAGCGCTTACTATGTGCAAAGCACTGTTCTAAGCGCTGGGGTAGCTAATAATAATAATAATGATGGCATTTATTAAGCGCTTACTATGTGCAAAGCACTGTTCTAAGCGCTGGGGTAATAATAATAATAATAATAATGGCATTTATTAAGCGCTTACTATGTGCAAAGCACTGTTCTAAGTGCTGGGGTAACAATAATAATAATAATAATGGCATTTATTAAGCGCTTACTATGTGCAAAGCACTGTTCTAAGCGCTGGGGTAACAATAATAATAATAATAATGGCATTTATTAAGCGCTTACTATGTGCAAAGCACTGCTCTAAGCGCTGGGGTAGATACAAGGTGATCAGGTTGTCCCACCTGGGGCTCGCAGTCTTCATCCCCACCTTACAGATCAGGTCACTGAGGCCCAGAGAAGTGAAGTCACTTGCCCAAAGTCACACAGCTGACAACTGGCGGAGCCGGGATTTGAACCCCAGACCTCTGACTCCAAAGCCCGGGCAACTGTCACTAGGCCACGCTGCTTCTCAAGTCCTTAAGTGCTTCACAAACGCCATTACAAAAAGAGAGTGCCCAGAGTGGGTGGGTCTGTTGGCAGCGTGGCTCAGTGGAAAGGGCCCGGGCTTTGGAGTCAGAGGTCAGGGGTTCAAACCCCGGCTGCGCCAATTGTCAGCTGGGTGACTTTGGGCAAGTCACTTCACTTCTCTGGGCCTCAGTTACCTCATCTGGAGAATGGGGATGAAGACTGTGAGCCCCCCCCCCCCCCGACCACCGTGGGGCAACCTCATCACCTTGTAACCTCCAGGTTACAAGAGGCCTCCAGGAGGCCTTCCCAGACTGAGCCCCTTCCTTCCTCTCCCCCTCGTCCCCCTCTCCATCCCTCCATCTTACCTCCTTCCCTTCCCCATAGCACCCGTATCTATGTATATATGTTTGTACATATTTATTACTCTATTTATTTATTTATTTTACCCGTACATATCTATTCTACTTATTTTATTTTGTTAATATGTTTGGTTTTGTTGTCTGTCTCCCCCTTCTAGACTGTGAGCCCGCTGTTGGGTAGGGACCGTCTCTAGATGTTGCCAACTTGTACTTCCCAAGCGCTTAGTACAGTGCTCTGCAAACAGTAAGCGCTCAATAAATACAATTGATGATGATAATGATGATGATGTAACCTCCCCAGCGCTTAGAACAGTGCTTTCGTGGCCAGTGCTCTCTCCCCCCTCTATTCATTCATTCATTCAATCGTATTTATTGAGCGCTTACTGTGTGCAGAGCACTGGACTAAGCGCTTGGGAAGTCCAAGTTGGCAACATATAGAGACGGTCCCTACCCAACAGAGGACTCACAGTCTAGAAAGGGGAGACAGAGAACAAAACAAAACCTATTAACAAAATAAAATCAATAGAATAAATATGCACAAATAAAATAAACGAATAGACTGAGAGCTCGCTGTTGGGTAGGGACCGTCTCTATATGTTGCCAACTTGGACGTCCCAAGCGCTTAGTCCAGTGCTCTGCACACAGTAAGCGCTCAATAAATACGACTGAATGAATGAACGACACCCAAGAGGGGTAGGATTCGGGTATTATTAAGACCGTGAGCCCCCCGTGGGACAACCTGATCGCCTTGGGACCTCCCCGGCGCTTAGAACATTCATTCATTCATTTATTCAATCATATTTACTGAGCGCTTACTGTGTGCAGAGCACTGTACTAAGCGCTTGGGAAGTCCAAGTTGGCAACATCTAGAGCCGGCCCCTACCCAACAGCGGGCTCACAGTCTAGAAGGGGGAGACAGACAACAAAACAAAACCTATTAACAAAATAGAATAAATATGCACAAATAAAATAAATAAATAAATAGACTGTGAGCCCGCTGTTGGGTAGGGACCGTCTCTAGATGTTGCCAACTTGGACGTCCCAAGTGCTTAGTCCGGTGCTCTGCGCACAGTAAGCGCTCAATAAATACGATTGAATGAATGAACGACACCCAAGAGGGGTAGGATTTGGGTATTATTAAGACCGTGAGCCCCCCGTGGGACAACCTGATCGCCTTGGGACCTCCCTGGTGCTTAGATCAGTGCTTTGCACATAGTAAGCGCTTAAGAAATGCCATCATTATTATTATTAGGAAGCACACCCAGGCCCCTCGGCCCCGTCTACCCGTCCGCCCCCCAACTCCTGCACGACAATTGGTGGGTTCCAGGAGTTTCCCATCAGCCTTTGAGGTTGAGGATGCTCCCACATTTATTCCCGGAGGAAAACTGGCCCACCTTCCAATTGGGCTTCCCCACCCCGCAACCTCCGGGAACCCTCCCCCGGCTTCCCCTTGATCCCGGGACCGTACCTCCCCGAAGACTGGTGCTGTTTACTCTTCCTGGAGGATGCGGTGCCGCTGGCCGGCTGCTGCCTCATGACATGGGCCACGCCGACGTTCAGGGGCTGGGCCGCGGGGAGGGTCACGTGGCCCGCCAGGAGCGCAGGCTGCTGCATGATGGGGTTGTAGTGGCTGCCATGGCCATGTGTGTTCCTGAAAGGGATAAAAATAATAATAATGATGGTATTTTTTAAGCGCTTACCATGTGCAAAGCACTGTTCTAAGCGCCGGGGAGGTTACAAGGTCATCAGGTTGTCCCACGGGGGGCTCACAGTCTTCATCCCCATGAGGTCACTGAGGCCCAGAGAAGTGAAGTGACTTGCCCGAAGTCACCCAGCTGACAAGTGGTGGAGCCGGGATCTGAACCCATGACCTCTGACTCCAAAGCCCGGGCTCTTTCCACTGATGAAATTAGAAGCGCGAACGCAGTCCCCCACTACCACAGATGACGCAGTCGAGTTTCCCGCACCTGGGGAAATCGCAGGGGTCAGCGCGGCCGCAGTGCAAGGGCTGAGCCTCACCCTGGGAAAACCACCTACGGGATCGTGGTGTCACCCCCTCCACGGAGGGCGGTGGGGGAAAGAGGGTGATGGGGGGGGTGACCCCGCGGCGGGCCCGACGGGCGGACCGTGTCGACGCACAAACGCACGCCGTCAGACCGTGGGGGGCCCCCCGAGGGACCCCCGCTTACCTCCAGTCGGCCAGCTGCTGGGTCCCGGCCATGGTCTCGGGAATGACGGTGGCCGCCGCGTGCTGCACGGAGGCGTGGGCGGCGGCCACTCCGGTCAGCTGCTGCCACGCCGGCGGGAGGAGGATCTGCTGGGTGCCCCCCGGCCAGGCCTGCTGTGGGGCACAGGGACGGAGAGGACCGGGCGCTTAGAACGGTGCTTTGCACATAGTAAGCGCTTAATAAATGCCATCATTATTATTATTATTATTCTTACCGGGCCAGCCCCCCGGACACTCTCAGGGACCGGAATCGGTTCTTGGCTCAGCTGATCCCGCGGCCTGACATTCCCCCTGAGGTCTCAGAGGCCTGGCCGGCCCATCGAGGGAACTGGTAGGACGGGGTGGCTGGGGCCCCTGAGACTCATAATAGTCATGGTTTTGGTTATACACTTACTTTATGCCAAGCATTCATCCATTCAATCGTATTTATTGAGCGCTTACTGTGTGCAGAGCACTGGACTAAGCGACTGGGAAGTACAAGTTGGCAACATGTAGAGACAGTCCCTACCCGACAGTGGGTTCACAGTCTAGAAGGGGGAGACAGACAACAAAACCAAACATATTAACGAAATAAAATAAATAGAATAAATATGTACAAATAAAATAGAGTAATAAACACGTACAAACATATATTCATTCATTCATTCAATCGTATTTATTGAGCGCTTACTGTGTGCAGAGCACTGGACTAAGTGCTTGGGAAGTCCAAGTCGGCAACATCTAGAGATGGTCCCTACCCAACAGTGGGCTCACAGTCTAGAAGGGGGAGACAGACAAAAACCCAAAACCTATTAACAAAATAAAATAAATAGAATAAATATGTACGAATACAATAGAGTAATAAATACGTACAAACTTATATTCATTCATTCATTCAATCGTATTTATTGAGCGCTTACTGTGTGCAGAGCACTGGACTAAGCGCTTGGGAAGTACAAGTCGGCAACGTAGAGAGACGGTCCCTACCCAACAGTGGGCTCACAGTCTAGAAGGGGGAGACAGAGAACAACACAAAACATATTAACAAAATAAAATAAATAGAATAAATATGTATAAATAAAATAAATACGTACAAACATATATTCATTCATTCATTCATTCAATCGTATTTATTGAGCGCTTACTGTGTGCAGAGCACTGGACTAAGTGCTTGGGAAGTACAAGTCAATCAATCAACCAATCGTATTTATTGAGTGTTTACTGTGAGCAGAGCACTGTACTAAGCGCTTGGGAAGTACAAGTCGGCAACAAATAGAGACGGTCCCTACCCAACAGTGGGCTCACAGTCTAGAAGGGGGAGACAGAGAACACCACAAAACATATTAACAAAATAAAATAAATAGAATAAATACGTACAAATAAAATAGAGTAATAAATCCGTACAAACATATATACAGGTGCTGTGGGGAGGGGAAGGAGGTAAGGCGGGGGGGATGGGGAGCACTGCACTATGCGCTGGGGTAATAATAATAATAATGATGATGGCATTTATTAAGCGCTTACTATGTGCAAAGCACTGTTCTAAGCGCTGGGGAGGTTACAAGGTGATCAGGTTGTCCCACGGGGGGCTCACATTCTTCATCCCCATTTTCCAGATGAGGGAACTGAGGCCCAGAGAAGTGAAGTGACTTGCCCAAAGTCACACGGCTGACAATTGGCAGAGTCGGGATTTGACTCCAAAAGCCCGGGCTCTTTTCCACCAAGCCACGCCGCTTCTCTAGATACAAGATGATCTGGTTAGACACAGTTCGTGTCCCACATGGGAAGGAGGAGAGGGGTTTTATCCCCCTCCTAGACTGTGAGCCCGCTGTTGGATAGGGACTGTCTCTAGATGTTGCCAACTTGGACTTCCCAAGCGCTTAGTCCAGTGCTCTGCACACAGTAAGTGCTCAATAAATACGATTGATTGATTGATTGATCCCCGGTTTTCAGATCAGAAAACAGGTCCGGAGAAGTTAAGGGAACTGCTCAAGATCACACAGCCAGCGGATGGAAGGGCAGGGATTAGAACCCAGGGCCTCGGACTCCCAGGCTTGTGTGCTGGATGGGATATGGATTTGCGTGCTGGATATGGAAGCAGCATTGCCTAGTGGATGCGAAAGGGCCTGGAAGCGGATGATCATGGCTTCTAATCCCAGATCCGCCACTCGGCTGCTGTGTGATCTCAGGCAAGCCACTTGATTTCTTACCTCTTACCATCTTACCTCCTTCCCTTCCCCACAGCACCTGTATATATGTTTGTACATATTTATTATTCTATTTATTTATTTATTTTACTTGTACATATCTATCTATTCTATTTTATTTTGTTAGTACGTTTGGTTTTGTTGTCTGTCTCCCCCTTCTAGACTGTGAGCCCACTGTTGGGCAGGGACTGTCTCTAGATGTTGCCAACTTGGACTTCCCAAGTGCATATGTATATATGTATATATGGTTGTATATATGTATATATGGTTGTACATATTTATTACTCTATTTATTTATGTATTTTACTTGTACATATCTATCCTATTTATTTTATTTTGTTGGTATGTTTGGTTTTGTTCTCTATCTCCCCATTTTAGACTGTGAGCCCATTGTTGGGTAGGGACTGTCTCTATGTGTTGCCAATTTGTACTTCCCAAGCGCTTAGTACAGTGCTCTGCACATAGTAAGCGCTCAATAAATACGATTGATGATGATGATGATGATGCTTAATACAGTGCTCTGCATACAGTAAGTGCTCAATAAATACGATTGATTGACTGATTGATTGATTGATTCTCTGGGCCTCACTTCCCTCTTCCGTAAAATGGGGATCGAGACTGTGAGCCCCACGGGGGACAGGGACTGTGTCCAGCCTGATTTGCTTGCATCTACCCCAGCGGTTAGTACAGTGCCTGGCGAATAGTAAGCGCTTAACAGATACCATGATTATTATTATTAGCCAGGGGCCAGTCTGGAGGTGGGGGCATTAGGGCTGGCTTTGCACATAGTAAGCGCTTAATTCTATTTATTCTATTTATTTTATTTTGTTAATATGTTTTGTGTCGTCGTCTGTCTCCCCCTTCTCGACTGTGAGCCCGCTGTTGGGTAGGGACCGTCTCTCTATGCTGCCAACTTGTACTTCCCAAGCGCTTAGTCCAGTGCTCTGCACACAGTAAGCGCTCAATAAATACGATTGAATGAATGAATGAATGAACTACCCTCTACCCACCACCACCAGTTGGATTAAATAGCGCGGAGTCCCGGCCTCCTTCACCCGGGTTTCTGATCACCCACGGGAGCTTCTGTCCGGGATCGGGAAGAGCCCGTACCTGGGGATGGCGGGAAGCGCTGAGGGAGGAAGTCGGAGGGGCAGGTGGTTACCTGGGCGAGCAGGCCTGGCTGGATCTGGAGCGGCTGAGCTCCCGGAGCCTGCGTGACGATGGGAACGGCGTTGTCCACGCGCACGGAATAGCCGGCGTGCTTGGAGGGCGAGGCCTGCAGCCCTGCTCCGGGGAAACCAACGGGAATAGGACAGTGAGGCTTTCACCTTCTGTCACCCGCTTCCCGCCAGACCGGACTTCGGCGATCGGCTCGGGCTGAGGGGCCGCGGGCCGTTCCCATCCCTGGGGCGGTGGGGGGGGCGGTGGTCAGGGCCTTTGGGGGACGTGATCCAATGCAAACTCCATTTAAACCAGCGCGACTCGGCTGTGAGGCAGAGGAGAACTGACAGCTAACTATGCAGTGGTGAGACATGACTCCTCACCCTGGGCTTCCAGGCTGTCCATCCCCTGGCCCCCTCCTACCTCACCTCCCTTCTCTCCTTCTCCAGCCCAGCCCGCACCCTCCGCTCCTCCGCCGCTAATCTCCTCACCGTACCTTGTTCTCGCCTGTCCCGCCGTCGACCCCCGGCCCACATCATCCCCCTGGCCTGGAATGCCCCCAATCCCTCTGCCCATCCGCCAAGCTCGCTCTCTTCCTCCCTTCAAGGCCCTACTGAGAGCTCACCTCCTCCAGGAGGGCTTCCCACACTGAGCCCCTTCCTTCCTCTCCCCCTCGTCCCCCTCATCTTACCTCCTTCCCTTCCCCACAGCACCTGTATATATGTCTGCACATACTTATTACTCTATTTATTTATTTTACTTGTACATATCTATTCTATTTATTTTATTTTGTTAGTATGTTTGGTTTTGTTCTCTGTCTCCCCCTTTTAGACTGTGAGCCCAATGTTGGGTAGGGACTGTCTCTATATGTTGCCAACTTGTACTTCCCAAGTGCTTAGTACAGTGCTCTGCACACAGTAAGCGCTCAATAAATACGATTGATTGATTGATTGATTGATTGATGAGACCACGAGCTGGGCCATTTCTGGGTTGGACTCCTAGTCTGTGTGGCACCAGGACTCTCGGAGGTCCACCCTACTGGACGCCCACCCATGTCGTTAGGGACCATCTGAAAACTCCTGACTCTCCCCCAGGGACCCAGCATGGATCATTTGACATCTGACATCTGCTATCCCAGCGCTTAGAACAGTGCTTTGCACATAGTAAGTGCTTAATAAATACCATTATTATTATTATTATTATTGTTATTATTATCCCTGATCTCTCCCCTGTCCCACCGTGACTCTCCTCCAGGGACCCCGCATGGGCCCTTTTCGAGCGTTTGTGAGCATTTACTGTGTGCAGAGCACTGTGCTAAGCTCTTAGGAAGTCCAGGTTGGCCACATATGGAGATGGTCCCTACCCAACAGCAGGCTCACAGTCTAGAAGGAAAACGGGGATAAAGACGGTGAGCCCCCAACGTGGGACAAACTGATCACCTTGTATCCCCCCCAGCGCTCAGAACAGTGCTTCGCACATAGTAAGCACTTAACAAATACCGTCATTACGTATTTATTCTATTTGTACATATTCTATTTATTTTATTTTGTTAATATGTTTTGTTTTGTTGTCTGTCTCCCCCTTCTAGACTGTGAGCCCTCTGTTGGGTAGGGACCGGCTCTAGATGTTGCCAACTTGGACTTCCCAAGCGCTTAGTACAGTGCTCTGCACACAGTAAGTGCTCAATAAATACGACTGAATGAATGAATGACCCCTTCTACCCCTTCTAGTCGACTTCTAGACTGTAAGCCCACTGTTGGGTAGGGACTGTCTCTAGATGTTGCCAACTTGTACTTCCCAAGCACTTAGTACAGTGCTCTGCACATAGTAAGCGCTCAATAAATTGATTGATTGACCATCTGGAACCCCTGACTCTTCCCGTTCCACCTCCGACTCCTCCCGAGAGCCCCAGCACGGAAGGCTTTCCCATGGGTCAGGCCAAACCGCTCCAGGATCTGCCGCTCTTTCCAGTTCCGTGACTTCCCGTGGGAAAGTCCTCCCCACGCTCCTCCGACCACGCGGAGAAGAAGCGTTTCCTTTCGCCTGTTCTGAACCTGTTCCTGTCGGCTCCCACGGCTGGGTGGGATGTGGGGGACAACAATTCTGTTTTGTCCGCCCCCGCCGTGGGACAGTCAACTTCGAGCCCGTCCCATCGCCACCTGCATCTGTCCAATCAATCGTATTTATTGAGCGCTTACTGTGTGCAGAGCACTGTTCTAAGCGCTTGGGAAGTACAAGTTGGCAACATATATAGTCCGCAGGGCCGGGACCATCCCGGTTTCCCCTTTCGCCTTCCCTGCCCGCCATCCCCCGGCGCCGTCGTGGCTCTGTGGAGGAATCCGGGCTGGGAAAAGGCGGCAGGGGTTCCCTCTCTTGAAGGGGGAGGCTGGTCGGCTACGGGGGGCTGGCGAGTGGCATCGGCCTCAACCGAGGATCTGCCCCCTTTGGGGTGTGCCCACTCCGAATTAGAGGTTTTCCAAATTATCCAGGGCGAGGCCGTCCTGGGGTAATTGAGGGTCAGTCATGGGACCCTCACTGGTAGGAGCCAAGCTGCAGGGAGCGTTCTCGGCGCGTGGTCAGCTCCGAGGTGAGGGAACCGATGCCGTGCCAGGGGTCTGAGGGCCCGAGAGGGTCAAGGCCAGCTGACACGGCCCTGATCCTTGGCAGCCGAGGTCCCCGGAGCCCAGACGGTAGGGGTGTGCCCAGTCCGAATCAGAGGTTTCCCAAATTATCCAGGGCGAGGAAGTCCTGGGGTAATTGAGGGTCAGTCATGGGACCCTCACTGGTTGGAGCCAAGCTGCAGGGAGCGTTCTCGGCGCGTGGTCAGCTCCGAGGTGAGGGAACCGATGCCGTGCCAGGGGTCTGAGGGCCCGAGAGGGTCAAGGCCAGCTGACACGGCCCTGATCCTCCGGCAGCCGAGGTCCCCAGAGCCCAGACGGTAGGGGTGTGCCCAGTCCGAATCAGAGGTTTCCCAAATTATCCAGGGCGAGGAAGTCCTGGGGTAATTGAGGGTCAGTCATGGGGACCCTCACTGGTTGGAGCCAAGCTGCAGGGAGCGTTCTCGGCGCGTGGTCAGCTCCGAGGTGAGGGAACCGATGCCGTGCCAGGGGTCTGAGGGCCCGAGAGGGTCAAGGCCAGCTGACACGGCCCTGATCCTCGGCAGCCGAGGTCCCCGGAGTCCAGACGGTAGCCCCAACGGGACCCGGGGGGGGGGAAGGAGGAGTCGGCGGGATCCCCGGGGGCCGGTCCCCGCCACCCGTCAGCCCCTTACCTTGGAAGCCGGGCGGGCAGACGATGAGGGCTTGCTGGAACGGGTCGGGCCGGGCACAGATCTGGGCCGTCCCCGTGGGCAGGGGCATGCTCCGCTGGGCCACGGCGGCCGCCATGGACGCCGCTGTGGGCTGGTAGAGTGCAGATTGGTAGTTTAGTATGGAGACCTCGGGATTGGCTAGGGGGACAGTGGCCTTGGAGGAGGTGGGAGCCAGGCTGGTGGCCTAGGAGCGGGGGAATTAAAGACAAATACAAACGAACCCACAGTGAGGGAGGCAGCGGGTGGAGCGTGCCGGGAGACGCCGATCAATCAATCAATCAATCGATCGTATTTACTGAGCACTTACTGTGTGCAGAGCACCGGACTAAGAGCTCGTCAGAACCTGACACCCGCCCCGGAGAGGGACGGGAGGTCGGACGGACGGGAGGGGCGGCCCCCAGGATCATCATCATCATCATCATCAATCGTATTTACTGAGCGCTTACTGTGTGCAGAGCACTGTACTAAGCGCTTGGGAAGTACAAATTGGCAACATATAGAGAGACAGTCCCTACCCACCAGTGGGCTCACAGTCTAAAAGGGGGAGACAGAGAACAAAACCAAACATACTAACAAAATAAAATAAATAGAATAGATATGTACAAACATATATACATATCATCATCATCAATCGTATTTATTGAGCGCTTACTATGTGCAGAGCACTATACCAAGCGCTTGGGAAGTACAAATTGGCAACATATAGAGACAGGATGAGGACGAGCGCTTAGCACAGCGCTCTGCACACAGTGAGCGCTCAATAAATACGACTGAATGAATGAATGACGAGGGGGCGGAGACCATGGGGGTGGGGTCGCTAGACCCTCCTTAGCCTGTGACCCCTGGCTACTAAATATTCTGGCCTGACCACTTCACCACTGGACAGCTGCACGTCCGAAGCTCACTCCCGTTCGAGAATCAATCAATCAATCAATCAATCGTATTTATTGAGCGCTTACTATGTGCAGAGCACTGGACTAAGCGCTTGGGAAGTACAAATTGGCAACACATAGAGACAGTCCCTACCCAACAGTGGGCTCACAGTCTAAGAAGAAGCAGCGTGGCTCGGTGGAAAGGGCCCGGGCTTTGGAGTCGGAGGTCGTGGGTTCAAATCCCGGCTCCGCCGCTTCTTTCATTCATTCGTTCAGTCGTATTTATTGAGCGCTTACTGTGTGCAGGGCACTGGACTGGGCGCTTGGGAAGTACAGGTTGGCTGTCAGCTGTGTGACTCTGGGCAAGTCACTTCACTTCTCTGCGCCTCAGTTCCCTCATCTGTAAAATGGGGATGAAGACTGTGAGCCCCCCGTGGGACAACCTGATCACCCTGTAACCTCCCCAGAGCTCAGAACAGTGCTTTGCACACAGTAAGCGCTTAATAAATGCTATCATTATTATTATTATTTATTCTCTGGGCCTCAGTTGCCTCATCTATAAAATGGGGATGAAGACTGTGAGCCTGCCGTGGGACAATCTGATCACCTTGTAACCTCCCCAGCGCTTAGAACAGTGCTTTGCACACAGTAAGCGCTTAATAAATGCTATCATTATTATTATTATTTATTCTCTGGGCCTCAGTTCCCTCATCTGTAAAACGGGGATGAAGACTGTGAGCCCCCCGTGGGACAACCCGATCACCTTGTAACCTCCCCAGCGCTTAGAACAGTGCTTTGCACACAGTAAGCGCTTAATAAATGCTATCATTATTATTATTATTTATCAGTCAATCAATCAATCAATCGTATTTATTGAGCGCTTACTATGTGCAGAGCACTGTACTAAGCGCTTGGGAAGTACAAATTGGTACTTCCCAGAGTATTTATTCTCTGGGCCTCAGTTCCCTCATCTGTAAAACGGGGAGGAAGACTGTGAGCCCCCTGTGGGACAACCTGCTCACCTTGTAACCTCCTCAGTGCTTAGAACAGTGCTTGGCACATAGTAAGCGCTTAATAAATGCTATCAAAAAAAAAGGGGCTGGGGTGAGCGGAAAGAGTGGGGGGAATGGGGATAGGTGGGAGAGCTGTGGGAAGGGGAGAGATGGGGAGAAGGGAGAGAAAGGGGAGTGGGAAAGAGATTGGGATGAGTGCGGGGGAGCAGGGAGAAAAAGGGGAGTGGGGAAGAGATTGGGATGAGTGCAGGGGAGCAGGGAGGGAAAGAAAGGGGAGTCCAGGGAAGTGGCACACACACAAAGACACAGAAAGGCCCACACTGATTCAGATCTCAGCGTGGCTCAGTGGAAAGAGCCCGGGCTTTGGAGTCGGGGGTCATGGGTTCGAATCCCGGCTCTGCCAATTGTCACCTGGGTGACTTTGGGCAAGTCACTTCACTTCTCTGGGCCTCAGTTCCCTCGTCTGGAAAATGGGGATCAATCGATCGATCAATCGTATTTATTGAGCGCTTACTGTGTGCAGAGCACTGGACTAAGCGCTTGGGAAGTCCAAGTTGGCAACAGATAGAGACGGTCCCTACCCAACAGTGGGCTCACAGTCTAGAAGGGGGAGACAGAGAACAAAACCAAACATATTAACAAAATAAAATAAATAGAAGAGATATGCACAAGTAAAATAGAGTATTAAATACGTACAAATATATCCATATATACAGGTGCTGTGGGGAAGGGAAGGAGATAAGGCGGGGGGGATGGAGACGGGGAGGAGGGGGAGAGGAAGGAGAAGAAGGGATTAAGACTGTGAGCCCCCCGTGGGACAACCTGATCTCCTTGTATCATCATCATCATCATCAATCGTATTTACTGAGCGCTTACTGTGTGCAAAGCACTGGACTAAGCGCTTGGGAAGTACAAGTTGGCAACATCTAGAGACAGTCCCTACCCAACAGTGGGCCCACAGTCTAAAAGGGGGAGACAGAGAACAAAACCAAACATACTAACAAAATAAAATAAATAGAATAGATATGTACAAGCAAAATAAATAAATAGAGTAACATGTAACCTCCCTGGTGCTTAGAACAGCGCTTTGCACGTAGTAAGCGCTTAATAAATGCTATCATTATTATTATCCCTTTCTCCTCCACCTTCTCCTCCCTCTCCCCATCCCCTTTCTTCTCCTCTTTCTCCCCTCTTCTCCTTTCCCCCATCCCCTGTGCCTTGCACACAGTAAGCGCTTAATAATTGCCATCATTACTATTATCATCTAGCCTGGCTCAGTGGAAAGAGCCCGGGCTCTGGAGTCAGAGGTCATGGGTTCGAATCCCGGCTCCGCCACAGGTCTGCTGTGTGACCACGGGCAAGTCACTTCACTTCTCTGAGCCTCAGTTCCCTCATCTGGAAAATGGGGATTAAGACTGTGAGTCCCACGTGGGACAACTTGATCACCTTGTATTCCCCCCAGCGCTTAGAACAGCGCTCTGCACATAGTAAGCGCTTAACAAATGCCATCATTATTGTTATTATTATGATCTCCAACACGCACAAAAATAAAAGCACACGCAGACACAGAACACACTGATTCAGAGACATACACACAGACTGAGCCCCGCTTTTCCTCTCCTCCCTCCCCTCCCCACAGCACCTGTATATATGTTTGTACAGATTAATTACTCTATTTATTTTACTCGGGCATATTTACTATTCTATTTCTTTTGTCCATGATGTGCATCTGGCTTTACTTCTATTTATTCTGACGACTTGACACCCGTCCACCTGTTTTGTTTTGTTGTCTGTCTCCCCCTTCTAGACCGTGAGCCCGTCGTTGCTGGGAAGCAGCGAGGCTCAGTGGAAAGAGCCCGGGCTTTGGAGTCAGAGGTCCGGGGTTCAAATCCCGGCTCCTCCAACTGTCAGCCGCAAGTCACTTCACTTCTCCGGGCCTCAGTTCCCTCATCTGGAAAACGGGGATGAAGACTGTGAGCCCCCGCCGTGGGACAACCTGATCACCTTGTAACCTCCCCGGCGCTTAGACAATGCTTTGCATATAGTAAGAGAAGCAACGTGGCTCAGTGGAAAGAGCATGGGCTTTGGAGTCAGAGGTCATGGGTTCAAATCCCGGCTCCACCAATTGTCAGCTGTGTGACTTTGGGCAAGTCACTTAACTTCTCTGTGCCTCAGTTCCCTCATCTGTAAAATGGGGATTAAGACTGTGAGCCCCCCGTGGGACAACCTGATCACCTTGTATCCCCCCAGCGCTTAGAACAGTGCTTTGCACATAGTAAGCGCTTAACAAATGCCATCATTATTATTATTATTATTAGTAGTAAGCGCTTAATAAATGCCATTATTAGGGACCGTCTCTATGTGTTGCCAACTTGTACTTCCCAAGTGCTCTGCACAAAGTAAGCACTCAATAAGTATGAGTGAATGAATGAATGAGATGTAACAGAGGCTCAGTTACCGCCCCCATCCCCAATACACAGATATATGAACACAGAAACCTAGGGACCCCAGATAATCAGATAACACACCTGCACGCACGGGTTCAGAAATACACACACCCCAGCGCTTAGAACAGTGCTTTGCACATAGTAAGCGCCTAAAAGCATCTCTGCTCCTCTCTGTGTCTCTCCTGGACATCTCTGCCCCTCCCCGTGTCACTCCTGGGTGTCTGTGAGCCCGCTGTTGGGTAGGGACCGTCTCTCTATGTTGCCAACTTGGACTTCCCATCATCGATTGTATCTATTGAGCGCTTACTCTGTGCAGAGCACTGTACTAAGCGCTTGGGAAGTACAAATTGGCAACATATAGAGACAGTCCCTACCCAACATTGGGCTCACAGTCTAAAAGGGGGAGACAGAGAACAAAACCAAACATCCCAAGCGCTTAGTACAGCGCTCTGCACACAGTAAGCGCTCAATAAATACGACTGGATGAATACGGATCCAGAGACATGCGTACATCGACACACCCTTATATGACCCTAGAGATTCACACATACAAAGTCATGACTTCACACATGGGCATACACACGTACATGCCCTAGGGATTCACACAAACACGCATAAATGAGCACACCCCGACACAGAGAAGCAGCACGGCTTGGTGGAAAGAGCCCGGGCCCTGGGTTCTAATTCCGGCCCCGCCTACTGCTTGCAGTGTGCCCTTGGGCAAGTTCCTTCTCTATGCCTCAGTTTCCTCAACTGTAAAATGGGGATTCCATACCTGCTCTCCCTCCTTCTTAGACCGTGAGCCCCATGTGAGGCAGGGACTGTGTCCAACCTAATTAACTCGTATCTACCCCAGTGCTTAGAACAGTGTTTGACACACAATGAACGCTTAACACATACCATGAAAAAAATGCATCTACACATGTGCACATGCACATACAGGCCAACGCACACACCAACAAACGTGCCCGCACGTTGACAGAAATACACACAGAGACATAAATAATAATGATGGTATTTGTTAAGCGCTTACTGTGCACAAAGCACTGTTCTAAGCGCTGGGGGGGATACAAGGTGATCAGTTTGTCCCACGGGGGGTTCACAGTCTTCAAGAACAGTGTTTTGCACATAGAAAGCGCTTAACAAATACCATTATTATTATTATTATTATCCCCATTCCACAGATGAGGGAACTGAGGCCCAGAGAAATTAAGTGCCTTGCCCAAAGTCACACAGCTGACAAGTGGCAGAGGCAGGAGACAATTGGCAATAAATACACACTTGCTTGCACATAGACACACACATACACACAAAAATGCACACCTACCTGCAAACAAACACCCCCTCCCCACAGACATAAATGCATACCCGCCCACGCACACACATTCACACAGACACAAACGCAGACATAAATAATAATAATAATGATGGTATTTGTTAAGCGCTTACTGTGAACAAAGCACTGTTCTAAGCGCTGGGGGGGGATACAAGGTGATGAGGTTGTCCCACGGGGGGCTCACAGTCTTCAAGAGCAGTGTTTTGCACATAGTAAGCGCTTAACAAATACCGTTATTATTATTATTATTATCCCCATTCCACAGATGAGGGAACTGAGGCCCAGAGAAATTAAGTGCCTTGCCCAAAGTCACACAGCTGACAAGTGGCAGAGTCAGGAGACAATTGGCAATAAATACACACTTGCTTGCACATAGACACACACACACACACAAAAATGCACACCTACCTGCAAACAAACACCCCCTCTCCACAGACATAAATGCATACCCGCCTGCGCACACACATTCACACAGACACAAACGCAGACATACATAATAATAATAATGATGGCATTTGTTAAGCGCTTACTGTGCGCAAAGCACTGTTCTAAGCGCTGGGGGGGATACACGGTGATCAGGTTGTCCCACGGGGGGCTCACAGTCTTCAAGAACGGTGCTTTGCACATAGTAAGCGCTTAACAAATACCATCATTATTATTATTATTATCCCCATTCTACAGATGAGGGAACTGAGGCCCAGAGAAATTAAGTGCCTTGCCCAAAGTCACACAGCTGACAAGTGGCAGAGTCAGGAGACAATTGGCAGTAAATACACACTTGCCTGCACATAGACACACACATACACACAAAAATGCACACCTACCTGCAAACAAACACCCCCTCTCCACAGACATAAATGCATACCCGCCTGCGCACACACATTCACACAGACACAAACGCAGACACAAATAATAATAATAATGATGGTATTTGTTAAGCGCTTACTATACACAAAGCACTGTTCTAAGCGCTGGGGGGAGATACAAGGTGATCAGATTGTCCCCCGTGGGGCTCCCAGTCATCATCCCCATTCTACAGATGAGGGAACTGAGGCCCAGAGAAGTGAAGTGGCTTAATAATAATAATAATTATGGCATTTATTAAGCACTTACTATGTGCACAGCACTGTCCTAAGTGCTGGGGGAGATACAAGGTGATCAGATTGTCCCCTGTGGGGCTCACAGTCATCATCCCCATTCTACAGATGAGGGAACTGAGGCCCAGAGAAGTGAAGTGACTTAACAATAATAATAATTATGGCATTTATTACGCACTTACTATGTGCACAGCACTGTTCTAAGCGCTGGGGGGGGGGAATACAAGGTGATGAGGTTGTCCCACGGGGGGCCTCCAGTCTTCATCCCCATTCTACAGATGAGGGAACTCAGGCCCAGAGAAGTGAAGTGACTTAATAATAATAAGTATGGCATTTATTAAGTGCTTACTATGTGCACAGCACTGTTCTAAGCGCTGGGGAGGTTACAGGGTGATCAGGTTGTCCCACGGGGGGCTCCCCGTCTTCATCCCCATTTTACAGATGAGGTAACTGAGGCCCAGAGAAGTGAAGTGACTTGCCCAAAGTCACACAGCTGACAATTGGTGGAGCCAGGATTCGAACCCCTGACCTTTGACTCCAAAGCCCGGGCTCTTTCCACTGAGCCACGCTGCCCAAAGTCCCACAGCTGACGAGCGGCGGAGCCGGGAGACAATTGGCAATAAATACACACCAGCTTGCACATAGGGAAGCAGCGTGGCTCAGTGGAAAGAGCCCGGGCTTTGGAGTCAGAAGCCGTGGGTTCAAATCCCAGCTCCACCGCTTGTCAGCTGGGTGACTTTGGGCAAGTCACTTCACTTCTCTGGGCCTCAGTTCCCTCATCTGGAAAATGGGGATGAAGACTGTGAGCCCCTCGTGGGACAGCCTGATTACCTTGTATCTACCCCAGGGCTTAGAACAGTGCTTGGCACATAGTAAGCGCTTAACAAATACCAACATTATTATTATTATTATTATAGACACACAAGTAAATGCACACCTGCCTGCAAACACCCCCTCCCCACAACATAAATGCATAGTCCAGTGCTCTGCACACAGTAAGCGCTCAATAAATACGACTGAATGAATGAAAATCAGCCCCCTCCTTCCCCTCCCCATCCCCCCCGCCTTACCTCCTTCCCCTCCCCACGGCACCTGTGTATATGTATATCGGTTTGTATGTATTTATTACTCTATTTATGTATTTATTTATTTTATTTGTACATATTTAGTCTATTTATTTTATTTGTTAATATGTTTTGTTTTGTTCTCTGTCTCCCCCTTCTAGCCTGTGAGCCCGCTGTTGGGTAGAGACGGTCCCTATATGTCGCCGCCTTGTACTTCCCAAGCGCTTAGCCCAGTGCTCTGCACACAGTAAGCGCTCAATAAATACGACTGAATGAAACACCCGCCTGCGCACTCAGAGTCACACAGACACAAACGCAGACATAAATGCTCGCTCGCGTGCACAAACCTTCATTCGTTCAATCGTATTTAGTGAGCGCTTACTGTGTGCAGAGCACTGGACTAAACACACACCCTCACACATAGAGAAGAAGCAGCGTGGCTCAGTGGAGAAGAGCCCGGGCTTTGGAGTCAGAGGTCATGGGTTCAAACCCCGGCTCCGTCAATTGTCAGCTGGGTGACTTTGGGCCAGTCACTTCACTTCTCTGGGCCTCAGGGACCTCATCTGGAAAATGGGGATTGAGACTGTGAGCCCCACGTGGGACCACCTGATCACCTTGTAACCTCCCCGGCGCTTAGGACGGTGCTTTGCACATAGTAAGCGCTTAATAAATGCCATTATTATTATTATTATTATATACACACACACAGGGAGGGGAAGCAGGCCACTCCTGAGTCCAGCCAGGTGGACCCAGCCCCAGCGGGAGGCGGCCGGCCCCTGTCCCGGCCCCGTCCCGCCGGCCGGCCCTCTCTCGCCCTCGCGTCCTCCGGCCGCGGCCTGACCTGGCCGTGGACGGTATTGAGCTGGTTGTTGAACGTCATCGTCAGGTTGCTGGACGTGCTGGGGGCCACGTGGGCGATGAACGGGGTTTTGCTCTGGTTCACGGCGTCGTACAGGTTCACCCGCCGCTTGCAGATCTCCATGTTCTGGAAGCACGACTTGACGCTGTTTGCCCCCGACGGGGAGGAAGGACGGGCAGGGAGAGACGGGGAGGGAGAGAAACGGAGTCAAAGGGAAAGGGAGACAGGAAGACAGAAGGAACGAGGCAGAGGCAGACGGAGACGGAAATACCGACGCCGCAAGGAAGATGCAGAGACAAGAGAGACCGATATAGAGAGAGGAAGCAAGAAATACACAGAGACAAGACGGAGATACAGATTCAGAGAGAGGAAGCAAGAAATGCACAGAGAAGAGACACAGAGATATCAAGAGACGGAAAGAGGGAGGGAGGCAGAGAGAAACAGGCAGAGGGGGGGATAGGGAGCGAGACAGACAGGCAGAAACACAGAGAGACATGCATGGCAGAGAGAAAGAGACAGAGTCAAACACAGAGACAAAGGCAGAGAGACACACATAGAGAAACAGAAAGAAGCAGAGACAGAGAGCAAGAGGGAGGGAGAGAGGCAGAGAGATAGACAGAGAGAAGAAGGGACAGAGACAGAGAGCAAGGGAGAGAGACAGAGACAGGTACAGAGAGACAGAAGGAGACAAGCATTGACAGACACAGAGAGAAGGGGACAGAGAGCGAGGAGGATGGAGAAAGGGACAGGCACAGAGAGAAGAAGAGACAGACACAGAGAGACACAGAGCAAGAGGGAGGGAGAGAGGCAGACATAGAGAAACAGAGAGAAGCAGAGACAGAGAGACAGAGAGCAAGGGAGAGAGACAAAGACAGACACGGAGAGACAGAAGGAGACAGAGACAAGCATTGACAGACACAGAGAGATGGGGACAGCGAGCGAGGGGGATGGAGAAAGGGACAGACACAGAGAAGAGACAGACACAGAGAGACAGCGAGGGGGAGGGAGAGAAGCAGAGAGACAGACATAGAGAGAAGTAGAGACAGACAGAGAGACAGAGAGCAAGGGGGAGGGAGAGAGACAGAGACAGACACAGAGAGACAGGAGGAGACAGAGACAAGCATTGACAGACACAGAGAGATGGGGACAGGGAACGAGGGGGATGGAGAAAGGGACACACAGAGAGAAGAGACAGACACAGAGAGACAGAGAGCGAGGGGGAGGGAGAGAAGCAGAGAGACAGATATAAACAGAGAGAAGCAGAGACAGACAGAGAGACAGAGAGCAAGGGGGAGGGAGAGAGACAGAGACAGACACAGAGAGACAGGAGGAGACAGAGACAAGCATTGACAGACACAGAGATGGGGACAGACACAGAGATGGGGACAGACACAGAGATGGGGACAGACAGCGAGGGGGATGGAGAAAGGGACAGACCCAGAGAGAAGAGGAGATAGACACAGAGACAGAGAGCGAGGGGGAGGGAGAAAGACAGAGACAGACACAGAGAGACCAGAAGACAGAGACAAGCATTGACAGACACAGAGAGATGGGGACAAGGAACGAGGGGGATGGAGAAAGGGACAAAGAGAGAAGAAGAGACAGACACAAAGAGACAGAGAGTGAGGGGGAGGGAGAGAAGCAGAGAGATAGACAGAGAGAAACAGAGAGAAGCAGAGACAGACAGAGAGCAAGGGGAAGGGAGAGAGACAGAGACAGACACAGAGAGACCAGAAGACAGAGACAAGCATTGACAGACACAGAGAGATGGGGACAGAGAACGAGGGGGAGAAAGGGACAGACATAGAGAGAAGAGACAGACACAGAGAGACACAGAGCGAGGGGGAGGGAGAGAAGCAGAGAGACAGACAGAGAAACAGAGAGAAGCAGAGACAGACAGAGAGCAAGGGGAAGGGAGAGAGACAGAGACAGACACAGAGAGACCAGAAGACATAGACAAGCATTGACAGACACAGAGAGATGGGGACAGAGAACGAGGAGGATGGAGAAAGGGACAGACACAGAGCGAAGAAGAGACAGACACAGAGAGACAGAGAGTGAGGGGGAGGGAGAGAAGCAGAGAGACAGAGAGAAACAGAGAGAAGCAGAGACAGACAGCAAGGGGGAGGGAGACAGAGAGACAGACACAGAGAGACAGAAGGAGACAGAGACAAGCATTGACAGACACAGAGAGATGGGGACAGGGAACGAGGGGGATGGAGAAAGGGACAGAGACAGAGAGAAGAGACAGACACAGAGAGACAGAGAGTGAGGGGGAGGGAGAGAAGCAGAGAGACAGACGGATACAGAGAGGCAGAAGGAGAGAAGGAGAGATAGAGAGAGAGAGACAGAGATGGGGGGGCAGGGGAGAGACAGAGGCAAAATCAGAGAGTTCTCAGTGCAGTGGGAAATGTTGGCACCGAATGAAGCTAGGGTCCCCCCCTCGCCCTCTGTGGAAGTTGGTCCGTCCTGGCTCGCAATCCCGGGGAACTGGGGGCTCCCGGCCGCGGGTCTCCCCCAACCTCCCTGCAGCATTCCCCAGAACCCAAACGGGAAGGGGCGGGAAGGCGGCCGTACTGGGAGCTGTGGGGAAAGTCCAGCAAGTGGGTCATGGTGACGAACGGGTGGTTCAGGGTCTCAATGGGAGTGACCCGCTTATCCGCGTCGATCGTCAGCATCTTCTTCAGCAGGTCTATGAACTCCCGCCGGTCGGCTTTCTCCACCAGGAGGTCGCTTCCCTCCAGGTCCGTGGCCATGTTCACCTGGGATGGGGGCAGGGAGGTGCCGGAGGTGGAGGGGAGAGAGACGGAGATCATCATCATCATCAATCGTATTTATTGAGCGCTTACTATGTGCAGAGCACTGTACTAAGCGCTTGGGAAGTACAAATTGGCAACATATAGAGACAGTCCCTACCCAACAGTGGGCTCACAGTCTAAAAGGGGGAGACAGAGAACAAAACCAAACATACTAACAAAATAAAATAAATAGAATAGATATGTACAAATAAATTAAATAAATAAATAAATACAGTAAAAAAATACTGATTTTTTTTTAAGATGGGGACAAGATGGGGAGGAAGAGAGAGAGAGAGAGATACCCATGGGATAAAGGGATGGACGGATGGCCTTCGGGGGCGGGGGGAAGCCAGTGGTTGGGATTTCCAGCATGGGGCGAGGGCAGGAACTGGGGCAGGGTGTGGAGAGGTCCTGTCTATAATAATAATAATAATAATAATAATGGTATTTGTTAAGCGCTTACTATGTGCAAAGCACTGTTCTCAGCGCTGGGGGGATCCAAGGTGATCAGGTCAACTTCCGAGGGATCAACTCCAGATCCCTCGGATTCAGAGAAGCAGCGTGGCTCGGTGGAAAGGCCCAGTTATCAATCAATCAACTGTATTTACTTATTTGAAGCATTTATTAAGCGCTTACTATGTGCAGAGCATTCATTCATCCATTCAGTCGTATTTACTGAGTGCTTACTGTGTGCAGAGCACTGGACTAAGCGCTTGGGAAGGACAAGTCGGCAACATCTAGAGACGGTCCCTACCCGACAGCGGGCTCACAGGCTAGAAGGGGGAGAGGGCACTGGCCACGAAAGCACTGTCCTAAGCGCTGGGGAGCTCACCTCCTCCAGGAGGCCTTCCCAGACTGAGCCCCTTCCTTCCTCTCCCCCTCGCCCCCCTCTCCATCCCCCCATCTTACCTCCTTCCCTTCCCCACAGCACCTGTATATATGTATATATGTTTGTACATATTTATTACTCTATTTATTTATTTATTTATTTATTTTACTTGTACATATCTATTCTATTTATTTTATTTTGTTAGCATGTTTGGTTTTGTTCTCTGTCTCCCCCTTTTAGACTGTGAGCCCAATGTTGGGTAGGGACTGTCTCTACACGTTGCCAATTTGTACTTCCCAAGCGCTTAGTACAGTGCTCTGCACGTAGTAAGCGCTCAATAAATACGATTGATGATGATGATGATGATGGGGAGGTTACAAGGTGATCAGGTTGTCCCACGGGGGGGCTCACAGTCTTCATTCCCATTTTACAGATGAGGGAACTGAGGCCCAGAGAAGTGAAGTGAGGACCGAGGGGCCTTGTCGTCATTCTTTCATCCCTTCACTCATTCATTCATCCACTCGTCGTCATTCATCCATCCATTCATTCATTCATCCATCCACCCATCCACTCATTCAATTGATTTTATTAATATGTTTTGTTTCGTCGTCCGTCTCCCCCTTCTAGCCTGTGAGCCTGCTGTTGGGTAGGGACCGCCTCTATCTGTTGCCGACTTGTCTTTCCCAAGCGCTTAGTACAGTGCTCTGCACACAGTAAGAGCTCAATAAATACGATTGGATGAATGATGAATGAAATGACTTGCCCAAAGTCACCCAGCTGACAATTGGCGGAGCCGGGATTTGAACCCATGACCTCTGACTCCAAAGCCCGGGCTCTTTCCGCTGAGCCACGCTGCTTCTCTAATTGAGCGCTTACTATGTGCAGGGCGCTGTACTAACCGCTTGGAAGAGTTGGTAGCACGTTCCCTGCCGACAAGGTGCAGTTCTTGCCATTCTCTAAAACCCTGGGCCGCCCGTGGGGCTGGAGCGCAGCGTGGCCACGAACGCTTGCCATTGCGGTCAAATGGGGATTAAGACTGTGAGCTTTCGGTGGGATGGAGACTGTCTCAGTGGAAAGAGCCCGGGCTTTCGAGCCAGAGGTCATGGGTTCAAATCCCGGCTCTTCCCCTTGTCAGCTGTGTGACTTCGGGCAAGTCACTTCGCTTCTCTGGGCCTCAGTTCCCTCATCTGGAAAATGGGGATAAAGACTGGGAGCCCCAAGTGGGACAACCTGATCACCTTGTAACCTCCCGAGCGCTTAGAATGGTGCTTTGCACATAGTAAGCGCTTAATAAGTGCCATCATCATTAAAATGATCAGAGCACATGTCCGGCGGGCAGCGGCACACTCCCGCCCCGACTTGACGGCGGGCATCTGGGCGATTTATTTATTTTATTTGTACATATTTATTCTATTTATTTTATTTTGTGAATAGGTTTTGTTTTGTTCTCTGTCTCCCCCTTCTAGACTGTGAGCCCACTGCTGGGTAGGGACCGTCTCTATACGTTGCCAACTTGTACTTCCCAAGCGCTTAGTCCAGTGCTCTGCACACAGTAAGCGCTCGATAAATACGATTGATTGAATGAATGAATGAATGAATGAATGATGTTCACCCGCACGGCCAGAGGCCCGGAGAGATCGATCAATCAATCAATCATATTTATTGAGCGCTTACTGTGTGCAGAGCACTGGATTAAGCGCTTGGGAAGTACAAGTTGGCAACGTATAGATACGGTCCCTACCCAACAGTGGGCTCACAGTCTAGAAGGGGGAGACAGAGAACAAAGCAAAACATATTCACAAAATAAAATAAATAGAATAAATATGTACAAATAAAACAAATAAATTTATTAATAATACGATTAATACGATTAAATAAATAAATACATTTATAGCGCTCAATAAATACGATCGAATGAATGAATGAATGAATGATGTTCACCCGCACGGCCAGAGGCCCGGAGAGATCGATCAATCAATCAATCATATTTATTGAGCGCTTACTGTGTGCAGAGCACTGTACTAAGCGCTGGGGAAGTCCAAGTTGGCAACATATAGAGACGGTCCCTACCCAACAGTGGGCTCACAGTCTCAACCCTGTTTCCGAAGGCGGGGTGCCGGTCTGCAGGGGAGACTCAGTGTGACATAGAGTCACATCCCGCCGCTGCCCATCACGTGGGTGACAATCCACTCCACCCCTGCTGGATCCCCGCTCGGCACGTGGCCCTGGAGCCAATGGTGGGCAAATCTGCGAGGCGATGGACCAGCGAGGGGTCTACCCAGCGCTTAGGACAGTGATTTGCACAGAGGAAGCGCTTAACGCAGCGTGGCTCAGTGGAAAGAGCACGGTCTTTGGAGTCATAGGTTATGGGTTCAAATTCCGACCCTGCCACTTTTCAGCTGTGGGACTTTGGGCCAGTCACTTCACTTCTCTATGCCTCAGTTACCTCATCCGTAAAATGGGGATAATAATAATAATAATGGCATTTATTAAGCGCTTACTATGTACAAAGCACTGTTCTAAGCGCTGGGGAGCTTACAAGGAGATCATGTTGTCCCACGGGGGGCTCACAGTCTTCATCCCCATTTTCCAGACTATGAAGACTACGAGCCCTACGTGAGACAATCTGATCACCTTGTAACCTCCCCAGCGCTTAGAACAGTGCTTTCTAAGTAAAGTAAGCACTGAATAATAATAATAATAATAATGATGGTATTTGTTAAGCGCTTACTATGTGCAATGCACTGTTCTAAGCACTGGGGAGGTTACAAGGTGATCAGGTTGTCCCATGGGGGGCTCACAGTTTTAATCCCCATTTTACAGATGAGGCACAGAGAAGTTAAGTGACTTGCCCACTTAATAAATGCCATCATTACCATTATTATTATTATTATTAATAACAAATACCATTATTATTATTATTATTATTACTATTGTTAGACCGGCCGGGGTGGCGGTAGCGCTCAGGACACTCACCTGGGCCATGTCGTCCAAACAGTTGAAGATGTATTTCCTGGCCTCCTTGGACTTAATCCCCGTCTCTGCCTCATGGTCATCTGGGGTCTGGTCAAGACAGAGGAAATTAATAATAATAATAACAATAATAATGTTTGTTAAGCACTTACAATGTACCAGGCACTGTTCTAAGCGCAGGGGTAGAGACAAGAAAATGGGGTTGGACACACTCTCTGTCCCACCTAGAGCTCACGGTCTTAATCCCCATTTTACAGATGAGGTAAATTTAAGGCCCAGAGAAGTGAAGTGACTTGACCAAGGTCACACAGCAGACAAGAGGCAGAGCTGAGATTCCAACCCAGGTCCTCCTGACTCCCACGCTGCTTCTCTCTCAGACTGTGTCTGACTCCCCACAGTCACCGCTCATCTTGCGATAATAATAACAACGATAATTGCGGTATTTGTTAAGCACTTACTACGTGCCAGGCACTGCACTAATAATGATAATACTAGTAATGATAGTGTTTATTAAGCGCTTACTATGTGCAAAGCACTGTTCTAAGCGCTGGGGAGGTTACAAGGTGATCAGGTTGTCCCATTCGGGGGGGTCCCGGTCTTCATCCCCATTTTACAGATGAGGGAACTGAGGCTCAGAGAAGTGAAATAATAATAATAATAATAATAATAATAATAATAATAATAATAATGTTGGCCCAGAGAACCAATCAATCGTATTTATTGAGTGCTTACTGTGTGCAGAGCACTGTACTAAGCGCTTACACCTTAGTAGTAAGTGACTTGAAGTGAAGTGACTTGCCTAAAGTCACACAGCTGGCAATTGGCGGAGCTGGGATTTGAACCCATGACCCAGGACTAAGCAAATCGGGTTCGAATTGTGCCTCCCCCCACAAACAGACAGAGCAAACCCAACTTTCTTCCTCTCCCTCTCTCCCTCTCTGTGAAGACCTCCTCTCGGGAGCAAATCAGCCCCCTAGCCCTTTGGTATCACCTCTATCACATCCTCAGGGAAGCCCCGGTCTCCAGGCTATTTAATAACAATGGCATTTATTAAGCGCTTACTGGTGTGCACCTCTCTAAGCGCTGGGGAGGTTACAAGGTGATCAGGTTATCCCACGGGGGGGCGGCTCCCAGTCTTCACCCCCATTTTACAGATGAGGGAACTGAGGCCCAGAGAAGTGAAATAATAATAATGATAATAATAATGTTGGCCCAGAGAAGTGACTTGCCCAAAGTCACACAGCTGGCAATTGGTGGAGCTGGGATTTGAACCCATGACCCATGACTAAGCAAATCGGGTTTGAATTGTGCCTCCCCCCACAAACAGACAGAGCAAACCCCACTTTCTTCCCCTCCCTCTCCTCTGTGAAGACCACCTCCCGGGGGCAAATCGGCCCCCAAGCCCTTCGGAATTACCTCTATCACACCCCACTTTCTTCCCCTCCCTCTCTCCCTCTCCTCCGTGAAGACCTCCTCCGGGGGGCAAATCGTCCCCCAAACCCTTTGGAATTACCTCTATCACATCCCACTTTCTTCCCCTCCCTCTCTCCCTCTCCTCTGTGAAGACCTCCTCCGGGGGGCAAATCGGCCCCCAAACCCTTTGGAATTACCTCTATCACATCCTCCTTTCTTCCCCTCCCTCTCTCCCTCTCCTCTGTGAAGACCTCCTCTCGGGAGCAAATCGGCCCCCAAAGCCTTTGGAATTACCTCTATCACATCCCACTTTCTTCCCCTCCCTCTCTCCCTCTCCTCTGTGAAGACCTCCTCCCGGGGGCAAATCGGCCCCCAAGCCCTTTGGAATTACCTCTATCACATCCCACTTTCTTCCCCTCCCTCTCTCCCTCTCCTCCGTGAAGACCTCCTCTCAGGGGCAAATCGGCCCCCAAGCCCTTTGGAATTACCTCTATCACATCCCACTTTCTTCCCCTCCCTCTCTCCCTCTCCTCTGTGAAGACCTCCTCCCGGGGGCAAATCGGCCCCCAAGCCCTTTGGAATTACCTCTATCACATCCCACTTTCTTCCCCTCCCTCTCTCCCTCTCCTCTGTGAAGACCTCCTCCCGAGGGCAAATCAGCCCCCAAACCCTTTAGAATTACCTCTATCACATCCCACTTTCTTCCCCTCCCTCTCTCCCTCTCCTCTGTGAAGACCTCCTCCCGGGGGCAAATCGGCCCCCAGACCCTTTGGAATTACCTCTATCACATCCCACTTTCTTCCCCTCCCTCTCTCCCTCTCCTCTGTGAAGACCTCCTCCCGGGGGCAAATCGGTCCCCAAGCCCTTTGGAATTACCTCTATCACATCCCACTTTCTTCCCCTCCCTCTCTCCCTCTCCTCTGTGAAGACCTCCTCCCGAGGGCAAATCGGCCCCCAGACCCTTCGGAATTACCTCTATCACATCCCACTTTCTTCCCCTCCCTCTCTCCCTCTCCTCCGTGAAGACCTCCTCCCGGGGGCAAATCGGCCCCCAAGCCCTTTGGAATTACCTCTATCACATCCCACTTTCTTCCCCTCCCTCTCTCCCTCTCCTCCGTGAAGACCTCCTCCCGGGGGCAAATCGGCCCCCCAAGCCCTTTGGAATTACCTCTATCACATCCTCGGTCTCCAGGCTATTTAATAACAATGGCATTTATTAAGCACTCGCTATGTGCAAAGCACCGCTCTAAGCGCTGAAGCAGGGTCAGCCATACCCACTGCCCCACCCGGCCCGGCCCGGTTTCACCCTCTGAATATTAATATGTTGCCAACTTGTACTTTCCAAGCGCTTAGTCCAGTGCTCTGCACACAGTAAGCGCTCAATAAATACGATTGATGATGATGATGATGAATTCACACGGCCCCCCCGGGCCAGACCCCCTTCCTCCTCCCTACCTTCAGCCTCCACAAAGGGTAAGGGGAGTCTGTGTCTCGGTTGAAGAACCTGGTCGTCTTCGTCCCCGCGCTGAGCAGATACTCGGCCGGCAGCCCCTGGGTTTGGGAAATATATCGAATCTGCAAGAGTCAAAAGGATGGGGAGGAGGGGGAGACGTCAAGGGTCGCCTGAGCCCGGGATGCTCCGGGGCTGGTATTATTTATTATTATTATTTACTTTATTATTTTTTTATCACTCTATTTATTTTACTTGTACATATCTACCTACCTCCTCCAGGAGGCCTTCCCAGACTGAGCCCCTTCCTTCCTCTCCCCCTCGTCCCCCTCTCCATCCCCCCCATCTTACCTCCTTCCCTTCCCCACAGCACCTGTATATATGTATATATGTTTGTACATATTTTTTTACTCTATTTATTTATTTATTTTATTTGTACATATCTATTCTATTTATTTTATTTTGTTAGTATGTTTGGTTTTGTTCTCTGTCTCCCCCTTTTAGACTGTGAGCCCACTGTTGGGTAGGGACTGTCTCTATATGTTGCCAATTTGTACTTCCCAAGCGCTTAGTACAGTGCTCTGCACATAGTAAGCACTCAATAAATACGATTGATGATGATGATGATGATATCTATTCTGTTTATTTTATTTTGTTAGTATGTTTGGTTTTGTTCTCTGTCTCCCCCTTTTAGACTGTGAGCCCACTGTTGGGGAGGGACTGTCTCTCGATGTTGCCAACCTGGACTTCCCAAGCGCTTAGTACAGTGCTCTGCACACAGTAAACGCTCAATAAATATGATTGATGATGATGATGATGTTGGGTAGGGACTGTATATGTTGCCAACTTGGACTTCCCAAGCGCTTAGTACAGTGCTTTGCACACAGTAAGCGCTCAAAAAATATGATTGATTGATGATTGATTGGTAGTTCCTTGGGGAGGTGCAGCCCTTTGCCGATGATTGAAATCTTTTCGTGGCGTGCAGCCTTGTTCGGGTGAAGGGCTTTGTTTTAGAGACATGCCCGTCTTCTTGCCATCATCCTCTTCCAAGGCCTGGTCATCAGCGAAGAGTGACTCCTGAACGGCTGATGCGAGGATGCTCAAAAACGCCCCTCATCATCATCATCATCATCAATCGTATTTATTGAGCGCTTATTATGTGCAGAGCACTGTACTAAGCGCTTGGGAAGTACAAATTGGCAACATATAGAGACAGTCCCTACCCAACAGTGGGCTCACAGTCTAGACTGAATGAATTACCTTGTATCCCCCCCACCAGTGCTTACAACAGTGCTTGGCTTGGCACATAGTAAGCACTTACCAAGTACCATTATTATTATAGGCGAGATTGAGGTAAGTGCTCAATTCATTCATTCATTCATTCAATCGTATTTATTGAGCGCTTACTGTGTGCAGAGCACTGTACTAAGCACTTGGGAAGTACAAGTTGGCAACATGTAGAGACCCAACAGTGGGCTCACAGTCTAGATTGAATGAATTACCTTGTATCCCCCCACCCCCAGCGCTTACAACAGTGCTTGGCACATAGTAAGCACTTACCAAGTACCATTATTATTATAGGCGAGATTGAGGTAAGTGCTCAATTCATTCATTCATTCACTCAATCGTATTTATTGAGCGCTTACTGTGTGCAGAGCACTGTACTAAAGCGCTTGGGAAGTACAAGTTGGCAACATGTAGAGACCCAACAGTGGGCTCACAGTCTAGACTGAATGAATTACCTTGTATCCCCCCCACCCAGTGCTTACAACAGTGCTTGGCACGTAGTAAGCGCTTGCCACGTACCATTATTATTAAAGACGAGATCAGCGCTCAATAAATACGACTGATTGATTGATTGATCGAGGTAGAGAGAGAAGGTTGGCATTAGATAAGCGGAGTGCGCAGGCTGGGCCGGAGGAGGATTTTGAGCAGCAGCAGCAATCAATCAATCATATTTATTGAGCGCTTACTGTGTGCAGAGCATCATCAATCATCATAATCAATCGTATTTATTGAGCGCTTACTGTGTGCAGAGCACTGTACTAAGCGCTTGGGAAGTACAAATTGGCAACATATAGAGACAGTCCCTACCCAACAGTGGGCTCACAGTCTAAATGGGGGAGACAGAAAACAAAACCAAACATACTAACAAAATAAAATAAATAGAATAGATATGTACAAGTAAAATAAATAAATAAATAGAGTAATAAATATGTACAAATATGTACTAAGCACTTGGGAAGTACAAGTTGGCAACATGTAGAGACAGTCCCTACCCAACAGTGGGCTCACAGTCTAGACTGAATGAATTACCTTGTATCCCCCCCACCCAGCGCTTACAACAGTGCTTGGCACATAGTAAGCGCTTCCCAAGTACCATTATTATTATAGACGAGATCAGCGCTCAATAAATATGACTGATCGATTGATCGAGGTAGGGAGAGAAGGCTGGCATTAGATAAGTGGAGTGCGCGGGCTGGGCTGGAGGAGGATTTTGAGCAGCAGCAGCAATCAATCAATCAATCGTATTTATTCATTCATTCAATCGTATTTATTGAGCGCTTACTGTGTGCAGAGCACTGTACTAAGCGCTTGGGAAGTACAAGTTGGCAACATGTAGAGACAATCCCTACCCAACAGTGGGCTCACAGTCTAGACTGAATGAATTACCTTGTATCCCCCGACTCCCAGCGCTTACAACAGAGCTTGGCACCTAGTAAGCGCTTCCCAAGTACCATTACTATTATAGACGAGATCAGCGCTCAATAAATACGACTGATCGATTGATCGAGGTAGGGAGAGAAGGTTGGCATTAGATAAGCGGAGTGCGCAGGCTGGGCCGGAGGAGGATTTTGAGCAGCAGCAGCAATCAATCAATCAATCAATCGTATTTATTCATTCATTCATTCAATTGTATTTATTGAGCGCTTGCTGTGTGCAGAGCACTGTACTAAGCGCTGGGGAAGTACAAGTTGGCAACATGTAGAGACAGTCCCTACCCAACAGTGGGCTCAAAGTCTAGACTGAATGAATTACCTTGTATCCCCCCACCCCCAGCGCTTACAACAGAGCTTGGCACATAGTAAGCACTTCCCAAGTACCATTGTTATTATAGACGAGATCAGTGCTCAATAAATACGATTGATCGATTGATCGAGGTAGGGAGAGAAGGTTGGCATTAGATAAGCGGAGTGCACGGGCTGGGCCGGAAGAGGATTTTGAGCAGCAGCAACAATCAATTAATCAATCATATTTATTGAGCGCTTACTATGTGCACAGCATCATCAACCGTCATCATCAATCGTATTTATTGAGCGCTTACTGTGTGCAGAGCACTGTACTAAGCGCTTGGGAAGTACAAATTGGCAACATATAGAGACAGTCCCTACCCAACAGTGGGCTCACAGTCTAAAAGGGGGAGACAGAGAACAAAACCAAACATACTAACAAAATAAAATAAATAGAATAGATATGTACAAGTAAAATAAATAAATAGAGTAATAAATATGTACAAATATGTACTAAGCGCTTGGGAAGTACAAGTTGGCAACATGTAGAGACGGTCCCTACCCAACAGTGGGCTCACAGTCTAGGCTGAATGAATTACCTTGTATCCCCCCCACCAGTGCTTACAACAGTGCTTGGCACATAGTAAGCACTTACCAAGTACCATTATTATTATAGGGGAGATTGAGGTAAGTGCTCAATTCATTCATTCATTCATTCATTCAATTGTATTTATTGAGTGCTTACTGTGTGCAGAGCACTGTACTAAAGCGCTTGGGAAGTACAAGTAGAGACCCAACAGTGGGCTCACAGTCTAGACTGAATGAATTACCTTGTATCCTCCCCCCCCGCCAGCGCTTACAACAGAGCTTGGCACATAGTAAGCGCTTCCCAAGTACCATTACTATTATAGACAAGATCAGCACTCAATAAATACGACTGATCGATTGATCGAGGTAGGGAGAGAAGGCTGGCATCAGATCATCATCATCATCATCATCATCAATCGTATTTATTGAGCGCTTCCTATGTGCAGAGCACTGGACTAAGAGACAGTCCCTACCCAACAGTGGGCTCACAGTCTAAAAGGGGGAGACAGAGAACAAAACCAAACATACTAACAAAATAAAATAAATAGAATAGATATGTACAAGTAAAATAAATAAATAAATAAATAGAGTAATAAATACGTACAAATATGTACTGAGCGCTTGGGAAGTCCAAGTTGGCAACATGTAGAGACAGTCCCTACCCAAAAGTGGGCTCACAGTCTAGACTGAATGAATTACCTTGTATCCCCCCACCCCCAGCGCTTACAACAGAGCTCGGCCCATAGTAAGCGCTTCCCAAGTACCATTATTATTATAGACGAGATCAGTGCTCAATAAATACGACTGATCGATTGATCGAGGTAGGGAGAGAAGGCTGGCATCAGATCATCATCATCATCAATCATATTTATTGAGCGCTTACTATGTGCAGAGCACTGGACTAAGAGACAGTCCCTACCCAACAGTGGGCTCACAGTCTAAAAGGGGGAGACAGAGAACAAAACCAAACATACTAACAAAATAAAATAAATAGAATAGATATGTACAAGTAAAATAAATAAATAAATAAATAGAGTAATAAATACGTACAAATATGTACTGAGCGCTTGGGAAGTACAGGTTGGCAACATATAGAGACAGTCCCTACCCAACAGTGGGCTCACAGTCTAGACTGAATGAATTACCTTGTATCCCCCCACCCCCAGCGCTTACAACAGAGCTCGGCCCATAGTAAGCGCTTCCCAAGTACCATTATTATTATAGACGAGATCAGCGCTCAATAAATATGACTGATCGATTGATTGAGGTAGGGAGAGAAGGCCGGCATCAGATCATCATCATCATCAATCGTATTTATTGAGCGCTTACTATGTGCAGAGCACTGGACTAAGAGACAGTCCCTACCCAACAGTGGGCTCACAGTCTAAAAGGGGGAGACAGAGAACAAAACCAAACATACTAACAAAATAAAATTAATAGAATAGATAGGTACAAGCAAAATAAATAAATAAATAAATAAATAGAGTAATAAATACGTACAAATATGTACTGAGCGCTTGGGAAGTCCAAGTTGGCAACATGTAGAGACAGTCCCTACCCAACAGTGGGCTCACAGTCTAAAAGGGGGAGACAGAGAACAAAACCAAACACACTAACAAAATAAAATAAATAGAATAGATATGTACAAGTAAAATAAATAAATAAATAGAGTAATAAATATGTACAAATATGTACTGAGCGCTTGGGAAGTCCAAGTTGGCAACATGTAGAGACAGTCCCTACCCAACAGTGGGCTCACAGTCTAGACTGAATGAATTACCTTGTATCCCCCCACCCCCAGCGCTTACAACAGAGCTTGGCCCTTCCCACGTACCATTATTATTATAGACGAGATCAGCGCTCAATAAATACGATTGATGGATTGATCGAGGTAGGGAGAGAAGGTTGGCATTAGATAAGCGGAGTGTGCGGGCTGGGCCGGAGGAGGATTTTGAGCAGCAGCAGCAATCAATTAATCAATCATATTTATTGAGCGCTTACTATGTGCACAACATCATCAACCGTCATCATCAATCGTATTTATTGAGCACTTACTGTGTGCAGAGCACTGTACTAAGGGCTTGGGAAGTACAAATTGGCAACATATAGAGACAGTCCCTACCCAACAGTGGGCTCACAGTCTAAAAGGGGGAGACAGAGAACAAAACCAAACATACTAACAAAATAAAATAAATAGAATAGATAGGTACAAGTAAAATAAATAAATAGAGTAATAAATACGTACAAATATGTACTGAGCGCTTGGGAAGTCCAAGTTGGCAACATGTAGAGACAGTCCCTACCCAACAGTGGGCTCACAGTCTAAAAGGGGGAGACAGAGAACAAAACCAAACATACTAACAAAATAAAATAAATAGAATAGATATGTACAAGTAAAATAGAGTAATAGATAAGCGGAGTGCGCGGGCTGGGCCGGAGGAGGATCTTGAGCGGCGGCGGTCCCCGCACCCACCTGGTCGTACTCGGAGGCTCCGGGGTACAGAGGCCAGCCCAGGAACAGCTCTGCGATGACGCAGCCCAGGGACCACATGTCGATGGCCTCGCAGAACGGCAAGCCCAGGATGATCTCGGGGGCCCTGGAACGGAAGACCGGAGAGCCGCTCAGTCCCGCACCGGGCCGGGCCGTCCCGGGAGCGGCGGGCACCCGGGGCTTGGCCAGCCTGGGGACGGGACCCCGCTCGGCGGGGAAGGATGGAAGCCACCGTGCCAATCGTCCGCCAAGAGGCCCCGACGACCCCCGCCGATCCGTCCCCTTGGGGGTCGCCGCCCCATCCTCCCAAGACCCAGCGGAGGGGAATCTCCGGAAGACCCCCAAACTGGCACTGCGGTACTCGCCCGATCCCACCCTGGGTGCGGGCGCCCAAGTAGGACAGGGACTGTACCCGCCCTGGTTGCCTTGCACACTTGGTGCAGTGCCAAACGTAGTAACAAGATAAAATAAATAGAATAGATATGTACAAGTAAAATAAATAAATACAGTAATAAATCCGTACAAACATATATACAGGTGCTGTGGGGAAGGGAAGGAGGCAAGGTGAAAACAATAAAGACACCGTCCCTCGGTGGGCTTGAACCACCAACCTTTCGGTTAACAGCCGAACGCGCTGACTGATGGCGCCACAGAAACCCTTAGTTTCCCAAGCGCTTGGTACAGTGCTCTGCACACAGTAATCAATCAATCAATCGTATTTATTGAGCGCTTACTGTGTGCAGAGCACTGGACTAAGCGCTTGGGAAGCCCAGGTTGGCAACATCTAGAGACGGTCCCTACCCAACAGTGGGCTCACAGTCTAAAAGGGGGAGGCTAAAAGGGGGCTAAGCACACAGTAAGCACTTAACATAACAATAATTGGGATATTTGTTGAGCACCTACTACATCCCATTTCACCCCCCCACCTTACCCCCGTCCCCTCCCCACTTTCATTCATTCACTCGTATTTATTGAGCGCTTACTGTGTGCACAGCACTGGACTAAGCGCTTGGGAAGCCCAGGTTGGCAACATCTAGAGACGGTCCCTACCCAACAGTGGGCTCACAGTATAAAAGGGGGAGGCTAAAAGGGGGATAAGCACACAGTAATCACTTAACATAACGATAATTGGGATATTTGTTGAGCACCTACTGTCCCCCCCCCCCCGCCTTACCCCCATCCCCTCCCCACTTTCATTCATTCATTCAATCGTATTTATTGAGAGCTTACTGTATGCAGAGCACTGGACTAAGCGCTGGGGAAGGACAAGTTGACAACATATAGAGACGGTCCTTACCCAACATTCATTCATTCATTCAATCGTATTCATTGAGCGCTTACTGTGTGCAGAGCACTGGACTAAGCGCTGGGCAAGTTGACAACATATAGAGACGGTCCCTACTCAACATTCATTCATTCATTCATTCATATTTATTGAGTGCTTATGTGTGCAGAGCACTGGACTAAGCGCTGGGGAAGGACAAGTTGACAACATATAGAGACGGTCCTTACCCAACATTCATTCATTCATTCAATCGTATTCATTGAGCGCTTACTGTGTGCAGAGCACTGGACTAAGCACTTGGGAAGGACAAGTAGACAACATATAGAGACGGTCCCTACCCAACATTCATTCATTCATTCAATCGTATTTACTGAGCGCTTACTGTGTGCAGAGCACTGGACTAAGCGCTGGGCAAGTTGACAACATATAGAGACGGTCCCTACTCAACATTCATTCATTCATTCATTCGTATTTATTGAGTGCTTATGTGTGCAGAGCACTGGACTAAGCGCTGGGGAAGGACAAGTTGACAACATATAGAGACGTCCCTACCCAACATTCATTCATTCATTCAATCACATTCATTGAGCGCTTACTGTGTGCAGAGCACTGGACTAAGCGCTGGGGAAGGACAAGTTGACAACATATAGAGACGGTCCCTACCCAACATTCATTCATTCATTCAATCGTATTTATTGAGCGCTTACTGTGTGCAGAGCACTGGACTAAGCGCTGGGGAAGGACAAGCTGGCAACATCTAGAGATGGTCCCTACCCAACAGCGGGCTCACAGTCTAGAAGGGGGAGACAGAACAAAACAAAACATATTAACAAAATAAAATAAATAGAATAAATATGTACCAATAAATAAATAGAGTAATGAATACATACAAACATATATACATATATACAGGTGCTGCTCAATTGAATGAATGAACTGACTTGTCCAAGGTCACACAGCTGACAAGCGGCGGAGCTGGGATTAGAACCCACGACCTCCGGCTCCCCGGCCTGTGCTCTTTCCACTGAGCCACGCTGCTTCAATCAATCAATCAATCGTATTTATTGAGCGCTTACTGTGTGCAGAGCACTGGACTAAGCGCTTGGGAAGTCCAAGTTGGCAACATATAGAGACGGTCCCTACCCAACAGTGGGCTCACAGTCTAAAAGGTGGGCTCTCTGCTTGGTAGACACGTCCCCTGCCCACGATTAGCTTACGCCCAGTAAGCGCTTGATAAATACCATCGACGATACCGGCTCTGTTGTCAGGAACTCTCCCAAGCGCTCAGTACAGTCCTCTGCCCACGGTGAGCGATCAGTCAACAGCACCGATTGATTGCCTGTTTAATGGGCGTACGGGGGTGGGCGGCGGGAAAGGGCAGGACGCCTCCAGTGTGTCAGCCCGCTGTTGGGTAGGGACCGTCTCTATATGTTGCCAACTTGGACTTGGAGAAGCAGCGTGGCTCAGTGGAAAGAGACCGGGCTTTGGAGTCAGAGGTCAGGGGTTCGAATCCCGGCTCTGCCAACTGTCAGCTGGGTGACTTTGGGCAAGTCGCTTCACTTCTCTGGGCCTCCGTTACCTCATCTGTAAAATGGGGATTAAGACTGTGAGCCCCCTGTGGGACAACCTGATCACCTTGTAACCTCCCCAGCGCTTAGAACAGTGCTTTGCACATAGTAAGCGCTTAATAAATGCCATTATTATTATTATTCCCACAAGCGATTAGTACAGTGCACTGCACACAGTAAGCGCCCTCCTTCCTCTCCCTCTCCTCCCCCCCTCCATTCCCCCGCCTTACCTCCTTCCCTTCCCCACAGCACCTGTATAGATGTATATATGTTTGTACAGATTTATTACTCTATTTATTTATTTTACTTGTACATATCTATTTATTTTATTTTGTTAATACGTTTGGTTTTGTTGTCTGTCTCCCCCTTCTAGACTGTGAGCCCACTGTTGGGTAGGGACCGCCTCTAGATGTTGCCGACTTGGACTTCCCAAGCGCTTGGTCCAGTGCTCTGCACACAGTAAGTGCTCAATAAATACGACAATGAATGAATGAATTTATTTTATTTGTACATATTTATTCTATTTATTTTATTTTGTTAATATCGTTTGTTTTGTTCTCTGTCTCCCCCTTCTAGACTGTGAGCCCGCTGTTGGGTAGGGACCGTCTCTAGATGTCGCCGACTTGGACTTCCCAAGCGCTTGGTCCAGTGCTCTGCACACAGTAAGCGCTCAATAAATACTATTGAATGAATGAATCAATTTATTTTATTTGTACATATTTATTCTATTTATTTTATTTTGTTAACATCTTTTGTTTTGTTGTCTGTCTCCCCGTTTTAGACTGTGAGCCCACTGTTGGGTAAGGACCGTCTCTAGATGTTGCCGACTTGGACTTCCCAAGCGCTTGGTCCAGTGCTCTGCACACAGTAAGCGCTCAATAAATACAACTGAATGAATGAATGAATTTATTTTAGTTGTACATATTTATTCTATTTATTTTATTTTGTTAATATCTTTTGTTTTGTTCTCTGTCTCCCTCTTCTAGACTGTGAGCCCACTGTTGGGTAGGGACTGCCTCTAGATGTTGCCGACCTGGACTTCCCAAGCGCTTGGTCCAGTGCTCTGCACACAGTAAGCGCTCGATAAATACGATTGATTGATTGATAAATACGATTGAATGGATGAATGGTGGCTCTCTGCCACTGTAGCCCCCTGTGCCATGTTGCCACCCCAAAGAGGGGCTGGGGACCAGGCATAACTTGTTTGTGCTCCCCAGGCCTGTTGTTCCTGCCAAAAGCCGGTTCTCCGCTGGACGGCCTGGAAATCGACCCATCCTCCCGTCCCACCCTCCACGCTGAAAAGCAGCGTGGCTCCGTGGAAAACGGCCCGGGCTTCGGAGACGGAGGTCATGGGTTCAAATCCCGGCTCCGCCACTTAATAATTATGGCATTTATTAAGCGCTTACTATGTGCCAAGCACTGTTCTAAGCGCTGGGGAGGTGACAAGGTGAACAATTTGTCCCACGGGGGGCTCACAGTCTTCATCCCCATTTTCCAGTTGAGGGAACTGAGGCCCAGAGAAGTGAAGTGACTTGCCCAAAGTCACGCAGCTGACAAGTGGCGGAGCCGGGATTCGAACCCGTGACCTCCGACTCCAAAGCCTATGCTCTTTCCACTGAGCCACGCCGCTTCTTTAAGCCACTTGTCAGCCGGGTGACTGTGGGCTATTTGTACTTCCCAATTTGTACTTCCCAAGCGCTTAGTGCAGTGCTCTGCACACAGTAAGCGCTCAATAAATACGATTGATGATGATGATGATGATGGGCGAGTCACTTCACTTCTCTGAGCCTCAGTGCCCTCATCTGTCAAACGGGGATGAAGACTGAGAGCCCCCCCGCGGGACAACCCGATCGCCTTGTAACCTCCCGTGCACATAATAAGCGCTTAAGAAATGTCATCTATGTGCTCTGCACATAAATGCCATCATTGTTGTTATTATTATCACCCTCCGCCGTTCTGCACATCTTCATTTTCCTTTCCGTGTGTCCTGCTGGAGCTTCCTAGGACCACGGCGGATTTGGTTGATTTCTTTGTGTCTGCGTCCATCAGCCGTGGCCTGCCAGCCACTGCGGAGAGGAGAAAGCCCCTGGGGCACGGGGGAAAATCCCGGGAATTTGTCCGGTCCGGTCGTTTGTATCCGTTGACCGGGGGCGGCGGGGGCCTCCCACTCTGAGTCCGGCCACCGGACATTTGTCTCCACTGCTCACGGCGATTAGGAGAATAAACAGAGACAGATGCCTCGAATAGGGGAGCATTTTATCAGAAATAATAATAATAATTATAATAAAGATGGCACTTGTTAAGCACTTACTATGTGCAGAGCACTGTTCTAAGCGCTGGGGGGGGGATACAAGGTGATCAAGTTGTCCTACGTGGGGCTCACAGTCTTAATCCCCATTTTCCAGATGAGGGAACTAAGGCTCAGAGAAGTGAAGTGACTTCATCATCATCATCATCATCATCATCATCATCAATCGTATTTATTGAGCGCTTACTGTGTGCAGAGCACTGGACTAAGCGTTTGGGAAGTCCAAGTTGGCAACATAGAGAGATGGTCCCTACCCAACAGTGGGCTCACAGTCTAAAAGGGGGAGACGGAGAACAAAACCAAACATACCAACAAAATAAAATAAATAGAATAGATATGTACAAGTAAAATAAAGAAATAGAGTAATAAATAGGTACAGACATCTATACAGGTGCTGTGGGGAAGGGAAGGAGGTAAGATGGGGGAGGATGGAGAGGGGGACGAGGGGGAGAGGAAGGAAGGGGCTCAGTCTGGGAAGGCCTCCTGGAGGAGGTGAGCTCTCAGTAGGGCCGTGTGACTTGCCCAAGGTCACACAGCAGACGTGAGGCGGAGCCGGGATTCGAACCCATGACCTCTGGCTCCAAAGCCTGGGCTCTTTCCACTGAGCCACGCTGCTTCTCTTAAAGGAAGGGCGCATTGAAGTTCCTTCATTCAATCGTATTTATTGAGCGCTGACTGTGTGCAGAGCACTGGACTAAGCGCTTGGGAAGTACAAGTTGGCAACATAGAGAGACGGTCCCTACCCGACAGTGGGCTCACGGTCTAGAAGTTGGGACCACAAGAAGGTGGGAAAGCAGCGTGGCTCAGTGGAAAGAGCCTGGGCTTTGGAGTCGGAGGTCAGGGGTTCAATGAGGTCATGGGACCTGTATTTATGTACATATCATCATCATCATCATCAATCGTATTTATTGAGCGCTTACTGTGTGCAGAGCACTGGACTAAGCTCTTGGGAAGTACAAGTTGGCAACATGTAGAGACAGTCCCTACCCAACAGTGGGCTCACAGTCTAGAAGGGGGAGACGGAGAACAAAACCAAACATACTAACAAAATAAAATAAATAGAATAGATATGTACAAGTAAAATAAATATATAAATAGAGTAATGAATATATACACAGTCAGAGGTCATGGGTTCAATGAGGTCATGGGACCTGTATATATGTATATATGTTTGTACATATTTATTACTCTATTTATTTATTTATTTATTTTACTTGTACATACCTATTCTATTTATTTTATTTTGTTAGTATGTTTGGTTTTGGTCTCTATCTCCCCCTTCTAGACTGTGAGCCCGCTGTTGGGTAGGGACTGTCTCTATATGTTGCCAACCTGTACTTCCCAAGCGCTTAGTACAGTGCTCTGCACACAGTAAGCACTCAATAAATACGACTGATTGATTGATTGTACGTATCTATTCTATTTATTTTATTTTTTTAATATGTTTGGCTTTGTTCTCTGTCTCCCCCTTCTAGACTGTGAGCCCACTGTTGGGTAGGGACCGTCTCTATATGTTGCCAACTTGTACTTCCCAAGCGCTTAGTACAGTGCTCTGCACACAGTAAAAGCTCAATAAATACGATTGATTGATTGTACATATCTATTCTATTGATTTTATTTTGTTAATATGTTTGGTTTTGTTCTCTGTCTCCCCCTTTTAGACTGTGAGCCCACCGCTGGGTAGGGACTGTCTCTATATGTTGCCAACTTGTACTTCCCAAGCGCTTAGTACAGTGCTCTGCACACAGTAAAAGCTCAATAAATACGATTGATTGATTGTACATATCTATTCTATTGATTTTATTTTGTTAATATGTTTGGTTTTGTTCTCTGTCTCCCCCTTCTAGACTGTGAGCCCAATGCTGGGTAGGGACCGTCTCTATATGTTGCCAACTTGGAATTCCCAAGTGCTTAGTACAGTGCTCTGCACACAGTAAGCACTCAATAAATACGATTGACTGATTGATTGATTGACTGATTGAATCAAATCCCAGCTCTGCCAGTTGTCAGCTGTGTGACTCTGGGCAAGTCACTTAACTTCTCTGTGCCTCAGTGACCTCATCTGGAAAATGGGGATTAAGTCTGTGAGCCCCACGTGGGACAACTTGATTACCTTGTATCTACCCCAGTGTTTAGAACAGTGCTTGGCACATAGTAAGCGCTTAATAAATGCCATCATTATTATTATTATTAGTAGTAGTAGGTAGTAGTAGCAGTTATGGTATATATTGACCTCCCACTAGGTGCAAAGCACTGAACTAAAACCAGTTCTTTTTTATGGTGCTTGGTAAGCACTTAGTATGTGCCGGGTGCTGTACTAAGCGCTGGGATAGATGCAAGCTAATCAGCGTCATTCAGTCGTATTTATTGAGCGCTTACTGTGAGCAGAGCGCTGTATTAATCGCTGCGGTAGATACAAGCTAATCAGCGTCATTCAATCGTATTTATTGAGCGCTTACTGTGAGCAGAGCGCTGTATTAAGCGCTGGGGTAGATCCAAGCTAATCAGCGTCATTCAGTCGTATTTATTGAGCGCTTACTGTGAGCAGAGCGCTGTATTAAGCGCTGGGGTAGATCCAAGCTAATCAGCGTCATTGTCGTATTTATTGAGCGCTTACTGTGAGCAGAGCGCTGTATTAAGCGCTGGGGTAGATCCAAGCTAATCAGCGTCATTCAATCGTATTTATTGAGCGCTGTGAGCAGAGCGCTGTATAAAGCACTGGGGCAGATACAAGCTAATCAGCATCATCCAATCGTATTTATTGAGCACTTACTGTGAGCAGAGCGCTGTATTAAGCGCTGGGGTAGATACAAGCTAATCAGCGTCATTCAGTCGTATTTATTGAGCGCTTACTGTGAGCAGAGCGCTGTACTAAGCGCTGGGATAGATGCAAGCTAATCAGCGTCATTCAGTCGTATTTATTGAGCGCTTACTGTGAGCAGAGCGCTGTATTAAGCGCTTGGAGAGTACAATTCAGCAACAAAGAGCGACTACCCCTGCCCACAGCGGGCTCGCAGTCTAGAAGACATACTCCATGTCCTATGTGGGGCTCACGATCCTAACCTCCGTTTTACAGATGAGGTAACTGAGGCACAGAGAAGTTGATTGGTTTGCCCGAAGTCACACAGCAGGCAAGAGGCGGAGCTATGATTAAAACCTTTTGACTAAATCAACCAAATCATATTCATCATCAATTGTATTTATTGAGCGCTTACTGAGTGCAGTATTCATCGAATGCTTACTGTGTGCTTGGGAGAGTACTGTGTGCTTAGAGAAGCAGCGTGGCTCAGTGGAAAGAGCCCGGGCCTTGGAGTCAGAGGTCGTGGGTTCAAATCCCAGCTCCGCCACTTGTCAGCTGTGTGACTTTGGGCAAGTCACTTCACTTCTCTGGGCCTCAGTTCCCTCACCTGGAAAATGGGGATTAAGACTGTGAGCCCCCCATGGGACAACCTCATCACCTTGTAACCTCCCCAGCGCTTAGAACAGTGCTTAATAAATGCTATCATTATTATTATTATTATTACAACAGAGACCAATCAATCAATCGTATTTATTGAGCGCTTACTGTGTGCAAAGCACTGTACTAAGCGCTTGGGAAGTCCAAGTTGGCAACATTTAGAGACAGCAGCGTGGCTTAGTGGAAAGAGCCCGGGCTTGGGAGTCAGAGGCCGTGGGTTCTAATCCCGGCTCCGCCACTTGTCGGCTGGGTAACCTGGGGCAAGCCACTTAAATTCTCCGTGCCTCAGTTATCTCATCTGCAAAATGGGGATTAAGACTGTGAGCCTCACGTGGGCTAGCCTGATTACCTTGTACCTACGCCAGTTCTTAGAACAGTGCTTGGCAAATAGTAAGCAGAGAAGCTTTGGGTTCAAATCCCGGCTCCGCCAACTGTCAGCTGTGTGGCTTGGGGCAAGTCACTTCACTTCTCTGGGCCTCAGTTCCCTCATCTGTAAAATGGGGATGAAGACTGTGAGCCCCCCGTGGGACAACCTGATCACCTTGTAACCTCCCCAGTGCTTAGAACAGTGCTTTGCACATAGTAAGCGCTTAATAAATGCCATTATTATTATTAAGCACTTAACAAATACCACAATTATTATTATTATTAGTTGGTAGGCTCCCTTCCCACAATGACCTGCTCTACTAGGCCACGCTGCTTCTCAATCCTCAATTATGCAATTACTTGCATAAGTATGCCCCACTTTTTGGCATAATTCCTACAATTCAAAGACAGGGGAGGAGCTATTATACAGGGAAAGAAGTCTAATAAGGGGAAGGGGACAAAAAAGAGAAAAGGAGGAGGAAAGGAGGGAGGAGCTATTATAGAGGGAAAGAAGTCTAATAAGGGGAAGAGGACAAAAAAGAGAAAAGGAGGAGGAAAGGAGGAAGGAGCTATTATACGGGGAAAGAAGTCTAATAAGGGGAAGAGGACAAAAAAGAGTATAAAAAGGAGGAGGAAAGGAGGGAGGAGCTATCATACGGGGAAAGAAGTCTAATAAGGGGAAGAGGACAAAAAAGAGAAAAGGAGGAGGAAAGGAGGAAGGAGCTATTATAGAGGGAAAGAAGTCTAATAAGGGGAAGAGGACAAAAAAGAGAATAAAAAGGAGGAGGAAAGGAGGGAGGAGCTATTATGCAGGGAAAGAAGTCTAATAAGGGGAAGAGGACAAAAAAGAGAATAAAAAGGAGGAGGAAAAGAGGGAGGAGCTATTATACAGGGAAAGAAGTCTAATAAGGGGAAGAGGACAAAAAAGAGAAAAGGAGGAGGAAAGGAGGGAGGAGCTACTATACAGGGAAAGAAGTCTAATAAGGGGAAGAGGACAAAAAAGAGAATAAAAAGGAGGAGGAAAGGAGGGAGGAGCTATTACAGAGGGAAAGAAGTCTAATAAGGGTAAGAGGACAAAAAAGAGAAAAGGAGGAGGAAAGGAGGGAGGAGCTATCATACAGGGAAAGAAGTCTAATAAGGGGAAGAGGACAAAAAAGAGAAAAGGAGGAGGAAAGGAGGGAGGAGCTATTATACAGGGAAAGAAGTCTAATAAGGGGAAGAGGACAAAAAAGAGAATAAAAAGGAAGAGGAAAGGAGGGAGGAGCTTTTATGCAGGGAAAGAAGTCTAATAAGGGGAAGAGGACAAAAAATAGGATAAAAAGGAGGAGGAAAGGAGGGGAGAAGGAAGAGAGGAGGTATAAGAGCACTTGAGATTGCTTTATTACCCTTTCCCAAGTGCTGCATACAATAGATACTTGGTGAATTATGGTAATTTTCCCCAGCCCCCAACCTTTCTGAACTTCCTCTTCCTATCAATCAATGGTGTCTGTTGAACATTTAATCTTCTCAGAGTATTAAACAACTGAGAGAGTATAATAATGTAAGTAGACACGATCCCTGCCTTTAAAAAGCTTACAGTCTAGGGGGGAGGGAGACAGACATTAAGATACAGTACAAGTAAGAGTTTAAAGGTATGTTTGGGAGTATTCAAGCGCTTAGGGGAAGGAGTTTACACAGAAGATGGGGAAACAGGGAAGGAAAATGAGAGATTAGCCGGGGGGAAATGAGAGATAAGTCAGGGAAAGCGTCCTAGAAATGTGATTTTAGGCCTCTTAAAATGGGGAAAGTGATGGTCGGCTGGATTCATTCATTCATTCAATCGAATTTATTGAGCGCTTACTGTGTGCAGAGCACTGTACTAAGCGCTTTGTGAAGGGGGAAGGAGTCCCGGCCTGAGAAAGAGAGAGATGAGCATGAGGCCCAGTGAGTAGGGACACTCAAATCAATACCAGGGACAAAGATACAATCAATCGTATTTGATTGATACAACTGATACAATTGTACAATTTGATACAAGGGGATACAACTCAGTATCCCCTTTGTACAGATTTTCATGTCTGTCTCTCTTGTTGGAGAGGAAAATCATCGTGGGCAGGGGACAAAGCTTGGGCTCCTCTTGTCTGTTCCTGTGGGCTCAATCAAACATATTTACTGAGCATTTACTATGTGGAGAACACTGAACTGAGCGCTTGGGAGAATATGTTTGTACATATTTATTACTCTGTATATACTTATTACTGTATTTATTTTACTTGTACATATTTACTATTCTATTGATTTTATTTTGTTAATATGTTTTGTTTTGTCGCCTGTCTCCCCCTTCTAGACTGTGAGCCCGCTGTTGGGTAGGGACCGTCTCTAGATGTTGCCAACTTGGACTTCCCAAGCGCTTAGTCCAGTGCTCTGCACACCGTAAGCGCTCAATAAATACGATTGAATGAAAGAATGAGTTGGGTAGACGCCTTCCCTGCCCACGATGGGCTTACAGTCTAGAAGGGGAGATGGAGAGTAATATAAATAAATTACGGATATGGACAGATGTGCTGTGGGGCTGAGGGAAGTACACCCAGGAAGCGCTGAGTACATTTTATCATTCATTCAATTGCATTTATTGAGCGCTTACTGTGTGCAGAGCACTGTACTAAGCGCTTGATAATGATAGACATTTATTAAGTGCTTACTATGTGCAAAGCACTGTTCTAAGTGCTGGGGAGGTTACAAGGTGATCAGGTTGTCCCACGGGAGGGCTCACAGTCTTCATCCCCATTTTACAGATGAGGTCACTGAGGCCCAGAGAAGTGAAGTGAAGAAGCACCTGTATATCTGTATATATGTTTGTACATATTTATTACTCTATTTATTTATTTATTTATTTTACTTGTACATATCTATTCTATTTATTTTATTTTGTTAGTATGTTTGGTTTTGTTCTCTGTCTCCCCCTTTTAGACTGTGAGCCCACTGTTGGGTAGGGACTGTCTCTAGATGTTGCCAATCTGTACTTCCCAAGCGTTTAGTACAGTGCTCTGCACACAGTAAGCACTCAATAAATACAACTGATGATGATGATGATGATGAAGTGACTTGCCCAAAGTCACACAGCTGACAGTTGGTGGGGCCGGGATTTGAACCCATGACCTCTGACTCCAAAGCCCGGGCTCTTTCCACTGAGCCATGCTGCTTCTCTGTACTACTGCACTCTCCCAAGTGCTTAGTACAGTGCTCTGCACACAGTAAGTACCCAATAAATACGATTGATGGATTGATTGATTGAAGGATCTAGGAGGAGGATTCCCTGCTGCTCAGGACCCCAAGATGGGAAAACCCCAACCGGTTTCCCAGGCCCACACTGCCCTTTCCCTCTTCGCACCTCCGAGAGAGGAAAAGCGCACCAGTGGTGCGGGGCAAGCAGCCAACTGTCGGCCGGGTGGCTTTGGACAATTCACTTCACTGCTTTGGGCCTCAGTTCCTTCGTCTGCAAAATGGGGATGAAGACTCTGAGCCCCCCGTGGGACAACCGCATCACCTTGTAACCTCCCCACCGCTTAGAACAGGTGTACACCGAGGCCGCGATGCTCGGATTTCACCCCGGGTCACCGTGCCCACTTTCGGCTCCGCTCCCGCAGGCTGGAGGAGGCAAACGGGGAGGGGAAGGAGGGAGGGGAGGAGAAGAGGGGGGTGGAGGGACACGTTGCCACCAGATGGTGTGGGAAGGGGATGCCAAGTCCCCCCTTAATCCTCCTGCTGCCACGGGTGACCCTGTACTGCCCGGGACAGAGCGATGATGGGGCTGTGGTCTGCCCTCCTCTCCCCACCTCCGCTTCAATCCCCCGGCAACAGCATTCAGGGAGGGAGGGAAGAAGCGGACTGTTTTCCAGGCTCCGATTCCTCTTCTGCACCTCCACCACGGCGCCGAGGCCTCACTCTTGGAAAACAATTCCTGGGAATTCCGGGCCTGGAATGCCCTCCCTCTGCCCATCCGCCAAGCTAGCTCTCTTCCTCCCTTCAAGGCCCTACTGAGAGCTCACCTCCTCCAGAAGGCCTTCTCAGACTGAGCCCCTTCCTTCCTCTCCCCCTCATCCCCCTCTCCATCCCCCCCATCTTACCTCCTTCCCTTCCCCACAGCACCTGTATATATGTATATATGTTTGTACATATTTATTACTCTATTTATTTATTTTACTTGTACATATCTATCCTATTTATTTTATTTTGTTAGTATGTTTGGTTTTGTTCTCTGTCTCCCCCTTCTAGACTGTGAGCCCACTGTTGGGTAGGGACTGTCTCTATATGTTGCCAATTTGTACTTCCCAAGCGCTTAGTACAGTGCTCTGCACATAGTAAGCGCTCAATAAATACGATTGACGATGATGATGATGACTGTCTCTATGTGTTGCCAATTTGTACTTCCCAAGCGCTTAGTACAGTGCTCTGCTCATAGTAAGTGCTCAATAAATACTGATCATCATCAATCATATTTACTGATGATGATGTAATCGTACTGATGATGATGATGATGATGGGAACCACCAGCCTTGAGGTGCATGTTGGGCCCAGACACCCGGTTCCCACTTCCCGCGGATTACGGAGAGGTCGCCCGGCTCCCCGGGACGCAATGGAATCGGGATTTTTTTTCCCACCCTGCCTTCACGGGGAGGGGGAAACCGGAAGGCGGGAGGGCAAGCAGCCTGCAGCCACGGGGGTAGGATGTGGTCCCTAAAAGAGCACGTTGGTCGCTCTCCCCCCGCACCCTCTCTCGGGACCCGGGCAAGCAGCGTGGCTCAGTGGAAAGAGCCCGGGCTTTGGAGTCGGAGGTCAGGGGTTCAAATCCCGGCTCCGCCAATTGTCAGCTGGGTGACTTTGGGCAAGTCACTTCACTTCTCTGGGCCTCAGTTCCTTCATCTGTAAAATGGGGATGAAGACTGTGAGCCCCCCCGTGGGACAACCGAATCACCTTGTAACCTCCCCAGTGCTTAGAACAGCCCTTTGCACATAGTAAGCGCTTAATAAATGTCATCATTATTATTATTATTGGACCAACACCCTCCCATTAGAGTGTATCCCCCCCACCAACTGCCACCTAGGCAACTGGGTACTTACACAATTATGGCATTTAAGTGCTTACTATGTGCCAAGAACTGTTCTAAGCACTGGGCTAGATACGAGTTAATCAGGTCGGACATAGTCCCTGTCCCCCATGGGACTTAGGGCCTTAATAGGAGGAAGAACCCCATTTTCATTTGAGGAAACTGAGGCACAGAGAAGTGAAGTGACTTGCCCAAGGTCAGCTAGCAAGCAAGCAGGGGAGCTGGAATTAGATCTGACTCCTGGGCCCGTTCTCTTTCCTTATTCTCCCCTTCATTCGTTCATTCATTCATTCAATCGTATTTATTGAGCGCTTACTGCCAACTTGTACTTCCCAAGCGCTTAGTACAGTGCTCTGCACACAGTAAGCACTCAATAAATACGATTTATTGATTGATTACTGTGTGCAGAGCACTGTACTAAGCGCTTGGGAAACTAAGGGTTTCTGTGGCGCAATCAGTTGGCGCGTTCGGCTGTTAACCGAAAGGTTGGTGGTTCAAGCCCACCCAGGGATGGTGTCTTTATTGTTTTCACCTTGCCTCCTTCCCTTCCCCACAGCACCTGTATATATGTTTGTACGGATTTATTACTCTATTTATTTATTTTACTTGTACATATCTATTCTATTTATTTTATTTTGTTAATATGTTTGGTTTGGTTCTCTGCCTCCCCCTTCTAGACGGTGAGCCCGCTGTTGGGTAGGGATTGTCTCTATCTGTTGCCGAATTGTACTTCCCAAGCGCTTAGTCCGGTGCTCTGCACACAGTAAGCGCTCAATAAATACGATTGAATGAATGAATGAATGTTGGGTAGGGACCATCTCTATATGTTGCCTACTTGGACTTCCCAAGCGCTTAGTACAGTGCTCCGCACATAGTAAGAGCTCGATAAATTCGATTGATTGATTGATTGGGAAGTCCAATTTGGCAACATATAGAGACGGTCCCTACCCAACAGTGGGCTCACAGTCTAGAAGACTTCCATACCCCGTAGCGCGTGTATACACATCTTTACGTTCTCTTATTTCTTCCTCCCTGTATCTGATTCTGTCGTCTGTCACTAGACTGAAAGCTCCTTGCGGGGAGAGATCAAGCCTATTCATCCCATGGTAACGCTCAGTCCAATCCTCCGCACACAGGGCAGGGGCTCAATAAATACTACCGATCGCTGGATCGCTGCTTCTCCCGTTTCCGCTTCCCGGCCCAACCGGGAATTTCGGTCGCAATCGCCCCGGTCATCCTCGGAAGCCGGAGGGCAACGGCTACTGTCAACCCCAAGGGACCTTGGGACGCAACAAGGATGTGGTGGCAACATCTGCAATCTGAGTGACTTTTTCTCTTTTTCCTCTCCCCCTCCCCATCCCCCCCGCCCTCCCTCCTTCCCCTCCCCACAGCACCTGGATATATTCACTCATTCATTCAGTCGTATTTATTGAGCGCTTACTGTGTGCGGAGCCCTGGACTAAGCGCTTGGGAAGTCCAAGTTGGCAACATCTAGAGCCGGTCCCTACCCAACAGTGGGCTCACAGTCTGGAAGGGGGAGACAGAGGACAAAACAAAACATATTAACAAAATAAAATAAATAGAATATGTACAAGTAAAATAAATAAATAGAGTAATAAATCCGTACAAACATCTATATCAGTAGATCAAACATCAATCGCTCAATAAATATGATTAAATGAATGAATGAACAGCCCTGGGTCAGGCAGAAAACTTCCCTGGATGCCCAGGTGTCTCCGGGGTCATCTCTATCTGTCCCACTCCCTTCTTGGAGGCTCATGAGGGATTAATTAATTAATTAATTAATTCATTCATTCATTCGTATTTATTGAGCGCTTACTGTGTGCGGAGCACTGTACTAAGCGCTTGGGAAGTCCAAGTTGGCAACATCTAGAGACGGTCCCTACCCAACAGTGGGCTCACAGTCTAGGAGGGGGAGCCAGAGAACAAAACAGATTAACAAAATAAAATAAATAGAATAAATATGTACAAATAAAATAGAGTAATAAATCCGTACAAACATCTATACATATATACAGGTGCTGTGGGGAAGGGAAGGAGGTAAGGCGGGGGGCATGGAGAGGGGGAGGAGGGGGAGAGGAAGGAGGGTATATATGTCTGCACAGATTTATTACTCTATTTATTTTACTCGTACATATTTACTATTCTATTTATTTTGTTAATGAGGTGCAGCTGGCTTTGTTTCTATTTATTCTGATGACCTGACACCTGTCCACATGTTTTGTCTTGCCGTCCGTCTCCCCCTTCTAGACCGTGAGCCTGTTGTTGGGTAGGGACTGTCTCTATAGGTCGCCGATTCCCAAGCGCTTAGTCCAGTGCTTTGCACACAGGAAGCGCTCAATAAATATGATTGAATGAATGAATGAACAACCCTGGGTCAGGCAGAAAACTTCCCTCGATGCCCAGGTGTCTCCGGGGTCATCTCTATCTGTCCCACTCCCTTCTTGGAGGCTCACGAGGGATTCATTCATTCATTCATTCAATCGTATTTATTGAGCTCTTACTGTGTGCGGAGCACTGGACTAAGCGCTTGGGAAGTCCAAGTTGGCAACATCTAGAGACGGTCCCTACCCAACAGCGGGCTCACAGTCTAGAAGGGGGAGACAGAGAACAAAACCAAACATATTAACAAAATAAAATAAATAGAATATGTACAAGTAAAATAGAGTAATAAATCCGTACAAACATATATACATATATACAGGTGCTGTGGGGAAGGGAAGGAGGCAAGGCAGGGGGCATGGAGAGGAGGAGGAGGGGGAGAGGAAGGAGGGTATATATGTCTGCACAGATTTATTACTCTATTTATTTTACTTGTACATATTTACTATTCTATTTATTTTGTTAATGAGGTGCAGCTAGCTTTATTTCTATTTATTCTGATGACCTGACACCTGTCCACATGTTTTGTCTTGCTGTCCATCTCCCCCTTCTAGACTGTGAGCCCGTTGTTGGGTAGGGACTGTCTCTATAGGTCGCCGATTCCCAAGCGCTTAGTCCAGTGCTTTGCACACAGGAAGCGCTCAATAAATATGATTGAATGAATGAATGAACAACCCTGGGTCAGGCCGAAAACTTCCCTCGATGCCCAGGTGTCTCCGGGGTCATCTCTATCTGTCCCACTCCCTTCTTGGAGGCTCACGAGGGATTCATTCATTCATTCATTCATTCAATCGTATTTATTGAGCACTTACTGTATGCAGAACACTGTACAAAGCGCTTGGGAAGTCCAAGTTGGCAACATATAGAGACGGTCCCTACCCAACAGTGGGCTCACAGTCTAGAAGGGGGAGACAGACAACAAAACCAAACATATTAACAAAATAAAATAAATAGAATAGGTACAAGTAAAATCAATAGAGTAATAAATCCGTACAAACATATATACATATATACAGGTGCTGTGGGGAAGAGAAGGAGGTAAGGTCGGGGGGTGGAGAGGGGGAGGAGGGGGAGAGGAAGGAGGGTATATATGTCTACACAGATTTATTACTCTGCTTATTTTACTTGTACATATTTACTATTCTATTTATTTTGTTAATGAGGTGCAGCTGGCTTTGTTTGTATTTATTCTGATGACCTGACACCTGTCCACATGTTTTGTCTTGCCGTCCGTCTCCCCCTTCTAGACCGTGAGCCCGCTGTTGGGTAGGGACCGCCTCTATAGGTCACCGACTTGGACTTCCCCAGCGCTTAGTCCAGTGCTCTGCACACAGGAAGCGCTCAATAAATAAGATTGAATGAATGAATGAACAACCCGGGGTCAGGCCGAAAACTTCCCTGGATGCCCAGGCGTCTCCGGGGCCATCTCTATCTGTCCCACTCCCTTCTTGGAGGCTCACGAGGGATGAATGGAGGAGGCCGGCTGCCCGCTGAGCACCGGCCTGGGCGCTTCGGAAGGTGTCGGATTTATCGGGCGCTTACTGAGGTCTGGGGGTCAGTACACCGGCCCTCAGCAAGCCCCGTGATGGACGTCCCGGGGGGACGGCCAGCGTTGCGATCATCTAGAGAAGCAGCGCGGCTCAGTGGAAAGAGCCCGGGCTTTGGAGCCAAAGGTCATGGGTTCGAATCCCGGCTCCACCACATCAATCAATCAATCGTATTTATTGAGCGCTTACGGGGGAGACAGAGAACAAAACCAAACATACCAACAAAATAAAATAAATAGGATAGAAATGTACAAGTAAAATAAATAAATAAATAGAGTAATAAATATGTGCAACCATATATACATATATACAGGTGTTGTGGGGAAGGGAAGATGGGGGGATGGAGAGGGGGACAAGGAGGAGAGGAAGGAAGGGGCTCAGTGTGGGAAGGCCTCCTGGAGGAGGTGAGCTCTCAGCAGGGCCTTGAAGGGAGGAAGAGAGCTAGCTTGGCAGAGGGGCAGAGGGATTGGGGGCATTCCAGGCCCGGGGGATGACATGGGCCCGGGGGTCGATGGCAGGACAGGCGAGAGCGAGGTACGGGGAGGAGATTAGCGGCGGAGGAGCGGAGGGTGCGGGCTGGGCTGGAGAAGGAGAGAAGGGAGGTGAGGTAGGAGGGGGCGAGGGAATGGACAGCCTTGAAGCCCAGGGTGAGGAGTTTCTGCCTGATGTCAGCTGTGTGACCTTGGGCAAGTCACTTAACTTCTCTGAGCCTCAGTTCCCTCATCTGTAAAACGGGGATTAAGACTGTGAGCCCCCCCGTGGGACAACCTGATCACCTTGTATTCCCCCCAGCGCTTAGAACAGGGCTTTGCACACAGTAAGGGCTTCACAAATGCCGTCATTATTATCTCCCCGCCGGCCACGTCGGCAAGCGGAAGCCCCGCCTGAATCCGCACGGGAGCCGGGAGGAGCCGGGCCTCGGACCGAGGGTCAGAAGGACGGGCTTCCGCCGCGGCTCAGTGGAAAGAGCCCGGGCTTGGGAGTCGGAGGTCACGGGTTCTAATCCCGGCTCTGCCGCGTGCCTGCTGTGTGACCTTGGGCAAGTCACTTCACTTCTCTTAGTACAGTGCTCTGCACAGAGTAAGCGCTCAATAAACACGATTGATTGATTCCCTGAACCTCAGTTCCCTCATCTGTAAATGGGGTTTAAGGCCGCGTGGCACAATCTGATCACCTTGAATCCCCCTCCAGCGCTCAGAACGGTGCTTGGCACATAGTAAGCGCTTAACAAATGCCATTATTATTATTATTCCGCCGGGATCTCGGGCGGAAGCAGCCGGCAACCCAGGGCGGGAGCGGCTCGGTCCGGCCGGCGCCCACAGTGCTCCGCCCCGGGGGAGCCCCCGTCCATCAGTCGTATTTATCGAGCTCTTACTATGGGCAGAGCAGTGTACTAAGCGGTTGGAAGAGTACAATACGGTAGACTAAGCAGGCACGTCCCCCCGCCCATGAGGAGTGTACAGTCTAGAGGGGGAGATGGAAATTAATAGAAATAATTTATGATCTCTACCAAGTTAAAGACGTGCGTGTAAGCGCTCTGGGGATGGGGGTGGCGACGTCCCGGACCGGCCAGCCCCCCGACAGCCGCCCACCCCGTCTCCGTCTCTTCCTCCCTCCCCGTCCGCCCGCCTGACCTGTAGTAGCGCGACTGCAAGTAGGTGGAACACACGGCCTTGGACACGTGGCTGGCGGAGCCGAAGTCGATGACCTTGACCCGGTAGGGCTGCCGGGGCGGATCGACGAGCATGATGTTCTCGGGCTTGAGGTCGGCGTGGATGAGGCCCAGGCTCTTGAGTTTCATCAGGGCCGTGGCCACCTGCTGCAGGACGGGCCGGATGGAGCGGAGGGGCAGGGGGCTGAACTTGTTCTGCTTCAGGAAGTCGTACAGGTTCTGCTCCAGCATCTCGAAGACCAGGCACGTGTGGTTCTTGTGCTGGAAGCACTCGTAGGCCCGCACGAAGTTGTAGTCGTCGGCGCTCTCCGTGCTCAGCCGGGCCAGGATGCTGACCTCGATCTGGCCCTGGCGGGCGTAGGACGGGTGGTTCTTCAGGATCTTGATGGCCACGATCTCGTTGGTGCCCCGCTTCCAGCACTTGACCACCTGGCCGAAGGTGCCCCGGCCCAGGAACTCCAGGACCTCGTAGGTGTTGGTCATGGAGCAGAGCACCTCGTGCTGGACGAGCTGGTAGTCGCCCTCTCCGCCGGAGCCGCCGGTCTTGGCGGCGGCGGCGGCGGCGGCGGAGGCGTTGGCGGCCCCGCCGGCGTGGGTCGGGGCCATGGGCGGCGGCGGGTGCTCCTCGATGATCTGGACGCTGCTCGTGTTCTCAATCTCCTCGCTCTTGCGCTTCAGCCCGCATTTCTGATAGGTGTCCAGGAGGCTGACCGTGCTGCGCCGCATCAGGTTGTGGGGGACGCCCGGGGCCACCGCCCCAGAGGTGCTGCTGGCCGAGGTGACCACCACGGGCCCGGCGCCGCCCGGGAAGCCCGCGGCCGGCTCGTAGGGCCCGGCCGGGTTGGGGCCGTGAAGGGAGGAGCTGACGGGGGCGGCGGGGGCCTTGCTCTGCTGGCTGTAGATTTTGCCGTGGGCGCCGTAGCCGGTCATATCCCAGGTAGAACTCGGCTCCACTTTCAGTTTCTTCACGCTGCAGAAGGCACTTGATTGGAGAGTGTGAGGGGAGAACGCCTGGACGTGCGAGGCCATGCCTAGCCGCAAAACGAGAGGCGGACGGTGAGCCACGGGAGGCGAGGGACGCGGCCGCGGGAAGGGGCCCGTTCCCCGCTCGGCCCCGAGGGACGGGATGGGCGTCAAACCGCCGGGGCCCGGGCAAACTCCCGCCACCCAGGGCGCGGCGGCCTCACTCATGCCCCCCGGCCCCCCGCCCCGGGGTCCCACGGCGGCGGCGACACTGGAGTTAGAGTCAGGGGCGCTTTGAGGGGTTCGATCTGCTCCCCATTTCGGGGCCTGGGCACGGGGAAAGCAGGGCGAGGGCATCCGAGGAGGATGCCGGGGAGCCCGTTGCCCCGGCGACTCCGCAGTCAAGCTCCAACATTCTTCAGAAGATGGAATCTGGTCACCGGGGGTGGGACGGGGGGCCACGGAGGGTGTTTATTATAATTATCATACCTGCTATCACTTTCCGTCTCTATATGTTGCCAACTCGGACTTCCCAATCAATCAATCAATCAACTTTCCGTCTCTATATGTTGCCAACTTGGACTTCCCACTCAATCAATCAATCAATCAATCGTATTTATTGAGCGCTTACTGCGTGCAGAGCAATGTGCTGAGCGCTTGGGAAGTACAGGTCGCTAAGCGCTTCCCAAGCGCTTAGTACAGTGCTCTGCACACAGTAAGCGCTCAATAAATACGACTGATTGATCGCTTAAGCATTTACTACGTATTGAACGGCGTTCGGGGCCACTGGGGTAGACGGAAGGTAGTCAGGTCAGGCACGTGGGGCTCACGGGCTACGTAGGAGGGAGAACAGGCGGTGAGTCTCCGTTTTACAGGTGAGGAAACTGAGGCACAGATAAATTGGATGGTTTACACAGCAGCCAACCAGGTCTTCTGACCTGGGCCCTCGCTCCTTCAGCTAGACCACCCTGCTCCGGGGAAAATGGCTGCGGCCCAGGGAGAGGCTTGGAAGGCGTCATCAACATCACCGTCGATCATCGCTGGCGTTCACTGAGTGCTTACTATGTACTAAGCGCTTGGGAGAGTACAACAGAATTGGCAGACATGTCCCCGCCCACAATGAACTTAAAGTCTAGAGGATCGTCTCCCCCTTCTAGACTGGGAGCCCGCTGTTGGGCAGGGACCGTCTCTAGATGTTGCCGACTTGTACTTCCCAAGTGCTCAGTACAGTGCTCGGCACACAGTAAGCGCTCAATAAATATGAATGAATGAATTAATATTAACAAAATAAAAGAAATAGAATATGTACAAGGGCAGGAGCTAGGAAGCGGGTTTATGACACGTTGTGGGTGGGAGGTGCCTGCCTGGGAATTGGCTCTGCTCCCGGCTAATTGGAAAGCCCGGCCTGCAGAATAATAATAATAATGATAGCATTTATTAAGCGCTTACTATGTGCAAAGCACTGTTCTAAGCGCTGAGGAGGTTACAAGGTGATCAGGTTGTCCCACGGGGGGCTCGCAGTCTTATTCCCCATTTTACAGATCAGGGAACTGAGGCCCAGAGAAGTGAAGTGACTTGCCCAAAGTCACACAGCCGACAAGTGGTGGAGCCGGGATTTGAACCCAAGCCCTCTGACTCCAAATAATCATAATAATAACGATGGTATTTATTAAGCGCTTACTATGTGCAAAGCACTGTTCTAAGCGCTGGGGAGGTTACAAGGTGATCAGGTTGTCCCAGCGGGGGCTCACAGTTTTAATCCCCATTTTCCAGATGAGGGAACTGAGGCCCAGAGAAGTGAAGTGACTTGCCCAAAGTCACCCAGCTGACAAGTGGTGGAGCCGGGATTTGAACCCATGACCTCTGACTCCAAAGCCCAGGCTCTTTCCACTGAGCCACGCTGCTACCGGATTTGAAATCAGGTTTCACTCCTTCACACAGAAGCAGCCTGGTTTAGGGGGAAAAGCACGGGCCTGGAATCAGGAGACCAGGCTTCTCGTCCCCGGCCCCGCCACTATCCCGCTGTGGGACCTTGGTCGCGCCGCTTAACCGCTCTGGGCCTCAGTTTCCTCAGCTGTAAAATGGGGATGAGATACCTGTTCTCCCTTCCGCTTAGTCTGTGAGCTCCTAGTAGGAGAGGAATTGTGTCTAATATGACTGCATTGTATGTTTACCCCAGGGCTGGGCACAGGGACCGTCTCCATATGCTGCCGACTTGCACTTCCCAAGCGCTTAGTACAGTGCTCGGCACACAGTAAGCGCTCAATGAATGATGTGACTTTGGGCAAGTCACTTCACTTCTCTGGGCCTCAGTTCCCTCATCTGGAAAATGGGGATGAAGACTGTGAGCCCCCCGTGGGACAACCTGATCACCTTGTAACCTCCCCAGCGCTTAGAACAGTGCTTTGCACATGGTAAGCGCTTAATAAATGCTATCATTATTATTATTACGTGCTTAACAAATATCATTATCATTACTATTATTATTATTATCATCATTATTATTAAACCTACCTCACTGGAGAGAGCAAAACGCTCACTTCTGCCAGACAAGGGGTCTCCTTCCCAGGTCAGAGCCTCCTAACAACCACCTCCGTCCTCAGTCAATCAATCAATCAATCAATCATATTTATTGAGCGCTTACTGTGTTGCAGAGCACTGTACTAAGCGCTTGGGAAGTACAAGTTGGCAACATATAGAGACAGTCCCTACCCAACAGTGGGCTCACGGTCTAACAGTCCCTAGCGCTTAGCAAATCAATCAATCAATCGTATTTATTGAGTGCTTACTGTGTGCAGAGCACTGTACTGAGCGCTTGGGGAAGTCCAAGCTGGCAACATATGGAGCCCAACAGTGGGCTCGCAGTCTAGAAAGTGCTCTGCACAAAAATAGGCACTTAATAAATACAACTGATCGATTGATTGGCAGACACTCTTAACAACCAGTTGCACTCTGTCTCCCCTTCTAGACCGTAGGCTCGCTGTGGGCAGGGAATGGGTCTGTTATACTGTTGCACTGTACTCTCTTAAGCGCTTAGTACAGTGCTTTGCACGCAGTAAGCGTTCCATAAATACGAATGACTGATTGATTTTTGCACCTTCTACTTTATAAGCCCCTTTTCACCCACAAAGGTGTCTTTCCTTTCTCTCCTTTGTCCGGGCCACGTGGAGTCCGAGCCTTCTGGCCCGCCCGGCCACTGGATCGCTTCCTCCCCTCCTGCTATGTCTCCTCTATCTGTTATCATCATCATCATCATCATCATCATCATCGTATTTACTGAGCGCTTACTGTGTGCAGAGCACTGTACTAAGCGCTTGGGAAGTCCAAGTTGGCAACATATAGAGACAGTCCCTACCCAACAGTGGGCTCACAGTCTAAAAGGGGGAGACAGAGAACAAAACCAAACATACTAACAAAATAAAATAAATAGAATAGATATGTACAAGTAAAATAAATAGAGTAACAAATATGTACAAACATATATACAGGATATGTATATATATACATAGATATAGTATATATATACATAGATATAGTATAGATATATATACATAGATATATCTATCTATATAGATAGATATATCTATTTGGCAATTATCAATTAGTCAATCATGGTAATTTATTGAGTGCTTATTGGGGGCAGAGCACTGCAGTAAGCACTTGGAGAGTAATAATAATGATGGTATTTGTTAAGCGCTTACTATGTGCAAAGCACTGTTCTAAGCGCTGGGGAGGTTACAAGGTGATCAGGTTGTCCCACGTGGGGCTCACAGTCTTCATCCCCATCTGACAGATGAGGGAACTGAGGCCCAGAGAAGTGAAGTGACTTGCCCAGAGTCAAACTGCTGACAGTTGGTGGACCCGGGATTTGAACCCATGACCTCTGGACTCCAAAGCCCGGGCTCTTTCCACTGAGCCATGCTGCTTCTCAAGTAGCATACACAGTAGTGGAATACAACATAATAATAATAATGATAATGGTATTTGTAAAGCGTTTACTATGTGCAAAGCACTGTTCTAACAGAGTAGAATGCAACAGATTTGGTAGATAGTTTCCCTGCCCGCAATGAGCTTACAGTCTAGACCCCTAGGTTTTACTGGATTTTTTAATGGCTCTCATTCATTCGTTCAATTGTACTTAATAATAACAATAATAATAATAATAACGGCATTTGTTAAGCGCTTACTATGTGCCAAACACCATTCTAAGCGCTGGGAGAGAGACACGGTAATCAGGTTGTCCCACGTGGGCTCACAGTCTTCATCTCCATCTGTCAGATGAGGGAACTGAGGCCCAGAAAAGTGAAGTGACTTGCCCAGAGTCACACAGCTGACAGTTGGTGGACCCGGAATTTGAACCCATGACCTCTGACTCCAAAGCCCGGGCTCTTTCCGCTGAGCCATGCTGCTTCTCAAGTAGTGTATACAGTAGTAGAATACAACATAATAATAATAATAATGATAATGGCATTTGTTAAGCGCTTACTATGTGCAAAGCACTGTTCTAACAGTGTAGACTACAACAGATTTGGAAGATATTTTCCCTGCCCGCAATGAGCTTACAGTCTAGACCCCTAGTTTTTATTGGATTTTTTAATGGCTCTCATTCATTCGTTCAATTGTACTTATTATTATTATTATTATTAATAATAATAATAATAATAATAATAATAATGGCATTTGTTAAGCGCTTACTATATGCCAAGTACTGTTCTAAGCACTGGGAGAGATAGACGGTAATCAGGGTGTCCCACGTGGGTTCACAGTCTTAATCCCCATTTTACAGATGAGGGCACTGAGGCATACAGAAGTGATTTGCCCAAAGTCACCCAGCTGACAAGTGGCGGAGGCGGAATTAGAAGCCACAACCTCTGACTCCCAAGCCTGGGCTCTTTCCACTGAGCCATTAAGTGCTTATGATAATAATGATAATAATAATAATAATAATAATAATGGCATTTGTTAAGCACTTACTATGGGCAAAGCACTGTTCTAAGCGCTGGGGGGATACAAGATGATCAGGTTGGCCCACGCGGGGTTCACAGTCTTCATCCCCATTTTACAGATCATCATCATCATCATCAATCGTATTTATTGAGCGCTTACTATGTGCAGAGCACTGTACTAAGCGTTTGGGAAGTACAAATTGGCAACATATAGAGACAGTCCCTACCCAACAGTGGGCTCACAGTCTGAAAGGGGGAGACAGAGAACAAAACCAAACATACTAACAAAATAAAATAAATAGAATAGATATGTACAAGTAAAATAACTAAATAATAGAGTAATAAATATGTACAAACATATATACATATATACAGGTGCTGTGGGGAAGGGAAGGAGGTAAGATGGGGGGGATGGAGAGGGGGACGAGGGGGAGAGGAAGGAAGGGGCTCAGTCTGGGAAGGCCTCCTGGAGGAGGTGAGCTCTCACTAGGGCCTTGAAGGGAAGCGGCGGAGGCGGGATTAGAACCCACGACCTCTGACTCCCAAGCCCGGGCTCTTTCCACTGAGCCATTAGGCGCTTCTGGGGTGTAGCACTGTACTAAGCGCTTGGGAAAGTACACTACAACAATAAACAGTGCCATTTCCAGCCCACAACGAGCTCACGGTCTAGAATTTTACTTCTCTTTTCCAGACGGTGCTGCCTCCTTCTTCAGTCTCAGCTTCATTTCTAAGACTCCATTTACCCCAATGTCCGTGTCCCCATCTAGACTGTAAACTCGTCGTGGGCAGGGAATGTGCCCGTTATATTGTACTCTCCCGAGTGCTTAGTACAGTGCTCTGCACGCAGTAAGCGCTCAATAAGCGCTCTGTTGCTGCCCTGCCCTCCAACTGCTTTCCACCGACCAGGCGCACCGTGCCTGCCTGAAGCGGCACGAAAAGCAGCACGGCCCGGGGGATAAATGCCGGGCTTGGGAGCCAGAAGGTCACGAGTTCTAATCCCCACTCCGTCATGTGTCTGCTGTGTGACCTCAGGCAAATCGCTTCACCTCTCTGGAGTCAGAGGCCGTGGGTTCAAATCCCGGCTCCGCCAACTGTCAGCTGGGTGACTTTGGGCAAGTCATTTCACTTCGCTGGGCCTCGGTGACCTCATCTGGAAAATGAGGGTCCCTTTCCTTCCCCACAGCACCTGTATATATGTTTGTACATATTTGTTACACTATTTATTTTACTTGTACATATCTATTCTATTTATTTTATTTTGTTCGTATGTTTGGTTTTGTTCTCTGTCTCCCCCTTTTAGACTGTGAGCCCGCTGTTGGGTAGGGACTGTCTCTATATGTTGCCAACTTGGACTTCCCAAGCGCTTAGTACGGTGCTCTGCACACAGTAAGCGCTCAATAAATACCATTGATGATGATGATGATGATGAAAATGGGGATGAAGACTGTGAACCCCCCGTGGGACAACCTGATCACCTTGTAACCTCTCCAGCGCTTAGAACAGTGCTTTGCACATAGTAAGCGCTTAATAAATCCCATCATTATTATTATTATTATTATTCTCTGTGCCTCAGACCACTCACCCGTAAAATGGGTTTGAGACTGTGAGCTCCATGTGGGACAGGGGCTGCGTCCAACCCGATTCGCTTGTAGCCGCCCCAGCGCTAGTATAATAATAATAATAATAATGGTATTTATTAAGCGCTTACTATGTGCAAAGCAGGGTTCTAAGTGCTGGGAGGGGTACAAGGTGATCAGGTTGTCCCACGGGGGGCTCACAGGCTTCATCCCCATTTGACAGTTGAGGTAACTGAGGCCCAGAGAAGTGAAGTGACTTGCCCAAAGTCACACAGCTGACAATTGACCTCTGACTCCAAAGCCCAGGCTCCTTCCACTGAGCCACGCCGCTTCTCATCATCATCATCATCATCATCAATCGTATTTATTGAGTGCTTACTATGTGCAGAGCGCTGTACTAAGCGCTTGGGAAGTACAAACTGGCAACATATAGAGACAGTCCCTACCCAACAGTGGGCTCACAGTCTAAAAGGGGGAGAGCATTCTCATAATGCTTGGCACACAGTGACCACTTAATATTATTATTATTATTGCTAATAATAATAATAACTCCTACCTACGTCTCGGGAGAGTGCAGGGCGAGGACCGAAAGACATTTCTACATGAGGAGCAGCTGGGGAAACAGGTCCAGAACAAGAACGCAGGGAACTTTGGGGACGGAAAGGGTCGCTGGTTTCCACGGCAACCAACTATGATGTCACGGACCAGAGGGCCTGACTATGGTGGGGGGTGGAGAGGGGGAGTGAGCAACAGGGAAAGATGAATTGATAAAGAAACAAAGACCCTTTTTTTTCCCGTCTCTGGCTGTCACAGAGCAGCGCATGCAGAAATCCATAAAATATGGAGTACACCCTGACTCGTTCCCAAACAGACAGAACATATTTCAAAGTTTTCCACAAGGCACCGTTGCATTTTGGAGGGGATTTCAAACATTTCCTCTCCGGGAGGGGACAGGAGGGCGGCAGGGCGCTCCGCGCGGGGAATGTGTATTTATGACCTTTTAAAATTGTATTTTTCAGCCCTCTGAGGCCTGTCCCTTTCCCAGATAGAGTAAGTGCCAAAGAAACGGCTCGGCTGCAGGATTTCAGAAGCTTCATCAATCCAGGGGACGCGGGTACCCGTTGCCCGCACCCCGACAGCACATTTTTCATAAAAATCACCTAAGGACGTTCATTAAAATGCCTGTTCGGCCTGCTCTCTCTCTCTCTCTTTCACACACACACACGTGAATAGCCTTAAAATAAACTCCGGGCTCGCCGGTCAGCCGGATGATCCTGAAGTGGATGAAAAGCAGGCCCGTCTCGCCTCCCCCCAGAACCTTGCCCAGGCTGCCGACATTAAACAGGATCTCGCCTGAGGCCAGGGGGGAGGACGGAGGGGAGGAGGCTTGGAAAACCAAGGGAGAGTCGCCTCCTCCATCCCTCTCCTGCCCTGCCCGGGCCCCCCACCCCTAGCCCCTTGGGAGGGAGGTCGCCTGTGGGGCACAGGGAGGGGAAATGAAATTCCCGTCCCTTCCCCGACACGACTGCGTTGCCTGCGTGCCTGTGTGGAAGCGCGTGTTTGTGTGTGCATGCGGGTAAGCCGGACGGCCCCCGCCCCTGATGGGGGGCAGAGCACGGCCTCGTCTTCCTCCTCCATCCGTCGGGAAGTCCGCATTTCCTGGATCTCCCCCCCAGGAGCGGGGCTCTGGATTCAGTCTGGCGGGACCGGTGGTGGACGGCGTAAACAGTCCCCGGACCCGAGACGGTTCAATCCATGGATGCTGATGGAGAATCCATAAAACACATCTATGGCTGAGGCCCAGAGACGTTCACCGGTGCTGCAAGCCGGCAAATCGACCCCCCTTCTAGACTGGAAGCTCGTTGTGGGCAGGGATAAATTCCACTGATTGACTGATTGATATCACGTCTGCCGGCGGATCGGAAAAGTGGGAAGGGGATGAGGTTACAGGGGTGCCGGAGGCCAGGGTGGTCTTGGTCTGGGGTACTCTCCCGAGCGTACTCTGCACACAGTAAGTACTCAATAAATACGATTGATGACTGACTCAATCAATATTTATTGAGCATTTACTGTGTGCAAGGTGATGTACTAAGCACTTGGGAGAGGACAACTCTAATTGAAGGAAGTTGGGAACAGCGGGAGGGGAAAGGGCAGAGCGTGAGCAGGATATGATGGATGGCGCCCGGCTTGGGAGAGGGGAGGTTGGGAAAGGTGAGCGTCATTAAGGAAGCGGCATCATAGCCGGGATTGGGAGTCAAGACACCCAAGTTCGAGTTCGGGCTCCCCGACTTGCCTGCTGTGAGACCTTGGACAAGTCACTTTACCGTGCGTTGGTTTTCTCATCCCCACACCAGGAATAAAATACCCGTTGTCCCTTCTTCCCTAGACCGCGAGGCCCGCGTTGGACGGAAACTGCGTCCAATCTGATGATCTTGCATCTACCCTAGCATGTAGCACATAGTGAGCGCTAACAGCATCATTTCTTACGGTTAATTCCCTGTCAGAGAGCCACGCCTGGGTTCATTCAGGTGGGCCTTGTTGCTGAGGGCTGGGGTGAAGCAGCTTGTCGCTGACGCAGCAGGGGGCTGGGCCGTCTCCCCCTCTAACCTCGAAGCTCATTATGAGCAGGAAACCTACCCGCCAACTCTGTTCTAGTGTACTCTCCCAAGCGCTCAGCACAGTGCTCTGTGCAAAGTTAAGGGCTCAATAAGTATCATTGATGAGGAGGATGCTGATGGAGGGCAAGCCTAGGAACAGAGGGAGCCCATCGAGGGGGAGGAATCAGCCAGAGCTGGGATGATCCGGATGGAAAGGAGGCAGGGAAGTCTGAGGAATTGAGGTTGGCAGCAATGGGGAAAGGAAGGCTGGGAGCAAAGTCTGAACAACCCCGGGTCTCCCGGCAGGTGTTTGGTTCTCTGGCATCGGCTCGAGCTCTTCTTTCATCCCCTTAACGCCAGGTTTTCCCACCAGTACCACCAGCTCCTTCTCCTTCTGGTTTCCCCAATTAACTCTCCTCGCCGTGGTCTCCCGCTCAATAATGATAATGATTTCTATAATTTATCAAGTTCCTCCTCTGCAGATTGTGCCCTCTCTGTGGGACGGGGACCCTGTCTGACCTATTACCTTATATCTTTCGTAGCACACAGAGCGGTGTTTGACACACGGCAAGCACTTAACAAATATCCCTTTTTCCTCTCCTCCTCCCCATCCCCCCCGCCCTACCTCTTTCCCCTCCCCACAGCCCCTGTATATATGTTTGTACAGATTTATCACTCTATTTATTATACTTGTACACATTTACTATTCTGTTTATTTTGTTAATAATGTGCATCTAGCTTTATTTTTATTTATTCTGATGACCTGAGACCTGTCCACATGGTTTGCTTTGTTGCCCGTCTCCCCCTTCTAGACTGTGAGCCCGTTGTTGGGTAGGGACCGTCCCTCTATGTTGCCGGCTTGTACTTCCCAAGCTCTGCACACACTAAGTGCTCAATAAATACGACTGAATGAACGAATCATAATTACCATTATTATTAAGTACGGAGATATATTCAGAATAATCAGGTGAGACACAGTCCCCCTCTGAGGGTCTCAGCTGGAGCGTTTCCCGTACTCTACCAGTCTTGACTACGGGAGGGAGAGTCAAGCAGAGGCCTACCCGTGCCATTCCTAGCCTGGGCAGTGACTAGCGCGAGTGGAAGGCGATCTGCTCCAAGTTAAAACTCACCCGTGCTGGGCAGCAGCGCCATGGGAGAGAGTCAAGGATGGAGACTCAAGTCGACTCCATGGAAGGAGGCGGTGGTAAGAACCGCTTCCATATTTTTACCAAGAAAACCATGGATCCGCTACCAGAACGACTGCAGATGGAGGTGGGGCGTTCTGAGAGCGACGCGTCCGTGGCGTCGCTATGGGTCAGACATGACTCGACTCGATGGCATAAAGACAAGACACAGCCCCTGCCCCACATGAGGCTTCCAGTCAATTCCGTCTCTCCCATTTCTCCTCTCTGGCCCCCTTCCTCACTCTAATTCTTCTTCTCTTCATCTCCCCCTCCACACTGTAAGCTTGTTACGGGCAGGGAACGGGTCTGTTAATTCTGTTGGATTGTGCTCTCCCAAGCTCTTAGTACAGCGCTCTGCACCTAGTAAGTGCTCAATAAGTACCACTGATTGATTTATTGATTCTCTTCAAGTTCACTGCCCCCCACCCGTTCTGTCAAGCACAGACCGAGCCGGGCACGGGGGGCTTACTCTGTGGGGCCGGGATCACGGGTGCTGGGCCCGGTGGAGAGACGAGGCAATCAATCAATCAATCGTATTTATTGAGCGCTTACTGTGTGCAGAGCACTGTACTAAGCGCTTGGGAAGTCCAAGTTGGCAACATCTAGAGACGGTCCCTACCCGACAGTGGGCTCACAGTCTAGAAAGGGGAGACAGAGAACAAAACAGAAACATTTTAACAAAATAAAATCAATTGAATGGAAGAGCCGGGGCTTTGGAGGCCGAGGTCACGGGTTCAAATCCCTCTCCGCCGATTGTCTGGGCAACTGGTTTGGCCCCATAGTTTTTCGGGCAGGAAAGGCGGCAGAAGTATCCTGTCCCGCCCTTGGACTGGGAAAAGAATCCACCTCTTGCCAGTGGGGCCTACGGGGAGAGCCTGGGGTTATCTGAGCAGCAGTTCCCCAGGGCACGGCAGGAGTCGGTACCCTGGTGCCATAGGAGCATCCCGGCTCCCGTGGTGACGGAATGTGCCCGTCCCGGATGGGGCACGGTGGGATGGAAGCCGGGGAAGACTGCTTGCGTCCGGTCCCAGGAAAGACAGGGTGGGTGATGCTCCTTCTGCACTGTTTGCTTCCTCTTTCCCTTTCTCCTTCCTCCCCCATCCCCTCGAGGTCCGGCCCTCCACCCCCCGCCCCGACTTCGCCCTCACGCTTGGCACCCCAGGAGTCAAGGAGAGGACCGGGTTTGGCGGCTCCCCGGCCAGGGGACGAGGTTGCCCCAAGCACGGGTCTCTCTTTGTACATATTTATTTCTCTATTTATTCCAGGCTTGGAATGCCCTCCTTCTGCCCATCCGCCAAGCTAGCTCCCTTCAAGGCCCTACTGAGAGCTCACCTCCTCCAGGAGGCCTTCCCACACTGAGCCCCTTCCTTCCTCTCCCCCTCGTCCCCCTCTCCATCCCCCCCATCTTACCTCCTTCCCTTCCCCACAGCACCTGTATATATGTATATATGTTTGTACATATTTATTTCTCTATTTATTTATTTATTTTACTTGTACCTATCTATTCTATTTATTTTATTTTCTTGGTATGTTTGGTTTTGCTCTCTGTCTCCCCCTTTTAGACTGTGAGCCCACTACTGGGTAGGGACTGTCTCTATATGTTGCCAACTTGTACTTCCCAAGCGCCTAGTACAGTGCTCTGCACACAGTAAGCGCTCAATAAATACGATTGATGATGATGAGACAGAGACGATCAGAGAGCTGGAGGGGACCTAAAGAGGTCAAATGGGCCAACCTCCTGCCTCCGGACAGGATCCCTCAACCACCAAAGCAGAGAAGTAAGCCATGTGACTTTTCAAGCTCCCCGGGGAGGGAGAAGCGACAGTCTCCCTTTCCCCGGTGACGTCAGGCGGACATCTAAGCCGTTCTGCAGTCGCGTTGGGCTTCCTGATAACTAGCTGAACTTCTGCCTGTTTCCTCCGGACAAGCGGTAAACAACCGCTAACCTACCCACCCCCTTCTGAACTCCGGGCTGAGGCCGCAGACGGAGGGACCCGGGCTGGACCAAGCAGCGGCTGGGCAGAGAAAGGTGCCGTTTTTGGTCCGGGCCTCCATCCGCCTTCGCCTCTCCAAGCTCCACGGTTCCAATCTCACTGCTTCTAGCACGCACGTGCGTAATTATGCCATCTGCTAAGCGCTTATTATGTGCCAGGCACTGTACTAAGCGCTGGGGTGGATACAAGCAACTCAGGTTGGACCTGAGTCCGACATGGGGCTGTCGTAAGCTCCATTTTACAGATGAGATAACCGAGGCACAGAGAAGTGACTTGCCCAAGGCCATGCAGCAGATAAGTGGCGGAGCTGGGATTAGAACCCACGGCCAATGCTCTATCTACTAAGCCATGCTGTTTGCATGTATGTCTGTTCGCGCGCACACACACACACACACACACACAAAGACACACTCTTTGGGGGATTTCACAGATTGTGATCTCCTTGATGGGAGGGATCGTGACTTTTAACTCTACTGCTCCCTCCCAAACGCTTAGTGCAGTGCTCGGTGTGATCAGGAGGCGCTCAATCAATACTACTAATTGACTGACGAGCCGACTGATAGATTCCCCAGCTGCCGAGCAACCTCAAGGCCCGGACGGTCCCGCCGACACAACTAAGCAACTTGGTTCAGTGGACAGAGGACGGGCCCGGGGGTCGGAAGGTCCTGGGTTGTAAGCCCGGCCGGCTCCACCGCTTGTCTGCTGGGTGACCTTGGGCAAGTCATTTCATGTCTTTGGGCCTCAGTTACTTCATCTGCAACATGGAGGTTAAGAACGCGAGCCCCATGTGGGACAGGGATTGTGCCCAACCTGATTAATTTGTATCTTGCCCAGCACTCAGAACAGCGCTTGGCACATAGCAAGCGCTTAACAAGTACCATAATTATTAATAATAATGAGGATTCTGGTATTTGTTAAGCGTTTACCGCGTGTCGGCTCAGGCTGGTGGGAGGCTGGCAGGTGGAGGTCTCTGCCGGGATCCAACTTTTTAGGCTCCCGGACAGAGGGGGAGAAGAAAGACGAAGGGCTCTGAGGGAGAACGCGCAGAGGGGAGGAGAAGAGGGAAGAGGGGTGGGGAGTAGGGGTTGGGTGGGGGGAGAAGGGAGAGAGAAGAAATCAACTGCCACAGGGAAGGAAGAAATGAGGTAGTGAAGGGAGGGAGACTGAGGGAAAGGAAGGAGGGAAGGAATGGGGGATTTGGGAGGGAGGGAGTCTGAGGGAAAGAAAAGAGCAAAGGAGGGAAGGAAGAAACGAGGTAGTGGAGGGAGGGAGACTGAGGGAACAGAAGGAGGGAAGGAATGGGGGATTTGAGAGGGAGGGAGCCAGAGGGAAATCAATCAATCAATCAATCAATCGTATTTATTGAGCGCTAACTGTGTGCACAGCACTGTAGTAGGCGCTTGGGAAGTACAAGTTGGCAGCATATAGAGACGGTCCCTACCCAACAGTGGGCTCACAGTCTAGAAGAGTGGGCTCACAGGGAAAGAAAAGAGCAAAGGAGGGAAGGAATGAGGGAGACCGAGGGAAAGACGGGAGTAGGAGGGAAAGAATGAGGGAGTTAAGGGAGGGAGGCCGAGGGAAAGAAAGGGGTAAAGGAGGGAAGGAATGAGGGAGTTGAGGGAGATTAAGGGAAAGAAAGTAGTAAAGGAGGGAAGGAAAAGAAGAGTGGAGGGGGACGAAAAAGGAAAGCCTGCTCCCATTAGACCCCTGTAAGTGTCCGTCAGAGGGTGAGAGAGACAGGGGGTCGCCCGAGACCCAACTCAGCATCAGGCCCACTGTGGGCTGGACCCTGGAAACACTCCAACAAATGCCACAATTATTATTATCCCAGATCCAGACCTTGGGAGCTGAAGGCACCAACTGGGCATTCCCATGCCCCTCTCCCGTTGCCCATGGACTGGTGCTCAATGCAAATTCCACTGGCATTTGCACTCCGTCTGTCTCGGGCCCGTTTGGACAAGAGTGCAAAATTTCTCCGGAACCTCCACGGGCAGTCCCGACCGATGTCGCCAACGACGGGGGAAGGTCCGGAAGGAGTGGCCTCAAATATCTGCGCAAGCTCCTCCCTGCTCTCGTTTCCTTTTATCTCTTGCTTTTCCCAGGAAGCCGAGAGCGGAGCCCGTTGGCCACGCGCTCGTCCCCGCAGGCCTCGGATGTGCGGCTGAACAATTTTCAGGCATCTCTCAGCCAACTGCCGCTGCTTCCTCCGATAACGGGTGGCTTGGGCTTGGCGATCCACTTCCCTCGTCCACCGGAAAGTGACGGGGTGGGTCCGTCCCATCAACCCTTCATCCAGGGCCCGCCCGCTCCTCCCTCGGCGGCCCGGTGACCCCGGGCAGCGGGCGCTGGGTGCGGTCCCTGGTCCGTTTCACACTTTGCTGGTCTGGGCGTCTCCACTCCGGCCTCCGCCCCTTGTCCCGCTAGCGTCCCTCAAATTTGATAGCAGTCCTACCCAGGGGGGTCTACACCTCACCCCAACCTTGCAACACCCAGGGGCGCGTGGAGGAGCCCGGTACCCGCTCCCCAGGCTTCCAGACCCAAAGGCCAAGTCCCAGTGAGTGAGGAGGGACCGCAGCCGTTACTATAACAACCACCAAGCACCGGCCCGTTCCTACATCGCTCCTCTCCGGAACCCCCGGCCCGATCTCCGTCCTCTTTGGCCTCGTGGGCCCGTGACATCAAGTCACCACGGGCGACTGGCACACCGCTGCCCGGGGCAGCGTGGCCTAATGGACAGAGCACAGGCCTAGGAGTCGGAAGGACCTGGGTTCCGATCCTGCCTCCGCCACTTGGCTGCTGTGTGACCTCGGGCAAGTAACTTCCCTTCTCGGGGCCTCAGTTAGCTCAGCTGTAAAATGGGGAGTAAGGCTCTCGAGCCCCAGGTGGGACAACCCGATTTGCTTGCATCCATCCCGGCACTTAGTACAGTGCTGGGCACGTAGTAAGCGCTTAACGAAGACAATTATTAATATCCCAGAGTCGATCTCGGGAGCTGGGACAAGGCTGAGAGGGTTGGGACAGGCCAGCCCAGCCACTGGGCGTTTGCCCAGGGCAGAGGGGAACCTGGGGTGGGCCTGGCGTCCGTTATCCGGGGGCCTGAAAAAGAATCTGTAGATACCTTTAAATAATATAGTATAAACCATTTACTTGAAATTAACATCTTTCTCCTCCTCTAAACGGTTGGCTTGTAATGGGCGGTGAACGTCACCGCCAATTCTGCTGTACTGAACTCTCCCGCGTGTTTAGTACAGTGCTCTGCCCGTAGTAAGCACTCAATAAATACTATTGATTGACTGATTGGACGGCGCGTGCAGGGTCCAGGAATAAAACCCTATCGAGAGCTTCTTTTCGAATGGGTTTAATCAGGGACAAGGCGTGATGGGAGGTGTAAGCTTTCCCACGGGCCCATTCATTCATTCCTTCAGTCGTGTATTTATTGAGCGCTTCCTGTGTGCAGAGCACTGTACTAAGCGCTTGGGAAGTACAAGTTGGCATGGGAAATGTGGTCCCGTTGCACGCCGGCCCTCTGCGCGCCCCTCGGCCGAGGCTCCCGAGGCGGAGGTCACCTTACGGGTCCACGCGGCCTGTCCAATCTCCTCCCCTTTGCCACTCCGCTCCTGCGGCTTCTCCGCTCGCCTTTCTGCCTCCAATTCCTCCTCCCCACCCCTCCTCCTGGGGTCTCGCTGTGCCAAGTTGGAAGCTTTCACCGCTTGGATCTGGGCCGAACGTCTTCCGCCTCGCCCTGAGGAGAACCGTCCCAAAAGTCCTGCCTCTTTTTTTTTTTTAATGGTATTTGTTAAGCGCTTACTACGTGCCGGGCACTCTTCTCGGCCCTGCAGTAGATACCGAGGGATCAGGTTGGGCACGGTCCAACTCTCACGCGGGGCTCACCGCCTTAATCCCCCGTTTTACAGATGAGGTAACTGAGGCCCAGAGAATAATAATAGTAATATTATATATTACTAGTATATATTAATTAGTAATATATATATAGTATAGTATGCTAGAATATATTATAATACTATATTACTATATTACTATATATATACACTATATATATAGTAATAGTAATAATAATAATGATGGCATGTATTAAGCCCTTACTATGTGCAAAGCACCGTTCTAAGCGCTGGGGAGTTTACGAGGTGATCAGGTTGTCCCGCGTGGGGCTCACAGTCTTCATCCCCGTTTTCCAGATGAGGTAATTGAGGCCCAGAGGATAATAATAATAATGATGATGATGGCATGTATTAAGCGCTTACTATGCGCAAAGCACTGTTCTAAGCGCTGGGGGGTTTACGAGGTGATCAGGTTGTCCCGCGTGGGGCTCACAGTCTTCATCCCCGTTTTCCAGATGAGGTAACTGAGGCCCAGAGAATAATAATAATAATAATGATGATGGCATGGTATTAAGCGCTTACTATGTGCAAAGCACTGTTCTAAGCGCTGGGGAGTTTACGAGGTGATCAGGTTGTCCCACGTGGGGCTCACAGTCTTCATCCCCGTTTTCCAGAAGAGGTAACTGAGGCCCAGAGAATAATAATAATAATAATGATGGCATGTATTAAGCACTTACTATGTGCAAAGCACCGTTCTAAGCGCTGGGGAGGGTACAAGGTGATAAGGCTGTCCCACAGGGGGCTCACAGTCTTCACCCCCATTTTACAGATGAGGTAACTGAGGCCCAGAGAATAATAATAATATTAATAATGGCATGTATTAAGCGCTTACTATGTGCAAAGCACTGTTCTAAGCGCTGGGGAGTTTACGAGGTGATCAGGTTGTCCCACGTGGGGCTCACAGTCTTCACCCCCATTTTCCAGATGAGGAAACTGAGGCCCAGAGAAGTGAAGTAACTCGCCCAAGGTCACACGGCAGACAAGAAGCAGAGCCGGGATTAGAACCCAGGTCCTTCTGACTCTCAGGCTTACGCATTAGGCCAAGCTGAGCCCCCATCAGGTCCCGCCAGCCCGACCGGGACGGGAGAGCCGGGCGTCAACACCAGGCTGCGGCGCGCACAGGGAGGAGGAGAGCGGTGGTCTCCGACTCCCGGCCCCGGGCCGCGCACGCGGACACACGTGGACGCACGTGGAGGGGGACGGCTCGCCGCTGGACCGGAGCCGCTCAATGGGGCAGAAAAGGGGCGCGATTCAAGGCCTGGGCGAACGGCTGGCCAAGTGCCCCCCATGGGGTTGGGGTCCGGGCAGCTGGGCCCGCTGACCACGGCTGGGGGAGGCGGGAGGAGCCCAAGTCCCACCCTCAGATCTCGTCCCCACCGCCTCCGCCATCCAAGCGGCCACCACCGGGCTCCGGCGGTGTCCCCAGTCCAGTATCGGGGGCGGCCCCGGGCCCACCCCAACACGGTGACTGCCCGATGGGGTCTTCCACCTTCCCTAGGCCGTCTTTCCACCCTGAGAAGTCTCAAGGGGCCCATCGGTCTAGCACAGCCACCGGCCCGGTCCCCATTCTGAGCGGCAGCCAGCAATCAAGTAGACTCCCAGGCCAAACAGGAGGCAGCCCACCGGACGCATCACCCGCCTGCCTGTTCCTTCCTCTCCCCAACTTACTGATTTTGTCTCCACGTCAGCTCTTGAAGGCGGAGATCACGTCGATTTTGCTTTTAGGTCATCATCATCATCAGTCGCATTTATTGAGCGCTTACTGTGTGCAGAGCACTGGACTAAGCGCTTGGGAAGTACAAGTTGGCAACATATAGAGACAGGCCCGACCCAACAGTGGGCTCACAGTCTAAAAGGGGGAGACAGAGAACAAAACCAAACGTACTAACAAAATAAAATAAATAGAATAGATATGTACAAGTAAAATAAATAATAAATAGAGTAATAAATATGTACAAACATATATACAGGTGCTGTGGGGAAGGGAAGGAGGTAAGAAGGGGGGGATGGAAAGGGGGACGAGGGGGAGAGGAAGGAAGGGGCTCAGTCTGGGCCAGCTCTTTTAGGTCAGCTCTTGAAGGCGGAGATCGCGTCTACTAACTCTACCATGCTCTCCCGAACGTTTAGTACAGTGCCCTATGCTCCCAGGAGGCACTCGAGAAAACAAAAACTATTGACTGACGGGTGTGTGTGTGTGTATACACACAACAGGGCCGCCGAAAGGAAGGCTTAGTTCTCAGGGTCAGCTGCTCTGTGCCTTCGGTTTATCCATCTGTCTGGTTTTATCAGTTAGATGTCTCCCGTCGGTGCCCACCTGCCTCCCGCTGCCGGGTTCGCTCCGAGCGGCCCTGCCCGCCGGACAAGCCCCTCGCGTCTCGTGGGCAGATGAGAATCCGCTTTTCAGACCTGCCATTCTGAAGTGCCACAAAAGGGATTAGCGTCAAATCCCCCATCGCCAGCTGCCAAGCAAGAGCAGCCCGTGGGCTCCCGTCTTCCCCCACCCCCTCGTCCAGACCCTAAGCGGCTCATAGAGGCTTTGAAGGGAGGGGTGGGACGGCTCAACTGGGACTGCTGGTGTGGCTCCCACAACCCTCTGGAAAATAAGGCAAATGACACTGCCGAGAATAATAATAATAATGATAATAATAACTGCGATATCTGTTAAGCGCCGACTATGTGCCAGCCGCTGGTCTAAGCGCTGGGGTGGATGCAAGCGAATCGGGTCGGACGCAGTCCCTGTCCCACACGGGGCTCCCAATCTTCATCCCCATTTTACAGATGGGGTAACTGAGGCACAGGGAAGGTAAGTGACTTGCCCAAGTTTACACAGCAGGCACGTGACGGACCTGGGATTAGAAACCAGATATAATGATGATGATGATGATGACGGCATTTATTAAGCGCTTACTATGTGCAAAGCACTGTTCTAAGCGCAGGGGAGGTTACAAGGTGATCAGGTTGTCCCACGTGGGGCTCACAGTCTTCATCCCTGTTTTACAGATGAGGGAACTGAGGCACAGAGAAGTGAAGTGACTCGCCCAAAGTCACCCAGCTGACAAGCGGTAGAGGCGGGATTTGAACCCATGACCTCTGACTCCAAAGCCCGGGCTCTTTCCACTGACGCCCAGGCCCGTGCTCTAATAATAATAATAATAATAATGATGATGATGATGGCGTGTATTAAGCACTTACTATGTGCAAAGCACTGCTCTAAACACTGGGGAGGTTACAAGGTGTTCAGGTTGCCCCACGTGGGGCTCACAGTCTTAATCCCCATTTTACAGAGGAGGTACTGAGGCACGGAGAAGTTAAGTGACTTGCCCAAAATAACACAGCTGACAGTTGGCGGAGCCGGGGGTTTGAACCCGTGACCTCTGACTCCAAAGCCCGTGCTTCTTCCAATCAATCAATCAATCGTATTTATTGAGTGCTTACTGTGTGCAGAGCACTGGACTAAGCGCTTGGGAAGTACAGGTTGGCAACATATAGAGACAGTCCCTACCCAACAGTGGGCTCACAGTCTAAAAGGGCTCCCACTGGCCACGCTGCTTCTCTTGCTTCTCTGCAGTGCTCTGCACACAGTAAGCGCTCAATAAATACGACTGATTGATTCTCTGCTTCCTCTATCCACTAGACTATCCGCTAACTTGGGAAATTCCACAATTCCCCTCTAGACCGTAAGCTCACTGAGGGCAGGGAATGTGTCCGTTATATTGTTGCGCTGCATTCTCCCAAGCCCTTAGCACAGTGCTCCGGCGCACAATAAGTGCTCAATAAATACGACCGACCGCCTCAGAAATCCAGGCTCAGCCGAGTCCTGCTTGGCGATGAGAAAACGGGGCCGGTGAGTAGGCGGGTGGGCGAGTGGGTTTTTAGCTCGCCGCCCGCTTGGACGGCACCCGGAGTCAGACGCCCGCGAGAGCCGAGGCCGGCGCTTGGCACTGACCGGCCGGGTCTGGAGGGACGGAGACGGGATCATCATCAATCGTATTTATAAGTAGTTATAAATAAAAGTATTATAAATAGTATTTATAAATAAAATCGTATTTATAAGTATTTATATTTATAAGTATTTATAAGTAAAATAAATACGATTGATGACGATGACGGGATGGTGCCGGATGGAGGAGGGCTCCGTGTCCCAAGTAGCTGCAGCCGGGAGGCAGGGGAGGGAAGACGGCAGGCTCTCTCCCCCATCTCCCAGCCACCCGCCCTGGGAGATCGGTGGGACGGGGGGTGGCGGGGAGAGTGGCGGTGGGCCAGCGGGGTTGGGGTCCTCGGTGTCCCCGGAGCTGCTGAGTGGGAGGGGAAGGAGAGCGGCGGGACCCCCCCCCCCCATCATCATCATCAATCGTATTTATTGAGCGCTTACTATGTGCAGAGCACTGACCAGCCAGGGAAAGGGAACGGGCCCGGGCAGGGCAGCTGGGCCCGCCGGGGCCTGACGTCCCTTGGCTTGACTGGACGAGGTCCGGGGTTTGGGCCCGTGGCTCTGTAGGAGGCGGAGGGCTGGGGTACCCCTCTCCCCGCCCCCTCCAAGGCCAGCCCGTCGCTGAGCCCCTCGCCACCAGCCCCGAAAGTGGGGCTGAGGGGCAGGGTGCCCGGCCAACTTCGTGGGAGTGACCTAGTGGGTACGGTTCACTGCCCTCGGGGAGGAGCCCCGCAGCCTGGAGGAAACAGCACGGGGACGGGAGCCCGGAGGCCTGGGTTCCGATCCCGGCGCCCCCGCTTCGCTTGCTGCGCGACCTTAGGCAAGTCGCTTTACTTCTCTGGGCCTCATCTGTAAAATGGGACTGAAACACGCGAGGAGGAGAAGCAGCGCGGCTTAGGGGAAAGGGCCCCGGCCTGTGAGTCAGGGGTCGTGGGTTCCAATCCCGGCTCCGCCACTTGTCGGCTGTGGGACTTTGGGCAAGTCACTTCACTTCTCTGTGCCTCAGTTACCTCACCTGGAAAATGGGGATTAAGACTGTTGAGCCCCACCTGGGGCAACCTGATTTCCTTGTATCTCCTCCCAGCGCTTAGAACAGTGCTTGGAACATAGTACAGTGCTCTGCACACAGTAAGCGCTCAATAAATACAACTGAATGAATACTAAGCACTTAACAAATACCATTATTATCATTATTATTATTATTATTATACATTTTCTCCCTCCCATTTGGACCCAGAGCCTGGTGTGGGACAGGGATCTGACTGCCCTGTAGCTACTCTAGAGACGAGCGCAGTGCTTGGCACAGTAAATGCTTACAAAATACCACAGTTATCATTTCTTTGATATTGGACGACTTAGACTGCGAGCCCAGTGTGGGACGGGAGCAGTGTGCCGTCCCACCTGATTAACTTGCATATCCCCCTGTGCTGAGAACAGTGCTTGCCGCACAGTAAGCGCTTAATACAATAAAAATAAAAATAATAATACTCACCCTCCCCCTTGCTTTGGCTAACATCTGCCGAGATCTTGGGGGCCAGTCTGCATCCTTAGCTATCACCCGAGGCCCAAACGGTGGGCAAAACAGAAGCGGGAAGATTCCGCACCCTTCCTCAGCTCTGGAAACCCCGGGGGGTTGCCAGAAAAGTGGGGCGAGGCCCCCCAGTGTCCCACTCCTGCCCGTCGTGTCCGTTAGACCTGGGGCGGTGGCTCAGTCCGTCCCCGGGTGCTTTGCACACAGTAGATGCTCAATAAATATGATTGAATGAATTGCGGCTGTGGGTGAAGACTCAGAGCCCCTGCGGTACCCACAAGCGCAGCCTCCCAGGGGACAGAGCTGATGGCCAAACCGGCCCCGAAGATCCTCACTTCAACGTGGCCTGGCCTGGAAACCAAAATGCTCCGGCTCCTCCCCCGGACGGTCATTCAGAGCCCCTGCCGCCCGCTGAGAAGCCCCATTCCCACCTCCCTCGACGGTCCCGTGGGGCCTGTCGGGATCACCCTGCCAACCCGAGGAAAGCCCACTATCCCGTCCCACCCCACATTGGCCCTGGGGAGGGGGATGTCCTGTGGCAGGTGAACCTCGGGTGTTGGCATGGAAAACCACCTCTCCAGGACACCGCCGGGGTGCCAGCCCTGGTCCCCGGCCACCCCGAGCTGCCTGGCACTCCCACAGTATTCCCAGAATGCTTCCGCTGCCAGGCCAGGAACCGGTCCCCTGGAATGGGAACCTTTTCCCTGGGAGCCCCCTCTCCTTGCCCAGCATGACCGGGCTGGAGGGCGGGGGAGAGGGCAGAGAGGACTGTGAGCCCACTGTTGGGTAGGGACTGTCTCTATATGTTGCCAACTTGTACTTCCCAAGCGCTTAGTACAGTGCTCTGCACACAGTAAGTGCTCAATAAATACGATTGATTGATTGATTGACTGGAGAGGAGGGGAGCTTAGACTGTGACCCCACGTGGGACAGGGACTAGGTCCAACCTGATTGATTTGTATCAACTCCAGCGCTCAGAACAGTGATTGACACAAAAGTGCCTAATATAATAATAGTAATAGCAATGATAATAATAACTGCCTCCCCTTTCAAACCAGCTAGGAGCCAGAGGCGGACAGACAGGCCTCAGGCCAGACTGCCGGTCGGAGGACAGAGAGGGGAGAGCGGCGGGAGGCAGCAGAGAATTGCCCACAACAGACACGGGAGCAGGAGGAGGAGCGAGAGCGTGCGCACACGTGGGTGCGTGTGAGGTGAGCCAGAGGTTTTCTGGCCGAGGAGCACTCTCGGGGTGAGACAGGCCAAGCACCGCTGCGTCGGGGCGGATGGATCCCGAGCAGGCGCTCTATAATTGCTCCTTCTGCTGCTAAATGGCAACTTCCGTGGGCTTCCAGCTCCAGCAATGCCCCCCGACCATCCCGGGCCCACCCCACCAAGTCTCTTCGGCCCCCGTCCCCGGAGCGCTGGATCGCTCCCCCATCTCTTCCCACACACTCTCCCTCCCTGCCGGGCTTGTTCGGGGCTCAGAGTCCCGAGAGGGGCCCACGTATCCCCCACCTCCCTGCTCTGGGATCTCAACCAGCCTAAGGCCGGCTTTTGGCCGCCCCCAGCCCAGCAGCCGAGACGGGCAATCGATCGATCGATCGATCATCGGCCTGGGAAACCAGACTGATTCAAAGCAAGGAAGACATTCTGCTGAGTACCGGGCCGGGGCCGGCCCTCTTCCGCTGATGCCCCAACTGAGAAAATGACCCACAAGCCGAGAGTCCTCCCCAGTAGAGACACGGCCACCTCAAGACCCCAATCCTGCAGTACGTGGAAGCCAATGGGCCCGGGGTCGGCTCCCAGGTCAGCGAAGGTCGGGCCGAGAAGCCTCTGGCTCGGTTACCCTACGGTTTGTTTCCAAAGGGGGTCTAGGCTCAAACCTTGGGGGTGACCCGGGCTTCCTGGATGACCTTCCGATGGTTGGGATGGCTTTCGGTCTTGCAGGATTTTAGATACCCCAGAGAGCTGGCACCCCCCACCCCCCGACTCCTAAAGGGGCCTCCGATGCCAGGGTCCCGGGGGTTCCCGTGTGCCTCACGGGACAGAGGGGCCAGCTCATGGGGAGTGGGCGGGAGCCACCCTGACATCATACAGAGGGAGATGGAGGGGGGTCAGGAACCCAGCGCTCTACGAAGGTCCAGCCTGGCTCGTCTCGAGACCAGCTCTCCGTGCTGGGCTTTGTCCACTGTGAGAACTTAATAGATGCTTGGCACAAACAGAGTAATAACCCCTTCTCCCCGACCCCAACCCCACTGAGCCAGCTCTTCCACTTCCTCCCTCCTCCTCCCCTCTGGCCCAGCCCCGGGAGCCCTCCCCTACCCCACGAGGACCCACCTAGCGTGCCCAGCTAGATGCCCCGCTCGGCGTGGCCGTCAAAGACGCTCCTAACACGGCCCATCGGCAGGGTTCTTTGGCCGCACGGGCCACACGGAACTGATGCTGAAGCATCTATTAGGCGGGAGCGTGCCCCAGGACCCCCAAACACACGCACGGGCTAACAGGAGCCCACTCTAGCCCGTAGGAAGCGGCTTTTTCTTTTCTCTGCACCGGCCGGAAGGCCGGCAAGAGCCTTTGGAGAAGAACAAGGGATACCTGGCGACATAAACACACACATTTGTGCTCCCCGCTGACCTGTTACCATCGTCCGTTGCTACAGTAACTCGGCCGATGTTATTACATTGTGGTCTGGTCACGGAGCCCCAAGCTGGGAGGCAGGATTGCTTGGCAGATGAACTGAGGGGCTCCGACGTTTAATAATCATTGTGGCCCGCGTTAAGTGCTTACTATGTGCCGGGTACCGTACGGGGAGCTGGGGCGGACACAGTCCCCGTCCCACGTGAGGCTCTCGGTCTTCCTCCCCCTTTTACAGGTGAGGTAACTGAGGGGCAGAGAAGCGAAGTGATTTGGGCGAGGTCACACGGCAGACAGCCGGCGGAGCCGGGATTAGGGCCCAGGTCCTTCCGATTCCCAGGCCTGGGCTCTATCCGCTGGGCCATGCTGCTTCTCATTTAGGGGACTCCACTTCTCCACGTGTAAAACGGGCGTCCTACCGGCCCCTTCCCACCTCCCCGGCTGCGTCCGCATCACCGGTACCGATCGGGCGCCCCGATCAGCGCTCAGGGGACCGACACGACTAGAGGATGCCTTTTTGCTGGCCAGACCGGCGTATCCTCCGACCGGCAGCCACGCCGAAGGTCGGCGGAGAAAGGTTGGGGACCGGCCTTTCATTTGGCCGCGACCTTCCGTTCGCGGGAACTATTTAACGCCGGGGCCCAGCTGGTAGCCTCGTCTACCCGTCGGCGACCAGTGAAAATTCAAAGTTTCCAGAGAGTCCCCGGGGCCGCCTCACCGGCCGCTCACGAGAGAAGATGACACCCGGACTGAAGCCGACGGGTAGGTCGGGGCCAGGGTATCAAGTGGGGCTGGGGGATGGGCAGGGGGTGTCTCCGGGAGAGGGACTGGGGTGGGTGGGGGGACTGGTCGCCGGTACACTTTTGATGTGAGTCGGAGCTTGGGGCCGCTCCGGTTCCCATCCGTCGGCTAGCTTTGCAATCGATCAGCCGATCGATCAATCGGTGGCACTTGTCAGGGCACTGAACTGAGCCCCAGAGAGGGTCCAAAAGGGGAAATAGAAACGATCCCTGGGCTCGGGGAGCTTTCGGTCGAACCGAGGAGACGGGCGTGAACGGAAATTACAGGTAGGGGAAGCGACCGAGTCAATGTTCTTTGGGGTGGAGGGAGGGGTGAGTAGCCTAAACGCTTAGGGGGTCCGGACTGTGGTATAAGACGGTCTCTCTTGGATGTCCGGCTCTCTGCTCTTTGCTTCCTTCTTCCTCCGGTGTCCACTCCCTGTAAATCGCTTCTGCCTGTCCATCTGTCTCCTCCATTATCTCCTCCGTTAGTCTGCCGGCGAGGCCTAGTGGAAGCAGGATACGCCTGGGAGTCAGAGGACCTGGGTTCTCATCCTGCCGGCTCTGCCCACCCCCCTCCTTTATTTTTTTCTTTTGGATGGCTTTTGCTAAGCCCTCACTACGTGCCGGGCACCGGGGTAGATACCAGCTAATCGGGTTGGACACAGTTCCTGTCCCACTCTGGACTCACAGCCTTAATCCCCATGTTCCAGGTGGGGTGACTGAGGAACGGAGAAGTGAAGTGACTGGTCCAAGGTCATGCAGCAGACAAGTGGAGGAGGTGGAAATAGAACCCAGGTCCTCTGAGACGCTCAGGCCTTTGCTGCTTCTCACTTACCCGCTGTCGTGTGACCTCGGGCAAGTCATTTAACTGCTCCGTGCCCGGCGGACGAGGCGGCGCTGGTGTCCGGGACCCCCCGCCCCGGGGACTGGGTGGACGGGACAGGCAGGGCCGGTCCCACGGTACCCCGGCAGACAGGCGGGCCTGGAACATCCAAAGCAGTATCTGAACCAATCCTCCGGCAGCGGCCACGGGTCCCCGAAGGACCGGCACTTGGAAATCCGTTCAAGGGCGGAACAACCAGAATGAAATTCACCTCCTCCCTGGGAAAGATTACACGATTACACTCTCCCGGCGATTAAATATTATTTCCTTTTCAGTGCCGCCACTCTCCCCTGGCTGACTCGGAAAACAGGCTCACAGATCCTTCGCGCACAAAAAGGCGAGACGCGGGGCACTGTCAGCTCGGACTCGACGCCGGACGGATTTTCTGCGAGACGGGGAGGGGTGGCGGAGGGGAAGGAGTCCTCGATTGGGCTGCGGTGTGCTCAACGGCGAGATGATCTGCTCTGACGGAAGGCCCGGAGATGAGCTAGAATCCAACCCCTCCCTCAGCCCCACGGCACTTTTGTCCATATCCATGATTTATTCATATTACCGTCTGTCTCCCCCTCTAGACTGAGAGCTCGTTGTGGGCAGGGAATGTGTCATACCGTACTCTCCCAGGAGCTCAGTACAGCGCTCCGCACAGTGTAAACGCTCAATAAATACCACTGACTGACTAACCGACTGCCCCGGTCTCCCTCCCAAAGCAAGACTTTCCACGGATTCACCTCTGCCTTCTTTTTGCCACTGGGAGAGATGCTCAGGCTGGGCTCTGCATAGAGGCTGAGATCCGGAACAGCGTTATTCCTTCTAGAGCCCGAGAAGAGCGGGAAACCCTCTGAGGCGCAAGGGGGAAGGCTGAGTCGAGCGAGTGACAGACGGACATCGGACCGTACAGGAGGTGACTGCTGGCTCAGCCTCCCGATCTACCCAGCCCAGGTCTCAAGAGTGTCGGGACACTTGGGGAAAACCGGGAGCCGGTCGCCCTCCCACCCACCCTCCGGGTTGGGGATGGACCACCTAACATACTTGATTCTCCCCAGTGACCCAGCACAGACCATCCAGCACCCCCGCTTCTCCCTTCTCCGTCCCTGATTTTCCCTCAGTGACACCAGCAGAGACCTCCCAACACCCAGACTCTTCCTCCCCGTCCTTGACTCTCCCCCAGAGACCCAGAACAGACCATCCAACGCCCCCGACTCTCCCCCAGAGACCCAGAACAGGCCATCCAACACCCCTGACTCTCCCCCAGTGACCCAGCAGGGACCATCCGACGCTCCTGATTCTCTCCTCTCCGTCCTTGACTCTCCCCCAGGGACCCGGAACGGACCACCCGTGTGACACCCCCGACTCTCCCCCAGCGACCCGGCACGGACCATCCGACACCCCAGATTCTCCCCTCTCCATCTCTGACCCTCCCCCAGTGACCCAGCACAGACCATGCAACACCCCTGACTCTCCCCCAGCGACCCAGCACGGACCATCCGACGCTCCTGATTCTCTCCTCTCCATCCCTGACTCTCCCCCAGGGACCCGGCACGGACTATCCGACACCCCGGATTCTCCCCTCTCCATCTCTGACCCTCCCCCAGTGACCCAGCACAGACCATCCAACACCCCTGACTCTCCCCCAGCGACCCAGCACGGACCATCCGACGCTCCTGATTCTCTCCTCTCCATCCCTGACTCTCCCCCAGGGACCCGGCACGGACCATCCGACACCCCGGATTCTCCCCTCTCCATCTCTGACCCTCCCCCAGTGACCCAGCACAGCCCACCTAACGCCCCCGACTCTCCCCCCGGTGACACAAACGAGGTGACCGGGTCCACACGACACTGCTCTTAGCAGCCCCCGATCTTATCCACTAATTCTCCAGCTCGGTTTCCAAGTTCCCCAGCTGAAGGATTTCAGCATTTCATTTTCCCGCAGTTTGGCTGGGAGAGGGCCCTGGATAGAAGCCCGAAGCTCCACGCGGGGCCCTTTTAAAGCCCCCTCACCAGAAGCCCCCAGGCGCCTCGTGACCGGACAACGTCCCCTCAGCTCCTGAAGGTAATCTCACGCTCCGGCTCTCCCGGTCCATCAGATGCCTCTCTTTTCTCCAGGGAAGCTAAGGCAGCTTCTCTCCCAAGAAACCCTGGTGGTTTCCCTCATTCAGTCGTATTTACTAAGCGCCTTCTGTGTGCAGGACAGTGCACTAAAAGCTGCTGGGGTGAGTCCGTCTGTTCGACCACAGGTGTGGTCCGAAGGGGGTGGGGAGGGACATATCCCCCTTTTAGACTGTGAGCCCACTGTTGGGTAGGGACTGTCTCTATATGTTGCCAATTTGTACTACCCAAGCGCTTAGTACAGTGCTCTGCACATAGTAAGCGCTCAATAAATACAATTGATGATAATAATAATAATAATAATGGCATTTATTAAGCGCTTACTATGTGCAAAGCACTGTTCTAAGTGCTGGGGAGGTTACAAGGTGATTAGGTTGTCCCACGGGGGGCTCACAGTCTTAATCCCCATTTTACAGATGAGGTCACTGAGGCCCAGAGAAGTTAAGTGACTAGCCCAAAGTCACACAGCTGACAAGCGGCGGAGCAGGATTTGAACCCATGACCTGTGACTCCAAAGCCTGGGCTCTTTTCCACTGAGCCACGCTGCTTCTCGATGATGATGATGATATCCACCCCCAGCAGATTCTCACAAACCCGGACCTCCGGTACCAATAATAACAACACTTACGGCACTTGCTAAGTGCCGACTGCGTGCCAAGCGCTGTCCTAAGCACTGGAGTGGATACCAAGTTCATCGGGTAGGCCACAGTCCCTTGTCCCACAGCGGGGCTCACGCTCTCGTCCCCGTTTTACAGATGAGGCGACCGAGGCCCAGAGACGTGACGCGACCGAGGTCACCCAGGAGACGCGAAGCCGGGCTGGAAGGGGAAGGCCGGGGGCGGTGGCAGGGCCGGACACACCTGTCCGGCCCCGTCCCGGGGCCACCGTCTCGGTTCCGAGGGCCTACCGTTCGTTCGCGTCGATGCCAACTTTCCTTTCCAGAAAGAGGTTCCCCCAATGACCCTCGTACGGCCGCGCGCTTCCCTCTCCGCCCCCCACCCGGCGAAAGGAGACCCCCCCAAGACCCTCCCAACGATGGGTTTCTCCTGCAAAGGGAGAGGGAACCCACGGAAGCCCTTTAAAGCGAAACATTGTTCCGTTTGAACCCTCCAGCCGGTTCCAGCCAGGACCGTGCGGCCTTTTCCAAGAAAGCGATGGATCCCCCACCGCGTCCCGGCCGGGCTTTAAGCGATCCTCTCTCCGCGCCCCTCCACGCCGGGCGGGGGTGGGCAGAGCCTTCCCCAAGTGGGCACGATTTGGGGAACTCCTAAATGGCTCTTGTGTTCTTGGGAACCAAAGAGGAAAGCTCCTCTCTTTCTCTGCGGCCTTCTAAACGGCCCCTTTGTTTCTAGGAGAGTTGGGAGGGGGAAAAGAAATATTTACGGTCCATAGGATGAGGGTGCCGCTGATTCGGGACCGAAACTCGGTCTCATCTGGGAACTAGGAAGCGGCGCGGATTTCCTTTTCGGACAAGTTTGAGGGTTTTCTTTTCTGTTTTTGGGGGACTGGCCTCTGGGCGTTGATGAGACCATGAGAGTTGGCCCGGCCTTCCTCCCAGTGAAGCCCCCTCCCCTCCCGGCTCCCGGGGCAGTGGCTCCTGTTTGGATTGGGGGATCGGGGTGGGGGTCCCCCGGCTCCATCCATTCCGGAGGGGACGGGAAGAGGGCGGTGGGAAGGGAATGGGAACACGAGGAAATGGCTGAAAGGCCGCCCGCCCGGGTGTGTTGAATCCCATCCTGCACCAGGCTGAACCACAGGGCTCCATCCACCCCGCTGTCACCCCCTTCCCCATCCCCCTTAGCCCAAGCAACCGGGGACACACACACACAAAACACACAAACACACACAAATATTCTCACGGTATCCTTCCCCCCTCCACACACACCCACACGCCAATCACTCACACACTCATTCATTCCCTCGATCGCATTTATCAGAGCGCTTAACTGCGTGCAGAGCACCGTACTAAGCGCTCGGGAAAGTACAACACGGCAATAAAGGGTGACAACCCTTGCCCGCGACGACACGGTCACAGCACCCCCCCGGTCCCAGTGTGATGCACTCGATGAAACACTCTCTGTCCCCCCACCGCCCCCGATCCAACAAGGACACACTGACAGCGGCAGTCCCAGTCTCACGCGCAGTCACACACTAGACACACGCACACACTGGGACACTGACACTACGGCCCAGGCGGACACCCACACACACCCCCCCCCACGGTCACACGCACAACACTCAGTCACACTCAGTCACACACAGTCACATTCGGGCAGGCAGGCCTGCTGACACTCCCAGACACAAACACCCTCGCTCCGGCCCAGTCACACCCAGACACACAGGCACCCTCCCCCCCACCCCCCAATCCCAGACACGGTCCCCTATTTCCCAGACACACACACACACACACACACACACACACATACACACCCGACACTCCCAGAATACTCCCCACCCCCCCCCCCCGCCCCCCGGCTCCTGCCCACTCACTCACACACAGACAGACAGACAGAGGCACACGGCTGGGCACACATTCCCGGGCAGGGGCCCCCATTTCCCAGGCGGGCACACACACCACACACACACACCACACACACACACCACACACAGATCTACAGTCCCAGCCACAGACACCCAGCCCCACACACTGCCACTCCCTCCGGCACCCCCTCGCTCCTATCCATTCCCACACACAGTCCCACGCACAGACAGACACCCAGCCCCCCATACTCGCTGACACTCCCAGACATACACAGGCATATACACACACACACACACACACGCACAAGCACACATACACAGTCCCATGCACAAACACCCCCCCCACACAGTCCCATGCACAAACACCCCCCCCCCACACACACAGTCCCACGCACAGACACCCAGCCCCCCCCCCCCCAAATACTCGCTTACACTTCCAGGCACACACAGGCACGCACATACACACACACACACACAGAGTCCCATGCCCAAACACACACATACACACAGTCCCATGCACAAACACACACACACAGAGTCCCATGCACAAACACCCCCCACACACACAGTCCCATGCACAAACACCCCCCCCACACACACACAGTCACCCAGCGCCCCCCCCCCCCCCATACTCGCTTACACTTCCAGGCACACACAGGCACGCACACACACACACACACACACACACACACAGAGTCCCATGCCCAAACACACACATACACACAGTCCCATGCACACACACACACAGTCCCATGCACAAACACACACACACAGACAGTCCCATGCCCAGACACCCAGCCCCCCCACACTCGCTGACACTCCCAGACACACACACTCGCCCCCTCCATTCATTCACACACACACACACACACACACACACACAGTCCCATGCCGACACCCAGGCCCCCCCACACTCGCTGACAGTGCAAGACACACACACACACAGAGACACCGAGCCGGGCACACACTCCCCGACAGCGTCCCCTATTTCCCAGACCCCCCCCCCCCCCCACAGACACACACACACACCCCCAAACACACACACACACCGAGCCGGGCACACACTCCCGGACAGGGTCCCCTATTTCCCAGACTCCCCCCCCACAGAGACACACACAGTCACACACACACACACACACACACACACACACACGGACAGCCCCTCCCCCCTCCCGGGCCGGGGAGGGGGTCCCCCCATGTCATTGTTGCCCCCCCCGGCGGAGGGGACAGGAGGAGGAGGGGGTGGGTCCGGCGGTCCGGTGTGTGTGTGTGTGTGTGTGTGTGTGTGTGTGCGGTGTGTGTCCCCCCCCCCCCCCCCCCGCCCGGCCCGGCCCGGCCCGGCCCGGCCTGACCTCGCGTGTCTGTTCCCCCGGCTCCCTGGGTTCGGTCAGTCGCTCCGGTCCGCCGGGCATGGCCCCCGGGCCGCGGCCCCCGGGCCGCCGCTCAGCACCCCCGGCCCCGCCGGCCGCCGAACCGGGGACGGGGCCCAGGCCGAGGCTGAGGCCGAGGGCCGCCGCTCCGCCGACGACGACGCCGACGCCCTGCCATCTTGGCCGTCGTCGTCGTCGTCTCCGTCTTCGTCGTCGTCGTCGTCGCCGCCCGCCCTCCCTCCCTCCCTCAGTCCGGACGGACGGACGGACGGACGGACGCCCGGCGCCACGGGACGGGACGCAACCCGCTGCCGCCGCCGCCGCCGCCGAGCCGGCCGGCGACGCCCGCCCCTCTGCGCACGCTCCGCCCCCCGAGCCCCGCCCCTCTGCGCACGCTCCGCCCCCTAGCTCCGCCCCTTTCCGCACGGCACGCCCACCGAGCCCCGTTCCTCTGCGCACGCTCCGCCCAATAAGCCCCGCCCCTCTGCGCACGACACGCCCCCCGAGTCTCGTCCCTCCGCGCACGCCCCGCCCCACGAGCTCCCTTCCGCACGGCATGCCCCAAGTCCCGCCCCTCTACGCACGCCCCACCCACCGAGCCCGCCCCTCTGCGCACGCCCCGCCCCCGAGCCCCGCCCCTCGGCGCACGCCCCGCCCACCAAGCCCCGCCCCCGCCCCTCGGCGCACGCCCCGCCCACCGAGCCCCGCCCCGCTGCGCACGACACGCCCCAAGCCCCGCCCCTCTGCTCACGCTCCGCCCCCCGAGCCCCGCCCCCTTTCCGCACGGCCCACCCACCGAGCCCCGTCCCTCAGCGCACGCTCCGCCCACTAAGCCCCGCTCCTCTGTGCACTCTCCGCCCACCGAGCCCCGCCCGTCCCCGCACACTAAGCCCCGCCCCGCTGCGCACGCTCCGCCCACCGAGCTCCGCCCCGTTGCGCACGCTCCGCCCCCCGAGCCCCGCCCATTCCGCACGGCACGCCCGCCGAGCCCCGCCCCTCTGCGCACGGCACGCCCCCCAACCCCGCCCCTCTCCACACGGCACGCCCACCGAGCCCCGTCCTAATGCACACGCCCCGCCCACCGAGCCCCGCCCATCTCCGCATGGCACACCCAAGCCCCGCCCCCTGCACAAGCTCCGCCCCAGAGCCCCGCCCACTGAGCCCCGCCCCTCTGTGCACGCTCTGCCCCCCGAGCCCCGCCCCTCTGCGCACGCTGCGCCTACCAAGCCCCGCCCCTTACCCCGTGGCACGCCCACCGAGCCCCGTCCCTCTGCGCACGCTCCGCCCACTAAGCCCCGCCCCTCTGCGCACGGCACGCCCCAAGTCCCACCCCTCTGCACACGCTCCGCCCACCGAGCCCGCCCCTCTCCGCCCACTAAGCCCCGCCCCTCTCCACACGCTCCGCCCACTAAGCCCCGGCTCTCTACGCACGGCACGCCCCCAAGCCACACCCCTCCGCTCACGCTCCGCCCACCGAGCCCCCACCCCTCTGCGCATGCACCTCCCACTAAGCCACGCCCCTCTCGGCACGACACGCCCACCGAGCCCCGCCCCTTTCCGCGCGGCATGTCCATCAAGCCACGCCCACTCCGTGCACGCTCCTCCCACTAAGCCCCGCCCCTCCCCGCACGCCCCGCCCACTCCAACTATCAACGTGGATCAGTGGACATAAAAAGGGTTTTGGAGGCAGAGGTCATGGGGTCAACTCCCAGCTTGGCCAACTGTCAGCTGGGTGACTTTGGGCAAGTCACTTCACTTCTCTGTGCTTCAGTGACCTCATGGGCAAAATGGGGATGAAGACTGTGAGCCCTCCCTCTTCAAGACTGTGAGCCCACTGTTGGGTAGGGACTGTCTCTATATGTTGCCAACTTGGACTTCCCAAGTGCTTAGTACAGTGCTCTGCACACAGTAAGCGCTCAATAAATACGATTGATTGATTGTTTTGTTGTTTGTCTCCCCCGTCTCGACTGTGAGCCCACTGTCGGGTAGGGACCGTCTCTATACGTTGCCAACTTGTACTTCCCAAGCGCTTAGTATAGTGCTCTGCACACAGTAAGCGCTCAATAAATACGATTGGATGAATGAACACGCCCCGCCCACTACGCCCCGCCCCTCTGCACACGCCTCTCCAATTACGCCCCGCCCCCCAACGCACGCCCCGCCCACTCATCCCTGTCTCTCTGCGCATGCTCCTCCCACTGCGCCCCGCCCCTCTGCGCACGCCCCGCCCACACCTCCTTGTCCCTCTGCGCATGCTCCTCCCACTCCACCCTGCCCCTCTGCACACGCCTCTCCCATTACGCCCCGCCCCCCGGCGCACGCCCCGCCCACTCCTCCCTGCCCCTCTGCGCATGCTCCTCCCACTGCGCCCCGCCCCCCTGCGCTCTCCCCGCCCCTCTGCGCACGCCCCGCCCACTCCTCCCCGCCCCTCTGCGCATGCTCCTCCCACTCTGCCCCCGCCCCTCTGCGCACGCCCCCCCAATTACGCCCCGCCCCTCTGCGCACGCCCCTCCCTTCCCCGTCTATGTGGGCGGGGCCAGGGCCGCGCATGCGCGCTTGGGGGCCTGATGGGGCGGGGCCGGCCTCAGTTGCCCCGAGTAGCAGCGCAGAGCGATGGATGGAGGAAGGGGGGGGGGTGGGTCCGGCTAATCGAGCGCCGATGGCATCGATGATGCCCCACATTCATTCATTCATTCATTCATTCATTCATTCATTCATTCATCCGTATTTATTGAGCGCTTCCTGTGTGCAGAGCACCGTACTAAGCGCCTGAAAAGTACAATTAGGCAACAGATAGAGACCATCCCTACCCATCAACGGGCTCACAGTCTAGAAGGGGGAGACAGACAACAAAACCAAACATGTGGACAGGTGTCAAGTCGTCAGAGCAAATAATATTGAAGCTAGATGCACAGCATTAACAAAATAAATAGAATTGTAAATATGTGCAAGGAAAATAGAGTAATAAATCTGTACAAATAGAGACGGTCCCTACCCAACAACAGGCTCACAGTCTAGAAGGGGGAGACAGACAACAAAACCAAACATGTGGACAGGTGTCAAAATCGTCAGAACAAATAGAATTGAAGCTAAAGGCACTTCATTAACAAAATAAATAGAATTGTAAATATGTACAAGGAAAATAGAGTAATAAATCTGTACAAATATATTCATTCATTCGTTCATTCAATCGTATTTATTGAGAGCTTCCTGTGTGCAGTGCACCTTACTAAGTGCTTGAAAAGTACAATTAGGCAACAGATAGAGACAATCCCTACCCACCAACGGGCTCACAGTCTAGAAGGGGGAGACAGACAACAAAACTAAACATGTGGACAGGTGTCAATTCGTCAGAAAAAATAGAATTGAAGCTAGATGCACATCATTAGCAAAATAGACTAGTAAATATGCACAAGGGAAATAGAGTAATAAATCTGTACAAATATATTCATTCATTCATTCAATCGTATTTATTGAGTGCTTCCTGAGTGCTGAGCACTGGACTAAGCGCTTGGGAAGTACAAGTCGGCAACATATAGAGGCAGTCCCTACCCAACAACGGGTCACAGTCTAAAATAACCCAATACCCAATAACGGGCTCACAGTCTAGAAGAGGGAGACAGACAACAAAACATGTGGACAGGTGTCAAAATCGTCAGAACAAATAGAATTGAAGCTAGATAATGATCATTATCACTATTATTATTATTTTGGTATTTATTAAGCACTTACTATGTGCAAAGCACTGTTCTAAGCGCTGGGGAGGATACAAGGTGATCAGGTTGTCCCATGTGGGGCTCACAGTCTTCATCCGCATTTTACAGATGAGGGAACTAAGGCACAGAGAAAGCCCTACTGAGAGCTCACCTCCTCCAGGAGGCCTTCCCAGACTGAGCCCCTTCCTTCCTCTCCCCCTCACCCCCCTCTCTATCCCCCTCATCTTACCTCCTTCCCTTCCCCACAGCACCTGTATATATGTATATGTTTGTATATATTTATTGCTCTATTTATTTATTTATTTTACTTGTACATATCTATTCTATTTATTTTATTTTGTTAGTATGTTTGGTTTTGTTCTCTGTCTCCCCCTTTTAGACTGTGAGCCCACTGTTGGGTAGGGACTGTCTCTATATGTTGCCAACTTGGACTTCCCAAGCGCTTGGTACAGTGCTCTGCACACAGTAAGCGCTCAATAAATACGATTGATTGATTGATTGATTGATTAGGTGACTTGCCCACAGCTGACAAGTGGCGGAGTAGGGATTAGACCCCACGACCTCTGACTCCCAAGCCCGGCCTCTTTCCACCGAGCCACGCTGCTTCCCGAGGGCTTAGGCCAGCGCTCTGCACACAGGAATCGCTTAATAAGTAATAATAATAAAAATGTTGGTATTTGTTAAGCGCTTACTATGTGCCAAGCACTGTTCTAAGCGCTGGGGGGGATACAAGGTCATTGAGGTTGTCCCATGTGGGGCTCACAGTCTTAATCTCCGTTTTACAGATGAGGTAACTGAGGCCCAGAAAATAATGATAATGTTGGTATTTGTTAAGCGCTTACTATGTGCCAAGCACTGTTCTAAGCGCCGGAGGGGATACAAGGTCATCGAGGTTGTCCCACGTGAAGTGACTTGCCCAAAGTCACCCCGCTGACAATTGGCGGAGATGGGATTTGAACCCCTGACCTCTGACTCCAAAGCCCGGGCTCTTTTCACTGAGCCACACTGCTTCTTGTGAGCATACATGTGCATAGTCATTCATTCATTCAATGGTATTTATTGAGCGCTTACTGTGTGCAGAGCACTGTACGAAGTGCTTGGGAAGTCCAAGCCGGCAACATACAGAGACGGTCTCTTCCCAACAGCGGGCTCACAGTCTACGATCGAATGAATGAATCAACAGCAATCTGCGGCTCTGTGCCTGCCTCTACCACCTTCTCTCACCTCGGCCTCCTCTCCTGTCTCTGTAATTGCCTGTTTCTGACCTCCCTCTCTGTGTTTTGGCCTCCTCTCGCCAACTCCGTCTCTCACCCTCCCCGGGCCGGCCTCTGCCCCTCCATCTCTCCCTCTCTTAGTCCAGCTCCTCTTCCCCTCCTCCCTCTCCGCAACCAGAACGGCAGGAAAAGGAGGAGGGAATTGGGAATTTGCAGCCCGGGAGAAACATCTCTTTCGAGCCCGTATTTTACTGCCCCGGAAATCCCTTCCCTCACCCCCCTCCCCAAATCCATCTTCTCTTCCGCTCGGCCGTTTCACAGTCCGCTTCCCTGAGCAAAGTTCTGGGGTTGAGGCTTTGCCTCTCGCACGGTCAATATTTAAACTTCCCGTTTCTGGAGGGGAAAGCCGCTAGGGTCAGGGATTGAACGCCGGCCTCGTTCCCAGTCCTCTGGCTCCGGCCTGGCCCTCCTCCCGCCTGTGCCCAGCAGCGGGCAGGGGGAAGGGATTGAACGAGGGTAAATTGGATTTCCTCTGCCTTTTAGGACCCTAGGAGAAGATTGTGAGCCCACCGTGGGACAACCTGATCACCTTGTAACCTCCCCGGCGCTTAGAACAGTGCTTTGCACACAGTAAGCGTTTAACAAATGCCATTATTATTATTATTATTATTATTATTATTACCAATGGAGTTGCAGACCCTGGCCTCACTGCAGCCAGCTTTATGGCTTTGGTCAATGCCACATAGGGCCCCTGGTCAGTGGCTCGGCCTCTGGGGTTTGCGGTGGGCTTGGGGCTAGCCTGGACACTCCATCCATTCATCATCATCATCATCATCAATGGTATTTATAATAATAATGATGGCATTTGTTAAGCACTTACTATGTGCGAAGCACTGTTCTAAGCGCTGGGGAGGTTACAAGGTGATCAGGTTGTCCCACGGGGGGCTCACAGTCTTAATCCCCATTTTCCAGATGAGGGAATTGAGGCCCAGAGAAATGAAGCAACTTGCCCAAAGTCACACAGCTGACAATTGGCCAAGCTGGGATTTGAACCCATGACCTCTGACTCCAAAGCCCGGGCTCTTTCCATTGAGCCACGCTGCTTCTCTATTATACTGTACTCTCCCAAATAATAATGATAATAATGGCATTTATTAAGCGCTTACTATGTGCAAAGCACTGTTCTAAGCTCTGGGGAGGTTACAAAGTGATCAGGTTGTCCAATGGGGGGCTCACAATCTTAATCCCCATTTTACAGATGAGGTGACTGAGGAACAGAGAAATTAAGTGACTTGCCCAAAGTCACACAGGTGACAACTGGCGGAGCTGGGATTCGAACCCATGACCTCTGACTCCAAAGCCTGGGCTCTTTCCACTGAGCCACGCTGCTGCTTAGTACAGTGCTCTGCAACCAGTAAGCTCTCAATAAATACGACTAACGGTGGTACTAATACCACCGTTAGTCGTGGCGTGGTTCAGTTGAAAGAGCCCGGGCTTTGGAGTCAGAGGTCATGGGTTCAAATCCCGGCTCCGCCAACTGTCAGCTGTGTGACTTTGGGCAAGTCACTTCACTTCTCTGGGCCTCAGTTCCCTCATCTGGAAAATGGGGATTAAGACTGTGAGCCCCACGTGGGACAATCTGATCAACTTTATCCCCCCAGCACTTAGAACAGTGCTGTGCACATAGTAAGTGCTTAACAAATACCATCATTATTATTATTATTATTATTAATAGTGTAGTATTTGGCAAGCAGTGAGGCCTAGTGGAAAGAGCATAGGAGTTCATGCTGTTTGCTGGGTGACCTTGGACAAGTCACTTAACTTCTCTGTACCCCAGTTCCCTCATCTGTAAAATGGGGGTTAAATCATACCCCCTCCTACTTGGATTGTGAGTCCCACGTGAGGAAGCGATTGTGTCCGTCAGTCTGTCTCTCCCTCTAGCCTATAAACTCACTCGGGGCAGGGAATGTATCTGTTATATTGTTATGTTGAATCCTCCCAAGTATTCAGTACAGTACTCCGCACACAGTAAGCGCTCAATAAATATGATTGATTACCTTGAATCGACCCCAGCAGTTAGTACAGTGCGGGGCTCACAGTAAGCACTTAAGAAGTACCATAATAATAATAGTAGTAGTGGTAGTATTTATTGAGCGCTTATTGTGTGCAGAGCACTGTATTAAGCGCTGGGAGAGAAAACACAGGTGGGGATTAGACATGGCCCTCGGGGACAGTGGGGGTCTCCTCCCATGCCCCAAACCACCTAGAATATCTACTCATCTCCATCTCTCGTGGGGCTCACGATCAAAGTAGGAGGGAGTACAGGTACTGAATCCCCATTTTACAGACGAGGAAACTGGGACCCAGAAAATCACGTGACTTGCCCAAGGTCTCAAACAGACAAGTGGCAGAGCCGGAACTCGGACCCAGGACCACTGAGTCCCAGGCCTATGCTTTTTCCACTAGGCCACAGTATATATGTATATATGTTTGTAAGTGAGCCCACTGTTGGGTAGGGACCGTCTCTATATGTTGCCAACTTGTACTTCCCAAGTGCTTAGTACAGTGCTCTGCATACAGTAAGTGCCCAATAAATATGATTGATTGATTATTACTCTATTTATTTATTTATTTTATTTGTGCATATTTATTCTATTTATTCTATTTTGTTAATATGTTTTGTTTTGTTCTCTGTCCCCCCGCACCACTTTCTAGACTGTGAGCCCACTGTTGGGTAGGGACCGTCTCTATATGTTGCCAACTTGTACTTCCCAAGCGCTTAGTACAGTGCTCTGCACACAGTAAGCGCTCAATAAATACGATTGATTGATTATTACTCTATTTATTTTATTTGTACATATTTATTCTATTTATTTTATTTTGCTAATATGTTTTGTTTTGTTCTCTGTCCCCGCCCCCCCCCGCCCTTTCTAGACTGTGAGCCCACTGTTGGGTAGGGACCGTCTCTATAGGTTGCCAACTTGTACTTCCCAAGCGCTTAGTCCAGTGCTCTGCACACAGTAAGCGCTCAATAAATACAATTGAATGAAAGAATGAATGAATGAATGAATGAATGAATGAATGAATGAATGAATGAATGAATGAATTCTGGCCCTGGCCACTTTCCTGCTGTGTGACTTTGGGGAATTCATTTAACTTCCCTGTTCCCCAGTTTCCTCATTTGGTAAAATGGGGATTCAGTACGTGTTTTCCCTCCTATTCAGACTGTGAGCCCCAGGTGGAACAGGGTCTCTGGCAACCTGATTATCTTATATATACCTCAGCGCTTAGTACAGTACAGCGCTTGGCACAGAGCGGGCACTTAACTAAATTATTATTATCATCATCATCACTTTGGGGAGGGTTTTTAAAAAATCATCCTTTCTTAATATTTAAATGTTTGGCCTTAAATATTTGTCCTGACCCTGTAGGTGTGAATGTTTGCAGGTTTTTTCGGGTGTCTTGAGACGGGAGATGGCGAGAACAGTATCTGCTTGGGGAAGGTGGAAAAAAAACAAACCACAGAACAATGTTTTGAGCCTGTGAATTTAAAAAAATGATCCCCAAACCAAATAGCTTCTGTGCGACGCACCAAGAGAAAACTCCGACGAGCTCCTCCTGCCCTATGAAGGGAGTGTGGAAATTACTGAATTAAAATCCACATTGAAAATTCATCCATGCTCAAAGAAGCAAGCCGAGATTTCCAGGTCCCAAAGCCCCTCGCAAGCTGAAGAGGCTCCTAGTAGGAGTCTATGGTTCATTTTCTCCCTTCCCAGGAACTGGATTTTAAGGGATTTACCAAAAAAAGCCAGAAAAAAGAGGAGATTCGACGGGTCTGGGAGACCATCTGCCCACTTGGGCAGATGGTCAAAAGCGTCAAAATGGAGGGAGCCTGGAGAATGAAAATAGAAATACTAAATGGACGATGAATTCCTATTAGAAAGGGGACAAACTGAATAATAATAATGATAGTATTTGTTAAGTGCTCATTCTGTGCCAGCCACTGTACGAAGGGCTGGGGTGGGTACAAACGAATTTTGTTGGACATAGTCCCTTTCCCACTTAGGGCTCACAGTCTTAATGCCCGTTTTACAGGTGAAGTAACTGAAGCACAGAGAAGTGAAGTGACTTATCCAAGGCCACACTTCGGACAAGAGCCGGGACTTGACTTCTGACGTCCAGGCTTGGGCTCTGTCCACTCTGCCGTGCTGCTTTCCAGTCAAAAGGGCACCTCTTTGCAGTTCATCCTTTCTTTGGAAAACCAACGACATTCTCCGGAGAATTTGAAGTCCTCCCATTTCCTGTGCCTTTCCAACCTCCATCTTCTCTCAGCGTATTGTCTGCAGCAAAACTCTTCGTCTGCTGGGTCGTCTGTCTCTGGAAGTTGAGTCTCAGAGAGATTCTGTCCCGTGACCGACCCCAGGAGGCCCCGTTCTCCCCATCGGTTGTCTCGCCGTAAAGGCCGCCGTGCAAGTGGGGACGTCTCTACCAACTCTGTTATATTGTACTCTCCTAAGCCCTTGGTACCGTTCTCTGCCCTCACAAAATGTTCAATAAACACCACTGTTTGTTCAATTGACTAGACGAGAGAGTGTGGATTTCTCTTCACAGTCCATCCCCACTGCTGAAAAAAAGAACAACTCAAATGCATGATCTGCTGGTTGGTGAGACACACCATTCCCCCGGTGCATCAGAAAAGGTCTCTTTTGGAGCCAAGTGTGCAAGATAAGACTCAAGGCCGTAATCTCACCACTGCATAATCACTTACCCAGCTCCCAGGTCCTTATTATTATTATTATTATTATTGTTCAGTCAGCCCTCTCCCTTCTGCCTAATCTCACTGTCTTTCCTCCTCAATCTAGCCTGCATGCCTTCCTCTTCTGGCCCCAATCTACCTTAATCTCATCTCTTTCACGGCTGGCTCCCTGCTCATATCTTCTCCCCCTCTTCCCATCTGACAGACCACCACTCTCCCCATCTTCAAAGCCTTACTAAAATCATATCTCCTCCAAGAAACCTTCCTTGAATAAGCCCTCATTTCTCCCCCGTTATTTGTCCCCTCTCCTGTGTCTCTATGCTCTTGGGTGTCTACCCCCTAAGCATTTGGCTACTCACCCCCACCCCGATCTGCAGAGCACTGATGAAGGTATCCTTAAGCTCTGCTGCCTCCCCTTTCTGTAACTTATTTTAATATCTGTCACTCCTACTAGGTGGTAAAGTTCTTGAGAGTAGGGATGCTATATACATAGCATGCTAAATACATATATACAGGGATGCACCTGTATATATGTATATATGTTTGTATGTATTTATTTCTCCATTTATTTATTTTACTTGTAAATATCTATTCTATTTATGTTATTTTGTTAATATGTTTTCTTTTGTTCTCTGTCTCCCCCTTCTAGACTGTGAGCCCACTGTTGGGTAGGGACTGTCTCCATATGTTGCCAACTTGTACTTCCCAAGCGCTTAGTACAGTGCTCTGCATACAGTAAGCGCTCAATAAATACGATTGATTGATTGATTGATTGATTGAGTCGGTTTAGCACAGACAGTGACACTAGAGCGTGGAGAGGAGCCACGTCCTGATCACCCTCCTGGACAGTCACCCTTGGAGCCACTCCTGCACTTAACTTTTCCGCGGACGATTCGATTTCCTGGCCTTCTCGCCCATAAATGTCTTCAAACTGTTTTGGACTGGCTAGTATCCTTAACTCTCCCTTCTCTGCAATCTCACATTTCCTCCTGCCTCCAGGACATTATCACATGGATGTCTCTCTGATACTTCAAGCTCAATATGTCTGACGGCCAACTCATCGTTGTCCTTCCCTTCACCTATCTTTCCCTTCACAGCTGATGATCCTAACTCTCCTCCCCATCTCTCGAGCTAACAACCTTGACATTATCCCTGACTCTTCTCCCTCTTTCAACCCACATATTCGGTCTGCCACCAGATCCTCTCAATTCCTCCTCAGCGACATCTCCAGAATCTGTCCCTTCCTCTCTCCCCAATTGGCCACCATTCCGGTCCAAGGATTTGTCATAAACTGGCTCGATTTCTGCATCAGTAACCTCGCTGACCTCCCTACCGCCAGCCTCTCCCCTCTCCAGTCCTTACTTCGCTCTGGTGCCCATATCGTTTTTCTAAAATATTAGTCCGTCCGCCTCTCTCCGCTCCTCAGAACTCTTCAATGGATGCCCCTTTCTCTCTGCAACAAGCAGAAAATCCCAAATGGAGTTACAAAATGCCTAAATATTTGGTTTGATAGGAAGACAAATGGGTAACCACTGGAGGGTTTAGGAGAGTGGGAAATAGGACATGTTAGAAAGATGATCCAAACAGTGGAGTGAAGTGCGGACTTGGTGGGGAAGAGGCCTATGTAGTAATCGAGACAAGAGATCACAAGTTCATTCATTCATTCAATCGTATTTATTGAGCGCTTACTGTGTGCGGAGCACTGTACCAAGCGCTTGGGAAGTACAAGTCGGCAACAGATAGAGACGGCCCCTACCTAACAACGGGCTCACAGTCTAGAAGGGGGAGATTGACAACAAAACAAAGCATGTGGACAGGTGTCAAGTCATCAGAATAAATAGAAGTAAAGCTAGATGCACATCATTAGCAAAAGAAATAGAATAGTAAATATCAATCAATCGTATTTATTGAGTGCTTACTGTGTGCAGAGCACTGTACTAAGTGCTTAGGAAGTACAAGTTGGCAACATATAGAGACAGTCCCTACCCAACAGTGGGCTTGCAGTCTAAAAGGGGGAGACAGAGAACAAAACCAAACATACTAACAAAATAAAATAAATAGAATAGATATGTACAAGTAAAATAAATAAATAAATAGAGTAATAAATATGTACAAACATATATACATATATACAGGTGAATACATACATACAGTATGTACATACAGTAAATATGTACAAGTAAAATAAATAGAGTGATAAATCTGTATATTCATATATATACAGGTATATATACACATATTCAGGTGCTGTGGGGAGGGGAAGGCGGTAGGGCGGGGGAAATGGGGAGGAGGAGAGGAAAAAGGGAGCTCAAACAAGTGTCATGATGAGGGCGGCGAAGTAGTAATCAAGGCGAGATACCGTTAAGTGTCATAACCAGGGCGCTTGCCACTAGCACGGAGAGTAAGGGTTGGATTCTGGAAGCTCTCTAGAGGAGGAATCAATATTTATATGTATACTTATTTATATTAACGTCTATCTCCTCCTCTAGACTGTAAGCTCGTTGTGGGCAGGGAGCTTGTCAACCAACTCTATTCTATTGTACTCTCCCAAGCCCTTAGTACAGTGCTCTGCACACAGTAAGTGCTCAATAAATATGATTGATCGATCGATCGAGGAAGATCCAATGGGATTTGGTGACCGACTGTTAACAGAGGATCCCGAATGATGCCCCAGCCCGTACCTGATCTGAAGCCCAATCCCCGCCCCGTCATCCTAATAATATCTTTGGTTGTGGGATCCTCTCGCCTGCAGAAGCCAGGCTCCGAGAAGTAGCGTGGCGTAGCGGATACGGCACAGGCCTGCGAGTCGGGAGGTTATGGGTTCTAATCCCGGCTCCGCCACTTGTCTGCTGTGTGACCCTGGGCAAGTCACTTCACTTCTCTGGGCCTCAGTTCCCTCATCTGTAAAAACGGGGATGGAGGCTGTATGATCCACGTGGGACGGGGTCTGTGTCCAACCCGACGTGCTTGCATCCACCCCAGCGCTTAGTACAGTGCCCGGCACACAGTAAGGGCTTAACAAATACCATGATTATTATTATTATTAATATTATTACCTGGAGGGAGAGATGGAAGGAGACTACAACTCCCAGAGGACTTGGCTCGATAAGGCGGGGTAGGGAAAGGGAAGCCTGGGGTGAGGCATTCTTGGAGTGGTAGTTACCACGCCCTGCCCGCTCCTCCAGTGCACCTTTCCTCCAGGTGTATGGGGAACCTCCGCTGCGGCCACCGACGCTCATCACGGCAGAGATCCCGAGCCCCGGCCCTGGCGTGTAGAGCGGAGGCATTTACAGGTAATAATAATAATAATAATGGCATTTATTAAGCGCTTACTATATGCAAAGCACTGTTCTAAGTGCTGGGGAGGTTACAAAGTGATCAGGTTGTCCCTTTACAAAGTGATCAGGTTGTCCCTCGTGGGGCTCACAGATTTAATCCCCATTTTCCAGATGAGGTAACTGAGGCACAGAGAAGTGAAGTGACTTGCCCAAAGTCACACAGCTGACAATTGGCAGAGCCGGGATTTGAACTCACGACCCCTGATTCCAAAGCCCGTGCTCTTTCCTACTGAGCCACGCTGCTTCTCTGAAGTTTACCTTCCCCAAGGTCAACACCTTGGGGTTCCTGGGGTGCTTTGTACAGGGACACGGGAAGGAGCACAGGCCAGTGATTCCCTCTTGGAGTTGTAACGATCCCGCTTCTCCTCTTCACCCAGTCCTTCTTCTCATTCCTTGTCTCCTGCACCCATTCTTCCCCGCTAGCCAACAAGTACCCGCTCAAAGTCCGATCGGGCGGGCATGTCTGCCCGGGGCCAGGCCAGAAGGCTTTGAAGTGATGAGCCAATTAATCAGTCAATCGCTAGTAATTCCTGAGGGCCTTCTGAGTGAAGAGCAATCAATCAATCAATGGAATTTGTTGAGCGTTTACAATGTGCAGAGCACTGTAGGGAAGCAGCATGGCTCAGTGGAAAGAGCATCGGCTTTGGAGTCAGAGGTCATGGGTTCAAATCTCAGCTCTGCCAATTGTCAGCTGTGTGACTTTGGGCAAGTCGCTTCACTTCTCTGAAGCGCTTAGTACAGTGCTCTGCACACAGTAAGCCCTCAATAAATACGATTGATCGATTCTCTGGGCCTCAGTTACCTCATCTGGAAAATGGGGATTAAGACTGTGAGCCCCCCGTGGGACAACCTGATCACCTTGTAACCCCCACAGCGCTTAGAACAGTGCTTTGCACATAGTACGTGCTTAATAAATGTCATCATTATCATTATTATTAAGCTCCTGGGAGAGTGCAATGCAACAGAGAGTACAAGATAATTAGATGACACAATTTCTGCCCTCAAGGATCTTGCAGTGTCACTGGGGAGGCAGGCCCAAAGTATTCATTTATTCATTCATTCATATTTATTGAGTGTTTACTGTGTGCAGAAGGGAAGCAGGCTCAAAGTATTTATTTATTCATGTTTATTGAGTGCTTACTGTGTGCAGAGCACCGTACTAAGTGCTTGGGAGAGTACAATATAACAATAAATGGACGCATTCCCTGCCCCCAGCGAGCTTAGAGTCTAGAGGGGGAGACGACAGTCGTGAATATAAAAAAATATTACAGTTATGGACATAAGTGCCGTGGGGCTGGGAGGGAGGATGAATAAAGGGAGCAAGTCAGGATGACGCAGAAGGGAGTGGGAGAAGAGCAAACGGGGGGATTAGTCAGGGAAGGCCTCTTGGAGGAGATGGGCTTTAAGTAAGGCTTTGAAGGAGGGGAGAGTCATCGTCAGATTTGAGGAGGGAAGGTATTCCAAGCCAGAGGCAGGATGCGGGCCAGGCATCGGCAGTGAGATAGAAATGTATAGATTGGCATTAAAGCAGCAAAGTGGGCGCTGGATTGCTGTAGGAGGTGAGGTAGGAGGGAGCAAGGTGATTTAGTGCATTGAAGCCAATGCTGAGGAGATTTTATTTGATGCGGAGGTGGATGGGCAGCCACTGGAGTTTCTTCAGGTGTGGGAAAACATGTCCTGAACGTTTTTGTAGAAAAAGGATCTGGGCAGCTGGGTTAAGTATGGACTGGAGTAGGGAGAGACAGGAGGCTGGGAGGTCAGCAAGGTGGCTGATCAATCAATCAATCAATCAATCAATCATATTTATTGAGCACTTATTGTGTGCAGAGCACTGTACTAAGTGCTTGGGAAGTACAAGTTGACAACATATAGAGACTGTCCCTACCCAACAGTGGGCTGATGATACAGTAATCCAGCCGGAATAGGATAGGTGATTGTATTAATGTAGTAGCGGTTTGGGTGGAGAGGAAAGGGCGGATTTTAGTGATGTTGTGAAAGTGGAACTGCCGGGATTTAGTGATGGATTGAATATGTGGGTTGAATGTGCTCTGTCTCCCCCTTCTAGACTGTGAGCCCACTGTTGGGTAGGGACTGTCTCTAGATGTTGCCAACGTGGACTTCCCAAGCGCTTAGTACAGTGCTCTGCACACAGTAGGTGCTCAATAAATACGATTGATTGATTGATTTACTCTATATATGTATATATGTTTGTACATATTTATTACTCTATTTATTTATCTTACTTGTACATATCTATTCTATTTATTTTATTTTGTCAGTATGTTTGGTTTTGTTGTCTGTCTCCCCATTTTAGACTGTGAGCCCACTGTTGGGTAGGGACTGTCTCTATATGTTGCCAACTTGGACTTCCCAAGCGCTTAGTACAGTGCTGTGCACACAGTAAGCGCTCAATAAATTCGACATTGATTGATTGATTGAATGAGAGAGAGGAGTCAAATATAACACCGAGGTTATGGGCTTGTGAGACAAGAAGGATGGAGGTGCCGTCTACAGTGATGGGAAAGTGGCCTGGGAGGATAGGGCTTGGGTGGGAAGATAGGGAGCTCTGTTTTGGATGAGTTAAGCTTGAGGTGACAGGAGGACGTACAAATACAGATGTCTTGAGGGCAGGAGGAAATACGAGACTGCAGAGATGGAGAGAGACAATTGCCGGAGAAGTAGATTTGGGTATCATCCGCGAAGAGGTGGTAGTCGGAGCCCGATTAAAGATGATTTGCAAGATTAAAGAAGAGAAAGGAAAAATGGCTATGCAGATGAGTAAGTGCTTAAATAGTGGGTTTGTAAGTTGATGCTTGCAGAAGTGATACTGCTGGGTGTGAGGGCAGAGCTAGCGCAGAATTAATAATAATAATAATAATAATGGTAGCATTTATTAAGCGCTTACTATGTGCAAAGCACTGTTCTAAGTGCTGGGGAGGTTACAAGGTGATCAGGTTGTCCCACGGGGGGTTCACAGTCTTAATACCCATTTTACAGATGAGGGAACTGAGTCCCAGAGAAGTGAAGTGACTTGCCCAAAGTCACACAGCTGACAACTGGCAGAGCCGGGATTCGAACCCATGACTCCTGACTCCAGAGCCCAGGCTCTTTCCACTGAGCCACACTGCTTCAGTGTGGGCAGGAAATGCGTCTGTTCATTGTCTGCTTTGTTATACTCTCCTAAGCGCTTAGTGCAGTGTTCCACACCCACTAACCGCTCAATAAATGTGACTGACTCAGTTTTCTTATCTGTAAAATCCCCATTTTACAGCTACGACTCCCGCTCTTCCTCCTCCATAGACTGTGAGGAGCCTAGCCGTGAGTAAATGCCCGAAAAGTGCCGCCAGTATTATTAGGAATAAATAAAAATAAAGCGTGGCATTTGTTAAGCGATTATTATGTGCCAAGCACGGATATAGGCCAATAGAGCAGGATGACCGGGGAATGAGAAGGAAGAACGGTCTTCCTCGTGGCTGGATTTCTCACCAGCTTTCCCGCCTTTCCTCCAAACTAGTCTGACCAACTCCGTCTACCACGGACACTTCACCCTACTTTCTCTTCTGTCCTCTGATATTTAACGGGTATCTCAGCCAAGTGGACCTTTAAGTCAAGGACCGAAACGCTCTCCTCTTCTGAACTGGCGGCCCTCAAGGTAGTTTCAAACTTTCCTGTTACCAGTATGGACTGATTCTCCCAATTAAGCAGCACACAGAATTAGTGGTTGCGGAAAGATGACCCAGCTAACAGAGCCTCGTGTTTGTTGTGTGACCTTGGACAAGTCACTTCACTTCTCTGTGCCTCAGTTACCTCATCTGTAAAATAGAGATTAAGACTGCGGACCCCATGTGGGACAGGGACTGAGTCCCGCCTGATTAGCTTGTATCTACCCCAGCGCTTAGAAGAGCACCTGGCACATAGTAAGCACTTAAAAAATACCATTAAAAAAGAGAGATTAATCAGGAAAGCTCTCCTGCTCCTGGAGGAGCAGGGAAATGGAGGGGTGGGGTGGATTTGAAGGGAGAAGTCCAGGCAGGAAAAGGGACATAAATAAAAGTGTTAAAGGTGAGAGAGATAAAAACATGAGACAGGATGAGCAGATCAGCTTGGGGCATGGCATAAGAAGGCGCTTACTACTACCACTCACTACTACGGGAAGCAGCATGGCTTGGTGGAAAGAGGCCGGGCTTGAGAGTCAGAGGATGTGGGTCCTAATCGCAGCTCTGCCAAGTGTCAGCTGTGTGACCTTGAGCAAGTCACTTAACTTCTGTGGGCCTCAGTTACCTCATCTGTAAAATGGAGATAAAGGCTGTGAGCCCCACATGGGACAACCTGATTACCTTGTATCTACCCCAGCGCTTAGAACAGTGCTTGGCACATAGTAAGTGCTTAACAAATACCATTATTATTATTATTATTATTACCACAGTGACCACTACTACTTGAGAAGCAGCGTGGCTCAGTGGAAAGAGCACGGGCTTTGGAGTCAGAGGTTATGTGTTCAAATCCCGGCTCCGCCTGTTGTCAGCTGTGTGACTTTGGGCAAGTCACTTCACTTCTCTGGGCCTCAGTTATCTCATCTGGAAAATTGAGATTAAGACTGTGAGCCCCCTGTGGGACAACCTGTTCACCTTGTAACCACCCCAGCGCTTAGAATAGTGCTTTGCACATAGTAAGCGTTTAATAAATGCCGTCATTATTATTATCACTTCTACTGTGAAATTCCCCCACCTGGGGATATGAGCCCGCTGTTGGGTAGGGACCGTCTCTATGTGTTGCCAACTTGTACATCCCAAGCGCTTAGTACAGTGCTCTGCACACAGTAAGCGCTCAATAAATACGATTGAATGAATGAATGAATGAATGAGCAATATCTGATTAGGCAGGGTAGATTTTAAATTTAATTATTATAATTATCTATATTAATTCATTTATTATTTTTATTTATTAATATTAATGTCTGATTCCCCCTTCTAGCTTGTAAGCTCATTACGGGCAGGGAACATGTCTGCTAACTCTGTTGTACGTGTACTCCCCCAGGCTTACTACAGTGTTTAGTAAGCGCTCAATAAATACCCTTGATTGATTGACTGATTAATGTCCGTCTCTCCCTCTAAACTGTGAGCTCATTATGGGCAGGAAGCGTGTCTACCAATTCCATCATATTGTACTCTCCCAAGTGCTTAGTACAGTGCGCCGCACACAGTAAGTGCTCAATAAATACCATTGATTGATTGGTAGATGGAGCGGAGCAACCTCTCGGCCTCCGAAACAGCCAGGAAGAAGTTTAGAACATCTACCTGCGTGGCTCAGTGGAAAGAGCGTGGGCTTTGGAGTTGGAAGTCATGGGTTCAAATCCCGGCTCGGTCAGCTGTGTGACTTTGGGCAAGTCGCTTAACTTCTCTTGCCTCAGTTACCTCAACTGTACAATGGGGATTAAAACTGCGAGCCCCCCGTGGGACAACCTGATCACCTTGTAACCTCCCCAGCACTTAGAACAGTGCTTTGCACACAAGTGCTTAGGACAGTGCTCTGCACACAGTAAGCACTCAATAAATACGATTGAATGAATGAATAGTAAGCACTTAGCAAATGCCATCATTATTATTATTATTATGTGAACTGCCTGGTTCCAGCATCTCCAGGGCCTCCTGGGGAAGTGGCTTTTTGGCAGGAAGGTATTTGAAACTTGTGAAGTTTGGAGAGGCCGGTGGAATCTTAAAAATTCCAGTCGAGACGTCTCTCCTTCCGGGCCCTAGAGAAGGTGGCCTCCAGGGAGTCCGCACAATCCGCGGTTATCAAAAAAGAAACAACTTGGGCTTTAGAGAAGCAGCATGGCTCAGTGGAAAGAGCCCAGGCTTTGGAGTCAGAGGTCATGGGTTCAAATCCCGGCCCCGCCGACTGTCAGCTGTGTGACTTTGGGCCAGTCACTTCACTTCTCTGGGCCTCAGTTCCCTCATGTGAAAAATCAATCAATCAATCAATCGTATTTATTGAGCGCTTACTGTGTGCAGAGCACTGTACTAAGCGCTTGGGAAGTCCAAGTTGGCAACATATAGAGATGGTCCCTACCCAACAGTGGGCTCACAGTCTAAAAGGGGGAGACAGAGAACAAAACCAAACATACTAACAAAATAAAATAGAATAGATATGTACAAGTAAAATAAATAAATAAATAGAGTAATAAATACGTACAAACATATATACAAAAAATGGAGATTGAAAACTGTGAGCCCCCCGTGGGACAACCTGATCACCTTGTAACCTCCCCAATGCTTAGAACAGTGCTTTGCACATGGTAAGCGCTTAACAAATACCATCATTATTATACTGCGCATGGGTCGCGCTCTCTAGGGCTGAAGATATAGCTTTGGGGACTATATCGTTCATTCCTTGAATCGTATTTTTTTTAATTGAGCGCTTACAGTGTGTAGAGCACTGTGCTAAGCGCTTGGGAATGGGATAGTATGTCGTATATTACAGTATGGTATAGTAGAGTATAGAGAAGCAGTGTGGTTCAGTGGCAAGAGCCCGGGCTTTGAAGTCAGAGGTCAGGCGTTCAAATCCCGACTCCACCGCTCGTCAGCTGTGTGACCTTGGGCAAGTCACTTCACTTCTCGGGGCCTCAGTTCCCTCCTCTGGAAAATGGGGATGAAGACTGTGAGCCCCGCGGGGGGCAACCTGATCACCTTGTAACCCCCCAGTGCTTAGAACATAGTAAGCGCTTAATAAATGCCATTATTATCATTATTATTAGCACTGCTGTGTGTGTGTGAGCTCTCAGGTTAGAGGGCAGAGCTCGGGATGGGAATTCCGTAGGTCGCGGCTACAGGGTTTCCAGCTCACCGTCGTCCTCTACACCACCTCTCTGGAGACCTTTGACCTCCCTGCCCCGCCGGGGTGGTGGCCGAGTACCCAGGGTGGCTAAAAATAGCCTGGTGACTGGGCCATTCGGCCACAGTGACTGGAGGAACCAAGTCACTGATTAAATTCCAGCAGACGTTTAATCTCTCTCGGCCCTGTTTCCCAGAACCATCTCCGGGAGGGGGGTGGGGAGGACAGCCTTCCCGCTGGCCCACTGGCTGGGAGGGGCTGGACGCAGAGGACTAAGCCGCCTGGCCTGGATGGGCAGTGGGATGGACGCTACTCATAGTAAATGCTTAACAAATGCCATCATTATTATTACTATTAGTCTTGGAGCCTCAGTGACCTCATCTGGAAAATGGGGATTAAGACTGTGAGCCTCACATGGGACACCCTGATCACCTTGTATCCCCCCCAGGCGCTTAGAACAGTGCTTTGCACATAGTAAGTGCTTAACAAATGACATTATTATTATGATGATGATGATGATGATGATGATGATGATGATGATGATGATGATCGGAGCCTCAGTGACCTCATCTGCAAAATGGGGATTAATAATAATAATAATAATGGCATTTATTAAGCGCTTACTATGTGCAGAGCACTGTTCTAAGCGCTGGGGGGATACAAGGTGATCAAGTTGTCCCACGTGGGGCTCACAGGCTTAATCCCCATTTTACAGATGAGGGAACTGAGGCGCAGAGAAGTTAAGTGACTTGCCCAAGGTCACACAGCAGACATGTGGTGGAGTCGGGATACGAACCCATGACCTCTGACTCCAAAGCCCGTGCTCTTTCCACTGAGCCACGCTGCTTCTCTTAGCCTGATTAAGACTGTAAGCCTCACGTGGGACACCCTGATCACCTTGTATCCCCCCCCAAGTGCTTAGAACAGTGCTTTGCACATAGTAAGTGCTTAACAAATGCCATCATTATTATTACTATTATTCTCGGAGCCTCAGTGACCTCATCTGGAAAATGGGGATGAAGACTGTGAGCCCCACGTGGGACACCCTGATCACCTTGTATCCCCCCCGCCAAGGGCTTAGAACAGTGCTTGGCACATAGTAAGTGCTTAACAAATGCTATCATTATTATTATTATTATTCTCGGAGCCTCAGTAACCTCATGTGGAAAATGGGGATGAAGACTGTGAGCCCCACGTGGGACATCCTGATCACCTTGTATCGTTCCCCAGTGCTTAGAACAGTGCTTGGCACATAGTAAGTGCTTAACAAATGCCATCATTATTATTATTATTATTCTCGGAGCCACAGTGACCTCATCTGGAAAATGGGGATGAAGACTGTGAGCCCCACGTGGGACACCCTGATCACCTTGTAACCCCCAAGCGCTTAGAACAGTGCTTTGCACATAGTAAGTGCTTAACAAATGCCATCATTATTATTATTATTATTCTCGGAGCCTCAGTGACCTCATCTGGAAAATGGGGATGAAGACTGTGAGCCCCACGTGGGACACCCTGATCACCTTGTATCCCCCCCAAGTGCTTAGAACAGTGCTTGGCACATAGTAAGTGCATAACAAATGCCATCATTATTATTATTATTATTATTCTCGGAGCCTCAGTGACCCCATCTGGAAAATAGGGATGAAGACTGTGAGCCCCACGTGGGACACCCTAATCACCTTGTATCCCCCGCCAAGCGCTTTGAACAGTGCTTTGCACATAGTAAGTGCTTAACAAATGCCATCATTATTATTACTATTATTCTCGGAGTCTCAGTGACCTCATCTGGAAAATGGGGATGAAGACTGTGAGCCCCACGTGGGACACTCTGATCACCTTGTATCCCCACCCAGCGCTTAGAACAGTGCTTGGCACATAGTAAGAGCTTAACAAATGCCCTTCTTCTTCTTCTTCTTCTTCTTCTTCTTCTTTCTTCTTCTTCTTCTTCTTCTTCTTCTTCTTCTTCTTCCTTCAAGCTTTATCTCAGTCCAGGATCAGAACTCATGTCTCCTTGGCGACACTGTTATCCTCGCCCCCCACCCCCTCGCACCTCACTGCAGTCACTCAGTGCTGTTCACGGAGGAGGGTCGCAGGGCTTAAGGACCAAAGGAAAGTTGGAGGTGATGGACAGAAAGGAATCAAAAGTGGCACACAGTGGCAATCATGGGTGGTGAGGCCTTTTCTTAAAAAACAACGGCATTTATTCGTTCGTTCATTCATTCAATCATATTTATTGAGAGCCTACTGTGTGCAGAGAACTGTACTAAGCACTTAATTAAGAAGACAGGCTGCCCAGTAGGTACAGCATGGGATTGGGAGTCAGGAGGACCTGGGAGTTCTAGTCCCGGCCCCGCCACTTGTCTGCTGTGTGACCTTGGGCAAGTCACCTCACTTCTCTGGGCCTCAGTTCCCTCATCTGCAAAATGGGGATTAAGACTGTGAGCCCTATGTGGGTCGTTGACCCCGTCCAACCTGATTAGCTTGTATCGACCCCAGCCCTGAATACAGTGCCTGGTACAAAGTAAGTGCTTAACAAATACCATAAAAAAAGAAGCACTTACTATGTGCTAAGAAATTTTCTAAGCACTGGGGTAGATAGAAGATAATCATTCATTCATTCATTCAATCGTATTTATTGAGCACTTACTGTGTGCAGAGCACTGGACTAAGCGCTTGGGAAGTACAAGTTGGAATCAGTCCCTGTCCCATAGACTAAGTGGGAGGGAGATTGGGTACTGAACCCTAATTTTATAGATGAGGAAACTGAGGCACAGAGAAGTGAAATGACTTGTCCAGGATCTAACATCATGCAAGCGGCAGAGACAGGATTAGATAATAATAATAATAATAAGGATGATGATATTTATTAAGCACTTATTATGTGCAAAGCACTGTTCTAAGCGCTGGGGAGGTTACAAGGCAATCAGAATGTCCCACAGGGGACTCACAGTCTTCATCCCCATTTTCCAGATGAGGTAACTGAGGCCCAGAGAAGTGAAGTGACTTGCCCAAAGTCACACAGCTGACAATTGGCAGAGCCAGGATTTGAACCCATGACCTCTGACTCCAAAGCCCGGGCTCTTTCCACAGAACCACGCATGTCCTTGACTCCCAACCCATGTTCTTTCCACTAAGCCGTGATGAGAAAGTTTGGAGGGATGATGAGGAGTTCACCTAATTCCATATTGAGACTGTAAACTCCTTGTGGGCGGGGATCACGGTTACCAGTTTTATTGTATTGTATTTTTCCAAGCGCTTAGTACAGCGCTCTGCACACGGGAAGCGCATGATAAATACAAAGCAGCGTGGCTTAGTGGAAAGAGCGTGAGTCTGGGCGTCCTGGTTCGAATTCTAGCTCCACCGCTTACCTTCTCTGTGTGACCTTGGCCAACTCACTTCACTTCTCTGTGCCTCGGTTACCTCACCTTTTAGCCTGTGAGCCCACTGTTGGGTAGGGACTGTCTCTATATGTTGCCAATTTGTACTTCCCAAGCGCTTAGTACAGTGCTCTGCACATAGTAAGCGCTCAATAAATACGATTGGTGATGATGATGATGATGTAAAAAATGGGGATTAAAGCTGTGAGCCCCATGTGGGACAGGGACTGTGTCCAACCTGATTAACTTGCATCTTCCCAAGTGCTTAATACAGTGCCTGACACATAGTGAGTGCCTATCAATTACTATTTTTAAAAATACCACTGATTGGCTGCTGATAAATTGACTGATTAAGGCCCTGGCAGACCACCCATGTAGCGATGACACAGAGGTCATCATCATCAATTGTATTTATTGAGCGCTTACTATGTGCAGAGCACTGTACTAAGAGGTCAGAGAAACGAATCATTGCAAGACAGATCAGGGGGCGTCTACGACTGCTTGCTGCCTTCACTTCCTCTGTGCCAAATCTCTTTGAGAATCTCTTCCATCCGGACTTTCATTTTCCACTCTGAGGAGACTGTGCTCACCTAAATCAACTCTAATCACCCCCTAATCCCGGCCCCCTCCACGTCATCGTGGGCAGGGAATGTGTCTGTCTGTTATATTGTAATACTAATAATAATAATGATGATGGCATTTATTAAGCGCTTACTATGTGCAAAGCACTGTTCTAAGTGCTGGGTGATACAAGGTGATCAGGATGTCCCACGTGGGGCTCACAGTCTTAATCCCCATTTTACAGATGAGGTCACTGAGGCCCAGAGAATAATAATAATAATAATGGCATTTGTTAAGCACTTACTATGTGTAAAGCACTGTTCTAAGCGCTGGGGGGATACAAGGTGATCAGGTTGTCCCGCGTAGGGCTCACAGTCTTCATCCCCATTTTACAGATGAGGTCACTGAGGCCCAGAGAAGTGAAGTGACTTGCCCCAAATCACACAGCTGACAAGTGGCGGAGCCGGGATTTGAACCCGTGACCTCTGACTCCAAAGCCCGGGCTCTTTCCACAGAGCCACGCTGCTTCTAGATATTGTACTCTCCCAAGCACTTAGTACTTTCATTCATTCATTCATTCAATCATATTTATTGAGCGCTTATTGTGTGCAGAGCACTGTACTAAGCGCTTGGGAAGTACAAGTTGGCAACATATAGAGACGGTCCCTACCCAACAGCGGGCTCACGGTCTAGTATGGTGCTCTGTACACAGTAAGCGTTCAATAAATACGACTGAATTGAATTGAACCCCGTTTATGGGCTGGAGGAGTCTAGATTTGGGCCTCGTCCATACAGGACAGGGACTATGTCCAACCTAATTCACTTGTACTTATCCCAGCACTTAGAACAATATTTGACACATAGTAAGGGCATAAATCCCGGCTCCGCTGATTGTCAGCTGTGTGACTTTGGGCAAGTCACTTCACTTGCACGGGCTTTGGAGTCAGAGGTCATGGGTTCAAATCCTGGCTCGGCCACTTGTCAACTGTGTGACTTTGGGCAAGGCACTTAACTTCTCTGGGCCTCAGTTCCCTCATCTGTAAAATGGGGATGAAGACTGTGAGCCCCACGTGGGACAACCTCATCACCTTGAAAATTCCCCAGCGCTTAGAACAGTGCTCTGCACATAGTAAGCGCTTAATAAATGCCATTATTATTATTATTATTATTCACTTCTCTGGGCCTCAGTTCCCTCATCTGGAAAATGGGGATGAAGACTGTGAGCCCCACGTGGGACAACCTGATCACCTTGTAACCTCCCCAGTGCTTAGAAAAGTGCTTTGCACATAGTAAGCGCTTAATAAATGCCATCAATATTATTATTATTATTAACAAATACCATAGAAAAGGGGGTGGTCAGCAGTGCTGCGGTCAAGGAGGATGAAGTCAGGGTTGAACCCACTGGGCTAGACTGTGAGAAGGTCATCGGTGATCTCCCTTTATTCACCCCACCCTCAGCACTTAGGTCTATATCTGTAATTTATTTATTTATATTAATGTCTGTCTCCCCCTCTAGAACGTAAGCTCCTTGCGGGCAGGGAACGTGTCTACCAATTCTGTTATATTGTGCTCTCAATCAATCAATCAATCAATCGTATTTATTGAGCGCTTGCTGTGTGCAGAGCACTGTACTAAGCACTTGGGAAGTCCAAGTTGGCAACATATAGAAACAGTCCCTACTCAACAGTGGGCTCACAGTCTAAAAGGGGGAGACAGACAACAAAACCAAACATACTAACAAAATAAAATAAATAGAATAGATATGGACAAGTAAAATAAATCAATCAATAAATAGAGTAGTAAATATGTGCAAACATATATACATAGATACAGGTGCTGTGGGGAAGGGAAGGAGGTAAGATGGGGGGGATGGAGAGGGGGACGAGGGGGAGAGGAAGGAAGGGGCTCAGTCTGGGAAGTCTCTCCCCAGGAAGCACTCAATAAATACAACTGATTTGTATCATCCCCCCACCCGCCCCATCTTACCTCCTTCCCTTCCCCACAGCACCTGTATATATGTATATATGTTTGTACTTATTTATTACTCTATTTATTTATTTATTTATTTATTTATTTATTTTACCTGTACATACCTATTCTATTTATTTTATTTTGTTAGTATGTTTGGTTTTGTTCTTCGTCTCCCCCTTTTAGACTGTGAGCCCACTGTTGGGTAGGGACCGTCTCTATATGTTGCCAACTTGTACTTCCCAAGCGCTCCGTCCAGTGCTCTGCACACAGTAAGCGCTCAATAAATACGATTGATGATTTTGTTAGTCTGTTTGGTTTTGTTCTCTGTCTCCCCCTTTTAGACTGTGAGCCCACTGTTGGGTAGGGACCGTCTCTATATGTTGCCAACTTGTACTTCCCAAGCGCTCCGTCCAGTGCTCTGCACACAGTAAGCGCTCAATAAATACGATCGATGATTTTGTTAGTATGTTTGGTTTTGTTCTCTGTCTCCCCCTTTTAGACTGTGAGCCCGCTGTTGGGTAGGGACCATCTCTATATGTTGCCAACTTGTACTTCCCAAGCGCTCAGTCCAGTGCTCTGCACACAGTAAGCGCTCAATAAATACGATTGATTGATTGATTGATCGGTTGAAGTTGCAGAGCCAGGACTAGAGCCCAAGTTCTTTCCATCAGGCCCCACTGCCTCTCATTTTTCTCCCCTTGCTCCATCATCAATCGTATTTATTGGGCGCTTACTGTGTGCAGAGCACTGTACTAAGCGCTTAGCACTGTCCCTTCCTTCCTTGCCAAGGATTTCCTGAGGTCCCTTCTGGGTGGGAGAACTCGGGGCAGGAAAGACAGCAGGCTGCTCAGTGCAGCCTGCGATTCAGGTTCCAGACGGGCACTGGGGTTTCCGGACTGGCCGGGGAGATGCGATGAGTTGCTCAGTGATGATTGATTTGGAGTTGGAAGGCAGTCAAGGCAGGGCCCAACACCCCCAGGAGGCTCAGCCAAAGCCGGGAATTTTCAACAGTAAAACATCGATCAGGAAAAACTCCGCGTCCCTCGCAAGCCCAGCCACATGCCTCGATAGGTAGCAAATTCAGACGCGGCCCGGCACATAGTATTCATTTATCCTTCCCTTCATTCATTCCCGGCTCCCCTCCTGGCCCCCTGGGGCACCTGGGGCAAGTTTCTTCACCCCTTGGAGTCTCTACTTCCCTCTCTGTCGAATGGGAATGACAGCAATCCCTGCTTCTTCCTCCCCCAAAACGTTTGCGCCATCACGGTCCCTTTTAGACTGTGAGCCCACTGTTGGGTAGGGACTGTCTCTATATGTTGCCAATTTGTACTTCCCAAGAGCTTAGTACAGTGCTCTGCACATAGTAGGCGCTCAATAAATACGATTGATGATGATGATGATGATCACCTCGGTGATGGTGCTTGACAATCTGGGGAATTGATTCTGGAAAATAATAATAATAATTATGATGGTGTTTGTTAAGTGCTTACTGTGTGCCCAGCACTATTCTAAGCGCTGAACTTTTAGACTGTGAGCCCACTGTTGGGTAGGGACTGTCTCTATATGTTGCCAACTTGTACTTCCCAAGCGCTTAGTACGGTTCTCTGCCCACAGTAAGCGCTCAATAAATACGATTGATTGATTGATTGATTAAGTGCTTACTATGTGCCCAGCACTATTCTAAGCGCTGAACTTTTAGACTGTGAGCCCACTGTTGGGTAGGGACCGTCTCTATATGTTGCCAACTTGTACTTCCCAAGCGCTTAGTACAGTGGTCTGCCCACAGTAAGCACTCAATAAATACGATTGATTGATTGATTGATTGTTTACTATGTGCCCAGCACTATTCTAAGCGCTGAACTTTTAGACTGTGAGCCCACTGTTGGGTAGGGACTGTCTCTATATGTTGCCAACTTGGACTTCCCAAGCGCTTAGTATAGTGCTCTGCCCACAGTAAGTGCTCAATATATACGATTGATTGATTGATTGATTGATTGATTGATTCAGTGCTTACTATGTGCCCAGCACTATTCTAAGCGCTGAACTTTTAGACTGTGAGCCCACTGTTGGGTAGGGACTGTCTCTATATGTTGCCAACTTGTACTTCCCAAGGGCTTAGTACAGTGCTCTGCACACAGCAAGCACTCAATAAATACGATTGATTGATTGATTGATTGATTAAGTGCTTACTATGTGTCCAGCACTATTCTAAGTGCTGAACGTCTTAAGAAATGAAACGTGTCGCCCCATGGAAGGGGGAGAAGGGTTCGGTGCAACCGAAGCAGTGTAGTTCAGTGGAAAGAGCCCGGGCTTTGGAGTCAGACTGGCTCATGGGTTCGAATCCCGGCTCCACCGATTGTCAGCTGTGTGACTTTGGGCAAGTCACTTCACTTCTCTGTGCCTCAGTTACCTCATCTGGAAAATGGGGATGGGGACGGTGAGCCCCCCGTGGGACAACTTGATCACCTTGTAACCTTCTCAGTGCTTAGAACAGTGCTTTGCACATAGTAAGCGCTTAATAAATGCCATTATAATAAATAAAACCCGTGGCGATGAATTCCTAGTCCGCTGTCTTGGTCTCACTTCCTGGTGTAGCTGTTTTAGAACCGTGACAGCAGAAGGGGTCCTCCTGGGGTCCCTGGAGGCATTGAAGAGTGACTAGAAATCGCTACTCCTTGGATGTAGACGACGGCGTCTTCTTAGGAGGCCGGTGGGCTGGGCTTCGGGAGTGGTGCCCTCTTGGAGGGCAGGACATCCTTGAACAGATGAAGCGGTAAAATCCTCGACCTTGTGAGCCCCAGTTGGGATGCGGGGGGCAAGGACGTGGGAAAGAAGCATCTCCCGGGCGGTTGGAACGTGGAAGTGGGGCAACCCACACTGCAAGCGCTCAGTTGAGTGGGGAAAGCTCCCAATCTCCTCCAGGGAGCAAAACTTACTTTAAATTTGGGGTCCTTTCTTTCCCCGACGTCCTCTCTCTCTCAGGCCTGCTCCGTGTCCTCACCAGGCCGTGAGTTTGGAGGGTTCAGGGGACCGGGGGGCCCCGTCCCGTGAGGGCTGAGGCTGGGACCGGCTTCAGCGAGAGAAATCTGTCGATTCATTGCGTTTCCCTGTGACTTTTCCCCTCCCCCATCCCCTCCTTCCCTTCTTCCCTACAGCAGGGGAGTCTGAGAAAAGAAGTCACGGTTTGGGGACCCGACGGGATTTGACACCCTGGGCCGAGTTCCTCTTTCACCAGAGACGGTGCTTCCTGTAACCGTGGTGCGGCCGACAGTGAGACCTGTCTTGCTCGCTTCTGGTCATCTGCCTCTCCAAAGGGACCCCCGCATCCTCCCCTCCGCTGGGAGGGCCAGGAGCCATGGAGATCCCGGGAATTCTCAGCGGGAACCTAGACGGGAAGGCCGTGACCTTGGGGTTGCTGCTGCTGCTCCTCGTCCTGTTGAAGTGGTAAAAGTCCTCCCGCCCGCCCCGTGCGTGGACACTCGCTTCCCTTGGTCCAGGATGGTGTTGAAAAAGCCATTATCGAGATGCTGCTGGGACTTAATAATAATAATAATAATAATAATAATAATGGTATTTGTTTAGCGCTTACTATGTGCATAGCACTGTTCTAAGCGCTACTTCTGGAACCTCTAATGCTGCTGGTAGTACTGCCGGTACTATTGGTACTTCTGGCGCTGGTTCTGCTACAGCTCCTGACATTGCTGGTATTACTGGTAATAATAATAATAATGGTAATTGTTGTCCTTGTTAAGCGCTCACTATGTGCATAGCACTGTTCTAAGCGCTACTTCTGGAACCTCTAATGCTGCTGGTAGTACTGCTGGTACTATTGGTAATTCTGGTGCTGGTTCTGCTACAGCTCCTGACATTGCTGGTATTACTGGTAATAATAATAATAATGGTAATTGTTGTCCTTGTTAAGCACTTACTATGTGCACAGCACTGTTCTAAGCGCTACTTCTGGAACCTCTAATGCTGCTGGTAGTACTGCTGGTACTATTGGTACTTCTGGTGCTGGTTCTGCTACAGCTCCTGACATTGCTGGTATTACCAGTAATAATAATAATAATGGTAATTGTTGTCCTTGTTAAGCACTTACTATGCGCATAGCACTGTTCTAAGTGCTACTTCTGGAACCTCTAATGCTGCTGGTAGTACTGCTGGTACTGTTGGTACTTCTGGTGCTGGTTCTGCTACAGCTCCTGACATTGCTGGTATTACCGGTAATAATAATAATAATGGTAATTGTTATCCTTGTTAAGCGCTCACTATGTGCATAGCACTGTTCTAAGTGCTACTTCTGGAACCTCTAATGCTGCTGGTAGTACTGCTGGTACTATTGGTACTTCTGGTCCTGGTTCTGCTACAGCTCCTGACATTGCTGGTATTACCAGTAATAATAATAATAATGATAATTGTTGTCCTTGTTAAGTGCTTACTATGTGCATAGCACTGTTCTAAGCGCTACTTCTGGAACCTCTAATGCTGCTGGTAGTACTGCTGGTACTATTGGTACTTCTGGTGCCGGTTCTGCTACAGCTCCTGACATTGCTGGTATTACTGGTAATAATAATAATAATGGTAATTGTTGTCCTTGTTAAGCGCTCACTATGTGCATAGCACTGTTCTAAGTGCTACTTCTGGAACCTCTAATGCTGCTGATAGTACTGCTGGTACTATTGGTACTTCTGGTGCTGGTTCTGCTACAGCTCCTGACATTGCTGGTACTGTCGGTAATAATAATAATAATGGTAATTGTTGTCCTTGTTAAGCGCTCACTATGTGCATAGCACTGTTCTAAGTGCTACTTCTGGAACCTCTAATGCTGCTGGTAGTACTGCTGGTACTATTGGTACTTCTGGTGCTGGTTCTGCTACAGCTCCTGACTGCTGGTACTGTCGGTAATAATAATAATAATGGTAATTGTTGTCCTTGTTAAGCGCTTACTATGTGCATAGCACTGTTCTAAGCGCTACTTCTGGAACCTCTAATGCTGCTGGTAATACTGCTGGTACTATTGGTACTTCTGGTCCTGGTTCTGCTACAGCTCCTGACATTGCTGGTATTACCAGTAATAATAATAATAATGATAATTGTTGTCCTTGTTAAGTGCTTACTATGTGCATAGCACTGTTCTAAGCGCTACTTCTGGAACCTCTAATGCTGCTGGTAGTACTGCTGGTACTATTGGTACTTCTGGTGCCGGTTCTGCTACAGCTCCTGACATTGCTGGTATTACCGGTAATAATAATAATAATAATGGTAATTGTTGTCCTTGTTAAGCGCTTACTATGCGCATAGCACTGTTCTAAGCGCTACTTCTGGAACCTCTAATGCTGCAGGTAGTACTGCTGGTACTAGTGGTACTTCTGGTGCTGGTTCTGCTACAGCTCCTGACAATGCTGGTATTACCGGTAATAATAATAATAATGGTAATTGTTGTCCTTGTTAAGCGCTCACTATGTGCATAGCACTGTTCTAAGCGCTACTTCTGGAACCTCTAATGCTGCTGGTAGTACTGCTGGTACTATTGGTACTTCTGGTGCTGGTTCTGCTACAGCTCCTGACATTGCTGGTACTGTTGGTAATAATAATAATAATGGTAATTGTGGTCTTTGTTAGGCACTAACTATGTGCCAAGCACTGTTTCAAGCACTGGGATAGATAATAATAAAAATAGTAACAATAATAATAATAATGATGGTATTTGTTGGGGAAGCAGAGTGGCTCAGTGGAAAGAGCCCGGGCTTTGGAGTCAGAGGTCATGGGTTCAAATCCCGGCTCCACCACTTGTCAGCTGTGTGACTTTGGCCAAGTCACTTATCTTCTCTGGGCCTCAGTTCCCTCATCTGTAAAATGGGGATTAAGACTGTGAGCTCCCCCATGGGACAATCTCATCTCCTTGTAACCTCTCTGGCGCTTAGAACAGTGCTTTGCACATAGTAGGTACTAAATAAATGCCATCATTATTATTTTGAAGCAGCTGATACTACTGATGCTGCTAGTAGTCCTCCTGACACTTCTGGTAATAATAATAATAATAATAATAATAATAACTACAACAATAATTACGGTGTTAAGCACTTACTATGTGCTAAGCACTGTTCTAATCTCTGGGATAGATACAAGATAATCAGGTTGTCCCATGTGGGGCTCACAGTCTTAATCCTCATTTTACAGATGAGGTAACTGAGGCCCAGAGAAGTTAAGTGACTTGTTCAAGGTCACATAGCAGACAAGTGGTGGAGCCGGGATTAGAACCCACATCCTCTGACTCCCAAGCCCGGGCTCTGGCCACTAGGCCATTCTGGTTCTCTACTTATGGGGCTTACGGTCCTTCTGGAGAAGCCGCGTGGCTCAGTGGAAAGAGCCCGGGCTTTGGAGTCAGAGGTCATGGGTTCAAATCCCGGCTCCGCAACGTGTGTGACTTTGGGCAAGTCACTTCACTTCTCTGGGCCTTAGTTCCCTCATCTGTCAAATGGGGATTAAGATTGTGAGCCCCACGTGGGACAACCTGATCGCCTTGTATCCCCCCAGTGCTTAGAACAGTGCTTTGCACATAGTAAGCGCTTAACAAATACCATCATTATTATTATTCTGGTACCAGGGATGGTGCTACTGATTCTGGTGGTGCTGCTGGCATTTCTAGGGCTGCTGTTGTTTCAACACTTGTACCCATGTAGGGGTCTGGTGGCAGCATCTGGCTGATCCTTTGAGGAAAAGATTGGTGTGGGATGGGGGACAGTACGGTCGAGGTGTCTAAGAGCAAGTTAGGTTTGAAAGAGAGAAGGGGGAGAGGCGATCAATCAATCAATCAATCAATCATCAATAACCAATACAGGCAGCTATGTCTACGCATACTGAATGACCTGGGGCGTAGGGTCTGCTGTCCCTGTGATGGTGTAGCGTGGTGGAAAGATCCCGGACCCTAGGAGTCGGAATGCCCTGGTTCCCTGGCTCCTAGCTCTGACACCGGTCTGGAGTTTGACCTTGGACAAGTCACTGGGGCTCTCTGGGCCTAAGTTTTCCCATCCGTAAAATGGGGAGAATAATCCCTGCCTCCTAGGAAAGTTATCTCAGTAAAACCGGATTGGTAGGATAAAAGGAGTGCTTGGGTTCAGATACTTCTGGGGGCAGAGCAATGAAGCACTTAGCCCGGTGGAAAGAGCCCAGGTCTGGGTTTTGATAATAATAATAATAATAGTGATAGCATTTATTAAGCACTTACTATGTGCAAAGCACTGTTCTAAGCATCGGGGAGGTTAATCAATCAATCAGTCAATCGTATCTATTGAGCGCTTACTGTGTGCAGAGCACTGTACTAAGCGCTTGGGAAGTACAAGTTGGCAACATATAGAGACAGTCCCTACCCAACAGTGGGCTCACAGTCTAAAAGGGGGAGACAAAGTGACAAAGTGATCAGGTTGTCCCACGGGGGGCTCACAGTCTTCATCCCCATTTTCCAGATGAGGTCAATGAGGCCCAGAGAAGTGAAGTGACTTGCCCAAAGTCACACAGCCGATAAGTGGCGAAGCTGGGATTTGAACCCGTGACCTCTGACTCCAAAGCCCGGGCTCTTTCCACTGAGCCACGCTGCCTCTCCAATGCTATTGAACCTGTGTACTTGTTTTGTTTTGTCGTCTGTCTCCCCCTTCTAGACTGTGAGCCCGTTGTTGGGTAGGGATTGTCTCTATCTGTTGCCTGATTGTACTTTTCAAGCGCTTAGTACGGTGCTCTGCACACAGTAAGCGCTCAATAAATACGATCGAATGAATGAATGAGTCAGGAAACCTGGGTTCTCATCCTGGCTCGCCCACTTCCCTGCTGGGTGACTTTGGATATGCCACTTAACTTCTCTGGGCTTCGGTCTTCTCATCTGTAAAATGGAACTCAAAACCTGTCCTCCCGTGCTTTAGACTGTGAGTCCCATGTGGGACGGCGATGGAGTTCGACCTGATGATCTGGTACCTACCTCAGCGCTTCGTATAGTCCTTGGCACACAGTAAGCCCTCAACAGATCACAGTGATTATTATTATAAGCAGAGTGGGAGAGAGTGAGGCTCCAGACATTTTTCACTGGACCATCCTCGGGTGACCCCATCACTGGTGGTGCCAGATTCAGGCCTTCCTTTCCCCTCCACCGCCGAGATCGCCACGACCAGCGAAGGCTGGGATCTTCCTCCCATACCGGGTTCCGTCGATGAGACACCCGATGACCCCAGGGCCGGCCCCATTCACGCCTCCATGCGTGAACCATTTTGGACCATTTTCGTGGCCTGCTTAAAAACACCTCACTGAGTGGAGGACATTCCTCAGGAACCCACGTTCCTGATATTTGTCCCGGCCAGCTCCCCGAAGTCGAGAAGTGCGTTACCCAATGATTTCCTCCCTGGTGTTTCCTTCCTCTCCCGTCTGGAGAACCCCTTTGGGTCTCAGAGAAAGAGGAGGAGCATGGGGGCCGGCTGGGTTCTGCCCTGAACAAGAGAAGGGGCGAGAGCGGCTTCAGGCCTGGGTCCAAAGAAGCAGAAACTCCTCACCCTGGGCTTCAAGGCTGTCCATCACCTCGCCCCCTCCTACCTCACCTCCCTTCTGTCCTTCTCCAGCCCAGCCCGCACCCTCTGCTCCTCCGCCGCTAATCTCCTCACCGTACCTCGTTCTCGCCTGTCCCGCCATCGACCCCCGGCCCACGTCATCCCCCGGGCCTGGAATGCCCCCAATCCCTCCGCCCATCCGCCAAGCTAGCTCTCTTCCTCCCTTCAAGGCCCTACTGAGAGCTCACCTCCTCCAGGAGGCCTTCCCAGACTGAGCCCCTTCCTTCCTCTCCCCCTCGTCCCCCTCTCCATCCCCCCCATCTTACCTCCTTCCCTTCCCCACAGCACCTGTATATATGTATATATGTTTGTACATATTTATTACTCTATTTATTTATTTTACTTGTACATATCTATTCTATTTGTTTCATTTTGTTAGTATGTTTGGTTTTGTTCTCTGTCTCCACCTTTTAAACTGTGAGCCCACTGTTGGGTAGGGACTGTCTCTATATGTTGCCAACTTGTACTTCCCAAGCACTTAGTACAGTGCTCTGCACACAGTAAGCACTCAATAAATACGATTGATGATGATGATGATGATGAGCCCGCTGTTGGGTAGGGACTGTCTCTAGATGTTGCCAACTTGTACTTCCCAAGCGCTTAGTGCAGAGCTGTGCACACAGTAAGCGCTCAATAAATACGATCGAATGAATGAATGAATGAGCCCACTGTTGGGTAGGGACTGTCTCTGTATGTTGCCAACCTGTACTTCCCAAGCGCTTAGTACAGTGCTCTGCACACAATAAACGCTCAATAAATACGATCGAATGAATGAATAAATCTGCCAAGCTCGCTCTCTTCCTCCCTTCAAGGCCCTACTGAGAGCTCACCTCCTCCAGGAGGCCTTCCCACACTCAGCCCCCTCCTTCCTCTCCCCCCTCCTTACCTCCTTCCCCTCCCCACAGCACCAGGATATATATATAGGTGTGTGTGTGTGTGTGTGTGTGTGTTTGTACATATTTATTACTCTATTTTACTTGTACATACTTATTCTAGTTATTTTATTTTGTTAATGTGTTTTGTTGTCTGTCTCCCGCTTCTAGACTGTGAGCCCGCTGTTGGGTAGGGACCGTCTCTCTATGTTGCCAACTTGTACTTCCCAAGCGCTTAGTCCAGTGCTCTGCACACAGTAAGCGCTCAATAAATACGATTGAATGAACGAATCTGGAAAATGGGGATTAAGACCGGGAGCCCCGGGTGGGACAGGGACTGTGTCCAATCTGACAACCTTGAATCTACCCCAGCGCTTAGTGCAGTGCCTGGCACAAAGAAAACACAGTGAAGCAGCGTGGCTCAGTCGTAAAGAGCACGGGCTTTGGAGTCAGAGGTCATGGGTTCAAATCCCGGCTCCTGACTTTGGGCAAGTCACTTCACTTCTCTGTGCCTCAGTTACCTCATCTGTAAAATGGGAATGAAGACTGTGAGCCCCATGTGGGACAACCTGATCACCTTGTAACCTCCCCAGTGCTTAGAACAGTGCTTTGCACATAGTAAGCGCTTAATAAATGCTATTATTATTATTATTATTATTATTATTATTATTAACAAATTCCACTATTATTATCCTTATTGTTTAGGGTCAGCTTCCGGCCTGTCCCTGGCTTGGCTCCTGCCACTGAGTCCCGTGGCCCCGAACTGGCATCCATGTTCACAAGGACTCAGGAGGGGGATACTGGGAGGCTCTGGAGTTTGGGGGTATTTAGGACCCCCCCAGAGGTCCTCCCTAGGCTCTGGAGAGTTCCACAAAAGGTCGACATCATAACACCCTGTCTCCTTGTTCATTCATTCAATCGTATTTATTGAGCGCTTACTGTGTACTAAGTGCTTGGGAAGTACAAGTTGGCAACATATGTTGTTTTGTTGTCTGTCTCCCCCTTCAAGACTGTGATCCCGTTGTCGGGTAGGGACTGTCTCTGTTGCCGAATTGAACTTTCCAAGCGCTTAGTCCGGTGCTCTTCACACAGTAAGCGCTCAATAAATACCAAGCGCTTAGTCTGGGGCTCTTCACACAGTAAGCGCTCAATAAATACGATTGAATGAATGAAAGAATGAACCCCCCCACTAAGGACTTATTAGATTGGAAGATCCTTGAGGGCAGGGACTGAGTCTACTAACTGTATCATGTAATAATACTAATGATGGCATTTATTAAGCGCTTACTATGTGCAAAGCACTGTTCTAAGCGCTGGGGAGGTTACGAGGTGATCAGGTTGTCCCACGGGGGGCTCACAGTCTTAATCCCCATTTTCCAGATGAGGGAACCGAGGCACAGAGAAGTTAAGTTCATTCATTCATTCATTCAATCAATCGTATTTATTGAGTGCTTACTGTGTGCAGAGCACTGGACTAAGCGCTTGGGAAGTACAAGTTGGCAACATATAGAGACGGTCCCTACCCAACAGTGGGCTCGGCTGACAGTTGGCGGAGTCAAGATTTGAACCCACGCCCTCTGACTCCAAAGCCCGGGCTCTTTCCACTGAGCCACACTGCTTCTCTATGCTCCCAAGCGCTTAGTTCAGTGCTCCGCACAAATAGATGCTCAATAAATACTATTCCCCACACAATACTATTGCAATGCCTTGAGGACAGGGATTGTATTGTCCCAAATGCCCAATATAGTCCTCGGCACAGAGTAGACTGTAAACACCGTAAGGGCAGGGATCATGTCTACTAAGTCTATTATACTCTCCCGACACTCAGTACAGTGCTGTACACACAGTAGACAATAATTAGCTCCTGGAGGGTGGGGATGGGAGGGCATAGCCTCTGCTGATGCGGTGAGCGGAGAGAGACCCGGTTGTGCGTGTGAAGGAGGAGCCCGTTGGTTAATTGAGTCATATAATTAGGACATGGACTTGCATAACAATTAGCATGTGTAATTAAGCTGAAACTTCATGTCCTTTAATTATGCAATCAAGACATCTAATTACAAAATTAAGACGTGTTATTTTGTGGCCCAAAACGTCATGGAATTTTTTTTTTTTTTTCCCATTCGCCAGAAATTGCACTGGAAAAATCAGCTCCCAGGCGGTGGTGGAAGCACATTAGTATGGGGCGGGAATTGACGGAAAACAAGGAGATGTAGAGTAAGCAGGTAATTCCCGGCTGATCTCTAACCCCACCGTGGGATGGCAGGAAGGATTTAAAACACTGGAACCCACCTCAAGTAGTGACTGCCATAGTGGAAGTCACCTTGCTGGGGAAATCAATCAATCATTCGTATTTATTGAGCGCTTACTGTGTGCAGAGCACTGTACTAAGCGCTTGGGAAGTACAAGTTGGCAACATATAGAGACGGTCGCTACCCGACAGTGGGCTCACAGTCTAAAAGGGGGAGACAGAGAACAAAACCAAAGTAGAGAGGGAACTGCGGGGAATAGCTTCCTGAGAACAGTAATAATAATAATAATAATAATAATAATAATAATAATAATAATAATAATAATAATAATTGTGGTATTTGTAAGGTGCCAGGCACAGTACTAAGCGCTGGGGTAGGTACAAGGTAGTGAATGAAAGAAATTCTGGAACAGTTTCCTTGTGTGGGAAAGATAAGTGTGAGCCCACTGTTGGGTAGGGACCGTCTCTATATGTTGCCAACTTGGACTTCCCAAGAGCTTAGTACACTGCTCTGCACACAGTAAGCGCTCAATAAATATGATTGATTGATTGATAATAATAATAATGATGGCATTTGTTAAGTGCTTACTATGTGCAAAGCACTGTTCTAAGTGCTTGGGAGGATACTAGAGAAGCAGCGTGGCTCAGTGGAAAGAGCACGGGCTTAGGAGTCAGAAGTCATGGGTTCGAATCCTGACTCCGCCACATGTCTGCTGTGTGACCTTGGGTAAGTCACTTAACTTCACTGAGCCTCAGTTACCTCCTCTGTAAAATGGGGATTAAGACTGTGAACCACAACTTGATCACATTGTATCCCCCCCCAAGCGCTTAGAACAGTGTTCTTCATATAGTAAGCGCTTAACAAATGCCATCATTATTATTACAAGATGATCAGGTTGTCCCACGTGGGGCTCACAGTCTTAATCCCCATTTTCCAGATGAGGTCACTGAGGCCCAGAGAAGTGAAGTGATTGCCCAAAGTTACACAGCTGACAATTGGTGGAGCTGGGATTTGAACCCAGGGCCTCTGACTCTCAAGCCTGGGATTTATCCACTGAGCCACGCTGCTTCTCTATGAAGATGATGGGCAGGTTGCCCTCCGTGTAGAGGGCAGTAGAATGGTCCAACTCAGATCTCTCCTGCTTTGATGTCCATTCTCTTCCACTTTGGGATCCTCGGTCCTTGGCTCTGGGCCCCCTGGGTCTCTGGTCATCTGGCCTGCCTCGGTCTCTGGCTGGACAGGTCACTCAGCTACAAAGACTGCAAGTTCCCTGTGGGCAGGAAATGTGTCTCGTGGCTCAGTGGAAAGATCCCGGGCTTTGGAGTCAGGGGTCATGGGCTCGAATCTCAGCTCCGCCAATTGCCAGATGTGTGACTTTGGGCAAGCCACTTCACTTCTCTGGGCCACAGTTCCCTCATCTGGAAAATGGGGATCATCATCATCATCAACATCAATCGTATTTATTGAGTGCTTACTACGTGCAGAGCACTGTACTAAGCGCTTGGGAAGTACAAATTAAGACTGAAGACTGTGAGCCCCACGTGGGACAACCTGATCACCTTGTAACCTCCCCAGCGCTTAGAACACTGCTTTGCACATAGTAAGCACTTAATAAATGCCATCATTATTATTATTATTATCTTCTGAGTCCCAAGGCCGTGCTCTTTCCATTAGGCCACGCTGCTTCTCAGCCTCTCAGCTTCTCACACTGTCATGTTCCACCCTTTCTCCCCGTGGCATCTAGCTGAGTTTCTGACCATTGGCCTCAAGTCTCTCCCAGACCCCCTCCTTCTTCCTCTCCCACCTCTCTCTAGCTCGCTCCAGAAACTCCTCCCAAACTCACCTTCTCCGTCCCTTCTGCTCACACTCCCACTTCACTCAATCCCTCCACCCTGCCTAGATTATGAGCCCCCCAAGGGGCAGCAACCACGATTAATTCCCACCTCTCGGTTTCCTTTCCCAGCACTTAGTACAGTGCTTCATGCACAGTAAGCGCTTAATAAATTCTATTCCTGCTAAAAAGTACTACTTCTATTCCTCCAGCTTCAAATCTGCCTAACCACACCTCTCTCCATTTTCAAGGGCCTTCCAAAATCACCCCTCCTCCAAGAGGCCTTCCCAATTTCTCTTCTTCTCCCCAGATTACTTCTTCCCAACTGCCAACTCAGTACTTAGCCGCTCACTGCCACCCGAAGAACATATTGATTGAAATTCTCTATTATTTAAGCACTTATTTATTCACCGAGGCCTCTCTCCATTCTCTGGCTATAACCACCAGTAACTCTCTTTCCTGCTAACTGTAAATAACTCTGTGACTGTCTCCCCTTGATAGATTGTAAACTTCTAGGAGGCAAGGAACAAGTCTTTTACCTCTCTAGTACTCTCTGGGGTGCTCTACCCACGGTGGGTGCTCAATCATTACTTTTGATGGATCGATCGATCAATTGATTAGGTTCTTGGGGAGCGTAGAAATGAAATAAAAGAGGCAGACCCCCGCCCTCAGGAGGCTACAGTCGAATGGGGTAGTCCGAAGGTCTAGGATGGCAAATGTGTAGTAATTAATCAACCAATCGTATTTATTGAGTGCTTACTGTGTGCAGAGCACTGTACTAAGCGTTTGGGAAGTACAAGCTGGCAACATATAGAGACAGTCCCTACCCAACAGTGGGCTCACAGTCTAGAAGGGGGAGACAGAGAACAAAACCAAACAGACTAACAAAATAAAATAAATAGAATAGATAGGTACAAGTAAAATAAATAAATAAATGGAGCAATAAATAAATAAATAAATAGAGTAATAAATAGAGTAATAAATAAATAGAGTAATAAATAAATAAATAGAGTAATAAATAGGATAAATAAATAAACAGTAGTACACAAATGCAAAATAACGATAATGGTATTTGTTAAGCAGTTACTATGTGTGATGCAGTGCATTAAGCACTGGGGTGGATACAAGTAAATGGGGCTGGACACAGCCCTTGTCCCATGCGAGGCTCATAGTCTCAATCCCCATTTTTCAGATGTGGTAACTGAGGCCAGAGAAGTGAAGTGACTTGCCCAAGGTCACACAGCAGACAAGTGGTTGAGCTGGGATTAAGTAATTAAGGCATGTGTGAATAAATCAGGCCTGTAGAAGTGGACGAATAAATCAGTAATCTGTGACGATAAGGTGAATGCTGAAGTGGCTGAAGGGATGGCATGAATGGGAAAATCAGGGGGAGCCATCCAGAAGGTGGATTTTTGGAGGCTTGAAGTGAGGGGGGAAAGACTTCATTTGGCTTGGGATCTGGAGGGTGGGAAATGGCCCACCCGGAAGAGTTAACATGGGTCACTTGGGGAGAGTCAGGGGAAGAGAGGGAGAGTCAGGGGTGTTGGATGGCCCATGCTACTTCACTGGGGGAGAGTTAGGGATGGAGTGGGGAGAATTAGGACATCCAGGTGGTCCATATTGGGTCACTGGGGGAGAATCAGAGGCGGAGAGGGGAGAGTCGGGAATGTTGGATGGTCCGTGCTCGGTCTCTGGGGGAAAGGGAGGGATGGAGAGGGGAAAGTCAGGGTTTCCAGCGGTCCATGCTGGGTCCCTGGCAGAGAGTCAGGAATGGAGAGGGGAGGGTCCGGGGTCCAGCTGTAGCCCCGAAGGTGGGAGTCTGGGCCTGGAATGCCCTCCCTCTGCCCATCCGCCAAGCTAGCTCTCTTCCTCCCTTCAAGGCCCTGCTGAGAGCTCACCTCCTCCAGGAGGCCTTCCCAGACTGAGCCCCTTCCTTCCTCTCCCCCTCGTCCCCCTCTCCAACCCCCCCATCTTACCTCCTTCCCTTCCCCACAGCACCTGTATATATCTATATATGTTTGTACATATTTTTTTTACTCTATTTATTTTATTTGTGCATATCTATTCTATTTATTTTATTTTGTTAGTATGTTTGGTTTTGTTCTCTGTCTCCCCCTTTTAGACTGTGAGCCCACTGTTGGGTAGGGACTGTCTCTATATGTTGCCAATTTGTACTTCCCAAGCGCTTAGTACAGTGCTCTGCACATAGTAAGCGCTCAATAAATACGATTGATGATGATGATGAGTCTGGGATGGCGACCAGTTCATAGTCCCCCCAAGTGAGCTGGGGCTGCTCTCGGTCCTGGCCGGCAGGGAGCATTGTCTATAATCCAAAAATTTGGTGATGCAGAAACTTCTTAAAAATTTAAAGGATTAAAGTGATTAAGAACCGATTCGAACACAATGTTCTGGAACAACACGGGTCATAGACTAGAGAGATTAGCAGAGGCAGCCCGTCCCGAGTGGCTCCAGCGGGGTAACCCAATCGCCAAATCGGGAACAGAACCAAACGCGGCCATTCCGGTGCCGGTCGGAAACGTCTAGCAGGGTTGGGTCAGTCACGTGCTGGGGTGGTGCTTTGCACATAGTAAGCGCTTCACAAATGCCATCATTATTATCATTATTGTTATTAACTGCATTCTATCCACTGTGCAGTTCTGCACCTTCAACCAACCGCTCGGGTTGATGGAGCGCTTATTGTGTGCAGAGCTCCATATTAAGCATTTGGGAGAGTACCACACCACAGACACATTCTCTGAAATGTCCTCTCCATCCCCCCCGCCTTACCTCCTTCCCTTCCCCACAGCACCTGTATATATGTATATATGTTTGTACAGATTTATTACTCTATTTATTTATTTATTTTACTTGTACCTATCTATTCTATTTATTTTATTTTGTTAGTATGTTTGGTTTTGTTCTCTGTCTCCCCCTTCTAGACTGTGAGCCCAATGTTGGGTAGGGACTGTCTCTACATGTTGCCAGCTTGTACTTCCCAAGTGCTTAGCACAGTGCTCTGCACACAGTAAGCGCTCAATAAATATGATTGATTGATTGATTGATTGATTGGAAGAGCCACCCTTGCGCATTGGGAAGCAGCTTGGCCTAGTGGCTAGAGCCCAGACTACAGAGTCAGAGGACCTGGGTTCTAATCCCGGCTCCGCCACGTCTGCTGTGTGACCTTGGGCAAGTCACTCGACTTCTCTGGACCTCCATTACCTCATCTGCAAAATGGGGATTTAGACTGTGAGCCCCCCGTGGGACAACCTGGTTACCTTGTGTCTACCCCAGCGCTTAGTCCGGTGCTTGGCACATATTAAGTGCTCAACAAATACCGATATTATTATTATCAATAAACTTCTCTGGGCCTCCGTTACCTCACCTGTAAAATGGGGGTTAATAATAATGATAATAATGATGGCATTTGTTAAGCACTGACTATGTGCGAAGCACTGTTCTAAGCACTGGGGAGGATACAAGGTGATCAAATCGTCCCACGGGGGGCTCACAGTCTTCATTCCCATTTTACAGCTGAGGTAACTGAGGCCCAGAGAAGTGAAGTGACTTGCCCAAAGTCACACAGCTGACAATTGGTGGAGCTGGGATTTGAACCCATGACCTCTGACTCCCAAGCCCGTGAGCCCCATGTGGGACAGGGACTGTATTCAACCCGACTGGTTTATATCTACCCCAGTACTTAGAACAGTGCTTGGCACATAGTAAGCACTTAAAAAGTACCATAATTATTAATATCATTATTATTGAAAAGAGCATGGGCGTGGGGGTCAGAGGATGGCTTTAATTCTAGCTCCGCTATCTACCCACTCTGCGTGACCGTGGGCAAATCACTTAACTTCTCCGTGCCTCAGTTTCTTCATCTGTAAAATGGGGATCAAATACCTGTTCTCCCTCTACTTCGACTGTGAGCCCCATGAAGGATAGGGATGATGTAAACTCATTCCCTGCCTGATAATTCAGTGCTCTGCACATAGTAAGTGCTCAATAAATTCCTTTGACTGATTGATTGATTGATAGGTGTTTGCCTTGATTATCTCGTATCTACTCCGGTGCTTAAGACGGTGCCTGGCACACAATAAACGCTTCACAAATAGCACTGAGGATGATTATTATCTTGATGATGATTATTACTATTATTATCCTGCTGGCTCCCGTAGGTCTGGGAAGCGACAGGCATCAGTAGTCATTCCTTGCTTGCTTTCTTGTTCCCGACTCAGGTATTCCTCGTCTGCGTTTTCCCAGCTGGAGAAGTTGGGCATCCGACACCCCCGCCCCACCCCTTTCATCGGCAACCTGACATTTTTCTGCCAGGTAAGGAAGCGGCCTGCTGTACTCACCCTCGACTGGGCCAGGGCCCTGCTTGTGCCCCCGAAACCCGGCCTGGTCTCTGCCTATTCAATCATTCAATTATATTTATTGAGCGCTTACTGTGTGCAGAGCACTGTACTAAGCGCTTGGGAAGTCCAAGTTGGCAACATCTAGAGACGGTCCCCACCCAACAACGGGCTCACAGTCTAGAAGCAGCGTGGCTCTGTGGAAAGAGCCCGGGCTTTGGAGTCAGAGGTCGTGGGTTCAGATCCCGGCTCCACCAACTGTCAGCTGTGTGACGTTGGGCAAGTCACTTCACTTCTCTGGGCCTCAGTTCTGTCATCTGTAAAAGGGGATTAAAACCGCGAGCCCCCCGTGGGACAACCTGATCACCTTGTAACCTCCCCAGCACTTAGAACGGTGATTTATATATGTATATATGTTTGTACATATTTATTACTCTATTTATTTATTTATTTATTTCATTTGTACATACCTATCGTATTTATTTTATTTTGTTAGTACGTTTGGTTTTGTTCTCTGTCTCCCCCTTTTAGACTGTGAGCCCACTGTTGGGTAGGGACTGTCTCTATATGTTGCCAATTTGTACTTCCCAAGCGCTTAGTACAGTGCTCTGCACATAGTAAGCGCTCAATAAATACGATTGATGATGATGATGATGATGATTTGCACATAGTAAATGCTTAACAGATACCATCATTATTATTAGAAGGGAAGGGAGGGGTATGCTAGCCTGGCCCAGAATCAAATACTCTCCGGAGGCCCAAGCTCTCAGCTGGTCCAGAGGTGGGTGGGTGGGCAAGGGTGACGAAGCTGCCCCCCTCATCCCTGGGCTCTTCTCCCACTGTCCCCACCTCTTTCTCCCTGCTAGCACGTGGACATTCAGTGCACCGGTCTGAGCAGGTTTTTCTACAGGATTAGCTCATGTGAGGGGATTATGGGGATTGGGCACAGTTTGGCCATTTTGGAGCCAGTGACTCTTTCCTTGATGTCCCGAGGCCTTGAGGCCAGTAGCCAGCGCTGGGCCCTCGGTGGAGATGACCGTGGGTCCCCATCTTGATGGACAATCCCGCTATCGGGGTACATTCGTTTCTTTCCCTGGGGAGGGAGGGAGGGGAAAGTGAGGGCAGGGAAGGGAGGGAAGGCAGAGGGAAAGGGAGAGGAGTGAGGAGGGGGTTCAGACCCTGGGGGGTCTGGGAATCCGGGTCCGCCCCAGCCTTCGGACTAGTCCACCTCCGGATGATTTGGGCAGGAGTGGCTGTGCTGACTGCGGAGGAGCCGTCTTGCCCAGGGCCTAGTCTTGGAAGGGGAGGAGGAAGGGCAGTGACCTCTTTCCATCTCACCCTCTCTCCTTCCCCACTTCTTGTCCTCATCTTCTGCCCTCTGCCCGCTTTCAGCCTCACCACTTTGACCCCTTTGAGGCTCTGACCTCTCCGAGTTGGGTCTTTTTGACCTCCTATGTGCCAGACACGGTTCTAAGCGCTGGGGTAGATACAAGATAGTCGGGTTAGGCACAGTCCCTGTCCCACACAGGGCTCACAGTCTTAATCCCCATTTTACAGCTGAAGGTCCAAGAGGCCATCACATCCATTCCCCCGCCTCTGGACGAGGCCGCACTTGAGGGGAGTCCTCCGGGCTCTGGATTAATCTGGAGTGGGGGTGGGATGGGGGGGTGTCTGGGCAAGGAGGGTGGCCACAGAACGGAAAATGCAGTTCCCGTCTAGCTTTCTTCAGGGATCATTTAGAAAGGTGAAAAAAAAAATTCCCTTTCTTAGTATTTAGTTCAGGCAGATTGAAAGAAAAAAAAGGCCTAATGAGAACGCGTCCTAATTGTCATATGCAGATTCAATTAGCATCCAGTTAATTAGCCTTTACAAATGAGGATTAACTTAATTATGGAACCGGAAACCTCTCTTAGGTAGAAAAATTGTTTTTTCTTCCTTTTGGAAAGCTGCTCAATCCAGGCCGATCTGCAGGGGAGATGGCGGGGGGCGGTGTTCGCGTGTGTGTTTTCATTGTAACCTCCTCCCCATCTGTCTCCTACCCCCCTTCTCCTCCCCCAGCCCTTTTTCCCTCTCTCTTTCTGTCCTTTTCTCTTTCTGTTTTGTGATGACAACACTGACGTTAATGATGATGATGATAACGATGATGGTGGTGGTGGTGGGAGAACAGCAGACAAGCCTCAGTCCTGGATTTCAAGACCGAGAGCTCTTGCGAAGGAATTGATCCCACTTCTCCACGTCAAATGATAATAATAACGACTGTGGCATTTGTCAAGTGCTTACTGTGTGCCAAGCACTGTACTACATGCCAGAGTAGACAGAATATAAGCCCATCAGTGACCGAGCTGGTCCCAAACGGGACTCATAGTCTAGGGAGGGAGGACTGGGAGTTTATCCTCATTCTCCAGATGAGGGAACTGAGGCCCAGAGAAGTGAAGTGACTTGTCCGAGGTCACACAGCACACAATTGGTGGAGCCGGGATCAGAACCCGTGACCTTTGGACTCTCAGGCCCGGGGTCTATCCGTACTTCGACCCCTCTCCCTCCCACCTTCTGTGGACCCCACTCCTCAGCAAGCAGCGTGGCTTAGTGGAAAGAGCCCGGGCTTGGGAGCCAGAGGTCATGGGTTCTAATCCCGACCCTGCCACTGACCAGATCCGTGACTTTGGACAAGTCACTTGACTTCTCTGTGCCTCAGTTCCCTCATCTGGAAAATGGGGATGAAGACTGTGAGCCCCATGTGGGACAACCTGATTACTTCGTACCTACCCCGGTGCTTAGAACAGTGCTCGGCACATAGTAAGCACTTAACAAATGCCGTCACTATCACATCGCCCGGCCCCCTCTGAGATCACCAACATCTGCTCCGCATATGGCCTGTAGACTGTAAGCTCGTTCTGGGCAGGAAATATGTCTGTTTATGGTTATATTGTACTCTCTCAAGCTCTTAGTACGGTGCCTTGCACGCAATAAGTGCTCAATAAATACAACTGAATGAATGACCCATGATAATAATATTAATATTATTATATAATATAATAGTATACATAATATAATAATATTAATATTATTATAACATAATAATGATGGCATTTATTAAGTCCTTACTATTTGCAAAGCACTGTTCTAAGCGCTGGGGAGGTTACAAGGTAATCAGGTTGTCATCATCATCATCATCATCAATTGTATTTATTGAGCGCTTACTATGTGCAGAGCACTGTACTAAGCGCTTGGGAAGTACAAATTGGCAACATAGAGAGACAGTCCCTACCCAACAGGGGGCTCACAGTCTAAAAGGGGGAGACAGAGCACAAAACCAAACATACTAACAAAATAAAATAAATAGAATAGATATGTACAAGTAAAATAAATAAATAAATAGAGTAATAAATACGTACAAACATATATACATATATACAGGTGTTGTGGGGAAGGGAAGGAGGTAAGATGGGGTGGATGGAGAGGGGGACAAGGGGGAGAGGAAGGAAGGGGCTCAGTGTGGGAAGGCCTCCTGGAGGAGGTGAGCTCTCAGCAGGGCCTTGAAGGGAGGAAGAGAGCGAGCTTGGCGGATGGGCAGAGGGAGGCCATTCCAGGCCCGGGGGGGCATTCCAGGCCCGCGTGGGGCTCACAGTTTTAATCCCCATTTTACAGATGAGGGAACTGAGGGACAGAGAAGTGAAGTGACTTGCCCAAAGTCACCCGGCTGACAATTGGCGGAGCCGGGATTTGAACCCATGACCTCTGACTGCAAAGCCCGGGCTCTCTCCACTGAGCCACGCTGCTTCTCCAACCCTCACGCCAGATCGGCCTCAGGAGGAGCAGGCAGCCGTTGGCTAGCAGTCGAGCACTAACTTTCAGTTCCTGGTTCTGCTTCTGACTCGCTTTGTGAGCTTGGAGGAGTCACCTGACCTCTCTGTTCCTCAGTGGCCTCCTGAAGATGCTGGGAAGAGGAAAGCCGTTGAGGCCGTTTATGGAAAAACTGCCACATCAACCCACCATCATCATCGTTGTTGTCGTTTACTGAGCACCCGCTTTGTGCAGAACACTGTACTAAATGCTTGGGAGAGTACAAAAGAGTTAGAGGGCACGATCTCTGCCCTCAAGGAGTTTCCAGTCTAGCAGCGAGACAGATGCTAAAATAAATTACAGGTAGAGGAGCGATAGAGTATGGCTTAGTGGGTGGAGCCCAGGCCTGGGAATCAGAGGGTCATGGGTTCTAATCCTGGCTCCGCCACTTCAATCAATCAATCAGTCATATTTATTGAGCGCTTACTGTGTGCAGAGCACTGTACTAAGCGTTTGGGAAGTACAAGTTGGCAACATATAGAAACGGTCCCTACCCAAAAGTGGGCTCACAGTCTAGAAGGGGGAGACAGAGAACAAAACAAACCATATTAACAAAATTAAATAAATAGAATAGATATGTACAAGTAAAATAAATAAATAAATAGAGAAATACGAACAAACATATGTACATATATACAGGTGCTGTGGGAAAGGGAAGGAGGTAAGGCAGGGGGGATGGAGGGGGGAGGAGGGGGAGAGGAAGGAGGGGGCTCAGTGTGGGAAGGCCTCCTGGAGGAGGTGAGCTCTCAGTAGGGCCTTGAAGGGAGGAAGAGAGCAGCTGTGTGGCCTTGGGAAAGGCACTTTACTTCTCTGGGCCTCAGTTATCTCCTCTGTAAAATGGGGATTGAGACTGTGAGCCCCATGTGGGACAGGGACGGTGTCCAACTTGATTTACTTGTATCCATCCCAGAACTTAGTAGAATGCCTGGCACATAGTTAACACTTACCAAGTGTCATTAGAAAAAACAAACCCCAGAAAGTGTGGATTTCATTCATTCAACCATATTTTTTATTCATTCATTCATTCATTCAATTGTATTTATTGAGCGCTTATTGCGTGCAGAGCACTGGACTAAGCGCTTGGGAAGTACAAGTCGGCAACATACAGAGACGGTCCCTACCCAACAACGGACTCACAGTCTAGAAGGGGGAGTGGACAGGTGTCAAGTCGTCAGGACAAATAGAATTAAAGCTAGATGCACATCGTTAACGAAATAAATAGAATAGTAAATATGTGCAAGTAAAATAAATAGAGTAATAAATCTGTACAAACATATATACAGGTGCTGTGGGGAGGGAAAGGAGGTAGGGCGGGGAGGGATGGGGAGGAGGAGAGGAAAAAGGGGGCTCAGTGTGGGAAGGCCTCCTGGAGGAGGTGAGCTCTCAGTAGGGCTTTGAAGGGAGGAAGAGAGCTAGCTTGGCAGATGTGTGGAGGGAGGGCATTCCAGGCCAGGGGGAGGACGTGGGCCGGGGGTCGACGGCGGGCCGGGCGATTTATTGAGCGCTTACTGTGTGCAGAACACTGTACTAGGAGATTACTCAGGGAAGGCCTCCTGGAGGAGACGTGTCCCGGAAGGAATTTGAAGATGGGGAGAGCGATGGTCTGTTGGACAGAAACTGGAGGGAGTTTTGAGCAAGGGGAAGGTGTAAGCGAAGGTCACAAGCAGAAGGTTGGTGTTGGGAGAGATCAATCAATCAGTGATATTTATTGAGCGCTTATCGTGGTGTAGAGCACTGTACTAAGCGCTTGGGAGAGTGCACTATAACAAAGGTGGGAGATATGTTCCTTGCCCACAGTGAGCTTACAGTCTAGAGTCCCTTCCTTCCTCTCCCCATCGTTCCCCTCTCCATTCCCCCCATCTTACCTCCTTCCCTTCCCCACAGCACCTGTATATATGTATATATGTTTGTACATATTTATTTCTCTATTTATTTATTTTACTTGTACATATCTATTCTATTTATTTTGTTTTGTTGGTATGTTTGGTTTTGTTCTCTGTCTCCCCCTTTTAGACTGTGAGCCCACTGTTGAGTAGGGACTGTCTCTATGTGTTGCCAATTTGTATTTCCCAAGCGCTTAGTACAGTGCTCTGCACATAGTAAGCGCTCAATAAATACAATCGATGACGATGATGATAGACCGGGGGGCAGAAGGTAAAATAAATACATAAATTATGGATATGAGAGATGAAAAGGATTGGCCAAAAAGGTGGGAGGAAAACCAGGAGAGGACTGTGTCAGAAAAACCAAGCGTTTCTAAGTGAATTCTAACTCCATTCCCTTACTGTATTGGACTTTCCCAAGTGCTTAGTACAGTGCTCTACACACAGTGAATACCACTGATTGCTTGAAAGGAGTAGTCCATGGTGTCAAAGGTCATTGGAAAGACAAAGAGGATTTCATTCATTCAGTCATATTTATTGAGCGCTTACTGTGTGCAGATCATTGTACTAAATGCCTAGAAGAGTTGAGAAACAGCATGGCTCAGTGGAAAGAGCCCGGGCTTGGGAGCCAGAGGTCATGGGTTCTAATCCCAGCCCCACCACGTGTCTGCTGTGTGACTTTGGGCAAGTCACTTCACTTCTCTGGGCCTCAGTTCCCTCATCTGTAAAATGGGGATTAAGATTGTGAGCCCCCCGTGGGACAACCTGATCACCTTGTAACCTCCCCAGCGCTTAGAACAGTGCTTGGCACATGTAAGCACTTAACAAATGCCATTATTATTATTATTATAACAATAAACAGACACATTCCTTGCCCATGATGAGCTTACAGTCTAGAGATTAAAGACATAATAGATTTAAGACATTAGACAATAGGATTTAAGACACAATAGAGAACGTAGGATTTGGCAAAAAGAAGGTCCCTGAAAGGAGGTTCTCAGAGGAGTGAAGAGGGTGAAAACCCTATTGTAGAGAATCAAAGAGGGAGTTGGAGGAGAGGAAGTGGATCCAATAATCAATCAATCAGTCAATCGTATTTATTGAGCGCTTACTGTGTGCAGAGCACTGTACTAAGCGCTTGGGAAGTACAAGTCGGCAACACATAGAGACAGTCATAGAGATAGAGACAGCGGGCTCACAGTCTAGAAGATTTACTAGACTCTAGAAGATACTAGAAGATCCAATACTGGATCGATGACACATCCGGATTTTATTTTAAATGGTATTTATTAAGTATCAGACACCGTCCTAAGCTCTGGGGTAATAATAATAATAATGGCATTTATTAAGCGCTTACTATGTGCAAAGCACTGTTCTAAACACTGAACACAGAGGGGTAGACACGAGATAATCAGATTGTTCACAGTCCATACCCCACCCAGGGCTCACAGTCTTAAAATCTATTTGAAATATGTAGTAACTGAGGCACAGAGAAGTTAAAGCAACTCATCCAAAGCTACAGAGCTGATAAGTGGTGGAGCTGAGATTAGAACCTAGGTTCTCTGACTTCCAACCCGGGATTTTTCCAGCAGGTCACACTGTTTCCCACAGTGGTTTTCACTGTTAAAAAACCAGCATAGTGGGGCAAAGAAGGGTGTTAACTCATTGGCCCTGGGCACCGGTCCCTGGATTCACGGTCCTGTTCCCACAGGGATACTGGGAAAGCCACAGGAAGTTGATCGAGACCCACGGACCTCTCTGCGGGTGAGTCTGAAACTCCGCTCGGGCCCCCGCGTCTCCGGGGGTCAGTCTCCGGGAATTCAGGAGAGGCGGGTGGGAAGGTGGTGGGGAGAGACAGGGTTGGGGTGAGGGACACCAAACCGTGGGTTGCTTGGGTGACAAAGACTGTTCACCATATGCTTGGAGAGCCAAAAGGCAGAGATGCCAACGGGATGAGAGGGATTTGAAGAAATCTGTGGGTGAAAGGGCGTACGGATTCCCCCAAACCCAGGAGACAGTGGAACTCCAATTTTCGCCTTCTCCGAGAACGAGAAGGAGATGGGATGCGGTAACCGTGATCAAAATGCTAATCAAAGACGACAGCGGAGAATTAAATTTTTACTGTGCGGAAGAAGGCAGTGGTAAACCACCTCTGTGTTTTTTACCAAGAAAATGCTAAGGAAAAATAACCATAGAGAGACTGTGGATCGGCCGCTACTCGACAGCATATAAGAAGAAGAAGAGCCGTGGGCCAGGATAAAAATAACAATCTGAGCAAAAGCTCCCAGATGTTGTTCAACAAGATACCAGAACAGCTGCTGAATGGGAAGCTGAGAATGTGTTCACGTAAATGGCTAGAGAGCGGAGCAGGGGATTTAAAGGCCCCGTGGATTTCTAGGGGGCTTTCATTGCTCCAAAGTATTTGCCCATCAGAGGCGAGTGGAGAGTTACGGGTGTTGAATGGTCTGTGCTGGGCCATCAGATGGAGAATCAGGGGTGTTGGATGGTCCATGCTGGGTCACCAGGGAAGAGTCAGGGATATAATAATAATAATAATGGCATTTGTTAAGCGCTTACTATGTGCAAAGCACTGTTCTAAGCACTGGGGAGGATACAAGGTGATCAGGTTGTCCCACAGTGGGCTCACAGTCTCCATCCCCATTTTACAGATGAGGCACAGAAAAGTTAAGTGACTTGCCCAAAGTCACACAGCTGACAACTGGCGAAGCCATAATAATTATGGTATTTGTTAAGTGCTTACTATGTGCCAGGCGCTGTACGTGGCTCAGTGGAAAGAGCACGGGCTTTGGAGTCAGAGGTCATGGGTTCAACCCTCGGCTCTGCCAATTGTCAGCTGGGTGACTTTGGGCAAGTCACTTCACTTCTCTGTGCCTCAGTGACCTCATCTGTAAAAAGGGGATGAAGACTGTGAGCCCCCCGTGGGACAACCCGATCACCTTGTAACCTCCCCAGCGCTTAGGACAGTGCTTTGCCCATAGTAAGCACTTAATAAAATGCCATCATTACTATCATTTACTAAGCGCTGGGGTGGATACAAGCAAATTGGGTTAGACATTCCCTGTCCCACATGGGGCTCACAGTCTTAATCCCCATTTTACAGATGAGGGAACTGAGGCCCAGAGAAGTGACGTGACTTGCCCAGGGTCACACGGCAGGTAAGAGGAGGAGGTGGGCTACTGGGGGAGAGTCAGGAGTTTTGGATGGTCTGTTCTGGGTCACCGGGGAGAGAAGCGTGGGGCTGTTGCAGGTTGTAGGGCAGAAAGATATAGCACCGTGAGTTTGAGACCCAGCTGTATCCCACCGGCCCCACGAAGGGAAGATGTGAGGCTCCACCAATGGAGGTGGTTTGCCGTCCTTCCCATCCAGTTTCTGGGAGCTTTCCCCAGCCATCGCCAACCACTCCGTCGGGCCCGGAAACGAGTTCCCGGCAGCCTAACGGGAGGCCCGAGATCCGACCCAGGGCTCTCGCCGGCCTCCAAGCCACTTTTCTGAGAAACTGGAAACGGCTGCGATCCAGCCTTAGGGGAGAGGTGTTAAGTCTCTGCCGTACTGAACGCAGACCCCCCATCCGAGCTGGGGCCTGCCCAGTGGTCCGGGAGGGACCCCTGGCTCCCCTGACCAGCTGGCGGAAGGGAATTCAAAGGTCGAAGCGGCGTCCGTGGAGAGGGAAGAACCAGCAGCCTCGGCTGCTTCCAGGAAAGGCTGGAGGTTTCGGGCCGCGAGTGTTCCTGAGGCGGTCTTCATCGTGAGGTCACCCGAGCAAGCTGACTGGTCCTCCAGCAAATGTTTTCTTTCGTGTTTGCTCTTGGGAAGCTGGTCGCCTTGACAACAGGATGTCAGATCAACTTTTCAGTTTTAATCAAGTCAAAACAATTTATCACTTTCATTCCAAAAGGCCTCGAGTCATAGGAAATGATTTCAGGCCGGCTTTCTAGGTCATAGGAACAGAACCAGAGGCTCCCCTCCCACTCCCTTCCTCTCCCCGAGAGGGGCCTTAGAGGAGATTGACGTCCTTGTTTCCACCCAGCTCTGCCCGGACCGGACGGAGCCCCCGCCGCCCTTCCTGGCAGGTGCCCCCTATTTATGTAAGAGCATATGTCACCCTCTTCTGATTGACTGGCTGGCTCACCCAGGCCGTCTCACAGCCTCCACTGACTTCCAGGGATCGGGAAGTGGGAAGAGAGTGATGCCTGAACCCGGAGGAGAAGGCTCATGAGAAGGGAGTAGTGGAGAGGGGAATGGTTTGGATGGGGGAAGCGGACGTGGGAGCGTGGGGAGGATGGCAGGAATCCCTCCTCTACATGGCACGGACCTGGGAGTGAGTCAGAAGGTCATGGGTTCTAATCCCGGCTCCGCCACTTGTCTGCTGTGTGACCTTGGACGAGTCACTTCACTTCTCTGGGCCTCGTTCACCTCATTTTACAAAGTCTGCAAAGTAAAATGGGCATTGAGACCATGAACCCCACGTGGGACAGGGACTGTGTCCAACCTGATTTGCTTATATCCACCCCAGTGCTTAGTACAGTGCCCGGCACATAGTAAGCACTTAACAAATATCATCATTCTTTATTTATTTTATTTCCTAATCCGGGGAAGAACAAGCTAGCCTGCTGGGCAGCCAGAGTCCCAAACTGGAAGTGCCCTCACCATATCAGGAAACCTTAACCTATGAGAAGCAGCGAGGCTCAGTGGAAAGAGCCCGGGCTTGGGCGTCAGAGGTCATGGGTTCTAATCCCAGTTCCGCCACTTGTCAGCTGTGTGACTTTGGGCAAGCCACTTAGCTTCTCAGTGCCTCAGTTACCTACTCTGTAAAATGGGGATTAAGACTGTGAGCCCCACGTGGGACAAGCTGATGACCTCGTATCTACCCCAGCGCTTAGAGCAGTGCTTGGCACAAAGTAAGTGCTTAACAAATATCATCATTATTATTTTCTTATTAATAAACTCTGCTGTCCAGGGAGGCATCCCTTCCATCCCTCAAATTCTCCAGCCCCAGAGGCTCCATATCCTCCTTCAGCCTCCTGGACCTGCATTTCAGCAGCAGCCCACAGGGACAAGGTACTTCTTTCGATCCGACTCAGATCCCTCCTGCTTTGATGTCAACCCTTTTCCACTTTGGGATCCTTGGTCCTAGGCTCTGGGCCCCCTGGGTCTCTGGTCATCTGGCCTGCCTCGGCCTCTGGCCAGACAGGTCACTCAGCTACATAGACTGTAAGTTCCCTGTGGGCAGGAAATGTGTCTCGTGGCTCAGTGGAAAGAGCCTGGGCTTTGGAGTCAGAGGTGACGGGTTCAAATCCCGGCTTTGCCAATTGTTAGCCATGTGACTTTGGACAAGTCACTTCGCTTCTCTGGGCCTCAGTGACCTCATCTGGAAAATGGGGATTGAGACTGTGAGCCCCCCGTGGGACAACCTGATCACCTTGTAACCGCCCCAGCGCTTAGAACAGTGCTTTGCACAAAGTAAGCACTTAATAGATGCCATCATCATTATTATTATTATTATTCAAATCCCGGCTCTGCCAATTGTCAGCTGTGTGACTTTGGGCAAGTCACTTCACTTCTCTGGGCCTCAGTTCCCTAATCTGGAAAATGGGGATTAAGACTGTGAGGCCCCCGCGGGACAACCTGATCACTTTGTAACCTCCCCAGAGCTTAGAACAGTGCTTTGCACGTAGTAAGCACTTAATAAATGCTATTATTATTATTATTATTAAAATCCCGGCTCTGCCAATTGTCAGCCGTGTGACTTTGGGCCAGTCACTTAACTTCTCTGGGCCTCAGTGACCTCATCTGGAAACTGGGGACTAAGACTGTGAGCCCCCCGTGGGACAACCTGATCACCCTGTAACCTCCCCAGCGCTTAGAACAGTGCTTTGCACATAGTAAGCGCTTAATAAATGCCATTATCATTATTATTATTATTATTACCAACTCTGTTGCACTCTCTCTACGTGTTCTGCACACAGTAAGTGCTCAATAAGTATGATTGATTACATCCTGAGATGAACGAATGAACGAACGAATTAATGAACAAACGAATGAACGAACCTCACTGTTTTCTCCCAGGTATTACCTCGGTCGGCAAATGTATATACTAGTGTCAGAGCCAGAGATGATTGAAAAGATCTTGGTAAAGGACTTCGGCAACTTTACCGACAGAATGGTGAGTTGAGGGTGAGTTTGATGTCAGGTGGATTCCATGCCCCAAGGTAGAAAGAAAACAGATCTATAATCTGAATCAATCAATTCGTTATATTCACTGAGTGCTTAATGAGTGCAGAGGGCATTGGGAGAGTACAATATAAGAGAGTTGGTAGACATGTTCTCAGCCCGCAGTGAGCTTACAGTCTAGAGGGATGGAAGCCCAATGTTCCCCGTTAAGCCGGGGACTTAATACGATTGATTGACTACTGCCTGTTTCCCTCTCAGTCCCTTGCTCCATCCGCGCCACCCAGGCAGACACCCTGTCCCCAATACCACGGTTCCCGACATCCGGTCCCTAATAACCGGTCCCTGACAAACCCCCAGTCCCCAAAACCCACTCCCAACACCCCGATCAACAACAACACCCTGGCCCCCAACTCCCAGTTTGCAACACCCCAGCTCTAACACCCAAAAACCTCCCTTTCTCTCCACATTTTGGCTAAGAAGACATCATTAGGACTTTACGGAATGATCATTCCAGGTAGAGGGGAAAATGGAAGATGCGGTTACGCACATGGGTATGAATTTTTTCCTGGTTTGTGGATTAGAGTGGGAGTTTTCCTTAATGCAGGGCTGACCAGGGACACAGCCTCTGCAGTACTGGAAAACAGAGGGAAGTCGGACCCCAGCTTTTCTCTCTCCATCCCGGCCTCTTCTGTTGTTCATTCCGAAGGCTGTGGCCTTGCACTCCTTGCCCAGTTTGTGTGAGTCACTGGGGGTTCCATTCTCACCTGTCAAGTGAGATGGGAGTTCTTGACCACTTCACCGGAGAGTGCCAGGAGACGGACCAAACGTGGGGACACCAGGAGAGACCCCAGTCGAGACCCCGAGAGCCACCGATGACTGTCCGGTGGACGTGACCACGGAGTCAGCTGGGGGGTCCGCTGGTTGGTAGTGAGATCGGGAGTCCCGGACGCCCGGACCATCCTTCTCACCCCCGGCTGAAGTCGGGTGAGGAGGTTTCTTCTGCCCACTGATCCTACCCTGTCTCCCCCGACCAGGTGTCGAGCCTGATCCCCAAGCCTCTTAGCGACAGCGTCGTTTTTCTACGCGGCAAGAGATGGGCAGAAGTCAGACGGGCATTAACGCCATCGTTTGGCCCTGAGAAACTAAACCAGGTGAGACCGAGGCCACCCCCATCCCCCACCTCCATACCCCACCGCCCCGCGTGCCACCCCATCCCCAGACTGCTGTACGGCGGGGGAGATTCCACCCGCTCCATCCCATTTCCAGATGCTTCCGCTCATCAACCAGGCCTGCGACACCCTGCTGACCAACCTCAGGGTGCGGGCGGATTCAGGAGCGGCTTTCGACATCCACAGGTTCGTTGGACATGTCGAGGGTGGGGAGACAGGACCCGACGGGCAGGGTGGGCGGCAGCACAGAGACAGGCAGAGAAGCAGGAGGGCTGCTCATCGGTTCTTAGTCTGGTTTAGCTAGGCACCCTCCATCTCCCCTCTTCCCTCTCCTCATTCCCCTCTGTTGGGCACTCCTCCCTAACCCCTTCGCCCTGTACTTCCCCGCTGGTCTGTCCGTCTGGCTCTGCTTTTCTCTGTTCACCTCCCAACCCGCTCTTCCCCCTACCCATCCCTGCCTCAGTCCCCTCTCTCTGTGTCCCTCTTTCTATCCTCCCTGCCCTCAATCTGGTCCTTATCTTCAGTGCCGGCCCGGTAGTAAGGACTCGGGGCCGGTGTCTGGAGCCCTGGGTTCTGATCCCAGCTCTGCCTCTGACCTGTCAGAGGACTTGGATGAATCCCTCCCTCCCTCTACCTCAGACAGATCCCAGCTCTAACCACCTTTCATTCATTCATTCAGTCGTATTTATTGAGTGCTGACTGTGTGCAGAGCACTGGACTAAGCACTTGGGAAGTCCAAGTTGGCAACATCTAGAGACGGTCCCTACCCAACAACGGGCTCACAGTCTAGAAGGGGGAGACAGACAACAAAACATATTAACAAAATAAAATAAATAGACTAAATATGTACAAATAAAATAGAGTAACCTTTAGTATCCCTCCTAAAATCCTTCCTCCTCCAATGAGTTCTCCCCCCGCTAATTCCCCAGCCTTCTGAGCCAGACTAATATTATTATTATCGTGTTTGTTAAGTACTTACTACGTGGCAAATACTGTTCAAAGCACTGGGGTAGATATGAGTTAATCAAGTCAAACACCTGAAAAGCCGCGTGACTCAGTGGAAAGAGCCCGGGCTTGGGAGCCAGAGGTTATGGGTTCTAATTCCGGCTCTGCCACTTTGTCAGTCGTGTGACTTTGGGCAAGTCACTTCACTTCCCTGTGCCTCAGTTACTTCATCTGGAAAATGGGGATTAAGTTTGTGAGCTCTATGTGGGACAATCTGATCACCTTGTATCCCCACCAGTGCTTAGAACAGTGCTTGGCACATAGTAAGTGCTTAACAAATGCCATCATTATTAAACAAGGTTCCTGTCCCACATAGGGCTCACAGTCTAAGTAGGAGAGGGAACAAGGATTGATGATGATGATGGTATTTTCTAAGCATTAACTGTGTACCAAGCACTGTTCTAAGCTACAAGGTAATCAGGTTGTCCCACGTGGGGGCTCCCAGTCTTAATTCCCATTTTACAGATGAGGTAACTGAGGCCCAGAGAAGTGAAGCGATTTGCCCAAAGTCACACAGCTGACAAGTGGCGGAGCCGGCATTAGAACCCACGACCTCTGACTCCCAAGCCCGGGCTCTTTCCACTAAGCCGCGCTGCTCCTCAAATGGGGATTGAATCTCCATTTTACAAAGGAGGAAACTGAGGCACAGAGAAGTGAGTTGCCCAAGATCACATAACAGGCAAATGGAAGAGATGGGATTAGAACCCACGACCTCTGACTCCCAAGCCTGGGCTCTTTCCACCAAGCCACGCTGCTTCCCTAATGATCATCCCTTTAGCCAGCTGAAGCATTTTATCATCATCAATCGTATTTATTGAGCGCTTACTATGTGCAGAGCACTGTACTAAGCGCTTGGGAAGTACAAATTTATAGCATTTTTTATACCTTCCTCAGCACTCCTGAACATCTTTCTATTCGGTTTATGTATTCTGACCTCTCTAGCTGGGCGTACTTTTATGCCTCTCATCCCCATTAGAGTATAGCAGAGAAGCAGCGTGGCTCAGTGGCAAGAGCCCGGGCTTTGAAGTCAGAGGTCATGGGTTCAAATCCTGACTCTGCCAACTGTCAGCTGTGTGACTTTGGGCAAGTCACTTCACTTCTCTGGGCCTCAGTTACCTCATCTGTAAAATGGGGATTCAAACTGTGAGCCCCCACTGTGGGACAACCTGATCACCTTGTAACCCCCCAGCGCTCAGAACAGTGCTTTGCACATAGTAAGCGCTTAACAAATACCAAAATTGTAATAATTATTATTATTTTTATAGCGATAATAAGAATAATAATTGTGGTGTTTGTTGAGTGCTTCTGCCGGACCAAGCTCTGTGCTAGGAGTAGATATACGGTCATCAAGTTAGACAAAGTGGAGGGGGAACGTGTTTTCCTTTATTCTGGACATCCCAAGCGCCTAGTATGTGCTCCGCAACAAAAGGGTGCTTAGTAATAATAATAATAATAATAATAATGTTGGCATTTGTTAAGCGCTTTCTATGTGTCAAGCACTGTTTTAAGCACTGGGGTAAATACAAGGTAATCAGGTTGTCCCACGTGGGCTCACAGTCTTCATCCCCATTTATGTGCAAAGCACTGGGGAGGTGACAAGGTGATCAGGTACTTCCCAAGCGCTTAGGACAGTGCTCTGCGCACAGTAAGCGCTCAGTAAATACGACTGAATGACCCCCCCACCTTACCTCCTTCCCTTCCCCACAGTTCCTGCATATATATATTTGTATGGATTTATTACTCTATTTGTTTTACTTGTACACTCTGTGGCACAATGGATAGCGCAGTGGACTTCTAGTGTAGAGGAGGCAATTCAAAGGTTGTGGGTTCGAGTCCCACCAGAGTTGCGTTTCTTTCAAGAGCTTAGTACAGTGCTCTGCACACAGTAAGCGCTCAATAAATATGATTGATTGATTAATATGTTTTGTTTTGTTCTCTGTCTCCCCCTTCTAGACTGTGAGCCCACTGTTGGGGAGGGACCGTCTCTATGTGTTGCCAACCTGGACTTCCCAAGCGCTTAGTACAGTGCTCTGCACACAGTAAGCGCTCAATAAATACGATTGATTGATTAATATGTTTTGTTTTGTTCTCTGTCTCCCCCTTCTAGACTGTGAGCCCACTGTTGGGTAGGGACCTCTCTATGTGTTGCCAACCTGGACTTCCCAAGCGCTTAGTACAGTGCTCTGCACACAGTAAGCGCTCAATAAATACGATTGATTGATCGATTGATTGATTGATTTCCAGATGAGGTAACTGAGGCACAGAGAAGTTAAGAGACTTGCCCGAGGTCACACAGCCGACAAGCGGCGGAGTTGGGATTAGAACCCATGACCTCTGACTCCCAAGCCCGGGCTCTTTCCACTAAGCCATATGGCTACTGCGATTACTTTTCTTTGCCCTTACCTTTCTCCCAGCCCCTTGCTCCTGTCTTGGACCTCCCTTCCCTCCAGGATGGGCAGGGAATAGTTGGGAGTGGAACAGGAAGGTCTGGATGATCTGGGGTCAGAGGGACGCGGGACCCCCTGAATTTCCTTCGACCCATCCTTAAGCCCTCCCCTCGCCACCAGGTCCTTCGGCTGCTTCACCCTGGACGTCGTCGCCAGCCTGGCCTTTGGCTTGCAGGTGGACTCCCAGCGGGACCCAAGAGACCCCTTCGTCCAGCACTGCAGACGCTTCTTCGAGCAGTCCGTCCCCAGGCCGGTGCTCTTCTTGCTCTGTAAGCAGGGGGCGGACAGACCACATCCCCCTAATCATCATCATCATCATCATCAATCGTATTTATTGAGCGCTTACTGTGTGCAGAGCACTGGACTAAGCGCTTGGGAAGTACAAATTGGCAACATATAGAGACAGTCATCATCATCATCATCAATCGTATTTATTGAGCGCTTACTGTGTGCAGAGCACTGGACTAAGCGCTTGGGAAGTACAAGTTGGCAACATATAGAGACAGTCCCTACCCAACAGTGGGCTCACAGTCTAGAAGGGGGAGACAAAACCAAACACACTAACAAAATAAAATAAATCATCATCATCAATCGTATTTATTGAGTGCTTACTATGTGCAGAGCACTGGACTAAGCACTTGGGAAGTACAAGTTGGCAACATATAGAGACAGTCCCTACCCAACAGTGGGCTCACAGTCTAGAAGGGGGAGACAAAACCAAACGTACTAACAAAATAAAATAAATAGAATAGATATGTACAAGTAAAATAAATAAAGAGATATGTACAAACATATATACGTATATACAGGTAATATAATAATAATAATAATAATGGCATTTATTAAGCACTTGCTACGTGCAAAGCACTGTTCTAAGCGCTGGGGAGGTTACAAGGCGATCAGGTTGTCCCACGGGGGGGGCTCACAGTCTTCATCCCCATTCTACAGATGAGATAACAGAGGCACAGAGAAGTTAAATGACTTGCCCAAAGTCACCCAGCTGACAATTGGCGGAGCTGGGATTTGAACCCATGACCTCTGGCTCCAAAGCCCGGGCTCTTTCCACTGAGTCACGCTGCTTCTCTAGCAGTCACTCTTTGAGCGTGAGGGTTTCCCCCACCTTCTCCAGCCAGCTGTCTCTTTCGGTCTTCTCGACGTCCCTGCGGGGCAAGGAAGGGCTGGCATTCTTAGCCCGTTTCACAGGTGGGACAACTGTGATCCAGCCAGCAGCCTCCCTCTATCCTCCCGATGCCCCTGGGTGGCTGGGGGAGGCCAAGGTTCATTCATTTATTTACTCAATCGTATTTATTGAGCGCTTACTGTGTGCAGAGCACTGTACTAAGCACTTGGGAAGTCCAGGTCGGCAGCATATGGAGACGGTCCCTGCCCAACAACGGGCTCGCAGTCTAGAAGGGGGAGACGGACAACAAAACAAAACGTGTGGACAGGTGTCGTCAGAATAAATAGGTTCTTAGCTCATTTGCACAGGTGGGACAACTGAGGCCTAGAAAATTTAGGTAATAATAATAATGATGGCATTTGTTAAGCGCTTACTATGTGCAAAGCACTGTTCTAAGCGCTGGGGGGGATACAAGGTGATCAGGTTGTCCCATGCGGGGCTCACAGTCTTCAGCCCTATTTTCCAGATGAAGGAACTGAGGCCCAGAGAAGTGAAGTGACTTGCCCAAAGTCACACAGCCGACAAGTGGCAGAGCTGGGATTCGAACCCATGACCTCTGGCTCCCAAGCCCAGGCTCTTTCCACTGAGCCAGGCTGCTTCTCTCCAAATAGGTAATTTTGCTGTGGATTCCTGGTAGGCCCAGGGGAGAGCAGCGATGGGAATGCCGGGTTCCTGACCCCCTGCCTTCATCATCATCATCATCATCAATCGTATTTATTGAGCGCTTACTATGTGCAGAGCACTGTACTAAGCGCTTGGGAAGTACAAATTGGCAACATATAGAGACAGTCCCTACCCAACAGTGGGCTCACAGTTTAAAAGGGGGAGACAGAGAACAAAACCAAACATACTAACAAAATAAAATAAATAGGATAGATATGTACAAGTAAAATAAATAAATAAATAGAGTAATAAATATGAGCAAACATATATACATATATACAGGTGCTGTGGGGAAGGGAAGGAGGTAAGATGGGGGGATGGAGAGGGGGACGAGGGGGAGAGGAAGGAAGGGGCTGAGTGTGGGAAGGCCTCCTGGAGGAGGTGAGCTCTCAGTAGGGCCTTGAAGGGAGGAAGAGAGGTAGCTTGGCGGATGGGCAGAGGGAGGGCATTCCGGGCCCGGGGGATGACGTGGGCCGGGGGTCGATGGTGGGACAGGCGAGAACGAGGTACGGTGAGGAGATTAGCAGTGGAGGAGCGGAGGGTGCGGGCTGGGCTGGTGAAGGAGAGAAGGGAGGTGAGGTAGGAGGGGGCGAGGGGATGGACAGACTTGAAGCCCAGGGTGAGGAGTTTCTGCCTGATGCGCAGATTGATTGGTAGCCACTGGAGATTTTTGAGGAGGGGAGTATTTTCGGTGGGCCGGATGAGGTCTTGCCAGCTGGAGAAGTCTGCCAGGGAGTGGCTCTCTCCCTGCAGGCCCAGGGCCGAGCCGGGGCGTGAGGCCTCCTGCTTCTTCGCTCATCTGACCATGCTATCTCTCACTCTCCCCGCATGCCCGCCACAGACGCATTTCCCTTCTTGGCCCCTCTGGCCCGGGCCCTGCCCAGCAAGAGCCGTGACGAGCTGAGCGACTTCTTCAGGCGGGTGGTCCGGGACGGGATGGCACTGCGCTCTCGGCAGCCCGCCGGCGAGGTGAGGGAGCTTGGGAGGGTCAAGGGGGGCCGGACGCCTGCGGTTGGCACCCAGTGCCGCTGACAGCTCCCGGGCGGCGGAGGTCGGCCCCTCCCGCCTGGACCCGTGTTGTGTCCTGGGAGTGGGGAGGATAATAATAATAGCATTCGTTAAGCGCTTACTATGTGCAAAGCACTATTCTGAGCACTGGGGAGGTCACAAGGTGATCAGGTTGTCCCACAGTCTTTAATCCCCATTTTACAGATGAGGCCCAGAGAAGTGAAGTGACTTGCCCAAAGTCACACGGCTGACAATCGGCAGAGCCGGGATTTGAACCCATGACCACTGACTCCAAAGCCCGGGCTCTTTCCACACTGAGCCACACTGCTTCTCTAAGAGGATCACTGCCGGCCCAGAAACACACGCAGGCCTCGGGGAAAACCACTGCGGTCGCCCAGGGGGAGCGACCGGACCTTACGTGGTCCATCTTTATGAGGTGTTTCCCGCCACGTTAAAGTATTTGTTAAGCGCTTACTATGTACCAAGCACTGTTCTAAGCGCTGGGGTAGATACAAGGTTATCAATTCAGACACAGTCCCTGTCCTGCTTGGGGCTTCTAGTCTAGGTAGGAGGAAGTGGAATTTACACCTCATTCTATAGATGAGGAAACTGAGGTTCAGAGAAGTTAAGTGACTTGCCCAAGGTCACCCAGCAGATCATTTGAAGAGATAGGATTAGAACCCAGGTCCTCTGATTCCCGGGCTCTTTCCACTAGGCCAAGCTGCTTCTCTTAATACTTGTCTGTTGGCCTTTCTTGTTAAAGAGAAGCCTCCCTGGGGGCAGGGGATAATAATAATAATAGTATTTTTTAAATGCTTACTATGTGTCAAGCACTGTTCTAAGCGCTGGGGTAGATACAGGGTAATCAGGTTGTCCCACGTGGGGCTCAGTCTTAATCCCCATTTTACAGACAGAGTAACTGAGGCCCAGAGAAGTTAAGTGATTTGCCCAAGGTTACACAGCAGACAAGTGGCAGAGTTGGGATTAGAACCCATGTCCTCTGACTCCTAAACCTGTGTTCTTGCCACTAGGCCATGCTACTTCTCATGCAGGGGATGCACCTCGGGCTTCTGTTGGACTTTCCCAGTTGCTCAATACAGTGCCCTCAGTGGGCACTCCTACAGTGCAATGCCCTCAGTGGGCACTCAGTCCATCCCCCAACTTCTCCAGATACTATATGTGGGGACTAAGGAGCATGGTGAAGAGGACAGAGCACTCGCCTGGGGGTTAGAAGGTCTTGGGTTCTAATCCCGGCTCTGCCACTCATCTTCTGTGTGACCCTGGGCAAGTCACTTCTCTGGGCCTCAGTTTCCTCATCTGTAAAATGGGGATTGAGACTGTGAGCCCCACATGGGACAGGGACCTATAATAATAATAATAATGGCATTTATTAAGTGCTTACTATGTGCAAAGCACTGTTCTAAGCACTGGGGAAGTTACAAGGTGATCAGGTTGTCCCACGTGGGGCTCACAATCATAATCCCCATTTTACAGATGAGGTAACTGAGGCACAGAGAAGCGAAGTGACTTGCCCAAAGTCACACAGTTGACAAGCGGCGGAGCCGGGATTTGAACCCATGACCTTTGACTCCAAAGCCCGGGCCCTTTCCACTGAGCCACCCTGCTTCTCTATTTGCTTGTACACGCCCCGGTGCTTAGCACAGTGCCTGGCACACAGTAAGTGCTTAACAAATACCCCAGTTATCATTACAATCAATCAGATCAATCAATCCATTAATCAGTGGTGTCTACTGAGCGCTCGCTTGGCAGAATATGATTCAGTGGTAGACGCGATCCTTGCCCTCGAGAAGCTCTGCTGCCCGAGTGGTCTTGTCTAAGGCGTAAGGCGTCATTGCACATAGTAAGCGCTTAGCAAATACCATCATCATCATATCCGGTCCCCTGCATAAGGGGCCAATATCCCGGTCCTGCAGTCCTTCCACTAAGCCACACTGCCTCCCTATCCTGGAATTCCTCATGGCAGGCAGAGAGGGGGTCTTGCCCAGGGTGGGAAGGGGCCGGGAGTCCGGCGAATCTGGAGAGGGAAAAGAGGGAACAGAGGGGGTTCAAGTGGGGCGGGCGGCTGGACGTGCGCTCGATGGGCCGGCAATTGGCCGGGGCCATGACCAACCTCGGCCCGTCCTTGCCCACTTGGTGCCCAGCGGCGCAGGGACTTCCTCCAGGAGATGCTTGATGCCCACGGACGGATCGGCCTTCCCGGGCCGGAGCAGCCGGACACCGCCGGACCGGGGGCCGCCGCCGGCCGGGCCCCGGAGCCCTTGACGGAGGACGAGCTGGTTGGCCAGGCCCTGATCTTCCTGATCGCCGGCTACGCCACCGCGGCCAACACTCTGTCCTTCGCCACCTATCTGCTAGCCACCCACCCCGAGGTCCAGGAGAAGCTGCTGAGGGAGGTGGACGAGTTCGGCGAGAGCCATGTGAGTGCCCCGCTCCCCGCCCTTCCCAGACGAGAGGGGATGGGACCCCTAAACCGTAAAATCCAGGCCACAGCAACTCCTGCAATCCCACCTCCTCTGAGAGGCCCTCCCCGCCTGCCACCTGGGCCCTTCTGCGCTTCCGTCCATATCAGGCCGCACCTTCTATTATTTCGGCCCTTAGTAATTCACTTGCCATGTTTCTGTGCTCTTTTCCTCCTACCTGAAAAATTTCTGGTGACTTTCTCCCCATGGGCCCCAGGTGGAGCGGCAAGGGCTGGTTTGATGGGCCGGAGGAAGAGGTCGCCCAGGCGTGGGGTGGCAGGGGAGAGGTGGATGTGGTACACTTCTTTTTCCCAGGCAAACCTTTCCCCGGGGTCCATGGGGCCCTCATGGACACCTAATAATAATAATAATGATGATGATGGCATTTATTAAGCGCTTACTATGTGCAAAGCACTGTTCTAAGTGCTGGGGAGATACAGGGTGATCATGTTGTCCCACGTGGGGCTCACAGTCTACATCCCCATTTTACAGATGAGGGAACTGAGGCTCAGAGAAGTTAAGTGACTTGCCCAAGGTAACACAGCAGACATGTGGCAGAGCTGGGATCTGAACCCATGACCTCTGACTCCAAAGCCCGGGCTCTTTCCACTGAGCCAAGCTGCTTCTCTAGCCACGTGGTTAGGCACAGACAATCCAACGCCCCCGACTCTCCCCTCTCCATCCCTGATTCTCCCCCAGGAACCCAGCACAGACCATTTAAAGCCTCTGAATCTCCCCTCTCCATCCCTGTCTCTCCCGCAGTGACCCAGCACAGACCATCCAGCGCCCCTGATTCTCTCTATTCCATCCCAGTCTCTCCTCCAGTGACCCATCACGGACCTTCCAACACCCCTGACTCTCCCCTCTCCACCCCTGACTCTCCCCTGCTGTCCCAGCACGGACCATCCATCCCCTCCCCACAGCACCTGTACATATGTACGTTTGTACCTATTTATTACTCTATTTATTTTACTTGTACATATTTATTCCATTTATTTCATTTGGTTTATATGTTTTGTTTTGTTGTCTGTCTCCCCCCTCTAGACTGTGAGCCCACTGTTGGGTAGAGACCATCTCTATGTGTTGCAAACTTGTACTTCATTCACTCATTCAGTCGTATTGAGTGCTTACTGTGTGCAGAGCACTGTACTAAGCGCTTGGGAAGTACAAGTTGGCAACATTTAGAGACAGTCCCTACCCAACAGTGGGCTCACAGTCTAGAAGGTGGGCTCACAGTCTAGAAGCGCTTCCCAAGTGCTTAGTACAGTGCTCTGCACACAGTAAGCGCTCGATAAAAACGATTGAATGAATGACCATCCAACACTCCTGACTATCCCCCAGTGACCCAATAGAGACCACCCAACACCCCTTATTCCCCCTTTTCCACCCCTGCCTCTCCCCCAGTGTCTTAGCATGGACTATCCCACCTCCCTGGCTCTCTCCGCTCCTTCCCTGACTCTCCCCCACGTACGGAGCATAGATCCCCCCAAACTGCTCTGGGATCAGCCGATATTCCCAGCTGCACAGGTGGTTTCCTGTGGGAACTGATTCCCTGTGCTCCTCACCTTCGCGTATCATGGCGGCTTCATGGCACGTCTCTCTAGTCCTCAAACCCAGTGATGGTTTCCCATCTCCCTCCGTGCCAAGCGTGAAGTACTCACTGCTGGCTTCCAGGTCATCCCACAACTCCCTCTGGATCAATCAATCAATCAATCGTATTTATTGAGCGCTTACTGTGTGCAGAGCACTGTACTAAGTGCTTGGGAAGTACAAGTTGGCAACATCTAGAGACGGTCCCTACCCAACAGTGGGCTCACAGTCTAGAAGGGGGAGACAGAGAACAAAACCAAACATACTAACAAAATAAAATAAATAGAACAGATATGTTCTGTTAGGGAAGCAGTGTGGCTCAGTGGAAAGAGCGCGGGCTTTGGAGTCAGAGGTCATGGGTTCGAATCCCGGCTCCGCCACATGTCTGCTGTGTGACCTTGGTCAAGTGACTTCACTTCTCTGAGCCTCAGTTACCTCATCTGTAAAATGGGGATTGACTGTGAGCCCCACGTGGGATAACCTGATCACGTTGTATCCCCCCCAGTGCTTAGAGCAGTGCTTTGCACATAGTAAGCGCTTAACAAATGCCATTATTATTATATGTACAAGTAAAATAAATAAATAAATAGAGTAATAAATATGTACAAACATATATACATATATACAGGTGATGTCTCTGGATGTCTTTGCTCTCCCCCTTCTAGACTGTGAGCCCACTGTTGGGCAGAGACCATCTCTATATGTTGCTAACTTGTACTTCCCAAGCGCTTAGTACAGTGCTCTGCACACAGTCAGCGCTCAATAAATACGATTGATTGATTGATTGATTTCCAAGCTCACTTCTAACCATTCCCCGTGCTAACTGTACCCCACTCTTGACTCTCCCACTTTTCACAAGCCTCCCCCCGGGGCAGCCTGATGCGCGCCTGGGAATTGGGAGACCCAATTTCAAAACCCGTTGTCGCCACAAGCCTGTTGGGAAAGTCACTTAACCTCTTCGGGCCTCAGTTTCATCACCTGTAAAATGGGGATGAGATCTCTGCTCTCCCTACTTTTTTATTTTAGATTTTCATGGTGTTTGTTTAATGCTTACTATGTACCAGGCACTGTACTGAGTGCCGGGTTGGATTCAAGCTGATCAGGTTGGACTAAGCGCTTAGTACAGTGCTCTGCACACAGTAAGCGCTCAATGAACACGATTGATTGACACAGTCCGTGTCCCACATGGAGCTCATAGTCTTAATCCGCGTTTTACAGACGAGGTAGCTGAGGCACAGAGAAGATAAATGACTTGCCCAAGGTCACCCAGCAGACAGGTGGTAGAACTAGAACCCAGGTCCTTCTGATTTCCAGGCCTGTGCTGTATCCACTAGGCCACACTGCTTATACTAGGAGCCCCGTGAGGGACATGGACAGTGTCTGATTAGGCTGTTTCCACCCCAATGCTTAACACAGTGCTTGGCACACAGTATTTAATAAATGCCCTAAAAAGAAGAAGAAGAAGAAATCTTCCTGGCAGCTCCTGGCTAGCTCAGTGTGGCCCCAACAGCAGGCAGGGAAGACTTTTTTTTTTTTTAAATGGCATTTATTAAGCGCTTACTATGTGCAAAGCACTGTTCTAAGCGCTGGAGCACTGTTCTAAGCGCTGAAGGGTAATTGAAGCCCCTGAAATGGGAAGCCACACTCTGAGAAGAAGATGGCACTTTTTGTAAATGTCCCATGGGAAGCAGCGTGGCTCAGTGGAAAGAGCCCGGGCTATGGAATCAGAGGTTGTGGGTTCGAATCCCAGCTCTGCCACTTGTGAGCTGTGAGTCCCCCTCGTCCCCCTCTCCATCCCCCCCATCTTACCTCCTTCCCTTCCCCACAACACCTGTATATATGTTTGTACATATTTGTTACTCTATTTATTTATTTATTCATTTTACTTGTACGTATCTATTCTATTTATTTTATTTTGTTAGTATGTTTGGTTTTGTTCTCTGTCTCCCCCTTTTAGACTGTGAGCCCACTGTTGGGTAGGGACTGTCTCTATATGTTGCCAACTTGGACTTCCCAAGCGCTTAGTACAGTGCTCTGCACACAGTAAGCGCTCAATAAATACGATTGATGATGATGATGATGATGAGTCACTTCACTTCTCTGGGCCTCAGTGACCTCATCTGTAAAATGGGGATGAAGACTGTGAGCCCCTCGTGGGACAACCTGATTACCTTGTATCTACCCCAGCGCTTAGAACAGTGCTTTGCACGTAGTAAGCGCTTAACAAATACCAACATTATTATGATTATTATTATGTAGACGGTTTATGGGGAAAGAGTGTATAATTTAACATAAATTTACATAATCCCAGGCAGCTGTTAATAACCGGCGATGTCAATCCACTCAATTAGCCAGGCGTGGTGGGCAGGGAGGGGGTCTCTCTTTTCTTCACCCAGACCCTCCAATCGCTATTGCTCTTCCTTTCCCCACAGCACCTGTATATATATGTATATATGTTTGTACGTATTTATTACTCTAATTACTTATTTTACTTGTACATATCTATTCTACTTCTTTTATTTTGTTAGTATGTTTGGTTTTGTTGTCTGTCTCCCCCTTTTAGACTGTGAGCCCACAGTTGGGTAGGGACTGTCTCTAGCTGTTGCCGACTTGTACTTCCCAAGCGCTTAGTCCAGTGCTCTGCACACAGTAAGCGCTCAATAAATACGATTGAATGGATGAATGAATGAACGGTCATTTGGCTGGGGCCAGTTTGTCCCAGCGAGGGGGAGTGGGGGGGGGAGGAGGGGCTTCTTATCTCCATTTTCAGATGAAAATGAGGCCCAGAGAGGAGAAGTAAGTTGTCCAAGGTCACACAGTAGGGCCAGGCCAGAAAACCCAGGCCACTCATCTCCCCGGGGCCAGGGTGAAGGAGATGGCTGCTGGCTTGGCAGGAGCTGTGTCCCATAATAATAATAATGATGGCATTTATTAAGCGCTTACTATGTGCAAAGCACTGTTCTAAGCACTGGGGAGGTTACAAGGTGATCAGGTTGTCCCACAGGGGGCTCACAGTCTTCATCCCCCTGTATATACCTGTATACCTGTATATATGTATATGTGTTTGTACATATTTCTTACTCTATTTATTTATTTATTTTACTTCATCAATCGTATTTATTGAGGGCTTACTATGTGCAGAGCACTGTACTAAGCGCTTGGGAAGTACAAATTGGCAACATATAGAGACAGTCCCTACCCGACATATCTATTCTATTTTATTTTGTTAATATGTTTGGTTTTGTTCTCTGTCTCCCCCTTTTAGACTGTGAGCCCACTGTTGGGTAGGGACTGTCTCTATATGTTGCCAACTTGTACTTCCCAAGAGCTTAGTACAGTGCTCTGCACACAGTAAGCGTTCAATAAATACGATTGATTGATTGATCCCCATTTTACAGATGAGGTAACTGAGGCCTAGACAAGTGAAGTGACTTGCCCAAAGTCACACAGCTGCCAAGTGGCGGAGCCGGGGTTTGAACCCACGACCTCTGACTCCAAAGCCCGGGCTCTTTCCACTGAGCCACGCTGCTTCTATAGTTATTATTATAACAATTTCGGTTCCTTTTCCCCCCTCAGTCTGCTTCCTCCCTCTCTCGTCTTCTCTTCCTTGGCTGAAGTTTCAACCTCCACCATTGACCCCCGTCCCCAGGATTCTCCCCCTGTCCCAAACTCATCATTCATTCATTCAATCGTATTTATTGAGCGCTTACTGTGTGCAGAGCACTGGACTAAGCGCTTGGGAAGTACAAGTTGGCAACATCTAGAGACGGTCCCTACCCAACAGCGGGCTCACAGTCTAGAAGGGGGAGACAGAGAACAAAACAAAACATAGTAACAAAATAAAATAAATAGAATAAATATTCTATGGTCCTGCGGGGTGCTCGGCACGTAGTAAGTGCTCAGTAAGTAGCACTAACTGCTTGGCCGGCTGGATCCCCGGGTCACGGACAGAGCTTCCGCGTGGGACCGCATGGATAAGAGGAGGCCGAGAGTGCGGCCGGCCCCTCGAGAGACGGGGTTTGTTAAGCGCTTACTATGTGCAAAACACTGTTCTAAGCGCTGGGGAGGCTACAAGGTGATCGGGTTGCCCCACGGGGGGCTCACGGTCTTAATCCCCATTTTACAGATGAGGGAATCAATCGTATTTATTGAGCGCTTACTGTGTGCAGAGCACTGGACTAAGCGCTTGGGAAGTCCAAGTTGGCAACATATAGAGACGGTCCCCACCCAACAGTGGGCTCACAGTCTAAAAGGCACAGAGAAGTGAAGTGACTTGCCCAAAGTCACCCAGCTGAAGGGACGGTCAACACCGGGGCTAGAGCTCAACGTCAAGCGGTCACCTTGCCCTCCGCTCTGTCGGTCCTCGGGGCTCGCAGTCTTCATCCCCATTTTACAGATGAGGGAACTGAGGCCCAGAGAAGTGAAGTGACTTGCCCAAAGTCACCCGGCTGAAGGGACGGTCAACACCGGGGCTAGAGCTCAAAGTCAAGCAGTCACTTTGCCCTTCGCTCTGAGGCCCAGAGAAGTCAAGTGACTTGCCCAGACCTCCCCCTATTCTCAGACACCCCCCTCCCTCCTCTCCCCTATAGGTTCCTCCCCCCACCCCACTTTCCTCCCCCCACCCCATTCAAGCGCTTAGTACAGTGCTCTGCACACAGTAAGCGCTCAATAAATACGATTAAATGAATGAACATAGGACCTTTCAAAGTTAGGCCCTTCACTCTACAACTCCAGGCTCCCAGTGCCCGTTCGAGGCCCGTGTGAGCTCGTACTGCCCTCTGCTGGCAGCCGTGGGCCACTCGCACCCTTCCCCAAAGGGAAACTGAGGCAGGGGATGACCGGTGAAAGAGAGCGGTTGGGGGGCCCGGAGTGGGGGGCGCCTAGCACAGCGGCCAGAGGAGACGGGGAGAGGAAACCACCCTGACAACTGGGAAGCCACTTTGTTCTTTCTGGGGCCCCGGCTCCTCCAGCGCTACGGGGCCACCAGCTGCTCTCCCAGGCAGTTTTTTATAAAATGGCATTTATTAAGCGCTTACTATGTGCAAAGCACTGTTCTAAGCGCTGGGGAGATACAAGGGGATTAGGTTGTCCCACGTGGGGCTCACAGACTTAACCCCCGTTTTGCAGATGTGGGAACTGAGGCTCAGAGAATAATAATAATAATAATGATGGTATTTTGTTGAGCGCTTACTATGTGCCAAGCACTGTTCTAAGCGCTGGGGAGGTTACAAGGCGATCAGGTTGTCCCACGGGGGGCTCACGGTCTTAATCCCCGTTTTCCAGATGAAGTGACTGAGGCCCAGAGAAGTGAGGTGACGTCACCCAGCTGACAGTTGGCAGAGCTGGGATTCAACCCCACAACCTCTGATTCCAAAGCCAGGGCTCTTTCCACTGAGCCAAGTGACTCTCCCAAGGTCACACAGCAGACAGGTGGCAGGGGCGGGGATTCGAACCCGGGTCCTCTGACTCCAAAGCCCATGCCGGACCCCGGGAGAGAGAAGTTTGGAGTAACCCCCTTGTCTCTGTTCTTCCCCTTTCTCAGGGGGATCCTCCCACATGCAGCAGTCTGCAGGAAGGCCTCCCCTACTTGGATATGGTCATCTCCGAGACCCTGCGAATGTACCCTCCGGCCTTCAGGTGATTTACTGACCTGCTATTACTCTATTTATTTATTTATTTTATTTGTACATATCTATTCTATTTATTTTATTTTGTTAGTATGTTTGGTTTTGTTCTCTGTCTCCCCCTTTTAGACTGTGAGCCCACTGTTGGGTAGGGACTGTCTCTATGTGTTGCCAATTTGTACTTCCCAAGCGCTTAGTACAGTGCTCTGCACATAGTAAGCACTCAATAAATACGATTGATGATGAAGATGCTCTGCCCGCCCCGGTCTCCCCAGCAGCTAGACCCTTCGGCCTTTCCCGGCCTCTTCCCGATCCTCTGGGATGGCGGTCAAGAGAACGGTCCCATCTTGAAGCCGGACGTACGTCAACTTGGAAAAAAATTCGGTCAATCAATCAATCAATCAATTGTATTTATTGAGCGCTTACTGTGTGCAGAGCACTGTACTAAGCGCTTGGGAAGTCCAAGTTGGCAACATAGAGAGACAGTCCCTACCCAACAGTGGGCTCACAGTCTTAAAGGGGGAGACAGAGAACAAAACCAAACATACTAACAAAATAAAATAAATAGAATAGATATGTACAAGTAAAATAAATAGAGTAATAAATCTGTACAAACATATATACATATATACAGGTGCTGTGGGGAAGGGAAGGAGGTAAGATGGGGGGAATGGAGAGGGGGACGAGGGAGAGAGGAAGGAAGGGGCTCAGTCGGGTCTGCCCCTGCTCCTGTCCTCTCTTCATCATCATCATCATCAATCGTATTTATTGAGCGCTTACTGTGTGCAGAGCACTGTACTAAGCGCTTGGGAAGTACAAATTGGCAACATATCCGGACCCTCGCCCTAGGGTGTGGCTGACTCTGCCGCTCTTCTCTCCCCCGGTAGCTCTGGAATCCCAGACCTTTCCTCCTTTCCCGTTTAGGATTCCGGCTTCTTTCCCAGAACCTAACCTAGCTACCCAGTGCCTGGGAAACATCTCTGAGCAAATCACAGTGCTTGGAAGGAGGCGACTAAAGGGACGCCGCTTTCTTGGCCCAAACAGGTGGCTCCATTATTCCCAGGGGAATGCCCCGCCTCGAGGTAGCCAGATCCCACCAGTCAGAGAAAACTGACTTCCTCCTCCTCCTCCTCCTTCTCCTGGGCCCTGCTCCAGGCATGGGTCAGAAGCCGTGTGACCTGAGAGGGTACAGTAATAATAATAATAATAATGGCATTTATTAAGCGCTTACTATGTGCAAAGCACCGTTCTAAGCGCCGGGGAGGTTACAAGGTGATCAGGCTGTCCCACGGTCTTAATCCCCATTTTCCAGCTGAGGGAATCAATCAATCAATCGTATTTATTGAGCGCTTACTGTGTGCAGAGCACTGGACTGAGCGCTTGGGAAGTCCAAGTTGGCAACATATAGAGACAGTCCCTACCCAACAGTGGGCTCACAATCTAAAAGGGGGAGACAGAGAACAAAACCAAACATACTAACAAAATAAAATAAATAGAATAGATAGGTACAAGTAAAATAAATAAATAAATAGAGTAATAAAGCTGTACAAACATATATCCATATATACAGGTGCTGTGGGGAAGGGAAGGAGGTAAGATGGGGGGAATGGAGAGGGGGACGAGGGGGAGAGGAAGGAAGGGGCTCAGTCTGTGTCTGCCCCTGCTCCTGTCCCCTCTTCATCATCATCATCATCAATTGTATTTATTGAGCGCTTACTATGTGCAGAGCACTGTACTAAACGTTTGGGAAGTACAAATTAAGCACTTGGGAAGTCCGAGTTGGCAACATATAGAGACAGTCCCTACCCAACAGTGGACTCACAGTCTAAAAGGCACAGAGAAGTGAAGTGACTTGCCCAAAGTCACACAGCTGAAGGGACGGTCAACACTGGGGCTACAGTTCAAAGTCAAGCAGTCACTTTGCCCTTCGCTCTGTCAGTCTTCCCCCGTGACACTCACCCCCCAAGTCCTGGGCCTGGCCATGCGGAGACTGGGTCATTCATTCATTCAATCGTATTTATTGAGCGCTTACTGTGTGCAGAGCACTGTACTAAGCGCTTGGGAAGTCCAAGTTGGCAACATTTAGAGACGGTCCCTACCCCACAGTGGGCTCACAGTCTAGAAGGATCATGAGTCTGGCCCCCGCCTTTTTACCAGCAAAACTATCAGTTCTCTGGACCTCGGCGTCCTCATCTTTTTTTAATGAGGAGAACAGTCCCTGCCTCCCAGAATAGGGCTACTGTCATGATTTTTTCGTTCGAAGGTGCTACTATCATCATTAATCGTATTTATTGAGCGCTTACTATGTGCAGAGCACTGTACTAAGCGCTTGGGAAGTACAAGTTGGCAACATGCTACTACGTGCCGGGCGCTGTACTAAGCTCTGGGCGGGGGGGGGGGGGGGGGGGGGATACAAAGCTTTTCATTCATTCATTCATTCATTCATTCATTCATTCAATCGTATTTATTGAGCGCTTACTGTGTGCAGAGCGCTGGACTAAGCGCTTGGGAAGTCCAAGTCGGCAACATCTAGAGACAGTCCCTACCCGACAGCGGGCTCACAGTCTAGAAGGGGGAGACAGACAACAAAACAAAACATATTAACAAAATAAAATAAATAGAATAGATATGTACAAGTAAAATAGAGTAATAAATCTGTACAAACATATATACATATATACAGGTGCTGTGGGGAAGGGAAGGAGGTAAGGCAGGGGAATGGAGGGGGGAGGAGGGGGAGAGGAAGGAGCGGGCTCAGTCTGGGAAGGCCTCCAGGTTGGACACAGTCCCTGTCCCACTTGGGGCTCTCAGTCTTAATCCCATTTTACCGATGAGGTAACCGAGGCACAGAGGAGATAAGTGACTTGCCCAAGGTCACACAGCCGACAAATGGAGGAGCCAGGATTAGAACCAATGTCCTTCTGATTCAGTAAGCATTCAATAAATATGATTGAATGAATGAATGAATTGTACATATTTATTACTCTATTTTACTTGTTCATATTAATTCTATTTATTTTATTTTGTTAATACGTTTTGTTTTGTTGTCTGTCTCCCCCTTCTAGACTGTGAGCCCACTGTTGGGTAGAGACCGTCTCTATATGTTGCCGATTTGTACTTCCCAAGCGCTTGGTACAGTGCTCTGCACACAGTAAGCGCTCAATAAATACGATTGATGATGATGATGTTGCCGATTTTTACTTCCCAAGTGCTTAGTACAGTGCTCTGCACACAGTAAGTGCTCAATAAATACGACTGATTCCCAGGCTTGTGCTTTATCCACGAGGCCATGGAGCTAGGAGCTAACTGATAAGAAAGGGTTTGGAAACAGCAGAGGCCCTTGACATAGTCAAGTGACCATCCTGATTCATTCATTCATTCATTCAATCGTATTTATTGAGCGCTTACTGTGTGCAGAGCACCGGACTAAGCGCTTAATTCAGTCAGTCGTATTTATTGAGCGCTTACTGTGTGCAGAGTACCGTACTAAGCGCTTGGGAAGTCCAAGTTGGCAACATATAGAGACGGTCCCCACCCAACAGTGGGCTCCCAGTCTAATCAATCGTATTTATTGAGCGCTTACTATGTGCAGAGCACTGTACTAAGCACTTAAGTCTAGAAGACGGGCTCACAGTCTGATGCCAGGGAACGATGTGTGTCTGCGTGCGCGCGAACGTGTCCATTTCTGGACCACAGTGCTAGTGTTTTCCTCTTCAGGAAGTCCTCCGGGCTGTCCTTGATCATAATTAATTATCCTATTCGTTAAGCACTTACTGCTTGTCAAGCACTGTTCTAAATGCTGGGGAAGATACGGGATTATCAGGTCAGTGACAGTCCCCGTCCCACACGGGGTTCATAGTCTAAATAATATATAAATAAGTCAGGAAACCACGTCCTTCACTCTGTCCCAAGAATTAGGGTCAGGGGTTCAAGTTTAGCCCCATCTGTGTTCAACCCTGCGCTCCCCCAATGGCATGAGAGGCAGCGTAGTGTAGTGGAAGAAAACACACGGGGCTGGGAATCAGGAGACCCGAGTTCAAGTTCTGCTTCGGCCCCTCACCGACTCGAGACCACGAGACTTAAGTCCCTTAACTCCTCTGAGGCTAGACTGTGAGCCCGTTGTTGGGTCGGGACCGTCTCTAGATGTTGCCAACTTGTACTTCCCAAGTGCTTAGTACAGTGCTCTGCACACAGTAAGTGCTCAAAAAATACGATTGAATGAATGAATGCTTCAGGCAGTGATACCTACTGAGTGCTTACTGTGGGCAGGGCACTGTACTAAGCACTAAAGAGGGTACAGTAATAATACTAATAACGATAGCATTTATTAAGCACTTACTGTGTGCAAAGCACCGTTTCAAGCGCCGAGGAGGTTACAAGCAGCGTGGCTCAGTGGAAAGAGCCCGGGCTTTGGAGTCAGAGGTCAGGGGTTCGAATCCTGCCTCCGCCACATGTCTGCTGTGTGACCTTGGGCAAGTCACTTAACTTCTCTGGGCCCTCAGTTACCTCATCTGTAAAATGGGGATGAAGACTGGGAGCCCCCCTTGGGACAACCTGATCCCCTTGTAACCTCCCCAGCGCTTAGAACAGTGCTTTGCACATAGTAAGCGCTTAATAAATGCCATCATTATTATTATTATTATTACAAGGTGATCAGGTTGTCCCACGGGGGGGCTCACAGTCTTAATTCTATTTCTTTTATTTTGTTAATATGTTTTGTTTTGTCGTCTGTCTCCCCCTTCTAGACTGTGAGCCCGCTGTTGGGTAGGGACCGTCTCTATATGTCGCCGACTTGTACTTCCCAAGTACCGCACACAGTAAGCGCTCAATAAATACGATTGAAGGAATGAATGAATGAATCCCCATTTTCCACATGAGGTAACTGAGGCCCAAGTACTGCACAGTAAGCGCTCAATAAATACGATTGAAGGAATGAATGAATGAATCCCCATTTTCCACATGAGGTAACTGAGGCCCAAGTACTGCCACAGTAAGCGCTCCATAAATACGACTGAATGAATGAATGAATCCCCATTTTCCACATGAGGTAACTGAGGCCCAAGTACTGCACACAGTAAGCGCTCTATAAATACGATTGAAGGAATGAATGAATGAATCCCCATTTTCCACATGAGGTAACTGAGGCCCAAGTACTGCACACAGTAAGCGCTCCACAAATACGACTGAATGAATGAATGAATCCCCATTTTCCACATGAGGTAACTGAGGCCCAAGTACTGCACACAGTAAGCGCTCTATAAATACGAGTGAATGAATGAATGAATGAATCCCCATTTTCCACATGAGGTAACTGAGGCCCAAGTACTGCACACAGTAAGCGCTCAATAAATACGATTGAAGGAATGAATGAATGAATCCCCATTTTCCACATGAGGTAACCGAGGCCCAAGTACTGCACACAGTAAGCGCTCAATAAATACGATTGAAGGAATGAATGAATGAATCCCCATTTTCCACATGAGGTAACTGAGGCCCAAGTACTGCACACAGTAAGCACTCAATAAATACGACTGAAGGAATGAATGAATGAATCCCCATTTTCCACATGAGGTAACTGAGGCCCAAGTACTGCACACAGTAAGTGCTCAATAAATACGACAATGAATGAATGAATCCCCATTTTCCACGAGGTAACTGAGGCCCAAGTACTGCACATAGTAAGCACTCCATAAATACGACTGAATGAATGAATGAATCCCCATTTTCCACATGAGGTAACTGAGGCCCAAGTACTGCACACAGTAAGCGCTCAATAAATACGATTGAAGGAATGAATGAATGAATCCCCATTTTCCACATGAGGTAACTGAGGCCCAAGTACTGCACACAGTAAGCGCTCAATAAATACGATTGAAGGAATGAATGAATGAATCCCCATTTTCCACATGAGGTAACTGAGGCCCAAGTACTGCACACAGTAAGCACTCAATAAATACGACTGAATGAATGAATGAATCCCCATTTTCCACGAGGTAACTGAGGCCCAAGTACTGCACACAGTAAGCGCTCAATAAGTACGACTGAATGAATGAATGAATCCCCATTTTCCACGAGGTAACTGAGGCCCAAGTACTGCACACAGTAAGTGCTCAATAAATACGACTGAATGAATGAATCCCCATTTTCCACGAGGTAACCGAGGCCCAGAGAAGTGATGTGACTTGCCCAAAGTCACACAGCTGGCAATTGGCGGAGCCGGGATTTGAACCCACGACCTCTGACCCCAAAGCCCGGGCTCTTTCCGCCGCGGTAGGCACGATGACCGCCGGCCACCCGTCGCACTCCGACGGACCCACCGGGCCTCGGAAGGGGACGGTGAGCCCGAGGGTTTGTGATTTCCGCGGCTGCAGGTTCACCAGGGTGGCGGCCCAAGACTGCGAGGTGATGGGCCAGCGAATCCCAGCCGGGGCGGCCGTAGAAACAGCAGTGGGCTACCTGCATCGCAACCCCGCTTACTGGCCCGAGCCGGAGAAATTTCTCCCCGAGAGGTACGTGCGGCGGCCGTGTCCCGCATCTTAGTCCTCCCCGAGGGAGGGCCGCAGCTTGGGGCCATCGCCTCGGCCCCAAGGGCTGCGTTTTCTGGAGCGGACGGAGACCTCATCCTGCTGCGTCCCACTCTGGACTCTTCCCAGGTATTCCGGGGCTAGGGCCGGGCCCTGTAATAATAATAATAATAATAATGACGGCATTTATTAAGCGCTTACTATGTGCAGAGCGCCGTTCTAAGTGCTGGGGAGGTTACAATAATAATAATAATGATGGCATTTGTTAAGCGCTTACTATGTGCAGAGCACTGTCCTAAGTGCTGGCGGGGGGATACAAGGTGATCAAGTTGTCCCACGTGGGGCTCACGGTCTTAATCCCCATTTTACAGATGAGGGAACTGAGGCTCGGAGAAGTGAAGTGACTTGCCCAAGGTCACACAGCAGGTGTGGCGGAGTCGGGATTCAAACCCATGACCTCTGAGTCCAAAGCCCGGGCTCTTTCCACTGAGCCACACTGCTTCTCAATAATGATGGCATTTTTTAAGCTTTTATTATGTGCAAAGGACTGTTCTAAGCGCTGGGGGAGATACAAGGTGATCAGGTTGTCCCACGTGGGGTTCGCAATCTTAATCCCCATTTTACAGATTAGGTAACTGAGCCTCAGAGAAGTTAAGTGACTTGCCCATAGTCACACAGCAGACATGTGGCAGAGTGGGGATTCGAACCCATGACCTCTGACTTCCAAGCCCAGGCTCCTTCCACTGAGCCACACGTTCACTCCAATTACAAGGTGATTAGATATTGTCCCACAGGGGGCTCACAGTCCCCTTTGACAGATGAGGTAACTGAGGCAGAGAGAATTTAAGTGACTTCCCCAAAGTCACACAGCTAAGTGGCGGGGCCGGGATTTAATAATAATAATAATAATAATAATAATAATAATAATAGTAATGGCATTTATTAAGCATATACTATATGCAAAGTACTGTTCTAAGCGCTGGGGAGGTTACAAGGTGGTCAGTTTGTTCCACAGGGGACTCACAGTCTTAATCCCCATTTTACAGATGAGGTAACTGAGGCACAGAGAAGTTAAATGACTTCCCCAAAGTCACACAGTTGACAAGTGACGGGGCCGGGATTTAATAATACTAATAATAATAATGGCATTTATTAAGCGCTTACTATGTGCAAAGCACTGTTTTAAGCGCTGGGGAGGTTACAAGGTGGTCAGTTTGCCCCACAGGGGACTCACAGTCTTAATCCCCATTTTACAGATGAGGTAACTGAGGCACAGAGAAATTAAGTGACTTGCCCAAAGTCACACAGCTGACAAGTGGCGGGGCCGGGATCTGAACCCATGACCTCTGACTCCAAAGCCCGGGCTCTTTCCACTGAGCCACGCTGCTTCAAGGGAGCCTGCTGATCCTTCGGGATTCCTCGCTCATCCCCCTTTGCCGCTGGGTATTGCCAGGAACTCCTTCGGCGGGGGAGCCCAAGGAAAGTGGGAAAATTCAAGCTCTCCTTTCGTTGCCAACTTGTACTTCCCAAGCGCTTAGTCCAGTGCTCTGCACACAGTAAGCGCTCAATAAATACGATTGATTGATTGAATGTTCCCATGGGGAGGGCTCAGGCTGGGAATTCGAAGGCGCCAGCTGGAGATGGCTTTGTCATTCTCGTTATCATTCCTAACAACAGCTCCAAGAACTGCAAATATATCAACCCAATAAGAAGGCAAGATGCCTTTGGATATAAGCCCTTTTCAGCCACATAATCCCTCACCCACAGGGAATTTCACCATCAGGATCCTCCTCTTCGTGCACGAGGGACGGTTTCTGAATTCATTCATTCATTTAATTTATTGAGCGCTTACTGTGTGCAGAGCACTGGACTAAGCGCTTGGGAAGTCCAAGTTGGCAACATCTAGAGACAGTCCCTACCCACCAACGGGCTCACAGCCTAGAAGGAGGAGGCAGACAACAAAACAAAACATGTGGACAGGTGTCAAGTCATCAGAATAAATAGAAGTAAAGCTAGATGCACATCATTAACAAAATAAATAGAATAGTAAATATGGGCAAGTAAAATAAATACAGTAATAAATCACATGATGCCTTGAAAATTGGCAGGCTTCCCACTTTATCAGCGCTGCGTCACCCAAAGGCCCGGCCTCTAAGCCAACTGAGCACACTAGAATCTTCACATTCATTCATTCATTCATTCATTCATTCAATTTATTGAGCGCTTACTGTGTGCAGAGCACTGGACTAAGCGCTTGGGAAGTCCAAGTTGGCAACATCTAGAGGCGGTCCCTACCCAACAACCGGCTCACAGTCTAGAAGGAGGAGGCAGACAACAAAACAAAACATGTGGACAGGTGTCAAGTCATCAGAATAAATAGAAGTAAAGCTAGATGCACACCATTAACAAAATAAATAGAATAGTAAATATGGGCAAGTAAAATAAATACAGTAATAAATCACATGCTGTCTTGAAAATTGGCAGACTTCCCACTTGATCAGAGCTGCGTCACCCAAAGGCCCGGCCTCTAAGCCAACTGAGCAGACTAGAATCTTCACATTTATTTATTTATTTATCTATCTATCTATCTATATATCAATTTATTTATTTATCTATCAATTTATTTATTTATTTATTTATTCATTCATTCATTCAATCGTATTCATTCAATCGTATTCATTCAATCGTATTTATTGAGCACTTACTATGGGCAGAGCACTGTACTAAGTGCTTGGAAGGTACAATTCGGCAACAGAGACAATCCCTACCCAACACTGAATGCCTTCCACCATTTCTTTCTTTGCTACCCCCTACTAAACTTCATCACTAAACGATAGCGAAGTATCACTCCAGATGGCCGGTGTTGCGCCCGGCTCTGTCCGGAGCACAGGGAAAAGGCCGCCAAGAGAGAGTCACGCAGCTAGAGAAGCCGCGTGGCTCAGTGGAAAGAGCCCGGGCTTTGGAGTCGGAGGTCGTGGGTTCAAATCCCTGCTCCTCCAACTGTCAGCTGTGTGACTTTGTGCAAGTCATTTCACTTCTCTGGGCCTCAGTTGCCTCATCTGGAAAATGGGGATTAAAATTGTGTGAGCCCCCCGTGGGACAACCTGATCACTTTGTAACCTCCCCAGCGCTTAGAACTGTGCTTGGCACATAATAATAATAATGATGGTATTTATTAAGTGCTTACTATGTACACAGCACTGTTCTAAGCGCTGGGGAGGTTACAAAATGATCAGGTTGTCCCATGGGGGGCTCCCAGTCTTCATCCCCATTTTCCAGATGAGGGAACTGAGGCCCAGAGAAGTTAAGTGACTTGCCCAAAGTCACACAGCTGACAATTGGCGGAGCCGGGATTTGAACCCATGCCCTCTGACTCCAAAGCCCAGGCTCTTTTCCACTGAGCCACGCTGCTTCACAAATACCAACATTATTATCATTATTATCATTATTATTATTACCAAGGGCCCCAAGGTGGTTTTGATAGCACTGAGATCGGATCCAGAGGTGTGCAGCGTAGAGAGAGAACTCTTGCTCACAAACACCCGGAAACAGAGTTGGGATCCCACTCTTGCCCCGGGCCGGTCGGGGTGACTGCGGCCTTCCTCTCGGCCAGTGGTCGGACTGGGGCCACCAGGGTTTCTTAAGACTGAGGTTGGGAGGAGAAAAAGACACCTGCGCTTGAGTTTGTTCAGTAGCGGGGATGGGTGACCCTTGTTGCTCTCAAATAGGCTACCTCTGGGCCCTCAAAAGCAGCAGACAGGGCCCGTGCCCTCGTCCGTTCTTGAAGCCATGGCTCTGTGGCTCCTCAGAGTGGCTTAATGTGGGCTGGGGGCTTTCTTGGAAAAGATAAAAGGATACAAACTCAGACGAGGTCTCTGGTCCGCAGGTAGCGCGCAAGGATTGGGATGGAGGAGCGGCGGGTGGAGGTGGGGCCCGTGCCACCCCTAGAACCGGACTCCTGCCTCCCTCCTCGCTGTCCTCAACGCCTCTGGCCTCCACTTGCCTTCCAGATTTGCCCCAGAGACGGGGCAGCGGCCCCCACCCTGCGCGTACCTGCCCTTTGGCGCCGGGCCCCGGGCCTGCCCGGGAGCCCGGCTGGGGCTGCTGCAGATCAAGCTGGTGTTGCTCCGCAGCCTGCGGGCCTTCAGAGTCGCCCGATGCCCGGGCACCCAGGTGACACCCGCCCCTTCCTCTGGAACTTGGCAGGTGGAGGGAGGCGATCCGGCACCCGCCCCTCCGGACGGGCCGCTTCGCCCAGCACAAAGCTGGGCTGGCGTAGAGGCTGACCCTTGGCTGTCCACCCCACCGCCCCCAAGCCTTCCCCTTCCAGCCTGGGCCCCGGAAACCGCCGGACTCCTGTCAAGACTAACCCATCCAACCCCCTGGGCCCCTGGGGGCACTGGCTTCCCTTCCCTGGGTCTCTGCGGCACGGTCACTCCAACCGGACCCCCGCAGGCCTCCCTCCTCGGCCCGGGAACGCTAACGGTGCCCATCTGTCCCCCACTTACGGTTTCCCCTCCGCCCCCAGGTTCCGCTGCAGCTCGAGTCCCAGGCCACCCTGGGGCCCCGAGACGGGGTCATCGTCCAACTCCTGCCTCGCCGGCGGTCCCCGCCTGCCCCAGGCCCCTGCCAGCTCAGCTGAACCACGGCACGCGGCCCCAGAATCAGACATCGCACAGCAGAGAGGCCAGCTCACCACTTCCGTCCCTTTTCCCCTCACTCCGACACGCAGCCCCTTCCAGATGGGGATCTGGACCCCACTCGTTCTCCAGGATTTAATAAAGGTGAACTCGGCTGCTCCCGGCTTCCCGTCTCTGTAAGCCAGCCCGCCGATCCCTCTCTCTGGACTCCCGCTTCTAGGTCGGGAACGGAGCAGGACACAGGAGGCTGGTGGGAGGGATTAGATGCCTCCCACATATGAGCACGCACAGACACACACACTCGCACGCCCCACGCAGCGTCCACAGAGAAACAGACACCCAGGGATAAAGGAACAAACTTTCATTTTTCCTCTCCTGGCCCTTTGTGTCAGCCAGTCAGTAAGATTTACTGAACGCTTCCTGTGTGCAAAGCATTGTACTGAGCATTTTGGGGGGTACACTATAACAGTAAGGAGATGTTCCCTGCCCACAGTGACTGGGGGACAGACCAGGAGGAGGGGGACTGTGTGCACGTTTGCCTGAGATGGGAGAGCACAGTGGGGACAGCCGCCGCCGCTCCACGGGATCTCTCTCCGCAGCCTGGGAGACCGTGGCAGTGGGAGCACAGGAGGCTTGACTCCCTTGGAAAGTGGCCAAGATGCTACCCGCTTCCGTGCCCGCTCCTGCCTCCGTTCAAGGCCTGCTTCTCCCCCCGGAGCCAGCCCTGGCACTGCTGCAGTACCTGCCAGGCGATACCCACGGAAAAACTCAGCACAAGGCCGGGCTTGCCCAAAAGGAGCTCACGATCCACCAGAAACAATGAAATCAGAAAGTCCGTCTGGTGCTCCGGGGAGCAGGATCCCACCTCCTTCCACCCCCACTGCAGTTTCGCAGCAGTGTCCACCTTCCACCCCGCTGACCCGGGTCCCTCCCCAGGGTCACTGTGGAAAGCCCCGAGTTGGGGAGCGGTCGGGGATGGGGCAATGATCCCGGCAGCCCCTGTCCTCCTCTGCAGCTGCACAGGAGCCCCCGCGACCTCTCCACCCTCTCCCTCGCCAGCGGGCAAGCCTCCCCTGGGAGAAAAAGCCGAGGGAAGGGAAAATATTGGCTCAGCCCAATGCCATAGGAGTGCCCCCCGGCCACTAGCCGCCGTGACGGGCTGCTCGAACGGTCAGGGCTGGGCATTCTGATGTTCCAACCTCGGCTCTTGTCACTGGCCTGCCACAAATCACTCATCCCTATTTTGTAGGTGGGCAGGGAACAGATCTACCGACTCTGTTATATTGTTCTCTTCTAAGTGCTTAGTACAGTGCCCTGCACGCGGAAAGTGCTCAATAACTTCAAGGGACTGTTGAGAAAACCGTGGCACAGAACAACTGAGATACCCGCCCTCTCCCTCTCAGTCCCCACGTGCTTCTCCTCCTCGGCACTTAACTGTGACGGGAACAAAGTAAACGTTTCGTACCTACCAACTCTGGTATTGAACGGTCCCTATCGCTTAGGGGAATGCTGTGTACCCAGAGCTCGGTAAAGGCCCCTGATTGATTTAATGAATGCCACAGATGACGGTGGTGATGGCTCTTCCCACACTACCCCGCTTCAGCCCAAGGGTTGAGGGGGTGGCGGCGGTCGGATGGGCCCATCCCTCCCCGGATCACGGGTCGGGGTTAGGCGGAGGACAAAAACGGGGGCGAGTACGAGTACTTGATCAGATATTCCGGGTACACCTGGTGTTTCTCGAAGACCACGAAGACGGACGGGCTGCTGGGTCTGTCCACGCAGCTGTGGAAGAAGCCACTGGAGGCCCCAGGCCGGGGTGGGGGGCGGAGGTAAGAAGCGCTCCCCTGGGTGAACTCGCCCACCAGGACGCGGGCCAGGAACATGATCCGGTAGCTCAGCTCCACGTTGCTGTAATGGTGGGAGTAGGAGGCGTCCCTGGCAAAGTAACTTCCTATAGCGGGGACAGAAAAGCTAGGTTAGGGGATGGAGGGGAGGGGCCCCGGGGCCCCGCCATCCAGGACCGAGCCCTGAATCCCTCTACGGGGTAAGCTCCTTTGGGGCGGGGAATGTGTTTATTGTTACACTGTACTCTCCCAAGTGCTTAGTACAGCGCTCTGCTCGCAGTAAGCGCTCAATAAATACCACCGACTGATGGCTTCCTTACTTCCGCCCCCGCTGACATTATGGGATATTGTTAAGCACTGAGCTAGGTGCTGGGGCAGATACAGGATAAACTGTGCTGCGATGGCCGAGGGGTTAAGGCGTTGGACTTGAAATCCGATGGGGTTTTCCCACGCAGGTTCGAATCCGGCTCACAGCGAATTTCTTCCGACTGCGGAAGGGTCAATTTTGTCCTTAAGCGCTTAGTACGGTGCTCTGCACAGAGTAAGCGCTCAATAAATATGATTGAATGAATGATAATCAGGTTGGGAACAGTGGGAGAAACGCTTGCCCTCTAATGCCTTTCCCTCATTCCCCCCACCCTCCCTTCCATCACCTTCCCAGTTGTCCTCCCCATCATCATCATCAATCGTATTTATTGAGCGCTTACTGTGTGCAGAGCACTGGACTAAGCGCTTGGGAAGTACAAGTTGGCAACATATAGAGACAGTCCCTACCCAACAGTGGGCTCACAGTCTAAGAGACTTTCTCCCCCTCCTCCCCAATGATCTCTGTCCTCCTTCCATCCTCCTCCCCATCAGCTCCATCTTCAATCACTCAATCCTTCAATCGTGTTTACTGAGTGCAGGGCACTGTACTGAGTGCTCGGGAAACACTCCCTGCCCACAGTGAGCTGACAGTCTAGAAGGTCATTGGGACAGTACTATAAACAAATAAATAATGGCTACGTATATAAGTGCTGTGGGGCTGGGGCGGTGAATAAAGGGAGCAAGTCAGGGCGACGCCGAAGGGAGAGGGAGAATAGGAAAGGAGGGCTTAGTCAGGGAAGACCTCTTGGAGGAGGTAGTCCTTCAATATATAATTCACCTGTATATATGTATATATGTTTGTACATATTTATTACTCTATTTATTTATTTTACTTGTACATATCTATTCTATTTATTTTAATTTGTTAGTATGTTTCGTTTTGTTCTCTGTCTCCCCCTTTTAGACTGTGAGCCCACTATTGGGTAGGGACCGTCTCTATATGTTGCCAACTTGTACTTCCCAAGCGCTTAGTACAGTGCTCGGCACACAGTAAGCGCTCAATAAATACGATTGATTGATTCAATAAGGCTTTTGAAAGAGGGGGAGAGTAACTGTCTTGTCAGATTGTCAACTTGTACTTCCCAAGCGCTTGGTACAGTGCTCTGCACACAGTAAGCGCTCAATAAATACGATTGAATGAATGAATGAAAGTAAGCACTCAATAAATACGATTGAATGAATAGAGGCCTTCCCAGACTGAGCCCCCCACTTCCACTCCCCATCCCCCCCGCCTTACCTCCTTCCCCTCCCTACAGCACCGGTATATATGTATATATGTTTGTACGGATTTATTACTCTATTTATTTTACTTGTACATATTTATTCTATTTATTTTATTTTGTCAATACGTTTTATTTTGTTGTCTGTCTCCCCCTTCTAGACTGTGAGCCCGCTGTTGGGTAGGGACCGTCTCTATATGTTGCCAACTTGGACTTCCCAAGCGCTTAGTCCAGTGCTCTGCACACAGTAAGCGCTCAATAAATACGATGGAATGAATGAATGAGTACGAAGAGGGCGGGCATTCCAGGTCAGAGGCAGGACACGGGCGAGAGGTCGGCTCGGTGACAGACAGGATCGAGGTACAAGTGAGTAGAAGTGAGTAGGCTCGTCTACACATTTTGTTTTGTTGTCTGTCTCCCCCATCTAGACCGTGAGCCCGTTGTCGGGTAGGGACCGTCTCTATATGTTGCCGACTTGTACTTCCCAAGTGCTTAGTCCAGTGCTCTGCACACAGTAAGCGCTCAATAAATACAACTGAATGAATGAATAGGCTGGCTTTAGAGGAGTTAAGTGTGTGGGCTGTGCTGTAGAAAATCAGCAAGGTGGGCGGGGGGGGGGGGGGCGGCGAGATGATGAGGCACAGAGTAAGCACTTCCCAAGTACCATTAAAAAATATAGAAAATAAATCAATAACAGGTGTCCAAGTCCACCCCACTTCTGAACCCAACCTGTCACCAACTTGTATTTCCCAAATGCTTAGTACAGTGCTCTGCACACAGTAAGCGCTCCATAAATACGATTGATGAATGAACGAATGGATGAACCCACCCCTGATCTTCCAGGGGCACCGGGGCTGATGAAGCGGGGCTCTGGGAGAACCAACCTCCAGGACCGGGCCCCCTCCCAGGCCTGGGGACCCGGGCCACCCCCGCCCCAGAATGGAGGCAGAGCCCCCTGAATAATAATGATGGCATTTATTAAGCGCTTACTATGTGCAAAGTACTGTTCTAAGCGCTGGGGAGGTTACAAGGTGATCAGGTTGTCCCACGGGGGGCTCACAGTCTTAATCCCCGTTTTCCAGATGAGGTAACAGAGGCACAGAGAAGTTAAGTGACTTGCCCCAAGTCACCCAGCTGACAGTTGGCAGAGCCGGCATTTGAACCCATGACCTCTGACTCCAAAGCCCGGGCTCTTTCCACTGAGCCACGCTGCTTCTCTGAAGCCCCGGGAGAGCCCGGAGCCTCTCTGGGATGGACGGTGGTCCGGCAGGGGCAGGGAGTTACCTCTGCCGTAGGCAGTGCCATGCAGCCCACAGATCCTCCAGTCGAAGTTGTGTTGGCAGATGGCATCGACGTGCTTCTGGCTGGTCCCGTGAAACAGCTGCCGCTCATCCACCTCCTGCCCACCGTTGCTCTTCTTCATCTGCTCCTTCTGCCTGCATGCCCAAGGCAGAGGCCTGCTGCAGCTGCTGCCCCCCGTCCGGCCCCCGAGCCCGCACAACACCCATCCTGCTGCCACTCCTGGGCCCAAGGCCACCAGTGCAGGGCAGCACCAACTCAAAAAATGCCCAGTGGTACTCCAGTGGCTCCAAATCAACCTATGCATCGGGCAGAAACTCCTCACCCTGGGCTTCAAGGCTGTCCATCACCCCGCCCCCTCCTACCTCACCTCCCTTCTGTCCTTCTCCAGCCTACCCCGCACCCTCCGCTCCTCTGCCACTAATCTCCTCACCATTAGGCTTCGTTCTCGCCTGTCCCGCCATCGACCCCCGGCCCACGGCCTCCCCCGGGCCTGGAATGCCCTCCCTCTGCCCATCCGCCAAGCTCGCTCTCTTCCTCCCTTCAAGGCCCTACTGAGAGCTCACCTCCTCCAGGAGCCCCTTCCTTCCTCTCCCCCTCGTCCCCCTCTCCATCCCCCCATCTTACCTCCTTCCCTTCCCCACAGCACCTGTATATATGTATACATGCTTGTATATATTTATCACTCTATTTATTTATTTATTTTACTTGTACATATCCATTCTATTTATTTTATTTTGTTAGTATGTTTGGTTTTGTTCTTTGTCTCCCCCTTTTAGACTGTGAGCCCACTGTTGGGTAGGGACTGTCTTTATATGTTGCCAACTTGGACTTCCCAAGCGCTTAGTACAGTGCTCTGTACACAGTAAGCGCTCAATAAATACGATTGATGATGATGATGATGATCCCCCCGCCTTACCTCCTTCCCTTCCCCACAGCACCTGTATATATGTATATATGCTTGTACATATTTATTACTCTATTTATTTATTTATTTTACTTGTACATATCTATTCTCTTTATTTTATTTTGTTAATATGTTTGGTTTTGTTCTCTGTCTCCCCCTTCCAGACTGTAAGCCCACTGTTGGGTAGGGACCGTCTCTATATGTTGCCAACTTGGACTTCCCAAGCGCTTAGTACAGTGCTCCACACACAGTAAGCGCTCAGTAAATACGATTGATTGAATGATTGATCGGTGGTGCCAGCCAAGGGGCATTAGGGACTGCCACCAGGCTGGGAGGGAAGGAGGAGCGTGGAAATTTGCTCAAATGAGCACCTCCCCTGCCACAACCCTTGAGACAGAACGGAGGTTCCAGAGCCGAGTACCCCATGCCACTGGAACGCCAGACCCTGTTTCCGTGTCAACGTGGCTGCCTGCGTGGGTCTCACAGGCTAGTGAGAGGGACACATTTTCTGTCCCCCGCAGAGCTCACAATTTTCTTACCCCCGTTTTACAGATGGGTAAAGGGAGGCCCAGAGAGGGTAGTGATGGCTCAAGGCCCCGCGACAAGCCAGTGAGAGAGCTGTGATTGAAACTTGGTTCCCCTGACTCTTGGCCCCACGTACTCTCCACCAGAAGGCCAACCACTGGCCCCACCCCATCCACGGGCAAGCCCAGAACCGAGGTCATCATCCTCATCATCAATCGTATTTATTGAGCGCTTACTATGTGCAGGGCACTGTACTAAGTGCTTGGGAAGTACAAATTGGCAACATATAGAGACAGTCCCTACCCAACAGTGGGCTCACAGTCTAAAAGGTCGGAGTTTCCCAGCCCTCCAGGAGCCAGGGGAACTCAGTGGCTTCCATCCCCGTATCTGTGTCCCCTCCTAGACTGTAATTTCCTTGTGGGCAGGCATCGTGTTTACGAAACTCTGTCACACTGTGCTTTTCCAAGTGTCTGGTCCAGCGCTCTGCATACCGTAAGCGCTCCATAAATACCATTCACTCAATCGTATTTATTGAGCGCTTACTGTGTGCAGAGCACTGGACTAAGCGCTTGGGAAGCACAAGTTGGCAACATCTAGAGACGGTCCCTACGCAACAACGGGCTCACAGTCTAGAAGGGGGACGGGTTGATGGATTGCCGGGTTATATCACTTGGCATCTACGGGGCCCCTGTCCGGGGAGAGGAAAAGTCAGAGCCAGGATTCCCAACTGCAGCCACCCTGGCCCCGAGATGCCTTCCCACCTACCACTGATAGACCTGCCACAGGGCCACATTCTGGACTCTCTGGATGCTCCAGATATGGAGGCTGGGCATGGTACGCTGGAAGAGCCCCTGGACCTTCTGGTACTCCTCTGAGGACGCAGCCAGGGGAATCAGCTGAAAGAGACGGAGCGGGAGGATGATCAAAAATGAGCAACGCCACTGCCTCCGCCTCACGGCCTGTTGATCCCAGGACTCTGTCTCCAGCATGGACCACCAGAAACTTCGGACTCTCCCCTCTCCAACCCAGACGTCACCCCAGTGCCCCAGCACGGACCAGCCGACACCCCCCCCTCCATCCCTGATTCATCCCCAGTGACCTAACGCGGACCACCTGACGCCCCCGAGTCTCCTCTCCACCCCGACTCTCCCCTAGGGACCCAATGCGAACCACCCAACGCCCTTGAGTCTCCTCTCCACCCGACTCTCCCCCAGGGACTCGGCACGGACTGTGCGTCAGCGGGAAGCCGCGTGGCTCGGCGGAAAGAGCCCGGGCTTTGGAGTCGGAGGTCACCGGTTCAAATCCCGGCTCCGCCACTTGTCGGCTGGGTGACTTTGGGCAACTTAACTTCTCTGGGCCTCAGTTACCTCATGGGGATTAAGACTGCGAGCGCCTCGTGGGACAGCCTGATCACCTTGTAAACTCCCCAGGGCTTAGAGCGGTGCTTTGCACGTAGTAAGTGCTTAATAAATGCCATCATCATTATTATTATCCAACACTCGACTCTCCCCTCCATCCCCGCCTCTGCCCCAGTGACCCGGCATGGACCACCAGACACCCCTGATATCTTCCCTCCCCACCTGTGACTCTCCCCTCATGACCCAGCACAGGCTGTACATCAGCGGATCTGCACAATCCCTCCAGGGCTGCCCAGGGCAGAAAAGGCAGATTCAACAGCCGTGCCCGGAGTCCCAGCACTGCGACTGAGGAAGGGGCACGGAGGGGGAGAGTGGGCTTGGGGGGTGGTGATGGACACCCCCACAAGGAGAAGGCGAGTTCCTACCTTGTAGCCTGGGTCGGGAACAGCTGACCTGTCCCAGTGGGCCGGGATGCTCTGAGGACTCTGACCCTGAGAGTCGCTGGACGTTGTCAAGGGGAAAATAACGGATTGTTAGGGGACCCCGTCCGCCTCCCGGGAGCAGAAGCCCCCTGCCTGCCCCCACATCTCGTCCGCATCCTGCATGGCTTTTCAGAGCGATGGGCGCCGTCAATCAATCAATCAATCAATCGCATTTATTGAGCGCTTACTATGTGCAGAGCACTGTACTAAGCGCTTGGGAAGTACAAATTGGCATCACATAGAGACAGTCCCTACCCAACAGTGGGCTCACAGTCTAAAAGGGGGAGACAGAGAACAGAACCAAACATACCAATAAAATAGAAATGTACAAGTAAAATAAATAAATAAATAAATAAATAAATAGAGTAATAAATATGTACAACCATATATACATATATACAGGTGCTGTGGGGAAGGGAAGGAGGTAAGACGGGGGGATGGAGAGGGGGACGAGGGGGAGAGGAAAGAAGGGGCTCAGTCTGGGAAGGCCTCCTGGAGGAGGTGAGCTCTCAGCAGGGCCTTGAAGGGAGGAAGAGAGCTAGCTTGGCGGATGGGCAGAGGGATTGGGGGCATTCCGGGACCGGGGGATGATGTGGGCCGGGGGTCGATGGCGGGACAGGCGAGAGCGAGGTACAGTGAGGAGAACGGCTTTTCTCTTCAGGGGCCCGGCCGTTCGTCGGCTCCACCGCCCACCGGGTCCCAGCTCCCGGGGCCCCTCCTTGCCCGGGAACACAGAAAGCACCGCGAGGACAAGGATGGTGTCTTCTACTTCAGTTGCAGGCTCCCAAGCACCCCGCACTGAGAAGCAGCACGGCCTCGTGAACAGAGCACGGGCCCGGGAGGCCGAGGGATCTGGGATCTAATCCCAGCTCCGCCACTTGTCTGCTGTGTGACCTTGGGTCAGTCGCTTCCCTTCTCTGGGCCTAAGTTCCCTTATCTGTAAAATGGGGATTAAGACTGTGATGGGGGACCGGGACTGTGTCCAATCCAAATGGCCCGTATCCACCCCAGTGCTTAGTACAGTGCCTGCCACGTAGTAAGTGCTTGATAAATACCACCACCACCGGTAGGCACCTGACCCATCATCATCATCATCAATCGTATTTATTGAGCTCTTACTATGTGCAGAGCACTGTACTAAGCGCTTGGGAAGTACAAATTGGCAACATATAGAGACAGTCCCTACCCAACAGTGGACCCAGTGTCCCACAGACCGGATGCACCTAAACTGGGCAAGGCAGTGTGGGTTCATTTCTGGTTTTTGGACTCCGGGAGGCTCACCTCGCCAGCTTTTTCACCACGTCCCCTTCCGAGATGAATCTGGGCCTCCGACACGCCTTCCGCTGGGTGCCGCAGTGCAGGTTCTTCTGAACCATGGCTGTAAGGTGGTCACCAGGTGAACCCCGGCCCCCCGAAGCTGCCCGCGGCGGCCCCCCGGCCCGGGTCGGGACTGCCGGTCGATGGGAGCCGCGGCGCCCTCCGTCCGGCCTTTTGTGCTTCTACCTCGCCCAGCCTCTCTGCCGGCCCGGGGGGCTGACTCTGGGGGACCAGAGCGGTAGGGGGGAAGGGGGCGGAGTTGGGACCTCGGGGACGAGGCTCTCCGGACCCCAGCCCACTCCTAAAACCGGCTCAGACTCCACTGCCCCAAGGCAGGAACCCTGGAGGTCTGGGCTCCCGCCTCCCCGAAGCCCTTCCCCTGAACTTGGCTCCTACCCAGGGGAATCTTTCGGGCAAACGCTCCCATCGGCACCTCCGCAACCCCCCTCACGACCCTAGAACTTCCCCGAGTCCTCTTTTCCTTTTCTTCAACTCCCTTCCGTGTCTCCCTTTAGTCACCCCTCCGCCCACCCCCACATCACTTATGTACAGCTCTGTAATTTATTTAGTTCTCTTAGTGGCTGCCTTCCCCTCTAGGCTGTAGGCTCCTTGTGGGCAGGGAATGTGTCTGTTATATTTGATACACTGTACTCTTCCAAGAGCTAAGCAGCGTGGCTCAGTGGAAAGAGCCCGGGCTTTGGAGTCGGAGGCCATGGGTTCTAATCCCGGCTCCGCCAATTGTCAGCTGGGTGACTTCACTTCTCTGGGCCTCAGTTCCCTCATCTGGAAAATGGGGACGAAGACTGTGAGCCCCCCGTGGGACCAGCTGATCACCTTGTAACCTCCCCAGCGCTTAGAACAGTGCTCTGCACATAGTAAGCGCTTAATAAATGCCATTAAAAAAAATACCACCACCACCAAGAACATACAGTGTTCTGCACATGGTAAGCGCTCAATAAATACCACTGACTGTTTGACCAGGGCTGCAGGCTGGTAGATCCCTAGGGCAGAGGGCCACCAGAGCCCTAGAACAGGCTCCCCAGGATGGCGGGGCCCACGAAGGGCCGCGCTGCCGCGTGGGGGGGCCGGGCGGTACCTTTGAAGTCGAACTCGTACGCGTGATTCCCGGCTTTGAACTGTAGCGTGGGGGCCGCCCCGTCCAGGAAGGCCTTCTCGAGATCCTGGCTGGAGATGGAGGCGGTGGACTGCTTCGGGCCCTGTTAGGGAGCGACCCCGGGGGTCGGGGGGCAACTCAGGACCCCGCCACGGAGGGACGTGGAAGGGAGACCGAGGCCGCCCAGTGCGTGGGGCCACACTGGGGCTGAGGGCGGGGATGGCCACCCTGCAGGCTGGGGAAGGGGCTTCGTCAGGGGATCGGGGTGCCTGGAATTGGCACCGGGGCAAGGCTGGTGTCCCCCTGCCGCATCCCCAGTCCAGCCTCCACCCTTCCCGCCCTCCCCAGCCCCCCACGACCCCAGGCCACCCTGGCCTCCAGCCTCCACCCTTCCTCCCGGCGACCCCGGGCCGTTATGACCTCCAACGCGGCCCCTCGGCCCCGACCTCCAGCCTCCCCCACCGGCGATGCCGGGCCTCCGTAACCTCCCACCTCCCCCTTGCCGCGACCCCAAGCCGCTCTGACCTCCAGGCCGTACTCTCGCCACTGGCCCTGCTCGTCCTCCCAGAACCAGAGCCAGTCGGTGGTGAGGATGAAGTGCGGCGGCTTGGTGAGCGACGAGGCCGTGGAGAGGCGCCGGGCCCGGCCGGAGCCCCAACTCATGCCCTCGAAGTCCAGGCAGGCCACCTGGCCCGCCGGCTCTCTGACCAGAACCCTGGGGAAGACAGGAAGCTGACGAGGCCCACTGTTGGGTAGGGACCATCTCTATATGTTGCCAACTTGTACTTCCCAAGCGCTTAGTACAGTGCTCTGCACACAGTAAGCGCTCAATAAATACGATTGATTGATTGGGCACGGCCTGGCAGAGACAACCACCAAGCTCTTGAAGCAATGCAGCCCTCTACTTGCTGCCTTTACTACTCCGGGTCAGTCCGAGCTGACTCTCATACTGAAGATCCAGAAATATTGTTACGACAACATTCACTTCACGACAGCCTTCCAGGAAATAGTGGTGCTTTTCCATAAAGGTAACTCGCTCCGCCACTTTCAGGAGGGGGAACGCACTGGGCCCCAAATACTGAACGGGAAAATAATAATAATAATAATGATGGCATTTATTAAACACTTACTACGTGCAAAGCACTGTTCTAAGCGCTGGGGAGGTTACACGGTGATCAGGGTTGTCCCTCAGGGGGGCTCACAGTCTTCATCCCCACTCTACAGATGAGGTGACTGAGGCCCAGAGAAGTGAAGTGACTTGCCCAAAGTCACACAGCTGACAACTGGCGGAGCCGGGGTTTGAACCCATGACCTTTGACTCCAAAGCCCGGGCTCTTTCCACTGAGACACGATGGAAAAGAGCACTCTGCAGGATTTATTGAGCCCCAACTCTAGGCACAGCCCCATATTGAGCGCAAGAGCTCATCGTGGGCCGGGATCGTCACCGTTTATTGTTGTACCGTGCATTCCCAAGCGCTTAATACAGTGCTCTGCACACAGTAAGCGGGTAATAAAGATGATTGAGTGAATGAATGAGCGGTAGACTCTGTAATAATAATAATAATAATAATAATAATGGCATTTGTTCATTCATTCAATCGTATTTATTGAGTGCTTACTGTGTGCAGAGCACTGTACTAAGCACTTAGGAAGTACAAGTTGGCAACATCTAGAGACGGTCCCTACCCAACAATGGGCTCACAGTCTAGAAGGGGGAGACAGAGAACCAAACAAAACATATTAACAAAATAAAATAAATAGAATAAATATTCTATGGTCCTGCGGGGTGCTCGGCACATACTAAGTGCTCAGTAAGTAGCACTAACTGCTTGGCCGGCTGGCTCTCCGGGTCATGGACGGAGCTTCCGCGTGGGGCTGCACGGATAAGAGGAGGCCGAGAGCGCGGCCGGCCCCTCGAGAGACGGGATTTGTTAAGCGCTTACTATGTGCAAAGCACTGTTCTAAGCGCTGGGGAGGCTACAAGGTGATCGGGTTGCCCCACGGGGGGCTCACGGTCTTAATCCCTATTTTACAGATGAGGTAACTGCAGCCCAGAGAAGTCAAGTGACTTGCCCAGAGTCACAAAGCCGACAGTTGGCGGAGCCGGGATTTGAACCCGTGATCTGACTCCAAAACCTAGGCCCTTTCCACTGAGCCATGCTGCTTCTCCGGTAGACACGGTCCTGCCCCTGAGGAGCAGGCAGAGAAACAGCTTAGACTTACTATTCTATTTATTTTATTATATTTACTATTCTATTTATTTTATATATTTACTATTCTATTCATTTTATTATACTGACAATTCTATTTATTTTATTTTGTATATTTACTATTCTATTTATTTTATTTTGTTAATATGTTTTGTTGTCTGTCTACCCCTTGTAGACTGTGAGCCCGTTGTTGGGTAGGGACCGTGTCTAGATGCTGCCAACTTGTACTTCCCAAGCCCTTAGTCCAGTGCTCTGCACACAGTAAGCGCTCAATAAATACGATTGAATGAATGAACAAATGCCATTATTATTATTATTGAATGAATGAACGAACCAGGGCCCTTCTGCCGGGAACTCCCTCCCTCCCCCATCACGGCCGGCTGACTGCTGCTCTCCACATCTTCCCAGACCTTCTGAAACCACCTCTCCTCTGGGAGGTCTTTCCTGATTAATTGCTCATCTCCCTATTTTTCCACCTATTGCCACTTCTGCACTTCCCGGTCGTGCCTCAGTTCCCTCGTCTGTAAAATGGGGATGAAGACTGTGAGCCCCACAAGCCTGGGCCCTTTCCACTGAGCCACGCTGCTTCTCCGGTAGACACGGTCCTGCCCCTGAGGAGCAGGCAGAGAAACAGCTTAGACTTACTATTCTATTTATTTTATTATATTTACTATTCTATTTATTTTATATATTTACTATTCTATTCATTTTATTATATTGACAATTCTATTTATTTTATTTTGTATATTTACTATTCTATTTATTTTATTTTGTTAATATGTTTTGTTGTCTGTCTCCCCCTTGTAGACTGTGAGCCCGTTGTTGGGTAGGGACCGTCTCTAGATGCTGCCAACTTGTACTTCCCAAGCGCTTAGTCCAGCGCTCTGCACACAGTAAGCGCTCAATAAATACGATTGAATGAATGAACAAATGCCATTATTATTATTATTGAATGAATGAACGAACCAGGGCCCTTCTGCCGGGAACTCCCTCCCTCCCCATCACGACCGGCTGACTGCTGCTCTCCACATCTTCCCAGACCTTCTGAAACCACCTCTCCTCTGGGAGGTCTTTCCTGATTAACTGCTCATCTCCCTATTTTTCCACCTATTGCCACTTCTGCACTTCCCGGTCGTGCCTCAGTTCCCTCGTCTGTAAAATGGGGATGAAGACTGTGAGCCCCACGTGGACAACCTGATCACCTTGTATCCTCCCCAGCGCTTAGAATAGTGCCTTGCACATAGTAAGCGCTTAACAAATGCCATTATTATTATTATTATCTAAGCACTTGCTTCTCACCCCATCTTCCACCCAGGACCCCTATGCACCTATCTTTTATCTCTGTTGCTTCTCCCTACCAGTAATTAATTTTAGCTAGATTGTAAGTGAGGGCAGTAATCACGATTTCCAACTCTGCCGCACTCTCCCAAGTGCTTAGTTCAGTACTTGGCACGCAGTAGCTCCTCCCCAAGTGCTTAGTACAGTGCTCTGCATCATCATCAATCGTATTTATTGAGCGCTTACTATGTGCAGAGCACTGTACTAAGCGCTTGGGAAGTACAAATTGGCAACATATAGAGACAGTCCCTACCCAACAGTGGGCTCACAGTCTGCACATAATAAGCGCTCAATGAACACCACCGATGACGACGATGAGGGCAGGATCGCATCTGCTGACTCTACTGCCCTCTTCCAAGTGTTTAGTACAGTACTCGAGAAGCAGCGTGGCTCAGTGGGAAGAGCCCGGGCTTTGGAGTCCAAGGTCAGGGGTTCGAATCCCGGCTCCGCCAATTGTCAGCTGTGTGACTTTGGGCACGTCACTTCACTTCTCTGTCCCTCAGTTCCCTCATCTGCAAAACGGGATGAAGACTGTGAGCCCCCCGTGGGACAACCTGATTACCTTGTAACCTCCCCAGCGCTCAGAACAGTGCTTTGCACATAGTAGGCGCTTAATAAATGCCATTATTATTATTACTAAGGCAAAGAGAAGTAAAATTTTCTAGACTGTGAGCCCACTGTTGGGTAGGGACCATCTCTATAATGTTGCCAACTTGTACTTCCCAAGCACATCACTTCACTTCTCTGGGCCTCAGTTCCCTCATCTGCAAAACGGGGATGAAGACTGTGAGCCCCCCGTGGGACAACCTGATCACCTTGTAACCTCCCCAGCGCTTAGAACAGTGCTTTGCACATAGTAAGCGCTTAATAAATGCCATCATTATTATTATTACTCTGCACACAGAAGGCTATAAGCTCCTTGAGGGCAGGGAGCACGTCTCCGAACTTTATTGACCTCTCCCAAGTGCTGAGTTCGGTGCTCCGCAGAAGCGAATGCTCAATCAATAGAAGTGATTGACGGTCGGGCTACATCTGAGGCGGGCCGGTGTCGGCTTCGGCACACCAGAGTCGGCCGCCGGCCAGCATCCGGGCCAGAGGAGCCCCGCTTCCACGAGGTTTTATTCAACTGACCCCCTTCCTTCCCTCCTCTGTCCCGAGCCTCTGTCTCGGCCTCTGGGAAAGGGAAGAATCGATTTGGGAAAGTTTCAGGAAGCGGGGGGCTATCTGGAGGCTCTGAAGGGGAGAATTGCTGAGGTCTGGCAAGTTTAAAGAGAGGGAAGGAGGGAGAGAAGAAGTCCCAAGCGGGAGCAACGGGTCCCACGGCCCGGACGTCAGTCAGTCAATCGAATTTATTGAGCGCTTACTGTGTGCAGAGCTCTGTGCTAAGCGCTTGGAAAGTACAAGTCGGCAACAGATCATCATCATCATCAATAATCGTATTTATTGAGCGCTTACTACGTGCAGAGCACTGTACCAAGCGCTTGGGAAGTACAAATTGGCAACATACAGAGGCAGTCCCTACCCAACATTGGGCTCACAGTCTAAAAGGGGGAGACAGACAATCAAACAAAACAAGTAGGCATCAATAGCATCAAAACAGATAAATAGAATAATATATATTTCATATACACTACATATATGTGTATATATATATGTATATCATATACACTACATATATGTATATATATATATATAGTGTATATATATATATATATTATATACACTAGAGAAGCAGCGTGGCTCAGTGGAAAGAGCCTGGGCTTTGGAGTCAGAGGTCATGGGTTCAAATCCTGGCTCCACCACGTCTGCTGTGTAACCTTGGGCAAGTCACTTAACTTCCCTGAGCCTCAGTTACCTCATCTGTAAAAGGGGGATTAAGATGGTGAGCCCCACGTCGGACAACCTGATCACCTTATAGCCTCCCCAGCGCTTAGTACAGTGCTTTGCACATAGTAAGCGCTTAACAAATGCCATTATTAGTATATAGGTATACATCATTAATAAAATAAATGGAATAATATGTACAAATATACACAAGTGCTGTGGGGCAGGGAAGGGGGTAGAGCAGAGGGAGGGGGTAGGGGCCGTGGGGAGGGGAGGTGGGGCAGAGGATAAAAGGGGGGCGCAGTGTGGGAAGGCCTCCTGGAGGAGGTGAGCCCTCAGTAGGGATTTGAAAAGGGGAAGAGAGCTAATTTGGTGGATGTGAGGATTTAAGTACGGAACATGGCACGTAGTAAGTGCTTAAGAAGACTCTGGGCAGGCCGGGCCAGTCCACAGGACGTCTAATCTCCCCCCCGGGATGCCGGGATGCCGCGACGGAGCAGGTCCCACAAGGTCCCGCTGCCACCGTGGGCCCCAGAGCGGAGGCAGGGAGGCCCCGAGTCCATACCTCCTCATTGTAGGGTCACAATAGGCTTTTTCGATGGGCTCCATAGCCTCAAAATCCTTCCACGCGGCTCCATCCTGGAACTGCCAGCGATATGGCAGGTGAAAATGAACTCGGAAACACTTGTCTAAAATTCAAAGGCAAACGAAAGGAAATGCTCTGATTCTTATTACTACTGCAACTACTTGTAATAACGATAATAATAGCATTTATCGAGCACTTATTACGTGCCGAGCACCGCACTTAACACTAGGGAAGACACAAGGTAATCAGTTTGGACCCAGGCTCCGTCCCACGTGGGGTTCACAGTCTAAAGGAGAGGGAGAACTGGTACTTAATCCCCCCTTTTCAGATGGGGGACTAAGGTGTGGCTCCGTGGAAAGAGCCCGGGCTTGGGAGGCAGAGGTCATGGGTTCAAATCCCGGCTCTGCCGCTTGTCAGCTGTGTGACTTTGGGCAAGTCACTTCACTTCTCTGTGCCTCAGTTCCCTCATCTGGAAAATGGGGATGAAGACTGTGAGCCCCACGTGGGACAACCTGATCACCTTGTATCCTCCCCAGTGCTTAGAACGGTGCTTTGCACATAGTAAGCGCTTAACAATTACCATTATTATTATTACTACGGCAAAGAGAAGTAAAATTTTCTAGACTGTGAGCCCACTGTTGGGTAGGGACTGTCTCTATAATGTTGCCAACTTGTACTTCCCAAGCGCTTAGTACAGTGCTCTGTGCACAGTAAGCGCTCAATAAATACGATTGATTGATTGATTGATTAAAATGACCGGCCCAAGGCCATGCAACAGTCCAGCGGCAGAGCTGGGATAAAAACCCAGGTCTTCTATGAGGTCCTTGCTCTTTCTACTAAAGCCAGCGTGTTAAGGCCAGCCCCTTGTGATCTAAACACAATGAACAACAACAACAATGATAATAATAACAATAATGATAATAATAATGATAATAATAGTAATAATAACGATGATGATAATAATGATAATAATAATAATAATAATAATAATAATAATAATAATAAAAGCTTGTTTCTCTGAATCAAACCCATGCACTCTGAACTTGGGGTACAAAAGGGTCTTGGGCCAAGGCGGAGCCATGCTCGAGAAGCCCACCCGAGGAAGAGAAACCAAAGTATTACTCAGGTGAGGTGAAGGAGGGTTGCCTGGTGGGAGCCCGGAGACCTGGGTTCTAACCTCAGCTCCGCCACTGGCCTGCCGTGTGATCATCATCATCATCAATCGTATTTATTGAGCGCTTACTATGTGCAGAGCACTGTACTAAGCGCTTGGGAAGTACAAATTGGCAACATATAGAGACAGTCCCTACCCAACAGTGGGCTCACAATCTAAAAGGGGGAGCGTGATCTGGAGCAAGTCACTTAACTTTTCCGTGCCTCGGTTTCTTCAACTGGAAAATGAGGATAAACTACTAGTTCTCCCTTCCCCTTGGACTGCGAGTCCCTTTGGAGACGGGGAGTGTGCCTGACCAGATTATCTTGTATCTAGCCCAGTGCTTGGCACAGAGTAGGCGCTTAACAAATACCAGGGATGGAAGAGCCGGCTCTAGCCGAGGACGATGTGACGGGTCTCTCCAGCCCGGCTGACTCACGGCAGGGGAAGTGCAAGGCTGGCCCCACTGGTTCCAGGCCTATTGGTTTGTTTTACGGTACTTGTTAGGCGCTTACTATGTGTTAACACTGTTCTAAGCGCTGGGGCAGGGACAAGTTAGTTTGAACACAGTCCCTGTCCCGCATGGGGGCTCAGAGCGTAAGTAGGAGGGAGAACAAGTAATGAATCCCTATTTGACAGAGGAGGTAACTAGGCCACAGGGAAGTTAAGTGACTTGCCCCAGGTCATTCATTCATTCATTCAGTCGTATTTATTGAGCGCTTACTGTGTGCAGACCGCTTGGGAAGTCCAAGTTGGCAACACAGAGAGACGGTCCCTGCCCAACAGTGGGCTCACAGTCTAGAAGGGGGAGAAAGGTCACACAGGAAGTGTTTGGCAGAGCCAGGATTAGAATCCAGGTCCTCTCGTCCACGGTCTTCCCCCTATCATCATCATCAATCGTATTTATTGAGCGCTTACTGTGGGCAGAGCACTGTACTAAGCGCTTGGGAAGTCCAAGTTGGCAACATCTAGAGACAGTCCCTACCCAAAGGTGGGCTCACAGTCTAAAAGGCTCACACCCCTAGGCCCCGCGGTGGCCACAGTGGCGAGCAAGCGGCCGTTCCTCAGCGCATCTCGAGCCCGGGCGGCCGAGCGGGTAGCTGGGCCTGGCATCCCTGGAAGGTCGGCACGGGACAGGTCTCACCTTGGAAGCTGCAGCTTTTCCGGATGTGGTAAAGGCAGATCTGATCGGCTTCCTGCTGGCTGGCGGGCTCGGAGGGGGTGGTTTGGTCCGCGCTCCCTTTCGTCTCTGTCACTGGGGAAGCACGGACAGGGTGAGCACTTGGCACAGCGCTGGGTTACCTAAGAAGTGCTAAATAAATGCCATCGTTACTACGCGGAAGAGCAGTCCATCATATACCCCACCTTCCAAAATTTCCCCAGGAAGGGAACTGAGGCCCGGAGAAGGTGCCTGCCAAACCCCGGAGAAACTGCGAGTCGGCCAATCAATCAATCAATCAATCATATTTATTGAGCGCTTACTATGTGCAGAGCACTGTACTAAGCGCTTGGGAAGTACAGATTGGCAACACATAGAGACAGTCCCTACCCAACAGTGGGCTCACAGTCTTAAAGGGGGAGACAGAGAACAGAACCAAACATACCAACAAAATAAAATGAATAGGATAGAAATGTACAAGTAAAATAAATAAATAAATAGAGTAATAAATATGTACCTGTCTGCTGTGTGACCTTGGGGGAGTCACTTCACTTGCCCGAGCCTCAATCTCCTCATCGGTAAAAGGAGGATAAGGGCCTCGTTCTTCCTCCCTCAGACCGCGAGCTCCGCGTGGGGCGGGGGCAGGGCCTGAGCTGACTGTACTGTACCCGTCCCGGCGCTTGCCACAGAATAAGGCGCTCACTAAATCACCGGTATTTATTGAGCGCTAGAAGCAGCATGGATTAGTGGATAAAGCACGGACCCGAGTCGGACGACCTGGCTTCTAATCCCGGTTCCGCCACGTGTCTGCTGTTTGACCTTGGGTAACTCACTAACTTCTCTGGGCCTCAGTTCCTTCATCCGTAAAATGGGGATTAAGAGTCTGAGCCCCACATGGGACAACCTGATTGTCTTGTATCTTTCCTGGCGCTTAGAACGGTGCTTAGCACATAGTAAGTGCTTAACAAATACCATTCCCTTCCGCACCACCCTGACTCCCTCCCGTTGCTTTTCCCCCTTCTCCCCGCCCCACAGCACTCAGAGAAGCAGCGTGGCTTCGTGGAAAGAGCCCGGGCTTGGAAGTCAGAGGTCGTGGGTTCAAATCCCGGCTCCGCCTCTTAATAATAATAATAATAACAATAGTAATAATAAAAATATTGGTATTTGTTAAGCGCTTACTATGTGCAAAGTACTGTTCTAAGCACTGGGGGGGATATAAGGTGATCAGGTGGTCCCATGTGGGACTCACAGCCTTAATCCCCATTTTAAAGATGAGGTAACTGAAGCACAGAGAAGTTAGGTGGCTTGCCCAAGGTCACACAGCTAAGTGGGAGAGCAGGGATTCGAACCCATGACCTCTGACTCCCAAGCCCGTGCTCTTTCCACTGGGCCACGCTGCCTCTCACTTGTCGGCTGTGTCTTTGGGCAAGTCACTTCACTTCTCTGAGCCTCAGTGACCTCATCTGTAAAATGGGGATTAAGACTGGGAGCCCCACGTGGGACAACCTGATAATCTTGTAGCTCCCCCAGCGCTTAGAACAGTGCTTGGCACATAGTAAGCGCTTAACAAATACCATTACTATCCAGCGCTTAGAACAGAGCTTGGCACATAGTAAGCGTTTAACAAATACCATTATTATCCAGTGCTTAGAACAGTGCTTGGCACATAGTAAGTGTTTCACAAATACCATTTTTATCCAGCTCTTAGAACAGTGCTTGGCATATAGTAAGCGCTTAACAAATACCATCATTATTACTTAACTTCTCTGCGTCTCAGTTCCCTCATCTGTAAAATGGGGATGAAGACTGTGAGCCCCCCGTGATACAACCTGATCACCTTGTAACCTCCCCAGTGCTTCGAACGGTGCTTTGCACATAGCAAGCGCTTAATACCATCATCATTACTTAACTTCTCTGGGCCTCAGTTCCCTCATCTGAAAAATGGGGATGAAGACTGTGAGCCCCCAGTGGTACAACCTGATCACCTTGTAACCTCCCCAGTGCTTAGAACGGTGCTTTGCACATAGCAAGCGCTTAATACCATCATCATTACTTAACTTCTCTGGGCCTCAGTTCCCTCATCTGAAAAATGGGGATGAAGACTGTGAGCCCCCCGTGGGCCAACCTGATCACCTTGTAACCTCCCCAGTGCTTCGAACGGTGCTTTGCACATCGCAAGCGCTTAATACCATCATTATTACTTAACTTCTCTGGGCCTCAGTTCCTTCATCTGTAAAATGGGGATGAAGACTGTGAGCCCCCCCATGGGCCAACCTGATCACCTTGTAACCTCCCCAGTCCTTCGAACGGTGCTTTGCACATAGCAAGCGCTTAATACCATCATTATTACTTAACTTCTCTGCGTCTCAGTTCCCTCATCTGTAAAATGGGGATGAAGACTGTGAGCCCCCCGTGGGCCAACCTGATCATCATCATCATCATCATCATCAATCGTATTTATTGAGCGCTTACTGTGTGCAGAGCACTGGACTAAGCGCTTGGGAAGTACAAACTGGCAACATATAGAGACAGTCCCTACCCAACAGTGGGCTCACAGTCTAAAAGGGGGAGACAGAGAAACCTGATCACCTTGTAACCTCCCCAGTGCTTAGAACAGAGCTTTGCACATAGCAAGCGCTTAATAAATGCCACCATTATTATTATTACTATAATTATATCTGTCGTTTTATTCATACTGATGTCTGTTTACTTGTACTGATGTCCGTCTCCCCCGCCCCGAGACGGTGAGCTTGCTGTGGGCATCATCATCAATCGTATTTATTGAGCGCTTACTATGTGCAGAGTACTGTACTAAGCGCTTGGGAAGTACAAATTGGCAACACGGGCAGGGACTGGTCTCTCTTCACTGCCGGACCGTACCTTCCCAAGCGCCCGGTCCGGCGCTCCGCACCCCCCGATAAACCCGACCGAACCGACCGAACGAGCTTACGGTCCAGACGGAATGTAAATCCCGTCGATCTATCGGTCGGCTGGTCCGGCCCGGGGCTGGGCAGCAGGGTCCGGAGCTGGATGGCGTACGCGTTCCGGTAGACGGAGGGGAGCGCTTCCATGAGGTCGGGGCTCACCCCCCACTTCTCCAGCTTCTCCACGTTCTCGGGGCCGAGCAGGTGGTGGGATCGCTTGCAGCCCTGGCTGAAGCGGCAGGTGCCCCGCAGGTAGAACTGGCAGGCGTGGAGCTTCCCGCAGGTCTTCTTGTAGGTGCAGGCGCCGTGGGGCCCGTCCCCTTTGTTATAATGCAGGCACACCTGGGGGGCAGAAAAGGGGAGGCAAGCCCCCCGGGGGGCTCGTGGTGGGCCGCTGATTGCCGTATCGCCCCCTCTCAAGCGCTCAGTACAGTGCTCCGCACGCCGTACGCGCTCAATAAATACCACTGAATGGACGATGGCGTTCCCCGCTCTGTCCGTGCTCCCTTCGGGGCTCCGTTGATAATAATGATGGTATTGGTTAATAACGGCATTTATGAAGCGCTGTTCTAAGCACTGGGGAGGTCACAAGGCGGTCAGGTTGTCCCACAGCGGGCTCACGGTCTTAATCCCCATTTTCCAGATGAGGTCACTGAGGCCCAGAGAAGTTACCACGGCCGACAGCTGGCGGAGCCGGGGTTTGAACCCATGACCTCTGACCCCCAAGCCCGGGCTCTTTCCACTGAGCCACGCTGCTTCTCTAAGCGCTTACTATGTGCCAAGCACTGTTCTAAGCGCTGGGGGGAGATGCCAAGGCTATCAGGTTGTCCCACGGCGGGGGCTCACAGTCTTCATCCCCATTTGACAGAGGAGGAAACGGAGGCCCAGAGAAGCGAAGTGATAAGGTCGCACGGCAGAGCCGGGATTAGAACCCACATCCTCCCCCTTTTAGACTGTGAGCCCACTGTTGGGAAGGGACCGTCTCTATCTGTTGCCAATTTGTACTTCCCAAGCGCGTGCTCTGCACACAGTAAGCGCTCAATAAATACGATTGATGATGATGATGATCCTCCGGCTCCCAAGACCGTGCTCGTGGCCCTTAAGCCGTGCGGCTTCTCGTGTTTGGTGGCTAGCCCCTGACGGAGAGGCGAGGGGCACGACGGGCCAATCCGGGAGGACTCCTTGAAGGAGATGGCTCTCGGGTTCAGGAGGGTGGGACATCGGCCCCGTCCCCTTTCCCCGCCCGTCACAATGAAAAGTGACCCCCCAACTTTTCACTGCACCCCTCTGGAGGTAAGGGGGTAGGGAGGACAAGGGGGGGAGAACCGTCCGCACCTCGGGCAGCAGCGAGAGGTCGTTCTGCAGCAGCAGCAGGCGCAGCTGGCCGTCGCTCAGGTTCTGGATTCCGTGGCGTAGCAGCACCGTCGTATTATGAGGCGATCGGAAGCTGTGGCCGTATTTACACGCTTTCCTGGAAAGCCGCCGAGATCGGGGAGCAGTCAGAGCGCACGCCCACCCTCCCCATCCCCATCTCCCCCGGTACTCCAAGAGCCAGCCTGTTCGCGGGCCCTCCCTGGAGAGACCGGGACTCCACCCTCAATCAATCAATCAATCGTATTTATTGAGCACTTACTGTGTGCAGAGCACTGGACTAAGCGCTTGGGAAGTCCAAGTCGGCAACATCTAGAGACGGTCCCTACCCAACAGTGGGCTCACAGTCTAGAAGGGGGAGACAGAGGACACCACCAAACATATTAACAAAATAAAATAGAATAGATATGTACGAGTAAAATAAATAGAGTAATAAATATGTACAAACATATATACATATATACAGGTGCTGTGGGGAAGGGAAGGAGGTAAGACGGGCGGATGGAAGCGGGGGCTGAGTGTGGGAAGGCCTCCTGGAGGAGGTGAGCTCTCAGTAGGGCCTTGAAGGGAGGAAGAGAGCGAGCTTGGCAGATAAAAGGAGGGAGGGCATTCCGGGCATAGCGGGAGGCTCAATCAATCAATCAATCTTATTTATTGAGCGCTTACTGTGTGCGGAGCCCTGTACTAAGCGCTTGGGAAGTCCAAGTCGGCAACATCTAGAGCCGGTCCCTACCCAACAGCGGGCTCACAGTCTAGAAGGGGGAGGCAGACAACAAAACCAAACATATTGACGGAATAAAATAAATAGAATAGATATGTACAAGTAAAATAAATGAATAAACAGAGTAATAAATCTGTACAAACATATATACATGTCTTCTAGACTGTGAGACCACTGTCGGGTAGGGACCGTCTCTATATGTTGCCAGCTTGTACTTCCCAAGTGCTTAGTCCAGTGCTCTGCACACAGTAAGCGCTCAATAAATACGATTGATTGATTGATATATCCATATCTACAGGTGCTGTGGGGAAGGGAAGGAGGTAAAGGCCGGGGGGGGGGGGGGGGGGGGGATGGAAGCCGAGGGTGAGGAGTTTGTGCCTGATGCGTAGGTCGATCGGTAGCCTGTGAGCCCACTGTTGGGTAGGGACTGTCTCTCTCTCTCTCTATATATTTTTAATGGCATTTATTAAGCGCTTACTATGTGCAAAGCACTGTTCTAAGCACTGGGGAGGCTACAGGGAAATCAGGTTGTCCCACGGGGGGGGCTCACAGTCTTCATCCCCATTTTCCAGATGAGGGAACTGAGGCCCAGAGAAGTGACTTGCCCAAAGTCACACAGCTGACAAGTGGCAGAGTCGGGATTCGAACTCATGACCTCTGACTCCAAAGCCCGGGCTCTTTTCTCTATATGTTGCCAAATCGTACTTCCCAAGCACTCAGTACAGTGCTCTGCACACAGTAAGCGCTCAATCAATCAATCAATCGTATTTATTGAGCGCTTACTGTGTGCAGAGTACTGTAGTAAGCGCTTGGGAAGTACAAGTGGGCAACATCTAGAGACGGTACCTACCCAACAGCGGGCTCACAGTCTAAAAGGGGGAGACAGAGAACAAAACCAAACATACTAACAAAATAAAATAAATAGAATAGATATGTACAAATAAATAAATAAATAAATAAATAGAGTAAAAAAAATCTGTACAAACATATATACATATATACAGGTGCTGTGGGGAAGGGAAGGAGGTAAGATGGGGGGGATGGAGAGGGGGACGAGGGGGAGAGGAAGGAAGGGGCTCAGTCTGGGAAGGCCTCCTGGAGGCGGTGAGAAAGTCACATAGCTGACAAGTGGCGGAGCCGGGATTCGAACCCATGACCTCTGACTCCAAAGCCCGGGCTCTTTCCTTTACTCTATACGTTGCCCACTTGGACTTCCCAAGCGCTTAGCACAGTGCTCTGCACACAGTAAGCGCTCAATCAATCAATCAATCGTATTTATTGAGCGCTGACTGTGTGCAGAGCACTGTGGTAAGCGCTTGGGAAGTACAAGTTGGCAACATCTAGAGACGGTCCCTACCCAACAGCGGGCTCACAGTCTAAAATAATAAATATGATTGATGATTGATTGATTGATTGGAGGTTTTCGGGGGGGGGGTCCTTACCCGGCCTTGGTTTGTCGGCAGCCCCCGAGGAGGAAATAACGGCACAGGTGCAGGCGGCCGCACTGGCCCGGGCAGCCCGGGGAGGGGCCGCCCACGGCCCGGCACAGGCGGGCGGAGCTCCCGCTCCCGCTCCCGTTCCCGCTTCCATTCCCATTCCCATTCCCATTCCCGTTCCCCGCCATCCCGCTCCGCAACGACCCGCGCCGGCGTCCCGCCGACCGCACCCGCCGCGGCAGCCGGTAAACGAAACTGAACCGGCGGGACCCGGCACGGGCCGGGCCCCGATTGGTCGGGGACGGAGAGGGGCCGGGCCCTGATTGGACGGGGACGGAGGGGAGAAGGGCCCCGATTGGACGGGGATGGAGAGGGGCGGGGCCCGGATTGGACGGGGCCTGAGGGGGCGGGGCCGGGCACGGTTTGGACGGGAACGGGGAGGGGCGGGGCCTACGAGGGGCGGGGCCCTGATTGGACGGGGCCGGAGAGGGGCGGGGTCCGGATTGGACGGGGTCGGAGAGGGGCCGGGCACGGATTGGACGGGACCGGGGAGGGCCGGGGCCGAGGAAGGGCGGGGCCGAGGAAGGGCGGGGCCGAGGAGGGGCGGGGCCCGGATTGGACGGGGCTGGAGAAGAGCGGGGTCCGGATTGGACGGGGCTGCAGAGGGGCGGGGTCGGATTGGTCGGGGTCGGAGAGGGGCCGGGCACGGATTGGACGGGACCGGGGAGGGGCGGGGCCGAGGAGGGGCGGGGCCCGGATTGGACGGGACTGGAGAGGGGCGGGGCCCGGATTGGACGGGGCGGGAGAGGGGCCGGGCACGGATTGGACGGGACCGGGGAGGGGCGGGGCCCGGGTTGGACGGGACCGGGGCGGGGCCAGGCCGATGAAGGGCGGGGCCGATGAGGGGCGGGGCCCGGATTGGACGGGGCCGGAGAGTGGCCGGGTCCGGATTGGACGGGACCGGGCCGGGGCGGGGCCGACGAAGGGCGGGGCCGGGGAGGAGAAGGGCCTGGATTGGACGGGACCGGAGAGTGGCCGGGCCCGGATTGGACGGGACCGGGGGGGCGGGGCCAAGGAGGGGCCGGGCCCTGATTGGACGGGGCCGGGGAGGAGAAGGGCCCGGATTGGACGGGGCTGGAGAAGAGCGGGGAACGGTTTGGTCGGGTCCGGGGAGGGGCCCGGATTGGACGGGACCGAGGAGGGGCGAGGCCCGGATTGGACGGGACCGAGGAAGGGCGGGGACCTGATTGATTGGGCGGGACCGGAGAGGGGCGGGGCCCGGATTGGACGGGACCCAGGAGGGGCGAGGCCCGGATTGGACGGAGCCGGGGATGGAAGGGGCCGGATTGGACGGGGCCGGGGAGGGGCGGGGCCCGGATTGGACGGGGCCGGGGAGGGGCGGGGCCCGGATTGGACGGGCCAGGGAGGAGCAGGGCGCGGATTGGACGGGACAGGGAGGAGCAGGGCCCGGATTGGACGGGACAATGAAGGGCGTGGTCGGGAATGGGCGGGGCCTGGGAGGAGCGGAGCCCGGATTGGACGGGACGGGAATGGGGGGGGGAGCGGGGCCCCGATTGGTCGAGACCGGGGAGGGGCGGGACTTAGGTGGGACGGCGGTTGGAAGGGGCGGGGTTACTATAATAATGATAATAATAATAATGGCATTTATTAAGCGCTTACTATGTGCAGAGCACTGCTCAAAGCGCTGGGGAGGTTACAAGGTGATCAGGTTGTCCCACGTGGGGCTCACAGTCTTCATCCCCATTTTCCAGATGAGGGAACTGAGGCCCAGAGAAGTGAAGCGACTTGCCCACAGTCACACAGTTGACAAGTGGTGGAGCCGGGATTTGAACCCATGACCTCTGACTCCCAAGCCCGGGCTCTTTCCACTGAGCCACGCTGCTTCTCAGCCACGCTGCTTCTCTAATAATAATAATAGTTCTAGGCTGGAAGCCCGTTGTTGAGGAGGGATTGTCTCTGTTGCCGATTTGTAATAATAATAATAATAATAATAACATTTATTAAGCGCTTACTATGTGCTAAGCACTGTTCTAAGCGCTGGGGAGGTTACAAGGTAATCAGGTCTCCGATTCATTAGTACAGTGCTCTGCTCGGCCCTGCTGAGAGCTCACCTCCTCCAGGAGGCCTTCCCAGACTGAGCCCCTTCCTTCCTCTCCCCCCCTCGTCCCCCTCTCCATCCCCCCATCTTCCCTCCTTCCCTTCCCCACAGCACTTGTATATATGTATATATGTTTGTACATATTTATTACTCTATTTATTTATTTATTTTACTTGTACATATCTATCCTATTTATTTTATTCTGTTAGTATGTTTGGTTTTGTTCTCTGTCTCCCCCGTTTAGACTGTGAGCCCACTGTTGGGTAGGGACTGTCTCTATATGTCGCCAACTTGTACTTCCCAAGTGCTTAGTACAATGCTCTGCACATAGTAAGCGCTCAATAAATACGATTGATGTTGATGATGATGATGATGAGGCACACAGTAAGCGCTCAATAAATACGATTGATTGATTGATTATTCCTATCCGCGTCACCACCTTGGGTTCTCGAACCCTGCGGCCGATTTACACCGGTTAACTTATTTTGCTCCCTACCTGTCGATAACACATTTATCACTCTATTATTACTCTATCACATATTATTTGTACATATTTATTACTCTATTTTACTTGTACATATCTATTCTATTTTATTTTGTTAGTATGTTTGATTTTGTTCTCTGTCTCCCCCTTTTAGACTGTGAACCCATTGTTGGGTAGGACCGTCTCTAGATGTTGCCAACTTGTACTTCCCAAGCGCTTAGTCCAGTGCTCGGCACACAGTAAGCGCTCAATAAATACGATTGATTGATTGATTGATTGATAACAGTGCCAAGCACTGTTCTAAACGCCAGGGTAGATACAAGGCTATCAGGTTGTCCCTCGTGGTGCTCACCGTTTTCCAGATGAGGTAACTGAGGCCCAGAGAAGTGAAGCGACTTGCCCAAAGTCCCCCAGCTGACAAGCGGCGGATTAGAACCCACGACCTCTGACTCCCAAGCCGGGGCTCTTTCATTCATTCATTCATTCAATCGTAATTACTGAGCGCTTACTGTGTGCAGAGCACTGGACTAAGCGCTTGGGAAGTACAGGCTGGCAACATATAGAGACGGTCCCTACCCGACAGTGGGCTCACAGTCTAGAATAATAATAATAATAATGATGGCATTTGTTGAGCGCTTACTATGTGCAGAGCACTGTTCTAAGCGCTGGGGGGGGGGGGGGACACAAGGTGATCAAGTTGTCCCACGTGGGGCTTACAGTCTTAATCCCCATTTTACAGATGAGGTAACTGAGGCTCAGAGAAGTGAAGTGACTTGCCCAAGGTCACACAGCAGACATGTGACGGAGTCGGGATTCGAACCCATAACCTCTGACTCCAAAGCCCGGGCTCTTTCCACTGAGCCACGCTGCTTCTCATCAAACCAAAGGATCTCTCCAAAGAAAGTTCCCACTTAACAACATCAAAAGAGATGAACTTCCTCATCGCGCAGCCTCTTGGCTTAAATGGATAAACTACAGGCCTGGGAATTAAAAATACCTGGGCTCTAATTTCGGTTCCACTATTTGTCTGAGGTGTGACCTTGGGCAGGTCATTTCATTTCGAGACTGTGAACCCGTTGTTGGGTAGAGACCGTCTTTATATGTTGCCATCTTGTACTTCCCAAATGCTTAGTACAGTGCTCTGCACACAGTAAGCGCTCGATAAATACAATTGAATGAATGAATGAATGAATGAGTTTCTCAAGGCCTCAGCTACCTCATCTATAAAATGAGGATTAAGACTGGGACCCCCATGTGGGACTTGGATTGTATGTTTGTACAATAAATCTATTTATTTATTTGTTTATTTTATTTGTACATATTTATTCGATTTATTTTATTTTGTTAATGTGTTTTGTTTTGTTCTCTATCTCCCCCTTCTAGACTGTGAGCCCGCTGTCGGGTAGGGACCGTCTCTATTGGACTTCCCAAGCGCTTAGTACAGTGCTCTGCACACAGTAAGCGCTCGATAAATACAATTGAATGAATGAATGAATGAATGAATTTCTCAGGGCCTCAGCTACCTCATCTATAAAATGAGGATTAAGACTGGGACCCCCATGTGGGGCTTGGATTGTATGTTTGTGCATATTTATTACTCTATTTATTTGTTTATTTTATTTGTACCTATTTATTTGATTTATTTTATTTTGTTAACGTGTTTTGTTTTGTTCTCTATCTCCCCCTTCTAGACTGTGAGCCCGCTGTCGGGTAGGGACCGTCTCTATTGGACTTCCCAAGCGCTTAGTACAGTGCTCTGCACACAGTAAGCGCTCGGTAAATACAATTGAATGAATGAATGAATGAATTTCTCAGGACCTCAGCTACCTCATCTATAAAATGAGGATTAAGACTGGGACCCCCATGCGGGGCTTGGATTGTATGTTTGTGCGTATTTATTACTCTATTTATTTGTTTATTTTATGTGTACATATTTATTCGATTTATTTTATTTTGTTAATGTGTTTTGTTCTCTATCTCCCCCTTCTAGACTGTTAGCCCGCTGTCGGGTAGGGACCGTCTCTATTGGACTTCCCAAGCGCTTAGTACAGTGCTCTGCACACAGTAAGCACTCGATAAATACAATTGAATGAATGAATGAATGAATTTCTCAGGACCTCAGCTACCTCATCTATAAAATGAGGATTAAGACTGGGACCCCCGTGTGGGACTTGGATTGTATGTTTGTACGTATTTATTACTCTATTTATTTTATTTGTACATATTTATTCAATTTATTTTATTTTGTTAATGTGCTTTGTTTTGTTCTCTATCTCCCCCTTCTAGACTATGAGCCCCCTGTTGGGTAGGGACCGTCTCTATTGGACTTCCCAAGCGCTTAGTACAGTGCTCTGCACACAGTAAGCGCTCAATAAATACAATTGAATGAATGAATGAATGAATAAATGAATGAATGAATTTCTCAGGGCCTCAGCTACCTCATCTATAAAATGAGGATTAAGACTGGGACCCCCGTGTAGGGCTTGGATTGTATGTTTGTGCGTATTTATTACTCTATTTATTTGTTTATTTTATTTGTACATATTTATTCGATTTATTTTATTTTGTTAATGTGTTTTGTTTTGTTCTCCATCTCCCCCTTCTAGACTGTGAGCCCGCTGTTGGGTAGGGACCGTCTCTATTGGAATTCCCAAGCTCTTAGTACAGTGCTGTGCACACAGTAAGCGCTCAATAAATACGATTGAATGAATACAGTGCTTGGCACATAGTAAGGGCTTAATGCATACTGTTAAAAAAAAAAAAGACCTAGTGGAAAGAGCTCGGGCCTCGGAGTCCGAGGACCTGGCTTCGAATCCAGGCACTGTCGCTTACCTGTTGGGTGACCTTGGGCCCGTCGTTTGACTCTCAGGGCCTCAGTTTCCTCGTTGGTAAAATGAGGATTCAGTACCTGTTATCCCTCCTGCTCAGACTGTGAGTCCCCTTGGGACAGAGATTGCGTCCTAACTGATTAACTTGAATTTACCCCAGCACTTAGCATAGAGTACTCATGCTAAGTACTCTATGGTAAGTAGAGTACTCTAAGTACTCTACTCATGGTACTCAACCAAGACAAGTGTTTCCGAGTTCATTTTCACCTGCCGTATCGCCGGCAGTTCCAGGATGGAGCCGCATGGAAGGATTTTGAGGCTACGGAGGCCATCGAAAAAGCCTATTGTGACCCTAAAAAGAGCAGATATGGACTCGGGGCCTCCCTGCCTCCGCTCTGGGGCCCACGGTGGCAGCGGGACCTTGTGGGACCTGCTCCGTCGCGGCATCCCGGCATCCCGGGGGGAGATTAGACGTCCTCTGGACTGGCCTGGCCTGCCCAGAGTTTTATGTGCTTAGTCCAGTGCTCTGCACACAGTAAGCTCTCAATAAATACGATTGAATGAATGAATGAATGAACAGATGACAGAAAAAAAAAAAAACCAGTGGTGTTGGTGTTGAGGAGGCCGGGAGCTGGGGAACTCGACTCTCCCCCGGTGTCCCTCCCCTATACGAATATCGAACAATATTGAACCATCTGGGGAAGGAAAGTAAGCCTTGAGCCCCTGGCCAGCCCAAGTGGGCCGGCCCAAGCCCCTTCCCTTTGAACGGGGCCACTGGAGTTCACTGGAATTCATTCATTCATTCATTCAATCGTATTTATTGAGCACTTACTGTGTGCAGAGCACTGTAATAATGATAATAAAAATCATTCAATCGTATTTATTGAGCACTTACTGTGTGCAGAGCACTGTAATAATAATAATAATAATCATTCAATCGTATTTATTGAGCGCTTACTGTGTGCAGAGCACTGTAACAATAATAATAATAATAATGATAATGATGGCATTTATTAAGTGCTTACTACGTGCAAAGCACTGTTCTAAGCGCTGGGGAGGTTACAAGGTGATCAGGTTGTCCCACGGGGGGCTCACAGTCTTCATCCCCATTTTACAGATGAGGCACCTGTATATATGTATATATGTTTGTACATATTTATTACTCTATTTATTTTACTTGTACATATCTATTCTATTTATTTTTATTTTGTTAGTATGTTTGGTTTTATTCTCTGTCTCCCCCTTTTAGACGGTGTGCCCGCTGTTGGGTAGGGACTGTCTCTATATGTTGCCAACTTGTACTTCCCAAGCACTTAGTACAGTGCTCTGCACGCAGTAAGCGCTCAATAAATACGATTGATTGATTGATTGATTGATTGATTGATTGATTGGAGGATGCTGGGAGTCTTGTAGTTGTGCTGGCGGGACCTACGAGGAGCAGAAAGGGGGTGGGAGATGTTGGGAGCCTCGTGGTTGTGCCGATTAGGACCAGGAGGGTAGAGGAATGGTGTGGACGATGGCGGGAGTATGGCGGCGACTGGGAGAAAGCCAGCCTCACTGGAGGACGCAATTCGTGGCTGCGGTGTACTCGATGATGTACTCTGGGTAGATCTGGTGCTTTTCGAAGATGACGAAGATGGCGGGGGTCGGAGTGCAGTCCACGCAGCTGTCGTAGAAGCGGCCGGGGTCCTCGGGCCGCGGGGGCGGGCGGACGAGGGTAGGGTTTCCAAGCGTGAAATCCCCCACCAGGACGCGGGCCAGGAACATGGTCTTGACGTCGTTGTTGCCGCTGACGCCCGCCTGGGAGTAGTTGTGGGAGTAGCTGGCATCTTTGGCAAAGTAGCTGCCTGGGATGCGGGGAGAAGGAAGGCAGGGGGGTGGGAACAAGGTAAACGTTTGTTGGGGGGGGACGGGGGAACGTCTAGGGGCCAAGAGTCCAACCCAGTCTCACCCGGGAGTTTGTGAGGGAGGGGTCTCACCTCCCCAATCCCCTGCATGGGGATTATTGTTATTATTATTACTAGTTACTATATTTGTTTCATTCACTAATTCACTCCTCCTAGGTGAGGAGGAGCTCACCTCCTCCAGGAGGCCTTCCCACACTCAGCCCCTTCCTTCCTCTCCCCCTCGTCCCCCCTCCATCCCCCCCATCTTACCTTCTTCCCTTCCCCACAGCACCTGTATATATGTATAGATGTTTGTACATATTTATTACTCTATTTTACTTGTACAAATCTATTCTATTTATTTTATTTTGTTAGTATGTTTGGTTTTGTTCTCTGTCTCCCCCTTTTAGACGGTGAGCCCACTGTTGGGAAGGGACTGTCTCTATGTGTTGCCAACTTGGACTTCCCAAGCGCTTAGTACAGTGCTCTGCACACAGTAAGCGCTCAATAAATACGATTGATTGATTGATTAATTCATTCAGTTGTATTTATTGAGCGCTTACTGTGTGCAGAGCACTGTACTAAGTGCTTGGGAAGTACAAGTCGGCAACATATAGAGATGGTCCCAACCCAACAGCGGGCTCATTCATGCATTCATTCATTCATTCGATCGTATTTATTGAGCGCTTGCTGTGTGCAGAGCACTGTACTAAGCGCTTGGGAAGTACAAGTCGGCAACATCTAGAGACGGTCCCTACCCAACAGTGGGCTCACAGTCTCGAAGGGGGACAGAGACAACAAAACAAGACATATTGACAAAATAAAATAAATAGAATAGTAAATATGTACAAGTAAAATAGAGTAATAAATCTTTACAAACATATATACAGGTGCTGTGGGGAGGGGAAGGAGATAAGGTGGGAGGGTGGGGAGGGGGTGTTTAGCACTTCATATGTGTCAAGGTCTGTTCTAATCACCGGGGTAGACACAAGTCCATCAGCTAGGGACAGAGTCCCTGTCCCATGTGGGACTCACAGTCTAAGTAGGAGGGACAACGGGCATTGAATCCCCATTTTACAGATGAGACAACTAAGGCACAGAGACGTTAAATGACTCGCTCAAGGTCACCCAGGAGGGGATGGCACCTCCGCTCCAAGTAAGTGTTCCCCCTCCCCGGCTCCATCCAGAATGTGTGTAGGTGCTCATCTCTATGTGACACACACACTATCACATCTCTATTTATTTATTTTACTTGTACCTATCTATTCTATTTATTTTATTTTGTTAATATGTTCAGTTTTGTTCTCTGTCTCCCCCTTGTAGACTGTGAGCCCACTGTTGGGTAGGGACTGTCTCTATACGTTGCCAACTTGTACTTCCCAAGCGCTTCGTGCAGTGCTCTGCACACGGTAAGCTCTCAATAAATACGATTGATTGATTGATTGATCCTGAAGCTTCCACGCTCTTCTATTTCATCGCCCGGGCCCTTCCCGCCATTCCGTCAACCCGGCCGGGCCAACCTTTCCCGTAGCGCGTGCCGTGGGTCCCGCAGATCCGCCAGTCGAAGTTGTGGTGGCAGATGGCATCCCGGTGGGCAGGGGCTGTGCCGTGGAACAGGAGTTTCTCTGCTACCTCCTTGCCTCCGTTCGCCTTCCGCATCTGCTCCTTCTGCCTGCGGCCAGAACCGTCCTCTGAGCCCCCGGCAAAGCCCACAGCCGGAGTTTTGGGGTCGTCCCTGCAGGCCCACGGGGGTCCACCCGACGCAGGGTCTCCCTGTGGTGCCCCCGGGTCCGTTTTCCTCACTGGCACTGTTCTAGACTGTGAGCCCGCTGTTGGATAGGGACCATCTCTATATGTTGCCAACTTGTACTTCCCAAGCGCTTAGTACAGTGCTCTGCACACAGTAAGTGCTCAGTAAATACGATTGAATGAATGAATGAATGAATGATTGAAGACTAAGTCAACAGGGGCTTCTTAATGTAGGGGACAGAAATGCAATCTAACTTGGCCCTAAGGGAATTTGGAAGTTCCTAGTATTAAAGCAGCCGAAGTATCGGCTTTGGTCTCCTGTCTGCATTACGGAATCCCCTGTCCCGCCTTATTCAGAACTGACCCTTAAAGTGAAGCCGGTACTCTATTTATTTTACTTGTACATATTTACTATTCTATTTATTTTATTTTGTTAATTTGTTTTGTTGTCTGTCTCCCCCTTCTAGACTGTGAGCCCGCCGTTGGGTAGGGACCGTCTCTAGACGTGGCCAACTTGTACTTCCCAAGCGCTTAGTACAGTGCTCTGCACACAGTAAGCGCTCAATAAATACGATTGAATGAATGAATGAATGAATAAATACGACTGAATGAATGGCATCGGTCGGCCGGACCCACCCCTTTGGGACTCAGGCTAAATATTGGTCCTCCCCATTCACCGCCAACCCCAGGCTTGGGTTGGGAGACGACTTACTGAAGGCCCATCTCCTCCGAGAGGCCCTCCCTGAATAAGCCCCTCTCTCCTCTTCCCCCACTCCACCGTGGGTCGCCCTGACTTACTCCCTTTAATACTAAGTTACCTGTTAAGCGCTTACCACGGGCCAAGCACTGTTCTAAACGTTGGGGTTTAGATACAAGTTAATCAGGTGGCACACAGTCCCTGTCCCACGTGGGATTCACATTCTTAATTTTGCAGATTATTTTCATTTTGCAGATTTTATTCTGCAGGTGACGGAACTGAGGCCCAGAGAAGTGAAGTGACTAGCCCAAGGTCACGCAGCAGACATATCATCAATCGTATTTATTGAGCGCTTACTATGTGCAGAGCACTGTACTAAGCACTCAATAAATACGGAGCTGGGATTAAAACCCAGGTCGTTATGATTCCCAGGCCTGGGCTTTAATAATAATAATGGTATTTGTTAAGTGCTTACTATGTGCAAAGCACTGTTCAAAGCGCTGGGGAGGCTACGAGGTGATCACGGGGAGGCTCACAGTCAATCCCCATTTTACAGATGAGGTAACTGAGGCACAGAGAAGTGACTTGCCCAAAGTCACACAGCTGGCAATTGGCGGAGCCGGGATTTGAACCCATGCCCACTGACTCCAAAGCCCGGGCTCTTTCCACTGAGCCACGCTGCTTCTCCACGACACTTATGTTCATCTGTGTAATTTTTTTTACCTATATCAATATCTGTCTCCCCCCCCAGACTGTAGGCTTGTTGTGGGCAAGGAATGGGTCCGTTTATTTTTATGGGTCCATTATCGTTCTCGACTGTGAGCCCACTGTTGGGTAGGGACCGTCTCTATATGTTGCCAACTTGGACATCCCAAGCGCTTAGTCCAGTGCTCTGCACACAGTAAGCACTCAATAAATACGACTGATTGATTGATTGATTGTTATATTGTATTCTCCCGCGCGCTTAGTATAGTGCTCTGCCCCCAGGAAGTGCTCAATAAACGCTTTGCACATAGTAAGCGCTTAACAAATGCCATTAAAAAAGCAAATAAATAAATAGGATGGAATGAGTGAAGGAGCGGAGGGCTGGGGGAGCCGGGGGGCGGGCGGGAGGGCACGTACCACTGGAAGACTTGCCAGAGGGCCAGATTCTGAACCCTCCACACCTTGCGGACGGTGAAGCGGCTCATGGTCTCTTGAAACTGTTTCACCACTTTCTGGTGCTCTGGGGTGCTGGCAGCCAGGTCCACTAACTGGGAAGACGAGCGACACAAACATGTCTTGTCACCTCTCTACGTGCGTTGTTTTGTCGTCGGTCTCCCCCTTCCAGACCGTGAGCCCGTTGTTGGGTAGGGACCGCCTCTCTACGTTGCCGACTTGGACTCCCCAAGCGCTCTGCACACAGTAATCAATCAATCAATCAATCGTGTTTATTGAGCACTTACAATGTGCAGAGCACTGTACTAAGCGCTTGGGAAGTACAAATTGGCAACATAGAGAGACGGTCCCTTCCCAACAGTGGGCTCACAGTCTAAAAGGGGGAGACAGAGAACAAAACCAAACATACTAACAAAATAAAATAAATAGAATAGATATGTACAAGTAAAATAAATAAATAAATAAATAGCGCTCAATCAATACGATTGAATGAATGAATGAGTGGAAGGCCTCCTGGAGGAGGTGAGCTCTCAGTAGGGCCTTGAAGGGACGAAGAATCCCCATTTTCAATCCCCATTTTCCAGATGAGGTAACTGAGGCCCAGAGAAGTGAAGTGACTTGCCCAAAGTCATACAGCTGACAGTTGACGGAGCCGGGATTTGAACCCAGGATCTCTGACTCCAAAGCCTGGGCTCTTTCCACTGAGCCACGCTGCTTCTCTGCCACTAGGCCACTAGGTCCCAATGCTCCTCTATTATCTATCCGACTTGTACTTACCAAGTGCTTAGTACAGTGCTCTGCACACAGTAAGCGCTCAATAAATACGATTGATTGATTGATTGAGTGAGTGAATGAATGAATGAATGAATGACCCCAACTGGGGCCAGGGGCCGGGAGGGGGGCCGCACCCGGGGGGAGGAGGGACGGGGGCAGGGATCCATCAAAATTAACACTATATTCTGAACCATTCATGTGTAGGACCTTGGACTGGGTACCTACTGTGTACAGAGCTCTGGTTTTCCCGCCCAATCTAAGGATCTTTATGTCTGTCTCTCAATCAATCAATCAATCAATCGTATTTATTGAGCGCTTACTGTGTGCAGAGCACTGTACTAAGCGCTTGGGAAGTACAAGTTGGCAACATCTCTCCCAACAGATGGTCAGTCAGTTGTTGGGTCTGGGATTAGGGCACTTACCTCTTATAATAATAATATTGCTATTTGTTAAGCGCTTACTCTGTGCCAGGCACTATACTAAGCGCTGGGGGGGATACAAGCAAATCAGGTTGGACAACGTCCCTGTCTCGCATGGGGCTCACAGTCTTAATCCCCATTTTACAGACGAGGTAACTGAGGCCCAGAGAAGTGAAGTGACTTGCCCACGGTCACAAAGGCAGTTGTTGGGTAGGGACCGTCTCTACGTGTTGCCGACTTGTACTTCCCAAGTGCTTAGTACAGTGCTCTGCACACAGTAAGCGCTCAATAAATATGATTGATGATGATGATGAGGAAGCGCTCAATACGTATGACTGAATGAGTGAATGGATGAATGGGAATTCGAACTCAGGTCCTCCTGGCTCTCAGGCCTGTGCTCCAACCACTAGGTCAGGCCCTGCATCCAGTCCGGCACTCTGTCCACAGCAGATGCTCGGTCCAGTGGCCTGAACCCAACAGATGTCCAGTCCAGCTCCCTGCTCTCAGCTGTCCTGAGGCAATCATCATCATCAATCGTATTTATTGAGCGCTTACTGTGTGCAGAGCACTGTACTAAGCGCTTGGGAAGTCCAAGTTGGCAACATATAGAGACGGTCCCTACCCAACAGCGGGCTCACAGTCTAAAACGGGGAGACAGAGAACAAAACCAAACATACTAGCAGAATAAAATAAATAGAATAGATATGTACAAGTAAAATAAATAAATAAATAAATAGAGTAATAGTAAAATAAATAAATAGAGTAATAAATAGAGGCAATGCCCTCCCCTGCAGTGGCATTAAGAATCCCTGACTCAGTGGTGCCCAGAGGGCTGCCAACCATGGTCCCAAATACCCCCACCACGGCCCTGGTCTCAGACCGAGCGTCTGGGACCGGGGTGTGACCACCAGGACCCATCAAATATTTCTTTCTGCATCAGATATTTAAGAGACACCCAGAAGACTGTGTTGAAAATACAACTGAAGCTTTTTCCTCTTGGCTGGGTCATCACAACACTATGTTAGGAAATATTTCAATCAATCAATCGATCAGTCGTATTTATTGAGCGCTTACTGTGTGCAGAGCACTGGACTAAGCGCTTGGGAGGTACAAATTGGCAACATATAGAGACGGTCCCTACCTAACAGTGGGCTCACAGTCTTTGGACAGTGTTAACAGCCATTGGAAAACGTTTAGTACACATTTACTATATTCTTTTTATTTTGTTAATGGTGTGCATATAGCTTTAATTCTATTTGTTCTGACGATTTTGACACCTGTCCACATGTTTTGTTTCGTTGTCCGTCTCCCCCTTCTAGACTGTCAGCCCGTTGTTGGGTAGGAACCGTCTCTATATGCTGCCGACTTGTACCTCCCAAGCGCTTAGTACAGTGCTCTGCACACAGTAAGTGCTCACTAAATACGACTGAATGAATTAATTTCCCCAGATCCACGCTGGAGAAGCAGCGCGGCTCAGTGGAAAGAGCCCGGGCTTTGGAGTCAGTGGTCATGAGTTCAAATCCCGGCTCTGCCGACTGTCAGTTGTGTGACTTTGGGCGAGTCACTTCTCTTCTCTGGGCCTCAGACCTCATTCGGAAAATGGGGATTAAAACTAAACCCCCGCCGTGGGACAACCTGATCACCTTGTAACCCCGCCAGCGCTTAGAACAGTGCTTTGCACATAGTAAGCGCTTAACAAATACCATTATTATTATCCAGGATGGGCAGAAAGAACGACCCCTGGCACCTTGAAGCCCACTTCTGGCACGGCCTTCTTGTCCCAGGTGTCCGGGAAGGTTCCTGCCAAAATGTCCGGCCCAGAGGAGCCCGGGGACCTGGCGGGAGAAATCGGCAGAGTCAGGATCAGCCCCTGCTCCGGAAGGGATTTTTCAAGGATTAAAGGCCTTAAGGGACAAGCCTACTAAGGGGTACCAAGCTACCCTGACAGAGCCCCCCGAAAGGCAAACGGGATCCGTGCCATCATCCCACCCACCTGAGAGATGGCAGGGATCCGGGCCCTCAGCCCTCACCTTTTCTTTATGTTGTCCACATCCGCGGAGGACACGAATTCCGGCCGCCGCCGTACTTCTCGCTTGGTCCGTAAGACCAGGTTCCTCTGGACCATCTCTGTGGGGGGCAAGACCAAAGGGATACCCTAATCGTAGAGAAATCATCAGGACCAGGGGACAGCCTCGCCAAAACTCTGAAGGAGCTCAGGGAGAAAGTTGAGGATATTCTGACAGGAATCTCTGAAGGAGCTCAGAGAGAAAGTTGAGGATATTCTGACCGGAATGGGTAACGTGCTGTTACAAATCAATTAATGATGGCATTCATTCAGTCAATCGTATTTATTGACGATTGAGCCCAATGTTGGGTAGGGACTGTCTCTATATGTTGCCAATTTGTACTTCCCAAGCGCTTAGCACAGTGCTGTAAGCGCTCAATAAATATGATTGATTGATTTATTGAGTGCTTACTGTGTGCAGAGCACTGTACTAAGCACTTGGGAAGTACAAGTTGGCAACACATGTTAAGCACTTACTATGTGCAGAGCACCGTACTAAGCGCTTGGGAAGTACAAGTTGGCAACACACGTTAGGCGCTTACTACGTGCAGAGCACTGTTCTAAGCGCTGGGGGGGATACAAGGTGATCAGGTTGTCTCTCGTGGGGCTCACAGTCTTTATCGCCATTTTACAGATGAGGTAACTGAGGCCCAGAGAAGTGAAGTGACTTGCCCAAAGTCACCCAGCTGACATCATCATCAGTCGTATTTATTGAGCGCTTACTGTGTGCAGAGCACTGTACTAAGCGCTTGGGAAGTACAAATTGGCAACATATAGAGACAGTCCCTGCCCAACAGTGGGCTCACAGTCTGAAAGACAAGCTGACAAGTGGCAGAGCCGGGATTAGAACCCACGACCTCTGGCTCCCAAGCCCGGGTTCTTTCCACTGATCCTCGCTGCTTCTCTACAGTGGCTACAAACGGCCGCTGTCCGGGAGGACGGGTGGACTCATCACCATGGTAACCCCCCCTCACAAGCAGGATAACTCCCATCACCAAGGAATTACAGCCTATTAAACCTTGCTTCACACCTGGCAGAATGGTGGCATCTATCACTACATAGCATATTTAGTACAGGATCAGAGAGGAGAGCTTCTTTTAAAGGCCTCAGTGAAGACAAATTGATAGGTCACTCATTGGTTTTGTCAATCGCACATATCAATCAATCGTATTTATTGAGCGCTTACTGTGTGCAGAGCACTGTACTAAGCGCTTGGGAAGGACAAGTTGGCAACATATAGAGACAGTCCTCTATATGCGCTTGAGTACAACCCACCCCATCGGCACTATCGTCTGCAAACCCAGAGGCAGCTTAACGTACTCTACCTTCAAAGTCAATTTTGTACATCTGAGAACCAGCCCGGAAATCCACCGTGTCTTTCGGATTAGCCAGGAACACCGTCTCTAGGTCCAGGGAGGTCAGTGAGGCCGTTTGTTGAGTCGACCCCTGAGGAGTGTGATCAGCTCGGTTAAGGACTAAATCACCCAGCCCCACCTCCTAATAATAATGATAATAATCATGGTGTTTATTACGTGCTTACTCTGTGCCACGCATTGCTCTCGGGGTAATAATAATGATGATGGTATTTGTTAAGCGCTTACTATGTGCAAAGCACTGTTCTAAGCGATGGGGAGGTTGCAAGGTGATCAGGTTGTCCCACCGGGGGCTCACAGTTTTAATCCCCATTTTCCAGATGAGGTAACTGAGGCACAGAAGAGTGAAGTGACTTCCCCAAAAGTCACACAGCTGACGGTTGGCGGGGCTGGGATTTGAACCCATGACCTCTGATTCCAAAGCCCGGGCTCTTTCCACTGAGCCACGCTTCTTCTCTAGGGTAGATACAGGATCATCAGAGTGGACACAGTCTCTGCCCCACAGGGGGAGGGAGAGCAGGTATGTTAACCCCGTTTAACAGATGAGGAAACTGAGGCACAGAGAAGTTCAGTGACTTGCCCAAGTTCATGCAGCAGACAGGAGGCAGAGCAGGGGACCCCCGACTTCCAGCCTCACGCTCCCTTTCCCATTTGGCTACGCTGCTTCCCCGCAAATCCAGCCTCCCTGGGCAGACTGGAAAACTCAGCTCTGGGGAAAGGAAGCTACAGCCCCGTGACTCTGCTCAACCCACTCACTTCTTTCCCGTATTCAATCCACTGGCCATGTTCATTCATCCAATACCAACGCCACTTTGTCGTCAGAGACAAGCTGGGGTTCCGGACGGATGAAGGGGTGGACAGGCGTTTGACCGGTGCCGACGCGCACGTCATTTTCTGGAAGTCGATGTTCCGGCTTCCCAGACTGCAGGGACGAGAGGCGGGAATCAGCCCTGGAGAAGCGGTTCCCCCTCGTCGAGGCTGACTGGGCACACGTTGGGATAGGAGAGGGGTTTTGAGGAATTCTGCTATCTAGGGAGCACACCATCCACTGATACGGGGATAAACAGGGGGTAGGAAGACTAGCGAGTCCTTCGGGAAAGGAGTAACTATAAATAAAATAAAATAAAACTCGGAACCAACCAGAACATTGTAAGCTGGGGAAAATCCCCAGAGAACAGGTCCAGGTAAAATGTATACCAAAGAACAAAAAACCTAGGTAACCGAGGAAACCCAGCCTAGTTTTCCGGCTCCTAGAGTTTTCTGAAACTGCCCTTCCACTGGCTCCAGATCTGGACACGGTTTGGGAAAAAAAAAACACTCCAACCCGCTATTTGGCTGACTAACACGCCAAAATAGGTAGAAACAACCTTGCCTCTAGATTGTGTAGGCATCACCTTGTATGCCCCCAGTGCTTAGAACAGTGCTTTTCACATCGTAAGCACTTAAGCGCCATTATTATTATTATTGTTATTATTGTAAGTCCACTATGGACAGGGAATGTGTCTACCAATTCTGTTGCATTACAATAATAATAATAATTATGGTATATGTTAAGTGCTTACTATGTGCCAAGCACTGTTCTAAACACTGGGGTAGAGACAAATTAATCAGGTTGTCCCACATGGGGCTCACAGTCCTAATCCCCATTTTACAGATGAGGTAACTGAGGCGCAGAGAAGTGAAATAACTTGCCCAGCAGACAAGTGACGGAGGCAGGATTAGAACACATGTCCTCTGATTCTGGCCTGTGCTCTTATCACTAGGCCACGTTGCTTCACTCAGTTCAGTGCTCTGCGCACAGTAAGTGCTCAAGAAATACCACTGATTGATGGGTCAATTGATTCTTTCACAGATGGCCGTTGGTCAGCGAGCAGGGAGGCAGCGTGGCCTGATGGAGCTGGGATTCTAATAATAATAATAATGATGGCATTTGTTAAGTGCTTACTATGTGCAAAGCACTGTTCTAAGTGCTGGGGGGTGATCAGGTTGTCCCACGTGGGGCTCACAGTCTTAATCCCCACTTTACAGATGAGGTAACTGAGGCTCAGAGAAGTGAAGTGACTTGCCCAAGGTCACACAGCAGACGTGGCGGAGTCGGGATTCGAACCCATGACCTCTGACTCCAAAGCCCGTGCTCTTTCCACTGAGCCACGCTGCTTCCTGAAAAGAATCGGATTTAAGTCCCAGCAGGATCTCTGCTTCCCGGGGAATCCGATATGGCCTTGACTTTCACTCTCAAGAACACCTTCCCCGGTGGCATTATACCGTATTATCCTGAGCCCCCCAACTCTCCTTGACCTCTCCCCCACAATGAGGGCCTCCCACCCACTCTTGCAGCCTCTTGTGACCCCTGAGCATGGATTTGGGGCCCGTCCGACTTTCCAGAGAAAGGGCCCTACTTGGGCTGGACTCAGGGTGGAGGGAGAATTGAAAAGTTTGGGGGGGTTGTCCCGATCTCTAAACCATGTCCCCTAGGGCATCCTGGTAGCCGCTGGCTCCAGAGGGCCCGATTTGGTCCCGCCCGGAGTCAGGGAGGGTCAGAGGAGGGCCCAGCCTTCCCTGGCTGAGCGGCAGACCAGAGAGGGTCTAGGCCTGTTTCACCTGGCGTTGTTGGGGTCACAAAAAGCCTTTTCGATCTCCTCCATCTTGGGAAGGTTCTTCCAGAGGCCCCCTTCTTTCACCTGCCAGCAGTAGGGCAGGTGGTAGTGGATGTTTCTGCAGGAGCCTGCAGGGCGGAAAGGCGCTGAGGTAACTTGGGGGGCTGGGATGCCCGCACCCCACCTGCTCCCGGGCTCAAGCGAGGAGCCCACCCAGGAGGGCTCCGACCACATCGATTCCCTAGATTTGAACGAATCGTCAGGCCCGGTGGGCATCCTTTCCAAGGAGGGAGTTGCGTGAATTCTGGCAGGCCCGCAGAACCAACTGTGATAAATGGCTACTCTTCCAGAGGGCCGATGGGGTGACCGCGAGGAAAACCTCCATTCAGAGAACCCGCTGGGGATTCTTCCTCAGGGCTGTCGGTCATCTTGGCTACCCTGGCCACTGAGCTCATCCTTCCCCTGAAGCACAAGGGCCCCCCTTCAGCATCTGTACACACCCATCCTACGACCCTCCTCCCCAAATCATTCATCAGTGGTAGTTAACCGAGCACCTATTTTTACGGTGGTATTAATGATCTAAACTGTCAGGTTTGTTAAGCGCTTCCCATGTGCCTGGAATGTGCTACTAATTACACAGGACACCAAGTCCCACGTGGGGCTCACAATCTTAATCCCCATTTTACAGATGAGGTAGTTGAGGCACAGGAAAGTCAAATGACTTGCCCAAGGAAACACAGCAGGCAAGTGACGAAGCGGGGATTACACCCAGGTCCTCTGATTCCCAGGCCTGAGCTCTTTCTGCTTGACTACATTGCTTCTCGCTGTGTGCGGAGCATGTGGGAGAGTACAGTAGAATGAGGAGATAGGATTCCCGCCCACGAGGAGTTATTAGTCTAGTGTGAGAGAAGAATGTATAAGCAGGTAGAAAAGATGGGGCTGCCCCGGGCCTCCCCCAGACCAGAAAATGGTGGCAGGGGGGCAAGGCTCCCGAACACATGTCAGGATGCCCAGGAGGACCACCTCGAACTCCCGCATTTACTGGACCCGAGCCCAATTGCGACAGATCCCGGCCCACCCTCCCCTCTAATCTGGGCTGGCCTGACTGGTGGGGAGAATGCCCGGCAAGACCCCGGATAGGGTCTCCAGCCCAAGTGCCATTTTGGAGTAGGGTCTTTCCTCTGGACCCCAGAAGAGGGAAGGAAGAAGTGTTCCTTCCAACCCCGGTGGTCCACTAACAACCCCAGCCCGAGGGAGTCCACCCCCTCCCCTCAAGAGTGGCCGCCGCCCCCACTCACTCTTGTGTTTGCAGAATCTCCAGACGTAGTAGAGGCAGATGTCATCGCTCTTGCTCTTGTCCTCGTCCCTGGCAGGCTTGTCCACAGAGCCGGGCCTCGGGCCTGTCAGAGACCAGATCGGTGTTACCTCCTAGGAAGAAATCAGCCCTTGCCGGCTCGGGAGATCAGAGGGTCATGGCTTCAGAGAAGCAGCCTGGCTCAGTGGAAAGAGCACCGGCTTTGGAGTCAGAGGTCAGGGGTTCAAATCCCGGCTCCACCAATTGTCAGCTGTGTGACTTTGGGCACGTCACTTCACTTCTCTGAGCCTCAGTTCCCTCACCTGTAAAACGGGGATTAAGACCGTGAGCTCCCCGTGGGACAACCTGATTACCTTGTAACCTCCCCAGCGCTTAGAACAGTGCTTTGCACATAGTAAGCGCTTAATTAAAAAAATGCCATTCTGTTAACACGACTTCCATCCATTTGGCTCACGTAAGCCCCGTTCCGCCCCCTGCTCCTACCCTACACAAAAAACACACACACACGCTCCCCTCCCCGACTCTCGAGACCCGGAGAGTCAAGGGTGTTAGATGGTCTGCAATGGGTCACCGAGGGAAGCATCAGGGATGGAGAGGGGAGAGTTTGGGGTGATGGATAGTCCATCCCGGTCCCATCGGGGAGAGCAGGTAGGATCAGGTCTGCCTGATCTTGCAGCATCTCGGCAGGGCTGCCAGACTGCCCCGCTGATGGGGGGAAGTGGGAGGTGGTCAGTGGGGACAGCAGGAGAGGCCGGCCGGTTGCCACTCGGCCAATGCCATGCCCACCTTGAGCGGTCCGAGGTTCCCACGGGGGAGCTCCCATTATCCTTGCGAGGGAGCGGTTCTCAAACCCACCCGCCACGGAGGCCTAGGATGATGCCCCACCATCACCTTTTGGGGATGAACTCTTGGAGGGTGAAGCAGGATTGGAGGCCGAGGGGATGTCCTGACAACTCTTTCTGATCTGGCTTCTCTCTCTGTTCGTGCTCGCTGGAGGGTCGGAACAACGGGAGAGAGTTAACCGGGATCGCCAGACTCTCCCTCTTCTAGACTGCGAACCCGTCGTTGGGTAGGGATTATCTCTATTTGTTGCTGAATTGTACTTCCCAAGCGCTTAGTACAGTGCTCTGCACACAGCGTTTAGTAAATACAGTTGGATGAATGAATGAATCTTCTCCAGGCCGCAGGTCGCTCTGGGTTTAGAGCAGGCCAGATCACGCTCCTCCATCCCCAGCAAAGTGGCAGATTTTCCCTCCCACTGGGGATCCTGCTTCCCTCCCCCAGGCTGGGATCCCTGCCCCGTCCAGTCTGCTCCAGATGCTGCGGGGCTGGGAACACCACCAGGTCCAGTGAGGAGAGTCACGGATGTCGGCGCGTTCACGATGGGTAGGTAGGAGAGGTTGGGGAGGGAGAGGGGAGAATCAAAGGTGTTGGATAGTTTGCGCTGGGTCATCGGGGGGGTTGGAGAGGGGAGAATCGGGGGTTGGATGGTTCGTACTGGGTCACTGGGGAGAATCAGAATTGGAGAAGGGAGACTCAGGGGTGTTGGATGGTAAACTCAGGGGTGTTGGGTGGTCCACGTTGGGTCCCTGAGGGAGACTCAGGGATGGAGAGGGGAGAGTCAAGGGTGTTAGGTAGTCTGCAATGGGTCACCGAGGGAAGAATCAGGGATGGAGAGGGGAGAGTTTGGGGTGACGGATAGTCCATCCCTAACCATGAGGGCAGTTGTCCAGAAGGGAACCCAGCCCAAATTTCCGCCAAATGTCCTTGTCCCACTCCCAGAGATGGATTCATTCATTCAATCGCATTTATTGAGCGCTTACTGTGTGCAGAGCACTGTACTAAGCGCTTGGGAAGTACAAGCTGGCAACATATAGAGACGGTCCCTACCCAACAACGGGCTCGTTCTGGGCTGGAGAGGCCAAGGGGCCGATCAGGCTCCGCGGTTCAGGGTGAGTTCCCGAGGTAGGAGCTTTCTGTACAAAGGGCTGCAGAAGCAGCCTCGGCGATGGGACTTCTGTGTCCGTCCAGTCCGGCCCCATCCGGCCCGGCCCCCGAACTTCCCGGCCGCCCCTACCTCTCTTCTCCAAGAACTCCCGGAACAGCTCGGCCGTCCGGTGCCCGCAGATGGCCTGGATGTTCAGGGCAGTGGAGGGGCTCAGCCCGTGGGTCTGCAGCATCTGCAGCGTGGCTGGGCCCACCAGGCCATGCGAACGCTTGCATTTGCTGTACCGGCATTCCCCCTGGACGAAGTGGCGGCACACGTGTAGCCGGGAGCAGCGTCCTTGGAGGTGGCAGGAGCCGTGGGGTCCCTCGCCCTTGTTGTAGAAGGAGCAAACCTGGCGAGGGACGGCAGGGAGAGCATCAGAAGGCACCTCCCGCCCCATCCCCTGTCTCGAGGCCCCCGAATTAGCTGCTGGACGGCAGACATGGCAGTGCCCACCCACGGTGGTGGCTACTTTGACGGCATTGGGGCCCGAGGACTGTCCCTGCTCAGTGGGGGACAGGGGCCGGATGTCCCCCCGATCTGAGGGAAGGGGAGAAAGGGAGCCTATTCCATCCCCATGACTCTAGTCCTGCCCTCCAGCCGGGCAAGGGCATCCTTGAGAATCTGCGTGGCTCAGTGGAAAGAGCCCGGGCTTCGGAGTCAGAGGTCATGGATTCAAATCCCGACTCTGCCCACTGTCAGCTGGGTGACTTTGGGCAAGTCACTTCACTTCTCTGGGTCTCAGTTACCTCATCTGTAAAATGGGGATTAAGATTGTGAGCCCCATGTGGGACAACCTGATCACCTTGCAACCTCCCCAGCGCTTAGAACAGTGCTTTGCACATAGTAAGCGCTTAATAAATACCATCATCATCATCATCACCATCCTCAGCCCGGGTACAGCGAGGACAGCAGGGGGTGGATGGGAGAAGCAGCATGGCCTAAGGCACGCTCCAGGGAATCGGAAGGTCCCGGGTTCTAATCCCGGCTCCGCCACTTGTCTGCTGTGTGACCTTGGGCAAGTCACTTCACTTCTCCGGGCCTCAGTTACCTCATCTGGAAAATGGGGATTGAGAACGTGAGCCCTGCATGGGAGAGGGACTGTGTCTGACTCGATTTGCCTGTATCCACCCCAGCGCTCAGTACATAGAAAGCACCTAACAAATACCACAATTATTAGATGTCTGCCTGATGGGTCTGTCCTGGAATCCAGCTACGGGAAGTGCCCATGGTGCCCTGGGGACAGCGCTGGGGGGAGGCCGGGGACGGGACACCTATTCACAGTCCCTTCTAGACTGTGAGCCCACTGTTGGGTAGGGACCATCTCTATATGTTGCCAACTTGTACTTCCCAAGCGCTTAGTCCAGTGCTCTGCACACAGTAAGCGCTCAATAAATACGATTGAATGAATGAATGAATGAATTCGTTTGGGATTGTTCCTCCATCAGGAGAACGAGGACCACTGCCACCGTCGACACCTCACCAGACACTTCGGGCCTAACTTGGTAATTCCCAGGGGCCACATCGAGTGGGAGCTTGATGAACGCTGCTACAGCTACTCACTCCAAGATCTACTCAGTCCAAGATCCCCCGTTTCTTGTTTTTTTTTTAATGGTTTTTGTTAAGCGCTTACTATGCGTCTAACACTGTTAGAGAGAAGCAGCGTGGCTCAGTGGAAAGAGCCCGGGCTTTGGAGTCAGAGGTCATGGGTTCAAATCCTGGCTCTGCCACTTGTCAGCTGTGTGACTTTGGACAAGTCACTGCACTTCTCTGGGCCTCATTTCCCTCATCTGGAAAATGGGGATTAAGACTGTGAGCTCCCTGTGGGACAACCTCATCTCCTTTAACTTCCCCAGCGCTTAGAACAGTGCTTTGCACATAGTAAGTGCTTAATAAATGCTATCATTAAATTCATTCATTCATTCGTTCAATCGTATTTATTGAGCACTTACAGTGTGCAGAGCACTGTACTAAGTGCTTGGGAAGTCCAAGTTGGCAACATATAGAGACGGTCCCTACCCAACAGTGGGCTCACAGTCAATAAATGCTATCATTAAGCACTGGGGTAGATGCAACTTAATTAGGTCGGACACAGTCCCTGTCTTGCTTGGGGCTCACAAGCAGGATCAGGAGACCTGAGGCGTAGGGAAATTAAGTGACTTGCCCCAGGCCACACAGAGTCAGAGGACGTGGGTTCTAATCCCGGCTCCCTACACTGGTCTGCTGTGTGACCTTGGGCCTCGGTGACCTCATCTGTAAAATGGGGGTTAAGACCGCGAGCCTCACGTGGGACAGCCTGATTGCCTTATACCTACCCCAGCGCTTAGAACAGTGCTGGGTATATAGTAAGCACTTAACAACTACCGCAATTATTATTATTATATAACCCAGGTCCTCTGACTCCTGGATGTGTGCTTTTTCCACTAGTCCACGTTGTCTCTCCATGACGTTTCTTCCCGCCTGCCCAGTCCTCCCCACCCCGGCCCTGGGGAATCAGCCTGAGGCATCGAGGTCCAGCCTGGGAGGCCCGTGGAGACGCACCTCGGGTAGGAGGAAGGGGTCATTCTGGAGCAGCAAGATCCGGAGTTCCTCCTGGTTGAGGCCGTTGAGGTTGTGGGCTTTGAGCACAGCCTGATTGCCCTCTGTGTGGATGTCGTGGGAGAATTCGCACTGGGCCCTGGAAAGGGATGGAGGAAGGGGAGGAGAGAAGGGGAGCGAGTGGGGCCTCGTGAAAGGGAACGGGGATGGGAGTCGGGACACCTGGGTTCGAGTCTGAGCCCACTGTTGGGTAGGGACTGTCCCTATATGTTGCCAACTTGTACTTCCCAAGCACTTAGTACAGTGCTCTGCACACAGTAAGTGCTCAATAAATACGATTGATTGATTGATTGAGTCCTGCCACGGGCCCACTGTGTGACCTGGGACGAGTCGCTTGACCTCTCTGGGCCTCTGCTGGAGGCATGGTGAGTAGTTGAGCTTGAGAGGAACCAACAGGGTGGGGGGTGAGCTGGCATGTTTATTCTAATTATTTTATTTTGTTAATATGTTTTGTTCTCTGTCTCCCCCTTCTAGACTGTGAGCCCACTGTTGGGTAGGGACCGTCTCTAGATGTTGCCAACTTGGACTTCCCAAGCGCTTAGTACAGTGCTCTGCACACAGTAAGTGCTCAATAAATACGATTGAATGAATGAATAAGATAGAGGGAGAGAGCTGTGTGCCTTGAAGCCAGTGGCCAGGAGTTTCGGCTTGATGTGGAGAAGAATGGGTAACCGTTGTTAGTTTTTGAGGAGTGGGGAAATGTGGGCAAAGCAAGGCATCTAACACCCCTGACTAGCATTCATTTATTCATTCGTTCATTCAATCGTATTTATTGAGCGCTTACTGTGTGCAGAGCACTGTACTAAGCGCTTGGAAAGTACAATTCGGCAACAGATAGAGACAATCCCTACCCAACAACGGGCTCACAGTCTAGAAGTTTAATCACAGCTCTGGCAATTGCCTGCTGGGTTTGGGGTTGCTATTCAAACAGATTAGCTTGTATCTACCCAGTGCATAGCACAGTGTTTTACACACGGGAAACACTTAACGTAATCCACTCTGCCACGTCTGCTGTGTCACCTTGGGCAAGTCTCATCTCTTCTCTGGGGCTCAGTTACCTCATCTGTAAAATGGGGATTAAGACTGTGGGTCCCATGTGGGACAGGGACTGTGACCAAACTGATTATCTTGTATCTATCCCAGCGCTTTGAACAGTGCCTGATACATAGTAAGTACATAAAAGCCCGCTGTTGGGTAGGGACCGTCTTTATATGTTGCCAACTTGTGCTTCCCAAGCGCTTAGTCCAGTGCTCCGCACACAGTAAGCGCTCAATAAATACGATTGAATGAATGAATTCCTTCCTCTCCCCCTCATCCCCCACTCCATCCCCCATCTTACCTCCTTCCCTTCCCCACAGCACCTGTATGTATGTATATATGTTTGTACATATTTATTATTCTATTTATTTATTTATTTATTTATTTTACTTGTACATATCTATTCTATTTATTTTATTTTGTTAGTATGTTTGGTTTTGTTCTCCGTCTCCCCCTTCTAGACTGTGAGCCCACTGTTGGGTAGGGACTGTCTCTCTATGTTGCCAACTTGTACTTCCCAAGCGCTTAGTACCGTGCTCTGTACACAGTAAGCGCTCGATAAATACAATTGATTGATTGATTGAATGAATGAGTAAAAAATACGATAAAATATCTATTTGTTTCGGGTCACTGAATTTTAAGGGCCCTGGTAAGTCTTTCATTCTTTTGAGAGATCTGCTATCACCCCTCTCCATCCCAGACTCTCTCCCAGTGACCCAGCACAGAACGTAAGACCCCCATCCCCGGACTCTCCTCTCTCCAGCCTCGATTGTCCTCCTCTCCAGTGACCCAGCATAGGCCCTCCACCTCCCGACTCTTCCCCCTCTGCCCCTAATTTCTAGCAATCCACCCTACATCATCCCAACCTCACCTTGGCACCTCTCCTTCCCACAGGGAGAGGAAAACTATCATTCAATGACATCACACACACCTTATCTTCCCTTCTAATGGGAGCAGTCACCTTGACATCACTCTTTCCCCTGTCCCCCCGGGCTCCACCAGGGAATCCCGGGGCAGTTCCTGGAGTTACAATGCCCCTCTCGGACTTTGGACTCTCGGAGTTGGGAAACACGTGATAGACTCTGTCCTTTCGGGCCTACTCCCTTCCCTCACCGCGTCCCCCAACTCACCGGCGAGGCCTGGGGCCGCACTTTCCCAGGATGAAGAGTTTGCACAGGTGCAGGCGGTGGCAGCTCAGACACTCCCCGCGCAGGTAGCGTGGACAGAGACGGACGGCGGACACGGCCACCACCTCGACGCCCCCGGGCCCGTCTCCGGCCAGCACGAAGTGGTCGGTCCCGGCCTCCCGCAGCACGTCGTCCAGCTGCGGGCCCGGGAGGGCGATGTGGCGGGGCAGGTCCTGCAGGGCCATGCGGCCACTGTGGGCACACAGCAGCTTCGTCAGGAAACTGCACACCACAGGGTCCGCCATCGCCCTGGGCCCCGGAACCCCTCCGGACTCTGCTTTGGTCCTCTCGCCGGTCCTTTCACCAGTCACCGGTCCTTGCAGTGGTTACTGGTCCTCGAGCCAGTCCCCACACTGATCACTGGTCCTCGAGCCAGTCCTTCCACCGGTCACCGGCCTTGCACTGGTCACCGCTCCTTGCACCGGTCACGGGTCCTCGAGCTGGTCCTTGCACAAGTTACTGGTCCTTACACCAGTTACTAGCCCTCGCCCTGCTCCCCGCACTGGTCACTGGTCCTCAAGTCGGTCCTTGCACCGGTTACTGGTCCTCGCCTCGCTCCCCGCACAGGTCACTGGTCCTCGAGCTGGTCCTGCCACCGGTCACCGGTCTTTGCACTGGTCACCGCTCCTTGCACCAGTCACTGGTCCTCGCCCCACTCCTGGCACTGGGCACTGGTTCTCGAGCCGGTCCTTGCGCCAGTCACCGGTCCTTGCACGGGTTATTGGTCCTTGCCCCACTCCCTTCACCGGTCACTGGTCCTCGAGGTGGTCCTGCCACCGGTCACCGGTCCTTGCACTGGTCACCGGTCCTTGCACCGGTCACTGGTCCTCGAGTCGGTCCTTCCACCGGTCACCGGTCCTTGCTCTAGTCACCGGTCCTTGCACCGGCTACTGGTCCTCGCCCCACTCCCCGCACTGTTCACTGGTCCTCAAGCCGGTCCTTGCACCGGTCACTGGTCCTTGCACTGGTTACTGGCCCTCGCCCAGCTCCCCACGCCGGTCACTGGTCCTCGAGCCGGTCCTTGCTCTGGTCACCGGTCCTTGCACCGGTTACTGGTCCTCGCCCCGCTCCCCGCACCAGTCACTGGTCCTCAAGCCGGTCTTTACACCGGTCACCGGGCCTTTCACCGGTTACTGGCCCTCGCCCCGATCCCCGCACTGGTCACTGGTCCTCAAACCGGTCCTTGCACTGGTTATTGGCCCTCGCCCAGCTCCCCGCACCAGTCACTGGTCCTCGAGCCGGTCCTTGCACCGGTCACCGGTCCTTGCACCGGTTACTGGTCCTCGCCCCACTCCCCACACTGGTCACTGGTCCTCGAGCCTGTCCTTCCACTGGTCACCGGGCCTAGCACCGGTCACCGGTCCTTGCACCTGTCACCAGTCCTCGCCACGCTCCCCACACCGGTCACTGGTCCTCAAGCCGGTCCTTGCACAGGTCACTGGTCCTCGAGCCGGTCCTTGCACCGATCACCGGTCCTTGCACAGGTTACTGGTCCTCGCCCCGCTCCCCACACTGATCACTGGTTCTCAAGCTGATCTTTGTGCCGGTCACTGGTCCTTGCACCGGTTACTGGTCCTCGCCCCACTCCCAGCACTGGTCACTGGTCCTCAAGCCGGTCCTTGCACCAGTCACCGGTCCTTGCACTGGTTACTGGTCCTCGCCCCACTCCCTGCACTGGTCACTTGTCCTCAAGCTGGTCTTTGCACTGGTCACCAGTCTTTGCACCGGTTCCTAGCCCTCGCCCCTCTTCCCGCACCGGTCACTGGTCCTCAAAGGGGGAGGGGACAGGGGTGGGACGGCCCGAGAATCGAAACCGATGGGGCAGAGGCCGGAACGGCGACGTCACCAGCACCACCCCCAGCTGCTTTGGCTCGCTTTTGGTTTTGATACTACTACTAATAATAATGATGGCATTTATTAAGCGCTTACTATGTGCAACGCACTGTTCTAAGCGCTGGGGAGGTTACAAGGTGATCAGGTTGTCCCACGGGGGGGGGCTCAAAGTCTTCATCCCCATTTGACAGATGAGGTAACTGAGGCCCAGAGAATAACAATAATAATAATAATAATAATAATAATAATAATAATAATGGCATTTGTTAAGTGCTTACTACGTGCAACGCACTGTTCTAAGCGCTGGGGAGGTTACAAGGTGATCAGGTTGCCCCACGGGGGGCTCACAGTCAATCCCCATTTTACAGATGAGGTAACTGAGGTCCAGAGGAATAGTAATAATAATAAGAAGAAGAATGGCATTGATGAAGCGCTTACTATGCGCAAAGCACTGTTCTAAGCGCTGGGAAGTGAAGTGACTTGCCCAAAGTCACACAGCCGACAATGGAGAAGCAGCGTGGCTCAGTGGAAAGAGCCCGGGCTTTGGAGTCAGAGGTCGCCAGGAGCCCTGAGCTTCCTGTCATCTGTGGCACATTCCCTTCCCCAGTTCCCTCCTTCCCACCTCCTTCTTCCTCCACATCCTCTGTCCCAGCATCCTCCATCCCAGTATCCTTTTCCCCCGCTCCCTCTCCCACAGTGGCTCAGTGGAAATAGCCCGGGTTTTGGAGTCAGAGGTCGTGGGTTCAAATCCTGGCTCTGCCACTTGTCAGCTGGGTGACTTTGGGCAAGTCACTTCACTTCTCTGGGCCTCTGTTACCTCATCTGTAAAATGGGGCTTAAGACTGTGAGCCCCCCGTGGGACAACCTGATCACCTTGTAATCTCCCCAGCTCTTAGAACAGTGCTTTGCACATGGTAAGTGCTTAATAAATGCCATTATTATCATTAATTGGCAGAGTCAGGATTTGAACCCATGACCACTGACTCCAAAGCCCGGGCTCTGTCAATCAATCAATCAATCAATCAATCGTATTTATTGAGCGCTTACTATGTGCAGAGCACTGTACTAAGCGCTTGGGAAGTACAAATTGGCAACACATAGAGACAGTCCCTACCCAACAGTGGGCTCACAGTCTAAAAGTGGCTCTGTCCACTGAGCCACGCTGCTTCTCCTTTATGCTGCTTGCTACTTCTCTTTTATGCTACTTGTTAAGCGCTTTCTAGGTTCCAGGCCCCATAATAATAATAATAATAATAATAATAATAATAATAATAATAATAATAATAATAACAACAATAACATTTACTATGTGCAAAGCACTGTTCTAGGCACTGGGGAGGATACAAGGTGATCAGGTTGTCCCGCGTGGGGCTCACAGTCTTCACTCCCATTTTACAGATGAGGGAACTGAGGCCCAGAGAAGTGAAGCGACTTGCCCAGAATCACACAGCTGACAAGCAACGGAGCTGGGATTTGAACCCATGACGTGGCTCAGTGGAAAGAACACATGCTTTGGAGTCAGAGGCAATGGGTTCGAGTGCTGGTATTTGTTTTATAATGGCACTTATTAAGCACTTACTATGTGCAAAGCACTGTTCTAAGAGCTGGGGAGCTTACAGTGTGATCAGGTTGTCCCACGTGGGGCTCACGGTTTTAATCCCCATTTTCCAGATGAGGGAACTGAGGCACAGAGAAGTGAAGCGACTTGCCCAAAGTCACACAGCTGACAAGCGGCAGAGCCGGGATTAGAACCCATGACCTCTGACTCCCAAGCCCTGGCTCTTTCCACTGAGCTACGCTGCTTCTCTAGGGCAGAGGGAAGGAGTAGGGGTGATGGGGAGGGATGGAAGAGCAGAGGAAAAGGGGGGCTTAGTCTGGGAAGGCCTCCTGGAGGAGGTGAGTTCTCAGTAGGGCTTTGAGGGGGGAAAGTGTGCTAGTTGGGAGGATGTGAGGAGGGAGGGCATTCCTGGCCAGGGGTAGGACGTGGGCCGGGGGTCGACGGCGGGACAAGTGAGAATGAGGCACAGTGAGAAGGTTAGCAGGCAGAGGAGCGGAGGGTGCGGGCTGGGCTGGAGATGGAGAGAAGGGAGGTGAGGTAGGAGAGGGCGAGGTGATGGAGAGCTTGGAAATCAATAGTGAGGAGTTTTGTTTGATACACAGTTTGATAGGCAACCACTGGAGAATTTTGAGGAGGGGAGTGACGTGCCCAGAGCGTTTCAGTAGAAAGATAATCTAGGCAGCAGGGTGAAGTACGACTGAAGTGGGGAGAGACAGGAGGTTGGGAGATCAGAAGGGAGGCTGATGCAGTAATCCGGTCGAGATATGATGAGTGATTGTATTAATGAAGTAGCAGTTTGGTAGGAGCCCCACAGCACTTCTGTATATATCTGTCATTTATTTAATTATATTAATGTCTCTCTTCCCCTCTAGACTGTAAACTCGTTGCGGGCAGGGAATGTGTCTGTTTATTGTTGTACTGTACTCTCCCAAGTGCTTAGTACAGTGCTCTGCGCATCTGCGCATCAGGCAGAAACTCCTCACCCTCGGCTTCAAGGCTGTCCATCCCCTGGCCCCCTCCTACCTCACCTCCCTTCTCTCCTTCTCCAGCCCAGCCCGCACCCTCCGCTCCTCCACCGCTGATCTCCTCACCGTACCTCGCTCTCGCCTGTCCCGCCATCGACCCCCGGCCCACGTCATCCCCCGGGCCTGGAATGTCCCCAATCCCTCTGCCCATCCGCCAAGCTAGCTCCCTTCCTCCCTTCAAGGCCCTACTGAGAGCTCACCTCCTCCAGGAGGCCTTCCCAGACTGAGCCCCTTCCTTCCTCTCCCCCTCGTCTCCCTCTCCATCCCCCCATCTTACCTCCCTCCCTTCCCCACAGCACCTGTATATATGTATATATGTTTGTACATATTTTTTACTCTATTTATTTATTTATTTATTTAATTTATTTGTACATATCTATTCTATTTATTTTATTTTGTTAGTATGTTTGGTTTTGTTCTCTGTCTCCCCCTTTTAGACTGTGAGCCCACTGTTGGGTAGGGACTGTCTCTATATGTTGTCAATTTGTACTTCCCAAGCGCTTAGTACAGTGCTCTGCACATAGTAAGTGCTCAATAAATACGATTGATGATGATGATGATGATGATGCTCTGCATGCATATAACGATGGCATTTATTAAGCACTTACTACGTGCAAAGCACTGTTCTAAGCATATGATTGAATGAATGAACGAGAAAGACCACCATCCTCTTGGCTGGCTCAGCTGGGCCTAGCTTGGGAAGCCAACCCTTGGGGTTGTTGCAGAACAAACAAAGACAGAGAGAACAAACACACCTTGACGTGAGTTTATTGTGATATTTCCGATTGGTCGATAGAAACCTCCCTTTCCCTCCCTCCCCACTCCAGTTTGCCCCACCCAGTGTGGCCGCGGTATCCGAGGCAGGCACGTCCACCATTCCTGGGGGAGCCAGGGACGTGCCAACTCCCCAAGGTGCTCAGTCCCTATCCTTGGCCTCTCCTGGGTTCATGCCGGGAATCAGACGGGTGGTTGTTGGCACTTGGGCTAAGGTGATCCCAAGGTGGGGCAGGTTGGGGGGTAGAGGTCCTGGGCTGGAGGCTTAATGGGTGGGAGGAGGTCACCATGTCGCGAGGGACACCTGGGGCATTACTCATCCTCCCCACCCCACCCTGTGAGAGCTGAATTTCATTTCCTCTCACAAGAGCAGAGAATGCCAAGTCTATTTTCCAGGAAGTGAAAGCAAAAGGAGCAACCCTCGAAAAGTAAACACCCTGTGAGCGGCAAACGTATCTTCTGTCGGACTCTCCTGAGCGCTTAGTACAGTGCTTCACCCTCAGAAGGCGCTCTGTAAATACCATTGATGATGGAATGCCTCCCCCAGTCCTCCCCAAACAGGATTATTATCTCTCTGTGGGCAGCCCCCCTCCAAGGACCTATTTCTCCAGCTGCACAGGTTGAAAACCCCATTTCCTGTCTTACCCATGACATCATTTATTCATTCATTCAATCGTATTTATTGAGCGCTTACTGTGTGCACAGCACTATACTAAGCACTTGGGAAGTACAAATCGGCAACAAATGGAGGCGGTCCCTACCCAACAACAGGTTCACAGTCTAGAAGGGGGAGAATCACTGAGCTCCCACGGGTTTCACCGTGTCTGACATGTTATTGTTTCATCATCATATTCTTCTACCATTGATGCCTGCCCTCCCGTTCTGAATTCTGGTCATCATCATCATCATCATCAATCGTATTTATTGAGCGCTTACTGTGCGCAGAGCACTGTACTAAGCGCTTGGGAAGTACAAACTGGCAACATATAGAGACAGTCCCTACCCAACAGTGGGCTCACAGTCTAAAAGGCGGGGAGACAAAACCAAACATACTACAAAATAAAATAGAATAGATATGTACAAGTAAAATAAATAAATAAATAGAGCAACAAATACGCACAAACATATATACATATATATATATACAGGTGCTGTGGGGAAGGGAAGGAGGTAAGATGGGGGGGATGGAGAGGGGGACGAGGGGGAGAGGAAGGAAGGGGCTCAGTCTGGGAAGGCCTCCCGGAGGAGGTGAGCTCTCAGTAGGGCCTTGAAGGTAGGAAGAGAGCTAGCCTTTCCCCATTGGCTCCTATATCAGGATGTTGGGCTCCTTGGGGAAAGAGAATGGCCCTTTCGTTTCGGATTGATGGTTCCCCAATGCTCAGTCCGATGCTCGGCCCAAAGGAGATCTCCATCATCTGTTCTCTTTCTTAACCAAGATACGTATCCCCCACTAGTCTCTAAGCTCCTTATTGTCTTCTCCTAAGTGTTTATTTAATACAGTGCTCTGACCACAGTAAGCACTCAGTAAATACCACTGTTTGAATTGATGCCCCGTGGACTCTTTGCTAACTAAACTGACACAATACTTTTTATCTAGTACTTTTTTGGTGAATTTTAAAAATGCGAAATGTTTGATTTGAGTGGAGAGGGACGGTAGCTACTGGCTGTTCGCCAACGATTCTGAAGGGGAGCAGGAATTTCTTGCAGGGGGGTCTGATTGAGTGCTAAGTGCCAGGGGAAGACTGCTCCTATCAATATTCCCAAGCTAAGCCCTCCGTTCAGGCTTGGTCCGGGGCGTCATCAAGTCCGGTTGGGTCCAGCTGGGTCTGGGGTTGGCAATTTCTGTGACTGGTTTGTGCAAACAGAGGCTGTCGTGAGTCCGGCTGGCCGTTCCCAAGTGAACAGCTGTTGCCTCCTCCCTAGCCTTTCCCCAGCTCTCCACCGCTTTACGTTAACATCTGTTTTTCCCTCTAGACTGTAAGCCTGTTGAAGGTAGGGAATGTGTCTGTTTATTGCTATATTGTACTCGCCCAAGTGCTTAGTACAGTGAATAAAAATGTCTGAGAGCCAGGCAATTTTGGTTTTACTGGAGGTAAAAATTATTTCCAGTCACTGGAAACCCTGGCTCCCATTTCAGTGCCCTGCCCACAGTCGGTGTCCAGTCCAGAGCCCTGCCCATAGCAGGTGCCCAGTCCAGGACCCAGCTGACAGAAAGCATCCAGTCCAGCGCCAGCACTTGTTATCTCCCAGGGAATTGCTGGTAGGACAACCGCTGATAAACGATCCACAGTTAAGTTAAAGGTATCTAGGCAGACGAGAGCTTAGCAAAATCTCTGGAAAAAGACGGTCTGCCGAGAAACTATCTTAATCTGATTATTTGACAGGTTGCTTGGCATCGCGATCACCCCCGCCCAGCCCAAAGGTCTCCCAGATCACCTTAACAGTAGATTTCCAGGAGCAGCGAGGCAAGCCCTTCCCATGACATCTGCAAACACCATCAATTGTAGTCAACGTGGCTTAAGGGAAGGAATGCCAGGCTGGGAGTAGAGGGACCCAGGTTCTAGTTCCAGCTCTGCCCCCGGCCTGCTGTGTGACCGTGGGCAAGTCACAAAACCTCTCTGGGCCTCAGTTTCCTGATCTGTAAAATGGGGATAACATTCCTGCTCTCTCTCTTCCTCCCTTGAGGGACAGAGACTTTGTCTGGACAGATTATCCTGCTTCTACCCTAGTGCTTAGCACAGTACTTGGAATCTGGTAGGCGCTTACCACACGGCACAACTATCAACCTCACATCTGAGGGTTATCCAAGGGTAAAAACAAAGTCTCCCAGGTGGAGGGGTCATACACAAGTACCATCCCCACCTCGGCCACCAGCCCGAAGTTGAGCCCTGATCATCAGCAGGCCGGGAGGAATCGGTCGGGTTCCCCATCTTCCTCGGCCATGCTGGCGGGACCAGGACGGAGAGAGAAGGGGAGATGGAGGGCATGAGGTGGGATGCCGGACTCACAGGATGACACACTTCTTGGCTTCAGTGTACTTGATGACGAACTCCGGGTAAACCTGGTGTTTCTCAAAGACAGCGATGAGGGACGGAGTCGCCAGGCTGTCCATGCAGCTGTCATAGGCGCGGCTGGGGTCTCCGGACAATGGGAGCAAGCAGGCTAGCGGTGGCTGCCCCTGGGTGAAATTCCCAACCAGAACACGGGCCAGAAACATGACCTTGGCCTTGGGGCCTGATCCACAGGACTGGTGCGAATTGGTGGCATGCAGACTGAAGAGGCAGCTTGGGGAGGGAAGAGGGAAGAGGCTCAGGCAGGATGACCGCCTCGGGTCGAAGAGCAGAGGGGTTTGGATAGGATGGCCGCGAGGCGGAAAGCGACGACGTCTAGACAGTTTGACATCTTCCATGGGCCCTAGTGGAAGAGCTGTTCCTGTCTGGACTGCGGGCACCGAGGCCATGGATGTGGGCTGAATTGACATAAGGCAGGCGTATATGTGTGTGCCTGCCATATATGTATGTTTGTGGGTCTCTCTGTGTCCGTGTGTTGGGGAACATGACAGCCCTCACCTGGGATCTTTCCATGTGTGCAGCCTGCTATTCCTGGGAACACGGGTCCAAGCTAGGCTGTAAACACACATGCCCAAACCCAGTCTGGGACCCCTGCCCACCACTGAACCTGAGGGCCAGGGGCTGTCCCGAGAGGGAAGTCTTCATGGAGGCAAAGAGCCGTCCCCCCTGCCCCAGAAGACCCCCACAGGCCTTCCAGTCCATACTGAAGTCTGCAACCTGGATCGTTTTTCTTCAAAAAAATTCAGTCCATGTTTCCCCACATCTCAAGAACCTCCAGTGGTTACCCATCCCATCTCCGCATAATAATGATGGCATTTGTTAAGCGCTTACTATGTGCCAAGCACCGTTCTAAGCGCTGGGGGAGGGATACAAGGTAATCAGGTTGTCCCACCTGAGGCTCACAGTCTTAATCCCCATTTTCCAGATGAGGTAACTGAGGCCCAGAGAAGTGAAGTGACTTGCCCAAAGTCACACAGCTGATAAGTGGCAGGGCTGGGATTAGAACCCATGACCTCTGGCTCCCAAGCCCGGGCTCTTTTCACTGAGTCACGCTGCTTCATACAGAAACTCCTTACAGTCGGCTTTAAGGCACTCAGTCACTTTGTCCCCTCTTACTTCACCTCGCTGCTCTCCTACTCCAACCCAGCTCACAGACTTGGCTCCTCTGATCCCAAACTACTCACTGTATCTCCATCTCGTCTATCTCACTGCCGACCTCTTGCCCACATACTGGATCAGGCCTGGAATGCCCTCCCTCTTCATAGCCAACAGACAATTACTCTTTTGAAGGCACTTCTTTTCCAAGAGTTCTTCCCTGACCAAGCCCTTATTTCCTTTTCTCCAACTCCCTTCTATGTCGTCCTGACTTCCTCTTCAACCCCCATTCGCTCAGGTTCAAAGCTCTTGTGTGCATATCCATGATTTATTTATGTCTATTAATGTCCCCCCCTCTAGACTGTAAGCTCGATGTGGGCAGGGAAGTGTCTATTCTATTGTTACATCATACTCTCTCAAGCGCTTAGGACAGTGTTCTGCACACATTAAGTGCTCAATAAGTACAATCGATTGACTGATTCTCGGTTTATTCTGGCCCTGACTGGCCGCACCCCTGGGCGTTGGTCCTGGCGAGAGCTGGGAGGAAGGCTGGAAACCGGCTCTGAAGACAGAGAATCACCCAGGAAAGGGTCGGTAGTTGATTGTAAGTTCCTTATAGCTAAGAATTGTGTCTAACAACTCTTTAGCACTGTAGTCCAGTGCTCGGCACACCGTGAGTGCTCAATAAATACCAATCATTGATTGTTTGCCTTTTGGGTGTATTCAGGTTGGGAAAAGGTGACTCAAGCTCAACAGATACACCACTCACCCTCCGTGGGGACACACACATAAACATACACACCCACACACAGAGCCATACAGTCACGCACCCTCAATCCCCTACCCCGTCCCCACAAACCTCTGACACATCTGAGCGTGGGTGGCCAGCTGACTGTCCAGTCAAAATTCCCCTGGCAGATGTGGTTCACTTGGCTCGGCTCGGCCTTGTGAAATAAAAGCTTTTCCTCCACGTCCTTCCCGTTGTTCGCCGACTTCATCTGTTCTTCCTGATGAGACAGAGGCCTGTCTTTATTCCTAGATGCCCTTCTCCTCTCCGCTCCTAGCTCTCCATTTGGGCTCCCCCATGGACCCGTCCCGGCCAGAAGAGACCATGTGGGCTCAAGAGGTGGGAAGGGTAAGTGGGAAGGCCTGATCCGGGGCCAGCTGGAACCGAACTGAAATCTTAAGAACTCTGGATTGTGGGAGTGGAGGTTGGGGGTGGTCGTCTCTGTTGCTGAGGGCTAGACTGAAAAAAGCAGGGGGACCCAGAGTGGCTGGCCCCCTCTCCTGCCCCAAAACAGGAGGAGGGCAGGAGGGTGGTCAGAGGATAGCTGGCAGGAGGATGCAATCCACTGCTACCCTTGTGTCAGTTATAGTGTTGCGTTGTACTCCCCCAAGCACTTAGTACAGTGCTCTGCACACAGCAAGTGTTCAGTAAATATGATGGACTGATTGACCGATCGATTACCCACTCGCACTACCGACGACCGAGGGGATTTTCCGCAGGTTTTCCGCCCGGCCGGGGTCACTGACTTCTGGAAAGCGCTCCAGAGGGATCGGTTCTGGTTCCTCTGAGCGCTGAGGATGGTGAAATCTGCCATCGTGGGCAGGAAAGTGTCCTTGACCAGGCTGTACTCACTGGACGTGGCTTTGACGGTCACCAGCTGGAAGCCCGGAGATAAGAGTGGCCGCTCGGAGCCCAGCCCAACTGGAAGGTCATATGATGCAGGTTCATCTGCGTCATCTCTACGGAGAGAGGACAGAGAGCGGGGTCAGAGGGTGGCCTAAAAGTACCCTCATCACTCCTGTACCCCCAGGATTATGGTTTTGAGGGTGTCAGGCAGTGCTCGGGGTTGGGGGGCTATCCCACTGTTTCACCATCCCAGGAGGCGGCCCCTCTCCAATACCCTCTGCCTCTCCATCCTGTGCTCGAGGGCAGGCCGGGGGTCTTCCACCTGGTCCAGCCCAAAGGGATGGAGGGGTGGGGGAATGTAGTGAGCGTTGGGTTTTCTCCGGGCTTACCTACAGCCAGGGGGCTGGAGGGCGGCGGATTAGCCGGCTCCACAGTGTCTTCTCCAAGCCTGACCTCTGACCCTGTCCTCCTCACAACTGGGGCACTTGCAAGTGATGGGCTGACCAGCTTCAGAGGGTTTTCTTCTCTCAGCCTGACCTCTGAACTCATCTTTCTCCTAGTCAGGGCACTGGTGGATGATGAATTGTCCTCCACCTTGACCTCTGGGATTTGAACCCATGACGTGGCTCAGTGGAAAGAGCACATGCTTTGGAGTCAGAGGCAATGGGTTCGAGTCCTGGTATTTGTTTTATAATGGCATTTATTAAGCACTTACTATGTGCAAAGCACTGTTCTAAGCGCTGGGGAGCTTACAATGTGATCAGGTTGTCCCACGTGGGGCTCGCGGTTTTAATCCCCATTTTCCAGATGAGGGAACTGAGGCCCAGAGAAGTGAAATGACTTGCCCAAAGTCGCACAGCTGACAATTGGCGGAGCCGGGATTTGAACCCCTGACCTCTGACTCCAAAGCCCGGGCTCTTTCCACTGAGCCACGCTGCTTCCCCGCACATAATAAGCACTCAACAATTACCACAATTATGATTATTATTATTAATTATGTGCCGGCCTATCTTGGGGAAGCAAGGTTGCGGCGCAAGTTCTCAGCTGGTGGTCTACTTGTTCCAACCTCAGAAGGAATACTTCCTCTCCAGCTTCCTCAGAGAGAAGAATCAACAGGCCGTACCCTCTCACCCTCCCTCCCTTCCTTCCGAGAACAGGCCCTTGACTTTGCTGGAAAATCAGATTTCAAACAACAATCAGCTGAAACCCATCCCAGACTGAGCCCCCTCCATTCCCCACGCCTTACCTCCTTCCCTTCCCCACAGCACCTGTATATATGTATATATGTTTGTGTGGATTTATTACTCTATTTACTTATTTTACTTGTACATATTCTATTTTATTTTTTAATTTTTTTGTTTTTTTTTTGAATAGCGTTTATTAAGAGCTTATTATGTGCAACGCACTGTTCTAAGCACTGGGGAGGTTACAAGGTGATCAGGTTGTCCCTCGTGGGGCTCACAGTCTTAATCCCCATTTTACAGATGAGGTCACTGAGGCCCAGAGAAGTGAAGTGAGTTGCCCAAAGTCACACAGCTGACAAGTGGCGGAGCTGGGATTTGAACCCATGACCTCTGACTCCAAAGCCCGGGCTCTTTTCACTGAGCCATGCTGCTTCTCCTGTTTCTGTCTCCCCCTTCTAGACTGCGAGCCCACTGTTGGGTAGGGACCGTCTCTCGATGTTGCCAACTTGGATTTCCCAAGCGCTTAGTCCAGTGCTCGGCACACAGTAAGTGCTCAATAAATACGACTGAATGAATGAATGAAATTCTGTGAAGGTCGTGTGGGGGGAAGGAGGGAGAGCTGGAGAACGGGGGAGCGGGCAGCGCCTGGTGGCTGAGTCCCGATCCCGGTTTATCTTGATGCGGGTTTAGACGAGATGCGGGGTCGGTCCCGCTTCAGATTTTGTGGAGTTTCCGATTAGGTCCCGATCCGTATCCCGGTCCTTGGCAGAGAGCTCTCATCGTGGCCGTGGGCACGAAGGTGGGGAACGCGGGGAGCCTCGGAGGACTCAGTAGGCTGGGGCTACAGGCCTCCATCTGGGTGGGGGAGAGACAGAGAGAGATAGAAAGGCACAAAGAGAGAGAACACGTGCAATCAATCAATCAATCAATCAATCAATCGTATTTACTGAGCGCTTACTATGTGCAGAGCACTGTACTAAGCGCTTGGGAAGTACAAATTGGCAACATATAGAGACAGTCCCTACCCAACAGTGGGCTCACAGTCTAAAAGGGGGAGACAGAGAACAAAACCAAACATACTAACAAAATAAAATAAATAGAATAGATATGTACAAATAAAATAAATAAATAAATAAATAGAGTAATAAATATGTACAAACATATATACATATATATATATATATATATGTATATATGTTCAGAGTCAGAGGCTTCTGGAACTTGAGGTGTCCACCCAGCAGCACACGGATACTAACTGGGACTGGGCCACTAACTGTGGCACTCGGCTCCCGAGCCTGGGAAGGGAAACTGTGGCCCCTTGAACCCTTCAGACAGCCAGGACTGGGCCTAGGGAAGCATTCATTCATTCAATCGTATTTATTGAGCGCTTACTGTGTGCCGAGCACTGTACTAAGCGCTAGGGAAGTCCAAGTTGGCAACATCTAGAGACGGTCCCTGCCCCACAGTGGGCTCACAGTCTTGAAGAGGGAGACAGAGAACAAAACAAAACCTATTAACAAAACAGTATGGCCTAGCAGCTAGAGCTTGGGCCTGGGATTCAGAAGGACCTGGGTTCTAATCCCTCCTCCAAAACTTTTCTGCTGTGTGACCTTGGACAAGTCACTTCACTTCTCTGGGTCTCAATTACCTCGTCTGTAAAATGGGAATTGAGAATGTGAGCCCCATGTGGGACAAGGAAGATGTCTGACCTTTATCTACCTTGGCACTTAGAACAGTGCTTGACATATAATAATAATAATAATAATAATGGCATTTATTAAGTGCTTACTATGTACAAAGCATTGTTCTAAGTGCTGGGGAGGGTACAAGGTGATCAGGTTGTCCCACGGGGGGCTCACAGTCTTAATCCCCATTTTGCAGAGGAGGTAACTGAGGCCCAGAGAAGTGAAGTGACTTGCCCAAAGTCACACAGCTGACAGTTGGCGGAGCCGGGATTTGAACTCCTGACATCTGACTCCAAAGCCCGGGCTCTTTCTACTGAGCCACGCTGCTTCCGTTAATAAGTGCTTAACAAATACCACCATCATTATTATCATCCTTCCACATTTCCTGGCAGGGTAGATGTCTGATAGCTGAATAATAATAATAATAATAGTAATAATAATAATAATAATAATAATAATGGCATTTGTTAAGAGCTTACTATGTGCCAAGCACTGTTCTAAGCGCTGGGGGGGGATACAAGGTGACCAGGTTGTCCCTCGTGGGGCTCACAGTCAATCCCCATTTAAAAGATGAGGTAACTGAGGCTCAGAGAAGTGAAGTGACTTGCCCAAAGTCACACAGCAGACATGTGGCGGAGCCAGGATTCGAACCCATGACCCCTGACTCCAAAGCCCATGCTCTAGTCACTTGAGGGCAACGACTGTGGATTTGGTTTCTACCAAATTCCCCCAAGCACTTAGTACAGTGCTAGGCACTTGGTTGGTGCTCAGCAAACACCACCGATTATGTGTTCACTTTAAGCGCTACTCATATTTATACCCTTTGTCTCCCTCCTATACATCATCATCATCAATCGTATTTATTGAGCGCTTACTATGTGCAGAGCACTGTACTAAGCGCTTGGGAAGTACAAATTGGCAACATATAGAGACAGTCCCTACCCAACAGTGGGCTCACAGTCTAAAAGGGGGGAGACAGAGAACAAAACCAAACATACTAACAAAATAAAATAAATAGAATAGATATGTACAAGTAAAATAAATAATAAATAAATAGAGTAATAAATATGTACAAACATATATACATATATACAGGTGCTGTGGGGAAGGGAAGGAGGTAAGATGGGGGGGATGGAGAGGGGGACGAAGGGGAGAGGAAGGAGGGGGCTGAGTTATTGCAGTGTTTTTCCCCTAATAGATTGTAAACTCCCCAGAGGCAAGGATCGTGCCGAACATACTCTCCCAGGCGCTCAGTACAGTGCTCTGCTCATAGTGAAGTGCTCAATAAATACCACCGTGACATGGCCTAGTGGAAATTTCATGGGACTGGGAGTGAAGATACCCAGATTCTGGTCCTGGGCGCACCACTTGCCTGCTGTGGGTGACCTGGAGTCTCAACTTCTCTGGACCTCAGTTTCTTCATCTGTAAAACAGGGATAAAATACCTGTCTTCCCTCCCTCATAGACTGGGAGCCCCAAGTGGGACAGAGACTCTATCTAATCTGACTGATTATCTTGCAAATACTTCACTGTTTAGCACAGCGCTTGGCACATAAAAAGCACGCAATAGAGAACATCGTTATTATAGCTATCGATTCTGTTGACCATCCCCAGGTATTAAATAAAGTTCCCAACACTCAGAAGAGTGTAGCTCAGTGGAAAGAGCCCGGGCTTTGGAGTCAGAGGTCATGGGTTCAAATCCCGCCTCCGCCAATTGTCAGCTGTGTGACTTTGGGCAAGTCACTTGACTTGTCTGGGCCTCAGTTACCTCATCTGCAAAATGGGGATGAAGACTATGAGCCCCCCGTGGGACAACCTAATCACCTTGTAACCTCCCCAGAGCTTAGAACAGTGCTTTGCACATAGTAAGCGCTTAATAAATGCCATCATTATTATTATTATTATTAAGGCACTCAGTAAATACCACACCGATGATGCATCTCCTCTAATAACTCACCGACCCACCCTCATTCTCTCCAGACCCCCCTCTAAGGTCATCTTAGTCCTATAAAGAAGTAGCATGGCCCAGTGGAAAGATCACGGGCCTGGGTTCTAATCCCGGCTCTAACATTTACCTGCTGCGTTACCTTGGACAAGTCGCTGAACTTCCCCGGGCCTCATTTCTCTCATCTGTAAAATGGGGGTGCAATACCTGTCCTCCCTCCTACTTAGAGTGTAAACCCCATGTGGGACAAGGACGGTGTCTGACCAGATCATCTTGGAATTATGATTTATATAATCATTATCATCATCATCATCATCAATCGTATTTATTGAGCGCTTACTGTGTGCAGAGCACTGTACTAAGCGCTTGGGAAGTACAAATTGGCAACAATTTGATTATGACTTGAAAATGATAACAATTTGATTATGATTTATATAATCATTACAATCGTTATGAATTACGATAATAATTCCTGCTCTCAGCACGGTGCTTGGCACAGAGTAAGTGCTTTACAAATACCGCAGTTATTATTAGTCCAGCCCAAGCCCTGAGAGAAGCAGCGTGGCCTAGTGGAAAGACACTGAGCCGGGAGTCAGGGGATCTGGATTCTAATCCCGGCTCTGCCGCTCGTCTGTTGTGTGGACCTCGGGCCAGTCACTTAACCTCTCAGTGCCTCAGTTACCTCATCTGTAAAATGGGGATTAAATCCCACTCCCGCCTATCTAGACTGAGGCCCTATGTGGGACAGGGACTGTGTCCAAACTGATTAGCTAAACCAGCGCTTAGAAGAGTGCTTGGCACATAGTAAGCGCTTAACGAATACCACAGTCGTTATTATTATCGTCCCCCTCCGGCCCTTTGACCCCGAGATCTGGATCTGCAACAGGCCCAGGAAAGGGGTCTCGGGGCCCGGCGGGCTCTCACCTGAGCCCCCCATCTCCACCACGTGCCCCCCGGCTTCCCCGAGCGCGGCGCGCCGGGGTTTCCAGGGCTCCAGGCCGGCCAGCAGCGTCATGAAGTCCACCACGGTGTCGATGTGCTGCTTCTGGGGGGCCACGTCCTTGAGGACGCTGAGGGCGCTCAGCCGGCCGAAGGAGACGAGCTCGGAGATGTTGGCGTGGAGGAAGAGGAGGATCAGGTTGAGGTCGTTGACGGGGCAGCCCAGCATCTTCCTGCTGAGGAGGTCGAAGGCCGGGAGCATCTCGTAGATGGCCAGGAGACGCTGGTCCCACCGGCACAGCCGCGCCAGGTTGTACCCGATCACGGGGGCCAGAAGGGCGTACGCCACCGCCAAGGACACGCTGACCGCCTGGAAGACGGACTGGGCGGTCAGGCGGCAGGGGATGGAAGCGGGGGACGTGGGCCTCGCCCCTCAGCAGCCCCTCCTTGACGGAGCAGCCGAACTCCTCCTGGAAGAAGATGTCCAGGTGGAAGGAAGCCAGGTAGAGGCAGGCCGCGGCGCCGAACAGCAGCAGCAGGGAGTTTCGGAGCAGGTGAGCGGCCACCAGAGAGTGGGAGCGCTGCTTGCAGGCCAGATACCTTTCCAGGAGGGGATACTCAAAATACCGCTCTCCGCGAGCCCTGCGGGGAGAGCGGACCCTCAGAGCCGCCCACTGACCGCTCCCCGGGAACCCACTGCTCCTCTTGGGCGGTGGGGGAAACTGGGGGCGTTAGGGAGGGCGAGATTCACTCCCTGGTCTTGGTCAGTCGGTCAATCAGTCGGTAATAATTAAGAATAATAATGCTATTTGTTAAGCGCTTGCTTGGAGAAGCAGTGTGGTTCAGTGGAAATAATAATAATAATGGCATTTATTAAGCGCTTCCTATGTGCAAAGCCCTGTTCTAAGCGCTGGAGAGGTTACAAGGTGATCAGGTTGTCCCACGTGGGACTCACAGTCTAAATCCCCATTTTACAGATGAGGGAAGTGAGGCACAGAGAAGTTAAGTGACTTGCACAAAGTCACCCAGCTGACAAGTGGCAGAGCTGGGATTTGAACCCACGACCTCTGACTCCAAAGCCCGGGCTCTTTCCACTGAGCCATGCTACCCGGGCTTTGGAGTCAGAGGTCAGGGGTTCAAATCCCTGCTCTGCCAATTGTCAGCTGTGTGACTGTGGGCAAGTCACTTCACTTCTCTGGGCCTCAGTTACCTCATCTGTAAAGTGGGGATTAAGACTGTGAGCCCCACATGGGACAACCTGTCACCTTGTATCCTCCCCAGTGCTTAGAACAGTGCTTTGCACATAGTAAGTGCTTAATAATAGTAATAATAATAATGATGGCGTTTATTAAGCGCTTACTATGTGCAAAGCCCTGTTCTAAACGCTGGAGAGGTTACAAGGTGATCAGATTGTCCCACGTGGGGCTCACGGTCTAAATCCCCATTTTACAGATGAGGGAACTGAGGCACAGAGAAGTTAAGTGACTTGCCCAAAGTCACACAGCTGACAAGTGGCAGAGCTGGGATTTGAACCCATCACCTCTGACTCCAAAGCCCAGGCTCTTTCCACTGAGCCATGCTACCCGAGCTTTGGAGTCAGAGGTCAGGGGTTCAAATCCCTGCTCCGCCAATTGTCGGCTGTGTGACTGTGGGCAAGTCACTTCACGTCTCTGGGCCTCAGTTACCTCATCTGTAAAGTGGGGATTAAGACTGTGAGCCCCACGTGGGACAACCTGTCACCTTGTATCCTCCCCAGTGCTTAGAACAGTGCTTTGCACATAGTAAGTGCTTAATAATAATAACGACATTTTTTAAGCTCTTACTATGTGCAAAGCACTGTTCTAAGCGCTGGGGAGTTTACAAGGTGATTAGGTTGTACCACGTGGGGTTCACAGTCTTAATCCCCATTTTACAGATGAGGTAACTGAGGCACAGAGAAGTTAAGTGACTTGCCCAAAGTCACACAGCTGAAAAGTGGCGGAGCTGGGATTTGAACTGATGACCTCTGACTCCAAAGTCCGTGCTCTTTCCACTGAGCCACGGGCTTAATAAATGACATTATTATTATTATTATTATTATTATTATTATTATTATTATTATTATTATTATTATTATTATTATTACGTTCCAAGCTCTGTTCTAAGCCCTATGTGCTGAGCTCTGTTCTAAGCCCTGGAGTAGATACAGTATTCATTCATGGATGGACGCGGTCCCTTTTCCACACGGGGCTCACAGTATTAGTCCCCATTTTAGAGATGAGGTAACTGAGAAGAGAAGCGACCTGCCCGAAGTCACACAGCAGACTAGTGGCAGAGTCAGGATTAGAACCCAGGTCCTTTTGAATCCCAGGCCCGGGCTCTATATTAGGTCATGGTGCTTCCCCCAACCTCAACAGATACTTCCATCTGAGCACCTGTCTTCAGATTCTCCCGTCTCACCAGGTCTGAAAGGACATGGGGGGTGTCCCAGCTCCCTCTCCACATTTTTATTTTATTTTGTTAATATGTTTTGTTTTGTTGTCTGTCTCCCCCTTCTAGACTGTGAGCCCGCTGTTGGGTAGGGACCGTCTCTATATGTTGCCAACTTGGACTTCCCAAGCGCTTAGTGCAGTGCTCTGCACACAGTAAGCGCTCAATAAATATGACTGAATGAATGAATGGTACAAGATAGGCCTGCTTGGAGTCCCCTGCCCACGTCAGGAGAAGCAGTGTGGCTCAGTGGAATGAGCCAGGGCTTGGGAGTCAGAGGTCCTGGGTTCAAATCCCAGCTCCGCCAGTTGTCAGCTGGGTGACTTTGGGGAAGTCACTTCACTTCTCTGGGCCTCAGTTACCTCATCTGTAAAATGGGGATTAAGACTGTGAGCTCCACGTGGGGCAACCTGTCACCTTGTATCCTCCTCAGCGCTTAGAACAGTGCTTTGCACATAGTAAGCACTTAAATGCCATCATCATTATTATTATTATTATTAAGGCAATGAGCCAGTCTTTCCAGGCCAGTGGTCATTCATTCATTCATTCAATTGTATTTATTGAGCGCTTACTGTGTGCAGAGCACTGTACTAAGCGCTTGGGAAGTACAAGTTGGCAACATATAGAGACGGTCCCTACCCAACAGCGGGCTCACAGTCTATCCCCACGGGGGCTAGAGAAGCAGCATAAAATAGTGGAGAGAGCCTGGGGGTGGGAATCAGAAGGTCATGGATCCTAATCCCGGCTTCACCACTTGTCTGCTGTGTGGCCTTGAGCAAGTCGCTTCACTTCTCCGGGCCTCAGTTACCTCAACTGCAAAATGGGAATTGAGACTGTGGGACAGGGACCGTGTCCAACCCGATTTGCTTGAATCCGCCCCAGCACTTAGAACAGTGCCTGGCACATAGTAAGCGCTTAACAAGAACCATTATTGTTATTATTATTATTAATAAGGTGGACCGAGTAATGGAGACGAACAAGAACCATTATTGTTATTATTATTATTATTAATAAGGTGGACCGAGTAATGGAGACGAAAGATGCCGGGACAATTGTGATTCAGGATCCAGCCCCCCACCCCGTTTTCCTTTGTCCTGGACGTGGCTGAGGGCGAGCGCTCACCTGTCCAGCTCATCCCAGAAGGCGTAGGGGTCGGGGCTCTTCTGGCGGATCTTGACCAAGTGCTGTACCAGCCGGATGGAGCGGTTGTAGGACTTGTCCAGCTCGCTGATGATGAACAGGAGGTCGGAGCTGAGGGCCGGGGCGGCCGCGAATCTCCAGAGCAGGCCGGGCAGGTACATCACCAGGGCCAGGGCCAGGAGAGAGTATGGGAGAGCCTGGAGGAGGGCGGAGAGGTAGGGTGGGGGGGTCTGGGCCTGGCGTTGGGCATAGAGGAATATGGGGAGGGGGCCTAGGAGACGGGACATTGGACGAAGCAGGGCATAGAAGAGAGTGGATCCTCTAAACCTTCTAATGCTAACCTTCTCACTGTACCCTGATCTCACCTCTTTCAGCACCCACCCCGGCCCATGTCCTTCCTCTGGCCTGGCCCCTCCTCCTATCTGATAGACAATGCCTCCCCCCCTCATTAATAATAATAATGGCATTTATTAAGCGCTTATTATGTGCAAAGCACTGTTCTAAGCGCTGGGGAGGTTCCAAGGTGATCAGGTTGTCCCCCGGGGGGCTCACAGTCTTCGTCCCCATTTTACAGATGAGGTAACTGAGGCCCAGAGAAGTTAAATGACTTGCCCAAAGTCACACAGCTGACAATTGGCAAAGTCGGGATTTGAACCCATGACCTCTGACTCCAAAGCCCATGCTCTTTCCACTGAGGCCCATCTAAGGCCCATCTCCTCCAAGAGGCCTTCCCTGACTAAGCCCTCCTTTCCTCTTCTCCCACTCCCTTCGGCGTCATCCTGTCTTCCTCCCTTTATTCATTCCCTCCTCCCAGCCCCACAGCACTTATGTCCATATCTGCAATTTTATTTATTTATATTAATGTCTGTCCCTCTAGACTGTAAGGTCATTGTGGGCAGGAATGTGTCTGTTTATTGTTATATTAAACTCTCCTGAGTGCTTAGTACAGTGCCCTGCACACGGTAAGCACGCAATAAATGTGACTGAATGAATGAAAGGGTTTGGAGAGGCAAGACCTGGGAGCGCAGAACGGCGCTACTTGTCTGCAGTGTGACCTTGGGCAAGTCACCTCTCTTCTCTGGGCCTCAGTTACCTCATCTTTAGAATGGGGATAGAAACGGTGAGCCCCACATGGGCCAGGGATGGTGTCCAACCCAATTTGCTTGTTTCCACCCCGGCGCTTAGTACGGTGCCTGGCACATAGTAAGCACTTAACAAATGCCACAATCATGATAATGATGATGATGATGGAAGGGCCTGAGGGTGGGGTATGGGAATTCATTCATTCATTCATTCATTCAATCGTATTTCTTGAGCGCTTACTGTGTGCAGAGCACTGTACTAAGCGCTTGGGAAGTACAAGTTGGCAACATATAGAGACAGTCCCTACCCAACAGCAGTCTAGAAATGGGGTGAGCCTTGAAGAGGGCGGGGACTGGGGGTGGGGGGTGGTGGTGGAAGGTGGAGGCCGGACCCTCCCTCTCGAGTCGTGGAGCCCGCTGCCCGAATGGGCTTTTTATAGTCGTGTGGGTGGCCCCATTGTGGGCGAGGAATGTGTCGTTTATTGTTAGATTGTACTCTCCCAAGCGCTCAGTACAGTGTTCCACCCACTCTCAATAAATATGATGGAATGAATGAATAGACCCCTTCGGCTGGCGAGAGGAGGAGCAGAGCGGGCAGAGCCGGGGTGACCCGAGGGGGCCGGGCAGGACTTGGAGGTGGGGGGACAGGGGCCGGGGGCTCCCAGACTCGGGCCCCTCCCCCTCCACCCACCGACGCCCTCCCAGATCTGCCCAACCCAATCTTCCCTCCCACCTCTTCCCGGCACCGTGGCATAGCCTGGCGGAGTGGATAATAATTATGGTATTTGATAAGTGCTTACTGTATGCCAAGCGCTGGGGTAGATAGAAGGTAAACAGGTTAAACACAGACCATATCCCACCTGGGGCTCGCAGTCTTAATCCCCATTTTACAGACAAGGTAACTGAGACCCAGAGAAGTGAAGTGACTTACCCAAGGTCACACGGAAGACAAGTTGTGGAGCCAGGATTAGAACCCAGGTCCTTCCGACTCCCAGGGCCATGCTCTACCCACTAGGCCACACTAATTCTCTAGATAGAGCACGAGCCTGGAAGTCAGAAGGTCATGGGTTCTAATCCCCGCTCCGCCACTCATCTGCCATGTGATCTTGGGCAAGTCATTTCTCTTCCTCTACCTCATCTGTAAAACGGGGTTTGAGACTGTGAGCTCCACATGGGACACACACGGATTTGCTTGTAACCACCTCAGCGCTTAGTACAGTGCCTGGCACATAGTAAGCACTTAACAAAATGCCATTATTATTATGATTATTATGATTATTATTACCTTGTGAGCCCAGAGCGATTTCGTCTTGTGGTTTCCGGCCGCGTCCCACTCGTGGTGAACCAAGGAATCCCAGCAGGCGCCGTCCACGTAGCTGGCCTGCCGCACGCTGAAATTCCCCGGCGAGAAGCAGTTGATCTGAGACCCTGAAATGGGACAGGGGTGGGGGGCGACAGGTCTTGCCATCTCTTCCACCCCGCAACCCCCTACGCCCACATCTTTGGCTGCTGCTTCCCCAGTCCTTTCTCCACTCTCTGTGTTTCATAGAAGGAGAAACTAAAGTTTGAAATTGGGCAGGAAGCTAGGTTCAGAATCAGGAAAGAAACTAGACTAGGGATGGGCAGAGAGGATGGGGGGGAAGAGAAACTGGGGGTACAGAGAGGCCGGGGATGCAGAGAGGTGGGCGTTGCAGGGAGAGGGTCTCAGTGGGTCGGGATTGCAGCGGAACCTGGGATGCAGAGAGTCCAGGGAGCAGAGACCCAGATTCCCAGAAAACCCTGACTCAGCCCAGCCCCAGGAGCCCAACGATGTCCTTGGGGGACCCCTACCCCTCCATCCAACCATGATGCACGGAAGACCGGGGACTCACCGGCAGAGAGCTCCTGGGCAAAGGTCAGGGACACCAGAAGGAGCGGGACCCCGACGGCCACAAACTTGACCATCCGGTCCATGGGTAACTCCAGGTGCAGGCCTTTCAGCCGGGGGCCCCTCTGGTCAGGCAGCAGGGCGTCCGAGAGCATGGACTCGGCGGCGGTGCGGGCCAGCGACATGGTGCCGGCTGGGGCTGGCCGGCAAGGAGGCCGGAGCTGGGGTCGGACCCGAGGGTCTGCAGAGCTGGAGCCCACCCTGGCACCGTCTGTCCCGCCCGGGAGCCAAGGGGCCTGTAAATAACCGGCTGGAGGCGAGCCGCAAAATTAGAGGGAGGGTCCCGTGGCTTTAAACTGCCCTCTCATTTGTGATGTATTTTCAGCAGGCTGTGGGGAGGGTTGGGGAGGGGTCCAGGGGCCCCTTTGTTTCCAAGGGGCAGCTTGAGAATGTCAGCCAAATGAATTTATTGAAGGCTTACCCGTACAGACCACTGTACTAAGGGCTTGGAAGAGTACAATATAACAATATACCAGACACATTCCCTGCCCACACTGAACTTACAGTCTAGAAGATCTGGGGCCCTAAGCCCACTCCGGCGGGGAGGTCATGGGGAGGGGTCACCCAGCCCAGCCGGGGAAGGACACCACAGTGAAGCAAGACGTGAGTTTTGGCTGGGGTTCGGTGTTGTGGCTTAGGCTTGGGGGGCCGGGAATGAGAAAGAGGAATTTGACGACCCCAACTCCGCCCCCTCCCTCCACCCCTGAGGTGGGCCCAGCCCCTGTCAATGACAATAATCATAATTGTGGTATTTGTTAAAGGTTCACTGTGTACCAGACTCTCTACTGTAAAGCACTAAATGGATGCGAGCAAATCGGTTGGATATAGTCCCTGTCCCAGGTGAAGCTCACAATCTCAATCCCTATTTGACAGGTGAGGGAACTGAGGCCCTAGGTCACACAGCAGACAAGTGGCAGAGCCAGGATTAGAACACAGGACTTTCTAACTTCCAGGCCCGTGCTCTATCCGCGATGCCACACTGCTACAGAGCAGGCTAGCTGGAAGTGGGTGAGATGTTTAGACTTTTAGACTTTTAGACTGTGAGCCCACTCTTTTAGACTGTGAGCCCACTGTTGGGTAGGGACTGTCTCTATATGTTGCCAACTTGTACTTCCCAAGCGCTTAGTACAGTGCTCTGCATACAGTAAGCACTCAATAAATACGATTGATGATGATGTTATTCAGGCATTCCCAGACTAGCCCTTGGATTACGCAGAACCGCTGTGGGGCCAGAACAGGCCATCGGGGACTGGTAATGGAGTCCCTTTTAAAATCCCTTCTAAAATTCCCCCTTTTAGACTGTGAGCCCACTGTTGGGTAGGGACTGCCTCTATATGTTGCCAACTTGGACTTCCCAAGCGCTTAGTACAGTGCTCTGCACACAGTAAGCGCTCAATAAATGCGATTGATTGATTGATTAATGGATGTCAGTCGCCAGATCGGACTCGGCTCTTGTCCCACCTGGGGTTCAGAATTTAAGGGGCAGGGAGGGGGGCTTGTCCCCATATTCTAGGTGAGGCAATTTAGTCCAAGAAAGGCTAGGGAACTTGTCTTAGGTCACTCAGCACAGCCTGGGACACGATGGGGAGGGTCTTCCTGTCCCGGAACCTGCTTAAGGTCCCATTTACTCCCTTCCCAGCCAGGAAGTTCCCCACCCCCTCCCCAGGCAGTTTTGACAGGGAGATTGTCTGGGGAAGAGTCTGGAGCAGAGCTGAAGAACCACTCAGGAATGGCTGCTTGAGGGGAATAATAATAATAATTGTGACATTTGTTAAGCGCTTATTATGTGCCAGGTACTGTACTAAGCACTGGGGTGGATATAATTAAATCAGGTTGGACACAGTCCCTGTCCCACATGGGGCTCATAGTCTTAATCCCCATTTTACAGACGAGGTAACGGAGGCACAGAGAAGTTAAGTGGCTTGCCCAAGTCCACACAGGAGACAGTGGCGGAGCCGGGGTTAGAACCCATGACCTTCTGATTCCTACGCCTATGCTTTATCCACTACACCATGCTGATTCGGCTCCCTCATCTTCATCATCAAGCGTATTTATTGAGCGCTTACTGTGTGCAGAGCACTGTACTAAGCGCTTGGGAAGTACAAGTTGGCAACATATAAAGACAGTCCCTACCCAACAGTGGGCTCACTGTCTAAAAGTCCACCTCTCCCGAGGAGAGGTGGAGCAGAGGGGGTGTTCGGCACAAGCCCAGTCTGACTCCTTTATCCCATCTCTCCTAGTAGCCTTGATATTTATTGAGCACTTACGGAGTGGAATGCACTGCACTAAGCGCTTGGGAAAGTCCATTAGAAGTTGAAGACATGATCCGGCCCACAAGGAGCTTCCACTCTAACTTGGGGGGGAGAGGAACATTATCATACTTACAAGCGGTGGGTCTAACGGGGCATCCTGTCCCTAAACTGCTGTAACTCCCAGCTCACGGGAGGCTTCCATCTAGACACGGCTCCCGAAACGTACACGAGGGCTACGTGACTCTCTCTTCAGATCAGAAAAGCAGCATGGTGTTTTGGAGACAGCACAGGCCTAGGAGTCATGGGTTCTAATCCCGGCTCTGCCATCTGTCTGCTGTGTGACCTTAGGCAAGTAACTTAAACTTCTCTGGTCCCCTCAGTTACCTTGTGTAAAACGGGGACCGAGATGATGAGCCCCACATGGGACAGGGACTGTGTCCAACTGGATTTGCTTGTAACCACCCCAGCGCTTAGAAGAGTGACTGGCACATAGTAATCGCTTAACAAATACTATGTGCAAAGCACAGTTCTAAGCGCTGGGAAGGTTACAAGGGGCAAGCGGGTCGGAGCAGGCCAGCGGGGCTGGGGAAAAAGACATCCCCCCCACTTTACCTCCTTCCCCTCCCCACAGCACCTGTATATGTGTATATATGTTTGTACATATTTATTACTCTATTTATTTATTTATTTTATTTGTACATATTTATTCTATTTATTTTGTTTTGTTAATATGTTTTCTTTTGTTTTCTGTCTCCCCTTCTAGACTGTGAGCCCACTGTTGGGTAGGGACTGTCTCTATGTGTTGCCAACTTGTACTTCCCAAGTGCTTAGTACAGTGCTCTGCACACAGTAAGTGCTCAATAAATACGATTGAATAAATGAATTAAATACTATTGTTATTATTATTATTATTATTATTATTATTATTATTATTATCAGACAGGTTTTCTCCCCAGGATTTTCAGCAAGCTGACTTTCACCTCCCGGTTCCTCAGACTGTAGATCAAGGGGTTCAGCATGGGGATCACTGTGGTGTAAAACACGGAGGCCACGTTCTCTCGGGCCAGAGAGCTGGCCGAGGAGGGCTTTAGGTACATGAACGCGGTCGAGCCGTAGAAGAGGCCCACGGCCACCATATGGGAGCTGCAGGTCCCGAAGGCTTTGGACCGGCCCTCGGTGGAGCGGATCTGGAGGACGTTGGCGAGGATGAACGTGTAGGAGACGAGGACAGTCAGCCCTGTGGAGACAATGTTAAACCCAGCCAAGAGGAAGACGACCATCTCTACCCCTTCGGTGTGGGAGCAAGAGAGTTTCAGGAGAGGGAGGATGTCGCAGAAATAATGGGGGACAAGGAGCTTGCAGTAGGTCAACCTCAGCATAAGGGAGATCTCTATGGTGGAACCAATGAGCCCCATGGCATAGACACCGGCCACCAGCATGGAGCAGGCCCATGGGGACATGATGGTGCCGTAAAGCAGAGGGTGGCATATGGCTACATAGCGATCGTAGGCCATGACGGTCAGCGTGTAGCACTCGGCGATGACGAAGATGAGGAAGAAGTAGAGTTGGGCCATGCAGGTGGGATAGGAGATGGAGTTGGTCCCCGCCATGAAGCCCGCCAGCATCTTGGGGGTGGTGACAGAGGAGTAGCAGAGGTCGATGAAGGACAGGTTGGTGAGGAAGAAGTACATGGGGGTGTGGAGCGGAGCGCTCAGCCCGATCAAGGTGATCAGGCCCAGGTTCCCCGTCGCCGTGACCACGAAGACGCCCAGGAACAGGAGGAAGAGGGGGAGCTGCAGATCTGGACGCTCCGTCAGCCCCGCCAGGATAAACTCCGTCACCGGAGAGTGGTTCCCTGTGGCCATTCTCCCTTCAGACTGTCCTGTCGGGGTAGGATGGAAGACTTCTGGTTAGATGGGACCTCTGCCCTGGTTGGAGGAAGCAGGCACAGGCTAAGAAATTCTCCTAGCCCAAGTGGATCTGCAAAGAAATCCAAGATGCCACAAATCAACCGTTAGGTGCCTGTTTGATTAGTAGGAGCTGAGGGCTCAGTTCAGTTCACATCCAAAGAGAATGGAGAGGGATAGTTCTGGATGAAAAGGACAAAAATGAGTTGGCCATTGGCTGGTGGGGGGGGGTGGGGGTGAGGATGAAGAATTGAATAAAAATAGACACTGTGGGGGCTCAGGGAGCAGCCTCTTCCAGGCTCCGGGACCCCGCTCCCCACTTGGAAAGACTGACCTCTGTCACTCACAGCTGGGCCCACAGCTTTCTGGAAAATCCCTGCCCTGTTCAGTTCACATCCAAAGAGAATGGAGGGGGACAGTTCTGGATGAAAAAGACAAAAATGAATTGGCCATTGGCTGATGGGGGGTGGGAGTGAGGATGAATAATTGAATAAAAATAGACATGGTGGGGGCTCAGGGAGCAGCCTCTTCCAGTCTCCGAGACCCCGCTCTCCACTTGGAAAGACTGACCTCAGTCACTCGCAACTGGGCCGACAGCGTTCTGAGAAAGCCCTGTCCATGTAGATAGGTGGAGTTCCTGGAGGCTGGGCTGGGCAGGCTGTGCCCGGCAGTGCCAGTTGGATGTCTGGTTGCCTGTGGAGCCGATTGCCAAAAAAGGGGGCTGGGTGCTGACCAAGTGGTGATTTTGGTCGTCCATCCAAGAGCAGAAGAGAAACACACGCCCATGAAAGTGCCCCCCAGAACCGGAATCATGCAGGGGCTGACCATCTTTGGGACCGACCCCTGAAAATGGGGGTTTGGCTTGGGCTTGAGCCAACTTTTACTAAAGGGAGTCAGGCAATCTGGTCAACCCAATGGGTAGCATCAAGAGGAAGACCTCCCTCCCACCCTCAGCTCTTACATAATAATAATAATGGCATTTATTAAGTGCTTACTATGTGCAAAGCACTGTTCTAAGTGCTGGGGAGGTTATAAGGTGATCGGGTTGTCCCACGGGGGGGCTCACAGTCTTAATCTTCATTTTACAGATGAGGTCACTGAGGCCCAGAGAAGTGAAGTGCCTTGCCCAAAGTCACACAGCGGACAAGTGGCGGAGCTGGGATTTGAACCCATGACCTCTGACTCCAAAGCCCGGGCTCTTTTCCGCTGAACCACGCTGCTTCTCGGTGTGGCTACTATGTGCCAAACACTGTTCTAAGCACCGGAAACTTACACCTTCTCGTGTAGTCTCCCGAGCGCTCATTACAGTGCTCTCCTCACAGAATGTTCTCAATATATAATTTGGGTTCATGGGTTGATCTGATTATCTTGTACCAACCCCAGTACTAAACACAGTGCTTAGCACATAGTAAGCACCTAATAATCAATCGATGGTATTTATTGAGCTCTTCCTATATGCAGAGCACTGTACTAAGCACTGGAGAGAGCATTATTTCAGTACAACAGAATCGGTAGACACATTCCCTGCCCATAAGGAGTTTACAGTCTACAGGGAAAAAATAATAATAATAGTAATAAATATAACTAGCTGAAGAGGCAGTTTTCAGTGGTAAATGTGCCCTAGTGGAAAGACCTGGCAGTCAGTGGACTGTGTTTCTAATTCTGGCTCTGCCGCTTGTTTGCCGTGTGACCTTGGACAAGTCACTTAACGTCTCTGTGCCTCAGTTTCCTCATCTGTAAAATGGGAATTCAATTCCTAGTCTCCATCCTATTAGACTGTGAGCCCCGTGTAGGACAGACACTGTGTCCAATCTGATTATCTTGTTTCTACCCCAACACTTAGTACAGTCCTTGGCACAAAGTTAGTGCTTTAACGAATACCATTTTTTTTTAAAGTAAATGGCTTAAGAGGGCTCCTCAGCATTATTAATTGGTCCGATGTCACCTTTTCTGGTGTAGAGTTAGGAGAAAAGTCAGAAATTGATTTCCAGCAAATTTGGGAATGAAAGCAGAGAGGGAGATGGTATCAAACAGAGGCAGGGCCATAAGAATAGGCAAAGAATAATAATATAATAATAATAATGGCATTTGTTAAGCACTTACTAGCACTGTTCTAAGCGCTGGGTAGGATACAAGGTGATCAGGTTGTCCCACGGGGGTCTCATAGTATTAGTCCCCATTTTCCAGATGAGATAACTGAGGCCCAGAGAAGTTAAATGACTGGCCTAAAGTCACACAGCTGACAAGCGGCAAAGCCTAGATTTGAACACATGACCTCTGACTCCCAAGCCCGGGCTCTTGACTATCAAGTATTCCCTCGCTAAAAAGGGTGTTAAGGTTTGGTTAGCCAATGGGATATATTGGGAGGTCCAGGATAGAGTCACTTGCCCTTCCTCTTATCTGGTACTACCACAACCTTTTCATCTTAGACCATCTTCCTCTCAAAAAGACCTTCCCCAGTTCATTTCATTTCAGAGAAGCAGCGTGGCTCAGTGGAAAGAGCCCGGGCTTTGGAGTCAGAGGTCATGGGTTCGAATCCTGGCTCTGCCACATGTCTGCTGTGTGACCTTGGGCAAGTCACTTAACTTCTCTGAGCCTCAGTTACCTCATCTGTAAAATGGGGATTGACTGTGAGCCCCACGTGGGACAACCTGATCACGCTGTATCCCCCCGGCACTTAGAACAGTGCATTGCACATAGTAAGTGCTTAACAAATGCCATTATTATTATTATTATTTCTATTCTTCCCACCTTCCATCCCCACCGAATGCCACTTCAGCACTTTCAGGCTACCTAAACACTTCAGCACTCTCAACCGGCCATGGGCTTGGGAGTCAGAAGGTCACAGGTTCTAATCTTGGCCGTGCCGCTTGTCTGCCGTGGGATCTTGGGTGAGTCACTTCACTTCTCCGGACCCCAGTTACCTCATCTGTAAAACGGGGATTGAGACTGTGAGCCCCACGTGGGACAGGGACTGTGTCTAACCCAATTTGCTTGTTTCCACCCCAGGATCCCAGGGCTTTGGGAAGCGGCATAGCTTCCCATAGACCATGGGGCTGGGACTCAAGAGGACCTGGATTCTAATCCTGGCCCTGCCGCTTGTCTGCCGTGGGACCTTGGGTGAGTCACTTCACTTCTCTGGACCCCAGTTACCTCATCTGTAAAACGGGGATTGAGACTGTGAGCCCCACATGGAACAGGGACTGTGTCCAACCCAATTTGCTTGTTTCCACTGCAGGATCCCAGACCTTTGGGAAGTGGCATAGCTTCCCATAGAACATGGGGCTGGGAGTCAAAAGGACTTCTAATCCCAGCTCTGCCACATGTCTGCTGTGTGACCTTGGGCAAGTCACTTCACTTCTCCGAGCCTCAGTTACCTCATCTGCAAAATGCGGATTAAGACTGTGAACCCCATGTGGGACAGGGACTGTGTCCAACCTGATTAATTTATATCTACCCTAGCACTTAGAAGAGTGCTTGGCACATACTAAATGTTTAGCAAGTATCATAATTATTGTAATTATTTGGGGGGAATGGATGCAGAGAGGGTCAAGAAAAGCTGTCAGCTAGTTGAAGTCAGCAAAAAGAGCATGAAAAACACCACCTAATCAAGTCCTAACAATTCCAATCTCAGCAGAATGGCCTGGAAGATAGAGAAAGGGCCTGGGGTCAGAAGGACCTGGGTCCTAATTCCGGCTCAGCCACTTGTCTGCTGTGTGACTTTGGGCATGTCACTTCACTTCTCTGGGCCTCAGTTACCTCATCTGGAAAATGGTGATGAAGACCGTGAGCCGCATGTGGGGTATGGGCTGCATCAATCCAGGTTAGCTAGTATCATCATCATCAATCGTATTTATTGAGCGCTTACTATGTGCAGAGCACTGTACTAAGCGCTTGGGAAGTACAAATTGGCAACATATAGAGACAGTCCCTACCCAACAGTGGGCTCACAGTCTGAAAGGGGGAGACAGAGAACAAAACCAAACATACTAACAAAATAAAATAAATAGAATAGATATGTACAAGTAAAATAAATAAATAAATAAATAAATAAATAGAGTAACGAATATGTACAAACATATATACATATATACAGGTGCTGTGGGGAAGGAAAGGAGGTAAGAAAATAATAATGATGGCATTTGTTAAGCGCTTACTATGTGCAAAGCACTGTTCTAAGCGCTGGGGGGGATGCAAGGTGATCAAGTTGTCCCACCTGGGGCTCACAGTCAATCTCTATTTTACAGATGAGGTAACTGAGGCGCAGAGACGTTAAGTGACTTGCCCAAGGTCACACAGAAGACACGTGGAGGAGCTGGGATTCGAACCCATGATCTCTGACTCCAAAGCCCGGGCTCTTTCCACTGAGCCATGCTGCTAGTATTGACCCCAGCACTTAGTACAGTGTCTGGAACATAGTAAGTACTTTACAAATACCATTAAAAATTCCAGATGAGGTCCTCATCTAGTAAGACTCGCAGAGCGTAGATTGATTCTCAAGAAGATACCCAGATTCCTCCAATTCCCAGAGGTTTCCTGCCCCTCCAACCCCTTCTGCTTAGCATCCAACAAGGGAGTGGCCCAAAGATGTAATGATGCAATGTACAGTCCCTCCAGACTGTGAGCTCAGTGTGGGCAGGAATGTGTCAGTTCATTGTTCTATTTTACTCTCCCAAGTGCTTAGTATAGTGCTTTTCACACAGTAAGCACTCAATGAACATGACAGTGACATCTTCTAGACCGTGAGCCTGCTGTTGGGTAGGGACCGTCTCTCTATGTTGCCAACTTGTACTTCCCAAGCGCTTAGTACAGTGCTCTGCACACAGTAAGCGCTCAATAAATACGACTGAATGAATCTACTCTGGAATGCTCAATATAAAGCCTGAAAATGGGCCATTTCCATGTAACAATAATAATAGCAATAATAATATAAAAGCTGCAGTGGGTTCAAATCCCGGCTCCGCCGGTTGTCAGCTGTGTGACTTTGGGCAAGTTACTTAACTTCTCTGGGCCTCAGTTCCCTCATCTGTAAAATGGGGATTAAGACTGTGAGCCCCCCGTGGGACAACCTGATCACCTTGTAACCTTCCCAGTGCTTAGAACAGTGCTTTGCACATAGTAAGCGCTTAATAAATGCCATTATTATTATAATTTCCTAAGCATTTACTATGTGCCAAACACTGCGCTAAGCCAGTGTTTCTTAAATGCTTAGGAAATAAAAATAATAATAATAATAATGGCATTTATTAAGCACTTACTATGTGCAAAACACTGTTCTAAGCCCTGGGGTAGATATAGTATAATTAGATCAGATCCAATCCCTGTTCCAGATGAAGCTCACGATCAAAGGAGGAGGGAGAACGGATATGTACTCCTTGTGTCATAAATTCACAGGAAGAGGGGGCCAAAGCATGGAGTCGAGAATCTCCAGGAACTCAGGAGTGCTGGGAAAGCTCTTGCTCCAGTCAAAAGAAGAGAATTGGGTCTGCAGCCAGGCTGGGCAGTTACCCTCCCATTTCCCGCCCGTCCCTGCCATGCACACGCAAACACAAACATGCATATACACATGAACACATTTAAGTCTTGTCCTGCGGTACCAACAGGAAGTCACTGAAACGGCCTTGGAAAATGGGAGCCTTCAGAGTCCTACCTCCTGCCTCCTGGAGAACGTGGAGGAACCGTTGTTTGGTTTTCCACCTGGGGAGGGGAGTTCACCCCACTAGACCTGAGTTCTGACTGGGGTCGAGATTGAGTCCTCTCGGACCCAGATCATAGTAAAGAAAGTGATCCTCCTAATATTGAGGGGCCCACCCCGGATTGAAGCAGGCCCCTGCTCTGATCAGACGGCTCTGGTGCGTGATTAGAAATACCCAGACGCAGGGTTCCCAGAGGACCCCTGAAATTCTGAAATCTGACTCTGGAGAGAAGCAGCAATTAGTGAGTTAGAGATCCACTTTGGCCCTTGGCATTTACTGGAGCTCCTTGGGGTTGAACTCTTCCTTCCTGGACCAGTTTTCCTTCTGGGAAACACACAAGCGCTTAGCAGCAAGTGCTTGAGAAGCAGCGTGGCTCAGTGGAAAGAGCCTGGGCTTGGGAGCCAGAGGTAATGGATTCTAATCCCGGCTCCGCCACTTGCCAGCTGTGTGACTTTGGACAAGTCACTTAACTTCTCAGTGCCTCAGCTCCCTCATCTGTTAAATGGGGATGAAGACTGTAAGCCCCACGGGGGCAACCTGATCACCTTGTATCCACCCGAGCGCTTAGAACAGTGCTTTGCACATAGTAAGCACTTAACAAATGCCATCATTTTTATTATTTTATTAATACAGTGCTTTGCACATGTTCCTTGGGAGTATACAGTAGAGTTAGTAGGCTTGATTCCTGCCCTCAAGGAGTTTACAGTCTAGCGGGGAAGACAGATGCTGAAAGATATTTCAGGAAGGGGGGTGCAACCAAGATTTGTGCTTCCGTGGAGGCAGGGTGGTAAGCATTCTGGTGTAGCAGAAGTGCTGAAGTGGTAGTATTGGAAGAAATAGGTTGGGGAGATCAATCAATCAATCAATCGTATTTATTGAGTGCTTACTGTGTGCAGAGCACTGTACTAAGCGCTTGGGAAGTACAAGTTGGCAACATATAGAGACAGTCCCTACCCAACAGCGGGCTCACAGTCTAAAAGGGGGAGACAGAGAACAGAACCAAACATACTAACAAAATAAAATAAATAGAATAGATATGTACAAGTAAAATAAATAAATAAATAAATAAATATATATACATATATACAGGTGCTGTGGGGAAGGGAAGGAGGTAAGATGGGGGGATGGAAAGGGGGACAAGGGGGAGAGGAAGGAAGGGGCTCAGTCTGGGAAGGCCTCCCAGAGATGAGAGAGAGATGAGTCAAACGGTTAGGAGGGAAGGAGAATGGGTGTCCAGGAGGGCAGACAGACCCAGTTTTTCCAAGTATTCTGGAGTCTGTGTCAGAAATGAAATCATGAGGTCGGATGGACCGTGTCACAACTGCCTTTGCTCAAGCAGTTCTTCTCATCATGCCCACGTATCCTCTATAGCAGTCGCTACTGCACCCTTGGAGGAAACTCCATGGCAGTGCCCTGGTCTCCTCACCCTTAACATACGACTCTGTGCTGAGGCAGCCGAGCTCGTGGTGACCTAGCAATAATAATTATAATAATTGTGGTATTTGCCAAGTGCTTACTACGTGCGAGGAATTGTACTAAGCACTGGGGTAGATGGAAGCAAATCAGGCTGGACACAGTCCCTGTCCCACATGGGGCTCATAGTCCTAATTCCCGTTGAGGTAAATGAGGCACAGAGAAGTTAACTGACTTTCCCAGGGTCACCTAGCAGACAAATGGTGGAGCCAGGATTAGAACCCAGGTCCTTCCAACTCCCAGGCCCATGTGCTGAAGGGAAAGAAAGTCAAGCTCACGGGCGATGGGGGAAGAGGATTGCTCCTCTCTGTTCCATCTCACCCCTGTTCCATTGGGAGCACCCAATGCTGTTTTTCTAGATCATGCAGGGATGAAGAGACCAGCCCAAAGTCACTCGTCAGTGCCCAGTTGGTTGGGTGGGAAGTAACTAATTCTCCCCACTAAAAGTAAGGTGAGCGTCATGGTGGAGCTCATTCCATTCACGAGCTTTTGTCTAAGCTGGAGGAAAATCAGCAAGCAAGATGGTGGTCTTGGCTAAAGTTAATGCAGTAAATGGCAACAGCAGAGATTCAAAAACAATAAAGGCACGTCCCTGCTGCATAATGACCGGGGTGGCCTCACATTCTCAATTTATCTATGCTTGTGACCACTGATAGATGGTAAGCTCCTTGAGGGCAGGGACAACATCTTCTGTTTTCTGACTGTTCGTCAAGCTCCTAGTACATTCAGCTCTGCCCTGCTGGGTGCTTTCACTAGGCGTTTTGACCAGGACGTTTTGGGGGAATTAGGAAACCTTTGTCCAACAAAACGACGTTACAGCTTTGATACAACACGATGTGACATCAGAGAAATAGTTTGTGCGCATGCATGTGGGAGCCTGGGTGCATGCACATGGGTCATGTGTGTATGCACACAGTAGTGGGCATGGTAAATACCGCAGTGTGAATTTTTCCTATCTTGGGTTTGGAAAGAACACATTAATATTATTTTATTATTATTATTATTATTAGAGAAGCAGCATGGCTCAGTGGAAAGAGCCCAGGCTTGGGAGTCAGAGGTCATGGGTTCAAATCCTCACTCTGCCAATTAATAATAATAATAATAATAATAATAATAATGGCATTTGTTAAGTGCTTACTATGTGCAAAGCACTGTTCTAAGCGCTGGGGAGGTTACAAGGTGATCAGGTTGTCCCACGGGGGGCTCACAGTCTTAATACCCATTTTACAGAGGAGGCAACTGAGGCCCAGAGAAGTGAAGTGACTTGCCCAAAGTCACACAGCTGACAAGTGGTGGAGCCGGGATTTGAACCCATGACCTCTGACTCCCAAGCCCATGCTCTTTCTACTGAGCCATGCTGCTTCTCTACAACTCTCAGCTGTGTGACGTTGGGCAAGTCACTTAACTTCTCTGGGCCTCAGTTCCCTCATCTGTAAAATGGTGATTAAGACTGTGAGCCCCACATGGGACAACCTGATCACCTTGTATCCTCCCCAGCGCTTAGAACAGTGCTTTACATGTAGTAAGTGCTTAACAAATGCCATTATTATTATTATTATTATTATTATGTACCATCGAGTCATTTCCGATTCATAGCAACTCCATGGATATACTTTCTCCAGAAAGTCCTGTCTTCTGCCAATCCACAACATTTCCAATGGTTCTTCTGTTATCGTTGCTGTGGTCTCTATCCATCTAGCTGCTGGTCTGCCTCTTCCATGTTTTCCCTGGACTTTTCCTAGCATTAGTGTCTTCTTCAGAGAATTAGTCCTCCTGCTTATGTGTCCAAAATATGCTAAGGTAAGTCAAGTCATTTGGTCTTCCGAAGACCACTTAGGTTTAATCTGCTTCAAAATTCCACTTGTTTGTTTTTCGGGCAGTCCATGGCATTTGCAAAAGCCTTCTCCAACACCACATTTCAAAAGAATCGATGTTCTTTCTACCCTGTTTATTCACTGTCCAGCTTTCGGATCCATACTTTGTCACTGGAAACACCGTAGAGTTGGCAATTTGTATTTTTGCGGCAATTGTTACATCAGCACATCTCATGACTTTTTCCAGGCTCTTCATAGTGAGTCTTGCTAAAATTAATCTTTGGGGTATTTCTTGGCTACTAGTTCCTTTATTATTGATTATTGATCCCAGGGGAAAAAATTGTCAACTATTTCAATCTTCTCTCCGTCCACTACAAATGTGTTAAAACTTCCAGTTGTCATCATCTTTGTTTTCTTGACTGTCAAATACAGGCCAATCTTTTTGCTCTGTTCCTTAACTTTTAATAAAGAGCCCTTCAAATCTTCTTCACTTTTACTAGTAGTGTTGTATCATTAGCATGACGAAGGTTGTTGATATTCCTTCTTCCAATCTTTACTCCCTGTTCGTCTTCATCCAGTCTAGCTTCTCTCATTAGGTATCAGGTATAAAGGATGAAGAGATAAGGCAATAAAATATATCCTTGTTTTACACCCTTACTAATGGGAAACCAATAATAATAATAATAATGGTATTTGTTGAGCACTTACTACGTGTGAAGCACTGTTCTAAGCCATGGGGAGGATACAAGGTGATCAGGTTGTCCCACGTGGGGCTCACAGTCTTGATCCCCATTTTACAGATGAGGTCATTGAGGCACAGAGAAGTTAAGCGACTTGCCCAAAGTCACACAGCTGACAAGTGGCAGAGTCGGGCTTAGAACCCATCTGTTTCTCCGTATTCTGTTCTTATGATATCCTCCTGTTTGTCATAAAAGTTCCTTATTAATGTGATTAAATGGTCCAGCATTCCCATTTTCCTTAACGTGCTCCAGAGTTTCTCGTGATCCACACAGTCAAGGACCTTACTGTAATCAATAAAGCACAGACTGATTTCCTTTTGATATTCTCTTGTCCTTTCAATTATCCAACAGACATCAGCAATAATATCTCGCGTCCCTTGTCCTGCTTGAAAATCGGGCAATTCGTGTTCCATGTAGGCCTCCATTCGATGCTGTGTAACTTTGAGCAATACCTTGCTAGCGTGTGAGATCAAGGAAACTGTACGATAATTGTCACATTTAGTTGTATCTCCTTTCTTCAATATTGGAACCTAAACCGATCTCTTCCAATCAGATGGCCATTGAGTGGTCAGCCAGACCCGTTGACATAATTTGGTAAGGACTTTAACTGATTCCTCTCCAGCTTCCTGAGGCACCTCAATAGGAAGTCTGTCAAAGCCAGGTGCCTTATTTTTGGCAATACAGTGTAAAGCTGATCTAACTTCACTTTCCATGATGAGCGGTTCTAATTCGAAAGGAACGTCTTCAAACGCTTGCTGTATATTTCTATCTTTCTGGTATAGTTCTTGCGTGCATTCTTTCCTCCTCTGATTCCACTGGTGTCATTTATCATCAGTCCATCTTTGCTTTTGACCAAGCCAATCCGAGGACAAAATGTTCCCTTAATTTCCTTAATCTTCTGGAATAGTGATCTCGTCTGCCCACATACCCCCAAGTTATAGGAGAACTGAAAACTGGCTGTATTGACACAGTAGCTCTGAAATCAATGGAGTTGATAGTGATTCATCTGGAGATGGTTAAGGTGATATCAATGGGGCTGTGGGAGAAAATTGAGATTCCCTTGGCAGAGTGACCTACTGGGATATAAACCCGATGAAACTTTCCCCAGCTCTGTCATTACCCAGACAGGTGGTCTCTAGGAGACTCACTAGAATCGCAAGTTTTTAATTGAGTTCCAAGGGACATGAGAAGATTCTGAATTATGGGACTTACGGGGACTCTCAGAAGAAGTTTAGTTGCCCCCTCAGGTTCTGTGGGCCAGGAAAATCGACAAAGTTCAAAAGTTCTAGTGAGAATTGCATGAAGCCTCATGGGGACTGTGGTAATTCAGCCAGTCAACATACCAAGTCCTCTTTTCACACAAAGCTTCATTGTGATCTACTAGGTGCTTTGGGGAATTGCCCTAGAAGAAGACATAGTCCCTGCCCTCAGGGAGCTTGCAGTCTTATAGTAATTATTATTATTATGGTATTTGTTAAGCACTATGTGCCATGCACTGTACTACGTGCCGAATAGATACAAGCAAATCGAGTTGGACACAGTCCCTGTCCCACGTGGGGCTCACACTTTCAATCTCCATTTTACAGGTGAGGTAACTGAGGCCCGCAGAAGTGAAATGACTTACCCAAGTTCGCACAGCAGGCAAGTGGCAGAACCAGGATTCGAACCCATGACCTTCTGACTCTCGGGACTGTGCTCTATCCACTAAACCATGCTGCAGGTCATACCTAGTTAACAACTGTGAAGTAAAGCTCTTCCCGGCAAAATATCTGGCCATGCGTATCTGGAAAAGTGAGTTCTCTGGTTTAAGACCTCAGGATTTAGCCTTCTTGGTGGGTTGCTCTCTAGGCTGGGAAACTTTCGGGTCATGTGAGGACAGAGGGGAAAGATGGGTTTTATTGAGGAGGATGGGGAACAGCACTTCAGAGAGGGGAAATAACACTTACAAATGTTTGAGGGTGGGAGACTGGTGGGGTGTGAATTTTATCTAGGTTTTCCTAGCTAGGATAGAGAACAGAAGCTAGGGTCATGGTGGATGAAGACAGCGATTGACTAAGAGGGGTAATGGTAGAGAGGCTGTCGGTACTGAGAAATCTGAAGTATCAGAATGGCCCTATTACTGAAGAGGAAGCAAAGTCCTACCTTCTTCCCCTAATTCCACCCCTCCCGTAGTGCTCAAACACACACACAAATACACACACATCCACATCCACGCACACACATACAGTCCTTTCGATCTACTGGTGGTATTTTGGGAATCTCCTGAGCTCAAAGCACTGCGCTAAGTTCCTGAGAAAGTACAGCAGAATCAAGACATTTCCTGCCCTCAAGAAGCCAACAATCCAATGGGGAGGACAAATTAAAAAATATTTATCGACTGAGTGAGCTGAAGGGGGTCATATTGGGTGGGGGTCCCATAAGAGGGCTGGAAGCTGTGGCTGAGGAATTTTAGGGGGCGGATTGCCCAGGATTTGATGTTTGACAGACAACAGCCTCCTTCCTGGTCCTTCCTCATCTCAGTGTGGGGGTGAGCCTCTTCCTCCTAGCCGTTCAACATTTTAACATCTGTCTCCTCTGCGATGTCTGTAAGCTCCTTGACGGCAGGGATCCTGACTCTTCATTCTATCGTACTCTCCCAAGTGCTTAACACATTGCATTTTGCCCACAGTAATAATAATCACAATATTAGCAATAATAATAATAATAATAATGACATTTATTAAGCACTTACTAGGTGCAAAGCACTGTTCTAAGCACTGGGGAGGTTACAAGGTGATCAGCTTGTCCCCCGGGGAGCTCACAGTCTTAATCCCTATTTTACAGATGAGGTAACTGAGGCACAGAGAAGTTAAGTGACTTGCCCAAAGTCACACAGCTGGCAATTGGCGAAGCCGGGATTCAAACCCATGACCTCTGACTCCAAAGCCCGGGCTCTTTCCACTGAGCCACGCTGCTTCTCAATAATAATAATAATAATCATAGTAATAATGAAGACTGTGTTATTTGTTGAGCACTGACTATGCGTCAAGCGCTGAACTTGGTCGTGGTTGTGAGCCCCACGTGGGACAGGGACCGCTTTCAACCCGATTAGCTTGTATCCACTCCAGTGCTTAGTACAGTGCCTGGCACATAGTAAGCGCTTAACAGATACCACAATTATTATTATTACGAACTAAGCGCTGGACTAGATACAAGATAATCCGGACCCACATCTGGTTCAGTCTAACTATGAGAGAGAACACGGTTTGAAGATTGTAGATTGTAAACTCCTCGAGGGTGGGGAAGCCTATCTATTGTACTTTCCTAAGCGCTTAGTACAGTGCTTTGCACACCTCTTCAGCTTAGTACACACCGCCGATGGACTGGTTGTTCCAGACATTAAGCTCGTTGTGGGCAGGGAATGTGTCTGTTTATTGTTGTATTCTCTCAAGTGCTTAGTTCAGTGCTCTGAACACAGCAATCACTCAAATTTACTTGTACATATTTTATTTTACTTGTACATATTTATTCTATTTATTTTATTTTGTTAATACGTTTTGTTTTGTTGGCTGTCTCCCCCTTCTAGACTGTGAGCCCGCTGTTGGGTAGGGACTGTCTCTATATGTTGTCAACTTGTACTTCCCGAGCGCTTAGTACAGTGCTCTGTACACAGTAAGTGCTCAATAAATGATTGAATGAATGAATGAATAAATATGGTTGAATGAATGAATGAAGGAGAAGCAGCGTGGCATAGTGGCTAGAGCACAGACTTGGGAGTCGGAAGGTCGTGGGTTCTAATCCCTGCTCCACCTCTTGTCTGCTGTGTGACCTTGGGCAAGTCACTTCACTTCTCTGAGCCTCATTTCCCTCATCTGTAAAATGGGGATTAAAACTGTGAGCCCCATGTGGGACGGGGACTGCGTCCAATCTGACTTGCTTGTATCCACCCCAGCGCTTAGTTCAGTGCCTGGCATATAATAAGCACTTAACAAATACCATTATTACAGAGAAGCAGCATGGCTTAGTGGAAGCCCGCCTTCTAGACTGTGAGCCCGCTGTTGGGTAGGGACCGTCTCTATATGTTGCCAACTTGGACTTCCCAAGAGCTTAGTACAGTGCTCTGCACACAGTAAGTGCTCAATAAATACGATTGAATGAATGAATGAATGAATGGAAAGAGCACAGGTTTGGGAGTCAGAGGGCGTGGGTTCTAATCCCGCGTCTGCCACTTGTCTGCTGTATGACCTTGGGTAAGTCATTTCACTTCCCTGTGCCTCAGTTCCCTCAGCTGTAAAATGGGGATGAAGACTCTGAGCCCCACGTGGGACAACCTGCTTACCTTGTATCTACTCCAGCGCTTCGAACAGTGCTTGGCACATAGTAAGTGCTTAACAAATACCATGATTATTGTTATTATTAATAATTATAATATAATATATTATAATGATAATATATAGTATAATATAATAATTAAAATAATAATATAATGTATAATATATAATTATAATGATATATTACAATAATATAATAATAATAATAATAATAACAATAATAATAATAAAACAGGAATGGACTCCAGTCCAGTACCCCTGATGCAACAGAACCCCGGACAGAGACTGAGCCACCTGCCTGCGGTGGCTTTGAGTTTGTCCTTTTTAGCCCAGGGGAGTAAAGGTTTATCAGGTCAAGATCATTAGCCCCTAGCAAGCGGGAACATTGGGGCCCAATCAATCAAGCAATCAATCGTATTCATTGAGCTCTTGCAGTGTGTAGAGCACTATACTAAGCGCTTGGGAGAGAAACATCATGGCTTTGTGAGTCAAGGGGATAAGGCAGCTCTAGAATTTGAACCCAAGAATTCCTGTTTACAAGTGTTTACAAGTGTTGGCTCGATAGGTGCTCCACTACGTGGCTTAGTTGGCTACCATCTAAGTGGTAAGTGGCGATCATCTAAGTGGAAGTGGCTACCAAAATAACTACACGATCTCTGCCCCTCTCCAGCTCAGACTCTGAGGAGCCAGGATGGGGGTCGGGGATGTCAGAATTACCTACGTTCTAATCCCGGCTCTGCCACGTCTGCTGTATGACCTTGGGTAAGTCATTTTGCTTCTCTGTGCCTCATTTACTCATCTGCAAAATGAGGATTAAGTGTGGGAGCCCCACGTGGGACAGGGGCTGTGTCCAACCTGATTGCCTTGTATATGCCTCAGTGCTTAGAACAGTGGTTGGCACATAATAATAATAATAATAAGCACTTAACAATTACCATTATTATTATTATTACAATACAACAGAGTTATTAGACACATTCTTTTGCCCATTAGGAGCCTACAATCTAGAGGAGAGGGTCGTCTCCCCTTCCTCTCTGGTTGAGGAGACTCTGGGGGCTCTGGAGCTAACTGACACTGAAGTCCCCCTGGGGTAGACCAGATTTCTCCCAGCTCAGGGCTTTTTTTTAAATGGCATTTATTAAGCACTTACTATGTGCAAAGCACTGTTCTAAGCGCTGGAGAGGTTACAAGGTTATCAGGTTGTCCCTCGGGGGGCTCACAGTCTTAATCCCCATTTTACAGATGAGGGAACTGAGGCCCAGAGAAGTGAAGTGACTTGCCCAAAGTCACACAGCTGACAGTTGGCAGAGCCGGGATTTGAACCCATGACCTCTGACTCCAAAGCCCAGGCTCTTTCCACTGAGCCAGGCTGCTTTCACATCATAAACACTCCAAGGAGTCGAGGCGAGAGTCATGAGTCCTGGGAGCCTCCCCGAGTCTTTCTTTGCCATTCCCTAAAGAGGTCATCGCCGGGGCCGGGTGGTCCTTGGGGAACTCCCCCAACGCAATATTTTCAGGCTGATTCCAGGATCGTAGAGCTGAGATTGCAGATCCCAACTGCGTGCGTGTGGGAGTGGGGATTGGCTTTCTTGGAAAGGAAATGGACCCCAGCGACTCCAGCCTCTGGAAGAGGGAGGGTGAGTCTCGAGATTCCATCTCTGGAAAGTCCTCTCCCAAATCTTAAGCAGTGGGAGCCGAGGTCTCTAAAACATCATCTCCTGATTCCAGCTAGCTCCATCCCCGACTCCCATTCTGGCTCCTCAGAGTCTGAGTGGGAGAGGGGCAGAGATCGTGCAGATGTTTAGGTAGCCACTTCCACCTAGATGATCGCCACTTACCACTTAGATGGTAGCCAACTAAGCCAGGTAGTGGAGCACCTAGTGAGCCAACACTTGTAAACACTTGTAAACAGGAATTCCTGGGTTCAAATGCTAGAGCTGCCTTATCCCTCTAGACTGTAAATTCATTATGGGCAGGGGACATGTCTGTTTATTGTTGCACTGTACTCTCTCAAGTCCTTAATACAGGGCTCTCTGCATGCAGTAAGTGCTCAATAAATATGAATGAACTTCAAGGTACTCACCGGACTCCAGGTCTGGTGTGATCCTGGGCCAGCGTTGATGAGGGTCAACACCCTAATAGTTCCGGGGGTGGGGGAAAGAAATCCCTCTTCTTTTCTTTTTCTTTATGGTATTTCTTAAGTGCTTACTATGTGCCAGGCACTATACTAAGATCTGAGTCCAAGACTGAACTACATGTCCAAGACTGAACTCCTTGTCTTCCCTCCCAAACCCTGCCCTCTCCCTGACTTTTCCATCTCTGTTGACGGCACTACCATCCTTCCCGTCTCACAAGCCTGCAACCTTCGTGTCATCCTCGACTCCGCTCTCTCGTTCACCCCTCACCCCCAAGCCGTCACCAAAACCTGCCGGTCTCAGCTCTGCAACATTGCCAAGATCCGCCCTTCCCTCTCCATCCAAACTGCTACCCTGCTGGTTCAAGCTCTCATCCTATCCCGTCTGGACTACTGCATCAGCCTTCTCTCTAATATCCCATCCTCATGTCTATCCCCACTTCAATCCATACTTCATACTGATGCCTGGATTGTCTTTGTCCAGAAACGCTCTAGGCATGTTACTGCCCTCCTCAAAAATCTCCGGTGGCTACCAATCAATGTGCACATCAGGCAGAAACTCCTCACCCTGGGCTTCAAGGCTGTCCATCACTTCACCCCCTCTTACCTCACCTCCCTTCTCTCCTTCTCCAGCCCACCCCACACCCTCTGCTTCTCTGCCACTAATCTCCTCACCGTTAGGCCTTGTTCTCGCCTGTCCCGCCATTGACCCCCGGCCCACGTCATCCCCCGGGCCTGGAATGCCCCCAATCCCTCTGCCCATCCGCCAAGCTAGCTCTCTTCCTCCCTTCAAGGCCCTACTGAGAGCTCACCTCCTCCAGGAGGCCTTCCCAGACTGAGCCCCTTCCTTCCTTTCCCCCTCGTCCCCCCTCTCCATCCCCCCATCTTACCTCCTTCCCTTCCCCACAGCACCTGTATATATGTATATATGTTTGTGCATATTTATTACTCTATTTATTTATTTATTTTACTTGCACCTCTCTATTCTATTTATTTTATTTTGTTAGTTTGTTTGGTTTTGTTCTCTGTCTCCCCCTTCTAGACTGTGAGCCCACTGTTGGGTAGGGCCTGTCTCTATATGTTGCCAACTTGGACTTCCCAAGCGCTTAGTACAGTGCTCTGCACACAGTAAGTGCTCAATAAATTTGATTGATTGATTGATTAAGGTAAATATAAGCTATCAGGGTGGACACAATCCATGTCCCACATGGGGCTCACAGAATTAATTCTCAATTTCGTGACTTAGTGGAAAGAGCTTGGGCTTGGGAGTCAGAGGATGTGGGTTCTAATCCTGGCTCCACCACTTGTCTGCTGTGTGACCTTGGGGAAGTCACTTAACTTCTCTGTGCCTCAGTTAGCTCATCTGCAAAATGGAGGTTAAAGGTGTGAGCCCTATGTGGGGCAACTTGATTACCTTGTATATATCCCAGCGTTTAGAAAAGTGCTTGGCACATAGAAAGCGCTTAAAAAATAACGTAATTATTTTACAGATGGGATAACTGAGGCACGGAGCAGTGAAGTGACTGGTCTTCACTGTGGGCTGTAGGGAGCTGTGGACTGCTAGAGGAGGATGGAGAAGCTGATTTAAACACTCAGTTATCTACACATCAAATGTTCCTTTCTCACCTTCTATCTGTAAATTATTTTGTACCTGTCTCCTCTGGTAGACTCTAAGCTCTTTGAAGGCAGAGATAGTGTCTTCTTATTCTGTTGAACCCTCCAAGTGCTTAGCCAGTGCTCTTTACACAGTAGGTGCTGAATAATAACAATAACAATAATAATGACATTTATTAAGCGCTTACTATCTGCAAAGCACTGTTCTAAGCGCTGGGGAGGTTACCAGATGATCAGGTTGTTGCACGTGGGGCTAACACAGTCTTAATCCCCACTTTACAGATGAGGTAACTGAGTCCCAGAGAAGTGAAGTGACTTGCCCAAAGTCACAGAGCTGACAGTTGGCAGAGCAGGGATTCGAACCCATGACCTCTGACTCCAAAGTCCGAGCTCTTTCCACTGAGCCACGCTGCTTCTCAATTAACACCACTGATGGCTTGAGTGAGAAGACGGACCTGGGTCTGTAGTCACGTAGTTTGGGTCTACCTTTCCTGAGCAGGGTGGGAGTCCCATCCTTATTATGATGTTTGTTAAGTGCTTACTACATGACAAGCACTATTCTAAGCACTGGGGTAGTTTCCAGTTAACCAGGATGGACACAATTCCTGTCCCACATGGAGCTCAAGTAGGAGGGAAACCAGGCAGTGAATTCCCATTTTACAGCTGAGGAAACTGAGGCACAGAAAAGTTGACTGACTTTCCCAAGGTCACACAACAGGAAAGTGCTGGAGCAGGATTAGAACCCAGGTCCTCTGACTCTTAGGCCCGGGTTCTTTCCATTAGGTCACGCTGTCCTTCTATCACGCCTCCCATTTAACAAGGATCTTCTGTCCCCTCCCACGGTGACCCATCTATAATAATAATAATGATGGCATTTATTAAGCACTCACTATGTGCAAAGCACTGTACTAAGCACTGGGGAGGTTACAAGGTTATCGGGTTGTCCCACGGGGGGCTCACAGTTTGAATCCCCATTTTCCAGGTGAGGTAACTGAGGCCCAGAGATGTGAAGTGACTTGCCCAAAGTCACCCAGCTGACAGTTGGCGGAGTCATGATTTGAACCCATGACCTCTGACTCCAAAGCCCGGGCTCTTTCCACTGAGCCATGCTGCTTCTAGAAAGGGACTTCTCCATCCTCTTTGGATGGATATGAGCCAAGCTCTCAGTTCCTGCTAATCAATCAGTCAGCCAACACACCCGATTCGAGGCATCTTGGACTTCTTTGTGGAGGAAGGGACAGATCCACTTGGGTGAGGAGAATTTCTCAGCCTGCGCCTGCTTCCTCCAAGCAGGGCGGAGGGCCCCTCTAACCAGAAGTCTTCCATCCTACCCCAACAGGGCAGTCTGAAGGGAGAATGGCCACGGGGAACCACTCTCTGCTGACGGAGTTTATCCTGGTGGGGCTGACGGAGCGTCCAGATCTGCAACTCCCGCTCTTCCTCCTGTTCCTGGGCATCTTCGTGGTCACGGCGGTGGGGAACCTGGGCCTGATCATCTTAATCAGGCTGAGCGCTCCACTCCACACCCCCATGTACTTCTTCCTCACCAACCTGTCCTTCATCGATCTCTGCTACTCCTCCGTCATCACCCCCAAGATGCTGGCAGGCTTTGTGGAGGGGACCAACTCCATCTCTTATCCGGCCTGCATGGCCCAACTCTACTTATTCCTCACCTTTGTCCACGCCGACGGCTTCATGCTGACCGTCATGGCCTACGACCGCTATGTAGCCATCTGCCACCCTCTGCTTTACGGCACCATCATGTCCCCTCGGGCCTGCTCCTTGCTGGTGGCCGGCGTACACATCACAGGCTCTCTTTGTGCAGCTGTCCACACCGCCTGTATGCTGAGGTTGTCCTTCTGTCGAAAGAACGTCATCAATCACTATTTCTGTGACATCCGCCCCCTCCTCGCCCTCTCCTGCTCCCGCACCGACATCAATGAACTGGTGGTCTTTGCCAGCGGGGGTTTCAACATGGCGGTCACCAGCGTGGGCATCCTTAGCTCTTACACCCGCATCCTCACCTGCGTCCTGCGCATCGGCTCTGGCCGAGGCAGGGTCAAAGCCCTGGGCACCTGCAGTTCCCACATCATGGCTGTCGTCCTTTTCTTTGGGTCTGGGGGGTTCACATATCTGAAGCCTTCTTCAGGAGAATCTCCGGGTGAGGGGAAAGTGTCCTCCTTGTTTTATACCACTGCAGTCCCCATGCTCAACCCCCTGATCTACAGCCTAAGGAATCAAAATGTCCGAGATGCCCTCAGGAAAATCTTGAGGAGGAACGTCTTTTCGGGGTTGGATCGCTACTAGGAGGACTATTAGATTGAAATTGAGTTCTTCACAGTGGCATGAGTCCTTTAATGGACAATCACTTGGAGTGTGAGCCAGATGCAAGACAGGGACTATGTCCAGCCTAATTACCTTCTGTCCAACTCAGTGCTTACAACAGTGTTTTGCACACAGCAAAGCACTTAAGAAATACCTAAAAATAAAACCACCTTAGAATAAATGATCAGTTACAAGCTTTCCCTTCCTCTTAAATGGAATGTATAACAATTATGGCAATGACTACGATATTTGTTAAGTGCTTACTGTAATAATCATGGCATTGGATCGCTTCTAGGAGGACTATTAGATTGAAAGTGAGTTCTTCCCAGTGGCATGAGCCCTTGTCCGGACAATCAATCAATCAATCAATCAATCAATCGCATTTATTGAGCGCGTACTGTGTGCAGAGCACTGTACTAAGCTCTTGGGAAGTCCAAGTTGGCAACATATAGAGACAGTCCCTACCCAAGAGTGGGCTCACAGTCTAAAAGGGGGAGACAGAGAACAAAACCAAGCATACTAACAAAATAAAATAAATAGAATAGATATGTACAAGTAAAATAAATAAATAAATAGAGTAATAAATATGTACAAACATATATACATATATTCAGTTGCTGTGGGGAAGGGAAGGAGGTAAGATGAGGGGGATGGAGAGGGGGCAAGGGGGAGCAGAAGGAAGGGGCTCAGTCTGGGAAGGCCTCCTGGAGGAGGTGAGCTCTCAGTAGGGCCTTGAAGGGAGGAAGAGAGCTAGCTTGGCGGATGGGCAGAGGGAGGGCATTCCAGGCCGGGGGATGACGTGGGCCGGGGATCGATGGCGGGACAGGCGAGAACAAGGCACGGTGAGGAGATTAGCGGCAGAGGAACGGAGGGTGCGGGCTGGGCTGGAGAAGGAGAGAAGGGAGGTGAAGTAGGAGGGGGCGAGGGGATGGACAGCCTTGAAGCCCAGGGGGAGGAGTTTCTGCCTGATGTGCAGATTGATTGGGAGCCACTGGAGATTTTTGAGGAGGGGAGTAACATGCCCAGAGCGATTCTGGACAAAGACAATCCGGGCAGCAGCATGAAGTATGGATTGAGGTGGGGAGAGACACGAGGATGGAGACAATCACTTGGAGTGCGAGCCGGATGCAAGACAGGGACTATGTCCAGCCTAATTACCTTCTATCTACCTCAGTGCTTGCAACAGTGTTTGGCACACAGCAAGTGCTTAAAAAATACCTTAAAATAAAACCACCTTAGAATAAATGATCAGTTACAAGCTTTCCCTTCCTCTGAAATGGAATTTATAACAATTATGGCAATAACTATGATATTTGTTAAGCGCTTACTGTGATAATGATGGCATTTGTTAAGCGCTTACTATGCTAATGATGACATTCATTAAGCGCTTACTATGTGCAAAGCACTGTTCTAAGCGCTGGGGAGGTTACAAGGTGATCAGGCTGTCCCTCGGGGGGCTCACAGTCTTAATCCCCATTTTACAGAAGAGGGAACTGAGGCCCAGAGAAGTGAAGTGACTTGGCCAAAGTCACACAGCTGACAATTGGCAGAGCTGGGATTTGAACCGATGACCTCTGACTCCAAAGCCCGTGCTCTTTCCACTTAGCCAAACTGCTTCCACGTCATAAACACTCCGAGGAGTCGAGGAGAGAGTCATGAGTCCTGGGTGCATCCCCGAGTCTTTCTTTGCCATTCCCCAAAGAGGTCATCGCCGGGGCCAGGTGGTCCTTGGGGAACTCCCCCAACACAATATTTTCAAGCTGATTCCAGGATCGTAGAGCTGAGATTGCAGATCCCCACTGCGTACGTGTGGGAGTGGGGATCGGCTCTCTTGGAATGGAAATGGACCCCAGCGACTCCGGCATCGGGAAGAGGGAGGGTGAGTCTCGAGATTTCACCCCTGGATTGTCCTCTCCTAAATCTTAAGCAGCGGTAGCCGAGGTCTCTAAAACACCATCTCCTGATTTCAGCTAGCTCCATCCCCTACCCCAATCCTGGCTCCTCAGAGTCTGAGAGGGAGAGGGGCAGAGATCGTGCAGATGTTTAGGTAGCCACTTCCACTTAGATGATCGCCACTTACCACTTAGATGGTAGCCAACTAAGCCAAGTAGTGGAGCACCTAGCAAGCCAACACTTGTAAACACTGGTAAACAGGAATGCCTGGGTTCAAATTCTAGAGCTGCCTTATCCCCCTAGATGGTAAACTCATTATGGGCAGGGGACATGTCTGTTTATTTTTGCACTGTACTCTCTCAAGTGCTTAATACAGTGCTCTGCATGCAGTAAGTGCTCAATAAATATGAATGAACTTCAAGGCACTGACCGGACTCCAGGTCTGTTGTGATTCTGGGCCAGCGTCGATGAGGGTCAACATCCTTATCGGGTGTGGGGGGGAGAAATCCCTCTTCTTTTCTTTTTCTTTATGGTATTTCTTAAGTGCTTACTATGTGCCAGGCACTATACTAAGCTCTGAGATAAATATAAGCTATCAGGATGGATGCAAATCTTGTCCCACATTGGGCTCACAGAATTAATTCTCATTTTCGTGGCTTAGTGGAAAGAGCTCGGGCTTGGGAGTCAGGGGATGTGGGTTCTAATACTGGCTCCACCACTTGTCTGCTGTGTGACCGTGGGGAAATCACTTAACTTCTCTGTGTCTCAGTTAGCTCATCTGCAAAATGGAGGTTAAAGGTGTGAGCCCCATGTGGGGCAACTTGATTACCTTGTATATATCCCAGCGTTTAGAACAGTGCTTGGCACATAGAAAGCGCTTAACAAATAATGTAATTATTTTACAGATGGGATAACTGAGGCACGGAGCCATGAAGTGACCGGTCTTCACTGTGGGCTGTAGGGAGCTGTGGACTGCTAGAGGAGGATGGAGAAGCTGATTTAAACACTCAGTTATCTACACATCAAATGCTCCTTTCTCACCTTCTATCTGTAAATTATTTTGTACCTGTCTCCTCTGGTAGACTCTAAGCTCTTTGAAGGCAGAGATAGTGTCTTCTTATTCTGTTGCACTCTCCAAGTGCTTAGCAAGGGCTCTTTACACAGTCAGTGCTCGATAATAATAATAATAATAATAATGACATTTATTAAGCGCTTCTTACTATCTGCAAAGCACTGTTCTAAGCGCTGGGGAGGTTACCAGGTGATCAGGTTGTCCCACGTGGGGCTAACACAGTTTTAATCCCCACTTTACAGATGAGGCAACTGAGGCCCAGAGAAGTGAAGTGACTTGCCCAAAGTCACAGAGCTGACAGTTGGCAGAGGAGGGATTCGAACCCATGGCCTCTGACTCCAAAGCCCGGGCTCTTTCCACTGAGCCACGCTGCTTGTCAATAAATACCACTGATGGCTTGAGTGAGAAGATGGACCTGAGTCTGTAGTCACCTAGTTTGGGTCTACCTTTCCTGAGTAGGGTGGGAGTCCCATCCTTATTATGATGTTTGTTAAGCGCTTACTACATAACAAGCACTAGTCTAAGCACTGGGGTAGTTTCCAGTTAACCAGGATGGACACAATTCCTGTCCCACATGGAGTGCAAGTAGGAGCGAAAACAGGCAGTGAATTCTCATTTTACAGCTGAGGAAACTGAGGCACAGAAAAGTTAACTGACTTTCCCAAGTCACACAGCAGGCAAGTGCTGGAGCAGGATTAGAACCCAGGTCCTCTGACTCTTAGGCCCGGGTCCTTTCCGTTAAGTCATGCTGTCCCTCCCTCACTGCTCCCATTTAACAAGGATCTTCTGTCCCCTCCCACAGTGACACTTCTATAATAATAATAATGATGGCATTTATTAAGCACTTACTATGTGCAAAGCACTGTTCTAAGCGCTGGGGAGGTTACAAGGTGATCAGGTTGTCCCACGGGGGGCTCACAGTTTGAATCCCCATTTTCCAGATGAGGTAACTGAGGCCCAGAGAAGTGAAGTGACTTGCCCAAAGTCATTAATGGGTAAATTTATAAACTCTTGCACATTAAGTATAGGCTTCGATTTGGCAACGGCTAGACCGACCTGTCTGCTGGGCAACCTCGGCCGGGCTTGACAGATAACCAATTGCAAAACAAAGGAGAAGAAAAACAACTTATCTCTGTACTCTGGAAATGGGCCATTTCCCACAGTATAGAAACATAAATGCCTTCTTGGTTTGCAAAGGGTTTATTAAGTCTCCTACGTGGGAGCTAACTCGGAATCTCACCCACGGAGAGGAAGCTCTGCGTGGGACCTTCCCATTTGGGACCCTGAAAGCTGAATCCGGGATTCCCCAGAATGAAACTTCAGGAGTTGGTGTTCCCCCGAATGGGTGATGTAACCCCTTTTTTGTGGCCCCCTTTTTTGTATTCTTCTTTCGTATTCCCTTCCTTCTATTAAAATGGTCCTTCTATTAAAATTGTAACGATACACCTATATTGCTATGTGTCTGTGCTTCTTTCTCTGAAAAAAGCGGACTTGTGGTCGCGAGTCTGAACTTTATTCGTTGGTTAACTGAAGAAATATTTCGTTAACCTAACAGTCACACAGCTGACAAATGGTGGAATCGGGATTTGAACTCATGACCTCTGACTCCAACGCCCGGGCTCTTTCCACTGAGTCACGCTGCTTCTAGAAAGGGACCTCTCCATCCTCTTTGGATGGATATGAGCCGAGCTCTCAGTTCCTGCTAATCAATCAGTCAACCAATACATCTGATTTTAGGCACCTTGGACTTCTTTGCGGAGGAAGGGACAGATCCACTTGGGCGACGAGAATTTCTTAGCCTGCGCCTGCTTCCTCCAAGCAGGGTGGAGGTCCCCTCTAACCAGCAGTCTTCCATCCTACCCCGACAGGATAGCCTGAGGGGAGAATGGCCACGGGGAACCACTCTCCAGTGACGGAGTTTATCCTGGTGGGGCTGACGGAGCGTCCAGATCTGCAACTCCCGCTCTTCCTCCTATTCCTGGGCATCTTCGTGGTCACGGCGGCAGGGAACCTGGGCCTGATCACCTTAATCAGGCTGAGCGCTCCACTCCACACCCCCATGTACTTCTTCCTCACCAACCTGTCCTTCATCGATCTCTGCTACTCCTCCGTCATCACCCCCAAGATGCTGGCGGGCTTCGTGGAGGGGACCAACTCCATCTCCTATCCGGCCTGCATGGCCCAACTCTACTTCTTCGTCTTCTTCGTCATCGCCGAAGGCTTCATGCTGACTGTCATGGCCTACGACCGCTATGTAGCCATCTGCCACCCTCTGCTATACGGCACGGTCATGTCGCCTCGGGCCTGCTCCGTGCTGGTGGCTGGCGTATACATCACAGGCTCTCTTTGTGCAGCTGTCCACACCGCCTGTGTGCTGAGGTTGTCCTTCTGTAGAAAGAACGTCATCAATCACTATTTCTGCGACATCCGCCCCCTCCTCGCCCTCTCCTGCTCCCGCACCGACATCAATGACCTGGTGGTCTTTGCCAGTGGGGGTTTCAACATGGCGGTCACCGGTGTGGGCATCCTCAGCTCTTACGCCCGCATCCTCGCCTGTGTCCTGCACATCGGCTCTGGCCGAGGTGGGGTCAAGGCCCTGGGCACCTGCAGTTCCCACATCATGGCCGTCGTCCTTTTCTTTGGGTCTGGGGGGTTCACATATCTGAAGCCTTCTTCAGGAGAGTCTCCGGGTGAGGGGAGAGTGTCCTCTTTGTTTTATACCACTGTGGTCCCCATGCTCAACCCCCTGATCTACAGCCTAAGGAATCAAAATGTCCGAGACGCCCTCAGGAAAATCTTGAGGAGGAACGTCTTTTCGGGGTTGGATCGCTACTAGGAGGACTATTAGATTGAAAGTGAGTTCTTCACAGTGGCATGAGTCCTTTTCCAGACCATCACTTGGAGTGTGAGCTGGATGCAAGACTGGGACTATGTCCAGCCTAATTACCTTCTATCCAACTCAGTGCTTACAACAGTGTTTTGCACACAGCAAGCACTTAACAAATACCTTAAAATAAAACCACCTTAGAATAAATGATCAGTTACAAGCTTTCCCTTCCTCTTAAATGGAATTTATAACAATTATGGCAATGACTATGGTATTTGTTATGCGCTTACTGTGATAATGATGGCATTGGATCACTACTAGGAGGACTACTAGATTGAGAGTGAGTTCTTCACAGTGGCATGAGTCCTTGTCCGGACAATCAATCAATCAATCAATCAATCGTATTTATTGAGCACATACTGTGTGCAGAGTACTGTACTAAGCGCTTGGGAAGTACAAGTTGGCAACATATAGAAACAGTCCCTACCCAACAGTGGGCTCACAGTCTGAAAGGGGGAGGCAGAGAAGAAAACCAAGCATACTAACAAAATAAAATAAATAGAATAGATATGTACAAGTAAAATAAATAAATAATAATAATAATAATCATTGTGGTATTTGTTAAGCGCTTACTATGTGTCAGATAGTGTACTAAACGCTGGGGTGGCTACAAGCAAATTGGGTTGGACACAGTCCCTGTCCCAAGTGGGGCTCACGGTCTCTCAGTTTCAGATGTGACAACTGAGGCACTGGGAAATTAAGTGATTTGCCCAAGGTCACACAGCAGTCAAGTGGCAGAGCTGGGATTAGAACCCAGGACCTTCTGACTCCCAGGACTGTGCTCTATTCACTCTGCCATGCTGCTTCCCTACATAAGTGCTTAATTTCTCTAAATAAATAGAGTAATAAATATGTACAAAAATATACAGGTGCTGTGGGGAAGGGAAGGAGGTAAGATTAGGGGGATGGAGAAGGGGACAAGGGGGAGCGGAAGGAAGAGGCTCAGTGTGGGAAGGCCTCCTGGAGGAGGTGAGCTCTCAGTAGGGCCTTGAAAGGAGGAAGAGAGCTAGCTTGGCGGATGGGCAGAGGGAGGGCATTCCAGGCCGGGGGATGACGTGGGCCGGGGGTCGATGGCGGGACAGGCGAGAACGAGGTACGGTGAGGAGATTAGCGGCGGAGGAGCGGAGGGTGCGGGCTGGGCTGGAGAAGGAGAGAAGGGAGGTGAGGTAGGAGGGGGCGAGGGGATGGATGGACAGCCTTGAAGCCCAGGGTGAGGAGTTTCTACCTGATGCGCAGATTGATTGGTAGCCACTGGAGATTTTTGAGGAGGGGAGTAACATGCCCGGAGCTGTTCTGGACAAAGACAATCCGGGCAGCAGCATGAAGTATGGATTGAAGTGGGGAGAGACACGAGGATGGAGACAATCACTTGGAGTGTGAGCCGGATGCAAGACTGGGACTATGTCCAGCCTAATTACCTTCTATCTACATCAGTGCTTGCAACAGTGCTTGGCACACAGCAAGTACTTAAAAAATACCTTAAAATAAAACCACTTTAGAATCAATGATCAGTTACAAGCTTTCCCTTCCTCTTAAATGGAATTTATAGCAATTATGGCAATAACTATGATATTTGTTAAGCACTTACTGTGCTAATGATGGCATTTGTTAAGTGATTACTATGATAATGATGACATTCGGTAAGCGCTTACTATGTGCAAAGCACTGTTCTAAGCGCTGGGGAGGTTACAAGGTAATCAGGCTGTCCCTCGGGGGGCTCACAGTCTTAATCCCCATTTTATAGAAGAGGGGAACTGAGGTACGGAGAAGTGAAGTGACTTGCCCAAAGTCACACAGCTGATAATTGGCGGAGCCAGGATTTGAACCCATGACTTCCGACTCCAAAGCCCGTGCTCTTTCCACTTAGCCAAACTGCTTCCACGTCATAAGCACTCCGAGGAGTCGAGGAGAGAGTCATGAGTCCTGGGAGCCTCCCCGAGTCTTTTTTTGCCATTCCCCAAAGAGGTCGTCGTCGGGGCCAGGTGGTCCTTGGGGAACTCCCCCAACACTATATTTTCAAGCTGATTCCAGGATCGTAGAGCTGAGATTGCAGATCCCAACTGTGTGCGTGTGGGAGTGGAGATCGGCTCTCTTGGAAAGGAAATGGACCCCAGTGTCTCCAGCCTCTGGAAGAGGGAGGGTGAGTCTCGAGATTCCACCCCTGGAAAGTCCTTTCCCAAATCTTAAGCAGCGGTAGCCGAGGTCTTTAAAACATCGTCTGCTGATTCCAGCTAGCTCCATCCCCAACTCCCATCCTGGCTCCTCAGAGTCTGAGCGGGAGAGGGGCAGAGATCGTGCAGATGTTTAGGTAGCCACTTCCACTTAGACGATTTCCACTTACCACTTAGATGGTAGCCAACTAAGCCATATAGTGGAGCACCTAGCAAGCCAACACTTGTAAACACTTGCAAACAGGAATTCCAGGGTTCAAATTCTAGATCTGCCTTATCCCTCTAGACTGTAAACTCATTATGGGCAGGGGACATGTCTGTTTATTGTTGCACAGTACTCTCCCAAGTGCTTTATACAGTGCTCCGCACTCAGTAAGGGCTCAATAAATATGAATGAACTTCAAGGTACTGACCAGACTCCAGGTCTGTTGTGATCCTGGACCAGCGTTGATGAGGGTCAACATCCTTATAGTTCCGGGGGTGGGGGGGAGAAATCCCTCTTCTTTTCTTTCTCTTTATGGTGTTTCTTAAGTGCTTACTATGTGCCAGGCACTATACTAAGCTCTGAGGTAAATATAAGCTATCAGGGTGGACACAATCCTTGCCCCACATGGGGCTCACAGAATTAATTCTCAATTTCGTGACTTAGTGGAAAGAGCTCGGGCTTGGGAGTCAGAGGATATGGGTTTTAATCCTGGCTCCACCACTTGTCTGCTGTGTGACCTTGGGGAAATCACTTAACTTCTCTGTGCCTCAGTTAGCTCATCTGCAAAATGGAGGCTAAAGGTGTGAGCCCCATGTGGGGCAACTTAATTACCTCGTATATTTCCCAGTGTTTAGAACAGTGCTTGGCACATAGAAAGCGCTTAACAAATAATGTAATTATTTTACTGATGGGATAACTGAGGCACGGAGCAGTGAAGTGACTGGTCTTCACTGTGGGCTGTAGGGAGCTGTGGACTGCTAGAGGTGGATGGAGAAGGTGATTTAAACACTCAGTTATCTACACATCAAATGTTCCTTTCTCACCTTCTATCTGTAAATTATTTTGTACCTGTCTCCTCTAGTAGGCTCTAAGTTCTTTGAAGGCAGAGATAGTGTCTTCTTATTCTTGTTGTAGTCTCCAAATGCTTAGCCAATGCTGTTTACACAGTAGGTGCTCAATAATAACAATAATAATAATCATAATGCCATTTATTAAGCGCTTACTGTGTGCAAAGCTCTGTTCTAAGCGCTGGGGAGGTTACATGGTGATCAGGTTGTCCCCCGTGGGGCTCACGGTCTTAATCCCCACTTTACAGATGAGGTAACTGAGGCCCAGAGAAGTGAAGTGACTTGCCCAAAGTCACACAGCTGAGAGTTGGCAGAGCAGGGATTCAAACCCATGACCTCTGACTCCAAAGCCCGGGCTCTTTCCTCTGAGCCACACTGATTCTCAATAAATACCACCGATGGCTTGAGTGAGAAGATGGACCTGGGTCTGTAGTCACCTGGTTTGGGTCTACCTTTCCTGAGCAGGGTGGGAGTCCCATCCTTATTATGATGTTTGTTAAGCGCCTACTACATGACAAGCACTATTCTAAGCACTGGGCTAGTTTCCAGTTAACCAGGATGGACACAATTCCTGGGATGGACACTGTGGTGCATGAAGGCACGGACTCCGGCTAGGGTAAGCACGAAATCATTTATTGGGTTAAGCAGCAAGACTTTCATATCTTTCAGTCACATTCTGTATTTTTCCATGTTCCTGTGTTTATAGCTAACACAGCAATTCTGTTACCTTCAAGGCCAGTAACAAGTAACACCCGTCTATGCAAGGTCGTAGGGCCGGTAACAAGTAACCCTTGCTGTACAAGGCTGTGATAACAGAGACCAGCCTTTCAGCCACAGCTCTCCTCCCAGTTCCTTGTTTACTTGGTCCTGCTGTTCCCCACATCTCCCCCTCTTTTGTTTAAATATAAAGAGTGCATCTAAAGAAGAGAAACAATTCCCATACCATACATTGGTCAGGTTAATACAGTAAGTGTGGTTGCAGTGGCTTATGGTAGCCGCTTGTGCCATCGCAAAGACGTAAGGATGTGAAGTGCAAATCATAGTTGGATCAGTTCGTAACTGTGTAGCGTTAGCTGTATGATTAGACAGGGTGAGATTCCATAAGGTACGATTAATAAACGTGAAGCCTAAATGCCAAATTCCCGTATGTAATGGGGAGGCGGTGTTGTTGGTGGGCATAGAAAACTGTAAAAGAGGCCCAGCCAGCCCACCGCCATGCCAGGATACACTGTGATTATGGATGCCGATGCCAACAGAGTGGTTGCTAGCCGGGTCCCACAAAACCCCATGAGGGCCCCAGTCCAAAATAGTTCCCGTAGTTCCGTTGACGCTAACAGGATCAGGACCGAGCCCGTGACATGGCTGCCAGTTTATCCATGTGTTGTTTGCGAGTGGGTCCTCTGTACAACGGGACTAGTCGGGGTTATATATCCCCACTTCCATCAGGTTGTGGAGAGACGATGTTCCAGACACGCCCGGGATGCTTATTAAAGTATAATTCTTTGTTCCACGTTTGTCCCTCACTATCAGGTGTTGCTGAGGTGACACCGGAATACGGCCAATGTCGCTGTCATTACTAGTTGTCAGACAAAGGGGTGGAAGTCAGTTACAAACTCAGTATTGTTGAGAGCAAAAAAACTAGTATTGTTAGGCCCTCCGTCTGTCGCCGGGGGCATCCATACCCCACCTATCCATTCAGTGTCATTATTCCCGATAGGTGGTGTAGGATCCCACCAGGTTATAGGTTTGAAGATGGGTGGATCAAGGATATGTGCCCAGTAAAGACCATTCCCCGTGATAGGCAGGCAAAGATTCCCCATCAGGCTCCAGATCATAAGCATTCTGACCGTGTTGAGCCCCGCATCAGGAGGCGCCGCCCGGGCTACCGTAAGTTGTTGCACCAGGGCCGAGGCTAACATTTCAGCCTTAAACTGCTCAGAGCCAACATTCTGGCACGCCTTAATTAGGTCCGATAGTGTCTTCGCCTTGTTCCGCAGGGGATCCAAGGCCTTCCTGCAATCAACATTAGCATTTTCAATTGCCAATTGAAACAGTAACAACCGCTGAGCCTCCTCTGAATCAATCTGACGCTGTATGGCAGTTTGGAGCCCATTCAGAAAAGTAACATAAGGCTCCTGAGCACCCTGATGGACGGCAGCAAAAGAGGTCTCCCGTCGACCCGCAGCAGGGACTTGTTTCAGCGCCTTCATGGTTAAGGAGGCAGCCTGGGGAAAGGCCACCCAGTTTAATTGAACCTGTGCTTGGAGTGTGACAAACTGCCCTTGCCCTACTAACTCATCCACCCCAAGTTTAATATTGTCAGCAAGATTATCCATAACTTGCAGGGTAACAGCTTCCCGATACTCAGAGTCCCACACAGAGTACTGTGCCTGGCTAAGTAACAAACGCAGCAAAGTGCACCAGTCATGGGGTGTCATCACATACGATTCAGAGACAGCCACTATTAGCTTCATTGTGTAGGACGACTGTAACCCATAATCGCGAACACTTTTCCGCAACTCCTTAAGCAACTCATAAGGGAGAGAGTCATACTGAGCCGGCCGCCTGGGAAGACACACCACCGGCATCGCTTGCGGTAGCTGTACATCCCCTCGGCTCAATGCCTCCCGCCGGCAGCCCGAAAGGGCCCCGGCATAGGCAGGCTGCGCCGTAGCAGGCACAGCATATACATACGGAGGGGCTGGGACAAGCTTTCACGAGTCTGTAGCTCCCGGCCCACCTTTTGCCACAAGGTTAGATCATAAGAACCACCTTCAAGGAACCATGTACAATGATCCCAAATCCATACTAATAACTGGACCAACTGCGCAGGTGGCACCTTGAACCCCTGCTCCTTCAAAATACGCTGTAATATTTCGAGCTGTAATTTTTGCTCGCTCGTGGCTGATGGCCCCATGCTGTCAATTCTTCCACAGCTGCTCACCTGTCCATCCTGGGAACGGTGATGTCCTAACGTCTCCGGCCGGAGCTTTTACGAACTCATATCCTCCGTCCAGCCGCGGGTACACCACCGGATCGTGAGTTCCGATTTCGAGTCCCTGTTCGGGCGCCATTTGTGGTGTATGAAGGCACGGACTCCGGCTAGGGTAAGCACGAAATCGTTAATTGGGTTAACCAGAAAGACTTTCATATCTTTCAGTCATATTCTGTATTTTTGCATGTTCCTGTGTTTATAGCTAACACCGCAATTCTGTAACCTTCAAGGCCGGTAACAACACCAGTCTATGCAAGGTCGTAGGGCCGATAACAAGTAACTCTTGTCTGTAGAAGGTTGTTATAACAGAGACCAGCCTTTTGGCCACAGCTCTCCTCCCAGTTCCTTGTTTACTTGGCCCTGCTGTTCCCCACAGGACACAATTCCTGTCCCACATGGAGCTCAGATTCATTCATTCATTCAATCGTATTGATTGAGCGCTTACTGTGTGCAGAGCACTGTACTAAGCGCTTGGAAAGTACAATTCGGCAACAGAGACAATCCCTTCCCAACAACGGGCTCACAGTCTAGAAGGGGGAGACAGACAACAAAACAAAACAAGTAGACAGGCATCAATACCATCAGAATAAACAGAATTACAGAAAAATAAACATCATTAACTCATTCATTCAATCGTATTTACTGAGCGCAAATATGAGGGAGAACAGGCAGTGAATTCTCAATTTACAGATGATGAAACTGAGGCACAGAAAAGTTAACTGACTTTCCCAAGGTTACCCAGCAGGCAAGTGCTGTATCAGGATTAGAATCCAGGTCCTCTGACTCTTAGGCCCGGGTCCTTTCCGTTAGGTTATGCTGTCCCTCCATCACTGCTCCCATTTAACAAGGAACTTCTGTCCCCTCCCACAGTGACCCTTCTATAATAATAATAATAATGATGGCATTTATTATGCGCTTACTATGTCCAAAGCACTGTTCCAAGCGCTGGGGAGGTTACAAGGTGATCAGGTTGTCCCACGGGGGGCTCACAGTTTGAATCCCCAGTTTTCAAATGAGGTAACTGAGGCCCAGAGAAGTGAAGTGACTTGCCCAAAGTCATACAGGTGACAGTTGGCGGAGCCGGCATTTGAACCCATGACCTCTGACTCCAAAGTCTGGGCTCTTTCCACTGAGCCACGCTGCTTCTAGAAAGGGACTTCTCCATCCTCTTTGGATGGATATGAGCCAAGCTCTCAGTTCCTGCTAATCAATCAGTCAGCCAACACATCCGATTCGAGGCATCTTGGACTTCTTTGCGGAGGAAGGGACAGATCCACTTGAGTGAGGAGAATTTCTTAGCCTGCACCTGCTTCCTCCAAGCAGGGCGGAGGGCCCCTCTAACCAGAAGTCTTCCATCCTACCCCAACAGGACAGTCTGAGCAGAGAATGGCCGCGGGGAACCACTCTCCGGTGACGGAGTTTATCCTGACGGGGCTGACGGAGCGTCCAGATCTGCAACTCCCCCTCTTCCTCCTGTTCCTGGGCATCTTCGTGGTCACGGCGGTGGGGAACCTGGGCCTGATCACCTTAATCAGGCTCAGCGCTCCGCTCCACACCCCCATGTACTTCTTCCTCACCAACCTGTCCTTCATCGATCTCTGCTACTCCTCCGTCATCACCCCCAAGATGCTGGCGGGCTTTGTGGAAGTGACCAACTCCATCTCCTATGCCGCCTGCATGGCCCAACTCTACTTATTCCTCATCTTCGTCAGCGCCGACGGCTTCATGCTGACCGTCATGGCCTACGACCGCTATGTAGCCATCTGCCACCCTCTGCTATATGGCACCGTCATGTCCCCTCGGGCCTGCTCCATGCTGGTGGCCGGCGTCTATATCACGGGTTCTCTTTGTGCAGCTCTCCACACCGCCTGTATGCTGAGGTTGTCCTTCTGTAGAAAGAACGTTATCAATCACTATTTCTGCGACATCCGCCCCCTCCTCGCCCTCTCCTGCTCCAGCACTGACATCAATGAACTGGTGGTCTTTGCCAGCGGGGGTTTCAACACGGCGGCCACCAGCGTGGGCATCCTCAGCTCTTACGCCCGCATCCTTGCCTGCGTCCTGCGCATCGGCTCTGGCCGAGGCAGGGCCAAGGCCCTGGGAACCTGCAGTTCCCACATCATGTCTGTCGTCCTTTTCTTTGGGTCTGGGGCGTTCACGTATCTGAAGCCTTCTTCAGGAGAGTCTCCGGGTGAGGGAAGAGTGTGCTCCTTGTTTTATACCACTGCGGTCCCCATGCTCAACCCCCTGATCTACAGCCTAAGGAATCAAAATGTCCGAGACGCTCTCAGGAAAATCTTGAGGAGGAACGTCTTTTCGGGGTTGGATCGCTACTAGGAGGACTATTAGATTGAAAGTGAGTTCTTCACAGTGGCATGAGTCCTTGTCCGGACAATCACTTGGAGTGTGAGCCGGATGCAAGACAGGGACTATGTCCAGCCTAATTACCTCCTATCTACCTCAGTGCTTACAACAGTGTTTGGCACACAGCAAGTGCTTAAAAAATACCTTAAAATAAAACCACCTTAGAATGAATGATCAGTTACAAGCTTTCCCCTCCTCTTAAATGGAATTTATAACAATTATGGCAAGAACTATGATATCTGTTAAGCGCTTACTGTGATAATGATGGCATTTTTTAAGTGCTTACTATTATAATGATGCCATTCGTTAAGCGCTTACTATGTGCAAAGCACTGTTCTAAGCGCTGGGGAGGTTACAAGGTAATCAGGCTGTCCCTCGGGGGGCTCACAGTCTTAATCCCCATTTTACAGAAGGGGGAACTGAGGCCCAGAGAAGTGAAGTGATTTGCCCAAAGTCACACACCTGACAATTGGCAGAGATGGGATTTGAACCCATGACCTCTAACTCCAAAGCCCGTGCTCTTTCCACTTAGCCACACTGCTTCCACATCATAAACACTCCGAAGTGTCGAGGAGAGAGTCATGAGTCCTGGGAACATCCCCGAATCTTTCTTTGCCATTCCCCAGAGAGGTCGTCGCCGGGGCCGGGTGGTCCTTGGGGAACTCCCCCAACACTATATTTTCAAGCTGATTCCAGGATCGTAGAGCTGAGATTGCAGATCCCAACTGTGTGCGTGTGGCAGTGGGGATCGGCTCTCTTGGAAAGGAAATGGACCCCAGCGACTCCGGCATCGGGAAGAGGGAGGGTGAGTCTCGAGATTCCACCTCTGGAATGTCCTCTCCCAAATCTTAAGCAGCGGTAGCTGAGGTCTCTAAAACACCATCTCCTGATTCCAGCTAGCTCCATCCCCGACCCCAATCCTGGCTCCTCAGAGTCTGAACGGGAGAGGGGCAGAGATCGTGCAGATGTTTAGGTAGCCACTTCCACTTAGATGATCGCCACTTACCACTTAGATGGTAGCCAACTAAGCCACGTAGTGGAGCACCGAGCGAGCCAACACTTGTAAACATTGGCAAACAGGAATTCCTGGGTTCAAATTCTAGAGCTGCCTTATCCCTCTAGACTTTAAAGTCATTATGGGCAGGGGACATGTCTGTTTATTTTTGCACTGTACTCTCTCAAGTGCTTAATACAGTGCTCTGCACTCAGTAAGTGCTCAATAAATATGAATGAACTTCAAGGTACTGACCGGACTCCAGGTCTGTTGTGATCCTGGGCCAGCGTTGATGAGGGTCAACATCCTTATCGGGTGTGGGGGGGAGAAACCCCTCTTCTTTTCTTTTCCTTTATGGTATTTCTTAAGTGCTTACTATGTGCCAGGCACTCTACTAAGCTCTGAGGTAAATATAAGCTATCAGGATGGACGCAATCCTTGTCCCACATGGGGCTCACAGAATTAATTCTCATTTTCGTGGCTTAGTGGAAAGAGCTCGGGCTTGGGAGTCAGAGGATGTGGGTTCTAATCCTGGCTCCACCTCTTGTCTGCTGTGTGACCTTGGGAAAATCACTTAACTTCTCTGTGCCTCAGTTAGCTCATCTGCAAAATGGAGGATAAAGGTGTGAGCCCTATGTGGGGCAACTTGATTACCTTGTATATATCCCAGTGTTTAGAAAAGTGCTTGGCACATAGAAAGCGCTTAATAAATAACGTAATTATTTTACAGATGGGATAACTGAGGCACGGAGCAGTGAAGTGACTGGTCTTCACTGTGGGCTGTAGGGAGCTGTGGACTGCTAGAGGAGGATGGAGAAGGTGATTTAAACACTCAGTTATCTACACATCAAATGTTCCTTTCTCACCTTCTATCTGTAAATTATTTTGTACCTGTCTCCTCTGGTAGACGCTAAGCTCTTTGAAGGCAGAGATAGTGTCTTCTTATTCTGTTGTACTCTCCAAGTGCTTAGCAAGGGCTCTTTTCTCAGTAGGTGCTCGATAATAACAATAATAATGACATTTATTGAGCACTTCTTACTATCTGCAAAGCACTGTTCTAAGCTCTGGGGAGGTTACCAGGTGATCAGGTTGTCCCACGTGGGGCTAACACAGTCTTAATCCCCACTTTACAGATGAGGCAACTGAGGCCCAGAGAAGTGAAGTGACTTGCCCAAAGTCACACAGCTGACAGTTGGCAGAGTAGGGATTCGAACCCATGACCTCTGACTCCAAAGCCCGGGCTCTTTCCACTGAGCCACGCTGCTTCTCAATAAATACCACTGATGGCTTGAGTGAGAAGATGGACCTGGGTCTGTAGTCACCTAGTTTGGGTCTACCTTTCCTGAGCAGGGTGGGAGTCCCATCCTTATTATGATGTTTGTTAAGCACTTACTACATGACAAGCACTATTCTAAGCACTGGGGTAGTTTCCAGTTAACCAGGATGGACACAATTCCTGGGATGGACACAATTCCTGTCCCACATGGAGCTCAAATATGAGGGAGAACAGGCAGTGAATTGTCAATTTACAGATGAGGAAACTGAGGCACAGAAAATTAAATGACTTTCCCAAGGTTACACAGCAGGCAAGTGCTGGAGCAGGATTAGAACCCAGGTCCTCTGACTCTTAGGCCCGGGTCCTTTCTGTTAGGTTATGCTGTCCCTCCATCACTGCTCCCATTTAACAAAGATCTTCTGTCCTCTCCCACAGTGACCCTTCTATAATAATAATAATGATGGCATTTATTAAGTGCTTACTATGTGCAAAGCACTGTTCTTAGTGCTGGGGAGGTTACAAGGTGATCGAGTTGTCCCACGGGGGGCTCACAATCTTAATCCCCATTTTCCAGATGACGTAACTGAGGCCCAGAGAAGTGAAGTGACTTGCCCAAAGTCACCCAGCTGACGGTGGAGGTGGGATTTGAACCCATAACCTCTGACTCCAAAGCCCGGGCTCTTTCCACTGAGCTATGCTGCTTCTAGAAAGGGACTTCTCCATCCTCTTTGGATGGATATAAGCCAAGCTCTCAGTTCCTGCTAATCAGTCAGTCAGCCAACATATCCGATTCAAGGCATCTTGGACTTCTTTGCGGAGGAAGAGACAGATCCACTTGGGCGAGGAGAATTTCTTAGCCTGCGCCTGCTCTCTCCAAGCAGGGCGGAGGTCCCCTCTAACCAGAAGTCTTCCATCCTACCCCGACAGGACAGCCTGAGGGGAGAATGGCCACGGGGAACCACTCTCTGGTGACGGAGTTTATCCTAGCGGGCCTGACGGAGCGTCCGGATCTGCAACTCCCACTCTTCCTCCTGCTCCTGGCCATCTTCGTGGTCACGGCGGTGGGGAACCTGGGCCTGATCACCTTAATCAGGCTGAGCGCTCCGCTCCACACCCCCATGTACTTCTTCCTCACCAATCTGTCCTTCATCGATCTCTGCTACTCCTCTGTCACCACCCCCAAGACGCTGGCGGGCTTCGTGGCGGGGACCAACTCCATCTCCTATCCTGCCTGCATGACCCAACTCCACTTATTCCTCATCTTCATCATCGCCGACGGCTTCATGCTGACCGTCATGGCCTACGACCGCTATGTAGCCACCTGCCACCCTCTGCTCTATGGCACCATCATGTCCCCTAGGGCCTGCTCCATGCTAGTGGCCGGCGTCTACACCACAGGCTCTGTTTGTGCAGCTGTCCACACCGCCTGTATGCTGAGGTTGTCCTTCTGTAGAAAGAACGTCATCAATCACTATTTCTGCGACATCCGCCCCCTCCTCGCCCTCTCCTGCTCCCGCACCGACATCAATGAACTGGTGGTCTTTGCCAGCGGGGGTTTCAACATGGCAGCCACCAGCGTGGGCATCCTCAGTTCTTACGCCCGCATCCTCGCCTGCGTCCTGCACGTCAGCTCTGGCCGAGGCAGGGCCAAGGCCCTGGGCACCTGTAGTTCCCACATAATTGTCGTCGTCCTTTTCTTTGGGTCTGGGGTGTTCACATATCTGAAGCCTTTTTCAGGAGACTCTTCGGGTGAGGGGAGAGTATCCTCCTTGTTTTGTACCACTGTGGTCCCCATGCTCAACCCCCTGATCTACAGCCTAAGGAATCAAAATGTCCGAGATGCCCTCAGGAAAATCTTGAGGAGGAACGTCTTTTCGGGGTTGGATCGCTACTAGGAGGACTATTAGATTGAAAGTGAGTTCTTCACAGTGGCATGAGTCCTTTTCCTTGACAATCACTTGGAGTGTGAGTCGGATGCAAGACAGGGACTATGTCCAGCCTAATTACCTTCTATCTACCTCAGTGCTTACAACAGTGTTTGGCACACAGCAAGTGCCTAAAAATACCTTAAGATAAAACCACCTTAGAATCAATGATCAGTTATAAGCTTTCCCTTCTTCTTAAAGGGAATTTATAACAATTATGACAGTGACTATGATATTTGTTAAGCGCTTACTGTGATAATGATGGAATTTGTTAAGTGCTTACTATGCTAATGATGACATTCGTAAAGTGCTTTCTATGTGCAAAGCACTGTTCTAAGCGCTGGGGAGGTTACAAGGTGATCAGGCTGTCCCTCGGGGGGCTCACAGTCTTAATCCCCATTTTACAGAAGAGGGAACTGAGGCCCAGAGAAGTGAAGTGACTTGCCCAAAGTCACACAGCTGACAATTGGCGGAGCCAGGATTTGAACCCATGACCTCCGACTCCAAAGCCCGTGCTCTTCCCACTTAGCCACACTGCTTCCGCATCATAAACACTCCAAAGAGTCAAGGAGTCATGAGTCCTGGGAGCATCCCTGAGTCTTTCTTTGCCATTCCCCAAAGAGGTCGTCACCGGGGCCGGGTGGTCCTTGGGGAACTCCCCCAACACTATATTTCCAAGCTGATTCCAGGATCGTAGAGCTGAGATTGCAGATCCCAACTGCGTGCATGTGGGAGTGGGGATCGGCTCTCTTGGAAAGGAAATGGACCCCAGCGATTCTGGCATCGGGAAGAGGGAGGGTGAGTCTCTAGATTGCACCTCTGGACTGTCCTTTCCCAAATCTTAAGCAGCACTAGCCGAGGTCTCTAAAACGTCATCTCCTGATTCCAGCTAGATCCATCCCCGACTCCCATCCTGGCTCCTCAGAGTCGGAGTGGGAGAGGGGCAGAGATCGTGCAGATGTTTAGGTAGCCACTTCCACTTAGATGATCGCCACTTACCACTTAGATGGTAGCCAACTAAGCCACTTTGTGGAGCACCTAGCGAGCCAACACTTGAAAGCACTGGTAAACAGGAATTCCTGAGTTCAAATTCTAGAGCTGCTTTATCCCTCTAGACTGTAAACTCATTATGGGCAGGGGACATGTCTATTTATTGTTGTACTGTACTCTCTCAAGTGCTTAATACAGTACTCTGCAAGCAGTAAGTGCTCAATAAAGATGAATGAACTTCAAGGCACTGACTGGACTCCTGGTCTGTTGTGATCCTGGGCCAGCGTTGATGAGGGTCAACATCCTTATAGTTCCGGGGTTGGGGGGAGAAATACCTCTTCCTTTCTTTTTCTTTATGGCATTTCTTAAGTGCTTACTATGTGCCAGGCACTATAATAAGCTCTGAGGTAAATATAAGCTATCAGGATGGACGCAATCCTTGTCCCACATGGGGCTCACAGAATTAATTCTCATTTTCGTGGCTTGGTGGAAAGAGCTCGGGCTTGGGAGTCAGAGGACGTGGGTTCTAATCCTGGCTCCACCACTTGTCTACTGTGTGACCTTGGGGAAATCACTTAACTTCTCTGTGCCTCAGTTAGCTCATCTGCAAAATGGGGGTTAACAGGATGAGCCCCACATGGGGCAACCTGATTACCTTGTATATATCCCATCGCTTAGAACAGTGCTTGGCACATAGAAAGCGCTTAACAAATAATATAATTATTTTACAGATGGGATAACTGAGGCACGGACCAGTGAAGTGACCGGTCTTCACTGTGGGCTGTAGGGAGCTGTGGACAGCTAGAGGCGGATGGAGAAGATGATTTAAACACTCAGTTATCTACACATCAAATGTTCCTTTCTCACCTTCTATCTGTAATTTATTTTGTACCTGTCTCCTCTGGTAGACTCTAAGCTCTTTGAAGGCTGAGATAGCGTCTTCTTTCTCTGTTGTACTCTTCAAGTGCTTAGACAATGCCCTTCACACAGTAGTTGCCCAATAATAATAATGATAATAATAATAATAATAATAATGGCATTTATTAATCACTTACTATGTGTAAAGCACTATTCTAAGCGCTGGCAAGGTTATCAGGTGATCAGGTTGTCCCACGTGCAGCTCACAGTCTTAATCCCCACTTTACAGATGAGGTAACAGAGGCCCAGAGAAGTGAAGTGACTTGCCCAAAGTCACACAGCTGACAGTTGGCAGAGTAGGGATTCGAACCCATGACCTCTGACTCCAAAGCCTGTGCTCTTTCCATTGAGCCACGCTGCTTCTCATTAAATACCACTGATGGCTTGAGTGAGAAGACAGACCTGGGTCTGTTGTCACCTAGTTTGGGTCTACCTTTCCTGAGCAGGGTGGGAGTCCCATCCTTATTATGATGTTTGTTAAGTGCTTACTACATGACAAGCACTATTCTAAGCACTGGGGTAGTTTCCAGTTAACCAGGATGGACACAATTCCTGTCCCACATGGAGCTCAAGTAGGAGCAAGAACAGACAGTGAATTCTCATTTTACAGATAAGGAAACTGAGGCACAGAAAAGTTAACTGACTTTCCCAAGGTAACACAGCAGGGACGTGCTGGAGCAGGATTAGAACCCAGGTCCTCTGACTCTTAGGCCGGGGTCCTTTCCATTAGGTCATGCTGTCCCTCCATCACTGCTCCCATTTAACAAGGATCTTCTGTCCCCTCCCACAGTGACACGTCTATAATAATAATAATGATGACATTTATTAATCAATCAATCAATCAATCGTCTGTATTGAGCACTTACTGTTTGCAGAGCACGGTACTAACCGCTTGGGAAGTACAAGTTGGCAACATATAGAGACAGTCCGTACCCAACAGTGGGCTCACAGTCTAAAAGGGGGAGACAGAGAACAAAACCAAACATACTAACAGAATAAAATAAATAGAATAGATATATACAGGTAAAATAAATAAATAAATGAATAGAGTAATAAATATGTACAAACATATATACATATATACAGGTGCTGTGGGGAAGGGAAGGAGGTAAGATGGGGGGGATGGAGAGGGGGACGAGGGGGAGAGGAAGGAAGGGGCTCAGTGTGGGAAGGCCTCCTGGAGGAGGTGAGCTCTCAGTAGGGCCTTGAAGGGAGGAAGAGAGCTAGCTTGGCGGAGGGGCAGAGGGAGGGCATTCCAGGCCCGGGGGATGACGTGGGCCGGGGGTCGATGGCGGGACAGGCGAGAACGAGGTACGGTGAGGAAATTAGCGGCAGAGGAGCGGAGAGTGCGGGCTGGGCTGGAGAAGGAGAGAAGGGAGGTGAGGCAGGAGGGGGCGAGGTGATGGACAGCCTTGAAGCCCAGGGTGAGGAGTTTCTGCCTGATGTGCAGATTGTTTGGTAGCCACTGGAGATTTTTGAGGAGGGGAGTAACATGCCCAGAGTGATTCTGGACGAAGACAATCCGGGCAGCAGCATGAAGTGTGGATTGAGGTGGGGAGAGACACGAGGATGGGAGATCAGAGAGAAGGCTGATGCAGTAGTCCAGACGGGATAGGATGAGAGCTTGAACGAGCAGGGTAGCGGTTTGGATGGGGAGGAAAGGGCGGACCTTGGCAATGTTGTGGAGCTGAGACCGGCAGGTTTTGGTCACAGCTTGGATGTGAGGGGTGAATGAGAGAGCGGAGTCGAGGATGACACCAAGGTTGTGGGCTTATGACACGGGAACGATGGTAGTGCCGTCAACAGAGATGGGAAACTCAGGGAGAGGGCAGGGTTTGGGAGGGAAGACAATGAGTTCCATCTTGGACATGTTGAGCTTACTAAGCGCTTACTATGTGCAAAGCACTGTTCTAAGCGCTGGGGAGGTTACAAGGTGATCAGGTTCATTCATTCAATCGTATTTATTGAGCGCTTACTGTGTGTAGAGCACTGAACAGGTTACCCCATGGGGGGCTCATAGTTTGAATCCCCATTTTCCAGATCAGGTAACTGAGGCCCAGAGAAGTGAAGTGACTTGCCGAAAGTCACACAGGTGACAGTCGGCATAGCCAAGATTTGAACCCATGACCTCTGACTCCAAAGTCTGGGCTCTTTCCACTTAGCCATGCTGCTTCTAGAAAGGGACTTCTCCATCCTCTTTGGATGGATATGAGCCAAGCTCTCAGTTCCTGCTAATCAATCAGTCAGCCAACACATCTGATTCGAGGCATCTTGGACTTCTTTGCGGAGGAAGGGACAGATCCACTTTTGCGAGGAGAATTTCTTACCCTGCGCCTGCTTCCTCCAAGCAGGGCGGAGGGCCCATCTAACCAGAAGTCTTCCATCCTACCCCGACGGGACAGTCTGAGCGGAGAATGGCCGCGGGGAACCACTCTCCGGTGACGGAGTTTATCCTGGCGGGGCTGACAGAGCGTCCAGATCTGCAACTCCCGCTCTTCTTCCTGTTCCTGGGCATCTTCGTGGTCACAGCGGCAGGGAACCTGGGCCTGATCACCTTAATCAGGCTGAGCACTCTGCTCCACACCCCCATGTACTTCTTCCTCACCAACCTGTCCTTCATCGATCTCTGCTACTCCTCCGTCATCACCCCCAAGATGCTGGCGGGCTTCGTGGAGGGGACCAACTTCATCTCCTATCCCGCCTGCATGTCCCAACTCTACTTCTTCCTCATCTTCGTCATTGCCGAGGGCTTCATGCTGGCCGTCATGGCCTATGACCGTTACGTAGCCATCTGCCACCCTCTGCTCTACTGCACCATCATGTCCCCTCGGTCCTGCTCTGTGCTAGTGGCTGGCGTCTACAGCACGGGCTCTCTTTGTGCAGCTGTCCACACCGCCTGTATGCTGAGGTTGTCCTTCTGTAGAAAGAACATCATAAATCACTATTTCTGCGACATCAGCCCCCTCCTCACCCTCTCCTGCTCCCGCACTGACATTAATGAACTGGTGGTCTTTGCCAGCGGGGGTTTCAACATGGTGGCCACCAGCGTGGGCATCCTCAGTTCTTACGTCCGCATTCTCACCTGTGTCCTGCACATCGGCTCTGGCCGAGGCAGGGCCAAGGCCCTGGGCACCTGCAGTTCCCACATCATGGCCGTCGTCCTTTTCTTTGGGTCTGGGGGGTTCACATATCTGAAGCCTTCTTCAGGAGAGTCTCCGGGTGAGGGGAGAGTGTGCTCCTTGTTTTATACCACTGCAGTCCCCATGCTCAACCCCCTGATCTACAGCCTAAGGAATCAAAATGTCCGAGACGCCCTCAGGAAAATCTTGAGGAGGAACGTCTTTTCGGGGTTGGATCGCTACTAGAAGGACTATTAGATTGAAAGTGAGTTCTTCACAGTGGCATGAGTCCTTTTCCGGACAATCACTTGGAGTGTGAGCCGGATGCAAGACAGGGACTATGTCCAGCCTAATTACCTTCTATCTACCTCAGTGCTTACAACAGTGTTTGGCACACAGCAAGTGCTTAAAAAATACCTTAAAATAAAACCACCTTAGAATAAATGATCAGTTACAAGCTTTCCCTTCCTCTGAAATGGAATTTATAACAATTATGGCAATAACTATGATATTTGTTAAGCGCTTACTGTGATAATGATGGCATTTGTTTAGTGCTTACTTTGATAATCATGACATTCGTTAAGCACTTACTATGTGCAAAGCACTGTTCTAATCGCTTGGGAGGTTACAAGGTGATCAGGCTGTCCCTCGGGGGTCTCACAGTCTTAATCCCCATTTTACAGAAGAGGGAACTGAGGCCCAGAGAAGTGAAGTGACTTGCCCAAAGTCACACAGCTGACAATTGGCAGAGCTGGGATTTGAACCCATGACCTCTGACTCCAAAACCCATGCTCTTTCCAATTAGCCACACTGCTTCCACATCTTAAACACTCCGAAGAGTCAAGGAGAGAGTCATGAGTCCTGGGAGCCTCCCTGAGTCTTTCTTTGCCATTCCCCAAAGAGGTCGTCGCCGGGGCCGGGTGGTCCTTGGGGAACTCCCCCAACACTATATTTTCAAGCTGATTCCAGGATCGTAGAGCTGAGATTGCAGATCCCAACTGCGTGCGTGTGGGAGTGGGGATTGGCTCTCTTGGAAAGGAAATGGGCCCCAGCGACTCCGGCGTCGGAAAGAGGGAGGGTGAGTCTCCAGATCCCACCTCTGGAATGTCCTTTCCCAAATCTTAAGCAGCAGTTGCCGAGGTCTCTAAAAAATCATCTCCTGATTCCAGCTAGATCCATCCCCGACTCCCATCCTGGCTCCTCAGAGTCTGAGCGGGAGAGGGGCAGAGATCGTGCAGATGTTTAGGTAGCCACTTCCACTTAGATGATCGCCACTTACCACTTAGATGGTAGCCAACTAAGCCATGTAGTGGAGCACCTAGCGAGCCAACACTTGTAAACACTTGTAAACAGGAATTCCTGGGTACAAATTCTAGATCTGCCTTATCCCTCTAGACTGTAAACTCATTATGGGCAGGGGACATGTCTGTTTATTGTTGCACTGTACTCTCCCAAGTGCTTAATACAGTGCTCTGCAAGCAGGAAGTGCTCAATAAATAGGAATGAACTTCAAGGCACTGACTGGACTCCAGGTCTGGTGTGATCCTGGGCCAGCATTGATGAGGGTCAACATCCTCATAGTTCCGGGGGTTGGGGGGGAGAAATCCCTCTTCTTTTCTTTTTCTTTATGGCATTTCTTAAGTGCTTACTATGTGCCAGGCACTATACTAAGATCTGAGTCCAAGACTGAACTACATGTCCAAGACTGAACTCTTTGTCTTCCCTCCCAAACCCTGCCCTCTCCCTGACTTTTCCATCTCTGTTGATGGCACTACCATCCTTCCCATCTCACAAGCCCGCAACCTTGGTGTCATCCTCGACTCCGCTCTCTCGTTCACCCCTCACACCCAAGCCGTCACCAAAACATGCCGGTCTCAGCTCTGCAACATTGCCAAGATCCGCCCTTTCCTCTCCATCCAAACTGCTACCTTGCTCGTTCAAGCTCTCATCCTATCCCGTCTGGACTACTGCATCAGCCTTCTCTCTGATCTCCCATCCTTGTGTCTCTCCCCACTTCAATCCATACTTCATGCTGCTGCCCGGATTGTCTTTGTCCAGAAACGCTCTGGGCATGTTACTCCCCTCCTCAAAAATCTCCAGTGACTACCAATCAATCTGCGCATCAGGCAGAAACTCCTCACCCTGGGCTTTAAGGCTGTCCATCCATCACCTCGCCCCGTCCTCCCTCACCTCCCTTCTCTCCTTCTCCAGGCCAGCCTGCACCCTCCGCTCCTCCACCGCAAATCTCCTCACCATACCTCGTTCTCGCCTGTCCCGCCGTCGACCCCCGGCCCACATCATCCCCCGGGCCTGGAATGCCCTCCATCTACCCATCCGCCAAGCTAGCTCTCTTCCTCCCTTCAAGGCCCTACTGAGAGCTCACCTCCTCCAGGCGGCCTTCCCATACAGAGCCCCTTCCTTCCTCTCCCCCTTGTCCCCCTCTCCATCCCCCCATCTTACCTCCTTCCCTTCCCTACAGCACCTGTATATATGTATATATGTTTGTACATATCTATTATTCTATTTATATCTTTATTTATTTTACTTGTACATATCTATTCTATTTATTTTATTTTGTTAGTTTGTTTTGTTCTCTGTCTCCCCCTTCTAGACTGTGAGCCCACTGTTGGGTAGGGAGTGTCTCTATATGTTGCCAACTTGTACTTCCCAAGTGCTTAGTACAGTGCTCTGCACACAGTAAGTGCTCAAAAAATATGATTGATTGATTGATTGATTGATTGAGGTAAATATAAGCTATCAGGGTGGACACAATTCATGTCCCACATGGGGCTCACAGAATTAATTCTCATTTTCGTGGCTTAGTGGAAAGAGCTCGGGCTTGGGAGTCAGAGGATGTGGGTTCTAATCCTGGCTCCACCACTTGTCTGCTGTGTGCCCTTGGGGAAATCACTTAGCTTAGCTCGTCTGCAAAATGGAGGATAAAGGTGTGAGCCCTATGTGGGGAAACGTGATTACCTTGTATATATGCCAGCGTTTAGAAAAGTGCTTGGCACATAGAAAGCGCTTAACAAATAACATAATTATTTTACAGATGGGATAACTGAGGCACGGAGCAGTGAAGTGGCTGGTCTTCACTGTGGGCTGTAGGAAGCTGTGGACTGCTAGAGGAGGATGGAGAAGCTGATTTAAACACTCAGTTATCTACAAATCAAATGCTCCTTTCTCACCTTCTATCTGTAAATTATTTTGTACCTACCTCCTCTGGTAGACTCAAAGCTCTGTGAAGGCAGAGATAGTGTCTTCTTATTCTGTTGTACTCTCCAAGTGCTTAGCAAGGGCTCCTCACATAGTAGGTGCTCGATAATAACAATAACAATAATAAAAATAATGACATTTATTAAGCGCTTACTATCTGCAAAGCACTGTTCTAAGTGCTGGGGAGGTTACCAGGTGATCAGGTTGTCCCACGTGGGGCTAACACAGTCTTAATCCCCACTTTACAGATGAGGTAACTGAGGCCCAGAGAAGTGAAGTGACTTGCCCAAAGTCACAGTGCTGACAGTTGACAGAGCAGGGATTCGAACCCATGACCTCTGAATCGAAAGCCCGGGCTCTTTCTACTGAGCCACGCTGATTCTCAATAAATACCACTGATGGCTTGAGTGAGAAGACAGACCTGGGTCTGTAGTCACCTAGTTTGGGTCTACCTTTCCTGAGCAGGGTGGGAGTCCCATCCTTATTATGATGTTTGTTAAGTGCTTACTACATGACAAGCACTATTCTAAGCACTGGGGTAGTTTCCAGTTAACCAGGATGGACACAGTTCCTGGGATGGACACAATTCCTGTCCCACATGGAGGTCAAATATGAGGGAGAACAGGCAGTGAATTCTCAATTTACAGATGAGGAAACTGAGGCACAGAAAAGTTAACTGACTTTCCCAATGTTACACAGCAGGCAAGTGCTGGAGCAGGATTAGAACGCAGGTCCTCTGACTCTTAGGCCCGGGTCCTTTCTGTTATGTTATGCTGTCCCTCCATCACTGCTCCCATTTAACAAGGATCTTCTGTCCTCTCCCACAGTGACCCTTCTATAATAGTAAAAATAATGACATTTATTAAGTGCTTACTAGGTGCAAAGCACTGTTCTAAGCGCTGGGGAGGTTACAAGGTGATCGAGTTGTCCCACGGGGGGCTCACAGTCTTAATCCCCATTTTCCAGATGAGGTAACTGAGGCCCAGAGAAGTGAAGTGACTTGCCCAAAGTCACCCAGCTGACAGTTGGCGGAGGTGGGATTTGAACCCATGACCTCTGACTCCAAAGCCCGGGCCCTTTCCACTGAGCCACGCTGCTTCTAGAAAGGGACTTCTCCATCCTCTTTGGATGGATATGAGCCAAGCTCTCAGTTCCTGCTAATCCATCAGTCAGCCAACACATCCGATTCGAGGCATCTTGGACTTCTTTGTGGAGGAAGGGACAGATCCACCTGGGCGAGGAGAATTTCTTAGCCTGCGCCTGCTTCCTCCAAGCAGGGCAGAGGGCCCATCTAACCAGAAGTCTTCCATCCTACCCCGACAGGACAGCCTGAGGGGAGAATGGCCACGGGGAACCACTCTCTGGTGACGGAGTTTATCCTGGCGGGGCTGACAGAGCGTCCAGATCTGCAACTCCCCCTCTTCCTCCTGTTCCTGGGCATCTTCGTGGTCACGGCGGCGGGGAACCTGGGCCTGATCACCTTAATCAGGCTGAGCACTTCGCTCCACTCCCCCATGTATTTCTTCCTCACCAACCTGTCCTTCGTCGATCTCTGCTACTCCTCCGTCACCACCCCCAAGATGCTGGCGGGCTTCGTGGCGGGGACCAACTCCATCTCCTATCCTGCCTGCATGACCCAACTCCACTTATTCCTCCTCTTCGTCATCGCTGATGGCTTCATGCTGACCGTCATGGCCTACGACCGTTATGTAGCCATCTGCCATCCTCTGCTCTACGTCACCATCATGTCCCCTCGGGCCTGCTCCGTGCTGGTGGCCGGCGTATACATCACGGGCTCTGTTTGTGCAGCTGTCCACACCGCCTATATGCTGAGGTTGTCCTTCTGTAGAAAGAACGTCATCAATCACTATTTCTGCGACATCCGCCCCCTCCTCGCCCTCTCCTGCTCCCGCACTGACATCAATGAACTGGTGGTCTTTGCCAGCGGGGGTTTCAACGTGGCGGCCACCAGCATGGGCATCCTCAGCTCTTACACCCGCATCCTCGCCTGCGTCCTGCGCGTCGGCTCTGGCCGAGGCAGGGCCAAGGCCCTGGGCACCTGCAGTTCCCACATAATGGCCGTCATCCTTTTCTTTGGGTCTGGGGCATTCACATATCTGAAGTCTTCTTCAGGAGAGTCTCCGGGTGAGGGGATAGTATCCTCCTTGTTTTGTACCACTGTGGTCCCCATGCTCAACCCCTTGATCTACAGCCTAAGGAATCAGAATGTCCGAGATGCCCTCAGGAAAATCTTGAGGAGGAACGTCTTTTCGGGGTTGGATCGTTACTAGGAGGACTGTTAGATTGAAAGTGAGTTCTTCACAGTGGCATGAGTCCTTTTCCGGACAATTACTTGGAGTGTGAGCCGGATGTAAGACAGGGACTATGTCCAGCCTAATTACCTTCTATCTACCTCGGTGCTTACAGCAGTGTTTGGCACACAGCAAGTGCTTAAAAATACCTTAAAATAAAACCACCTTAGAATCAATGATCAGTTACAAGCTTTCCCTTCCTCTTAAATGGAATTTATAACAATTATGGCAATAACTATGATATTTGTTAAGCGCTTACTGTGATAATGATGGCATTTGTTAAGCGCTTACTGTGATAATGATGGCATTTGTTAAGCGCTTACTATGATAATGATGACATTCGTTAAGTGCTTACTATGTGCAAAGCACTGTTCTAAGCGCTGGGGAGGTTACAAGGTGATCAGGCTGTCCCTCGGGGGGCTCACAGTCTTAATCCCCATTTTACAGAAGAGGGAACTGAGGCCCAGAGAAGTGAAGTGACTTGCCCAGAGTCACACACCTGACAATTGGCGGATCCGGGATTTAAACCCATGACCTCCGACTCCAAAGCCCGTGCTCTTTCCACTTAGCCACACTGCTTCCGCATCATAAACACTCTGAAGAGTCAGGGAGAGAATCATGAGTCCTGGGAGCCTCCCCGAGTCTTTCTTTGCCATTCCCCAAAGAGGTCGTCACCGGGGCCGGGTGGTCCTTGGGGAACTCCCCCAACACTATATTTTCAAGCTGATTCCAGGATCGTAGAGCTGAGATTGCAGATCCCAACTGCTTCCGTGTGGGAGTGGGGATCGGCGCTCTTGGAAAGGAAATGGACCCCAGCGACTCCAGCCTCTGGAAGAGGGAGGGTGAGTCTCCAGATTCCACCTCTGGACTGTCCTTTCCCAAATCTTAAGCAGCAGTAACTGAGGTCTCTAAAACATCATCTCCTGATTCCAGCTAGATCCATCCCCGACTCCCATCCTGGCTCCTCAGAGTCTGAGCGGGAGAGGGGCAGAGATCGTGCAGATGTTTAGGTAGCCACTTCCACTTAGATGATTACCACTTACCACTTAGATGGTAACCAACTAAGCCACGTAGTGGAGCACCTAGCGAGCCAACACTTGTAAACACTGTTAAACAGGAATTCCTGGGTTCAAATTCTAGAGCTGCCTTATCCTTCTAGACTGTAAACTCATTATGGGCAGGGGACATGTCTGTTTATTGTTGTACTGTACTCTCTCAAGTGCTTAATACAGTACTCTGCACGCAGTAAGAGCTCAATAAATATGAATGAACTTCAAGGCACTGACTGGACTCCTGGTCTGTTGTGATCCTGGGCCAGTGTTGATGAGGGTCAACATCCTTATAGTTCCAGGGGTGGGGGGGAGAAATACCTCTTCCTTTCTTTTTCTTTATGGCATTTCTTAAATGCTTACTATGTGCCAGGCACTATAATAAGCTCTGAGGTAAATATAAGCTATCAGGATGGACGCAATCCTTGTCCCACATGGGGCTCACAGAATTAATTCTCATTTTCGTGGCTTGGTGGAAAGAGCTCGGGCTTGGGAGTCAGAGGATGTGGGTTCTAATCCTGGCTCCACCACTTGTCTACTGTGTGACCTTGGGGAAATCACTTAACTTCTCTGTGCCTCAGTTAGCTCATCTGCAAAATGGGGGTTAACAGGATGAGCCCCACATGGGGCAACCTGATTACCTTGTATATATCCCATCGCTTAGAACAGTGCTTGGCACATAGAAAGCGCTTAACAAATGATATAATTATTTTACAGATGGGATAACTGAGGCACGGAGCAGTGAAGTGACTGGTCTTCACTGTGGGCTGTAGGGAGCTGTGGACAGCTAGAGGAGGATGGAGAAGGTGATTTAAACACTCAGTTATCTACACATCAAATGTTCCTTTCTCACCTTCTATCTGTAAATTATTTTGTACCTGTCTCCTCTGGTAGACTCTAAGCTCTTTGAAGGCTGAGATGGTGTCTTCTTTCTCTGTTGTACTCTTCAAGTGCTTAGCCAATTCCCTTTACACAGTAGTTGCCTAATAATAATAATAATAATAATAATAATAATAATAATAATAATAATGGCATTTATTAATCACTTACTATGTGTAAAGCACTATTCTAAGCGCTGGTGAGGTTATCAGGTGATCAGGTTGTCCCACGTGGGGCTCACAGTCTTAATCCCCACTTTACAGATGAGGTAACCGAGGCCCAGAGAAGTGAAGTGACTTGCCCAAAGTCACACAGCTGACAGTTGGCAGAGCAGGGATTCGAACCCATGACCTCTGACTCCAAAGCCTGTGCTCTTTCCATTGAGCCACGCTGCTTCTCATTAAGTACCACTGATGGCTTGAGTGAGAAGACAGACCTGGGTCTGTTGTCACCCAGTTTGTGTCTACGTTTCCTGAGCCGGGTGGGCGTCCCATCCTTATTATGATTGTTAAGTGCTCACTACATGATAAACACTATTCTAAGCACTGGGGTAGTTTCCAGTTAACCAGGATGGACACAATTACTGTCCCACATGAAGCTCAAATAGGAGCAAAAACAGACAGTGAATTCTCATTTTACAGATAAGGAAACTGAGGCACAGAAAAGTTAACTGACTTTCCCAAGGTCACACAGCAGGGAAGTGCTGGAGCAGGATTAGAACCCAGGCCCTCTGACTCTTAGGCCGGGGTCCTTTCCATTAGGTCATGCTGTCCCTCCATCACTGCTCCCATTTAAAAAGGATCGTCTGTCCCCTCCCACAGTGACACTTCTACAATAATAATAATGATGACATTTATGAATCAATCAATCAATCGTATTTATTGAGTGCTTACTGTGTGCACAGCACTGTACTAAGCGCTTGGGAAGTACAAGTTGGCAACATGTAGAGACAGTCCCTACCCAACAGTGGGCTCACAGTCTAAAAGGGGGAGACAGAGAACAAAACCAAACATACTAACAAAATAAAATAAATAGAATAGATATGTACAAGTAAAATAAATAGAGTAATAAATTTGTACAAACATATATACATATATATAGGTGCTGTGGGGAAGGGAAGGAGGTAAGATGGCAGGGTGGAGAGGGGGACGAGGGGGAGAGGAAGGTAGGGGCTCAGTCTGGGAAGGCCTCCTGAAGGAGGTGAGCTCTCAGTAGGGCCTTGAAGGGAGGAAGAGAGTGAGCTTGGCGGGTGGGCAGAGGGAGGGCATTCCAGGCCCGGGGGATGACGTGGGCCGGGGTTCAATGGCGGGACAGGCGAGAACGAGGTACAGTGAGGAGATTAGCATCAGAGGAGCAGAGGGTGTGGGGTCGGCTGGAGAAGGAGAGAAGGGAGGTGAGGGAGGAGGGGGCGAGGGGATGGATGGACAGCCTTGAAGCCCAGGGTGAGGAGTTTCTGCCTGATGCGCAGATTGATTGGTAGCCACTGGAGATTTTTGAGGAGGGGAGTAACATGCCCAGAGCACTTCTGGACAGAGACAATCCGGGCAGCAGCATGAAGTATGGATTGAACTAGGGAGAGACACGAGGATGGGAGATCAGAGAGAAGGCTGCTGCAGTAGTCCAGACGGGATAGGATGAGAGCTTGAATGAGCAGGGTAGCGGTTTGGATGGAGAGGAAAGGGTGGATCTTGGCAATGTTGCAGAGCTGAGACTGGCAGGTTTTGGTGACGGCTTGGGTGTGAGGGGTGAACGAGAGAGCGGAGTCGAGGATGACACCAAGGTTGTGGGCTTGTGAGACGGGAAGGATGGTAGTGCCATCAACAGAGATGGGAAAGTCAGGGAGAGGGCAGGGTTTGGGAGGGAAGACAAGGAGTTCAGTCTTGGACATGTTGAGCTTACTAAGCGCTTACTATGTGCAAAGCACTGTTCTACGCGCTGGGGAAGTTACAAGGTGATCAGTTTCATTCATTCAATCATATTTATTGAGCGCTTACTGTGTGTAGAGCACTGTACAGGTTACCCCACGGGGGGCTCATAGTTTGAATCCCCATTTTCCAGATGAGGTAACTGAGGCCCAGAGAAGTGAAGTGACTTGCCGAAAGTCACACAGCTGACAGTTGGCATAGCCGTGATTTGAACCCATGACCTCTGACTCCAAAGTCTGGGCTCTTTCCACTTAGCCACGCTGCTTCTAGAGAGGGACTTCTCCATCCTCTTTGGTTGGATATGAGCCAAGCTCTCAGTTCCTGCTAATCAATCCGTCAGCCAACACATCTGATTTGAAACATCTTGGACTTCTTTGCAGAGGAAGGGACAGATCCACTTGGGTGAGGAGAATTTCTTACCCTGCGCCTGCTTCCTCCAAGCAGGGCGGAGAGCCCCTCTAACCAGAAGTCTTCCATCCTACCCCAACAGGACAGAATGAGCGGGGAATGGCTGCGGGGAACCACTCTCCGGTGACAGAGTTTATCCTGACGGGGCTGACGGAGCATCCAGATTTACAACTCCCACTCTTCCTCCTATTCCTGGGCATCTTCGTGGTCACGGCGGTGGGGAACCTGGGCCTGATCACCTTAATCAGGCTGAGTGCGCTCCACACCCCCATGTACTTCTTCCTCACCAACCTGTCCTTCGTCGATCTCTGCTACTCCTCCGTCACCACCCCCAAGATGCTGGCGGGCTTCGTGGCGGGGACCAACTCCATCTCCTATCCTGCCTGCATGACCCAACTCCACTTATTCCTCATCTTCATCATCGCCGACGGCTTCATGCTGACAGTCATGGCCTACGACCGCTACGTAGCCATCTGCCACCCTCTGCTCTACGGCACCATCATGTCCCCTCGGGCCTGCTCCGTGCTAGTGGCCGGCGTCTACACCACGGGCTCTCTTTGTGCAGCTGTCCACATCGCCTGTATGCTGAGGTTGTCCTTCTGTAGAAAGAATGTCATCAATCACTATTTCTGTGACATCCGCCCCCTCCTCGCCCTCTCCTGCTCCCACACCGACATCAATGAACTGGTGGTCTTTGCCAGCGGGGGTTTCAACATGGCGGCCACCAGCGTGGGCATCCTCAGCTCTTACGCCCGCATCCTCGCCTGTGTCCTGCGCATCGGCTCTGGCCGAGGCAGGGTCAAGGCCCTGGGCACCTGCAGTTCCCACATAATTGTCGTCGTCCTTTTCTTTGGGTCTGCGGTGTTCACATATCTGAAGCCTTCTTCAGGAGACTCTTCGGGTGAGGGGAGAGTATCCTCCTTGTTTTGTACCACTGTGGTCCCCATGCTCAACCCCTTGATCTACAGCCTAAGGAATCAAAATGTCCGAGACGCCCTCAGGAAAATCTTGAGGAGGAACATCTTTTCGGGGTTGGATCGCTACTAGGAGGACTATTAGATTGAAAGTGAGTTCTTCACAGTGGCATGAGTCCTTTTCCTAATAATCACTTGGAGTGTGAGCCGGATGCAAGACAGGGACTATGTCCAGCCTAATTACCTTCTATCTACCTCAGTGCTTACAACAGTGCTTGGCACACAGCAAGTGCTTAAAAAATACCTTGAAATAAAACCACCTTAGAATAAATGATCAGTAACAAGCTTTCCCTTCCTCTTAAATAAAATTTATAACAATTATGGCGATAACTATGATATTTGTTAAGCGCTCACTGCGATAATGATGACAGTCTTTTAGACTGTGAGCCCACTGTTGGGTAGGGACTGTCTCTATATGTTGCCAATTTGTACTTCCCAAGCGCTTAGTACAGTGCTCTGCACATAGTAAGCGCTCAATAAATATGATTGATGATGATTTGTTAAGTGCTTACTATGATAATGACATTCGTTAAGCACTCACTATATGCAAAGCACTGTTCTAAGCGCTGGGGAGGTTACAAGGTGATCAGGCTGTCCCTCGGGGGGTTCACAGTCTTAATCCCCATTTTACAGAAGAGGGAACTGAGGCCCAGAGAAGTGAAGTGACTTGCCCAAAGTCACACAGCTGACAATTGGCAGAGCTGGGATTTGAACCCATGACCTCTGACTCCAAAGCCCATGCTCTTTCCACTTAGCCACACTGCTTCCTCGTCATAAACACTCCGAAGAGTCGAGGAGAGAGTCATGAGTACTGGGAGCCTCCCCGAGTCTTTCTTTGCCATTCCCCAAAGAGGTCATCGCCGGGGCTGGGTGGTCCTTGGGGAACTCCCCCAACACTATATTTTCAAGCTGATTCCAGGATCGTAGAGCTGAGATTGCAGATCCCAACTGCGTGCGTGTGGGAGTGGGGATCGGCTCTCTCGGAAAGGAAATGGACCCCAGCAACTCCAGCGTCAGGACAAGGGAGGGTGAGTCTTGAGATTCCACCTCTGGAATGTCCTCTCCCAAATCTTAAGCAGCGGTAGCTGAGGTCTCTAAAACACCATCTCCTGATTCCAGCTAGCTCCATCCCCGACCCCAGTCCTGGCTCCTCAGAGTCTGAGAGGGAGAGGGGCAGAGATAGTGCAGATGTTTTGGTAGCCACTTCCAGTTAGATGATTGCCACTTACCACTTAGATGGTAGCCAACTAAGCCACTTTGTGGAGCACCTAGCGAGCCAACACTTGTAAGCACTGGTAAACAGGAATTCCTGGGTTCAAATTCTAGAGCTGCCTTAGTCCTCTAGACTGTAAACTCATTATGGGCAGGGGACGTGTCTGTTTACTGTTGCACTGTACTCTCTCAAGTGCTTAATACAGTGCTCTGCACGCATTAAGTACTCAGTAAATATGAATGAATTGCAAGGCACTGACCGGACTCCAGGTCTGTTGTTATCCTGGGCCAGCGTTGATGAGGGTCAACATCCTTACAGTTCCAGGGGTGGGGGGGAGAAATCCCCCTTCTCTTCTTTTTCTTTATGGTATTTCCTAAGTGCTTACTATGTGCCAGGCACTCTACTAAGCTCTGAGGTAAACATAAGCTATCAGGATGGACGCAATCCTTGTCCCACATGGGGCTCACAGGATTAATTCTCATTTTCGTGGCTTAGTGGAAAGAGCTCAGGCTTGGGAGTCAGAGGACGTGGGTTTCTAATCCCGGCTCCACCACTTGTCTGCTGTGTGACCTTGGGAAAATCACTTAACTTCTCTGTGCCTCAGTTAGCTCATCTGCAAAATGGGGGTTAACAAGATGAGCCCCACATGGGGCAACCTGATTACCTTGTATATATCCCATCGTTTAGAACAGTGCTTGGCACATAGAAAGCGCTTAACAAATAACATAATTATTTTACAGATGGGATAACTGAGGCACAGAGCAGTGAAGTGACTGGTCTTCACTGTGGGCTGTAGGGAGCTGTGGACTGCTAGAGGAGGATGAAGAAGCTGATTTAAACACTCAGTTATCTACACATCAAATGTTCCTTTCTCACCTTCTATCTGTAAATTATTTTGTACCTGTCTCCTCTGGTAGACTCTAAGCTTTTTGAATGCAGAGATAATGTCTTCTTATTCTGTTGTACTCTCCAAGTGTTTTGCAAGGGCTCTTTACACAGTCAGTGCTCGATAATAACAATAATAGTAATAATAATAATAATGACATTTATTAAGCACTTCTTACTATCTGCAAGGCACTGTTCTAAGCGCTGGGAAGGTTACCAGGTGATCAGGTTGTCCCACGTGGGGCTAACACAGTCTTAATCCCCACTTTACAGATGAGGTAACTGAGGCCCAGAGAAGTGAAGTGACTTGCCCAAAGTCACACAGCTGACAGTTGGCAGAGGAGGGATTCGAACCCATGACCTCTGACTCCAAAGCCCGGGCTCTTTCCACTGAGCCACGCTGCTTCTCAATAAATACCACTGATGGCTTGAGTGAGAAGACAGACCTGGGCCTGTAGTCACCTAGTTTGGGTCTACCTTTCCTGAGCAGGGTGGGAGTCCCATCCTTATTATGATGTTTGTTAGGCGCTTACTACATGACAAGCACTATTCTAAGCACTGGGGTAGTTTCCAGTTAACCAGGATGGACACAATTCCTGGGATGGACACAATTCCTGTCCTACATGGAGCTCAAGTATGAGGGAGAACAGGCAGTGAATTCTCAATTTACAGATGAGGAAACTGAGGCACAGAAAAGTTAACTGACTCCCTACTGAGAGCTTCAAGGCCCTACTGAGAGCTCACCTCCTCCAGGAGGCCTTCCCAGACTGAGCCCCTTCCTTCCTCTCCCCCTCGTCCCCCTCTCCATCCCCCCCATCTTACCTCCTTCCCTTCCCCACAGCACCTGTGTATATGTTTATATGTTTGTACATATTTATTACTCTATTTATTTATTTATTTATTTATTTACCTGTACATATCTATTCTATTTATTTTATTTTGTTAGTATGTTCGGTTTTGTTCTCTGTCTCCCCCTTTTAGACTGTGAGCCCACTGTTGGGTAGGGACTGTCTCTAGATGTTTCCAACCTGTACTTCCCAAGCGCTTAGTACAGTGCTCTGCACACAGGAAGTGCTCAATAAATACTATTGATTGATTGATTGATTGATTGATTGACTTTCCCAAGGTTACGCAGCAGGCAAGTGCTGGAGCAAGATTAGAACCCAGGTCCTCCGACTCTTAGGCCCGGGTCCTTTCTGTTAGGTTATGCTGTCCCTCCATCACTGCTCCCATTTAACAAGGATATTCAGTCCCCTACCACAGTGACCATTCTATAATAATAATAATGATGGCATTTATTGAGCGCTTACTACGTGCAAAGCACTGTTCTAAGCGCTGGGGAGTTTACAAGGTGATCAGGTTCATTCATTCAATCGTATTTATTGAGCGTTTACTGTTTGCAGTGCACTATGCAGGTTGCCCCACTGGGGGTTCACAGTTTGAATCCCCAGTTTCCAGATGAGGTAACTGAGGCCCAGAGAAGTGAAGTGACTTGCCGAAAGTCACACAGCTGACAGTTGGCGGAGATGGGATTTGAACCCATGACCTCTGACTCCAAAGTCTGGGCTCTTTCCACTGAGCCATGCTGCTTCTAGAAAGGGACTTCTCCATCCTCTTTGGATGGATATGAGCCAAGCTCTCAGTTCCTGCTAATCCACCAGTCAGCCAACACATCCGATTCGAGGCATCTTGGACTTCTTTGTGGAGGAAGGGACAGATCCACTTGGGTGAGAGAATTTCTTAACCTGCGCCTGCTTCCTCCAAGCAGGGCAGAGGTCCCCTCTAACCAGCAGTCTTCCATCCTACCCCGACAGGGCAGCCTGAGGGGAGAATGGCCACGGGGAACCACTCTCCGGTGACGGAGTTTATCCTGGCGGGGCTGACGGAGCGTCCGGATCTACAACTCCCGCTCTTCCTGCTGTTCCTGGGCATCTTTGTGGTCACGGCGGCAGGGAACCTGGGCCTGATCACCTTAATTGGGCTGAGCGCTCCGCTCCACACCCCCATGTACTTCTTCCTCACCAACCTGTCCTTCATCGACTTCTGCTACTCCTCCGTCACCACCCCCAAGATGCTGGTGGGCTTCGTGGCGGGGACCAACTCCATCTCCTATCCCGCCTGCATGGCCCAACTCTACTTCTTCATCGTCTTCGTCATCGCCGAGGGCTTCATGCTGACCGTCATGGCCTACGACCGTTACGTAGCCATCTGCCACCCTCTGCTCTACAGCACCATCATGTCCCCTCGGGCCTGCTCTGTGCTAGTGGCCGGCGTCTACACCACGGGCTCTCTTTGTGCAGCTGTCCACACTGCCTGTATGCTGAGGTTGTCCTTCTGTAGAAAGAACGTCATCAATCACTATTTCTGCGACATCCGCCCCCTCCTCGCCCTCTCCTGCTCCCACACCGACATCAATGAACTGCTGGTCTTTGCCAGCGGGGGTTTCAACACGGTGACCACCAGCGTGGGCATCCTCAGCTCTTACGCCCGCATCCTCGCCTGCGTCCTGCGCATCGGCTCTGGCCGAGGCAGGGTCAAGGCCCTGGGCACCTGCAGTTCCCACATAGCGGCCATCGTCCTTTTCTTTGGGGCTGGGGCATTCACGTATCTGAAGCCTTTTTCAGGAGACTCTCCGGGTGAGGGGAGAGTGTGCTCCTTGTTTTATACCACTGCGGTCCCCATGCTCAACCCCTTGATCTACAGCCTAAGGAATCAAAATGTCCGAGATGCCCTCAGGAAAATCTTGAGGAGGAACATCTTTTCGGGGTTGGATCGCTACTAGGAGGACTATTAGATTGAAAGTGAGTTCTTCACAGTGGCATGAGTCCTTTTCCTAATAATCACTTGGAGTGTGAGCCGGATGCAAGACAGGGACTATGTCCAGCCTAATTACCTTCTATCTACCTCAGTGCTTACAACAGTGCTTGGCACACAGCAAGTGCTTAAAAAATACCTTAAAAGAAAACCACCTTAGAATAAATGATCAGTAACAAGCTTTCCCTTCCTCTTAAATAAAATTTATAACAATTATGGCAATAACTATGATATTTGTTAAGCGCTCACTGCGATAATGATGACAGTCTTTTAGACTGTGAGCCCACTGTTGGGTAGGGACTGTCTCTATATGTTGCCAATTTGTACTTCCCAAGCGCTTAGTACAGTGCTCTGCACATAGTAAGCGCTCAATAAATACGATTGATGATGATTTGTTAAGTGCTTACTATGATAATGACATTCGTTAAGCACTCACTATATGCAAAGCACTGTTCTAAGCGCTGGGGAGGTTACAAGGTGATCAGGCTGTCCCTCGGGGGGTTCACAGTCTTAATCCCCATTTTACAGAAGAGGGAACTGAGGCCCAGAGAAGTGAAGTGACTTGCCCAAAGTCACACAGCTGACAATTGGCAGAGCTGGGATTTGAACCCATGACCTCTGACTCCAAAGCCCATGCTCTTTCCCCTTAGCCACACTGCTTCCACATCATAAACACTCCGAAGAGTCGAGGAGAGAGTCATGAGTCCTGGGAGCCTCCCCGAGTCTTTCTTTGCCATCCCCAAAGAGGTCGGCGCTGGGGCCGGGTGGTCCTTGGGGAACTCCCCCAACACTATATTTTCAAGCTGATTCCAGGATCGTAGAGCTGAGATTGCAGATACCAACTGCTTCCGTGTGGGAGTGGGGATCGGCTCTCTTGGAAAGGAAATGGACCCCAGCGACTCCAGCGTCAGGACGAGGGAGGGTGAGTCTTGAGATTCCACCCCTGGAAAGTTCTTTCCCAAATCTTAAGCAGCGGTAGCTGAGGTCTCTAAAACACCATCTCCTGATTCCAGCTAACTCCATCCCCGACCCCAGTCCTGGCTCCTCAGAGTCTGAGAGGGAGAGGGGCAGAGATCGTGCAGATGTTTAGGTAGCCACTTCCACTTAGATGATTGCCACTTACCACTTAGATGGTAGCCAACTAAGCCACTTTGTGGAGCACCTAGCGAGCCAACACTTGTAAGCACTGGTAAACAGGAATTCCTGGGTTCAAATTCTAGAGCTGCCTTAGTCCTCTAGACTGTAAACTCATTATGGGCAGGGGACGTGTCTGTTTACTGTTGCACTGTACTCTCTCAAGTGCTTAATACAGTGCTCTGCACGCATTAAGTACTCAGTAAATATGAATGAATTTCAAGGCACTGACCGGACTCCAGGTCTGTTGTTATCCTGGGCCAGCGTTGATGAGGGTCAACATCCTTATAGTTCCAGGGGTGGGGGGGAGAAATCCCCCTTCTTTTCTTTTTCTTTATGGTATTTCCTAAGTGCTTACTATGTGCCAGGCACTGTACTAAGCTCTGAGGTAAACATAAGCTATCAGGATGGACGCAATCCTTGTCCCACATGGGGCTCACAGGGTTAATTCTCATTTTCGTGGCTTAGTGGAAAGAGCTCGGGCTTGGGAGTCAGAGGACGTGGGTTTCTAATCCTGGCTCCACCACTTGTCTGCTGTGTGACCTTGGGGAAATCACTTAACTTCTCTGTGCCTCAGTTAGCTCATCTGCAAAATGGGGGTTAACAAGATGAGCCCCACATGGGGCAACCTGATTACCTTGTATATATCCCATCGTTTAGAACAGTGCTTGGCACATAGAAAGTGCTTAACAAATAACATAATTATTTTACAGATGGGATAACTGAGGCACAGAGCAGTGAAGTGACTGGTCTTCACTGTGGGCTGTAGGGAGCTGTGAACTGCTAGAGGAGGATGAAGAAGCTGATTTAAACACTCAGTTATCTACACATCAAATGTTCCTTTCTCACCTTCTATCTGTAAATTATTTTGTACCTATCTCCTCTGGTAGACTCTAAGCTTTTTGAATGCAGAGATAATGTCTTCTTATTCTGTTGTACTCTCCAAGTGTTTTGCAAGGGCTCTTTACACAGTCAGTGCTCGATAATAACAACAATAGTAATAATAATAATAATGACATTTATTAAGCACTTCTTACTATCTGCAAGGCACTGTTCTAAGCGCTGGAAAGGTTACCAGGTGATCAGGTTGTCCCACGTGGGGCTAACACAGTCTTAATCCCCACTTTACAGATGAGGTAACTGAGGCCCAGAGAAGTGAAGTGACTTGCCCAAAGTCACACAGCTGACAGTTGGCAGAGGAGGGATTCGAACCCATGACCTCTGACTCCAAAGCCCGGGCTCTTTCCACTGAGCCACGCTGCTTCTCAATAAATACCACTGATGGCTTAAGTAAGAAGACGGACCTGGGTCTGTAGTCACCTAGTTTGGGTCTACCTTTCCTGAGCAGGGTGGGAGTCCCATCCTTATTATGATGTTTGTTAAGCGCTTACTACATGACAAGCACTATTCTAAGCACTGGGGTAGTTTCCAGTTAGCCAGGATGGACACAATTCCTGGGATGGACACAATTCCTGTCCTACATGGAGCTCAAGTATGAGGGAGAACAGGCAGTGAATTCTCAATTTACAGATGAGGAAACTGAGGCACAGAAAAGTTAACTGACTCCCTACTGAGAGCTGCAAGGGCCTACTGAGAGGTCATCTCCTCCAGCAGGCCTTCCCAGACTGAGCCCCTTCCTTCCTCTCCCCCTCGTCCCCCTCTCCATCCCCCCCATCTTACCTCCTTCCCTTCCCCACAGCACCTGTATATATGTTTATATGTTTGTACATATTTATTACTCTGTTTATTTATTTATTTATTTTAACTGTACATATCTATTCTATTTCTTTTATTTTGTTAGTATGTTCGGTTTTGTTCTCTGTCTCCCCCTTTTAGACTGTGAGCCCACTGTTGGGTAGGGGCTGTCTCTAGATGTTTCCAACTTGTATTTCCCAAGCGCTTAGTACAGTGCTCTGCACACAGTAAGTGCTCAATAAATACTATTGATTGATTGATTGATTGATTGATTGACTTTCCCAAGGTTACACAGCAGGCAAGTGCTGGAGCAAGATTAGAACCCAGCTCCTCTGACTCTTAGGCCCGGGTCCTTTCTGTTAGGTTATGCTGTCCCTCCATCACTGCTCCCATTTAACAAGGATATTCAGTCCCCTCCCACAGTGACCATTCTATAATAATAATAATGATGGCATTTATTGAGCGCTTACTACATGCAAAGCACTGTTCTAAGCGCTGGGGAGTTTACAAGGTGATCGGGTTCATTCATTCAATCGTATTTATTGAGCGTTTACTGTTTGCAGTGCACTGTGCAGGTTGCCCCACTGGGGGTTCACAGTTTGAATCCCCAGTTTCCAGATGAGGTAACTGAGGCCCAGAGAAGTGAAGTGACTTGCCGAAAGTCACACAGCTGACAGTTGGCGGAGATGGGATTTGAACCCATGACCTCTGACTCCAAAGTCCGGGCTCTTTCCACTGAGCCATGCTGCTTCTAGAAAGGGACTTCTCCATCCTCTTTGGATGGATATGAGCCAAGCTCTCAGTTCCTGCTAATCCACCAGTCAGCCAACACATCCGATTCGAGGCATCTTGGACTTCTTTGTGGAGGAAGGGACAGATCCACTTGGGTGAGAGAATTTCTTAACCTGCGCCTGCTTCCTCCAAGCAGGGCAGAGGTCCCCTCTAACCAGCAGTCTTCCATCCTACCCCGACAGGGCAGCCTGAGGGGAGAATGGCCACGGGGAACCACTCTCCGGTGACGGAGTTTATCCTGGCGGGGCTGACGGAGCGTCCAGATCTACAACTCCCGCTCTTCCTCCTGTTCCTGGGCATCTTTGTGGTCACGGCGGCAGGGAACCTGGGCCTGATCACCTTAATTGGGCTGAGCGCTCCGCTCCACACCCCCATGTACTTCTTCCTCACCAACCTGTCCTTCATCGACTTCTGCTACTCCTCCGTCACCACTCCCAAGATGCTGGTGGGCTTCGTGGCAGGGACCAACTCCATCTCCTATCCCGCCTGCATGGCCCAACTCTACTTCTTCATCGTCTTCGTCATCTCCGACGGCTTCATGCTGACCCTCATGGCCTATGACCGTTACGTAGCCATCTGCCACCCTCTGCTCTACAGCACCATCATGTCCCCTCGGGCCTGCTCTGTGCTAGTGGCCGGCGTCTACACCACGGGCTCTCTTTGTGCAGCTGTCCACACCGCCTGTATGCTGAGGTTGTCCTTCTGTAGAAAGAACATCATCAATCACTATTTCTGCGACATCCGCCCCCTCCTCGCCCTCTCCTGCTCCCGCACCGACATCAATGAACTGGTGGTCTTTGCCAGCGGGGGTTTCAACACGGTGACCACCAGCGTGGGCATCCTCAGCTCTTACGCCCGCATCCTCGCCTGCGTCCTGCGCATCGGATCCGGCCGAGGCAGGGTCAAGGCCCTGGGCACCTGCAGTTCCCACATAGCGGCCATCGTCCTTTTCTTTGGGGCTGGGGCATTCATGTATCTGAAGCCTTTTTCAGGAGACTCTACGGGTGAGGGGAGAGTGTGCTCCTTGTTTTATACCACTGCGGTCCCCATGCTCAACCCCTTGATCTACAGCCTAAGGAATCAAAATGTCCGAGACGCCCTCAGGAAAATCTTGAGGAGGAACATCTTTTCGGGGTTGGATCCCTACTAGGAGGACTATTAGATTGAAAGTGAGTTATTCACAGTGGCATGAGTCCTTTTCTTAATAATCACTTGGAGTGTGAGCCGGATGCAAGACAGGGACTATGTCCAGCCTAATTACCGTCTATCTACCTCAGTGCTTACAACAGTGCTTGGCACACAGCAAGTGCTTAAAAAATACCTTAAAAGAAAACCACCTTAGAATAAATGATCAGTAACAAGCTTTCCCTTCCTCTTAAATAAAATTTATAACAATTATGGCAATAACTATGATATTTGTTAAGCGCTCACTGCGATAATGATGACAGTCTTTTAGACTGTGAGCCCACTGTTGGGTAGGGACTGTCTCTATATGTTGCCAATTTGTACTTCCCAAGCGCTTAGTACAGTGCTCTGCACATAGTAAGCGCTCAATAAATATGATTGATGATGATTTGTTAAGTGCTTACTATGATAATGACATTCGTTAAGCACTCACTATATGCAAAGCACTGTTCTAAGCGCTGGGGAGGTTACAAGGTGATCAGGCTGTCCCTCGGGGGGTTCACAGTCTTAATCCCCATTTTACAGAAGAGGGAACTGAGGCCCAGAGAAGTGAAGTGACTTGCCCAAAGTCACACAGCTGACAATTGGCAGAGCTGGGATTTGAACCCATGACCTCTGACTCCAAAGCCCATGCTCTTTCCACTTAGCCACACTGCTTCCTCGTCATAAACACTCCGAAGAGTCGAGGAGAGAGTCATGAGTACTGGGAGCCTCCCCGAGTCTTTCTTTGCCATTCCCCAAAGAGGTCATCGCCGGGGCTGGGTGGTCCTTGGGGAACTCCCCCAACACTATATTTTCAAGCTGATTCCAGGATCGTAGAGCTGAGATTGCAGATCCCAACTGCGTGCGTGTGGGAGTGGGGATCGGCTCTCTCGGAAAGGAAATGGACCCCAGCAACTCCAGCGTCAGGACAAGGGAGGGTGAGTCTTGAGATTCCACCTCTGGAATGTCCTCTCCCAAATCTTAAGCAGCGGTAGCTGAGGTCTCTAAAACACCATCTCCTGATTCCAGCTAGCTCCATCCCCGACCCCAGTCCTGGCTCCTCAGAGTCTGAGAGGGAGAGGGGCAGAGATAGTGCAGATGTTTTGGTAGCCACTTCCAGTTAGATGATTGCCACTTACCACTTAGATGGTAGCCAACTAAGCCACTTTGTGGAGCACCTAGCGAGCCAACACTTGTAAGCACTGGTAAACAGGAATTCCTGGGTTCAAATTCTAGAGCTGCCTTAGTCCTCTAGACTGTAAACTCATTATGGGCAGGGGACGTGTCTGTTTACTGTTGCACTGTACTCTCTCAAGTGCTTAATACAGTGCTCTGCACGCATTAAGTACTCAGTAAATATGAATGAATTGCAAGGCACTGACCGGACTCCAGGTCTGTTGTTATCCTGGGCCAGCGTTGATGAGGGTCAACATCCTTATCGGGTGTGGGGGGGAGAAATCCCTCTTCTTTTCTTTTTCTTTATGGTATTTCCTAAGTGCTTACTATGTGCCAGGCACTGTACTAAGCTCTGAGGTAAACATAAGCTATCAGGATGGACGCAATCCTTGTCCCACGTGGGGCTCACAGGATTAATTCTCATTTTCGTGGCTTAGTGGAAAGAGCTCGGGCTTGGGAGTCAGAGGACGTGGGTTTCTAATCCTGGCTCCAGCACTTGTCTGCTGTGTGACCTTGGGAAAATCACTTAACTTCTCTGTGCCTCAGTTAGCTCATCTGCAAAATGGGGGTTAACAAGATGAGCCCCACATGGGGCAACCTGATTACCTTGTATATATCCCATCGTTTAGAACAGTGCTTGGCACATAGAAAGCGCTTAACAAATAACATAATTATTTTACAGATGGGATAACTGAGGCACAGAGCAGTGAAGTGACTGGTCTTCACTGTGGGCTGTAGGGAGCTGTGAACTGCTAGAGGAGGATGAAGAAGCTGATTTAAACACTCCGTTATCTACACATCAAATGTTCCTTTCTCACCTTCTATCTGTAAATTATTTTGTACCTGTCTCCTCTGGTAGACTCTAAGCTTTTTGAATGCAGAGATAATGTCTTCTTATTCTGTTGTACTCTCCAAGTGTTTTGCAAGGGCTCTTTACACAGTAGGTGCTCGATAATAACAATAATAGTAATAAAAATAATAATGACATTTATTAAGCACTTCTTACTATCTGCAAGGCACTGTTCTAAGTGCTGGGGAGGTTACCAGGTGATCAGGTTGTCCCACGTGGGGCTAACACAGTCTTAATCCCCACTTTACAGATGAGGTAACTGAGGCCCAGAGAAGTGAAGTGACTTGCCCAGAGTCACACAGCTGACAGTTGGCAGAGTAGGGATTCGAACCCATGACCTCTGACTCCAAAGCCCGGGCTCTTTCCACTGAGCCACGCTGCTTCTCAATAAATACCCCTGATGGCTTAAGTGAGAAGCCGGACCTGGGTCTGTAGTCACCTAGTTTGGGTCTACCTTTCCTGAGCAGGGTGGGAGTCCCATCCTTATTATGATGTTTGTTAAGCGCTTACTACATGACAAGCACTATTCTAAGCACTGGGGTAGTTTCCAGTTAACCAGGATGGACACAATTCCTGGGATGGACACAATTCCTGTCCTACATGGAGCTCAAGTATGAGGGAGAACAGGCAGTGAATTCTCAATTTACAGATGAGGAAACTGAGGCACAGAAAAGTTAACTGACTCCCTACTGAGAGCTTCAAGGCCCTACTGAGAGCTCACCTCCTCCAGGAGGCCTTCCCAGACTGAGCCCCTTCCTTCCTCTCCCCCTCATCCCCCTCTCCATTCCCCCCATCTTACCTCCTTCCCTTCCCCACAGCACCTGTATATATGTTTATATGTTTGTACATATTTATTACTCTATTTATTTATTTATTCTTTTATTTACCTGTACATATCTATTCTATTTATTTTATTTTGTTAGTATGTTCGGTTTTGTTCTCTGTCTCTCCCTTTTAGACTGTGAGCCCACTGTTGGGTAGGGACTGTCTCTATATGTTTCCAACTTGTACTTCCCAAGCGCTTAGTACAGTGCTCTGCACACAGGAAGTGCTCAATAAATACTATTGATTGATTGATTGATTGACTTTCCCAAGGTTACACAGCAGGCAAGTGCTGGAGCAAGATTAGAACCCAGCTCCTCTGACTCTTAGGCCCGGGTCCCTTCTGTTAGGTTATGCTGTCCCTCCATCACTGCTCCCATTTAACAAGGATATTCTGTCCCCTCCCACAGTGACCCTTCTATAATAATAATAATGATGGCATTTATTAAGCGCTTACTACGTGCAAAGCACTGTTCTAAGCGCTGGGGAGTTTACAAGGTGATCAGGTTCATTCATTCAATCGTATTTATTGAGCGTTTACTGTTTGCAGTGCACTGTACAGGTTGCCCCACTTGGGATTCGCAGTTTGAATCCCCAGTTTCCAGATGAGGTAACTGAGGCCCAGAGAAGTGAAGTGACTTGCCGAAAGTCACACAGCTGACAGTTGGCGGAGCCAGGATTTGAACCCATGACCTCTGACTCCAAAGCCCGGGCTCTTTCCACTGAGCCATGCTGCTTCTAGAAAGGGACTTCTCCATCCTCTTTGGATGGATATGAGCCAAGCTCTCAGTTCCTGCTAATCCACCAGTCAGCCAACACATCCGATTCGAGGCATCTTGGACTTCTTTGTGGAGGAAGGGACAGATCCATTTGGGTGAGGAGAATTTCTTAACCTGCGCCTGCTTCCTCCAAGCAGGGCAGAGGTCCCCTCTAACCAGCAGTCTTCCATCCTACCCCGACAGGGCAGCCTGAGGGGAGAATGGCCACGGGGAACCACTCTCCGGTGACGGAGTTTATCCTGGCGGGGCTGACGGAGCGTCCAGATCTACAACTCCCGCTCTTCCTGCTGTTCCTGGGCATCTTTGTGGTCACGGCGGCAGGGAACCTGGGCCTGATCACCTTAATTGGGCTGAGCGCTCCGCTCCACACCCCCATGTACTTCTTCCTCACCAACCTGTCCTTCATCGACTTCTGCTACTCCTCCGTCACCACCCCCAAGATGCTGGCGGGCTTCGTGGAGGGGACCAACTCCATCTCCTATCCCGCCTGCATGGCCCAACTCTACTTCTTCATCGTCTTCGTCATCTCCGAGGGCTTCATGCTGACCGTCATGGCCTAAGACCGCTATGTAGCCATCTGCCACCCTCTGCTTTACGGCACCATCATGTCCCCTCGGGCCTGCTCCGTGCTAGTGGCCGGCGTCTACACCACGGGCTCTCTTTGTGCAGCTGTCCACACCGCCTGTATGCTGAGGTTGTCCTTCTGTAGAAAGAACGTCATCAATCACTATTTCTGCGACATCAGCCCCCTCCTCGCCCTCTCCTGCTCCCGCACCGACATCAATGACCTGGTGGTCTTTGCCAGCGTGGGTTTCAACACGGCGACCACCAGCATGGGCATCCTCAGCTCTTACGCCCGCATCCTCGCCTGCGTCCTGCGCATCGGCTCTGGCCGAGGCAGGGTCAAGGCCCTGGGCACCTGTAGTTCCCACATCATGGCCATCGTCCTTTTCTTTGGAGCCGGGGCATTCACGTATCTGAAGCCTTCCTCAGGAGAGTCTCCGGTTGAGGAGAGAGTGTGCTCCTTGTTTTATACCACTGTGGTCCCCATGCTCAACCCCCTGATCTACAGCCTAAGGAATCAAAATGTCCGAGACGCCCTCAGGAAAATCTTGAGGAGGAACGTCTTTTTGGGGTTGGATCGCTACTAGGGGGACTATTAGATTGAAAGTGAGTTCTTCACAGTGGCATGAGGCCTTTTCCAGACAATCACTTGGTGTGTGAGCCAGATGCAAGACAGGGACTATGTCCAGCCTAATTACCTCCTATCTACCTCAGGGCTTACAACAGTGTTTGGCACATAGCAAGCACTTAACAAATACCTTAAAATAAAACCACCTTAAAATAAATGATCAGTTACAAGCTTTCCCTTCCTCTTAAATGGAATTTATAACAGTTATGGCAATAATTATGATATTTGTTAAGCGCTTACTATAATAATGATGGCATTTGTTAAGTGCTTACTATGTGCAAAGAACTGTTCTAAGTGCTGGAGAGACTATAGGGTGATCAGGTTGTCCCACAGGGGGCTCACAGTCAATCCCCATTTTACAGATGAGGTAACTGAGGCACAGAGAAGAGAAGTGACTTGCCCAAAGTCACACAGCTGGCAAGGGAAGCAGCATGGCTCAGTGGAAAGAGCCCGGGCTTTGGAGTCAGAGGTCATGGGTTCAAATCCCGGCTCTACCACTTGTCAGCTGTGTGACTTTGGGTAAGTCACTTTACTTCTCTGGGCCTCAGTTACCTCATCTGGAAAATGGGGATTAAGACTGTGAGCCCCCCGTGGGACAACCTGATCACCTTGTAAACTCCCCAGCACTTAGAGCAGAGCTTTGCACATAGTAAGCGCTTAATAAATGCCATTAAAAAAATTGGCAGAGGCAGGATTTGAACCCATGACCACTGACTCCAAAGCCTGGGCTCTTTCCACTGTGCCAGGGTGCTATGTGTAAGTGTTCTAAGAGCAGGGGTAGATAAGGTTAGTGAGTCCTGACGCATCCCCTGTCCTACCAAGGGCTCAGCCTAAGTAGAAGGGAGAACAGGTACTGAGTCTCCATTTTACAACTGAAGAAACTGAGGCACAAAGAAGGTAAGTGACTTGCCCAAGGTCACCCAGCAGGCCAGTGGCAGCCCAGGTCCTTTTGATTTCCAGGCCCATGGTCTTTCCTCTAGGCTACTCTGCTCCTCAGCCCATAACACCTATGTATATATCCATAATTTTTTCTGATGTCTTACTCCCTCTCTAGTCTGCAAGCTCCAGGTATTCTGGGGTTCGTGGCTTTGAATCTTTCAGAGTCTAGAGAAGGCAGCTCTTCTCTGGTAAACACAGGGTTGACTTCTGATGGCAAGCAAAGTTGGTTAAAAGGGCGGAGGCTGTTGAAAATGGGAAAAATTAATGACTCTGGAGTCTGGCGCTTGGGAGCAGTAGCTGCTTTCAAAGGCACATGGGAGAGGATGACTCTGGAGTGAGGGTTGGGGACGCGGGGGTCTCTGGAGAAACACCCCAGCCTCAGGCATGATTAAAGAATCATGGGCTCACTGTGAGCCCACTGTTGGGTAGGGACCGTCTCTATATGTTGCCAACTTGTACTTCCCAAGCGCTTAGTACAGTGCTCTGAACACAGTAAGCGCTCAATAAATATGATTGAATGAATGAATAAAGTACTCTTTCTACTTCTTTAAGAGAAGCAACGTGTCTCAGTGGAAAGAGCCCGGGCTTGGGAGCCAGAGGTCATGGGTTCTAATCCCGACTCGGCCACTAGTCAGCTGTGTGACTTTGGGCAAGTCACTTCACTTCTCCGGGCCTCAGTCGCCTCATCTGTAAAATGGGGATGAAGACTGTGAGCCCCATGTGGGACAACCTGATCACCTAGTATCCCCCCCAGCACTTAGAACAGTGCTTCGCACATAGTAAGCCCCTCTCCTCCCCCACAACTATCTCCTTCCCCTCCCCACAGCACCTGTATATATGATTGTACGTATTTATTACCCTATTTTATTTGTACATATTTATTCTATTTATTTTATTTTGTTAATATGTTTTGTTTTGTTCTCCGTCTCCCCCTTCTAGACTGTGAGCCCGCTGTTGGGTAGGGCCCATCTCTATATGTTGCCAACTTGCACTTCCCAAGCGCTTAGTACAGTGCTCTGCACACAGTAAGCGCTCAATAAATACGATTGAATGAATGAATAGTAAGCGCTTAACAAATACCATCATTATTATTATTATTCACTAGATCGTCAGATGTCAGGTTCTCACCAGGATCCCTCTAGACCGCAAGCTCACTGTGGGCAGAGAATGTGTCTGCCATGCGCCCAGAGGCAATCCTGATGATTGTAAGGCCAAGTGAGGAGATTAAAACTCTGGCAGATTCTTTTAGTGCCACTCAAACAGTGAGTAGACATTCACTCTTCTAGACTGTGAGCCCGTTGTTGGGTAGGGACTGTCTCTATATGTTGCCGATTTGTACTTCCCAAGCGCTTAACACAGTGCTCTGCACCCAGTAAGCGTCAATAAATACGACTGAATGAATAGACAAAAAGTGTGGAAAGTAAGAGAAAAGAAAAACATCTGGGAAGTGGATAATAATAATGATGGTATTTGTTAAGCTCTTACTATGTGCAAAGCACTGTTCTAAGCGCTGGATGAAATGAGTTTCAACAAAAAGATTAGAGATGCAGCGTGGCATAATGGAAAGGAGTCTGGGAGCCAGGGGACTTGGGTTCGAAATCCGGCTATACCACTTGCCTGCTGTGAAACTTTGGGGAAGTCACTTACCTTCTCTGCGTTCAGTTTCCTCAACCGTAAAATGAAGATTCATATACCTGATCTCCCTCCAGACTGTGAACCCCATGTGGAACAGGGGCTGGGACTGACCTTATTACGTTGGCTCTACCCCATTGTTTAGTACGATGCTCGGCACGTACCAAATGTTTTAACAGATACCAAAATTATTGTTAGCATTATGATTATAATTAGGGACTTGGGAGAACCAGAATTGATTGAGGCCAATCAATCATTCAGTCACCGATATCTACTGAGTGCTTACTGTATAAGAGAAGCAGTGTGGCTCAGTGGAAAGAGTCTGGGCTTGGGAGTCAGAGGTCCTGGGTTCAAATCCCGGCTCCACCGCTTGTCAGCTTTGTGACTTTGGGAAAATCACTTAACTTCTCTGTGCCTCAGTTACCTCATCTATAAAACGGGAATTAAGATTGTGAGCCCCACATGGGACAACCTGATTGCCTTGTATCCTCCCCAGTGCTTAGAACAGTGCCTTGCACATAATAGGTGCTTAACAAATACCAAAATTATTATTATTATTATTATACTGTATACAGTGTGTTTACTGTATACAGAGCGCTGTACTGAGTTCATCTTGCACACAGTAAGCACTCAATAAATATGATTTAATGAATGAGTGAATCAAATAAAAGAATCTGGCTTTGCCCGGGGCTCCCTGCCCTTCAGATTCTCCAGACCAGGATCCCTCCTGAATCCCCCTTCCTTCCATCCTCAACTAATTTCCAGCATCTTTGATTCTGTCCCATTTACAGATTCATTCATTTGTTTAGATATTTATAAATTTATTAATTCATTTTTTGCCCTGTACTTTGGCAGTTACCAGTTGTATCTTCATTTTCCTTCCTGTTCCCACTGTATGTATAAAATCTGTGTCTGTCTGCCCCAGCTACTGGGCAGTAAACTCCTCAAGAGCAGGGACCATGTCTGTCAATCAATCAATAGATCATATTTATTGAGCACTTATTGTTTGCAGGGCACTGTACTAAGCTTTTGGGAGTGTATGATACAAGAGAGTTGGTAGACACGTTCCCTGACCACAATAAGCTTCTTCTTCTTCTTCTGTCCACTCTTTCAAGAGCCTAGTGCCAAGCTCTAATTACTGTCGGAGCTCAATAAAGATTAATGAATGGAAAAAACATTAAATTTCCATAAACCTAGTAAGATTCACCGCACACGAAGAGGGACACACCTAAAAAACGCTACAACTATTTCAACCAATAAAATCCCCTTTTGCTTACCGCCACATCAAGAAGAATTAGAGAAAGCCAAACCAGCTGTATATGCAATAAGTCCTAATAGCCATGATGGTATTTAATGAACACTTACTATTTACTGTGTACCACGTACTGGGTTAAGTACAAAAGCAGACACAGTCCCTGTTCCACATGGGACTCATAGACTAAGAGGGCAGGAAAGCAGGTGTCACCCCCATTTTACAGATAGGGAAACCAAGGCACAGAGAAGTTCAGTGATTTGCCCAAGGTTACCCAGCAGACGACAAGTGGGAGAGATTTTTCTTTTAATATGGTATTTGTTAAGCACTTTATTTGGAATTTGCTAAGCGCTTACTATGTGTCAAGCACTGTTCTAAATGCTGGGGAAGATACAAGATAACCAGTCAATACAAGATAACTCTAGACTGTGAGCCCGTTGTTGGGTAGGGACCGTCTCTATATGTTGCCGATTTGTACTTTCCAAGCGCTGAGTACAGTGCTCAGCACACAGTAAGTGCGTGGCTCAGTGGAAAGAGCATGGGCTTTGGAGTCAGAGGTTATGGGTTCAAATCCCGGCTCCACCACATCTGCTGTGTGACCTCGGGCAAGTCACTTAACTTCTCTGAGCCTCAGTTACCTCATCTGTAAAATGGAGATTAAGACTGTGAGCCCCACGTGGGACAACCTGATCACCTTGTATCCCCCCAGCACTTAGAACAGTGCTTTGCACATAGTAAGTGCTTAACAAATACCATCATTATTATTATTATTATTAATAAATATGATTCAATGAATAACACAGTCTCTGTCCCACATAATCCCCATTTTACAGAAGAGGCAACTGAGCACAGAGAAGTGAAGTGACTTGCCCAAGGTCACCCAGCTGACAAATGATGGAGACGAAATTAGAACTCAGATCCTTCTGATTCCCAGGTCCATGCTCTATCCACTAGGACACCCACGCTTCTTCTCAAAGTTGGGGTTACAGCCCTGTTCTCCCTCCTACTTAAACTCATGGGGGACAAGGTCTGCATCCAACCTGGTTAATTTGCATTTATCTTAGTGCTTAGAACAATGTTTGACACATAGTAAGAACTTAACAGATACCATTTAAAATAAAAAGCCCAGGTCTCTCAACTCCCAGCCCTCCGCTCTATCCGCTAAGTTATGCTGTCTCCTCAGGCCTTCATCCTTAAGGACTTTGCAATGCTTTTAGATGGTTAATTAAATGGTGATGAAAATGGTACTTGTTATGCGCTTACTATATGCCAAGCACTGTACTAAACCCTGGGTTAGATTCAAGATAATCAAGTTGTACACAGTCCTTGTCCAACTTCATTCATTCATTCAATCATATTTATCGAGCACTTACTGTGTGCAGAGCACTGGACTAAGCTCTTGGGAAGTACAAGTTGGCAACATATAGAGACGGTCTCTACCCAACAGTGGGCTCAATCAATCAATCAATCAATCAATCGTATTTATTGAGCACTTACTCTGTGCAGAGCTCTGGACTAAGCACTTGGGAAGTACCAGTTGGCAACATATAGAGACGGTCCCTACCCAACAGTGGGTTCACAGTCTAGAAGGGGGAGACAGAGAACAAAACAAAACATATTAACAAAATCATCATCATCATCATCATCAATCATATTTATTGAGCGCTTACTATGTGCAGAGCACTGTACTAAGCGCTTGGAAAGTACAAATTGGCAACATATAGAGACAGTCCCTACCCAACAGTGGGCTCACAGTCTAAAAGGGGGAGACAGAGAACAAAACCAAACATACTAACAAAATAAAATAAATAGAATAGATATGTACAAATAAATTAAATAAATAAATAAATAGAGTAAAAAAAATATATGTACAAACATATATACATATATACAGGTGCTGTGGGGAAGGGAGGGAGGTAAGATGGGGGGATGGAGAGGGGGACGAGGGGGAGAGGAAGGAAGAGGCTCAGTCTGGGAAGGCCTCCTGGAGGAGGTGAGCTCTCAGCAGGGCCTTGAAGGGAGGAAGAGAGCTAGCTTGGCGGATGGGCAGAGGGAGGGCATTCCAGGCCCGGGGGATGACGTGGGCCAGGGGTCGATGGCGGGACAGGCGAGAGCGAGGTACGGTGAGGAGATCAGCTGTGGAGGAGCAGAGGGTGCGGACTGGGCTGTAGAAGGAGAGAAGGGAGGTGAGGTAGGAGGGGGCGAGGGGATGGACAGCCTTGAAGCCCAGGGGGAGGAGTTTCTGCCTGATGCACAGATTGATTGGTAGCCACTGGAGATTTTTGAGGAGGGGAGTGATATGCCCAGAGCGTTTCAGGACAAAGATAATCCGGGCAGCAGCATGAAGTATGGATTGAAGTGGAGAGAGACACAAAACAAAATATTAACAAAATAAAATAACGATATTAACAAAATAAAATAAATAGAATAAATATGTACAAATAAAATAAATAAATAGAGTAATACATACAAACTTCTAAGGAGGGAGAATAGATGTTGAATCCCCATTTTACAGATGAAGAAATACAGAGTTATAAAGTGTGAAGTCACCTGCCCAAGGCCACCCAGCAGGCCACTTCAGGATTAGAACTCAGGTCCTCTGTCTCCCAGGCCCATGCTCTTTCCAATAGGACATGTCTGAAAGACTAATTGAAACTGTTGAAGTATTTCTGAAGTGAATGTTTAAATACCAGGGGTGTTCAGGGGAAGAAGATGGGGTGCTACACCATAAGAGAACGGTTCTGGAAAACAGGAAGTAGTGTAACAGGGCAGAGCAGGGAGTGGTGGCCAATCATCTTTTAACGGAATAAGGCATTTGTTTAATAAAGCCTGTAGAGATTGGAGTGCTTCTCCAGAAAAACAAAAAGAGGAGCAGTTAAGGATGTTTAGTTAGCACTTTAGCACAGTGCTGGGCTCACACTAAATGCTCAATAAATATGATTGATTGATTGACTTACCATGTGTCAAACTCTGTGCTAAGCACTGGGAAGCATGGGAGAATTGCTCTCCTGTTGACCGCCCTCCTGAGTAGAGATGGAACTTCTGATTACTAACTTAGAGAAGTCAAGACCAGCAGAAAACTATGCTTTGGGTCAGTAGTAGAAATAGTATGAAGCACTTACTCTGTACAGAGCACTGTGCTAAGCACTGGGAGGGAAAACTGGTGGGAATTAGATATGGTCTCTGTCCCTTGGAGGGCTCACAATCTAATAGCAAAAAGGGGGAGAAGAGATTGGTGACAGACACACTGGGGGAGACGAAACAAAACACTAAAGGTGGTATAGAGACAAAAACCAAAGATTAGTGGGGTGCTGAGGGTAGCGGGAAAGAATTTCAGTCAAGGAGTTCTCTGAAAGGAGATTTTACTGTCTGCTGAGGAAAAGGAAAACGTTTCAGTGCTGTTATCCAACTTCTGTGATCATTGTTATCAGCAGTATTATCGATGCCTCTACTCTGGACAAGGCATTGAGGGGGATTTGCAAAAGAAACTCGCTCTGTATGCTCCTTGAGGGCATTCGTTCATTCATTCATTCATTCAATCGTATTTATTGAGTGCTTACTGCAGGGACTCTTTGTCATTTACTTCTATTGTATGTTCCCAAGAGCCTAGTTCAGTGCTCCACATCCAGGAGGTGTCCAGGACAGCGTTCTGCACCCAGTAGGAGCTCAGTTCAGTCCTCAGTTCACAAGTGCCTAAGTCAGTACTCTAACTACAACAGGCCTGAATGAATCCTGTTGATGACGAGACAAAGACAAGGAGCCTCCACACAAGGAATGTACAATCTAATGGGACAAGCAAATGTTAGAACCCAGATGTACCATTAGATAATAGTGACTGCACCTTATAGAAATACACAAATATTCCATATATACGCTAGTAATGAGGTAGATAAAGAGGTGGAGTGAAGGGGTTCAGTCAGGGAAGGCTTCCTGCAGAAGGTGGGCTGAGTAGGGTCTCAAGTCCAGTGACTCCTTTTCAAGGTCAATTCTGCCTCAGAACTCACTGACTGACACGTAGAAATCCAAAGGAAGTATCAGACCCAGGCCCACTATTTCTGGGAAATTAGAAGCAGGGCCTGAGTAGTAATAATAATTGTGGTATTTATTACGCACTTAGTACGTGCCAAGCACTGGGGTAGATGCAAGATCAGACACAGTCCCTGTCCCACACAGGGCTCACAGTCTAAGGAAGAGGGAGGAACATGATGTTTATTGAGCACTTAACCGTGTGCACAGTATTGTAATGAGCACTTTAATAATGGCATTTATTAAGCACTTATGTGCAAAGCACTGTTCTAAGAGCTGGGGAGGTTACAAGGTGATCAGGTTGTCCCATGTGGGGCTCACAGTCTTAATCCCCATTTTACAGATGAGGTACTCCATCCCCCCGCCTTACCTCCTTCCCTTCCCCACAGCACCTGTATATATGTATATATGTCTGTACATATTTATTACTCTACTTATTTTACTTGTACATATTTATTCTACTTATTTTATTTTGTTAATATGTTTTGTTTTGTTCTCTGTCTCCCCCTTCTAGACTGTGAGCCCACTGTTGGGTAGGTACCATCTCTATATGTTGCCAACTTGTACTTCCTAAGCGCTTAGTACAGTGCTCTGCACACAGTAAGTGCTCAATAAATACGATTGAATGAATGAATGAATGAATGAATGAAGTGACTTGCCCGATATCACACAGCCGACAATTGGCGGAGCCAGGATTTGAACCCATGACCTCTGACTCAAAAGCCCGTGCTCTTTCCACTGAGCCACACTGCTTCAGATGCAAGATCAGACGGAGTCGTTGTCCCACACAGGGCTCATAGTCTAAGGAAGAGGGAGGAACAGGTCTTTTATATTCAGTCAATCAGTGATGGTTAATGAGCACTTACTGTACGCAGAGCATTGTAATGAGCACTTGAGAGAGCACAGTACAATGGAGGTGGTAGACAAGTTCCTTGCCCACATGGTGCTTACAGTCTAGAGTTCCTTGTGAGAGACACTCCTTGTGGCCTGCTTAAAGCCCCTTATGTTTCAGATGAAGAATCGGAGACACAGAGCGTTTGAGGGACTTGTCCAGGGTCACCCAGCAGGCAAGTGACGGAGCCAGGATTAAAACTCCGGTCTGCTCTCCGATTTGCTTGTATCCACCCTGGCACTTAGTACAGTGCTTGGAACATAGTAAACACTTCGCAAATACTATTTGGCCGGGCAGTGGGCACCATCTTTCTGTCTCAATTCTCCATGGCCTGGGGCACTAGGGTTCCAATCCTGCAGGGACTCTGCCGCCTCGTCCCCACGGTCCTGCTGGGCTGGACTCGGGGCTCAGAGAGGGGACAGGCCTTGGGGAGTCATACCCTCCCTGAGCCGGACAGCCTCCCCACCGCTCTCCGCAGGGCCCCCTTCACATCCCTGTTGCGCAGGCTGTAGATCAGAGGGTTGAGCAGGGGGGTGCCAAAGATGTAGGGCAGCGCCAGGAGCCGGTCATTCCGCAGGGAGAACGTGGACTTGGGGCGCAGATACATGGCCCCACAAGAGGCGTAGAAAAGCGTGACCACCAGCAAGTGGGCGGAGCAGGTGGAGAAGGCCTTCTGCCTCCCCACGGCCGATGGCATCCTCAGGAGGGCCCCCAGCACGCGCATGTAGGACCCCAGGATCAGCAGGAAGGGCAGGGCTGAGAAGCAGGCTGCCATGGTGGCCGTGCCCAGCTCGTGGCTGGCCGTATCGGTGCAGGCCAACCGCAGCAGGGGGGGCACGTCGCAGAAGGTCTGGCCGACCTCACGCGGCCTGCAGAAGGGGAGGCCGAAGACCCACAGGGTCTGCCCCAGGAACACGGGAGCCCCGATAAACCAGGACCCGACCGTCAGCCCCACGCACGTCCTCCGGCCCATCACGGCCACGTAGCGCAGCGGGCTGCAGATGGCCACGAAGCGGTCGAAGGCCATGGCAACCAGGAGGTAGCACTCGGCCGAGCCGAAGGCCAGCAGGAAGTACACCTGGACGGCGCAGGCGGTGGCGGAGATGGCCCTGTTCCCGGTGAGGAGATTGGCTAGCGTGTTGGACACCGTGACAGCCGTGAAGCAGAGGTCCAGTAGCGACAGGTTCCCCAGGAAGAAGTACATGGGAAAGTGCAGGGCCCCGTCGGTCAGCAGGAGACCGAGCAGGAGGATGTTCCCCGCCAGGATGGCCAGGTACAGCAGGAGGAAGGCCAGGAAAAGGAAGAGCCGCAGCTCGGGGAGGTCGCTGAACCCCAAGAGGAGGAAATCGGTCACCACCGTGAGGTTCTCCTCCTCCGCACCCCCCAGGAAACGCATCTGCAGAAGGAAACGTGGGCTGCGGTCAGACGGTAGGACTGACGACCGGCCAGCGGACCTGCTTCTGGCTGTCGCCGCCAGAGTTAAAAATAATGTAAGCTCGCTGTGGACAGGGAATAAGTCTGTTTATTGTTATATTGTACTCTCCCAAGTGGTCAATACAGTGCTTTGCACACAATAAGTGCTCAATAAATATAATTGACTTGAGTTAATAGTAATGGTGGTATTTGATAATCGCTTACTACTTATCTCTACGTTCTTCTTTCCCCTTCTCCCAATCCCTTCATCATTGCCCTAACTTGCTCCCTTTATTCATCACCCCTCCCAGCCCCAAATGTACCTATGTACATATATATAATTTATTTATTTATATTAATGTCTCCTCCTCTAGGCTCACTGTGGGCAGGGAGTGTGACCGTTTATTGTTCTATTGTACTCTCCCAAGCGCTTAGTACAGTGCTCTGCACACAGTAAGTGCTCATTAAATACCACTGACTGTCTGTCCTACACTGTACTAAGCGCTGGGGCAGATACAAGATAATCATGTCCCACATAGGGCTCACTGTTTAGGTAGGAGGGAGAACAGGTTTCGAATCCCCGCTTTGCGAATGAGGGAACTGAGGCACAGAGAAGTCAAGTGACTTGCCCAAGGCCACACAGCAGGTATGTGGCAGAGTTGGGAGGAGAATCCAGGTCATCTAACGCCCAGACCCACGGTCTTTCAACGAGGCTACACTTCTTCTTCTTTCTTTCCACTCAAAGGCCCGAGACTCGCCCTCAGCTTAAACCACAGAGGCAAAACCTCCTTTCCCCAGGCCCCGCAATCCGCTAGACCACGGCTTACCCCATCTTCAAAGCTTCGTCCCACCTCCTCTAGGAAGCCTTCCCTGATGAATTCCCACCACCCTAAGTTGCTAGGCCAACGATCACCCTTAGCAGTTGTCAAACTGGTAGCAGTGCTTTCGTTCATGTATTTGCATGTATTTAATTGAACTCCTACTGCGTGCAAAGCACTGTACGAAGTGCTGGGGAAGAGTGAAATAAAGAACAAATAGAACTTGGTCCCTAGCCCTCAGGGGGCTTACAGTCTGAACAGGGGCACTGGAAGGTTACGCACGTACTAATATTTAGGTGGATAATAAAATTTATTTCTACCAGTGGAATTTGTGTCTACTAGAGAAGCAGCATAGCTTAGTGGATAGAGTGGGAATCAGAAGGACCTGGGTTCTAATCCCAGCTTCACCACGTGTCTGCTGTGTGACCTTGGGCAAGTCACTTCACTTCTCTGTTCCTCAGTTACCTCATCTGCAAAATGGGGATGAAGAGTGTGAGCCCCCTGTGCGATAGGGACTGGGTTCATCCTGATGAACTTGTTTCTACCGCAGAGCTTAGAAGAGTGCTTGGCAAAAAGTAAGCGCTAAGCACGTCCCATGATTATTATTATTAGTTTCCCCCAATAGAGTGTAAGCTCCCTGAAGGCAGGAACCTTGCTGTTTTACTTCTGTTATAGTCTTGCCATCAGTTTTTTCAGTGCTCCTCATACTGTTGGAGTGCAATCAATACCGCTGATCGAACAAACAAAAACATAGATAAGCAGAGTTAACACTCCTAGCTCAGTTAACCCCTGGACCTAAAATTGAATGTTTAGAAAACACCCTTCTCCCCAAGGCTCTGGAAGCTCTGACCCTGGGCTTAGTGCTCTGACCCACGCCCTGGATGGTATCCCCAGCGCTTAGAACAGTGCCCAGCGCTTAGAACAGTGCTTTGCACCTAGTAAGCGCTTAATAAATGTCATTATTATTATCACTAAACCTGAACTGCCTTCTCAGTTCTTCAGATGGGGGCCACAGGAGCAGAGATCCCAAGCAGGTTCTCCATCCCACCCGTGTGGGGATCTGGGAAGAAGCAGTGTGGCTTAGTCGAAAGAGCATGGGCTTGGGATTCAGAGGCCATGGGTTCTAATCCCGGCTCTGTCACTTATCAGCTGTGTGACTTTGGGCAAGTCACTTAACTTCTCTGTGCCTCAGTTACCTCATCTGGAAAATGGGGATCAAGACTGTGAGATGCACGTGGGACAATCTGATTACCTTGTATCTCCCCCAGTGCTTTGAACAGTGCTTGGCACATAGTAAGCGCTTAACAAATACCAAAATTATTATTATTATTAAGTCAGATGATCATTTAGGGGTAACCCAGTGCCCAGGGCCAGGCAGAGCTAGAGCCGCGGGTCTGCATTCGAATGAATATTAATAAATATGATATATGCAAACACGATAATCATATCAGGCTCGGTCTTTGTTCCCATACACCATCGTCATCAATGGTGTTTATTGAATGCTTTTTTTGCAGAGCACTGTACTAAGCGCTTGAGAGTGCAATGCAGCAGAGTGGACACACACTTTCCCTGCCCACGATGAGGTTACAGCCTAGAGGCTCACGGTCTAAGAATGGAGAACAGGGATCTTATCCCCATCTCATCCCCAGATGAAAAAAATGAGGCCTGAAGAAGCTCAGTGACTTGTCCAAGGTCACCAAGCAGAACAGTGGTAGAGCTGTGACGAGAAGCCTGGTATTTTGACTCCCCGTATGATGCTCTTTCCATCAGACTACAATGCCTCCCTAATGTCAAGGCGAGGAGATTCTGAGCCCCACCCTCAGGTTGGTGGTGGTGGTTGTGGGGAGTAGAGAGGCCTGGAGGCTTCCTACCTGAAAGAGGATGGGATTTCAGCGAGAGGCAGGAGAGCACGGGAAAGGCAGGTCACTGGCAGCTAAAACAGCACGGCCCAGGGGGGCTGGGCTTATTGCCGCCAGAGCCACGGGGGGACCGTTCCTGAAGTCCGAGGCTGGCGGGGACCTTCCTGAGGCTGGTGACTGGCCAGAGACCGATAGCCAAGTGGCTTTCAATGCCCCGTCCAGTTCCGTCAGCAGAACGCTGACCACTGGCAACGAAGCAGCGAGCCAGTGGTGGGAAGATCCAGATAAGCAAGAGAGACCAGAGACAAGAATGGACCCTGCAGCAGTCTTACTGAAGAGCTTTTGAGCTGGTGGAGAGTATTTGGCTTCTACTTTGGGGTCCCCGGGGATGGGACCCTGGAGACACCCTGAGATGGCTCATTACGGAATCTGGCTAGGAAATCTGGGAAAGAGGCCGGAGCTTGATTCCGCTCTTCTCCTCTTCAACGGGGATTTATCTAACCGCGTTCCACCCCTCTCCAGAAACTGCCAGGTTCTTGGCTGCCATTCAAGTCAAATCGATAGGCCCTTCTCCCCCACCGCCTTACAGAAGGGTGTGGGACTGGTGGCAAGGGTGGATGATTGGAGTAAGTCAGAGGGATGCAGATGGGAGTGGGAGAAAAGGAAATGAGGACATAGTATAGGAAAGCCTCTTGGAGTTGTGTCTTCAATAAGGCTTTGAAGGTGGAGAGAGTAATTGTCGGATTTCATTCATTCAATTCATTCTTTCGGGTTTATTGAGCGCTTACTGTGTGCAGAGCACTCTACTAAGTGCTTGGGAAGTACAATTTGGTAACATATAGAGACGGTCCCTACCCAAAAACGGGCTCAAAGTCTAGAAGGGGGAGACAGACTACAAAACAAAACATGAGGATGGGTGTCAAGTCATCAGGACAAACAGAAATAAAGCTAGATGCACATCATTACGCACATCATACGATTGATGATCATTAACAAAATAAATAGAATAGTAAATATGTACAAGTAAAATAAATAGAGTAATAAATCTGTACAAACATATGTACAAGTGCTGTGGGGACGGGGAAGGAGGTAGGGCGGGGGGAATGGGGAGGAGGAGAGGAAAAAGGGGGCTCAGTCTGGGAAGGCCTCTTGGAGGAGGCGAGCTCTCAGTAGGGCTTTGAAGGGAGGAAGAGAGCTAGCTTGGCAGATGGGTTGAGGGAGGGCATTCCAGGACAGGGGGAGGATGTGGGTCGGGGTCGGCGGCAGGACAGGCGAGAACGAGGTACAGTGAGGAGGTTAGCAGCAGAGGAGCGGAGGGTGCGGTATAAACCACAAGGCAAAAACTGCCAGGGTAGATGTCTTTTTATTTCTTCTGCAATTATAAGGTCCTCTGGCTCTCTTTAGTTCATTCATTCATTCATTCAATCGTATTTATTGAGCGCTTACTGTGTGCACAGCACTGTACTAAGCGCTTGGGAAGTACAAGTTGGCAACATATAGAGATGGTCCCTACCCAACAACGGGCTCACAGTCTAGTGATTATTCTTCTCTTCCTTTTTTTTTTTCTCCACGGCTCTGAATAAACCCCTGAAAAATCTAGTTGCTACTCCTCCGGGTACACCCACTGCTGATCTACATATCTCAAATTCCTTGCCTCCTGGAACTTCCAGTGCGGGACAATATGGGAGGACTTGAAGAGTGGGGGGCCTTCCAGGCCAGAAGGAGGATGTGGGAGACGGGTCAGCGGCTAGATAGATGAGATCAAGGACAGTGAGGAGGTTGACAGAGGAGAAAAGCGTGTGGGCTGGGTTAAAGTTGGAGAGTAGTGAGATGAGGTCGAAGGGGGAATGGTGATCGAACATTTTAAAGCCAATGGTGAGGAGTTTCTGTTTGATGCGGGGGTGGTGAGGATTGGGGAAACACAGCCTGAACGTTTTTGTAGAAAAACAATCCGGGCAGCAGAGTGAAGTATGGACTGGAGTGGGGAAAGACAGGAAAATAAATGTATTTATTTTATCTGTACATATTTATTCTATTTATTTTATTTTGTTAATATGTTTTGTTTTGTTTTGTTCTCTGTCTCCCCCTTCTAGACTGTGAGCCCACTGTTGGGTAGGGACCGTCTCTAGATGTTGCAAATTTGTACTTCCCAAGCGCTTAGTACAGTGCTCTGCACATAGTAAGCGCTCAATAAATACGATTGATGATGATGTTGCCAACTTGTCCTTCCCAAGCGCTTCGTACAGTGCTCTGCACACAGTAAGCGCTCAATAAATACGATTGAATGAATGAATGAATGAATGAGGCAGGAAGGCCAGCAAGAAGACTGATAAAATAATCAAGGTGGGATACGATAAGTGATTGGATTAACATGGTAGCAGTTTGGATGGAGAGGAAAGGGGGAATTTTAGCAATGTTGTGAAGGCTGAACCAACAGGATTTAGTGATAGAGTGAATCTGTGGGTTTAATTCATTCATTCAATCGTATTTATTGAGCACTTACTGTGTGCAGAGCACTGTACTAAGCGCTTGGAAAGTACAATTCGGCAACATATAGAGACGGTCCCTACCCAACAACGGGCTCCCCCTCTAGAAGGGGGAAACAGACAGCAAAACAAAACTAGTAGACAGATGTCAATACCATCAAAAGAAATAGAATTATAGATATATGCACATCATTAATAAAATAGAGTGATAAATATGTACAAATAGTTTAATGAGAGAGAGGAGACAAGTAACGTTACGGGCTTGTGAGACAGGAAGGATAGTGGTACCGCCTACAGTGATGGGAAAGTCACGGGAAGGATAAGATTTGGATGGGAAGATAAGGAGTTCTGTTTTGGACATTTTCCATCATCATCACCATCACCAATCGTATTTATTGAGCGCTTACTATGTGCAGAGCACTGTACTAAGCGCTTGGGAAGTACAAATTGGCAACATATAGAGACAGTCCCTACCCAACAGTGGGCTCACAGTCTAAAAGGGGGGAGAGCCACACCCACACTGTCTATGAATTTAGCTGTGTATCCACTAAGCAGTTTGATATTTACCGAGCTCCACAGCACTTATGTATCTCTCCTTATATTCTACTATTTCCCCTATCTGTAATTTATTTCAATGCCTGTCTTCAGGGAAGCAGCGTGGCTCAGTGGAAAGAGCCCGGGCTTTGGAGTCAGAGGTCATGGGTTCCAATCAAGGCTCCACCAACTGTCAGCTGTGTGACTTTGGGAAAGTCACTTAACTTCTCTGTGCCTCAGTTCCCTCATCTGTAAAATGGGGATTAAGACTGTGAGCCCCCCTTGGGACAACCTGATCACTCTATAACCTCCCCAGCACTTAGAACAGTGCTTTGCACATAGTAAGCACTTAATAAATGCCATTATTATTATTATTCAGGGGAACACTGTAAGCTCCTTCATTCAGTCGTATTTATTAAGCACTTACTGTGTGCAGAGCACTGTACTAAGCGCTTGGGAAGTCCAAGTTGGCAACATATGGAGACGGTCCCTACCCAACAGTGGGCTCATGGTCTTGTGGGAAGGGATTGTGTCTGCCAACTCTATTATACGATACTTTCTCGAGAGCTTTACACAGTATGTGCTTAATGAATATCATAGATTGATGGAGAACACACACAGAGAAGTTAAGTGATTTGCCTAAGATCACCCAGGAGGCAAGTGGTGGAATCAGAATTAGAACCCAAGTGTCCTGACTCCGGGACCTATGTACTTTCCACCAGGCCATGCTGCTTCCCCTGGGGAGGAGTAGATCACAATCTTCCCAGGCTCCAACTGGAACAATAATAATAATACTGGCGTTTATTAAGCACTTACTATATGTAAAGCACTTTTCTAAGCGCTGGGGAGGTTACAAGGTGATCAGGTTGTCCCATGGGGGGCTCACAGTCAAGCCCCATTTTACAGATGAGGCAACTGAGGAACAGAGAAGTTAAGTGGCTTGCCCAAAGTCACACAGCTGACAATTGGTGGAGCCGGGATTTGAACCCATGACCACTGACTCCAAAGCCCGGGCTCTTTCCACTGAGCCACGCTGCTTTTCAGCCACGCTGCTTCTCTGCTGAATTTGCTGTAACCCTGAGCAGGGAGGTGGAGGAGAAGGATAAGAGGAGGAGTGGGGAAGGGGGAGTGATTCTGACCTGGAGGAGTGTGAACAGACCTCCAACTCGACCTTTGGTTAATAATAGTAATTAATAACTATTATTATTAATAGTATTAATAGCATTATATATCAATATAATACTATATTAATATTAACGATAGTAGTATTATTGGTATTAATAATTAATTAATCGTTATTAATAATAATTAACAATTAATGTTATCACTATTATTAACTATTATTAATAATAATTAGTAATGGTAATTAATAAGTGCATAATTGACACAGAAGGGAGAGGGAGGGGGAGAGAAGATGGAGGCTTAATTGAGTAGCACCTCTTGGTTGAGGATGTGATTTTAAAAAGGCTTTGGAAGTAGAAGAGTTGTGGTCTGTGTGGATGTACTAATGATCGTATTAATAATTGTGGTATCTGTTAAACGCTTCCCCACAGCACCTGTATATATGTATATATTTATTACTCTATTTATTTTACTTATACATATCTATTCTATTTATTTTATTTTGTTTGGTTTTGTTCTCTGTCTCCCCCTTTTAGACTGTGAGCCCACTGTTGGGTAGGGACTGTCTCTATATGTTGCCAACTTGTACTTCCCAAGCGCTTAGTACAGTGCTCTGCACACAGTAAGCGCTCAATAAATACGATTGATTGATTGATTAATAATAATAATTATAGCGTTTGCTAATAATTATAGCGTTTGCTAATAATTATTAATAATAATTATTATTAATAATTAATAACAATTAATAATTAATGGCATTTGTTAAGTGCTTACTATGTGCCACACACTGTTCTAAGCACTGGGGGGATACCAGGTAATCAGGTTGCCCCACATGGGGCTCACAGTCTTAATCCCCATTTTCCAGATGAGGGAAATGAGGCCCAGAGAAGTTAAGTGACTTGCCAAAAGTCACACAGCTGGCAAGTGGCAGAGCTGGGATTAGAACCCATGACCTCTGACTCCCAAGCCCGGGCTCTTTCCTCTGAGCCACGCTGTTAAGCACTTATTATGTGCCAGGCACTCTACTAAGAGCTGGAGTGGTTACAAGCAAATCAGGTTGGACACAGTCCCCACATGGGATTCACAGTCTCAAAGCCCGTTTTCCAGATGAGGTAACTGAGGCACAGAGAACTGAAGTGACTTGCCCAAGGTCACACAGCAGATAAGCGGCGGAGCTGGAATTAGAACCCACGACCTTCTTTCCTCCCAGGCTGGTGCTCTATCATTCATTTGTTTGTTCATTCATTGTCTAAATTGCCGATTTGTACTTCCCAAGCGCTTAGTACAGTGCTCTGCATACAGTAAGTGCTCAATAAATACAATTGAATGAGTGAATTAGGCATTTATTGAGCGTTTACTGTGTGCAGAGCACTGTACTAGACGCTTGGGACCACTATAATAATAAAAATGATGGCATTTGTTAAGTGCTGACTATGTGCAAAGCACTGTTCTAAGCGCTGGGGAGGTTACAAGGTGATCAGGTTGCCCCACGGGGGGGCCTCACAGTTTTAATCCCCATTTTCCAGATGAGGTAACTGAGGCCTAGAGAAGTGAAGTGACTTGCCCAAAGTCACACAGCTGCCAAGTGGCAGAGGCGGGATTTGAACCCATGACCTCTGACTCCAAAGCCCGGGCTCTTCCCACTGAGCCCCGCTGCTTCTCTCTATGCAGAAGGATAAGAGGAGGAGTGGGGAAGGGGGAGTGATTCTGACCTGGAGGAGTGTGAACAAACCTCCAACTCGACCTTTGTTTAATAATAGTAATTAATAATAATTATATTGTTTGTTAATAATAATAATGGCATTTGTTAAGTGCCACTGTTTTAAGCGCTGGGGGGATACAAGGTAATCAGGTTGCCCACACGGGGCTCACAGTCTTAATCCCCATTTTCCAGATGAGGGAACTGAGGCCCTGAACACCGTGCTTCAGAGTTAGGTGGGAACAGGGGAATTGAGGAGGAGGATGGTGATAATTATAGTGTTTGTTAATAATAATAATGGCATTTGTTAAGTGCCACTGTTCTAAGCGCTGGGGGGATACAAGATAATCCGGTTGCCCCACACGGGGCTCACAGTCTTAATCCCCATTTTCCAGATGAGGGAACTGAGGTCCTGAACACCGTGCTTCGGGGTTAGGTGGGAACAGGGGAATTGAGGAGGAGGATGGTGATAATTATAGTGTTTGTTAATAATAATAATGGCATTTGTTAAGTGCCACTGTTCTAAGCGCTGGGGGGATACAAGATAATCCTGTTGCCCCACACGGGGCTCACAGTCTTAATCCCCATTTTCCAGATGAGGGAACTGAGGCCCTGAACACCGTGCTTCGGGGTTAGGTGGGAACTGGGGAATTGAGGAGGAGGAGGATGGTGAGCCCGTTGATGGGTGGGGATTGTCTCTATCCGTGGCTGAATTGTACTTTCCGAGCGCTTAGTACAGGGCTCTGCACACAGGAGGCGCTCAATAAGTAGGAGTGAATGAATGAATGGAGAGCTGCAAGCAGGGAAGGACTTTGTGGACGGTCCCTGGCATGGGCGGGGAGAGGAGTTTGCAGCCGGTCCTTGAGGTGGGAGGGACACCTAATCATGGTTTCACTTTGCCCTGGATGTGTTGTTTCCCAGCTTTCTAAACCTCACCGATTTTCAGGAGGGGAATAAAGAGGTGTGAAGGCTGCAAGGACAACATCCCACTAGCCCGGGAGGGGGGCGTCTATACAGTGACCTCCCGCCGAGAACCTTCTGGGCCCAGCTAGGACCAGTTGGACCCAGGCCTGCCCATCTTCATCTCAGCCCCAGCAGTGGGGGTGGCTTGGGTCAGTATGGGGGCCCAGGGGGAGGGAGGAGGGAACGGAAAAGGGATCAGAATAATAATAATAATAATAATAATAATAATAATAATAATAATGGTATTTGTTAAGTGCTTACTATATGCCAAGCACTATTCTAAGCGCTGGGGTAAATACAAGATGATCAGGTTGTCCCACGTGGGGCTCACAGTCTTAATCCCCATTTTACGGATGAGGGAACTGAGGCCCAGAGAAGTGAAGGGACTTGCCAAGGTCACCCAGCAGACGAGGTGATCAGGTTGTCCCGCGTGAGGCTCACAGTCTTAATCCCCATTTTACGGATGAGGGAACTGAGGCCCAGAGAAGTGAAGTGACTTGCCCAGGTCACACAGCAGACAAGGGGCGGAGTCGGGATCAGAACCCATGACTTTGTGACTCATTCATTCATTCAATCGTATTTATTGAGCGCTTACTGTGTGCAGAGCACTGTACTAAGCGCTTGGGAAGTACAAGTTGGCAACATAGACGGTCCCTACCCAACAACGGGCTCACAGTCCCAGGGCCTCGGTTCCCTCATCTGTAAAATGGGGATTGAGACTGTGAGCCCCATGTGGGACAGGGACTGTGTCCAACCCGATTTGCTTGTATCCACCCCAGTGCTTAGTACAGTGCCTGGCACACGGTAAGCTCTTCAAAAATACCGCAATTATTATTATTATTCTGAAGCACAGCTCTCTACAGGAGGAAGGGGTTGTTTCCCTGGCTGGGGCTCCCCCATCATCCCACATCCCCACCCCTCCCCAGGATAATTCTACTCCAGTCCCAGAGACTGGATGTAGACTTCAGTGACTCCGATATTCATCATCATCATCAACTGTATTTATTGAGCGCTTACTATGTGCAGAGCACTGTACTAAGCGCTTAAATATTTTTAATTATTATTGTTATTATTATCGTTTCACTATTGTTTCATCAATACTCAGGCCATCTGTTTGCTTCTCCTCTAGACTGTAAGCTTGTTGTGGGCAGGGAATGTGTCTTTTATAGCGAACTCTCCCAAGCACTTGATAGTCAGGCCTTCTGTTTGCTTCTGTTTGCTTCTCTAGACTTTAAGCTTGTTGTGGGCAGGGAATGTGTCTTTTATAGCGAACTCTCCCAAGCACTTGATAGTCAGGCCTTCTGTTTGCTTCTGTTTGCTTCTCTAGACTTTAAGCTTGTTGTGGGCAGGGAATGTGTCTTTTGTAGTGAACTCTCCCAAGCACTTGATATTCAGGCCATCTGTTTGCTTCTCTAGACTTTAAGCTTGTTGTGGGCAGGGAATGTGTCTTTTATAATGAACTCTCTCAAGCACTTGATATTCAGGCCATCTGTTTGCTTCTCTAGACTTTAAGCTTGTTGTGGGCAGGGAATGTGTCTTTTATAATGAACTCTCTCAAGCACTTGATATTCAGGCCATCTGTTTGCTTCTCTAGACTTTAAGCTTGTTGTGGGCAGGGAATGTGTCTTTTATAATGAACTCTCCCAAGCACTTGATATTCAGGCCATCTGTTTGCTTCTCCTCTAGACTTTAAGCTTGTTGTGGGCAGGGAATGTGTCTTTTGTAGTGAACTCTCCCAAGCACTTGATATTCAGGCCTTCTGTTTGCTTCTCTAGACTTTAAGCTTGTTGTGGGCAGGGAGTGTGTCTTTTATAGTGAACTCTCCCAAGCACTTGATATTCAGGCCATCTGTTTGCTTCTCCTCTAGACTGTAAGCTTGTTGTGGGCAGGGAATGTGTCTTTTATAGTGAACTCTCCCAAGCACTTAATACAGTGCCCTGCGCACTGTAAGTGCTCAGTATGATTGACTGACTCTGCTTCCCCATTCCCAACCTTATCTCTAACATCCTTCCCTGCTACCTTAATCTCCTGGGGCCTGAGGAAGACAGTGGTGTTTTATAACCATCCCCAAAAGGATTTTAGACTGTGAGCCCACTGTTGGGTAGGGACTGTCTCTAAATGTTGCCAACTTGTAGTTCCCAAGCGCTTAGTACAGTGCTCTGCACACAGTAAGTGCTCAATAAATACGATTGATGATGATTTGGGCCCTGCTATCTTTAGAGCACTAAGCACCCAAAGTGTAAATTTGTAATCCGCCCCCTGGGCCTACCAGATGTGTATTGATGAAACAATAGTGAAACGATAATAATAACAATAATAATTAAAAATATTTAAGCTCTTACTAAGTGCCAAGTACTGTGCTGTCTGCTGGAGTAGATATGAGATAGGTGGGACAGAGTTCCTAATTAAAAATATTTAAGCTCTTACTGTGTTCCAAGCACTGTGCTATGTGCCAAAGTAGATATGAGATAGGTGGGACAGAGTTCCTAATTAAAAATATTTAAGCTCTTACTATGTGCCAAGTACTGTGCTATGTGCCGAACTAGATATGAGATAGGTGGGACAGAGTTCCTAATTAAAAATATTTAAGCTCTTACTATGTGCCAAGTACTGTGCTATGTGCTGAAGTAGATATGAGATAGGTCGGACAGAGTTCTTACTTAAAAATATTTAAGCTCTTACTATGTGCCAAGTACTGTGCTATCTGCCGGAGTAGATATGAGATAGGTCGGACAGAGTTCCTAATTAAAAATATTTAAGCTCTTACTATGTGCCAAGTACTGTGCTATCTGCCGGAGTAGATATGAGATAGGTCGGACAGAGCCCCTAATTAAAAATATTTAAGCTCTCACTATGTGCCAAGTACTGTGCTATCTGCCGGAGTAGATATGAGATAGGTCGGACAGAGCCCCTGACCCACATGGAGTTCATATTTTAGGAGGGAGGACAGGTAATGAATCCCTATTTTATAGATAAGGAAGTGGAGGCACAGAGAAGTGAAGTTACTTGCCTAAGCACACACAGCAGAAAGTGGCAGGACCAGAATTAGAACTCAGGTCCTCCGACTCCTTGGCCTATGCTCTTTCCACTAGGCCGTGCTGCTTCTTTAAAGTAAATGAGAATTAACTACATTTATTTTTAAAAGTGCAGACAAAAAAAATTAAACAACCAGATAATTCATTCATTCATTCAGTCGTATTTATTGAGCGCTTACTGTGTGCAGAGCACTGTACTAAGCGCTTGGGAAGTACAAGTTGGCAACATATAGAGACGGTCCCTACCCAACAGCGGGCTCATAGTCTAGAAGATAATGACCCTGAGTGCTGCAGAAATGATTGTGGGGGACGGTGGAGTTAATCACGGAAGACTTCCCGAAGCAGGTGACTTTTTTAAAGAAGGTCATAAACTCTGAGAGGCTGAAAGGAGCAGTATATGGGATAGGGGTGAGCGGATGAATAAATAATAGTAATAATAATGGTATTTGTTAAGCGCTTACTATGTGCTGTTCTAAGCGCTGAATGAGAGATGAGGGAAGTTTGGTGGGGAGGAAAGAGTGGAAGCTGTGATCTGGCTTAATTTCTGCTTTATTGGACTCTTCCAAGTGCTTACTAATGATGGCATTTATTAAGCGCTTACTATGTGCCAAGCACAGTTCTGAGCGCTAGGGTAGATACACGGTAATCAGGTTGTCCCACGTGGGGCTCACAGTCTTCATCCCCATTTTACAGCTGAGGTAACCGAGACATAGAGAACTTAAGTGACTTCCCCAAAGTCACACAGCTGATAAGTGGCAGAGCCAGGATTAGAACCCACGACCTCTGACTGCCAAGCCCGTTCTTTTTCCACTATGCCACGCTGCTTCTTGTACTGTATGGTGTGTACTGTTCTTGTAATAATAATAATAATAATAATGATGGCATTTGTTAAGCGCTTACTGTGTGCGAAGCACTGTTGTAAGCGCTGGGCGGATATAACGTGATCAGGTTGTCCCACGTGGGGCTCACGGTCTTAATCTTATACATATTTACTATTCTATTTATTTTATTTTGTTCATATGTTTTGTTTTGTTGTCTGTCTCCCCCTTCTAGACTGTGAGCCCACTGTTGGGTAGGGACCGTCTCTATATGTTGCCAACTTGTACTTCCCAAGTGCTTAGTACAGTAAGCGCTCAATAAATACGATTGAATGAATGAATGAATGAATCCCCATTTTGCAGATGAGGGCACTGAGGCTCAGAGAAGTTAAGTGACTTACACAGCAAACATGTGGCGGAGCTACGATTAGAACCCATGACCTCTGACTTCCAAGCCTGTGCTCTTTCCACCGATGCTTTATGTCCCTCTTTCACAAAAATTTCATTTAGCTTATGTTTCCCCTCTATTATATTTTCTTGTACTTAGTACTATGCTGAGCACATAGTAAGCGCTCAATAAATATCATTGGTTGATGATCGATTGATTGGCATGGGGCTTCAGCGTGGCTCAGTGGAAAGAGGACGGGCTTTGGAGTCAGATGTCAGGGGTTCAAATCCCGGCTCCGCCAATTGTCAGCTGTGTGACTTGGGGCGAGTCACTTCAATCAATCAATCAATCAATCAGTCGTATTTATTGAGCGCTTACTGTGTGCAGAGCACTGGACTAAGTGCTTGGGAAGTCCAAGTTGACAACATATAGAGACAGTCCCTACCCAACAGTGGGCTCACAGTCTACCTCTATATGTTGCCGACTTGTACTTCCCAAGCACTTAGTCCAGTGCTCTGCACACAGTCAGCGCTCAATAAATACTATTGAATGAATGAATAGACAGGGGAGACTTCACTTGTCTGGGCCTCAGTTCCCTCATCTGTAAAAGGGGGATTAAATCTGTGAGCCCCCCGTGGGACAACCTGATCACCTTGCAACCTCCCCCACGCTTAGAACAGTGCTTTGCACATAGTAAGCGCTTAACAAATACCATTATTATTATTATTATTATTATTATTATTATTATTATTCTGCCCTTCTGCCGGGCGGAGACAGGGACATTCACCCTGTGGTTTTTTTTTTTTAATGGCATTTATTAAGCGCTTACTATGTGCAGAGCACTGTTCTAAGCGCTGGGGAGGTTACAAGGTGATCCGGTGTCCCACGTGGGGCTCACAGTCTTAATCCCCATTTTACAGATGAGGCAACTGAGGCACAGAGAAGTCAAGTGATTTGTCTGGCAGTGTGACTTGTCACCCTCCCTCTCTGGCCCCTCCCTGATCTTCCTCCTCTGTTCCCAGTGGCCTTTCCCTGCTGAGATCTACAGGTCACGGTGGGTGTCCCCTGGGGATCCCCGGGACTGGGGGATTGGGATTGATCTGGTCCCCCTTCCCGCCTTGGCCCTTCTCCTCCCAGGATTGGGACAGGGTGGACTCCAGTCTCCCCCTTCGGCGCCAGCTTCCCGCCTGCTGCCCGGCGGTGGGGCACCGGGAGAGAGTTGGGGCACGGGGGAGGTGGTGAGTAGAGGGAGAAAGGGGTGAAAACGGTCGAAAGAGGGGTGTACAGTCAGTAAGTAGAAGGGGAAAAAGGGGTTATTGGGGAGACGGGGGTATGGCTGGTATGCAGAGGCGGACAGGGGTGTGGCCCAGTCACTCGTATTTATTGAGCGCTTACTACTTGGAAGCAGCGTGGCTTAACTTTAGACTGTGAGCCCACTGTTGGGTAGGGACTGTCTCTATATGTTGCCAACTTGGACTTCCCAAGCACTTAGTACAGTGCTGTGCACACAGTAAGCGCTCAATAAATACGATTGATTGATTGATTAATGGAAAGAGCCCGGGCTTTGGAGTCAGAGTTCATGGGTTCAAACCCCGGCTCCTCCAATTGTCAGCTGGAGACTTTGGGCAAGTCACTTCACTTCTCTGGGCCTCAGTTACCTCATCTGGAAAATGGGGATGAAGACTGTGAGCCCCCCGTGGGACAACCTGATCACCTTGTAACTTCCCCAGCGCTTAGAACAGTGCTTTGCACATAGTAAGGACTTAATAAATGCCATTATTATTATTATTATTACTATCTGCAGAGCACTGTACTAAGCGCTTGGGAGAATACAGCATAGCAATAAAGAGTAACATTCCCTGCCCACAACGGGCGTACGTTCAAGAGCAGGATAAATAACTGTGGTGTTTGTTAAGTGCTTACTGTGTGCCGGGCACCATTCCGAGCACTGGGGTGGATACAATCAAATCGTGTTGGGCGCAGTGCCTGTCCCGCATAGCGCTCACAGTCTTAATCCCCATTTCACAGATGTGAAATGAGAAGCAGCGTGGCTCAGTGGAAAGAGCCCGGGCTTTGGAGTCGGAGGTCCTGGGTTCAAATCCCGGCTCTGCCAACTGTCTGCTGGGTGACTCTGGGCAAGTCACTTCACTTCTCTGGGCCTCAGTTACCTCATCTGGAAAATGGGGGTTAAAACTGTGAGCCCGCCTGGGACAACCTGATCACCTTGTAACCTCTCCAGGGCTTAGAACTAGTGCTTTGCACATAGTAAGCGCTTAATAAATGCCATCATCATCATCATGTGGTCACTGAGGCACTGAGAAGTTAAGTGACTTGCCTAAGGTCACACAGCAGACGGGGCGGAGCCAGGATTAGAACCCAGGTCCTTCCAACTCCCAGATCCGTGCTCTGGGGAGGGGGTGAGGCCAACAGACAGTGAGGGGACAGGAGTGTGGCTGGTAGACAGAGGGGGAAGTGGGTTTAGGGTGTCGGGATCCCCCCTCTCTGGAGTGGCAGGTGGCAGAGCAGAAGTGGGCAGACCATCTCTGCGCCCGCTGGGGCATTGGGCTGAGGAGAAACGGATTTCCTTTTTTGAGATTTCCTATTCTTTGTGCCCCGATGTCATTTATCCCAAGCGCTTAGTACAGTGCTCTGCACACAGTAAGCGCTCAATAAATACGATTGATGATTTATCTCCCCGCCGACCCCTTCCCCACGTCCTCCCGCTAGCCTGGGACTCCCTCCCCGTTCACATATGCCAGACCACCCCTCTCCCCACCCTTGAAGCCTGCTTAAGATCACACCTCCAAGAGGCCTTCCTGGATTAAGTCCTTTTTGCCCTGGCTGCCTCTCCCTTCTGTATCATCCATGCACTTGGAACTGTGACCTTTGGGCGTTTGCTGTTCGCCCCACCCTCAACCCCCATCACTTATGTAAATAGCTTTAAATCGCAGATTATAAATTATTTATATTCGTGCCCGTCCCCCACTCTAAGCTGTAAATGCGGGGAGGGCAGGGAATATGTCTACCAAGTCTGTCGTTTTTGCCCAAGCGCTTAGTACAGTGCTCTCCACTAAGTGCTCAATAAATACCATCAATCCCTTCTAGACTGTGAGCTCATTGTGGGCAGGGAATATGTCTACCAAGTCTGTCATTTTCGCCCAAGCGCTTAGTACGGTGCTCTCCACTAAGTGTTCAATAAATACCGTCAATCCCTTCTAGACTGTGAGCTCGTTGTGGGCAGGGAATATGTCTACCAAGTCTGTCGTTTTCGCCCAAGCGCTTAGTAAGGTGCTCTCCACTAAGTGCTCAATAAATACCATCAATCCCTTCTAGACTGTGAGCTCATTGTGGGCAGGGAATATGTCTACCAAGTCTGTCGTTTTCGCCCAAGCGCTTAGTACAGTGCTCTCCACTAAGTGCTCAATAAATACCATCAATCCCTTCTAGACTGTCAGCTCATTGTGGGCAGGGAATGTCACTGTTTTTTGTTGTATTGTACTTTCCCAAGCGCTCAGTACAGTGCTCTGCACACAGTAAATAAGATGGAATGAATGAATGATGGTGTTTCATTCATTCATTCAATCAATCATATTTATTGAGCGCTTACCGTGTGCAGAGCATGATGAAGTAGAGTCCCTTGTGATGATGATGGCATTTGTTAAGCACTTACTATGTGCAAAGCACTGTTCTAAGCACTGGAGGGGGGGTACAAGGTGATCAGATTGTCCCACATGGGGCGCACAGTCTTAATCCCCATTTTACAGATGAGGTAACTGAGGCACAGGGAAGGTAAGTGACCTGCCAAAGTCACACAGTTGACAAGTGGCAGAGTCGGGATTAGAACCCATGACCTGTGGCTCCCAAGCGCGTGCTCTTTCCACTCAGCCATGCTGCTTCTCCATTTGCCCCTTGTGGGACAGAGACAGTGTCTGATCTGACTGCAGCATATCAACCACAGAGCTTGGTACAGACCTAGGCACCTATGGGCACCTAGCAAATTGTAGAGAAGCAGCGTGGCTCAGTTGAAAGAGCCCGGGCTTTGGAGTCAGGGGTCGTGGGTTCAAATCCCGGCTCTGCCACTTGTCAGCTGTGTGACTTTGGGCAAGTCACTTCACTTCTCTGTGCCTCAGTGACCTCATCTGGAAAATGGGGGTGAAGACTGTGAGCCCCCCGTGGGACAATCTGATCACCTTGTAACCTCCCCAGCGCTTAGAACAGTGCTGTGCACATAGTAAGCGCTTAATAAATGCCATTATTAATATTATTATTATTATTATGACTGTTATTATTTTATTATTCTCACTCAGGAGGACTGAGCGCACCCCTGCCGCCCATCAGACTCAGCCAGCATCTCCCGGCTGTGCCCTCCCCTTCTCCTTGCGGAGCCCCATTCCACCATGGCCCGTCCCTGTGGCCTCCTCACCAGCTCCAAAGAGCCCGGTAAGTGCCCACCGTCTCGGGCCCTGGGATGGGGCAGAGGGCATCGTCGCGGAGTGGGTCTGGAGGGGCACCCCGGGTGGCAGAGAGCTGCGGGTGGAGGTGGGCAGAACAGGAATAGTGTGGACGATAATAATAATCATGGTATTTGGTAAGCGCTTACTATGTGCCGAGCACTGCTCTAAGCTCTGGGGTAGATACAGGGAATCAGGTTTTCCCACGGGGGGTGGGCTCACATTTTAATTCCCATTTTACAGATGAGGTAACTGAGGCTGAAGGTCAAACAGCAGACATGTGGCGGAGCCGAGATTAGAACCCATGTCCTCCGATTCCCAAGCCCGGGGTCTTTCCCCTAAGCCTTGCTGCTTCCCCAGCGTGATGCCCCCTTCCCTCGCCTCCCCCCCGCAGTGCCCCTCAAGAGCATCTCCGTGGCCGTGGCCATCGGGGGGTTCGTGGCGGACGTGACGGCGACGCTGCGCTACAAGAACGAGGAGCAGAGCCCCGTGGAGTCGGTCTTCGTGTTCCCCGTGGACGAGGACTCGGCTGTGTACGGCTTCCAGGCCGAGGTGGACGGGAAGACCATCGTGGCTGAGATGCAGGAGAAGCGGCAGGTAGGGGGGCGGGACCCCCGGGACCCTCTTCCTTCCTCTCCTCCACCCTCGACCTTCCCGTCCCTCGTCTCCCCCTTCCTTCCCTTCCTTGCCGGTCATCAGTCCGTCAGTCAATCAATCAATCAATCAATCGTATTTATTGAGCGCTTACTGTGTGCAGAGCACTGTACTGAGCGCTTGGGAAGTACAAGTCGGCAACACATAGAGACAGTCCCTACCCAACAGCGGGTTCACAGTCTAGAAGACAATCGTTTTTATTGAGCATTTCCCGTGAGCAGAGCACTGTACTATGCACTTGGGAGAGGACAATATAACGATATAACAGACACGGTCCTGCCCACAATGAGTTTACAATCTAGAGGGGCCCAAGTCTTAACCCTGGCCCTGGCACGGCCTCCCTCCCCCTTGGGAATACAGTCCTCCTCCTCCGTCCCCGCCAAAACACCCGGAGAGAGACAGTGCGGTCAGCCCAGTGCCCCCGGGCCTACGGCCCCCTTCCCAATTTCCCTCCCGGGCGGTCCCACCTCCCCACCTCCTCTTCCTCCCTGACTGCCCCCCTTCCCCGTCCCCCGTGTCCAGGCCCAGATGAGCTATGAGGACACGGTGGCCCAGGGCCAGGAAGCCTTCCTGCTGGAGCGGGACCCCAGCTCCGGGGACGTGTTCAGCTGCAGCGTGGGCAACCTGCCGCCCGGCCAGGAGGCGAAGCTCAGCGTGAGCTACGTGCAGGAGCTGCCGCTGGAGCCCGACGGGGCCACGCGCTTCGTGCTCCCCGCCGTGCTCAACCCGCGCTACGTCCCCGCCGGTGCGGACCCCAAAGTCCTGGGGTGCGGGGGAGGGGCAGCCCGAGGGCACCAGGCCAGGTGGCAGGGAACTGGACCCAGGGGAGGAAGGCGTGGACAGGGGCTGGGCCTGGGCAGAGTTGGGGCTGTCTAGTCCCTTGAGGAGAAAGATCCTGGAGTCTCAGAGGACCTGGGTTCTCAACCTGGCCCCAACACATTCCTGCTGTGCAGGCTTGGTAAAGTCACTTAACTTCTCTGAGCCTCAGTTCCTTCATCTACCAAATGGGGATTCAATCCCCATTCTCCCTCTGACTCAGACTGTGAGCCCCGTGTAGGACCTGATCATCTTGTGTCCACCCCGGTGCTTAGTCTACTGCTTGGCACATAGTGAGTGCTAAATGGATACCACAGTCATTACTATTTTTAGGCCCAGGGGAGGGAGGAGGGTGCTGGGGACGGGTTCCCGGGGCCGTCGTGGAGCCCAGAGGGGGCCGGTGTTCTCCGCAGGAGCATCCGAGGCCAGCGGCGTCACGTCTCAGGTCCCCCGGGCTGCCCGCGGCGAGCTGCCCTACACGCTGAGCCTCAGCGCCAACATCCACTCCCCGTACGGCATCGAGAAGGTCCAGTCCAACTGCACCCTGGGGCCCCTGCGGTACCTCGGGGCGGACCAGGCGGTGGCCCAGGTGAGAGACGGAGGGGGAGAGAGGGAGAGAGAGTTGGTTTGTGCATGCCCATTTGTGCAGTGGAGGGGTGGGGCACAGTCCCTTCCCACTTCTAGCTTCGCTTTGAGGGAGCGGTGGTGGCCCACAACTCAGGGACTTTTCCAGACTAGCCCGGGGCTTTCTGCTTCAGGTTGGGTGGCCCCGCTCCACTTCCAGGGCCTCCCTCCCTCCCACCCCCCCCGCCCGTGCCCAATTTGGGCCCGGACTCGGGGGTCACTAACCATTCCCCACCCCACTGGGGCCCAGGTCTCTCTGGCGGAAGGGCAGCAGTTCGAGCGGGACGTGGAGCTCCTGGTGTACTACAAGCAGGTGAACACGCCCAGTGTGTGCGTGGAGGCTGCTCAGCCCGGGGCCCAACCAGGTGAGCAGCCCCTCCCCGAGTCGGACCCCCTGCGCTCCCTGGGGAAGTTCCCTGGCTCTGGAAACCCCCCACATGGGAGGCTGAGTCCCACGGGGAATTCTCCCAGAGTTTCACTTCTCTCCCTCTGGGCCCTGCCCTCCCCTCCTCCCGCTGAGGTGGGGTCCCTTCTCCATGATGAGCCCCTTGGTAACTGGGCAGTCGCCCCAGGCCAGGAAGAAGGGGCTCTTCCGTGCCCTGTGCCATCTGTGCCCCCTGTTTCTCCGTAGTCCCATGGGGTCCAGTGTCGGGGTCCCCAGAGAAACCCCACCCTACCACGCCGAGTCCTCTCTGCCCTGGTGCTGATTGGAGTGAGGAAGGGCCTTCAGCCACTGACCGTCTGTCCATCTGCCTGTCCTGAGTCTCTCCTCTGGGAATTCCTCCTCCTATGAGTTCTGGGAGAGGCCTCCTGCTAGCAGGTCCCTCCAAGGGTCATCAGGATCAATCAAATACGATTGATTGATCAGGAGTATCCCCTGCCTCCAGGCAGGAGCATCGCTCCCCCAGCTCTGGCCTGCGGAAGTCTGACTGTCCAGGGGAGGGGAACGCTCAGCTCTGCAGGCCCGGCCGACGACCGGCAGTGAGGTTTGTGCCCGCGTGCTCCTTCCCGGCAGGCTCGCTGATGGGGGAGGCCGCGGTGATGGTGAGCTTCTACCCCAGCATCCCCGACCCCAAGGAGCAGGCCACGACTGGGGAGTTCATCTTCGTCCTGGACCGCTCGGGGAGCATGTCGTGTCCAATGTCCGGCGAGCTCCATTCCCAGCTGCGCATAGACAGTGCCAAGGTACCGGCCCCTCCCTGGCACAGTCAGTCAGTCAGTCCCTCATTTGGTAGTACTTCCCGAAGACCCACCGCTTGCCAAGCGCTGTACTAAGCACTGGGAAGTAGCGTTTGCATAAGAATTAGGCCCAGACCCTGGTTTACCGTCTAAGAATACAATGCAGAAGGGAAGGGCAAAGATAAATACAGTGAAAGTCAGTGCACTGAGGTTGAAAAATCAGAGTTTCAGGCTCTTCCAGTTAAGAGAGCAGCCGCCACAATGGTCACAGCCACAGCTGCAGGGCAGTGTTTCTGTTACAAAGGTGGAGGAAGTCTCAGCCCTTCACAGTGGGAGCCCGGATGCCCCACAGAATTTGCCTCTGCAAGGCCAGGTGGGCACCCCAGGGGTTGAGGAGAGGGCAGAGAGACCCAGTGAGGAATTTCCTTGCTGCGGGGAGCCCCGGGCCCCAGACCATGCAGAACCACTGGAGTGAGCTCTGTCTAGAGGCCATCCTGCCCTTTGTGGGCTCTCGGTGCCCAAGAGTCACCGGTCTGTGCCCGACTCCCACACAGGAGACGCTGCTTCTGCTGCTGAAGAGTTTGCCCCTCGGCTGCTTCTTCAACGTCTATGGGTTCGGCTCCACGTTTGACTCCTTCTTTCCGTGAGTTCCCCGCCCACCTGTCCCCACCTCTGGTCCCGGGAGAGAGAGCCTGGGAGAGGGGATGCAGGGTGGTGATGGATGGTAGGAAACCTGTGACGGGCCACGGGGGTGGTAAGAAGCTGATGGCGGCAGTGACTGCGGGCACGGGGTTGTGGGTCCCTGCTGAGGGGCTGGCATCGTCCATCACGACGGGCCGGCCGTGTCTCTCCTGAAGGGTCTGGCAATGTCTGTAATAATAACAGTAATTATGGTGTTTGTTCAGTGCTTTGTGCCAGGCACTGTACTGAGCGCTGGGATGGATACAAGCAAATCCGGTTGGATTCAGTCCTCTGTCCCACATGAGGCTCACAATCTCAGTCCCCACTTTACAGATGAGGTCCCTGAGGCCCAGAGAAGTGAAGTGACTTGCCCCCAAGGTCACACAGCAGACAGGTGGTGGAGCTGGGATTAGAACTCATGACCTTCTGATGCCCGGGCCCGGGCTCTATCCACTATGCCATGATGCTTCCCAATCTGAGGGGCAGTTGGTGTCCGTGCAGGGACAGCGTGGAGTACACGCAGCAGTCCATGGAGGAGGCCGTGCAGAGGGTGAAGGCTCTGAGCGCCAACTTGGGGGGGACGGAAATCTTAGCACCCCTGAAGAGTATCTTCGGCAAAGCCTGCAGGCCGGAACATCCCCGGCAGGTCGGGATCCAGAGGATGGGAGGCGGGAACCGTGGGGACCTGATCCACTCCTCGGTCTCCAGGCGCAGGGCCGGGCGGTGACCGGGGCCCGTCCTGGGGAAGGGGAGGGATGCCCCCGCCACCATCGTGGCGCAGACGGTGGGATCCGATGGACCGGAGCAGTCGGAGCCCGGGATCTGACGGAGTCGTCCTCCCTCCGACAGCTCTTCGTCTTCACGGACGGAGAAGTGGGGAACACGGAGGAGGTGATTGCTGAAGTCCGGAGCCACAGCCCGACCCACAGGTACTGCGAGACTAGAGCCCGCTCGGACTATCCGGCTCTCAACCCGCCCTCCTTACTGAGCGTTTGCTCTGTGCAGGCACTGTACTAAGCGCTAGGGAGAGTAAGGTACAATAGAGTTGGTAGATAGCATCCCTGACATCAAGGAGCCTACAGTCCAGTGGGGCTAGCAGGACAGAAATCGGTGAAGGGGAGGAAGGGGAGGTAGAGAAGAAAACTGTCCATCAGTGCGATAAGCACGTGCTCAAGGGATGCAGAAGTGCTGAAGTGGCAGTGGAGGAAAATAGGATGGGGAAAGGTCAGTCAGGGAAGGCTTCCTAGCTGAGGTGATTTTAGTGGGACTTGGAAGATGGGGAGAGCACTCGATTTTTGGATGGGAGAGGGGTGGGAATCCCAGGCAGGGGGAGGGCATGAGCATGGCCAGAGAGGCCAGAGTGAGATGCTCCCAGTTTCCCCAGGAGGCAGTGGGGGTGGCCTAGATGAGTTTGTGGTGGGGGGTTCAGCGCCCACCCCTGACTCTTGTCCCTAACTTAGGTGACCCCTGCCCCCAGCCCTGATCCCTGGTCTGTGTTTCTGGGTCCCCAGCTCAGTGTCCGGTTACAGGGAGGGGCAACCCTCTGTGGGTAGGAAGCACGTCGTGTGGGCTGGGGTCTCCGTGTCCTCCCCTCTGCCCGCAGGTGTTTCTCCTTTGGCATCGGGGAAGGGGCCTCCACCGCCCTCATCAAGGGCATCGCGCGGGCCACGGCGGGCAGCGCAGAGTTCATCACGGGGAGTGGCCGGATGCAGCCCAAGGTAGGAGAAACCTTGGAGAAGCCCAGCCCTTCCATCTGGAGCTCCCATCCAGGGCCAATCAGGAGGGCTCTGCCTGTCCATCAGCCAGTCCCAACTGCCCAGGGCAGAACCTGACACAGGGATGTTGTTCCCCTACTGCTCACAATATCCCAGAATTCTCCATTTCCTACTCTGGAGCCCTGAGCTTCCTCAAGTGTGGCACACCCTTTCCCAACTCCCTCCTCCCCAACACCCATCGTCCATCCCAGCACCCTCCTCCTCATCTCCCTCCTCCCCGGCTCCCTCGCCCATCCAGTTCCTCTCTCCCATCCCCCTGCCCTATCCCAAGCATCCCTGGGCCCGGATACCAGCCGTCCCGTGTCCCCCAGGCTCTCCAGTCCCTGAAGCGTTCCCTGCAGCCCGCGGTGCAGAACGTCTCTCTGAACTGGACCCTGCCCCCTGGGCTGGAGCCCGTCCTGCTGTCCCCAGCCCCCAGCGTCATCTTCGGGGGTCAGAGGTCAATTGTCTACGCCCAGCTAACGGGGAAGCAGCAGGTCAGTTTTCATTCCTCTTCCTCATATCACTCCAGACGGGTCGGAGCTGTCGCGATGGCGAAAGGGCCAAGGGACCCAGGACTTCTAGGAGATGGGAGGGGAGGAATACCATGAGTTTCCTGCCCAGGGAGGGATGACCATTCATGCCCCCTGAGGGATCCTGGGGCTCTGCACAGCCCGAGCGGCCGCTCTGACAACTTCCAAATCCCCTTTGCCCGTGCAGCCGTCAGGGGGCACGGGCTCCGTGTGTCTCCGGTTCACGCTCAGGGGTGAGGCCTTTGAAAACACTCTGCCATTCACCCTGCAGCCGGACTCGGACTCCAGGTTAGCGCTCCCCAGAAGACTCTTCCCCTGCCGCCTCCTCCCAGCTGCCCTGCCTCTGCCCCCCATTCCTGTCTAACCGAGCCCGTCCCCCCACCCCAACATTCCCTCCCCTATTTGCCATCACTCTCCTGGACGGGGGCAGTGGGTGGGAGGGCAGCGGGGGCAGAGTGGGGCAGGCCATGTCCCAGCGTCCTCGTGGGCAGCCTGTGCCTGGCTCTCCTGTTCCAGACTGACGGTTCACCGCCTGGCCGCCAAGGCCCAGCTCCAGACCCTGGATGCTTCCGGCCGCCAAGCCTCTGACGAGGAGAAGGCGAAGGTGATAGCGGTCAGCATCCAGTCCGGCGTGGTCTCCTCACTCACGGCCTATGTGGCCATCCACAAGGAGCTCGGCCAACCCCTCCAGGGGCCTCTGGTGCGGAGGGATGTGCCGCTCACAGGTACCTGCCCCTTGGCCCCTCTCTCCAGGAGAATCTTTTCCGGGGATTGTAGGGGAGATGAGGCCCAGTAAATGTCACATTGTGAGCACAGCCCCTCACCACACTGTCTGGGAGGAGTGTGAACCCCAGTCCCACTGGGTTGGACCGAGCTCTTAGCCCCTGAAGAGGAACCAGTGTTCGCCCAAGAAGGGCTGGAGTCCCTTGCCTTCCTTTCCTCAGCAATCTTGGGCCGTACTGATCTCACACTGACTCCTGCTCCCCCACTATCATCCCCCTCCCCATCCCTCCCACTGGGCCCTGTCATCTTCCCCACCATTCCTACATCTCCAGCTTTCCCGAGGAAGCTGCTCCTCCATCACCGGCCGGTCCGACCATCCCAGCTTCCCAGTCCCTGCCATCACGATGGCTGCCTCACAGCTCCCGGCCCTGCCAATCTCCAGCTCTGTCTGTCTCCTCTCCAGGCCTGTTTGGAGCAAAATCTTACGTTGGAGCCTGCCCTATGACCTCTCCGCCTATGATGCCGTTGGTGATGATGGATTGCCGCTTGTTTGGTTCCCCAGCGAGTCCCGCACCCAACTACCATTTGGGGCGAGCTGCCCCGAAAATGAGAAGTGCCATTCAGGCCAAGGTGGCCAGGGAGGCCACAGGAGACCCTGCTGCCCAGGGTATGGAGAGCACTGGATGGCACCTCAGCCAACGCCCCCGAGCCCGGGCACTGGGGCAGGAGGGGGTAGGGATGGGTGGAGCTGAGGTGCCCACCTCCCTGGCACTGCCAGCTCCATGACTGCCCAGGGCAGGGGAATAATTCAGCCTAATCCTCAGAGAACTGGCTTTGGACCCCTGGCCGTGGGGTCCAGCCCCTCTCCATCTCCGGGGCGCTGACACTGGACTCCCCTCCTCCGTCTGCCACCCCAGGCTGCCACAGCTTCTGGGGGTGAGAAGGCCATGCTTTGGCCTTGCCCCAAGGCCCCCCTGGATTTGGGGGTTCTCGGGGGCCGTTGGTCCCCAATGAAGGAGGTGGGGATGGAGGCCTGGGAGTACTGATAGCTCGTTCCTCAGTTCCCCCAACCCTCCTGCTCCTGTGTGCCCTCCCTCCCTGCCCCACCCATGGCATATCTGTCTGTCTCTCCGGGCCGCTGGGCCGGGGTGGTGTCTCCCGGAGCCCCCTCCTGACTCACTTCTCCTCCCTGTAGATCCTGAGGAGAGCCCCCTTCTCCGGCTGGTTTCTCTCCAGAAGGCGGACGGCTCCTGGGCACTGGATGGAGCTCTGGCCTCCGTCCTGGGGATGAAGGAGGAGGAGGTGGCGGCCTCGCTCCCCGGGCAGGTGAGACCCGCCATGGTGGGGTGCTCAGAGCCTGGCTCTTCCCTGTCTGGGGTGGGCATGGGAGGGTTGAGCCCCCAGAAGTGAAGTTAATCAACCAATCAGTGGTATTTATTGAGTGCTTACTGTGTGCGGAGCACGGTAGTAAAATCTTGGGAGAATACAATACAACAAAGTTGGTAGACACGTTCCCTGCCCACCAGGAGTTTGTAGTCCAGAGTGGGAGACAGACGTGAAAATAAATTACAGATATGGACGTAAGTGCCATGAGGCTCAGGGTGAGGTGACTTTCAAGGGCTCAGAGAGGACAGATCCAAGTGCGAAGGTGACTCAGAAGAGAAAGGGAGTAGGGAAAGTGAGGGCTTAATTGGGGAAGGCCTCTTAGAGATATTATTTTAGGAGGATTTTGAAAGTGGACCGTCGAATACGAAGAGGGAGGGATTTTCTGGCTGGAGGGAGGACGGGACGAAGGTCGCTAGTGAGACAGCAGAGATCAACGTACAATGACTAGGTCGGTGTTGAAGGAGGGGAGTGTGTGAGCTGAGTCTTAATCGGAAATCAGCAAGATGAGGTAGGAGGAGGCAAGCTGATTGGTCAACTCTGCCCTCTGCTCAAGGAGCAGCTGAGGGAGACATGGGGGCTGGGGAGGGACCACTTCAGGACAGACCCCCGGGAGCCATACAGGTGGACTTAGGTCTGGGTTGGGGACAACAGGAGGCGGGCAAGGAAAGGAGCCCAGGGTGGGGCCTCAGTACCGTCATGTGGCTGCTCAGGGGGTGGACGCCGCCGTCTGGGCCACCGTCCTGGCTGTGGTCTGGCTGCACAGCACCAGCGGGGACCAGAAGGATGAGTGGGAGTTATTGGAAGGCAAGGCCGTGGCCTGGCTCCGCGCCAAAGCAGGTGAGACCCCAGCCCGGGACGCCCCTCCCCTACACACGGACCCTGTCCAGGGTAGGGGGAGTCTCACCACCCCTTCCCTGGTTTGCGGCCCCTCCTGCCCACCAACCCCCAGGCTCCTCTTAGCCCTGGGCTGCCTCTACTCACACTAGGGTCCCAGCAGCCGAATTCGAGGGTACTGGCTGCCCGAGTAGGGCTGGAACCGGGGTTGAGGGAGGGTCTCCGCGCACTGACCCTGCCATCAACACCCTCCCATCCCCTGGCTACCCTTTCGCCGCCCACAGGGGCCCACCTGGACGAGTGTCTCCGGGCTGCCAATGCCCTGCTGAAGGCGTCTGTGGCTCCTGCCGTCTTTGGCCTGTGAGGGGATGGACGGACGCTGGGATGCCTGCAGGTCTTCTCCAATTGCCTCTTCTTTCTACGCCTGGCTGCCCCTGGTGCCCTCCGAACCCCGGCCCCCAGCCTCCTGCCGGTCTCTGCCCCAAGGAGGGGGAACCCTGGGTCCCACCAACTGCCCTGTCCCCCAGTCTATCCCATTCCCCTGCTCCATCCCACTCTTTACCACTCCGTGGTGTGCCCCATCCCTCAGCATGCCCAGGCCCACCCTCCTGCTCACTCCTGATGGCCGTGGAGATGCCCCTAGGTGGGTTGTGCTGCCAACCTGTCATCCCTGGGCTTCCCCTAACCCACCCCGAGCGATTGGCTGGGCACCTCCAGGGGATTTGGCATGCATGAATGACACATGTAGAAAGGCAGCCATCAGGAGGCACCTAGCGTGAAACATTCCAGCCTAAGACATCTCACCTCCGAGTTACTTCAAACGTCCAGATTCCCACGAACACAAAGCTGAAGGAGAAGAGGACTCCGGGGACTTCATTTTAGCCCAACTGCCTGACTTTCACTGGTCCGGCCCTGCTTTCCTTTAGCTCCTGTGGGCCGGGACTTATTTTCAGAGCTGGATCGAGCTTGCGTTGCCCCCAAATCTTGGTTTTGTTGGCCGCTCATCAAGGAAAGAGTCTGCTTCTCTCGCTAGAGATAGGGGAGGTGAATTTGTTTAATTGCACCACCGGGGGAAATTTTCCACTGCAGGGTGGTCAGGGGCTCTCTAGTGACCTGGAAAAGTTAACACAGCCATCTCTGGGCCTGTCGTGATCGTGGAAGAGAACTGGACTTGAGCCTGAGAGCCTGTGATTTCTGTTTTTGCTAGAGAAAATATAACTTAGGGGTTGATCTAAACCGCCTTTCAGTTAACAGAGAAATCAGTGTGAATTATATGTCAGTTTGGCGAAGGATGCATTCGCCGGGCGAGGTTGAAGCAAGAACAGGGTGGGAAGGCGTAGTGTCTGTGTGAGATATTTGTAACTCAGTAATGACCACGTGCACCATTATTGGGAAGTTAACCATCCAAACACCATTAATAAGGCCCATTGCAATGCAAGAAATAATTCCTAGTTATTCTCGACAGCCCCCTGCAACCGAGCTCATGGTTGGGGAAGAAAAGCCGAGGCAAAAAAAAGCAAAAGTTATAATGAGCCTCAGAAGACTGAGGCTCCCCAAGTCCCTTGAGCCTCGAGCACATTGGAGATTAATTTAAAAGTTTTCAGCCGGGCCCTTGGAGAGCCTCCTCCAGGGTGATGAAAGAGCCCAGAAAAGTGCCTTAGCGTTTAGCCCATTGCTGAACCCATTGGTATCTTTGGGAGAAAGCCTCATTCAAATCCCTTTTAACCATTTAGTCCCTTTGACTTCTGCAGTAGGGTTTGCAGGATGGGCTTGGAAAACCAAAGTGCCTCCTTAATGGGGCTCCCCTCTCATCTGTCACTTTCTTAAAGTCCCTTTAAGGGGAACATCTGAGGTTCCAGCCCCCAGCCCCAGGCTTGAGGGGACCACCAACCCGGGACGAGCCACGATTTGGTTTTGCTCCTGAATTTCTGAAAACCCAAATACGTTTCCGATCCTCCTCCCTGTGACTTTCAGGAAACTCGAGCTTGCCATCTGACAGAAAGATGCCGATGATATTCTATCATTTTTTTTATATCAGAAAACTTAAGATTCTTTCAAATGTGTCTCTTGCTTGTCTTTCCTTACCTGATAGTCAGAACTTCCCCTGGCATTAATCATTGTCATTAATCTATACATAGTAATAAAACATTCACTCAGTTGATTCCCTCATTTTCTTCATTACAAGGACACCACTTATTCCAGCAGAAACTTTGAACCCAAAGTTAATAGTAGCAGTTGTAGTCAGGATAGTATTTTTGAGTGCAATGAAACTGTAGCTCGTTGTGGGCAGGGAATGTGTCTGTTTGTTATATTCTCCCAAGTGCTTAGTACAGTGCTCCGCACACAGTAAGTGCTCAATAAATACAATCGACTGACTGATTACTAAGCTTCTGGGAATGCACAGCCAATGCATTAGATGCATATCGTGCCCCCAAAGCCCTTATGTTCTAATGGGGAGATAGATTTGAAACTATTTATTCATAGAGGAACCAGAACAGAGAACTGAGTGTACAATTGACTCTACATATTAACATGTGCAGAGAATGGGAATAAACAAATACATAAGGGCTAGAGGTGGGAAGCAGTGAGGTTTAGCTAAAGAGTCCGGGCCTGAGAACATGAGTTCTAATCCTGACTCTGCCACCTGTCTGTTGAATGACCTTGAGCAAGTCACCTAACTTCTCTCTGCCTCAGTTTCCTCATCTGTAAAATAGGGATTCAATATCTGATCTCCCTCCTACTTAGAGGGAGTGGGAACCCTTTGGGACGAGAACTGTGTCTGACCTAAATATCTTGTATCTACCCACCGTGGCTCAGTGGAAAGAGCTCAGGCTTGAAAGTCAGAGGTTATGGGTTCTAATCCAGGCTCTGCCACTTGTCAGCTGGGTGACTTTGGGCAAGTCACTTAACTTCTCTGAGCCTCAGTTCCCTTATCTGTAAAATGGGGATTAAGACTGTGAGCCCCACGTGGGACAACCTGATCACCTTGTAGCCCTCCCAGTGCTTAGAACAGTGCTTCGCACATAATAAGCACTTAACAAATGCCATCATTATTATACCTGTTCACCCTCCTTCTTAGACTGTGAGGCCCATGTGGGATCTGATTATCTTGTATCTACCCCAGCATTCAGTACAGTGCTTGACACATATTAAGTGTTCAACAAATACCACAGTTATTATTACTATAACAGATAGATGTGGACAAAAGTTCAGAAGGGCTGGGGGAGGGTTACGTTTCAAAATGAATGGATGAAGAAACATTGCTTTCCTTACTCCTATTGCTTATACACCCACCTCCTTTTTGAGGGTGGGAGGGCATACCTAAATAATGATAATAATAATAATTGTGGTATTTGTTAAGCACTTACTATGCTTGGGGGTGGGAATTAAGTGCATGGGAGTGCATAGATTTGGGAGGGAAAATGGGGTTGGGGGATGATAGCACAGTCCAGGAAGGCTTCCTGGAGGAGATATGACTTCAGGAGGGCTCTGAAGATGGGGAGAGTGGTGGTCTGTCAGAGTTCACAGCAAGAAGGAGAGCCTGGGCAAAGGATTAAGGGTGTTGAGGTGAGAGGGAGAGAGTGAAGAAGTTGGTGTTAGAAGAGTGGAAGGTGCAGTAGGAGAGGAGCCAGGATAAATCTCTGCTCTCTATCTCCTCCCGGGTCCTCTTGCCCACTTCTCCCTTCCTTCTCTTCTCCAGTTCCGAGTGTCTCTTTTTCTTTTAATGGTATTTGTTAACCGCTTTACTGCGTGCCAGGCACTGTACCTGCCATTGTAGCTGGGGTAGATAGAAGCTAATCAGGGTGGATACAGTCTATGTCCCCCCTGGGGCTCACAGTCTTAATCCCTATTTTACAGATGAGGTAACTATGGCACAGAGATGTTAAGTGACTTTCCCAAGGCCACACAGCCGAGAGGTGGTACAGCTGCAATTAGACTCTGAGTCCCGTGCTCTATCAGGCCACACTGCTTCTTTTCTTCGGAGAGCAGGGCTGCTCCGGGCTGGAGGTCTCCTGTCCTCCCACTCCCATCCGCAGGCGCACCATGTAGTGACCGTCAGGGCAGAAGCCTGGCTACTGGGGAAATGGGCCCCACAGAGATGGGAAGCTCGGCCCTGCCAGACGGTTGCAAGCAAACATCAGCAGCAGAAAGAGGTGACTCACCAACCGTAAGGATGCTTGATTGATTGATTGAGTGACTGATGAGCTAAGCCCTCCGCCGAGATCCTGAGCCACCGCTGACCAACCTGGTTGAACCTCAGGCTCTGTCATCCCGAAGAGTCGCCCTCGCTGTGGCTGTTTGGGTCGGGCTGACTGGATCCACCTCAACCTTCGGTGGCCACATCAGGGCCCCACAGGTGTCTAACCAGTGGAAAGAGTAAGGGAGTGGAAGTCGGGAGACCGGGGTTCTAACCCTACCTCCGCCCCTGGCCTGCTGTGTGGCTTCAGGCCAGTCACTTAATCTGTCTGGGCCACCGTTTCCTCATTTGCCAAATGGAGATAAGATCCCTGCCCGCCCTCCCTCTTAGGCTGGGGACAAACACTCTGTCTGATGAGCTTGTGTCCTCCCCATCACTTGACACACAATAAGCACTGCCGCCTCTCCAACTCTATCCCAGCTCTCCCAGAGCGAGGAATGTGTGTCTTATATTGTCATATTGTACTCTCCCAAACACTTAATACAGTGCTGTGCACACGGTAAGTTCTCAGAAAATACGATTGACTGACTGACCTGCCCCTCCCCTCAGCTTCACCAGTACCCCCCTGACCAGACCCTATTAGCTGCTGGCCCTGAGCTCAATGTCTCCTCTTCTCCCTGTGGTCTGGAAGTCCCAACCCCTCCAGAGTTGAGACCACCCTCCATAAAGAATTTCTGGGACCGTTGTCCCTGCTTGGAATGCTCTCCCCTCTTCCTCAGGCCATTAAACCTGTGCTCTCGTCTCCCCAATCTAGACTGAAAGATTTCTGAGGGCAGGACACATGTCTACCAACTCTATTATAGTGTCCACACCCAAGCACTTAATAAGTACAGTGCTCTCAACTCAATAAGCATACAATAAATACAATTGATTGATTGAATTATATGTTATTCATGTATGTGTGTGAGAATCTCTGTAGACTGGACTCTACTGGGTAGGCAACCCATCTGAGTCTTCAGTTAGTGGGTCAGACAATCATTTTTGTTGAAAGCTTACTGTGTGCAGAGCACTGTACCATGCAGTTGGGGCAGTACAATACAAAAATATAATAAACACACTCCCTACCGACAATGAGCTTACAGTTTCTTCATCTCTTCTAGATCTCCCTGGTGTTTCGTGTATTTGAGGGTGTCTAGCTCCCTGGCTAAGCAGACCCAAAGCAGGGAGTCTCGGGTCCCTTTCCTTGGCCTTCCAGGGCTCTGTGCCTAGAGGGTTCCCAAAGGGCTCCCAACACAACCTGAGGACAAAAAGAAGCAGCATGGCCTAGTGGATAGAGCCTGGGCCTGGGTTCTAATCCCAGCTTCGCTGCTTGTCTGCCGTGTGACCTTAAGCAGGTCACTTCTCTGTGCCTCAGTTATCTCAGCTGTTAAATGGGGATTAAGCCCATGAGCCCTATGTGGGTAGGGAGAATGTCCAACCTGATTGACTTGTATCTATCCCAGTGCTTAGTTCAGTGCCCGGCACATTGTAAGCACATAACAAATACAATTTTGAAAAAAAAAAAAAGCTGGAGCTCCTCAGGGTATAAGTTTCCAATCATCGCTCCCAGGTGACACTTATGCTGCTGCTATGTTTGGATGGGGGGCTCTGGATTAATTACTCCCTGAAGTGAGAATGGGATCATCTGAGGGGGCCTTAGGTGATAGAGGCCCCTGAGAAGGCAGATGCCTTTATATCTCCCCCCTTTGCTGCTTGCAGAGGAGACATAGAGGGTGAGATGTTGCCGGGCACAGTGCTGATGGGCAAGTTGGGACCACCATAGAGAGGGCGGCGGATAGGGGTCACAGACAGTGGGGGGCCCCTTTCCTGGACCCTGGACCAGCTTCCCACTTGGCTGTGGGTGGGAGATGTCCAAAAGGGCCAGTCTGAGGGAAGAGAAAACACCCTCACCCATGCTGCCCGTCAGCTTGCCAGAGAACCACGTAAGTGCCCTATGCTTCTCCTGGCTGATCTAACCCCTCCTCTCTACACCCTGGAAGGGAGGGATGAGGACAGTAAGGAAGGGCCAGCACCAGGGAACTGATTAGGGTCCAACTGTGGTGGACAGCCCAGGACGGGGGAGGCAACGTTTCCATTCCCATTTTCTCCCAGATTTCTGCCTCCCAAAGCCTCCTCCTTTCCCAAGGTTCCCATCCTTCCAGCTGCCCTCTACCTTTGGGAGTGACTCCATGGGGCTGGCAATGCAGTGGGTCTCATGGGGCAATCAACAAGGCAACGACAGTAGAGTGGACAAGGAGGAAGTCAATGGGGTGGACAGTGTGGAGGGAGCAGCTTGTGTGACCTTGGACAAGACACTCCAGCTCTCTGTGCCTCAGTTTCCTCATCTGCAAACTGGGGGTGTGATGCTGCTGTGATAATAATAATAATGGTGGTATTTGTTAAGCGCTTACTATGTGCCAAGCACTGTTCTAAGCGCTGGGGTAGTTACAAGGTAATCAGGTTGTCCCACATGGGGCTCACAGTCTTAATCCCCATTTTACAGATGAGGGAACTGAGGCACAGAAAAGTTAAGTGGCTTGCCCAAGGTCACACAGCAGACAAGTAGCAGAGTCAGGATTAGAACCCATGACCTCTGACTCTGAAGCCGGTGCTCTTTCCACTGAGCCACCTTGCTTCTTGGACCACAGTGTAGGCCAGGGCCTTAGTCTGATCTAACTATCCTGTATCTACCCCAGTGCTTGGCACAGGGCTTGGCATATAATAAGCACTTAACATGGTGACTAAAAGAGATGAATCAGTAGGATCGACCAAGGTCATACAGAATACTGACAAGACAGAGTGCACTACATTGGACTGAGTCCTTGAAAAAGAACAATGGATGAAGAAGGCATATTACCTGTCCACAGGGAACTTACAATCTAATGGGAAAGAAGGACATATGCTACTTCATAGAGAGGGTGAAGAAGTGTTTAAGTAGTTTACTGTGTAAATTCATACATACAAAAGTGCAGCAGGAGAGCGTAAATGCAGAAGTGCTGGAGTGATGCAAACATCCAGAGGTGATGAAAGGACATAACCTATGAAGAAGTAAAATGAAAGGGGAACACTTCCTGGAAGGGGAGGAAATTCAGAAGGGTTAGGAAGATGGGGACATCGGTGATATGGTGGATTTGAAGGGGAGGAAGTAATAATAATAATTACAATAATAATAATAATAATAATACTGGCATTTAAGTGCTTACTAAGTGCCAAGCTCTGTTTTAAGTCCTGGAGTAGATACAAGGTAATCAGTTTGTCCCACGTAGGGCTCACAGTCTTAATCCCCATTTTACAGATGAGGGAACTGAGGCACAGAGAAGTTATGTGGTTTGCCCAAGGTTAAATAGCAGACAAGTCCCAGAGTCAAGATTAGAACTCACATCCTCTGACTCCTAAGCCTGTGCTTTTTCCACTAAGCCCTCCTACTTCCAGATAGTATCAGACAGGAATAAGGACATAGAAAAGGAGTCAGAGTTGGGAGGGAAAAGAAGGCAGAAAAGAGAGGAGGCGAGTTGGGAAGAAGGAAGTTTGCGACCTGGGATGTTGTGGGAGAAGAGAGTGGCTAGGTAAGGGGGAGTGAGCTGATAAAGTGTCTAAGGTCAATGGTAAGAAGTTTCTCTTTGCTATGGAGGGGAATGATCAACCATTCCAGGTTTTTGAGGAGACGAGAGTCAGGTACAGAACGATTTTTTAAGAAAAATGATCCAGGTAGCTGAGTGAAAAATGGACTGGAAAAGAGAGAGACTGGAGGCAGGGAGACCTGCAAGGAGGCCGATACAATAGTCAAGCTGGGATATGATGAGCAAACACCTGGACTAGAGTGGTGGCCATTTGAGTGAGCAGAATGGGTGGATTTGGGAAATGTTGTGGAGGACAGAACCAAGAGGATTTAGCTTCGGACCGAGGGTGTGAGTTGAAAGAGAGTGAGGAGTCTTGGATGATGCCAAGGTTACGGGCTCATGAGTCAGGGGATACAGTGGTGCTGTCACCTGTGATGAGAAAGATAGGTGGGGAGGGTTTGGGAGGAATCATGACTTAAATTTCTAACCATAAGAGCTTGAGTTGCCAGAAGGACATCTAGGTAGAGATGTCCTCTGGACAGAAGGAAATGTAAGATTCAAATGGGGAGAGGGGTGGGGGCTAGTAAGATAGAGTTGGGAATAATCCATTCTAGAGGGAACAGCTGAAACTGTGGGAGCAGAAGAGCTGAGTGTAAAGTGTGAAGATTAAGGGACCTGGAACAGAGCCTGGCGAGATAGCCACAGTTAGGGGTTGGGAGGGAGAGAAGGAGCTAGGAAAGAGGCTGAGAAGGAGCTGCCAGAGAGGTAGACAGAGAACTGTGTTGACCAAGCAAAGTTCAGATAGTGTTTTCAGGAGAAGGGAGTGGAGAGAGATCAAAGGCAGGGGAGAGATAAAGGAGGATTAGGTCAGAGTAGTTATTGGGCAAGGAAAGAAGTCATTGGTGATCTTGGAGAGTGCAGTCTTAGTGGAGGGCAGGCTGAAGAAATTAGATTGTAGCAGCCCAAGGAGGGAGTCGGAGAAGCGGAAGAGGAGGTGGAAGTGCGTGTCTATAAAGCCCTGGGAGCAGAGAGATGGGATGATAGTCGGAAAGGGTGCTGGGATCCGGGGAAGACATTTTTTGTTTGGCGGAGTTGTGTGCCTTTTTGAAGACAGAGGGACAGGAGCCATGAGGGAATGAGGGATTAAAGATAGCAATCATGCCAAGAAGCGCATGGCTTAGTGAACAGAGCCCAAGCCTGGTTCTAACCGCAGTTCCACCACATGTCTGCTGTGTGATCTTGGACAAGTCATTTAACTTCCCTGGGACTCAGTTACCTCATCTAAAAAATGGGAATTAGAGTGTGAGCCCCATGTGGGACAGGGCCTTTGTCCAACCTGATTAACTTGTATCGACCCCAGTGCTTAGAACAATGCTTAGCATATAGTCCCCATGTCATCAGGGAATGAGGGATTGAAGATAGCAAACATGCCAAGAAGCAGCATGGCTTAGTGAACCAGCCTGAGCCTGGTTCTAATTCCAGTTCCACCAAATGTCGGTTGTGTGATCTTGGGTGAGTCACTTAACTTCTCTGAGACTCAGTTCCCTCATCTAAAAAAGGGTATAAGAGAGTGAGCCCCATGCAGGACAGGGACTCTGTCCAACCTGATTAACTTGTATCGACCACAGTGCTTAGAACAGTGCTTGGCATATAATAAATGCTTAATAACCACAATCATTGTTATTATTACAGTGACTAGTGATGATGGTAAGGAACAGCATGTCTCCGAACTGGTGAGTGGGTGAGTTTCGGAGGGAAGCAGGAGGTTGGCGGGGTTGAGGAGCGAGAGGTGGGGTGGAGATTAAGGGAGATCGCTTGAGGGGTGGGATGTGTTGGATGGGAGTGAGCAGATGGGGGACGATACTGGGGATGGGATATTTGGGTTTAGTAGTAATAGTAGTAGTATTTATTTGGCCATCATAGGGTGCAGTATGCTCTACTGAGCACTTAGGAAATACAAAACAAAGAAGTGACATATTCCCCGCCCACAAGCTTACAAGAAAGATGCAGAAGCATTTCAACAGAGTAGTCAAAATGAATACTGAAATGCACAATTGAAAAAAGGATAGACCCTAAGTACTGAGAATGGGGTTCTGCAGCAGTCATGAAATAATAATTGTGCCATTTGTTAAGCACTTAATTTGTGCCAAGCACTGTAGTAGGACCTGGGGCAGACGCAAGATGATCAGGCTGGGCACAGTGCCTGCCTCACATGGGGAAATCACAGTCTAAGGGGGAGGGAGAATCGGTCTTTGATCCCCATTTACAGATGAGGAAACAGAGGCACAGAGAAGTAAAGTGAAGGAATTGCCCAAGGGGTCACACAGCAGGCAAGGGGCAGGGTCTGGATTCAAACTCGGGTCCTCTGACTCTCAAACCCAGGCTCTTTCCACTAGACCACGCCGCTTCTGTAGGGTCCACATGGTGGGGAGGTCTCCCCAAAACCCTCCGGTCCATACCTGCTGGCCCTCTCTCAGAGCAGTGGGGCAGGGGCAGGCCCCCTTCCCACTCCTCCCACCCCCTCATGTCCCTTAACCCCAAGGTGATCTGTGTCCTCCCTTAGGTCTGACCCTCCACCCCACCCAGTCTCCACCTCCAGAAGATGTGGAATCGCACATCGGTCACTGAGTTCATCCTACTGGGCATCCCTCACACGGATGGGCTGGAGATGGCTCTGTTCATCGTGTTCGTGACCTTCTTCACTCTCACAGTGCTGGGGAACGGGCTCATCCTGACCATCATCGTGGCCTCGCCCCGCCTGCGCACCCCCATGTACTTCTTCCTGGGGATCCTCTCCTTCTTCGACCTGCTGTTCCCCTCCGTGACCTCGCTCAAACTGCTGGCCTCACTTTCAGGGCGGAGTCGGGCCATCTCCTACGGGGGCTGCATCTGCCAGGTGTTCTTCTACCACTTCCTGGGCTGCATCGAGTGCTTCCTGTACACCGTGATGGCTTATGACCGCTACGCCGCCATCTGCCACCCTCTGCGTTACAACGTCATCATGAACCCCGGGGTCTGCGTCGGCCTGGCCGCGGGCACCTGGCTGGGTGGAGGCCTCCATGCCGCCCTGCTCACCTGCCTGACCTTCCGGCTGCCCTACTGCGGCCCCAACCACGTGGACTACTTCTTCTGCGACATCCCGGCTGTGCTGCCACTGGCCTGCGCTGACGTCTCCCTAGCCCAGGTCATCAGCTTCACCAATGTCGGGCTCATGCCCTTACCCTGCTTCCTGTTTGTCCTCGTCTCCTACGCCCGCATCACCCACTCCATCCTGCGCATGCGATCGGAAGAAGGCCGGCGCCGGGCCTTCTCCACCTGCAGTGCCCACCTGACCTCCATCATCCTCTTCTACGGGCCCGTGGCCCTCATCTATCTGCAGCCGGACCCCAGCCCCGGGTTCAGTGCCGGCGTCCAGATCCTCAACAACCTGGTAACCCCGATGCTAAACCCCGTCATCTACTCCCTGCGGAATAAAGAGGTGGGGACAGCCCTGAAGGTGCTGCTGTCCCAGACCAAGTGACTCTAGGGGCCCCGTGGCTCTGGTCCCACTCCTGCCTCTGCCCATCTTCCATGGGCACTGGAAGGGGCCGCCGGCCAGTGAAGACTCTAAAGGCTGAGGATGGAGGAGACGCTCGAGGCTGAATCTATTGGAATTCATCCCCGGCTCTCCCTCCCTCATTGATCTATTCGATCAATCTGTTCATCAGTAGTACTGTCTGAGCACAGAGCCCAGGGCCAAGCATTTGGGAGAGCACAAGAGATTAAGTAGACACACCCCTGCCCTTGCAGAGCTTAGTACAGTGCCTGGCACATAGTAAGCGCTTAACAAATACCATAATCATTATTAATTATTATTAAGGTCTACCTATGAACCCATGATTTTTATTGAGTGCTTTCTCTTGACAGAGCACTTCACTTAGCACTTAGGAGAGTAGACATGACCCGTGCCCTCAGCTGTTAAATGGGGATTAAGACCATGAGCCCTATATAGAATAGGGAGAATGTCCAACCTGATTAACTTGTATCTATTCCAGTGCTTAGTTCAGTGCCTGGCATATTGTAAGCATTTAACAAATACCATTTAAAAAAAAAGCAGGACCTCCTCAGGGTACAAGTTTCCAATCATTGCTCCCAGGTGACACTTCTGCTGCTGCTACAGTTGTTTGGGTGGGGGGCTCTGGGTTAATTACTCCCTGAAGCAAGAATGGGATCATCTGAGGGGGCCTTGGGTGACAGAGGCCCCTGAGAAGGCAGAGGTTTTTATATCTCCCTTTTCTGCTGCTTGCAGAGGAGACAGAGGAGGCGAGATGTTGCCGGGTACTGTGCTGGTGGGTGAGATGGGACCACCATAGAGAGGATAGTGGAAAGGGGTCACAGACAGTGGGGGGCCCCTTTCCCAGACCCTGGACCACCTGCCCACTTGGCTTTGGGTAGGAGATGTCCAACAGGGCCAGTCTGAGGGAAGAGAAAACACCCTCACCCATGCTACCCGTCTGCTGGCCAGAGACCCACGTAAGTGCCCTCTGCTTCTACTGATTGACTTTTCCCCTCCTCTCCCTGCCCTGGAAGGGAAGGATGAGGACAGCAATGAAGGGCCAGCAGGGGAGAGCTGATTGGGGTCCAACTGTGCTGGACAGCCCTGGATGGCGGAGGCCTCATTTCCATTCCCATTTTCTTCCAGGTTTCTGTCTCCCAAAGCCTCCTCCATTCCCAAGGTCCCCATCCTCCCAGCTGCCCTCTATCTCTGGGAGTGACTCCTTTGAGCTGGCAGTGCAGTGGAGAGCATGGGGCAAACAACACGGCAACAGCAGTGGAGTGGACAAGGAGGAAGCCAGTGGGGTGGACAGTGTGGAAGGAGCAACTCATGTGACCCTGGACAAGATACTCGAGCCCTCCAGACCTCAGTTTGCTCATCTGCAACCTGGGGATGTGGTACCGGCTCTTCCTCCCTATCAGACTGGAACCCCTGTGTAGGCCAGGGCCTTTGTCTGATCTAATTATCCTGTATCTACCCCAGTGTTTAGCACAGGGCTTGACATATAATAAGCACTTAACATGGTGACTAAAAGAGATGAATCAGTAGGATCTACCAAGGTCCTACAGTATACTGACAAGACAGAGTGCACTACATTGGACTAAGTCCTTGAAAAAGAACAGTGGATGAAGAAGGCATATTACCTGTCCACAAGGAACTTGCAATCTAATGGGAAAGAAAGACATATACTAATTCATAGAGAGGGTGAAGAAGTGTTTAAATAGTGAAGTGTGTAAATTCATACCTACAAAAGTGCAACAGGAGATTGTAAGTGCCAAAGTGCTGGGGTGATGCAAACATCCACAGGTGATGAAAGGACATAACATGTGAAGAAGTAAAATGGAAGGGGAAGGAAGGATTAGGAAGATGGGGACATCGGTGATCTGGTGGATTTGAAGGGGAGGAAGTAATAATAATAATAATAATTACAATAATAATAATAATAATACTGGCATTTGTTAAGAGTTTACTAAGTGCCAAGCTCTGTTTTAAGTGCTGGAGTAGATACAAGGTAATCAGTTTGTCCCACGTGGGGCTCACAGTCTTAATCCCCATTTTACAGATGAGGGAACTGAGGTACAGAGAAGTTATGTGGTTTGCCCAAGGTTAAAGAGCAGACAAGTACCGGAGTCGAGATTAGAACTCAAATCTTCTGACTCCTAAGCCTGTGCTTCTTCCACTAAGCCATGCTACTTCCAGATAGTATCAGACAGGAATAAGGACATAGAAAAGGAGTCAGAATTGGGTGGGAAAAGAAGGCAGAAAAGAGAGGAGGTGAGTTGGGAAGAAAGAAGTGTGTGACTTGGGGTGTTGTGGGAGAAGAGAGTGGCTAGGTAAGGGGGAGTAAGCTGATAAAGTGTCTAAAGTCAGTGATCAGAAGTTTCTCTTTGCTGTGGAGGGGAATGATCAACCATTCCAGGTTTTTGAGGAGACGAGAGTCAGGTACAGAATGATTTTAATTTATTTAAATTAATCCAGGCAGCTGAGTGAAGAATGGACTGGAGAGGAGAGAGGCTAGAGGCAGGGAGACCTGCGAGGAGCCCGATACAATAGTCAAGCTGGGATATGATGAGCAAGCAGCTGGACTTGAGTGGTGGCCATTTGGGGTGAGCAGAATGGGTGGATTTGGGAAATGTGGAGGACAAAACCAACAGGATTTAGCTTCAGACCGAGGGTGAGAGTTGAAAGAGAGTGAGGAGTCTTGAATAATGCCAAGGATACAGGTATCTGAGTCAGGGGAATACAATGGTTCCCCAAGTTAGGTGGGGAGGGTTAGGGAGGAATGATGACTTAAATTTTCTAACCATAACAGCTTGAGTTGTCAGAAGGACATCTAGGTAGAGATGTCCTCGGGACAGAAGGAAATGTAAGATTCAAATGGGGAGAGGGGTGGGGGCTAGTAAGATAGAGTTGGGAATAATCCATTCTAGAGGTAAGAGCTGAAACTGGGGGAGCAGAAGAGCTGAGTGTAAAGTGAGAAGATTAAGGGACCTAGGACAGAGCCTTGCGGGATAGCCACAGTTAGGGGTTGGGAGGGAGAGGAGGAGCTAGGAAAGAGGCTGAGAAGGAGCTACCTGAGAGGTGGGCAGAGAACCGTGTTGACAAAGCCAAGTTCAGATAGCGATTTCAGAAGAAGGGAGTGGTCTGCTGTATCGAAGGCAGGGGAGAGATTAAGGAGGATTAGGTCAGAGTAGAAACCGCTATATTAAGCAAGGAAAGAAGACATTGGTGATCTTGGAGAGTGCAATCTCAGTGGAAGGCAGGCTGAAGAAACTAGACTGTTGCAGCCCAAAGAGGTAATTGGAGGAACAGAAGAGGAGGTGGAAGTGGTTGTCTATAACGCACTGGGAGCAGAGAGATGGGATGATAGTTGGAAAGAGTGCTGGGATCCAGGGAAGATATTTTATGTTTGGGGGAGTTGTGAGCCTGTTTGAAGGCAGAGGGACAGGAGCCGTGAGGGAATGAGGGATTGAAGATAGCAATCATGCCAAGAAGCGCATGGCTTAGTGAATAGAGCCCAAGCCTGGTTCTAATCGCAGTTCCACCACATGTCTGCTGTGTGATCTTGGGCAAGTCATTTAACTTCTTTGGGATTCAGTTACCTCATCTAAAAAATGGGAATTAGAGTGTGAGCCCCATGCGGGACAGGGACTCTGTCCAATCTGATTAACTTGTATCGACCCCAGTGCTTAGAACAATGCTTGGCATATAGTAAGTGTTAAACAAATACCGCAGTTATTGTTGTTGTTATTATTACAGTGACTAGTGCTGATTGTAAGGTCCAGCATGTCTCCTAACTGGTGAGTGGGTGAGGTCGCGGGGGGAGCAGGAGGTTGGCGGGGTTGAGGAGCGAGAGGTGGGGTGGAGATTAAGGGGGATCGCTCAAGGGGTGGAGATGTGTCAGATGTGAGTGAGCAAGATGGGGGACGATCCTGGGGATGAGATATTTGGGTTTAGTAGTAATAGAAGTAGCATTTATTGGCCATCAAAGGGTGCAGTGTGCTCTACTGAGCACTTAGGAAACACAAAACTAGGAAGTGACACGTTCCCAGCCCACGAGCTTACACTAGAGGGAAAGAGAGATGGAGAAGAATTTCAACAGAGTAATCAAAATGAATAATGAAATGCGCAACTGAAAAAGGGATGCACCCTAAGTACTGAGAATGGGGTTCTGCAGCAGTCGTGAAATAATACTTGTGCCATTTGTTAAGCACTTAATGTGTGCCAAGCACTGTCCAGTGCTTAGAACAGTGCTTGTCACATAGTAAGTGCTTAACAAATACCATCATTATTATTATTATTATTATTACTAGGATCTGGGGCAGACACAGGATGATCAGGTTGGGTACAGTGCCTGCCCCAAATGGGGGCTCACAGCCTAAGGAGGAAGGTGAACCAGTCTTTGTTCCACATTTACAGGTGAGGAAAGAGAGGCACAGAGAAGTAAAGGGAAGAAATTGCCCAAGTTCTCACACAGCAGGCAAGTGGCGGGGCCTGGATTCAAACTCAGGTCCTCTAGACTCTCAAGCCCATGCTCTTTCCACTAGACCATGCTGCTTCTCTAGTGTCCACTTGGAAGAGAGGTCTCCTCAAAACTCTCCGGTCCATACCCACTGGCTCTCTCTCAGAGCAGTGAGGCTGGATCTGGCCTCCTTCCCAGCCCTCCCACCCCCTCACGTCCTTAACCCCAAGGTGATCTGTCTGACCCTCTACCCCATCCAGTCCCCACCCCCGGAAGATGTGGAATCGCACATCGGTCACTGAGTTCATCCTACTGGGCATCCCTCACACGAAAGGGTTGGAGACGGTTCTGCTCGTCGTCTTCGTGACCTTCTACTCTCTAACGGTGCTGGGGAACGGGCTCATCCTGACCATCATCGCAGCCTCCTCCCACCTGCGCACGCCCATGTACTTCTTCCTGGGGATCCTCTCCATCTTCGACACGCTGTTCCCCTCCGTGACCGCGCTCAAGCTGCTGGCCTCGCTCTCGGGCCGGGGCCGGGCCATCTCCTACAGGGGTTGCGCCTGCCAGGTGTTCTTCTACCACTTCCTGGGCTGCATCGAGTGTTTCCTGTTCACCGTGATGGCCTACGACCGCTACGCCGCCATCTGCCACCCTCTGCGTTACAAAGTCATCATGAACCCCGGGGTTTGCGCCGGCCTGGTCGCAGGCACCTGGCTGGGCGGAGGCCTGCAGGCCGTCCTGCTCACCTGCCTGACCTTCCGGCTGCCCTATTGTGGTCCCAACCGTGTGGACTACTTCTTCTGCGACATCACGGCTGTGCTGCCGCTGGCCTGCGCCGACGCCACCCTGGCCCAGACCATCAGCTTCATTAATGTCGGACTCATGCCCTTCACCTGCTTCCTGCTCATCCTCATCTCCTACGCCCGCATCGCCCACTCCATCCTGCGCATGCGATCGGCTGAAGGCCGGCGCCGGGCCTTCTCCACCTGCAGCGCCCACCTGACCTCCGTCATCTTGCTGTACGTCCCCGTGGCCCTCATCTACCTGCAGCCGGCCCCCAGCCCCGGGTTCAGTGCCGGCGTCCAGATCCTCAACAACCTAGTCACCCCGATGCTAAACCCCTTCATCTACTCATTGCGGAATAAGGAGGTGGGGACGGCTCTGAAGAGGCTGCTGTCCCCAACCGCTTGACCGTCAGGGACCCATGGCTCCAGTCCCATTCCTGCCTCTTCTGTTCTTCCGTAGGCACTGGAAGGGGCCGCCGGCCAGAGGACATGCTCGAGGCTGAGGATGGAGGAGACGCTTGAGCCTCTTGGAGCGACAGCTCTGGGCCTGCTCCTTGGACTTCATCCCCGGCTCTCCCTCCCTCACTGGTCCAGTCATTCAATCTGTTCCTCTGTAGTATTGTCTGAGCACAGAGCCCTGGGCAGAGCTCTTGGGAGAGCACAAGAGAGTGAGTAGACATGACCCCTGCCCCCGTAGAGCTCAATACGGTGCCTGCAATGTAGTAAGCACTTAACAAATACCATAATTATTATTAATTATTATTACAGTCTACCAATCAACCAGTGGTATTTCTTGAGTGTTTTCTCTTGACGGGGAACTTTACTAGACTGTGAGCCAACTGTTGGGTAGGGACCATCTCTATATGTTGCCAACTTGTACTTCCCAAGCGCTTAGTACAGTGCTCTGCACACAGGAAGTACTCAATAAATACGATTGAATGAATGAATGAATACTAAGCACTTGGAAAAATAGACATGACCCCTGCCCTCAGGGAGCTTATGGTTTTTGTTTGTTTTTATGATATTTGTTAAGTGATTACTATGTGCCAGGCACCCTTCTGAGCACTAGGGTAGATACAAGTTACGTTGGACTCAGTTCCTGTCCCACATAGTCTTAATCCTCATTTTATAGACGAGATGACTGAGGCACGGAGGAGTTAAGTGACTGGTCATGGTGACTACTGGGGTCCAGCACAGTAGGATTTATTGAGCAACGTGCTGTGTGTAGTGTGATGTATTAAATGCCTGAAGGGATACTAGAGAGAGTAGAATTCTGACCTCAGAAACAGCTTGGTCTAGCAGGTAGAGCACAGAACTGAGGGCCAGGAGACCCGGGTTCTAATCCCACCTCCGCCGCTTGCTTGTTGGTGACTTTAGGAAAGTCACTTAACTACTCTGGGCCTCATCTCAGTTTCCTCATCTGTAAAATGGGAGTTCAATACCAGTTCTCCCCCGTCCTGTGCCATGTGGGACAGAGATTGTGCCTGACCTAATGATCTTGAATTACCGCCACCACTCAGTACTGTGCTTGGCACATTATTCATTATTATTAAAGACTGACACAAGGATTGCTGTTTTTACTCCCTTTCTCTGGCCTCAAAGCCTTTACACACATCCCTCTTCCCTCAAAACCCACAAAAACCCACCTCCTCCAGAAAGTCGCCCCCGATTAACCCCCTCTGCTCCCTCCAATTACTCCAACTCTCCCCCAGTACAACTGAGCACCTTACGGTCTTAGTGTGAGATGGAATCAGTCCCTGCCCCCTGGCTCTGCGGAGCTTGGTCTCTGGCTTCACAAATCCACCCTGTGGGACAAGGGCTGTGTCCAACCTAATTATCTTGTATCTACCCCAGAGTGTAGTTGGGGGTTCAATACCTGTTCGCCCTCCTGCTTAGACTGTCAGGCCCATGTGGGATCTGATTATCTTGTATTTACCCCAGCATTCAGTACAGTGCTTGACACATATTAAGTACTCAAAATACCACAATTATTACTACTATAAATAACAGATAGATGTGGACAAAAGTTCAGAAGGGCTGGGGGAGGGTTATGTATCAAAATGAATGGATGAATAAGCACTGCTTTCCTTTGCTCCTATTGCTTACACATCCATCTCCTCTATGCAAGTGGGAGGGTACACCTAAATAATAATTGTGGTATTTGTTAAGTACTTACTATACTTAGGAGTAGGAAATAAGGGCATGGGAGTGCAGACTTGGGAGGAAAAATGGGGTTGGGGGGGATAAGAGCATAATCCAGGAAGGCATCCCGGAGGAGATACGACTTCAGGAGGGTTTTGAAGATGGGGAGAGAGGTGGTCTGTCGGAGTTCACAGCAAGAAAGAGAGCCTGGGCAACAGGTTGAGGCCTTTGAGGTGAGAGTGAAGAGGTTTGTGTTAGAAGAGTGGAGGGTGCAGTAGGAGAGGAGCCAGAATAAATCTCTGCTCTCTATCCTCTCCTGGGTTCTCTTGCCCACTTTTCCCTTCCTCTCTTTTCCAGTTCTGAGTGGCTCTCTCTTTTTCTTTTAATGGCATTTATTAAGCGCTTTACTATATGCCAGGCACTGTACCTGCCACTGTAGCTGGGGTAGATAGAAGCTAATCAGGGTGGATACAATCTATGTCCCCCCACTGGGGCTCACAGTCTTAATTCCAATTTTATAGATCAGGGAACTGTGGCCCAGAGATGTTAAGTGACTTTCCCAAGGTAACACAGCCGAGAAGTGGTAGAGCTGGGATTAGAACCCGGGTCCTTCGGACTCTGAGTCCCGTGCTCTATCAACTAAGACACGCTGCTTCTTTAGGGGGCTGGGGGCCTCCTCTCCTCCCACTCCCATCTGCAGGTGCACCATGTGTAGTGACCGTCAGGACAGAAGCCTGGCTACTGGGGAAATGGGCCCCACAGAGATGGGAAGCTCGGCCCTGCCAGACGGTTGCAAGCAAACATCAGCAGCAGCAAGAGGTGACTCGCCAACCGTAAGGATGCTAGATTGATTGATTGAGTGACTGATGAGCTAAACCCTCCGCTGAGGGTCTGAGCCGCCGCTGACCCAGCCGTTTGAACCTCAGTCTCCATCATCCTGAAGAGTTGCACTCGCTGTGGCTGTTTGGGTCGGGCTGACTGGATCCACCTCAACCTTTGGTGGCCACACCAGGGCCCCACCCTCCATAAGGAATTTCTGGGACCATTGTCCCTGCTTGGAATGCTCTTCCCTCTTCCTCAGGCCATTAAACCTGCACTCTCATCTCCCCAATCTAGACTGGAAGCTTCCTGGGGGCAGGACACATGTCTACCAACTCTATCATAGTGTCCATTCCCAAGCACTTAGTAAGTACAGTGCTCTCAACTCAGTAAGCACAAAATAAATACAATTGATTGATTGAATCATATGTTACTCATTTATGTATGTGAGATTCTCTGTAGACTGGACACTCCTGGGTGGGTCACAGTTGGAGTCTTCAGTGGGTCAGACAATCGTTTTTATTGAATGCTTACTGTGTGCAGAGCACTGTACCAAGCGGTTGGGGCAGTACAATACAAAAATACAACTGACACGTTCCCTGCCGACAACGAGCTTTCAGTCTCTTCATCTCTTACCTTCTAGGTCTCCCTGGTGTCTTGTGTATTTGAGGGTGTCTAGCTCCCTGCCTAGGCAGACCCAAAGCAGGGAGTCTCGGGTCCCTGTCCTTGACCCTTCCAGGGCTCTGCACCTAGAGGGTTCCCAGAGGGCTCCCAACACAGCCTGAGGACAAAAAGAAGCAGCATGGCCTAGTGGATAGAGCCTGGCCCTGGGTTCTAATCCCAGCTTCACTACTTGTCTGCCATGTGACCTTAAGCAGGTCACTTCTCTGTGCTTCAGTTACCTCAGCAGTTAAATGAGGATTAAGACCCTGAGCCCTACGTGGGATAGGGACGATGTCCAACCTGATTAATTTGTATCTATCCCAGTGCTTAGTTCAGTGCCTGGCACATTGTAAACACTTAACAAATACCATTTTTTAAAAAAATCTGGAGCACCTCAGGCTACAAGTCTCCAATCATTGCTCCCAGGTGACACTTCTGCTGCTGCTGCAGTTGTTTGGGTGGGGGGCTCTGGATTAATTACTCCCTGAAGCGAGAATGAGATCATCTGAGGGGGCCTTGGGTGATGAGGCCCCTGAGAAGGCAGAGGCTTTTATATCTCCCTTCTCTGCTGCTTGCAGAGTAGACAGAGGGAGTGAGGTGCTGCCGGGCACAGTGCTGGTGGGCGAGAGGGAATCACCATAGAGAGTGTGGTGGAGAGGGGTCACAGACAGTGGGGGGCCCCTTTCCCAGACCCTGGACCAGCTTCCCACTTGGCTTTGGGTGGGAGATGTCCTACAGGGCCAGTCTGGGGGAAGAGAAAGAACCCTCACCCATACTGTCCATCAGCTCCCCAGAGACCCAAGTAAGTGCCCTCTGTTTCTCCTTACTGACCTTTCCCTCCTCTCTCCCCACTGGAAGGTAGGGATGAGGAAAACAAGGAAGGGCCAGCAGAGAAGAGCTGATTGGGGTCCAACTGTGCTGCACAGCCCAAGATGGGGGAGGCTTCATTTCCATTCCCATTTTCTCCCCATTTCTGTCTCCCAAAGCCTCCTTCTTTCCCAAGTTCCCCAAACTTCCAGCTGCCCGCTACCTCTGGGAGTGACTCCATTGGGCTAGCAATGCAGTGGGTAACATGAGGCAACCAGCAAGTCACTGGCAATGGAGAGAACAATGAGGAAGGCAGCAGGGTGGACAGTATGGAGGGGGTAGCTTGTGTGACCTTGGACAGGACACTCGAGCTCTCTATGCCTCCGTTTCCTCATCTGCAAACTGGGGATGTGATGCAGGCTCTTCCTCCCTATCAGCCTGGGACCCCTGTGTAGGCCATGACCATTGTCTGCTCTAATTATCCTGTATCTACCCCAGTGCTTAGCACAGGGCTTGGCATATAATAAGCACTCAACATGGTGACTAAAAGAGATCAATCAGTAGTATCGACCAAGGTCCTGCAGTATACTGACAAGACAGAGTGAAGAGTTTTGGATAATATCAAGGTTCTGGGCTTCTGAATCAGGGGATACAGTGGTGTCATCAACTGTGATGAGAAAGTTAGTTCGGGATGGTTTGGGAGGAATGATGAGTTAAATTTTCTATCCTTAAGAACTCGATTGATGAGTTAAATTTTCTAACCATAAGAAGGACATGAGTTGTCAGAAGAACATCTAGGTAGAGATTTCCTCGGGGCAGAAGGAAATGAAAGACTCAAATAGGGAGAGGGGTTGGGCCCTGTAAGATAGAGTTGGGAATAATCCATTTAAAGGTAATAGCAGAAACCGTGGGAGCGGAAGAGCTTTCCAAGGTACTGAGTGGAAAGTGAGAAGATTAAGGGAACTAGAAAAGAGCCGTGAGGGATAGGCACAGTTAGGGGTTGGAAGAATGAGAAGGAGCTGCCAGAGAGGTAAGCAGAGAACCAGCAGAGAACCGTGTTGACAAAGCCAAATTCAGAAAGTGTTTTCAGGAGAAGGGAGTGGTCTGCTGGATCGAAGGCAGGGGAGAGATTAAGGAGGATTAGGTTAGAGTAGAAACCGTTATATTAAGCATGGAAAGAAGACATTGGTGATCTTGGAGAGTGCTGTCTCAGTGGAGGGCAGGCTGAAGAAGTTAGATCATAGTGGCTCAAGGAGGGAGTTGGGGAGTGGAAGGGGAGGTGGAAGTGGGTGTCTATAACACACTGGGAGCAGAGACATGGGATGATAGTTGGAAAGAGTGCTGGGATCCGGGGAAGACATTTTTTGTTTGGGGAGATGTGAGCCTGTTTGAAAGCAGAGGGAAAGGAGCCATCAGGGAATGAGGGATTGAAAATAGCAAGCGTGCCAAGAAGCACGTGGCTTAGTGAATAGAGCCCGAGCCTAGTTCTAATCCCAATTCCACCACATGTCGGCTGTGTGATCTTGGGCAAGTCATTTAACTTCTCTGGGACTCAGTTACCTCATCTAAAAAATGGGGATAAGAGAGTGAGCCCCATGCGGGACAGGGACTCTGCCCAACCTGATAACTTGTATCGACCCCAGTGCTTAGAGCAATGCTTGGCACATAGTAAGTGCTTAACAAATACCATAATTATTGTTATTTTTATTATTACAGTGACCAGTGCTGATGATAAGGTCCAGTATGTGTCCAAATTGGTGAGTGGGTGAGGTCGGGGGTGGGGGGTGGTGAGCAGGAGGTTGGTGGGGTTGAGGAGCAAGAGGTGAAGTGGAGAATAAGGGGGATCACTCGAGCCGTGGGGATGTGATGGGTGGGAGTGAGCTAAGGGGTTACAATCCTGGGGATGGGATATTTGGGTTTAGTAGTAACAGTAGTAACATTTATTGGCCATCATAGGGTGCAGTGTGCTCTACTGAGCACTTAGGAAATACAAAACAAGGAAGTGACACATTCCCCACCCACGAGCTTACACTAGTGGGGAAGAGAGATACAAAAACCTTTCAACAGACTAATCAAAATGAATAATGAAATGAGCAGTTGAAAAAAGGATGCACCCTACGTACTGAGAATGGGGTTCATTCATTCCTACAATCTTATTTATTGAGTGCTTACTGTGTGCACAGCACTGTACTAAGTGCTTGGGAAGCACAAATCGGCAACATATAGAGACGGTCCCTACCCAACAACGGTGTCACAGTCTAGGGAAACAGCGTGGCTCAGTGGAAAGAGCACGGGCTTTGGAGTCAGAGGTCAGGGGTTCAAATCCTGGCTCCGCCAATTGTCGGCTGTGTGAATTTGGGCAAGTCACTTAGCTTCTCTGTGCCTCAGTTCCCTCATCTGTAAAATGGGGATTAAGACTGTGAGCCCCCTGGGGGACAATCTGATCACCTTGTAACCTCCCCAGCACTTAGAACAGTGCTTTGCACATCGTAAGCACTTAATAAATGCCATCATTATTATTAGAAGGGGGGAGACAGACAACAAAACAAAACAAGTAGGTGTCAATAGCATTAGAATAAATAGAATTATAGCTAGCTACACATCATCAATAAAATAGAGTAATGAATATGTACAAATATACACATGTGCTGTGGGGAGGGGAGGGGTGTAGGGCAGAGGGAGGGAGGGGGGCAATGGAGAGAGAAGGAGGAGGAGAAGAAAAGAGGGGGCAGCCGTCATGAAATAATAATTGTGCCATTTGTTAAGCACTTAATTTGTGCCAAGCACTATACTAGGACCTGGGGCCGACACAAGATGATCAGGTTGGGCACAATGCCTGCCCTAATGGGGGATCACAGTTTAAAGAGGGGGAAGAACTGGTCTTTGATTGCCATTTACAGATGAGGAAACAGAGGCACAGAGAAGTAAAGTGAAGGAACTTGCCCAAGGACTCACACAGCAGACAAGGGGCAGGGGCTGGATTCAAACTCAGGTCCTCTGACTCCCAAATCCCGATTCTTTCCACTAGACCACACTCCTTCTCTAGGGTCCACCTGGGGGAGAGGTCTTCCCAAAACCCTCTGGTCCATACCCGCGGGCCCTCTGTCAGAGTAGTGAGGCAGGGTCAGGCCCCCTTCCCAGCCCACCCATCCCTTCACGTCCCCTCACCCCAAGGTGATCTGTGTCCTCCCTTAGGTCTGACCCTCTACCCCACCCAGTTCCCACCCCCGGAAGATGTGGAATCGCACATCGGTCACTGAGTTCATTCTACTGGGCATCCCTCACACGGAAGGACTGGAGATGGTTCTGTTCATCGTGTTCGTCACCTTCTACACTCTCACAGTGCTGGGGAACGGGCTCATCCTGACCATCATCGTGGCCTCCCCCCGCCTGCACACACCCATGTACTTCTTCCTGGGGATCCTCTCCTTCTTCGACCTGCTGTTCCCCTCCGTGACCGCACTCAAGCTGCTGGCCTCGCTCTCGGGCCGGGGCCGGGCCATCTCCTACGGGGGCTGCGCCTGCCAGGTGTTCTTCTACCACTTCTTGGGCTGCATCGAGTGTTTCCTGTTCACTGTGATGGCCTACGACCGCTATGCCGCCATCTGCCACCCTCTGCGTTACAATGTCATCATGAACCCCGGGGTCTGCGCCGGCCTGGCCGCGGGCACCTGGCTGGGCGGAGGCCTGCAGGCCGTCCTGCTCACCTGCGTGACCTTCCGGCTGCCCTATTGTGGCCCCAACCACGTGGACTACTTCTTCTGCGACATCCCGGCCGTGCTTCCTCTGGCCTGTGCTGATGCATCCTTGGCCCAGGTCATCAGCTTCACCAACGTCGGGCTCATGCCCTTCAGCTGCTTCCTGCTCATCCTCATCTCCTATGCCCGCATTGCCCACTCCATCCTGAGCATGCATTCGGCCGAAGGCCGGCACCGGGCTTTCTCCACCTGCAGCGCCCACCTGACCTCCATCATCCTCTTCTATGGGCCCGTGGCCCTCATCTACCTGCAGCCGGACCCCAGCCCCGGGTTCAGTGCCGGTGTCCAGATCCTCAACAACCTGGTCACCCCGACGCTAAACCCCTTCATCTACTCATTGCGGAATAAGGAGGTGGGGACGGCCCTGACGATGCTGCGGTCCCAGACTGTGTGACTCTCGGGGCCCCACGGCTCCGGTCCCCCTTTCCTCTGCTGGTCTTCCGTGGGCACTGGAAGGTGCCGCCCGCCAGAGGAGACCCCCGAGGCTGAGAATGGAGGAGATGCTCAAGGGTGCAGCTCTTGGAGCAACCGCTCTGGGCCTGCTCCTTGGACTTCATCCCCGGCTCTCCCTCCCTCACTGGTCAAGTCAATCAATCTGTTCATCAGTAGCATTGTCTGAGTGCAGAGCCCTGGGCTGAGCACTTGGGTGAGCACAAGAGACTGAGTAGGTGCGACCCCTGCCCTCGCGGAGCTTAGTACAGTGCCCGGCACATAGTAAGCACTTAACAAATGCCTTAATTATTATTAATTATTATTACGGTCTACCAATCAACCAATGGTATTTATTGAGTGCTTCCTCTTGACAGAGCACTGAGCACTTGGGAGAGTAGACATGACCCCTGCCCTCAGCTGTTAAATGGGGATTAAGACCATGAGCCCTATGTGGTATAAGGATAATGTCCAAACTGATTAACTTGTATCTATCCAAGTGCTTAGTTCAGTGCTTGGCACATTGTAAACACTTAACAAATACCATTTTTTTTTTTAAAAAAAGCTGGAGCTCCTCAGGCTACAATTTTCCAATCACTACTCCCAGGTGACGATGCTGCTGCTGCTATAGTTGTTTGGGTGAGGGACTCTGGATTAATTACTCCCTGAAGCAAGAATGAGATCATCTGAGGGGGCCTTGGGTGATGAGGCCCTGAGAAGGCAGAGGCTTTTATATCTCCCCCATCTGCTGCTTGCAGAGGAGACAGAGGGGGTGAGATGGTGCCGGGCACATTATTGGAGGGCGAGATGGGACCACCATAGAGAGGGCGGTGGAGAGGGGTCACAGACAGTGGGGGGCCCCTTTCCCGGACTCTGGATAAGCTTCCCATTTGGCTTTGGGTGGGAGATGTCCTACAGGGTCAGTCTGAGGGAAGAGAAAGCACCCTCGTCTATGCTGCCTGTTTGCTGGCCAGAGACCCACGTAAGTGCCCTCTGCTTCTACTGACTGACTTTTCCCCTCCTCTCCCTGCCCTGGAAGGGAAGGATGAGGACAGCAAGGAAGGGCCAGCAGGGGAGAGCTGATTGGGGTCCAACTGTGCTGGACAGCCCTGGATGGGGGAGGCCTCATTTCCATTCCCATTTTCTCCCAGGTTTCTGTTTCCCAAAGCCTCCTCCTTTCCCAAGGTCCCCATCCTCCCAGCTGCCCTCTATCTCTGGAAGTGACTCCTTTGAGCTGGCAATGCAGTGGATAGCATGGGGCAAACAACACGGCAACAGCAGTGGAGTGGACAAGAAGGAAGTCAATGGGGTGGGCAGTGTGGAGGGAGCAGCTTGTGTGACCTTGGACAAGATACTCGAGCCCTCTGGGCCTCAGTTTGCTCATCTGCAACCTGGGGATGTGATGTCAACTCTTCCTCCTTAACAGACTATGACCCCTGTGTAGGCCAGGGCCTTTGTCTGATCTAATTATCCTGTATCTACCCCAGTGCTTAGCACAGGGCTTGGCATAAAATAAGCACTTAAAATTGTGACTAAAAGAGATGAATCAGTAGTATCGATCAAGGTTCTACAGAATACTGACAAGACAGAGTGCCCTACATTGGACTGAGTCCTTGAAAAAGAACAGTGGATGAAGAAGGCATATTAACCGTCCACAAGGAACATGCAATCTAACGGGAAAGAAAGACATATACTAATTCCTAGAGAGGGTGAAGAAGTGTTTAAATACTGCAGTGTGTAAATTCATACATACAAAAGTGCAACAGGAGACCGTAAGTGCCAAAGTGCTGGGGTGACAGAAACATCTTCAGGTGATGAAAGGACATAACATGTGAAGAAGTAAAGTGCATAGGGGAGAGCTTTCTGGAAGGGGAGGGAATTCAGAAGGATTAGGAAAATGGGGATATCGGTGATCTGGTGGATTTGAAGAGGAGGAAGTAATAATAATGATAACAATAATAATGGTATTTGTTAATCACTTCATAACTGCCAAGCTCCGTTCTAAGCACTGGAGTAGATACAAGGTAATCAGTTTATCCCACGTGGGGCTCACAGTCTTAATCCCCATTTTACAGATGAGGTAACTGAAGCCCAGAGAGGTTAAGTGGTTTGCCCAGGTCACAGTGCAGACAAGTACCAGAGCCGAGATTAGAAATCACATCCGCTGACTCCTAAGACGGAGTCTTTCCACTGAGCCACGCTGCTTCCACTATCAGACAGGAATAAAGACAAAGAAAAGGAGTCAGAGTTGGGAGGGAAAAGAAGGCAGAAAAGAGAGGAGGTGAGTTTGGGAAGAAGGAAGTGTATGACTTGGGGTGTTGCAGGAGAAGAGAGTGGATAGGTTAAGGGGAGTGAGCTGATACAGTGCCTAAGGCCAGTAGTCAGAAGTTTCTCTTTGCTGTGGAGGGGAATGATCAACCATTCCAGGTTTTTGAGGAGACGAGAGTCAGGTGCAGAATGATTTTTTAAGAAAAATAATTTGGGCAGCTGAGAGAAGAGTGGACTGAAGAGGAGAGAGGCTGGAGGCAGGGAGACTTGTGAGGAGGCCGATACAATAGTCAAGCTGGGATATGATGAGCAAGCACCTGGACTAGAGTGGTGGCCATTGAGAGTGAGCAGAATGGGTGGATTTGGGAAGTGTTGAGGAGGACAGAACCAAGAGGATTTAGCTTCAGACCGAGTATGAGAGTTGAGAATGAGGAGTCTTGGATAATGCCAAGGTTACGGGTGTCTGAGTCAGGGGATACAAAGGTGTTGTCAACTGTGATGAGAAAGTTAGGTGGGGAGGGTTTGGGAGGAATGATGAGTTAAATTTTCTAACCATAAGAGCTTGAGTTGTGAGAAGGAAATCTGGGTAGAGATGTCCTCAATGCAGAAGGAAATGCAAGATTCAAATAGGAGATGAGTGGGGGCTAGTAAGATAGAGTTGGGAATAATCCATTCTAGAGGTAAGAGCTGAAACTGTGGGAACAGAAGAGCTTTCCAAGGGACTGAGTGTAAAGTGAGAAGATTAAGGGACCTAGAATGGAGTCTTATGGAATAGCCACAGTTAGGGGTTGGAAGGGAGAGGAGTGTCTAGCAAAGAGGCTGAGAAGGAGCCGCCTGAGAGGTGGGCAGAGAACCGTGTTGACAAAGCCAAGTTCAGATAACGTTTTCAGGAGAAGGGAGTGGTCTACTGGATCAAAGGCAGTGGAGAGATTAGGGAGGATTAGGTCAGAGTAGAAACCATTATATTGGGCAAGGAAAGAAGTTATTGGTGATCTTGGAGAGTGCAGTCTCAGTGGAGGGCAAGCTGAAGAAATTTAGTTGTAGCGGATCAAGGAGGGAATTGGAGGAGAGGAAGTGGAGGTTGAAGTGGGTGTCTATAACACATTGGGAGCAGAGAGATTGGATGATAGTTGGAAAGAGTGCTGGGATCCGGGGAAGACATTTTTTGTTCGGGGGAGATGTGAGCCCATTTGAAGGCAGAGGGAAAGGAGCCATCAGGGAATAAGGGATTGGAGATAGCAAATGTGCCAAGAAGCGCATGGCTTAGTGAACAGAGCCCAAGACTCGTTCTAATCCCAGTTCCACCACATGTCAGATGTGTGACCTTGGGCAAGTCACTTAACTTCTCTGGGACTCAGTTACCTCATCTCAAAAATGGGTATAAGAGTGTGAGCCCAATGAGGGACAGGGACTCTGTCCAACCTGATTAACTTGCATCGACCCCAGTGCTTCGAACGGTGCTTGGAGTATAGTAAATGCTTGACAAATACCACAATCATTGTTGTTGTTATTATTACAGTGACTAGTGATGATGGCAAGGTCCAGCATGTCTCCAAACTGGCGAGTGGGTGAGGTCGGAAGAAGAGCAGGAGGTTGACGGGGTTGAGGAGCAAGACGTGGGGTGGAGATTAAGGGGGACCACTCGAGGGGTAGGATTTCATTCATTCATTCAATCATATTTATTGAGCGCTTACTGTGTGCAGAGCACTATACTAAGGGCTCGGGAAGTACGAGTCGACAACATAGAGATATGGTCCCTACCCAACAACGGGCTCACAGTCTAGAAGGAGGAGACAGAGAACAAAACAAAGCATGTAGACAGGGGTCTACATGTGTTGGGATGTGTTGGATGGGAGTGAGCAGATGGGGTGCGATCCTGGGGATGGGATATTTGGGTTTAGTAGTAATAGTTGTAGCATTTATTGGCCATCGTATTTTGCAGTGTGCTCTACTGAGTACATAGGAAACACAAAACAAGGAAGTGACACATTCCCTGTCCACGAGCTTACACTAGTGGGGAAGAGAGATGCAGAAGCATTTCAACAGAGTAATCAAAATGAATAATGAATCTCACAATTGAAAAAAGAACATACCCCAAGTACTAAGAATGGGATTCTGCAGCCATCATGAAATGATAGTTGTGTCATTTGTTAAGCACGTAATTTGTGCCAAGCACTATACAAGGACCTGGGACAGATGTGAGAGAGCAGGTTGTGCACAGTGCCTGCCCCACATGGGGGATAACAGCCTAAGGGTGAGGGAGAATGGGTCTTTGATCCCCATTTACAGGTGAGGAAACAGAGGCACAGAGAAGTAAAGAGAAGGAACTTGCCCAAGGTGTCACACAGCAGGCAAGTGGTAGGGGCTGGATTCAAACTCGGGTCCTCTGACTCCCAAGCCCAGGCTCTTTCCCCTAGACCACGCTGCTTCTGTAGTGTTCACTTGGGGGAGAGGTCTCCCCAAAACTCTCCGGTCCATACCCGCTAGCCTGCTCTCAGAGCAGTGAGGCAGGGTCAGGCCCTCTTCCCACCCCTTCCACCCCCTCATATCCCCTCACCCCAAGGTGATCTGTGTCCTCCCTTAGGTCTGACCCTCCATCCCACCCAGTCCCCAACCCCGGAAGATGTGGAATCACACATCGGTCACTGAGTTCATCCTACTGGGTATCCCTCACACGGAAGGGTTGGAGACGGTTCTGTTCATCGTGTTCGTGACCTTCTACTCTCTAACGGTGCTGGGAAACGGGCTCATCCTGACCATCATCGCGGCCTCCCCCCGCCTGCGCACCCCCATGTACTTCTTCCTGGGGATCCTCTCCTTCTTCGACCTGCTGTTCCCCTCTGTGACTGCGCTCAAGCTACTGGCCTCGCTCTCGGGCCGGGGCCGGGCCATCTCCTATGGGGGCTGCGTCTGCCAGGTGTTCTTCTACCACATCCTGGGCTGCACCGAGTCCTTCCTGTACACCGTGATGGCTTACGACCGCTACGCCGCCATCTGCCACCCTCTGCGTTACAACGTCATCATGAACCCTGGGGTCTGCACCGGCCTGGCCGCGGGCACCTGGCTGGGTGGAGGCCTGCAGGCCGTTCTGCTCACCTGCCTGACCTTCCGGCTGCCCTACTGTGGCCCCAACCGCGTGGACTACTTCTTCTGCGACATCCCAGCCGTGCTGCCGCTGGCCTGCGCCGACGCCTCCATGGTCCAGGCCATCAGTTTCATTAACGTAGGGCTCATATCCCTCGCCTGCTTCCTCATCGTCCTCATCTCCTACGCCCGCATCGCCCACTCCATCCTGCACATGCGTTCGGCCGAAGGCCGGCGCCGGGCCTTTTCCACTTGCAGCTCCCACCTGACCTCCATCTTCCTGTTCTACGGACCCGTGGCCCTCATCTACCTGCTGCCGGACCCCAGCCCCAGGTTCAGTGCCGGCATCCAGATCCTGAACAACTTGGTCATCCCGATGCTAAACCCCGTCATCTACTCCCTGCGGAATAAGGAGGTGGGAACGGCCCTGAAGACGCTGCTGTCCCAGACCAAGTGACCCTCGGGGCCCCACGACTTCGGCCCCCCTCCCGTCTCTGCCGGTCTTCTATGGGAAGGGGCCGCCAGCCGGAGGAGATGCTCAAGGCTGCGGAAATTGGAAGGACAGCTCTGGGCTGCTCCCTGGACTTCATCCCTGGCTCTCCCTCCCTCACTGGTCGAGTCGATCAATCTGTTCATCAGTAGTATTGTCTGAGCGCAGAGCCCTGGGCAGAGCACTTGGGAGAGCCCAAAAGATTGACTAGACATGACCCCTGCCCTCGTGGAGCTTAGTACAGTGCCCAGCATATAGTAAGCACTTAACAAATACCATAATAACTATTAGTTATTATTACTGTCTATCAATCAACCAATGGTATTTACTGAGTGCTTTCTCTTGACAGAGAACTTCCCTAAGCACTTCGTGGAATAGACATGACCCCTGCCCTCAGGGAGCTTGTGGTTTTGGGTTTTTTTTATATAGCATTTGTTGAGCGCTTACTATGTGTCAAGCACTGTTCTAAGCACTGGGGGATATAAGGTAATCAGGCTGTCCTACGTGGGGCTCACGGTCTTCACCCCCATTTTACAGATGAGGTAACTGAGGCACAGAGAAGTTAAGTGATTTGCCCAGAGTCACACAGCTGACAAGTGGCGTGATTAGAACCCACGACCTCTGACTCCCAAGCACATGCTCTTTCCACTCACCCCCACTGCCTCTTGTTTGTTTTTATGGTATTTGTTAAGCACTTATTATGTGCCAGGCACTCTTCTAAGCCCTAGGGTAGACCAAAGTTACTCAGGTTGGACTCAGTTCCTGTCCCACATAGTCTTAATCCCCATTTTATAGAAGAGATGACTGAGGCACGGAGGAGTTAAGTGACTGGCCATGGTGACTAATGGGGTCCAGCATAGTAGGATTTGTTGAGCAACTTGCTGTGTGTAGTGTGCTCTATTAAGTGCCTGAAGGAATACTAGAGTAGAATTCTGACCTCAGAAACAGCGTGGTCTAGCAGATAGAGCACAGAACTGAGGGCCAAGAGACCCAGGTTCTAATCCCACCTCTGCCACTTGCTTGTTGGTGACTTTAGGCAAGTCTGGGTCTCAGTTTCCTCATCCGTAAAATTCAATTCAATTCAATCATATTTATTGAGCGCTTACTGTGTGCAGAGCACTGCACTAAGTGCTTGGGAAGTACAAGTTGGCAACATATAGAGACGGTCCCTACCCAACAGCGGGCTCACAGTCTAGAAGATGGGTGTTCAATACCCGTTCTCCCCCTGTCCTGTCCCATGTGGGACAGAGACTCTGTCTGACCTAATGATCTTGAATCATCCCCAGCACTTAACTTAGTACAGCGCTTGGCACACAGTGCTTAATGAATACAATTGTATTCATTATTATTAAAGACTGACACAAGGATTGCTGTTTTTACTCCCTTTCTCTGGTCTCAGAGCCTTTATTCATTCATTCATTCATTCAATAATATTTATTGAGCGCTTACTGTGTGCGGAGCACTGTACTAAGTGCTTGGAAAGTTCATATTGGCAACATATAGAGATGGTCCCTACCCAATAATGGGCTCACAGTCTAGAAGGGGGAGACAGAGAACAAAACAAAACAAGTAGACAGGTGTCAATATCATCAGAATAGATAAATAGAATTATAGCTATATACGCACCATTAATAAAACAAAGTAATAAATATGTACAAATATACACAAGTGCTGTGGGGCGGGGAAGGGGGTAGGGCAGAGGGAGGGAGTGGGGGTGATGGGGAGGGGAGGAGGAGTGTATGAAAAGGGGGGGCTAGTCTGGGAAGGCCTCCTGGAGGTGGTGAGCTCTCAGTAGGGCTTTGAAGGGAGGAAGAGAGCTAGTTTGGCGGATGTGTGGAGGGAGGGGCATTCCAGGACAGAGGTAGGATGTGTGCCAGATGTCGAAGGTGGGACAAATGAGAACGAGGCCCAGTGAGGAGGTTAGTGGCACAGGAGCGGAGGGTGCGGGCTGGGCTGGAGAAGGAGAGAAGGGAGGAGAGGTAGGAGGGGGCGAGGTGATGTGGAGAGCTTTGAAGATGATAGAGAGGAGTTTTTGCTTCATGTGAAGGTTAATAGACAACCACTGGAGATTTTTGAGGAGGGGAGTAACATGCCCAGAGCGTTTCTGTAGAAAGATAATCCGGGCAGCAGAGTGAAGTATAGACAAGCGGGGAGAGACAGGAGGATGGGAGATCAGAAAGGAGGCCGATGCCGTAATCCAGTCGGGATAGGATGGGAGATTGAACCAACAAGGTAGCAGTTTGGATGGAGAGGAAAGGGCAGATCTTGGCAATGTTGTGAAGTATGAGACTGGCAGGTTTTGGTGACTGATTGGATGTGTGGGCTGAATGAGAGAGTGGAGTCGAGGATGACACCGAGGTTGTGGGCTTGTGAGATGGGAAGGATGGTAGTGCCGTCCACATCAGGAAAGTCAGGGAGAGGACAGGGTTTGGGAGGGAAGATAAGGAGCTCAGTCTTGGACAGGTTGAGCTTTAGGTGGCGGACAGACATCCAGGTGGAGATGTCCTGAAGGCAAGAGGACAGACTAGCCTGGAGGGAGGGAGAGCGAACAGGGGAGGAGATGGAGATTTGGGTCTTTACCCACATCTCTCTCTTCCCTCAAAACCCACAAAGCGTACCCCCTTTCATTCATTCAATCGTATTTATTGAGCACTTACTGTGTGCAGAGCACTGTACTAAGTGCTTGGGAAGTACAAGTAGGCAACAACTTCAGAAAGTCTCTCTCTGCTCCCTCCAATTACTCCAGCTCTTTCCCAGTACAACTTGGCACCTTCCAGTCTCAGTGTGAGATAGAATCAGTCCTGGCACTCTGGCTCTGCGGAGCTTGGCCTCTGGCCCCAAAAATCCACCCTGTGGGACAAGGACTGTGTACGACCTGATTATCTTGTATCTACCCCAGTGTGTAGTTGGGGGTTCAATACCTGTTGGACCTCTTGCTTAGACTGTCAGGCCAATGTGGGATCTGATTATCTTGCATTTACCCCAGCATTCAGTACAGTGCTTGACACATATTAAGTATTCAAAAAATACCACAGTTATTACTACTACAAATAATAGATGTGGACAGAAGTTCAGAAGGGCTGGGGGAGGGTTATGTATCAAAATGAACGGGTGACTAAGCATTGCTTTCCTTTGCTCCTATTGCTTACACATCCATCTTCTCTAAGCGGGTGGAAGGGTATACCTAAATAATAATAATAATTGTGGTATTTGTTAAGCACTTACTTTGCTTAGGAGTAGGAAATAAGTGCATGGGAGTGCATAGATAGGGAGGGAAAATGGGATTGGGGGATGAGAGCATAGTCCAGGAAGGCTTCCCGGGGGAGATACGACTTCAGGAGGGCTTTGAAGATGGGGAGAGCGGTGGTCTGACAGAGTTCACAGCGAGAAGACAAACCTGGGCAACAGATTGAGGCTGTTGAGGTGAGAGTGAAGAGGTTGGTGTTAGAGGAGTGGAGGGTGCAGTAGGAGAAAAACCAGGATAAATCTCTGATCTCTGTCCTCTCCTGGGTCCTCTTGCCCACTTTGCCCTTCCTTCTCTTCTCCAGTTCTGAGTGTCCCTTTTTCTTTTAATGGTGTCTGTTAAGCATTTTCCTATATGCCAGGCACTGTACCTGCCACTGTAGCTGGGGTAGATACAAGCCAATCAGGGTGGATACAGCCTATGTCCCCCCTGGGGTTCACAGTCAATCTCTATTTTACAGATGAGGTAACTATGGCACAGAGATAATAATAATAATAATACAATGGCATTTGTTAAGCGCTTACTATGTGCAAAGCACCATTCTAAGCGCTAGGGGATACAAGGTGATCAGGTTGTCCCACATGGGGCTCACAGTCTTAATCCCCATTTTACAGACGAGGGAACTGAGGCCCAGAGAAGTGAAGTGACTTGCCCAAAGTCACACAGCTGACAATTAGTGGAGTCGGGATTTGAACCCGTGACCTCTGACTCCAAAGCCCGTGCTCTTCCCACTGAGCCATGCTGCTTCTCTGAGCATTTATTAAGTGCTTACTATGTGCAAAGCACTGTTCTAAGCGCTGGGGAGGTTACAAGGTGATCAGGTTGTCCCAAGAGGGGCTCACAGTCTTCATCCCCATTTTACGGATGAGGTATCTGAGGCCCAGAGAAGTTAAGTGACTTGCCTAAAGTCACACAGCTGACAACTGGTGGAGTCGGGATTTGACCCCATGACCTCTGACTCCAAAGCCCGGGCTCTTTCCACTGAGCCACGCTGCTTCTCCAAGTGATGTTAAGTGACTTGCCCAAGGTCACACAGCTGAGAAGTGGTAGAGCTGCGATTAGACTCTGAGTCCTGTGCTCTATCAACTAGGCCACGCTGCTTCTTTCCTTGGGGGAGCAGGGCTGCCCCAGGCTGGGGGCCTCCCGTCCTCCCACTCCCATCCACGGGCGCACCATGTGTAGTGACCGTCACGGCAGCAGCCTGGCTACTGGGGAAACGGGCCCCACAGAGATGGGAAGCTCGGTCCTGCCAGACGGTTGCAAGCAGACATCAGCAGCAGGAAGAGGTGACTCACCAACCATAAGGATGCTAGATTGATTGATTTTTGTGACTGATGAGCTAAACCCTCCGCCGAGGTCCTGAGCCGCCGCTGATCAAGCCGGTTGAACTTCAGTCTCCATCGTCCTGTAGAGACGCACTCGCTGTGTCTGTTTAGGTCGGGCTGACTGGATCCACTTCAACCTTCGGTGACCACACCAGGGCCCCACAGGAGTCGAAACCGGTGGAAAGAACAAGGGAGTGGGAGTTGGGAGACCGAGGTTCTAACCCTACCTCTGCCCCCGGCCTGCTGTGTGGATTCAGGCTAGCCACTTAATCTGTCTGAGCCGCCGTTTCCTCATCTGCCAAGTGGAGATAAGATCCCTGCCCGCCCTCCCTCTTAGGCCGTGGACAAAGACTGTGTCTGATGAGCTTGCGTCTCCCCCAGTGCTTGGCACATGAGAAGCACTGCCACCTCTCCAACTCCCTCCCAGCTCTCCTTGGTCAAGGAATGTGTCTGTTATATCGGCATATTTCACTCTCCCAAGCACTTAGTACAGTGCTCTGCACACGGTAAGTTCTCAGAAAATACGATTGAGTGACTGACCTGCCCCTCCCCTTTAGCTTCACCATTGACCCCCTGACCGGACCCTCATTAGCTGCTGGTCCTGAGCTCAATGTCTCCACTTCTCCCAGTGGTCTAGAAACCCCACCCACTCCATACTAGAGCCCACCCTCCTCACCCCCTCCTACCTCACCTCCCTTCTCTCCTTCTCCAGCCCAGCCCGCACCCTCCGCTCCTCAGCCACTAACCTCCTCACTGGGCCTCGTTCTCACCTATGCCACCGTTGACCCCTGGCCCACCTCTGTCCTGGAATGCCCTCCCTCCACACATCCACCAAACTAGCTCTCTTCCTCCCTTCAAAGCCCTACTGAGAGCTCACCTCCTCCAGGAAGCCTTCACAGAATGAGCCCCCCTTTTCCTCTCCTCCTCCTCCACTCCACATAGCCCCCCTCCCTCCCACTGTCCTGCCCCATTACCCTCCCCACCGCACCTGTGCATATTTGTACATATTTATTACTCTATTTCTTTTATTAATGATGTGTATATAGCTATAATTCCATTTATTCGGATGGTATTGACACCTGTCTACTTGTTGTGTTTTGTTGTCTGTCTCCCCCTTCCAGACTGTGAGCCCGTTGTTGGGTAGGGACCGTCTCCATATGTTGACGATTTGTACTTCTCAAGAGCTTAATAAATACGATTGAATGAATGAAGGAAGAAAAGGAAGGAATTGCTGGGACCCTTGTCTCTGCTTGGAATGTTCTCCCCTCATCCTCAGGCCATTAACCCCACACTCTCATCTCCCCAGCCTAGACTGTAAGTTCACTGTGGGCAGGACACAAGTCTACCAACTCTATTATAGTGTCTGCTCCCAAGCAATTAATAAGTACAGTGCTCTGAACTCAGTAAGCACTCAATAAATACAACTGATTGAATTAGATGTTATTCACACTTGTGTGTGAGATTCTCTGCAGACTGGACACTCCTGGGTGGGTCACAGTTTGAGTCTTCAGTTAGTGGGTCCGACAATTGTTTTCATTGAATGCTTACTGTGTGCAGAGCACTATAATAAGAGGTTCAGACAGTACAGTACAAAAATATAACAGACGCATTCCTTGCTGACAACGAGCTTACAGTCCCTTCATCTCTTGTCTTCTAGGTCTCCCTGGTGTCTTGTGTATTTGAGAGTGTCTAGCTCCCTGGCTAGGCAGGTCCAGAGCAGGGAGTCTCGGGTCCCTGTCCTTGCCCCTTCCAGGGCTCTGCGCCTAGAGGGTTCCCAGAGGGCTCCCAACAAAGCCTGAGGACAAAAAGAAGCAGCATAGCCTAGTGGATAGAGCCTGGGCCTGGGTTCTAATCCTAGCTTCACTACTTGTCTGCCATGTGACCTTAAGCAGGTCACTTCTCTGTGCCTCAGTTACCTCAGCTGTTAAATGGGGATTAAGACCATGAGCCCTACATGGGATAGGGATGATGTCCAACCTGATTAACTTGTATCTATCCCAGTGCTTAGTTCAGTGCCTGGCACATTGTAAACACTTAACAAATACCATTTAAAAAAAAATCTGGAGCACCTCAGGCTACAAGTCTCCAATCATTGCTCCCAGGTGACACTTCTGTTGCTGCTGCAGTTGTTTGGGTGGGGGGGCTCTGGATTAATTACTCCCTGAAGCAAGAATGAGATCATCTGAGGGGGCCTTGGGTGACAGAGGCCCCTGAGAAGGCAGAGGCTTTTATATCTCCCTTCTCTGCTGCTTGCAGAGGAGACAGAGGGGGCAAGGTGTTACCGGGCACAGTGCTGGGGGATGAGATGGGACCACCATAGAGGGGAGGTGGAGAGAGGTCACAGACAGTGGGGGGCCCCTTTCCCGGACCCTGGACCATCTTCCCACTTGGCTTTGGGTGGCAGATGTCCTACTGGGCCAGTCTGAGGGAAGAGAAAGCATCTTCACCCATGCTGTCTGTCTACTCGCCAGGGACCCACGTAAGTGCCCTGTGCTTCTACTAACTGACCCTTCCCCTCCTCTCCTTGCCCTGGAAGGGAAGGATGAGGATAGCAAGGAAGGGCCAGAAGGGAGGAGCTGATTGGGGTCCAAATGTGCTGGACAGCCCAGGACGGGGGAGGCTTCATTTCCATTCCCATTTTCTCCCATGTTTTTGTCTCCCAAAGCCTCCTCCTTTCCCAAGGTCCCCATCCTCCCAGCTGCCCTCTACCTCCGGGAGTGACTCCATTGGGCTGGCAATGCATTGGGTAGCATGGGGCAATCAACAAGACAACGACTGTGGAGTGGACAAGGAGGAAGGCAGTTGGGTGGACAGTGTGGGAGAAGCAGCTCATGTGACCTTGGACAAGATACTCAAGCCCTCCATGTCTCAGTTTCTTCATCTGCAAACTGAGGATGTGATGCCAGCTCTTCCTCCCTATTAGATTGGGACCGCTGTGTAAGTCAGGACCTTTGCCTGATCTAATTATCCTGTATCTACCCCAGTGCTTAGCGCAGGGCTTGGTATATAATAAGCACTTAAAATGGTGACTAAAAGAGATGAATCAGTAGTATCGACCAAAGTCCTACAGTGGACTCAAAAGACAGAGCCAACTACATTGCACTTAGTCCTTGAAAAAGAACAGTGGATGAAGAACGCATATTACTTATCCACAAGGAACTTCATTCATTCATTCAATCATATTTATTGAGCATTTACTGTGTGCAGAGCACTGTTCTAAGCACTTGGGAAGTACAAGTCGGCAACATATAGAGACGGTCCCTACCCAATAATGGGTTCACAGTTTAGAACTTACAATCTAATGGGAAAGACATATACGAATTCATAGCGAGGGTAAAGAAGTGTTTAAATAGTGCAGTGTGTAAATGCATACATAAGAAAGTGCAGCAGGAGTTGGTAAATTCAAAACTACTGGAGTAACACAAACATCCAGAGGTGATGAAAAGACATAGCCTGTAAAGAAATAAAACGAATAGAGGAAAGCTTCCTGGAAGGGGAGGGAATTCAGAAGGACTGGGAAAATGGGGACATCTGTGATCTAGTGGATTTGAAGGGGAGGAAGTAATAATAATAATAATGGTATTTGTTAAGCACTTACTTAGTGCCAAGCTCTGTTTTAAGTGCTTAGTACAGTGCTCTGCACACAGTAAGCTCTCAATAAATACGATTGAATGAATGAATGAAAGTGCTGGAGTAGACACAAGGTAATCAGGTTGTCCCACATGGGGCTCACAGTCTTAATCCCCATTTTACAGAGGAGGTAATCCAGAGCAGTTAAGTGGTTTGCCCGGGTCACAGAGCAGACAAGTACCGGAGCCAGGATTAGAACTCACATTCTCTGACTCCTAAACTGGTGCTCTTTTCACTAAGCCATGCTGCTTCCAGACAGTATCAGACAGGAATAAGGACATAGAGAAGGAGTCAGAGTTGGGAGGGAAAAGAAGGCAGAAAAGATAGGAGGTGAGTTTGGGAAGAAGGAAGTGTATGACCTGGGTGTTGTGGGAGAAGAGAGTGGTTAGGTAAGGAGGAGTGAGCTAATAGAGTGTCTAAGGTCAGTGGTCAGAAGTTTCTCTTTGCTGTGGAGGGGAATGATCGACCATTCCAGGTTTTTGAAGAGAGGAGAGTCAGGTATAGAACGATTTTTTAAGAAAAATAATCCAGGTAGCTGAGTGAAAAATTGACTGGAGAAGAGAGAGACTGGAGGCAGGGAGACCTGCGAGGAAGCCAATACAATAGTCAAGCTGAGAAATGATGAGCAAACACCTGGACTAGAGTGGTGGCCATTCGGGATGAGCAGAATGGGTGAATTTGGGAAGTGTTGTGGAGGACAGAACCAAGAGGATTTAGCTTCGGACCGAGGGTGTGAGTTGAAAGAGAGTGAGGAGTCTTGGATGATGCCGGGCTTGTGAGTCAGGGGATACAATGGTGTTGTCAACTGTGATGAGAAAATTAGGTGGGGAGGGTTTGGGAGGAATGATGAGATAAATTTTCTAACCATAAGAGCTTGAGTTGTGAGAAGGAAATCTGGGTAGAGATGTCCTCGGTGCAGAAGGAAATGCAAGATTCAAATAGGGAGATGAGTGGGGGCTAGTAAGATAGAGTTGGGAATAATCCATTCTAGAGGTAATAGCTGAAACTGTGGAAGCAGAACAGCTTTCCAAGGGACTGAGTGTAAAGCAAGAAGATTAAGGGACCTAGAACAGAGTCTTGTGGGATAGCCACAATTAGGGGTTGGGAGGGAGAGGAGCAGCTAGCAAAGAGGCTGAGAAGGAACTACCTGAGAGGTGGGCAGAGAACCGTGTTGACAAAGCCAAGTTCAGATAGCGTTTTCAGGAGAATCAATCAATCAATCAATCAATCGTATTTATTGAGCGCTTACTATGTGCAGAGCACTGTACTAAGCGCTTGGGAAGTACAAATTGGCATCACATAGAGACAGTCCCTACCCAACAGTGGGCTCACAGTCTAAAAGGGGGAGACAGAGAACAGAACCAAACATACCAACAAAATAAAATAAGTAGGATAGAAATGTACAAGTAAAATAAATAAATAAATAAATAAATAGAGTAATAAATATGTACAACCATATATACATATATACAGGTGCTGTGGGGAAGGGAAGGAGGTAAGACGGGGGGATGGAGAGGGGGACGAGGGGAGAGGAAAGAAGGGGCTCAGTCTGGGAAGGCCTCCTGGAGGAGGTGAGCTCTCAGCAGGGCCTTGAAGGGAGGAAGAGAGCTAGCTTGGCGGATGGGCAGAGGGAGGGCATTCCAGGCCCGGGGGATGACGTGGGCCGGGGGTCGATGGCGGGACAGGCGAGAGCGAGGTACAGTGAGGAGATTAGTGGTGGAGGAGCGGAGGGTGCGGGCTGGGCAGTAGAAGGAGAGAAGGGAGGTGAGGTAGGAGGGGGCGAGGTGATGGAGAGCCTTGAAGCCCAGGGTGAGGAGTTTCTGCTTGATGCGCAGATTGATCGGTAGCCATTGGAGGTTTTTGAGGAGGGGAGTAATATGTCCAGAGCGTTTCTGGACAAAGATAATCCGGGCAGCAGCATGAAGTATGGATTGAAGTGGAGAGAGACACGAGGATGGGAGATCAGAGAGAAGGCTAGTGCAGTAGTCCAGACGGGATAGGATGAGAGCTTGAATGAGCAGGGTAGCAGTTTGGATGGAGAGGAAAGGGCGGATCTTGGCAATGTTGCGGAGCTGAGACCGGCAGGTTTTGGTGACGGCTTGGATGTGAGGGGTGAATGAGAGAGCGGAGTCGAGGATGACACCGAGGATGCGGGCTTGTGAGACGGGAAGGATGGTAGTGCCGTCAACAGAGATGGGAAAGTTAGGGAGAGGACAAGGTTTGGGAGGGAAGACAAGGAGCTCAGTCTTCGACATGTTGAGCTTTAGGTGGCGGGCGGACATCCAGATGGAGATGTCCTGAAGGCAGGAGGAGATGCGAGCCTGGAGGGAGGGGGAGAGAACAGGGGCAGAGATGTAGATCTGGGTGTCATCAGCGTAGAGATGATAGTTGAAGCCGTGGGAGCGAATGAGGTCACCAAGGGAGTGAGTGTAGATTGAGAACAGAAGGGGACCAAGCACTGAACCTTGGGGAACCCCCACAGTAAGAGGATGGGAGGGGGAGGAGGAGCCTGCAAAAGAGACTGAGAAAGAACGACCGGAGAGATAAGAGGAGAACCAGGAGAGGACGGAGTCAGTGAAGCCAAGGTCAGATAACGTGTTGAGGAGAAGGGGGTGGTCTGTTGGATCAAAGGCAGGGGAGAGATTAGGGAGGATTAGGTCAGAGTAGAAACCGCTATATTGGTCAAGGAAAGAAGTCATTGGTGATCTTGGAGAGTGCTGTCTCAGTGGAGGGCAGGCTGAAGAAACTAGATTGTAGCGGATCAAGGAGGGAGTTGGAGGAACAGAAGAGGAGGTGGAAGTGGGTGTCTATAATGCATTGGGAGCAGAGAGATGGGATGATAGTTGGAAAGAGTGCTGGGATCCGGGGAAGACATTTTTTGTTTGGGGGAGTTGTGAGCCTGTATGAAGGCAGAGGGAAAGGAGCCATCAGGGAATGAGGGATTGAAGATAGCAAACGTGCCAAGAAGCAGCATGATTTAGTGAATAGAGCCCGAGCCTGGTTCTAATCCCAGTTCCATCACATGTCTGCTGTTTGACCTTGGGCAAGTCACTTAACTTCTCTGGGACTCAGTTACCTCATCTCAAAAAAAGGGGTGAGTGTGAGCCCCCTGGGGGACAGGGAGTCTGTCCAACCTGATTAACTTGTATTGACCCCAGGGCTTAGAACGGTGCTTGGCACATAGTAAATGCTTAATACATACCACAATCATTTTTGTTGTTATTATTACAGTGACTAGTGATGATGATAAGGTCCATCATGTCTCCAAACTGGTGAGTGGGTGAGGTTGGTGGGGAGTAGTAGGTTGGGGGGTTGAGGAGTGAGAGGTGGGGTGGTGATTAAGAGGGACCGCTCCAGGGGTGGGATGTGTTGGATGGGAGTGAGCAGATGGGGTGCAATCCTGGGGATGGGATATTTGGGATTAGTAGTAATAGTAGTAGTAGCATTTATTGGCCATCATGCTTTGCAGTGTGCTCTACTGAGCACTTAGGAAACACAAAACAAGGAAGTGACACATTCCCTGCCCACGAGCTTACACTACTGGGCAAGAGAGATGCAAAAGCATTTCAACAGAGCAATCAAAATGAATAATGAAATGTGCAATTGAAAAAAAATAATACACCCTAAGTACCGAGAATGGGGTTCTGCAGCAGTCATGAAATAATAATTGTGCCATTTGTTGAGCACGTTAATTTGTGCCAGGCGCTGTACTAGGATCTGGGGCAGACGCAAGATCATCAAGTTGGGCACAGTGCCTGCCTCACATTGGGGATCACAGCCTAACGGGGAGGGAGAACCGGTCTTTGATTCCCATTTACAGGTGAGGAAACAGAGGCACAGAGAAGTAAAGTGAAGGAACTTGCCCAAGGTGTCACAGAGCAGGCAAGTGGCAGGGCCTGGATTCAAACTCGGGTCCTCTGACTCCCAAACTCAGGGTCTTTCCACTAGACCACGCTGCTTCTGTAGTGTCCACATGGTGGGGAGGTCTCCCCAAAACCCTCCGGTCCATACCCGTTGGCCCTTTCTCAGAGCAGTAAGACCGAGTCAGGCCCCCTTCCCCCCCACAACCCCCTCATGTCCCCTCACCCCAAGGTGATCTATGTCCTCCCTTAGGTCTGACCCTCCACCCCACCCAGTCCCCACCCCTGGAAGATGTGGAATCACACATCAGTCACTGAGTTCATCCTACTGGGCATCCCTCACACGGAAGGGCTGGAGACGGTTCTGTTTGTCGTGTTTGTGACCTTCTACTCTCTCACGGTGCTGGGGAACGGGCTCATCCTGACCATCATCGTGGCCTCGCCCCGCCTGCGCACCCCCATGTACTTCTTCCTGGGGATCCTCTCCATCTTTGACCTGCTTTTCCCCTCCGTGACCTCGCTCAAACTGCTGGCCTCGCTCTCGGGCCGGAGTCGGGCCATCTCCTACGGTGGCTGCGTCTGCCAGGTGTTCTTCTACCACTTCCTGGGCTGCATCGAGTGCTTCCTGTACACCGTGATGGCTTACGACCGCTACGCCGCCATCTGCCACCCTCTGCGTTACAACGTCATCATGAACCCCGGGGTCTGCGCCGGCCTGGCCGCGGGCACCTGGCTGGGCGGAGGCCTGCAGGCCATCCTTCTCACCTGCCTGACCTTCCAGCTGCCCTACTGCGGCCCCAACCGTGTGGACTACTTCTTCTGTGACATCCCGGCCGTGCTGCCGCTGGCCTGTGCCGATGCATCCTTGGCCCAGGTCATCAGCTTCACTAACGTCGGGCTCATGCCCTTCACCTGCTTCCTGCTTGTCCTCGTCTCCTACGCCCGCATCGCCCACTCCATCCTGAGCATGCATTCGGCCGAAGGCCGGCGCAGGGCCTTCTCCACCTGCAGCGCCCACCTGACCTCAATCATCCTCTTCTACGGACCCGTGGCCCTCATCTACCTGCAGCCGGACCCCAGCCCCGGGTTCAGTGCCGGCGTCCAGATCCTCAACAATCTGGTCACCCCGACGCTAAATCCCGTCATCTACTCCCTGCGGAATAAGGAGGTGGGGATGGCCCTGAAGACTCTGCTGTTCCAGACCAAGTGACTCTCTGGGCCCCACTATTCTGCTCCCCCTCTTGCCTCCGCCAGTCTTCCTTGGGCACCAGAAGGTGCTGCAGGCCAGAGGAGACCCCCAAGGCTGAGGATGGAGAAGACGCTCGAAGCTGCGGCTCTTGGAGCGACCGCTCTGGGCCTGCTCCTTGGACTTCATCCCCGGCTCTCCCTCCCTCACTGGTCGAGTTGATCAATCTGTTCAACGGTAGTATTGTCTGAGCGCAGAGCCCTGGGCTGAGCGCTTGGGAGAGCACAAGAGATTGAGTAGACACGACCCCTGCCCTCGCAGAGCTTAGTACAGTTGCCGGGTACATAGAAAACACTTAAATACCATAATTATTATCAATTATTATTATGGTCTACCAATCAACCAATGGTATTGATTGAGTGCTTTCTCTTGACAGAGCACTTCCCTAAGCACTTGGGAGAACAGATATGACCCCTGCACTCAGGGAGCTTAGGGTTTTTGTTTGTTTTTATATTTGTTAAGCGCTATGTGCCAGGCACTCTTCTAAGCGCTAGGGTAGATATGAGTAAATCAGGTTGGACTCAGTTCCTGTCCCACATAGTCTTAATCCTCATTTTATAGAAGAGATGACTGAGGCACGGAGGAGTTAAGTGACTGGCCATGGTGACTACTAAATCTGCAGTAGGATTCATTGAGCAATTTGCTGTGTGTAGTGTGATGTATTAAGTGCCTAAAGGGATACTAGAGTGAGTAGAATTCTGACCTCAGAAACAGTGTGGTCTAGCGGATAGAGCACAGAACTGAGGGACAGGAGACCCGGGTTCTAATCCCACCTCCGCCACTTGCTTGTTGGTGACTTTAGGCAAGTCACTTAACTACTCTGGGTCTCAATTTCCTCATCTGTAAAATGGGAGTTTAATCCCAGTTCTCCCCCTGTCCTGTCCCATGTGGGACAGAGACTGTGTCTGACCTAATTATCTTGAATCTCCCCCAGCACTTAGTACAGTGCTTGGAACCTAGTGCTTAATGAATATAACTACATTCGTTATTATTAAAGACTGACACAAGGATTGCTGTTTTTACACCCTTTCTCTGGCCTCAGAGCCTTTACACACATCCCTCTCATCTCTCAAAATCCACAAAAGCCCACCTCTTCCAGAAAGTCTCCCCTGATTTACCCTCTCTGCTCCCTCCAATCACTCTCCCCCAGTACAACTTAGCACCTTACAGTCTCAGTGTGAGATGGAATCAGTCCCTGCCTTCTGACTCCACAAATCCCCCTGGACCTTTATGAATTATTTTCAGACCTGTCTCTCCCACCAGCCTGCCAGCCCCTCCCAAGCAGGGCCCGGGGCCTGTCTGTCCTCGGTTGTTCTCCACAGTGCTGAGAGGGGCTGGGCTCTCCCCAGGCTAGGATCAGTCTGGATCTCAGACTGAATCTTGCTTGCCCTCTGAAGAGACGGGATGGGCTGGGATGGGGCAACCCGGTAGTTCCCTTTGACACCTCCTCACTTGCCCCTCAAAGGATTTGGAGGTCAGGGGAGTTATGGTGGCCGACCCCCGCCACCTGGTTCCCTGGTGATAACCTCACGGCCCACTGATGCTACAATGTGTGCAGTCCACAGGGGACAGCCGATCATAGCCCAATATGCCTATTTTGTCAAAGTTCTCTTCGGGCAGGAAGTCTGAACCCATTCAAGCCCAACCCCTGCCCACTGTGCCTGGGGGAAAAGTTAGTTCAGGTTGATTCCCAGGGAGGCTATGGCACCAGGGAAAGTTGGGGAGGTGGAAATGGGGGGAAGAGCCCCCACAGTTCTGGGCTTTATCTTGGATCTCAGCAGTGGAATGACTGGATAAACCTTAGTCCCCAGGATCTCCTCAGGGGCCAGAGTCAGGGATGGCACATGAAGGGGCTGAGATGGGGGAGAGGACTGAAGGGGCAGAGAGTGAGGAGCTGGCATGGGGCTCTGAGAGGGACTGCAAGTCGGTCAAACACAATCTCCCCTCCACTCACCAATGGGACCCAGACACCCTCAGCGGCGACTGAGCACGACGATGACGGTGGATGCTGGGAGATTCCCCCCCTCCCCATCCTACAGCAAAGCAGGGAGAGGGAGGAGGAAGAGTGAGGAAGGGGCCACTCTAACTGCAGGCCACTTAGCTACATCTCCCAGAAGCTGCTGCCCAGGGCGAGGAGGGCCCACTGACCGAGGGGCAGCAGAGGTGTGGAGATGAGGGGGCTCAGGGAGGGGCAGCAGGGAGGAGAGGGGAAGGGGCCAGCAGACTGGCTGGATGGAGCAGGAGGAGAGCCAGGCAGAAGAATGACTGGAACAAGACACCAGAAACCAAGCCCAGGGGCATCTCAGTCATTTTAATCCCAAGATTTGCAGATAACAGTGAGCTTTTTGGCAAGCCAAGGGGCCTCGTTGAGGTGAGCGGATACCTAGGGGGGTGGCACCCCATCCTCAGCCTCCACCTCCCTCACGGGGCAGGAGGGCGGGGCAAAGACCCATGCCACAGGACTGGGGTGAGGAGCCAGGAGGTGGGGAACTCCAGGGCCCGGGAAAACAAGGTAAAGTGCTCCACCCCATAGCTACATGCATTTCTTAGGGCTCAGTTTGGGCTCCTTTTCTTGTCTTGATCTGTACCCTCACCTATTCTCATGGCTTCAGCTACCCCCCTTTGTGTTTGACCTCCAATCTACTTCTCCAGCCCAACCTCTCTCCTCTGCAGTCTCGCATTTCATCCTGCCACCAGTATGTCTCTGCTCGGCTATCCTGCCGGCACCTCAATCTCCACAAGTCCAAATCTGAACTCATTTTCCCTCCCAAATCCTCTCCTCCTCCCACCTCCCCCTTCACTGTTGAAGAAACCACCACCCTCCCCTTCTCTCAGGCCTATAACCGTGGCATTATCCTTGACTCTTCTTTCTCTCTTTCGGCCCCTGTATTCAGGCTCTCGTTAAATCCTGTTGGACTTCCTCCACAAGATTTCTGCAATCCATTCTTCCTTCTCCATCCAAACTGTCACCCTGTTGGTCCAGGCACTTGTCAAACCTTGACTTGAGTACTGCATCAGCCTCCTCTTTGACGTCCCACCTCCAGCCTCTCTTCTCTCAAGTCCGTACTTCACCCTGCTGCCTGGACCGGTTTTCTGAAACACATTCTTTAAATGTCTCTCCCCCGAATCAAAATATTCTAAGTGTTGTCTATTGTTCTCCGCATCAAGCAAAGACACTTGGCCATTGGCTTTAAGGCACCCAGCAGCTGTCTCCCCCGAGGCACCAGCAGGCTAGATGCCCCAGAGATGCCCAGCCCCTTGCCGGGGTGGGTCGGGGGAGGCCTGGGCCAGGAGGTTGGCAGCACAACCCGGGCAGCCCCTGATTCTGGGACTCAGTTTGTGGTCTGTACTGGGCCGGCCTGATGGCCTAAAGAGGGCTAGGAACTTCTGCTGGGGCGAGGGCATAGGAAGCCCCCCATATCAGGCTCAAACATTCCCCCACTGAAGGTCCAAATGGGAGCAGACCGGTCAGCATCACGGGAACCAATGCTGATACCAGCTCAGGAGAAAATCTCCTCAGCCACCCACAGTGAGCAGGAGCTCAGAATGGGGCAGACTTGGGAATGGGGCAGAATTGGGAGCTGGGCAGAGAGCGGAGAATGGGATGGAGCAAGGCAGGGCGGGGGGAAAGGGGTACAGGGAAGTCGGTGGGCCCAGAGCTCCCCTTCCCCCAGGAGAGGCCAGGCAGGGGAAGGAGCGGCAGTTGGAGGAGATCTGAGGGTGTCCTGGTGTCTGTGTCCCCTCACAGACCGAAGACGGCAGGAGCCACAGATGCCTTCAACAGGGTGTTGGCAGCCCGGAGACACTCGACCAGGTGGGCACCTGTGAGCAGGGGAGGAGCAGCCAGGGGGTGAGGGGGTTGATGGCAGGGCCAGCAGACAGGCCTGGCCCGTTAGTACAGGTTTGGGGGCAGCCCAGGGCTCAGAGGGCCGAGGACACTGTGACAGAGAATACTGGGGCCGGAGCGGGAACGGGAGAGACACCTGCAATGGGGAGTGAGGGACTCGGGGGTGGCAGCTCTCCCAGAGGAAGGGATGGTAAGACAGCCCCAACCCTGGACAGGGGCCACAGGGGCCATGGGTAGGGGAGGAACTTCCTGGGCTGGGGTCTCACCTGCTTTGGCACGGAGCCAGGCCACGGCCTTGCCTTCCAGTAATTCCCACTCATCCCTCCGGTCCCCTTCGGTGCTGTGCAGCCAGACCACAGCCAGGACGGTGGCCCAGACCGCAGTGTCCACGCCCTGGACAGCCACATTACAGAGCTGAGACCCCATCCTGGGTTCCTCCCCATGCCCCAGATCCCCCGTCTAGACCTATGCCCACCTGTGGGGCCCCCCGGGGGTCTGTCCCTGAGCATAGGGCAGAGCAGACCTTTGGGGGTCCCTGAGTTCCCCACATCTGCCGCAGACAGGGAGTGCTCTCTGCAGCCCTAGTCCCGCGGGCCTCACCTGTCCAGGGAGCGAAGAGGACACCTCCTTTTCCTTCACCCCCAGGACAGAGGCCAGAGCTCCATCCAGTGCCCAGGAGCCATCTGCCTTCTGCAGAGAAATCAGCTGGAGAAGGGGGGCTTCCTCAGGAGTTGTGGGGAGGAGAGGCAAGTCATTAGGGATGTGGTACCCTCCCAGTTCTCTCCCTACTTCCCTTCCTGCTCCTTCTCAGTCTCATTCACTAGCTCCTCTTCCATCTGCACCCCCTAACTGTGGGGGTCCCATCAGAGTTCAGTCTGGGTCCCCACTCTCTCATTCTTGGAGCTAATCTGCTCTCACGGTTCCAGCTTCCACTTCTATAAGATGGTCTCCAAGTCGCCTGACCTTCAATCCCGTGTTTCCTCTTGTCTCCATGGCCTCCAATGGGCACCTCAAACCCAATCGATTGAAACCTGAACTTTTCATCTTCCCTTCTAAACCCTCTCCTCTGCCACCTCTTCCTCCTCCTAAATGTCCCATCTCGGTCGCTAGGACCACTGGCCTTCCTGTCCCAGAAGCTGACAGCCTCGACGTCAAGCTCCACTCCTCGCTGTCTTTCAGCTATCACATCCAGTCGACTGCTAAATCCTGACCGTCCTTTCTCCAGGACATTTCCCAGGGCCACCCCTTTCTCTCCACCCAAACCGCTACCACCCTGGTCCAAGCTCTGGTCACATCATGGCTAGACTATTGTCTCAGCCTCCTCACTGGCCTCCCTGCCCCCCAGCCTCCCTGCACTTAGGTCTATACTTGTGGCTCAGTTTATTGTCTTGAAATGTTGCTTGGTACCCGCAACCCCTCAAAAATCTCCATTTGCGACCCATCTCCCTCTGTATCAAGCAAAAAATTCCTCACGATTGGCTAGTTCTCCACATCTTCCCGAAGGGCTCTTTACAGTCTTGGCTCCCCCGAGTTTACCTTCTCAACTCTCTGTTCTTCTGTCTTGGTACCTCCCTCCATTTCTGCCAGACCACATCTCTCCCGCTTTTAAAGTCCTCCTAAAATCCCACCTCTTCCAGCAGGTCATCTCCGATTAATTCAATATTCCCTAATAGCATCGACCAGTTACCCAGAGTACCTACGAATGATATTCTTATTCTCAGTCCTTAACGAATATATGTATTTTGGGGGGATAGTCATTCGGCTACTTCATCCTGAAGTAGTTGCCCTATTTCCTGCCACATTCTTACTCTTTCTCCCACGACTCTCTGCAAATAATTACCGTCCATCTCCCCGATTAGTGCGCAAGCCCCCTGAGGGCAGGGAATGGAGGGTCTGGCTTCCATTATACTATCTTAAGAGCTTGGTACAGTTGCATTTTGTTGATGCTCAGGAAATACCTTGGATTGGCTGGTACCAGGAACCTTTAAGACAAGTGTGCTTACTTTCAAAGTTCCTGCTGTATCCGCCACCTTGGAGCCTCTTGAGAGAACTCTGGGCACTACATATACCTGGGAGGGGAATACAGTGGCTCTAGAGCAGTGGGGGCACCGGCCCCCAGAGAGACTCTCTCATTTGGACTTATTCCAGCCATATCAGACATACAAGTGCTTAGTACCATGCTCGGCACCCAGTAAGCGCTCAATAAATACCACTGATTGAATGACTCTCACAGAATAGTGGCTGTTTGGCATCATCCATTTTTTTTCTGGTATTTGTTTAGGACTTACTATGTGCCAGTCACTTTACTAAGCACTGGGGGAGATACAAGCCAATAGGGTTGGATGCAGTTCCCGTCCCACATGGGGCTCGGAGTCTTAATCCCATTTTACAGGTAACTGAGGCATGGAGAAGTGAAGTGACTTGTCCAAGGTAGCACATCAGACAAGTGGTGGAGCCAGGATTAGAACCCAGGTCCTCCCAGGCTCTATCAACTAAGCCATGCTGCTTCTCACCCAATCAGGCTTTGTGCCCACGTAGCTTACGTGCTGCCACCGCTCCATCCCCAGGACTACAGGGGGCAAGGGGCTGCCAGGCCCAGGGAGGAAGAAGGGCGAAGAATTCTCCATCCCTCAACTGCCTGGGGTCGGGGTCGGTGATGGGTGGAGGAATCTGGACTCGACCTCCCCTTTGGGAGAGCCAATACACGGGACACAGGCCTTCTTAGAAACACGGAGACCCTTCAACTGATAGTGGGTGGATAAGGCACAAGTGCACCTGTCACTCGAATGCATAACTACAGGGGAGAGAGGCACAGAGGTGGGAATGGGGCCAGGATCCGGCTATCACCTGGGCTCGGAGACTGGCAGGATTCCATGAGAGAAGAGTCCGTTTCATCATTTAAATCAATGAGTTTACAGCAAGAGAATAAGGCGTCCATTGTGGCCCTTCTTGTCCATCTTGGGGCAGCGAAATAACTGTGGCCAACTATGAAGTTATCCACGACCGTGGCAGGGGAGGGGGCAGCTGAAAAACAGAAGGCTGGGCAGCAGGAGGGTTGAGGCCCGAAGGTTGGAATGGGCAGGGGAAGGGTGGGGAAGATGGCAGGGAACAGGATGGGTAGATGTCAATGGGGAGAGTAGGTGGTGATGACAGGGGGACAAAATGGGACAGATGGTCAGTGAAGTCAGCAGGGCCCAGGTTCTCTAGGTGAAAGGAGGTAAGGGACCACAGCCCCTCTCTGGCCAGGACTCCAAGGGGCCAACCGTTCCATCCAACCCGGCAGGACCAGGAATTCACACGCCATCCAAAGAGCCTGGGAGGTGGGGGTGGGGGGACTGTGCTCATCCTGGGAATCTGAATGAGCAGCCATCTCCCCCAGGAGCCCTGAGGGAACCCCCGGAGTCCCCCTGGCCAGCCACCCTGGACAGAGGAATCGGGCCCCAAATCAGCTACAGCTGGGTGAGGGGCCCGTGGGGGATACCTGTGAGTGGCACATCCCTCCGCACCAGGGGCCCCTGGAGGGGCTGGCCGAGCTCCTTGTGGATGGCCACGTAGGCCGTGAGTGAGGAGACCACGCCGGACTGGATGCTGACCGCCACCACCTTCGCCTTCTCTTCGTCCGAGGCTCGGCGGCCGGAAGCATCCAGGGTCTGGAGCTGGGCCTTGGCGGCCAGGCGGTGAACAGTCAGTCTGGAACAGCAGAGCCCACAGGGCTTGCCCCTACTCTTTCCCCGCTGCCCTCCCACCCAGTGCCCCCATCTAGGGAAGTGTGGCAAATTGGGGTGAGAATGCTGGGAGAATGGGGGGCAGGGGTGGGGCAGCCAGGAGAAGGCGGGAGGGGAAGAGTCCACTGGGAAGCACTAACTTGGCATCCGAGTCGGGCTGCAGGACGAATGGTAGCGTGTTCTCAAGGGCCTGACCCCTGAGCGTGAACCGGAGACACACGGAGCCCGTGCTCCCTGACGGCTGCACCGGTACAGAGGAATCAGAAGTCGTTAGAGAGGCTGTCCGGCCTAGGCAGAGCCCCAGGGCGGCACAAGTGGTCATCCCTCCATGGGCAGAAACCCCACTCACTCCCTAGAGGCCCTGGATCCTCCAACCCCCCAGCCAACTCCCCCGACCCATCCCCATGTCCAGCATGGCCTCAAGTGGGGTGAGGGAGAGGAATGAGTACTGACCGGCTGCTTCCCCATTAGCTGGGCGTAGACGATAGACCTCCGACCCCCGAAGATGACGCTGGGGGTTGGGGACAGCAGGACGGGCTCCAGCCCGGGGGGCAGGGTCCAGTTCAAAGAGACGTTCTGCACCGCGGGCTGCAGGGAACGCTTCAGGGACTGGAGAGCCTGAGGGACATGGGACAGCTTGTATCTGGGCCCAGGGGTGCTTGGGACAGGGCAGAGGGATAATAATAATAATAATAATAGCATTTGTTAAGCGCTTACTATATGCAAAACACTGTTCTAAGCGCTGGGGAGGTTACAAGGTGATCAGGTTGTCCCACGGGGGGCTCACAGTCTTCATCCCCATTGTACAGATAAGGTAACTGAGGCCCAGAAAAGTGAAGTGACTTGCCCAAAGTCACACAGCTGACAATTGGCAGAGCCGGGATTTGAACCCATGACCTCTGACTCCAAAACCCGGGCTATTTCCACTGAGCCGCTGTGGGACAGGGAGCGGGGGAAAAGGATACTGGGATGGAGGATGCTGGGACAGAGGATGTGGAGGAAGAAGGAGCTGGGAAGGAGGGAACTGGGGAAGGGAATGTGCCACAGATGACAGGAAGCTCAGGGCTCCAGAGCGAGAAGTGGGGAATTTTGGGATGCTGTGAGCTCTGTGGGCAAATGCCCCTGTGCCAGGCTCTTCCCTGGGCAGGTGGGACTGGCTGATGGATAGGCAGAGCCTTCCTGATCGGCCCTGGCCGGGGGCACCCGGTGGGAGGGTGGGGGTCTTTCACCTTGGGCTGCATCCGGTCGCTCCCCGTGATGAATTCTGCGCTGCCTCCCGTGGCCCGCGCGATGCCCTTTATGAGGGCGGTGGAGGCTCCTTCCCCCATGCCGAAGGAGAAGCACCTGCGGCAGATGGGGGGACACAGAGACCCCGGTGGTCTTCCCCTCTTGGCCCCGGCCCAGACTGCATGCTCCCTACCCACGGGGGGTCACCCCTGCCCATAGCAGGATGTTGGGCTGACTAGAGCCAAGGGCTGTGGGGCAGGAGGCACCTAACTCAAGACCCAGAGTCCGAGGTGGGCGCTGAGCCCTCCCAAACCACAGACTCATCCAGGTCCCCCCCACAGCCTCCTCCAGACCACCCTGGCGAGCTGGAGGCACCTGACTCTGGCCTCTCTCGCTGCTCAGCCTTCGCTCACGCCCCGTTCCTGCTTGGGATTGCCTCACATCTTCCATCCAAAAGCCACTACTCTCCCCATCTTCCAAGCCCACTAAAATCACCTGTCTGCTAGGAAGCCTTCCCTGATTGACCTCTCATCTCCCCACCCTATTTCCTGTTTCCTTGCCTGTTTACTTGCTTTGTGTTGTTTGGTTGTCTGTCTCCCCGCCTTCTAGATGTCCCCGCTTCTAGACTGTGAGCCTGTTGTTGGGTAGGGATTGTCTCTATTTGTTGCTGAATTGACTTTCCAAGAGCTTAGTGCAGTGCTCTTCGATTCGATTGAACGAATCGATTCGATTGATTCGATAAATTCGATTGAACAAATGACTGAATTTCCCTCTACAGCCACCTCAGCATTCCTGGGTTCCCTGAGCCACGCTCCTCGCCCCCATCACCCTGAGGGACAGAGACTTCTTCTCTGCTGTGTCCTCCTCCCCATCATCAATTTCTGCCCTGCTAGCCCCAGTAGACTGGGGAGCAGCATTGCCTAGTGGATAGAGCACGGGCCTGAGAGTTAGAAGGCCCTGGACTCTAATCCAGGCCCTGCTACTTGTCAGCTGTGTGACCTTGGGCAAGTCACTTCATTTCTCTGTGCCTCAATTATCTCATCTGTAGAATGGGCATTAAGACTGTGAGTGATCTCCAGGTGGGACAGGGACTGTGTCCAACCTGATTAGCTTGTACCTACCCCAGTGCTGGACACATAGTAAGTGCTTAATAAATACCATCATAAATAAATAAGCTCCCGGAGGGGAAGGATCCCTTATAGCAACTCTATTGAATTGTACTCTCCCTAGGGCTTAGTACAGTGTCTGCCCAGAGCCAGTGCTCAGTAAGGAGGGCGAGTCGAAGGCTGAGTGAGCTCTAGTCTCGCAGGACCTGTGGGTCAGGCTGTGGCGCCGGACTTCGGCTATCACCTCCTCCGTGTTCTCCACTTCTCCGTCCGTGAAGATGAAGAGCTGTTGGGGAAAGGATGCCCCATCAGACCCAGGGCTCTGGCTGCTCCAGTCCATCGGACCCCACCATGTGCGCCCGGGGGGTGGCAGGGGCATCTCTGCCCTCTCCCAGTATGGGCCCCGGTCACCGTGCCCACATCGCGCGGCCCTGCGCCCGGAGACCGAGGAGAGGATCGGGTCCCCACGGTTCCCTCCTCCCATCCTCTGGCTCCCTACCTGCCGGGGATGTTCCGGCCTGCAGGCATTGCTGAGGATGCTCTTCAGGGGTGCTAAGATTTCCGTCCCCCCCAAGTTGGCGCGCAGACACTTTACCCTCTGCACGGCCTCCTCCATGGACTGCTGCGTGTACTCCACGCTGTCCCTGCACGGACACCAACAACCCCTCAGCATGGACTGGCCGGCCTCTCAGTGTGGACAACTCCAGCCCCTCAGGGCGACATTACCTACCCTTCAGCACAGACACTACCAGCTCCTTAGCGTGTACACAGCCTGACGCTCAGAACGGACACTGCCCCAGCCCCTCAGCACGGACCCACAACCCCACGCCCACAGTCTCAGCTGCCCCCACCTTCCTTCTGCCCCCGTGCCCCGCCAGAGCCCCCCTGCCATCCACCCCCTTCACCCTTTCTCCCCAGACTCAGGGCTGGGATGGGCAGGCGGAGTACTCACGGGAAGAAGGAGTCAAAAATGGTGCCGAACCCGTAGACATTGAAGAAGCAGCCAAGGGGTAAACTCTTCAGCAGCACAAGCAGCGTCTCCTACGGGAAAGACGGGCACGGCCCGGTGACCCTTGGGCGCAGAGAGCCCGCGTGAGCGGGACGGCCTCCAGACAGAACTCACTCCGGTGGTTCCGCACGGTCTGGGGCCCGGGACTCCCCGCAGCAAGGAAATTCCTCACTGGGTCTCTGCCCTCTCCTCAACCCCTGGGGTGTCCACCTGGCCTTGCAGAGGCAAATTCTGTGGGGCATCCGGCCTCCCACTGTGAAGGGCTGAGACTTCCTCCACCTTTGTAACGGAAACACTGCCCTGCAGCTGTGGCTGTGACCATTGTGGCGGCTGCTCTCTTAACTGGAAGAGCCTGAAACTCTGATTTTTCAACCTCAGTGCACTGACTTTCACTTTATCTTTGCTCTTCCCTTCTGCGTTGTATTCTTAGACGGTAAACCAGGGTCTATGCCTAATTCTTATGCAAACACTACTTCCCAGTGCTTAGTACAGCGTTTGGCAAGCGGTGGGTCTTCGGGAAGTACTACCAAATGAGGGACTGACTGACTGACTGCCAGGGAGGGGCCGGTACCTTGGCACTGTCTATGCGCAGCTGGGAATGGAGCTCGCCGGACATTGGACACGACATGCTCCCCGAGCGGTCCAGGACGAAGATGAACTCCCCGGTCGTGGCCTGCTCCTTGGGGTCGGGGATGCTGGGGTAGAAGCTCACCATCACCGCGGCCTCCCCCATCAGCGAGCCTGCCGGGAAGGAGCACGCAGGCACAAACCTCACCACCGGTCGTCGGCTGGGCCTGCAGAGCTGAGCGTTCCCCTCCCCTGGACAGAGACTTCCGCGGGCCAAAGCTGGGGGAGCGACCCACCTGCCCGGAGGCAGGGGGATACTCCTGATGACCCTTGGAGGGACCTGCTAGCAGGAGGCCTCTCCCAGAACTCATAGGAGGAGGAATTCCCAGAGGAGAGACTCGGGAGAGGCAGATGGACAGATGTTCGGTGGCCGAAGGCCCTTCCCCACTCCCACCAGCGCCAGGGCAGAGGAGACTCGGTGTGGTAGGGCAGGATTTCTCTGGGGACCCCAGCACCGGACCCCATGGACTATGGAGAAACAGGGGGCACAGATGGCACAAGGCATGGAAGAGCCCCTTCTTCCTGGCCTGAGGCGACTGCCCAGTTACCAAGGGTCTCAGCATGGAGGAAGGACCCCACCTCAGCGGGAGGAGGGGAGGGCAGGGCCCGAAGGGAGAGAAGTGAAACTCTGGGAGAATTCTCCGTGAGACTCAGCCTCCCACGTAGGGGGTTTCCAGGGCCAGAGGCCTCACCCAGGGAGCACAGGGGGTCTGCCTGGGGAGGGGCTGCTCACCTGGTTGGGCCCCGGGCTGAGAGGCCTCCACGCACACGCTGGGCGTGTTCACCTGCTTGTAGTACACCAGGAGCTCCACGTCCCGCTCGAACTGCTGCCCTTCCGCCAGGGAGACCTGGGCCCCAGCGGGGCGGGGAATGGTGAGTGACCGTCGAGTCTGGGCCCAAAATGGGCATGGGGAGGGGGGGGAGGGGGGAGGGTGGGAGGGAGGACCTGAAAGTGAAGCGGGGCCACCCAGCCTGAAGCAGAAAGCCCCGGGCTGGTCTGGAAAAGTCCCTGAGTTGGGGGCCACCACCGCTCCCTCAAAGTGAAGCTAGAAGTGGGAAGGGGCTGCGCCCCACCCCTCCACTGCACAAATGGGCACGCACAAACCAACTCTCTCTCCCTCTCTCCCCCTCTGTCTCTCACCTGGGCCTCTGCCTGGTCCGCCCCAAGGTACCGCAGGGGCCCCAGAGTGAAGTTGGACTGGACCTTCTCGATGCCATACGGGGAGTGGATGTTGGCGCTGAGGCTCAGCGTATAGGGCAGCTCGCCGCGGGCAGCCCGGGGGACCTGAGACGTGATGCCACTGGCCTCGGTCGCTCCTGCGGAGAATGCCGGCCCCCTCTGGGCTCCACGATGGCCCTGGGAACCCGTCCCCAGCACCCTCCTCCCTCCCCTGGGCCTAAAAATACTAAAAATAGTAATGATTGTGGCATTTTTTAAGTGTTCACTGTGGGTCAAGCACTGTACTAAGCACCGGGGTAGATACAAGATGATCAGATCCCACAAGGGGCTCACGCTTTGCATTGGAGGGAGAAGCAGCATGGCCTATTTGATGGAGCGTGGATCTGAGAGTCGGAAGGACCTGGGTTCTAATCCCACCTCCTCCATATGTCTGTTGTGTAACCTTGGGCAAATCACTTTACTTCTCTATAATTATAATAATAATGGTGGCATTTATTAAGCACTTACTATGTGCAAAGCACTGTTCTAAACGTTGGGAAGAGATACGAGGAAATCAGGTTGTCCCAGGTGGGGCTCACAGTCTTCATCCCCGTTTTTCCAGAAGAGGGAACTGAGGCACGGAGAAGTGAAGTGACTTGCCCAAAGTCACACAGCTGACAATTGGCAGAGCCGGGATTCGAGCCCTCTATGCCTCAGTCACCTGATCTGTAAAATGGGGATTAAGACTGCAGTCTCCTTGTGGGGCAGGGACTGCGTCTGACCTGATTACCTTGTATCTACCCCAGTGCTTACAACACATAGTAAGCACTTAACAAATATCACAATTATTACCATTATTATTATTAATAACAGGTTTTGAATCCCCATTTTGCAGATGAGGGAACTGAGGCCCAGAGAAGTGAAGCGACTTGCCCAAAGTCACACAGCTGACAATCGGCAGAGCTGGGATTCGAACCCTCTATGCCTCGGTCACCATATCTCTAAAATGGGGATTAAGACTGTGATCTCCATGCGGGACAGGGACCGTGTCTGACCTGATTACCTTGTATCTACCCCAGCGCTTAGAACACATGGTAAGCACTTAACAAATAGCACAATTACTATCATTATTATTATTCATAACAGGTTTTGAATCCCCATTTGGCAGATGAGGGAACTGAGGTATAGAGAAGTGACTTGACCAAGGCCACCCAGCAGGCACGTATCGGGGCTGGGATGAGAAGCCAGGTCCTCTGATTCCCAGGCCCAGGATCTTTCTGTAGGGAGTAGGGAGGCCTAGACACTCCTACCTCCGTCCAGGGCCAGCTTCCATTCCCTCCCGCTTCCTCCCCCTGGGGCCTGGCTCCCACGGGCCTCTCCTCCCCTGTGCCCCAGGAGTCAGGGGTTATCAGAGGATGGAGATCGGGGGTCCACACCGGTGGGGACGTAGCGCGGGTTGAGCACGGCGGGGAGCACAAAGCGCGTGGCCCCGTCGGGCTCCAGCGGCAGCTCCTGCACGTAGCTCACGCTGAGCTTCGCCTCCTGGCCGGGCGGCAGGTTGCCCACGCTGCAGCTGAACACGTCCCCGGAGCTGGGGTCCCGCTCCAACAGGAAAGCTTCCTGGCCCTGGGCCACCGCGTCCTCATAGCTCATCTGGGCCTGGACACGGGGGACGGGGAAGGGGGGCAGTCAGGGAGGAAGAGGAGGTGGGGAGGTGGGACCGCCCGGGAGGGAAATTGGGAAGGGGGCCGTAGGCTGGGGGGCACTGGACTGACCGCACCGTCTCTCTCCGGGTGTTTTGGCGGGGACGGGGTGGGGAGGACTGCATTCACAGCTGGGAGTGTAGCCGTGCCAAGGCCAGGTTTAAGACTTGGGCAGGGCGAGGGACCCCTCTAGACTGTAAGCTCATTGTGCGCAGGGACTGTGTCTGTTATATCATTACACCGTCCTCTTCTAGACTGTGAACCCACTGTCGGGTAGGGACCGTCTCTATATGTTTCCAACTTGTACTTCCCAAGGGCTTAGTACAGTGCTCTGCACGCAGTAAGTGCTCAATAAATACAATTGAATGAATTGTCCTCTCCCAGGCGCTTAGTACCGTGTTCTGCACACGGCAAATGCTCAATAGAAACGACTGACTGACTGACGGACTGATGACCGGCAAGGAAGGGAAGGAAGGGGGAGACGAGGGACGGGAAGGGCGAGGGTGGAGGGAAGGAATGAGGAGGGTCCCAGGGGTAACACCCCCCTACCTGCTGCTTCTCCTGCATCTCAGCCACGATGGTCTTCCCGTCCACCTCGGCCTGGAAGCCGTACACGGCCGAGTCCTCGTCCACGGGGAACACGAAGACCGACTCCACGGGGCTCTGCTCCTCGTTCTTGTAGCGCAACGTCGCCGTCACGTCCGCCACGAACCCCTGGATGGCCACGGCCACGGAGATGCTCTTGAGGGGCACTGGAAGGGGGAGGCGAGGGAAGAGGGCATTACGTTGGGGAAGCAGCAAGGCTTAGCGGAAAGAGCCCGGGCTTGGGAATCGGAGGACATGGGTTCTAATCCCGGCTCCGCCACGTGCCTGCTGTTTGACCTTCGGCAAGCCACTTAACTTCTCTGGGCCTCAGTTAGCTCATCTGTAAAATGGGGATTAAAATGTGAGCCCACCCCCCCGTGGGAAAACCTGATTCCCTGTATCTACCCCAGCGCTTAGAACATTACTCGGCACATAGTAAGCGCTTACCAAATACCATGATTATTATTATCGTCCACACCATTCCTCTGTTCTGCCCACCTCCACCAGCAGCTCTCTGCCACCCAGGATGCCCCCCCAGACCCACGCCGCGAAGATGCCCTCTGCCCCATCCTAGGGCCCGAGACGGTGGGCACTTACCGGGCTCTTTGGAGCTGGTGAGGAGGCCAGAGGGACGGGCCATGGTGGAATGGGGCTCTGCCGGGAGATGCTGTCAGTGGATGATGGCCAGCAGGGATGTTCTCAGTCCTCCTGCGTGAGAACCAGGAATCTCTGGACCAGGGCAGGGACTCCTCAGCCCAGCGAGGGCTCCAAGTCCCCTGGAATTTCCAGGGAAGCCTTCCTGCCTCTTCCCTGCAGCCGGTGGCCGTGAGCCCCGGGTGGGGACAGCGGCTGGGTCCTTTCTGATTACCCTCTATCCACTCCAGAGCCTGGCACAGCGCTTGGCACTCGGCCAGCACTAAGGAGATGATTAATGGTGCCGATCAGGTCGGGTCTGGCATATGTGAGAGGGACAGAGACGGAGAGAGAGAGAGAGAGAGAGAGAGAGGCAGTGCTGGGGGAATGCGGAAATTGAAGCGCGTGGTCTGTTTTTGTGATAAAGTGGGAGGCCGAAGGAAGAGCTGGGTGGAGCAGGGTGGGGAGAAGAGGGCAGGGGGATGGTGGACCAGCTTCCTTGCCCAGGCCGGGGAGTGGACAGAGTCAGAGAGGGGTGGGGCTGATTTTTTTTAAGGCATTTATTAAGTGCTTACTGCATTTGGGAAGCGGGAATTCACTGGGCAACTATGTTGCCAACTTGTACTTCCCAAGCGCTTGGTACAGTGCTCTGCACACAGTAAGTGCTCAATAAATATGATTGATTGATTGATTGATTGATTGGGCAGTTACAGGCCCCTGGTGATATGATCTCACCACTGCTTTAATGGCTCCCCATTGACAGGGGCAGGTCCTGTATGTGGTAAATGCAGCAGTAGAGAGAGAGGGCTCCATGTTGTCTCCCATCTGTCAGACTCGAGCAATCAGTCATCAGTAATATTTATGGGGCACTTACTCTATGAAGGGCACTGTACTAAGCATTTAGAGTTAGTAGACTCCTGCTGATAGATTCCTGTGTTTACATCCCAAGACCATGTTGGTTTTGTTTTTTAATAACAGACTTCCAAGGAGGAATCTAATAATAATGACAATAATAATAGTGGTATTTGCTGAGCACTTACTACTACTACTACTACTAATAATAATAATCATAATAATAATGGCATTTGTTAAGCGCTTACTATGTGCAAAGCACTGTTCTAAGCGCTGGGGGGATACAAGGTGATCAGGTTGTCCCACGTGGGGCTCACAATCTTAATCAGCGAGGCTCAGTGGAAAAGAGCACGGGCTTTGGAGTCAGAGGTCATGGGTTCAAATCCCAGCTCTGCCAATCGTCAGCTGTGTGACTTTGGGCAAGTCACTCAACCTCTCTGGGCCTCAGTTCCCTCATCTGTAAAATGGGGATTAAAACTGTGAGCCCCCCGTGGGACAACCTGATCACCTTGTAACCTCTCTAGCGCTTAGAACAGTGCTTTGCACATAGTAAGCGCTTAATAAATGCCATCATTATTATTATTAATCCCCATTTTACAGATGAGGTAACTGAGGCACAGAGAAGTTAAGTGACTTGCCCAAAGTCACACAGCCGACCAGTGGAAGAGCCTGGATTAGAACCTATGTGCCAAGAACTGTAATCAGGCAGGACACAGTCTCTGTTCCACATGGGACTCACAGTCTAATGGCGAGGGAGAACAGGTTTTTAATCCCCATTTTACAGGTGAGGAAACTGAAGCCCAGAGAAGATAAGTGACTGGCTTGAAGTCACACAGTGGGCAAGCGGCGGAGCACGGATCAGAACCCAGATCCTCTGACTTTCAAGCCTGTTCTCGATCCACTGGGCCACACTGGTGACTCTGGTTCAGCTTGTGGTCCACCTTGACCCCAGGTTCTTTCCCGCCATATCACTACATGGACAAATTTTTCCCATTCTGTACATTCGGTTTTCCCATAGCTTGTGTTTTCCCTGTGCATTTTAGACAGAACACTACAAGGGAATTAGGAAGTGTTCTTCCAGCAACACATATCTGTCTGGACAACGAGGTGCAGGGTTGAAAGATTCAGTTGATGCCTGCATTACAGCAGGCGTTTTCTTGAATGTAGAATTTGTCGAGAACATCATCTCCATTCTAGGAGAACGGAGTGTATTGGTGTTTTGTTTTTCTTCCCTAAGTGCCCTTCTGGCACTTGGCCCTGCTGAATTTCATTCTGTTTCTGCAGCATCACTTTTCCAATTTGCTTAAGTAATTGAGAATCCATCCCTGTTCCGTCTGGTATCGGCCGCCCAGTCACGGGTAAGTTCTCGACTCCTCTTCCCAAATTGCGAATAGCTATCCAATCGGACCAGTCTCGTGATCCCACAGTCTATGTCCCCCAGGTTCAATCATTCATTCAACCGTATTTATTGAGCGCTTTCTGTGCGCAGAGCACCGTATGAAGCGTTTGGAAAGTACAATTGGGCAACAAATAGAGACAATCCCCACCCAAAACAGGCTCAAAGGCATGGAACCGGTGCGGTAGTTGGGGGGCCTGGGATTAATAATAATAATGGCATTTATTAAGCGCTTACTATGTGCAAAGCACTGTTCTAAGCGCTGGATTGCAGTGGGTTCCATCAGACTGGCAGGGTTTAGGTGGGAAAGCCATAACAAATTCATTCAATTGTCTTGACGGTGTGGGGGCCTATTGGACCCTCACAAACCCAGAGACAGTGGTGTCTCTGGGACAGAGATGCTAAAGCCAAGACTTAATAGATAACAGTGGTATTTCTTAAGCACTTACTGACAAGCTTGGGGTAGATAAAAGATAATCAGGTCCAATAGAGCCCCACGTTGGGCTCACACACTAAGTAGGAGGGAGAACGGACATTGAATCCTCATTTTACAGAGGAGGAAACCGAGGCGTAGAGAAGTTAAGTGATTTTCCCAAGTCACCCAATAGGCAAGCGGCAGGGCCAGGATTAGAACCCAGGTCCTCTGACTTAGAGGCCTGGGCCCTTTCGATGGGACAGTGCTGTTTCTCAAAGATCTTCTTCCTACTGACCCATCTGAGCGGGGACAGGTTAATAGGGAGAGGAGGGTGAAAAATGTGGTGGTGATGGGGAATGGGGGAGGTAAGAGGGAGGAAGCAGGGTGGGAGGCGAGAGGTACAGAGCAGGTTCAGGGGCTCCAGCGCTTAGAACAGTGCTTTGCACATAGTACGTGCTTAATAAATGCCATTATTATTATTATTATTACAGGGATCGGAAAATCTGCTGCTACTTAGCAAGAAGGTGCTTGTGTCTTGCGGGGATCGTGGGAGTCACACAGCCCCTGATTGCAGTCCTGTGGCTTATCACTGTAGCACTGAAGATAGTTGAATGTGTTTAAGTGTTTAGTACAGTACTCTGCCCACCGAACACATTGAATAAATACCATTCATTCATTCAATCGTATTTATTGAGCGCTTAGTGTGTGCAGAGCACTGGACTAAGCGCTTGGGAAGTCCAAGTCGGCAACATTTAGAGACGGTCCCTACCCAACAACGGGCTCACAGTCTAGAAGGGGGAGGCAGACAACAAAACAAAACATGGAGACAGGTGTCAAGTCGTCTGAACAAATAGAATTAAAGCTAGATGCACATCATTAACAAAATAAATAGAATAGTAAATGTGTACAAGTAAAATAGAGTAATAAATCTGTACGAACATATATACAGGTGCTGTGGGGAGAGGAAGGGGGGAGGGATGGGGAGGAGGAGAGGAAAAGGGGGGCTGAGTGTGGGAAGACCTCTTGGAGGAGGTGAGCTCTCAGTAGGGCTTTGAAGGGAGTAAGAGAGCGAGCTTGGAGGATGTGATTGATTGGTTAAGTGACTTGCCCAAGGTCACACAGCAGGTAAGTGGCAGAGCCAGGATTAGAAGCCAGGTCCTTCAACTCCCAGGCCCTGGCTCTTTCCTCTAGGCTTCGCTGGATGGAATGCTGACTAGGAGATCAATCGGAGACGGAGATGACAGGAAAGGAAGGGAAAGCTCTAAACAAAGGAAGCCCCCTCCCCATTCCCCCCGCCTTACCTCCTTCCCCTCCCCACAGCACCTGTATATATGTTTGTACAGATTTATTACTCTATTTATTTTACTTATTAGTACATGTTTACTATTCTATTTATTTTATTTTGGTAATATGTTTTGTTTTGTTGTCTGTCTCCCCCTTCCAGACTGTGAGCCCGCTGTTGGATAGGGACCGTTTCTATATGTTGCCAACTTGGACTTCCCAAGCGCTTAGTACAGTGTTCTTCACACAGTAAGCGCTCAATAAATATGAGTGAATGAATGAATGAATGAGTGAATAAATGTCATTGAGTAATAATAATAATAATAATAATAATAATAATAATAATGGCATTGGTTCACTAGAAGCAGTCACTTTTTGGCCCAAAAATTCTGAGTCTGTGAAGGGGGAAGCTTGGCTCTTAATAATAATAATAATGGCATTTGTTAAGTGCTTACTATGTGTAAAGCACTGCACTAAGCTCTGGGGAGGATATAAGGTGATCAGGTTGTCCCACGTGAGGCTCACAGCTAAATTCCCATTTTACAGATGAGGGAACTGAGGCCCAGAGACGTAAAGTGACTTGCCCAAAGTCACACAGCTGACAATTGGCAGAGCCAGGATCCGAACCCATGACCTCTGACTCCAAAGCCCAAGCTCTTTCCACTGAGCTACGCTGCTTCTCTATTGCTTGGCAATTTGGGAGCCATCTGATGGATTAAACGGCCCAGCTCGCTGCTCCAAAATCTCTTGGCCACACTTGGGGCAGGGGCAGTGGGTAGAAGAAGGGTTAGTAATAGCGTGGCTTATGGAAAGAGCTCGGGCTTGGGAGTCAGAGGTCGTGGGTTCTAATCCTGACCCTGCCACTTGTCAGCTGCGTGACCTTGGGCAAGTCACTTCTCTGTGCCTGTGAGACTCTGTGCCTGTGCCTTTAGACTGTGAGCCCACTGTTGGGTAGGGACTGTCTCTATGTGTTGCCAATTTGTACTTCCCAAGCGCTTAGTACAGTGCTCTGCACATAGTAAGTGCTCAATAAATACGATTGATTGATTGATTGATTGTGCCTCATCTGTAAAATGGGGATGGAGACTGTGAGCCCTTCGTGGGACAAGCAGATTACCTTGTATGTATCCCAGTGCTTGGCATCAACATTATTATGAATAAATGGAAGAATAAATGTAATAATAAGGATTTCTCCACTGCCAGGAGCCTGTTCTGCCTCACCCCTTCCCCGTGTGCCTGCCCCACGTTGCATAAGTCTGCCCTCTGCTTTAATGAAGTCCCGAGCAATTTCTCTCCTGGCAGCTCACCGGGAAGCAGCGGGCATCCCCAGGGTCGGGGGGCAGGGAGGGAGGGGTGGAGTGATGTCATGGCTGGGAACCGGCAGGGATGGGGTGCATCAGAGATAAAGAGCTTTGAGGAGCCGGGGGTGGGGGGAAACGGCGGCCCCCTTCCAGGTGGGCGAGAGACAGGGACCAGTAGGCCCACGCCGGGGGGATGGTGGAGGGGGAGAGGTGGGCATCCGTGCAGCATGGAGGAGCAAGCAAGGAGGCAACTGGGCCGAAGACTGGGCCGCCAGAGAGACCCCGGGTCGTCGAAGATGACTGGTCACTGACCGTCCCCGCAGGTAGTGTGCGTCCTCCCTCCGGTGTCGATGGGGCTTGGAAAGGAAACCCAATTAGGCGATGTCTTCTTTTAAGGTATTTAGGAACAACCCACTTTGGGCCAAGCGCCGTGCTAAGTCATCATCATCAATCGTATTTATTGAGCGCTTACTGTGTGCAGAGCACTGTACTAAGCGCTTGGGAAGTCCAAGTGGGCAACATATAGAGACAAGCCCTACCCAACAGTGGGCTCACAGTCTAAAAGGGGGAGACAGAGAACAAAACCAAACATACTAACAAAATAAAATAAATAGATAAAATAGATAAAATAAATAAGTCGTAGAGTCGACGCAGATAGTTTGGACCGGCTCAGGGCTCGCAGTTTAAAATGGAAAGAGCCCACTGTTGGGTAGGGACCGTCTCTATATGTTGCCAGCTTGTACTTCCCAAGCGCTTAGTACAGTGCTCTGCACACAGTAAGCACTCAATAAATACGATTGATTGATTGATTGATTGATTGATTGAAAGAGGGCAGATAGCCTGTCTCACGGATGAGGAAAACGAAAGACCAGAGAAGGGCAGGTGACTTGTCCAAGGTCACACAGCTTGCATTAGAAACCGGCTCTTCTGACTCCCGTTCCCTTTCCGTTAGGCCACGCTGTCTTCCAACACGGGGAATGGAGAGGGATCAAGGCACGGTTCATTCATGCATTCAGTCGTATTTATTGAGCGCTTACTGTGTGCAGAGCACCGTACTAAGCGCTTGGGAAGTACAAGTTGGCAATATATAGAGACGGTCCCTACCCAACAACGGGCTCTGTAACACTGGCCAATCAACCCTCTGTCCCAGGCACCCTGGAGCGGATTTTAAAGAGGAGCGATTGAACTGAGTCTGCCCTCCAGTAACTTCCAGTTGAAAGCAGGAGGCAGAGCAGCCCAATATGCAATTCCCCACCTCCACGTAGACTCTTAAGTCCAAGACAAGACAAACAACATGAAACAGGTGATGGACGGCCCATTTGATCACGCCGGGGGCAACCCTACCTGTGCGTTGGCTAATCCGAAAATTCGCCAATGGGAAACCGACTCAATTTAGCTTAGCTACTCACTCTGACAAATTTGTTCCAGAAGGTTGTTTCAATTAAAAATGTGCAACTGGAGGTTTTTTTAAATGAAAGATGGTTCGATACACCTCACGAACAGCGGACCGGGTGGAGCTACCGTGATCAGAGTGCTTGACTCGGGAAGAGTTAGTCTGGGAAGCCTTCTGGGAGGAGGTGAGATTTTGGTAATGTTTCTAAAGGAAAGGAGGAATGGGTTTGATCAGGAGTCAGGGAGAGCGTTCTGGAAACAGCCTGTTCCATGACTCAGAGTGGAAGTGGTGTGGAAGGATTGGGATGAGATTTGGCTGGCTGGAATTTGGAATTTAATTCTCCCAAAAATGAATGTTTTTAAGGCTCTTGCCAACACCCTCCCGATGTTATTCTTTAGACTGTGAACACTTGGAGGCCAAGAATGGGCTCCAATTCTCCCCCATGTATTTTTTTTTCTCAGCATATAGTACAGTGCTTTGCATAAAGCAAGCACTTGAGAAGCAGCACGGCCTAATGGAAAGTGTGCGGGCCTGGGAATCTGAAGCCCTGGGTTCTAATCCCAACCCCGCCATTTTCCTGCTGTGTGACCTTGGGCAAGTCGCTTAACTTCTCTGCGCCTCAGTTCCCTTGTCTGCCAAATGGAGATTCAATATCTGCGCTCCCTCCTGTGTGGAGTGTGAATCCCTGTGGGATCTGATTATCTTGTATTTACTCCAGCACTTGGTGCAGTGCTTGATACAGAGTAGGCGCTTAATAAATAATCTTATTGTTATGATTATTAATAATGATAACAGAACGATAATGATAATAACCCTTACCGTTAACTAGTTGGCTAGTGCTGGTGAGAATTATAGTGCCCATTATGGTAAATAAAGGTGGGAATTCGGGCTGGAATAGAGTTCAAAGTGACCCCGAAAATAGGATGCAATTAAGAGACCGGTGCATGGAATTTCATTTGGAGAAATCAAGTCAACAAGGAGGAAACCAATCAGTTATCCCGTGGGACAACCTGACTGTCATGGTCGGAGACAGAATACTGGGATGAATACTGGCAGTGATAGTACGATCTAGCAGAAAGGGTGAGGGGATGAATCAATCAATCAATCAATCAATCGTATTTATTGAGCGCTTACTGTGTGCGGAGCACTGTACTAAGTGCTTGGGAAGTTCAAGGCGGCAACATCTAGAGACGGTCCCTACCCAACAATGGGCTCACAGTCTGGAAGGGGGAGACAGACAACAAAACAAAACATGTAGACAGGTGTCAAAATCGTCAGAAACAAACAGAATTAAGCTAAATCAATCAATCGTATTTATTGAGCACCGTGTGCAGAGCACTGTACTAAATGCTTAGGAAGTCCAAGTCATCAACATCTAGAGATGGTCCCTACCCAACAATGGGCTCACAGTCTAGAAGGGGGAGACAGACAGCAAAACAAAACATGTAGACAGGTGTCAAAATCGTCAGAACAAATAGAATTAAAGCTATATGCACATCATTAACAAAATAAATAGAATAGTAAATACGTACAACTGAGCCACACTGCTTCCTTAGAGAAGCAGCTTGTCTCAGTGGAAAGAGCCCGGGCCTTGGAGTCAGGGTTATGGGTTCGAATCCCGGCTCTGGCACTTGTCAGCTGGGGGACTCTGGGCAAGTCACAACTTCTCTGGGCCTCAGTTACCTCATCTGCAAAATGGGGGTGAAGACTGTGAAGAGTCAGGAGACCAGGGTTCTAGTTCCAGCTCTGCCATTTCTCTGCTGTGTGACCTTGGGCCAGTCACTAAACCTCTCTGGGCTTCAGTTTCCTCCTCTATGAAATGGGGATTTGAATCCCTGCTCTCCATACCTCTTAGACAGTCCTTTTAGACTGTGAGCCCACTGTTGGGTAGGGACTGTCTCTATATGTTGCCAACTTGTACATCCCAAGCGCTTAGTACAGTGCTCTGCACACAGTAAGTGCTCAATAAATACGATTGATTGATTGATTGATTAGCCTAGGGAACGCTGGGCCAGACAGGGAGACTGATTATTTTGTTTCTGTCTCAGTTCTCAGGGCCAAGGTTGGTATGCACAATAATACCAAGAATAATAAATGCTCTTATGTAGAGAAAGGATGAGGAAAAAACTAGCTGGGCACACGTGTGGAACAGCAGAAAAAGTTCTTAGGGTCACCACTGGCCAGAATCAGTGGACTATCCGCTGGACTTCGAGAAGCAGCGTGGCTTAGTGGGAAGAGCCCTGGCTTGGGAGTCAGAAGTCATGGGTTCTAATCCGGGCTCCGCCACTTGTCAGCTGTGTGACTTTCGGCAAGTCACTTAACTTCTCTGTGCCTCGGTTACCTCATCTATAAAATGGGGATCAAGACTGTGAGCCCCACGTGGGACAACCTGCTAATCTTGTATCTATCCCAGTGCTTAGAACAATGCCTGGCACATAATAAGCGCTTCACAAATACCAACATTATTATTATCCATCAATCAGGAGTACTTATTGAGAACTTATTGAGTACTTATAGAGAAGCAGCGTGGCTCAGTGGAAAGAGCCCGGGCTTTGGAGTCAGAGGTCATGAGTTCAAATCCCAGCTCCGCCAATTGTCAGCTGTGTGACTTTGGGCAAGTCACTTAACTTCTCTGGACCTCAGTTACCTCATCTGTAAAATGGGGATTAAGACTGTGAGCCCCCAGTGGGGCAACCTGATCACCTTGTAACCTTCCCAGAGCTTAGAACAGTGCTTTGCACATAGTAAGAGCTTAATAAATGCCATCATTATTATCATTATTATTATTATTATTATTGAGAAGCAGCGTGGCTCAGTGGAAAAGAGCCCGGGCTTTGGAGTCAGAGGTCATGGGTTCAAATCCCGGCTCCGCCAATTGTTAGCTGTGTGACTTTGGGCAAGTCACTTAACTTCTCTGGGCCTCAGTTCCCTCATCTGTAAAATGGGGATGAAGACTGCGAGCCACCCATGGGCCAACCTGATCACCTTGTAACCTCCCCAGCACTTAGAACAGTGCTTTGCACATAGTAAGTGCTTAATAAACGCCATCATTATTATTATTATTATTATTATTATTATTATTATTATTATTATTGAATGCCCGCTCCATGCATGAACTAAGCACTCAGGAGAGTACAATAAAGTTAGAAGACATAATTCCTGCCATCAGGGAGATTACAGGGAAACAGCAGTGTTATAATATTAATGATGGAGTCTCTTGTCAGGATCAAGTTTAGGACCTCAGACTTCAGGATCAGGAACCAGGGCAACCAGTGAGCGGGCGGGCGGGATGTTGTGGGGTTCAGGGGCCCTTTCGCTCCTGGCTTGGTTTGTGAAGAACCCGAAGCGGCTGCTGAGGAAGTTGTTATTCCCGACCTTCGCTCCCCACACCTCCAATCCACTTTCGCTTTAGCTCTGAGGAGGCTGGGCTGCTACGAAAACGACTGGGTTCCGGGGGCCTGTGGGCCGAACCCCTTGTGAACTGATTTTGGGGAGTCTTGAGCACCACAGTCCTCTTGAATCCACCCCAGCACTTAGCACAGTGGTTGGCACTTAATAAATACCAGGATGAATCCTCTAAGGAGGGAAGGAACGAACGAAGGAACAAACTCGAGGGACATCACCAGAATTTCCCTCTCCTTGTCCCTTCCCCTGTGGGAGTGGGGGCGAGAAGGGGCAGGGCAACGTGGCGGGCCCTTCCTGAGGGAGATTCTCCTTCCCCTGGTTTTCCTAAGGGGGTCCCCGAGTGGGCGGGTGACAGGAACCTGGGGATGGGGCCAAGATGTCGCTGACATCAGCCTTGGCTCCGGAAAAGTCCCACAGCTTGTTTTTGGGAACAAAGGGAAGCACCTCAGCCACTATCAGTCTCCTCCCACCCAGCTTGTCGGGGAGCTGGGCTGCTGGCCACAGGCTCCTTTCAGACCCGGGACTCCTGGGGGGTTTAACAGCCCACGACTCGGTCCTCACTCTCACAGGGCCCTGATCTCTCTGCCCTCACAGGCTGACCCCGGGAGCCGAGGGAGTGGGAATTTTCAGGGGGCAGGACCGGGGATGGTGGCTGGAAGAATGGGAGCGGGGAGGGCGAGGGGCAGGTCTCCCTCTGGAGCACACAGGGGTGAACCGGGCAGCCCCTTGCCAGGGGGACTGCCCCGCTCTGACCGTAGAGGCCGGCTTCTCTGTCAGGAGGGCAACCCGGCGCCATGGCCGGCGAGAACCGGACGACCGTGACGGACTTCATCCTGGTGGGGCTCCCTCACCCCCCGGAGCTGGGGGTTCCGCTCTTCCTGGGCTTCCTCGTCACCTACCTGCTGACCCTCTCTGGCAACGGCGTCATCATCGCGGCCATCCTTCTGGACGCCAAGCTGCACCGCCCCATGTACTGGTTCCTGTGCCATCTGTCACTCCTGGACATGACCATCTCCTCCGCCATCGTCCCCAGGATGCTGGCCGGCTTCCTGCCGGGGAGCGGGGTCATCTCGTTCGGGGGCTGCGCAGCCCAGCTCTTCGCCTTCCACTTCCTGGGCAGCGCCGAGTGCTTCCTGTACACCGTGATGGCCTTTGACCGCTTCCTAGCCATCTGCCGGCCTCTGCGTTATGCCACCCTCATGACCCAGAGGGTCTGCGGGTCACTGGCGCTGGGCGCCTGGCTGGGCGGCGGGCTCCACTCGCTCCTGCAGACGGGCCTCGTGTTCCGCCTTCCCTTCTGCGGGCCCAACCGCGTGGACTCCTTCTTCTGCGACATCCCGGCCGTGCTGCGCCTGGCCTGCGCAGACACGGCCCTGAACGAGCTGGTCACCATAGTGGATGTCGGCTGCCTGGCCCTCACCTGCCTGGGCCTCATCCTGGCCTCCTACGGCTGCATCACCGCGGCCATCCTGCGTATTCGTTCTGTTGACGGCCGCCGCCAGGCCGCGTCCACCTGTGCCTCCCACCTGGCCGTCGTGGCCACCTATTACGGGCCCTGCGCCTTCACCTACCTGCGGCCGGGCGCGCGGGACCCGCTGGACGGGGTGGTGACCGTCTTCTACACCGTCATCACGCCCCTGCTCAACCCCCTCATCTATACGCTGCGCAACAGGGACATGAAGGCGGCGTTGGGGAGGCTGGGCGGCCGCAAGGACGTCCTGCCCCGCTGACCGGCGGAGGGCTGTCCAATTCGAACCGAGGTTGGGTGGGGAGAAGGGCCACGCCAGACCATCCCTCTTCCCATCTTCAAAGCCTTCCTAAAATCCCATCTCCTCCAAGAGGCCTTCCCTAAGCCCTCATTTCTCCGATTCTCTCTCCCCCTTCTGCGTCGCCCTTGCACTTGAACCTGTAACCTTCAACACTCGATACTCCCTCCACCCTCAGTCTCCCAGCACTTACATACATAGCCATAATTTATTTTGATGTCTGTCTCCTTCTCTAGACTGTAAGTTCCTGGTGGGCAGTGGACGTATCTGCCGACTCTGTTGCATTGTACTCTCCCAAGTGCTTAGACCAGTGTTCCGCACTCAGTAAGCGCTCAATAAATGCCACTGATTGATCGCTTGATTGTCCCGCTGATCTCGGGTTGCACGATCCAGGCTCCCGGGGAGAAAGTGTTTCATCCACTAAAGGTGCATTCCTCCTAGGCTGAAAGACCCCCCCCCCCCTTACCTCCTTCCCCTCCCCACAGCACCTGTATATATGTATATGTTTGTACGTATATATTACTCTATTTATTTATTTATTTTATTTGTACATATTTATTCTATTTATTTTATTTTATTTTATTAATATGTTTTGTTTTGTTCGCTGTCTCCCCCTTCTAGACTGTGAGCCCACTGTTGGGTAGGGACCGTCTCTAGATGTTGCCAACTTGGACTTCCCAAGCGTTTAGTACGGTGCTCTGCACACAGTAAGCGCTCAATAAATACGATTGAATGAATGAATGAACGAAAAGAGATGGAGGCTCCTTCTGGGGTCCTGGGTCAGCGCCGGGTCATTCCCCGGAGACCCCGCCAAGCCCACAGCGGTCATTCCATCTGCCTGCTGGCCACAACTTTTCCAGGCTCCTCCTCCCATCCTTTTCTCCCATTTCCTCCAAAATCTGGGGCCGGAGGTCTATCAGCACATTATTAATATTATTGTTAATAGTACTTGGTCCATTACTTGGAACATTGTAAGTGCTTAACAAAACTCAGAGCTATTATTATTAATTGGAGAAATCAGCACATTATTATTATTATTGTTAATAGTACTTGGTCCATTACTTGGAACATTGTAAGTGCTTAACAAAACTCAGAGCTATTATTATTAATTGGAGAAGCAGTGTGGTATAGTGGAGAGAGCTCGGGCCTTAGAGTCAGAAGGTCATGGGTTCTTATCTCGGCTTCGCCACATGTCTGCTGCGTGGCCTTGGGCAAGTCACTTCACTTCTCTGTGCCTCAGTTATCTCATCTGTAAAATGGGGTTTAAGAGTGTGAGCCCCATGTGGGACAACCTGATCACCTTGTATCCCCCCCACGCTTAGGACAGTGCTTTGCACATAGTAAGCGCTTAACAAATGCCATCATCATTATTATTATTATTATGTGGGACAGGGACTGTGTCCAACCTGATTACCTTGTATCTACGCCAGTGCTTACAACAGTGCTTGGCACGTAGTAAGCGCTGAACAAGTACCACAATTATTATTGTTTATTATTAATAATAATGATAGTTGTGATGACAGCTCCTGCCGCGTGCGACCCTGAATCGGAGGGGAGAACCGGGCTCGAATTCCCCAGCTCCTTCGGATGTGATCGCAACCCCTCAGTGACTGTCCTGGGAGGGGAAAGGGAGAACAGTCACGTGAGGAGAAGCTCACTGAGCCCCATTTTCCCTCCATTGGAGAGGGAATGGGGGGAATCAAGCCATCAATCAATCTTATTTATTGAGCATTTACCGTGTGCGGAACACTGTACTAAGCATGTGTGAGAGTACAACACAACAATATAGCAGGCACGTTCCCTGCCCACAATAAGCTCACAGTCTAGAGGGGAAGACTGATATTAATATGAATAAATAAATGACAGATACGGACATAAGAGCTGTGGGGGTGGGGGAGACCTGGATCCATTCATTGCCAGGCTTGTGGGGGCGGGCAACGGACAGAGAGGAAGACGATGACTTCCCCTGCCACCATGTTGCGTAGGGACCGTCTCTATGTGTTGCCAGCTTGGGCTTCCCAGGCACTTGGTATGGTGCTCTGCTCACAGTAAGCGCTCAATAAATACGATTGAATGAATGAATGAATGAATTTATTTTATTGGCACATATTTATCCTATTTATTTTATTTTGTTGATATGTTTTGTTTTGTTGTCTGTCTCCCCCTTCTAGACTGTGAGCCCGCTGTTGGGTAGGGACCGTCTCTCTATGTTGCCAACTTGGACTTCCCAAGCGCTTAGTCCAGTGCTCTGCACGCAGTAAGCACTCAATAAATACGATTGAATGAATGAATGAACCAGCCTTGGTGCTGCTGGCAGGGGGTAATTTCCAAGGGAACAGCTTCCAAGGTGCCAGAGCCCAGCTCAGGGATGGCCAGTGGGCATCAGTCTGGGGCAGAGGGCCAGTGGAAAAGAGAGGCAGGAGACTTCTCCTCTTTGGAGAAAGTAGATCTCCAAAGGGAAGAATGGAACTGGGAGTCCAGTAAAGTCCTGGACAGTTGTTGGACAGAGGGTGGTCGGGGACTGGGGGAGAGAGGGGTGCAGGGTGTGTGTGTAGTGGATTCTGATGACTTGACACCTGTCCACGTGTTTTGTTTTGTTGTCTGTCTCCCCCTTCTAGACTGTGAGCCCATTGTTGGGTAGGGACCATCTCTATATGTTGCCGACTTGTACTTCCCAAGCGCTTAGTCCAGTATTCTGCACACAGTAAGCGCTCAATAAATACGATTGAACGAATAAATGTGTGTGCACAATGTATATGCATTTGTGTGTCCCTCTAGACTGTAACCTCATCTGGGGGCAGGGATCACGTATACCAACTCTGTTATATTGGTGCATTGTACCCTCCCAAGTGCTTAGTACAATGCTCCGCACACAGTAAGCGCTCAATAAATATGACCGATTGATTGGCTGTGTATGGGAAAGTGTACGGGAAGCAGCGTATGGAAGCCGCGTATGGAAGCAGCGTAAGAAGTGTATGGCTGTGTATGGGAAGCAGCGTGGCTCAGTGGAAAGTGTACGAGCTTTGGAGTCAGAGGTCATGGGTTCAAATCCCGGCTCTGCCACTTGTCAGCTATGTGAGTTTGGGCAAGTCACTTCACTTCTCTGGGCCCCAGGTACCTCATCTGGAAAATGGGGATTAAGATTGTGAGCCCCCCATGGGACAACCTGATCACCTTGTAGCCTCCCAGTGCTTAGAACAGTGCTTTGCACATAGTAAGCCCTTAATAAATGCCATTATTACGATGATGATGATGATGATGATGATGATGATGATGATGCTGTCTTGGAAGCAGAGTGGAAGGAGATGAGGGGGCCCAGAATTGCCACGGTGCTGCCTCGGTGTCCACCCCATCCCACAGCAGGGCTGCCTCCTGGGGGACTACTGAGAGCTCACCTCCTTCAGGAGGCCTTCCCAGACTGAGCCCCTTCCTTCCTCTCCCCCTCGTACCCCTCATCTTACCTCCTTCCCTTCCCCCCAGCACCTGTATATATGTATATATGGTTGTACATATTTATTACTCTATTTATTTATTTATTTTACTTGTACATATCTATTCTATTTTATTTTGTTAGTATGTTTGGTTTTGTTCTCTGTCTCCCCCTTTTAGACTGTGAGCCCACTGTTGGGTAGGGACTGTCTCTATATGTTGCCAATTTGTACTTCCCAAGCGCTTAGTACAGTGCTCTGCACATAGTAAGCGCTCAATAAATACGATTGATGATGATGATGGTGATGATGACTAGAGGAGGCCCCAGAGTGAGTTGCCTCAGTCTCCTCAATTAATGATGCCAGGCCCCCTGGCCCAGTCAATTAATCAATCGTATTTATTGAGCGCTTACTGTGTGCAGAGCACTGTACTAAGTGCAGTCGTCTCTCTCCTCCTTCTTCTGGGTCCCGGGACCCATATGAAAAATGAGAAACAGAAAGCTAAACGGGAAGAAGGGCCAAGGAGTCCGTAACCTACCCCGGGCAAAGCCAGCACTGTTGTGAGGGACTAGTTGACTACTTGAATGAGAAGCGATGTGGCCTAGTGGATAGAAAAACAATAATAATAATAATAATTTTGGTATTTGTTAAGCGCTTACTATGTGCAAAGCACCGTTCTAAGCGCTGGGGAGGATACAAGGTGATCAGGTTGTCCCACATGGGGCTCACAGTCTTCATCCCCATTTTACAGATGAGGTAACTGAGGCCCAGAGAATAGTAATAATAATGGCATTTATTAAGCACTTACTATGTGCGCTCCCTCCTTCCTCTCCCCCTCGTCCCCCTCCCCATCCCCCCAACCTTACCTCCTTCCCCTCCCCACAGCACCTGTATATATGGATATATGTCTGTACAGATTTATTACTCTATTTATTTTATTTGTACATATTTATTCTATTTATTTTATTTTGTTAATATGTTTTATTTTGTTGTCTGTCTCCCCCTTCTAGACTGTGAGCCTGCTGTTGGGTAGGGACCATCTCTATATATTGCCAACCTGGACTTCCCAAGCACTTAGTACAGTGCTCTGCACACAGTAAGGGCTCAATAAATATGATTGAATGAATGAATGTGCAAAGCACTGTTCTAAGCATTGCGGGGGGGGGAATACAAGGTGATCAGGTTGTCCCAAGTGGGGCTCACAGTCTTCATCCCCATTTTCCAGTTGAGGTAACTGAGGCGCAGAGAAGTGAAGTGACTTGCCCAAAGTCACCCAGCTGACAAGCGGCGGAGCTGGGATTTGAACCCATGACCTCTGACTCCCAAGCCCTGGCTCTTTCCACTGAGCCACCCTGCTTCCCCCATCCTAGGAGTCAGAAGGATCTGGTTCTAATCCTGGCTCCTCCACGGGCCCACTGTGTGACCTTGGGCAAGTCACTTGGCTGCTCTGTGCATCAGTTACCTCAACTGTAAAATGGGGATTAATATTGTGAACCCCATGAGGGAAAAGGACCGTGTCCAACCTGATTTGCTCATATCCAGCCTGGCGCTTTGAACAGTGCCTGACACATAGTAAGGCTTAACAAATATGGCAATTATTATTACTATTATTAATAATTATTATTATTGTTATCACTATTACCCCCGAACTCTGCCTCGGGCTCATTCTGCCTTTTGACCTCCACGTTGGCGTGTTGCCGGCCTCAGTTCCCCTCTCTACCTGGGCAGTGAATAGTTCAAGAGGGGATTTGGGAATGGAGTTTGGGAGGGGATCCCCTCTCTACCTGGGCAGTGAATAGTTCAAGAGGGGATTTGGGAATGGAGTTTGGGAGAGGATAGAGCCAGGAAAGGGAAGAGGGGAGAGGGAGAGAGAAAGAGGAGGCAGAGGAGATAAAGAGATAGGAATCCGTTCATGTAGAACCTAAGGTAGGAAAGGCGGACAAAAAAGCCTCAATCACCTCTGTCTCCCTTCTCCATCCCATGAGCAGGCAGACACGCCATTGGGGAATGCCGATCAGTTGGAAATGTTCCCTGGGAACTCCCACTCCCCGGTGGAACTCATTAGCTCTTCATTCTCAACTTGTAATTGTTCCAACCCAAGTTCCTAATTGCCGTCTTTGCAATGTCCTTGAAATCGGCACTAAATCCCCAGCTAAAGAAGGGGATTTAAGAATTCCCTCTGCTCCTGACTCCTCCAAATAGAAGCAGCGGTGAACTCCTTGGAGTGTTTGAGGAGATGTGTAAGGGACCGGGGGACCATCCCGAGCATTTCTGCGCAATTTCCACACTTGTGCCTTCAAAGTCACCCTTGGCACTACTGTATTTGTTGACTTAAATACTATTTCGACGGACGGGCCTCAGCGTCCCCAAATCTCAAACTCTGTGCGGAGGATCTATTCTAGTGCTAGTGGCTTGGACGGTTCCATTTGTGTTCTTTCATCCCTGCCCATACTAAGCACTTATAATAATAATAATAATAATAATAATAATAATAATAATAATAATGGCGTTTGTTAAGTGCTTACTACGTGCAAAGCACTGTTCTAAGCGCTTAGTACAGTGCTCTGCACACAGCAAGTGCTCCATAAATGCCTTTGAGTGACTGATTGATTGATAAATAGTCTGTCATGTTCCTCCTGGGAAACGGAGAGTAACAGACCGAATACACGGGCAGGGATGCAGCATATTGCAAAGTGTGTGTGAGGTCTGTAGAGAAGCAGGACTAGAACCCAGGTCTCCTGAATCCCAGGCAGTGCTCTTTCCCCTGGATCTCTCCTATTTAAACGTGGACTCAACCACGCATCCTTCTTCCCTCTTTTTCCTATGTGTAAATTATTTTGCATCTGTCTTCTTCACTAGATTAAAAACTCCTGGAGGGCAGGGATCCTGTCTTCCAATTCTATTGTACTTTTCCAAGTGCTTACTATAATGTTCTGCACAAAGTATGTGCTTAACAAGTAGTGACCGCTTTACAGATGAGGCAGCTGAGGCCCAGAGAAGTGAAGTGACTTGCCTAAGGTCACATTTATTCATTCAATCGTATTTTTTAGACTGTGAGCCCATTTTTTAGACTGTGAGCCCACTTTTTAGACTGTGAGCCCACTTTTTAGACTGTGAGCCCACTGCTGGGTAGGGACTGTCTCTATATGTTGCCAACTTGTACTTCCCAAGTGCTTACTACAGTGCTCAGCACTCAGTAAGTGCTCAATAAATACGATTGATTGATTTACTGAGTGCTTACTGTGTGCAAAGCCACAGAGCAGACAAGTGGCAGAGCTGGGATTAGAGCCCAGGTTCTTCAGTCTCCCAGATCCCCGCTCTGTCCACTAATAACAATAATACTACTAATAATAATGGCATTTATTAAGTGCTTACTATGTGCAAAGCACTGTTCTAAGCACTGGGGAAGTTACAAGGTGATCAAGTTGTCCCGTTTTAATCCCCAATTTACAGATGAGGAAACTGAGTCCCAGAGAAGTGAAGTGACTTGCCTAAGGTCACATGTATCCATTCAATTGTATTTATTGAGCGCTAACTGTGTGCAAAGTCACAGAGCAGGCAAGTGGCAGAGCTGGGATTAGAACACAGGTCCTTCAGTCTCCCAAATCCCTGCTCTGTCCACTAATAATAATAATAGTAATAATAATAATCAATCAATCAATCAATCGTATTTATTGAGTGCTTACTGTGTGCAGAGCACTGTACTAAGCACTTGGGAAGCACGTTGGCAACATATAGAGACAGTCCCTACCCAACAGTGGGCTCACAGTCTAGAAGGGGGAGACAGAGAACAAAACCAAACATACTAACAAAACAAAATAAATAGAATAGATATGTACAAGTAAAATAAATAAATAAAGAAATAGAGTAATAAATATGTACAAACATATATACATATATACAGGTGCTATGGGGAAGGGAAGGAGGTGCTTACTATGTGCAAAGCACTGTTCTAAGCACTGGGGACGTTACAAGGTGATCAAGTTGTCCCATTTTAATCCCCATTTTACAGATGAGGTAACTGAGGCCCAGAGAAGTTAAGTGACTTGCCCAAAGTCACACAGCTGACAGTTGGCAGAGCCGGAATTTGAACCCATGACGTCTGACTCCAAAACCCGGGCTCTTTCCACTGAGCCACGCTGCTTCTCTAGGGCCATGCTACTTCTAGTTTGTCCGGTGTCCATCAAGGGATCCACATTTTTCCACATCCCTGAACTCTGGTGTGTCTGTCAATCAATCAATCAATCAATCAATCAATCGTATTTATTGAGCACTTACTGTGTGCAGAGCACTGTACTGAGCTCTTGGGAAGTACAAGTTGGCAACATATAGAGACAGTCCCTACCCAACAGTGGGCTCACAGTCTAAAAGGGGGAGACGGAGAACAAAACCAAACATACTAACAAAATAAAATAAATAGAATAGATATGTACAAGTAAAATAAATAGAGTAATAAATATGTACAAACATATATACAGGTGCTGTGGGGAAGGGAAGGAGGTCCACTCATGGGAGGGAGAAGGGAGACTCGTGTCTTTTTTCATCTACCTTTTCTGCTTTAGGTTCTACATTCATTCATTCAATCGTATTTATTGAGCGCTTACTGTGTGCAGAGCACTGGACTAAGCGCTTGGGAAGTCCAAGTTGGCAACATATAGAGACAGTCCCTACCCAACAGCGGACTCACAGTCTAGAAGAGGAACCAATTCCTCTCTCCTTCTTTATCTTCTCCGCCTCCTCTTTCTCTTTCCCCTCTTCCCGAAACTCCATTCCCAAATTCTCCCTTGAACTATTTACTGCCCAGGCAGAGAGGGAAACTGAGGCCGGCAACACCGCCACCTGGTGGTCCAAAAGCCAATTGCTCCAGATCTGATCAATCGTATTTATTATTATTAATAATAATAATTGTGGCGTTTGTTAAGCATTCATTCATTCGTTCAATCGTATTTATTGAGCGCTTACTGTGTGCAGAGCACTGTACTAGGCGCTTGGGAAGTCCAAGTTGGCAACATCTAGAGCCGGTCCCTACCCAACAGCGGGCTCACAGTCTAGAAGGGGGAGACAGAGAACAAAACCAAACATACTAACAAAATAAAATAAATAGAATAGATATGTACAAATAAAATAAATTAAAAAATAGAGTAATAAATACGTACAAACATATATCCATATATACAGGTGCTGTGGGGAGGGGAAGGAGGTAAGGCAGGGGGGGGGATGGGAGAGGAAGGGGGGGCTCAGTCTGGGAAGGCCTCCTGGAGGAGGTGAGCTCTCAGTAGGGTTTTGAAGTAAGTAAGCACTTACTACGTACCAGGCACTGTACTACACGCTAGGGTTGTTACGAGCAAATCGGGTTGGACACAGTCTCTGTCCCAGAAGCAGCATGGCTCAGTGGAAAGAGCCCGGGCTTGGAAGTCAGAGGTCATGGGTTCTAATAATAATAATAATAATAATAATGGCATTTATTAAGTGCTTACTATGTGCAGAGCACTGTTCTAAGCGCTGGGAAGTTACAAGGTGATCAGGTTGTCTCACATGGGGCTCACAGTCTTAATCCCCATTTTACAGATGAGGTAACTGAGGCACAGAGAAGTGAAGTGACTTGCCCAAAGTCACACAGCTGACAATTGGCGGAGCGGGGATTTGAACCCATGACCTCTGACTCCAAAGCCCGGGCTCTTTCTACTGAGCCATGCTGGCTCCGCCACTCATCAGCTATGTGACTTTGGGCCAGTCACTTCACTTCTCTGGGCCTCAGCTACCTCATCTGGAAAATGGGGATGAAGACTGTGAACCCCATGTGGGACAACCTGATTACCTTGTATCTCCCCCAGAGCTGTGAGCCCACTGTTGGGTAGGGACCGTCTCTATATGTTGCCGACTTGTACTTCCCAAGCGCTTAGTCCAGTGCTCTGCACACAGTAAGCGCTCAATAAATGCAATTGAATGAATGAATGAATGAGCAGTGCTTGGCACATAGTAAGCGCTTAACAAATACCAAAATTATTATTAGTACAGTGCTGGGCACACTCAATTAATGCTCAATTAATGCCTTTGAGGATGACGATGATAATGATAATCACCAGTCAGTCGATAGTATTTGCTGAACTCTTACTGAGTGCAGAGCACTAATAGTAAGCGCTTGGGGGAGTATAATAGAACAGGCACATTCCCAGCCCACAACAAGCTTACATGATGATTCATTCAATTGCATATAATAATAATAATAATAATGGCATTTGTTAAGCGCTTACTATGTGCAAAGCACTGTTCTAAGTGCTGGGGAGGTTACAAGGTGATCAGGTTGTCCCACGGGGGGCTCAGTCTTCATCCCCATTTGACAGATGAGGGAACTGAGGCCCAGAGAAGTGAAGTGACCTGCCCAAAGTCACCCAGCTGACAATTGGTGCAGTGGGGATTTGAACCCGTGACCTCTGACTCCAAAGCCCGGGCTCCTTCCACTGAGCCACGCTGCTTCTCTCATGACGGTCTAGGAAATCATTTCAATCAATCAATCAATCAATCAATCGTATTTATTGAGTGCTTACAAGTTGGCACCATATAGAGACAGTCCCTACCCAACAGTGGACTCACAGTCTAAAAGGGGGAGACGGAGAACAAAACCAAACATAGTAACAAAATAAAATAAATAGAATAGATATGTACAAGTAAAATAAATAAATAGAGTAATAAATATGTACAAACATATATACATATATACAGGTGCTGTGGGGAAGGGAAGGAGGTAAGATGGGGGGAATGGAGAGGGGGACAAGGGGGAGAGGAAGGAAGGGGTTCAGCTCTGGCCTGTGGTAGTGTGATATCTCTTAGACTGTGAGCCCACTGTTGGGTAGGGACCGTCTCTATATGTTGCCAAATTGTACTTCCCAAGCGCTTAGTACAGTGTTCTGCGCACAGTAAGCGCTCAATAAATACGATTGAATGACTGAATGAATCCCTATGGGTTGTCGGAAATGGGTGGAGGGGCCTGGAGTAGATTCCCTTGGCCACCAGAGATATCAGCTCCAGAGAGATGGGAGCTGTGTCCCAGAGACGCCTCTCTGTCTGCCCAGACTGTGTGGATTGGGATTTTGCTTCCTGGGGATGGAGGGAATTCTGGTCTATTGCTCCCTCTGGCAGGACAAAGCCACACCCTGGGGATACTAAACAATAATCCACATTGTGGTGATGCCTGCTTACTTGAGAATGATAATAAGAATGATAAGAATGGCAAGAAAACAAGGAGGCAGGCATCAATACCATCAGAATAAATAGAATTATAGCTATAGACACATCAGTAAAAGAATACATATTGTAATAAATGTGTCCATATATACACAAGTACTGTGGGGAGGGGAAGGGCGAGAGCAGAGGGAGGGAGTTGGGGTGATGGGGCGGAGAAGAGAAGGAGAGGAAAAGCGGGGGCTCAGTCTGGGAAGGCCTCTTGGAGGAGGTGAGCTCTCAGTAGGGCTTTGAAGGGAGGAATGAATGAATGAATGAATGAATGAATGAATGAATGAATGAACAGATGGATGGGTGGATGAATGGATGGATGGCTCAGAGAAGCAGCGGTGGCTCAGTGGAAAGAGCCCGGGCTTTGGAGTCAGAGGTCATAGGTTCAAATCCCGGCTCCGCCAATGGTCAGCTGGGTGACTTTGGGCAAGTCACTTCACTTCTCTGGGCCTCAGTTCCCTCATCTGGAAAATGGGGATGAAGACTGTGAGCCCGACGTGGGACAACCTGATCACCTTGTAACCTCCGCAGTGCTTAGAACAGTGCTTTGCACAGAGTAAGCGCTTAATAAAAATGCCATTATTATTATTAATTATTATTAATAATAGAGTGGTCCTGCTGCTCCCGACTGTGAGCCCGCTGTTGGGCAGGGCCCGTCTCTGGATGTTGCCTACATGGACTTCCCAAGCGTTCAGTACAGTGCTCTGCACACAGTAAGCGCTCAATAAATACTTTCGAATGAATTATTAATAATAATAGAGTGGCCCTGCCTCTCCCGACTGTGAGCCCGCTGTTGGGTAGGGACCGTCTCTAGATGTTGCCAACTTGGACTTCCCAAGCGCTCACTACAGTGCTCTGCACACGGTAAGTGCTCAATAAATACTTTTGAATGAATTATTAATAATAATATATATACCTGTATATATGTATATATGTTTGTACATATTTATTACTCTATTTATTCATTTATTTTACTTGTACATATCGATTCTATTTATTTTATTTTGTTAGTATGTTTGGTTTTATTCTCCGTCTCCCCCTTTTAGACTGTGAGCCCACTGTTGGGTAGGGACTGTCTCTATATGTTGCCAACTTGGACTTCCCAAGCGCTCAGTACAGTGCTCTGCACACAGTAAGCGCTCAATAAATACGATTGATTGATTGAATAATAGAGTGGCCCTGCTTCTCCCGACTGTGAGCCCACTGTTGGGTAGGGACCATCTCTAGATGTTGCCAACTTGGGCTTCGCAAGCGCTCAGTACAGTGCTCTGCACACAGTAAGCGCTCAATAAAGCCGATTGAATGAATGAATAATGGATGTACAGGGTGAGGCTGGGAGGGTGGAGGCCACCGAGACGGGGGAGCCTCCCAAGTCCTAGAAGGGCCCCAGTCCGCCCGAGGGGGCGGGGCCTGAGGACACTTCCGGTTCCGGTCTCCGCCGCGGCGCGCCCCCCCACGTGTCCGGGCCTCCTGCTGGCCGCCCGACGCATGCGCAGTCGCCTCGGCCTCGAATCGGGGGTCAGAGGTCAGGGGTTAGGGGTCAAGGGAGGGCCCAGGGGACCTGCCGCCTGGAGTCGTGAGTGCGGGACCTGGGGGGAGGGGGCTATGCGGATGTTAGGCGCTTACTACAGTGCTTTGCACATAGTAAGCGCTTAATAAATGCCATTATTATTATTATTATTATTATTATTAATATGATCATTACTTGGTGCCAGGCACCGCGCTAAGCGCTGGGCGACATACAGGGTAATCAGCTTCATTCATTCCATCAATCAGTCCATTCATTCATTCAATCGTATTTATTGAGCGCCTACTGTGTGCAGTAAGCACTGTACTAAGCGCTTGGGAAGTCCAAGTTGGCAACATATAGAGAGGGTCCCTACCCAACAGCGGGCTCACAGTCTAGGAGGGGGAAACAGACGACAAAACAAAACCTATTAGCAAAATAAAATCGATAGAATAAATGTGTACAAGTAAAATAAATAGAGTAATAAATACGTACAAACATATTTATTGAGCGCTTACTGTGTGCAGAGCACTATACTAAGCGCCTCGGAAGTCCAAGTTGGCAACATATAGAGACAGTCAATCAATCAATCGTATTTATTGAGCGCTTACTGTGTGCAGAGCACTGGACTAAGCGCCTGGGAAGCCCAAGTTGGCAGCATCTAGGGCCGGTCCCTACCCAACAGCGGGCTCACAGTCTAGGAGGGGGAGACAGACGACAAAACAAAACCTATTAGCAAAATAAAATCGGCAGAATAAATGTGTACAAGTAAAATAAATAAATAAATAGAGTAATAAATACGTACAAACATATATTTATTGAGAGCTTACTGTGTGCAGAGCGCTGTACTAAGCGCTTGGGAAGTACAAGTTGGCAACATCTAGAGACGGTCCCTACCCAACAGCAGGCTCACAGTCTAGAAGGGGGAGACAGAGAACAAAACAAAACCTATTAACAAAATAAAATCAATAGAATAAATATGTACAAGTAAAATAAATGGAGTAATTAATACGTACAAATATATATTTATTGAGCGCTTACTGTGTGCAGAGCACTGTACTAAGCGCTTGGGAAGTCCAAGTTGGCAACATCTAGAGACGGTCCCTACCCAACAGCGGGCTCACAGGCTAGGAGGGGGAGACAGACGACAAAACAAAACCTATTAGCAAAATAAAATCTATAGAATAAATATGTACAAATAAAATAAGTAAATAATGTTGCCAATTTGTACTTCCCAAGCGCTTAGTACAGTGCTCTTCACACAGCAAGTGCTCAGTAAATACGATTGAATTGAATGAATGAATGAATAAATATGTACAAGTAAAATAAATAAATATAGTAATAAATACGTACAAACATATATTTATTGAGCGCTTACTCTGTGCAGAGTACTGTACTAAGCGCCTGGGAAGTCCAAGTTGGCAACATCTAGAGACGGTCCCTACCCAACAGCGGGCTCACAGTCTAGGAGGGGGAGACAGACGACAAAACAAAACCTATTAGCAAAATAAAATCAATAGAATTAATATGTACAAATAAAATAAATAAATAATGTTGCCAATTTGTACTTCCCAAGCGCTTAGTACAGTGCTCTGCACACAGTAAGTGCTCAATAAGTACGATTGAATTGAATGAATGAATGAATGAAATAGAGTAGTAAATACATACAAACATATATATATATATATATACAGGGCCGTGGGGAGGGGAAGGAGGTAAGGCGGTACGATTCATTCAGTCGTATTTATTGAGTAATAAATACGTGGAGGTAAGGCGGGACGATTCATTCAATCGTATTTATTGAGCGCTTACTGTGTGCAGTAAGCACTGTACTAAGTGCTTGGGAAGTCCAAGTTGGCAACATCTAGAGACGGTCCCTACCCAACAGTGGGCTCACAGTCTAGAAGGGGGAGACAGAGAACAAAACAAAACATATTAACGAAATAAAATAAACAGAATAAGTATATACAAATAAAATAAATAAATAAATAGAGTAATAAATATGTAAAAACGTATATTTATTGAGCGCTTACTGTGTGCGGAGTACTGTACTAAGCGCTTGGGAAGTCCAAGTTGGCAACATCTAGAGACGGTCCCTACCCAACAGCGGGCTCACAGTCTAGAAGGGGGAGACACACATCATTGAGTAGCAGTGTGGCTCAGTGGAAAGAGCCCGGGCTTTGGAGTCAGAGGTCGTGGGTTCAAATCTCAGCCCCACCACTTGTCAGCCGGGTGACTTGGGGCAAGTCACTTCTCTGGGCCTCAGTGACCTCATCTGTCAAATGGGGATGAAGACTGGGAGCCCCATGTGGGACAACCTGATCACCTTAATAATAATAATAATAATAATGATGGTATTTGTTAAGCGCTTATTATGTTCAAAGCACTGTTCTAAGCACTGGGGAGGTTACAGGGTGATCAGGTTGTCCCACGGAGGGCTCACAGTTTTTAATCCCCAGTTTACAGATGAGGGAACTGAGACCCAGAGAAGTGAAGTGACTTGCCCAAAGTCACACAGCTGACGGTGGAGCCGGGATTTGAACCCCTGACCTCTGACTCCAAAGCCCGGGCTCCTTCCACTGAGCCACGCTACCTTGTAACCTCCCCAGTGCTTAGAACAGTGCTTTGCACATAGTAAGCCCTTAATAAATGCCATTGTTACTATTATTCTCTGGGCCTCAGTGACCTCATCTGGAAAATGGGGATGAAGACTGAGCCCTGCGTGGGACAACCTGATGACCTTGTAACTGCCTCCAGCGCTTAGAACAGTGCTTTGCACATAGTAAGCGCGTAATAAATGCCATTATTATTATTGTTACAGGTCTCCGCCACTAGTCAGCTGTGTGGCCTTGGGCAAGTCACTTCACTTCTCTGGGCCTCAGTGACCTCATCTGGAAAATGGGGATGAAGACTGTGAGCCCCCCATGGGACAACCTGATCACCTTGTAACCGCCCCAGCACTGAGAATAGTGCTTTGCACAGAGTAAGCGCTTAATAAGTGCCATCATTATTATTATTATTATTATTAATAAATGAACTGTTGAATAAATAACAGAGACTAAAGGGCTCAGGACAGATGTAAATAAGCGCTGGAGGTGACCGTTGGGCTTGTATGGCTTGCAGAGCTGAGAACTAATGGAAAAAGACCACCTCCCCCCCACCAACTCAAGCATCCTCATCTCGGGCTTTGGATTCAGAGGTCGTGGGTTCAAATCCCGGCTCCGCCACTTGTCAGCTGTGTGACTTTGGGCAAGTCACTTCACTTCCCCGGACCTCAGTTCCCTCATCTGTAAAATGGGGATGAAGACTGTGAGCCCCATGTGGGGCAACCTGATGACCTTGTATCTACCCCAGCGCTTAGAACAGTGCTTTGCACATAGTAAGCGCTTAATAAATGCCATTATTATTATTATTATTATCCCCGGGCTCCTGGAAGGACTTTGGAATTCCGGATCCGCCACGTGTCTGCTCTGTGACCTTGGGCAAGTCACTTCTCTGAGCCTCAGTTCCCTCATCCGTAAAATGAGGATTAAGACTGTGAGCCCCACGTGGGACGACCCAATCACCTTGTATTCCCCCAGCGCTTAGAACAGTGCTTCGCACATAGTAAGTGCTTAACAAATGCTATCATTATTATTATTATTAACTCGCTCATGCCCGGCGATGTCATCGAGCAGCCACCGAGGCCCCAGTGGGGGAACTGTAATCCGTGGGAGCCAGAGTGGCATCTGCGTGTGCCCAAATTGAAAGAATAAACCCCAGGGCTCCCACTGGATTCGCCCTTCAGTCAGTCAACATTATTCACCGAGCACTTGCTGGGTGCAGAGCACTGTACTAAGCAGTTGGGAGAGGACAATACAACAGAGCTGCTAGACACATTCCCTGCCCTCCGTGGGCCCGGGTCCCCACTGCTTTCCCGATGGAAGGGGGGAGGCAGGATAATAATAATCAATCAATCAATCAATCGTATTTATTGAGTGCTTACTGTGTGCAGAGCACTGTACTGAGCCCTTGGGAAGTACAAGTTGGCAACATCTAGAGACAGTCCCTACCCAACAGTGGGCTCACAGTCTAAAAGGGGGAGACAGAGAACAAAACAAAGCATAATAACAAAATAAAATAAATAGAATAGATATGTACATATAGAGACTGTCCCTACTCAACAGTGGGCTCACAGTCTAAAAGGGGGAGACAGAGAACAAAACCAAACATACTAACAAAATAAAATAAATAGAATAGATATGTACAAGTAAAATAAATAGAGTAATAAATATGTACAAACATATATACATATATACAGGTGCTGTGGGGAAGGGAAGGAGGTAAGATGAGGGGGATGGAGGGGGGAGAGGAAGGAAGGGGCTCAGTCTGGGAAGGCCTCCTGGAGGAGGTGAGCTCTCAGTAGGGCCTTGAAGGGAGGAAGAGAGCTAGATTTATTAAGCGCTTACTATGTGCTACTAAGTGCTGGGGGGATACAAGGTGATCAGTTTGTCACACGTGGGGCTCACAATCTTAATCCCCATTTTTCAGATACGGGAACTGAGGCCCAGAGAAGTGATTTGCCCAAAGTCACACAGCTGACAATTGGCGGAGCCGGGATTTGAACCCATGACCTCTGACTCCAAAGCCCGGGGTGGGGAGAGGGACCAGAGAGGGTCACTGGGCCCCCGCTGATGTTGCTTTGTCTCTCTCTGCCCTAGCGCCCTCAGGACAGGGGCTTGCCAGCATCCGGCTGATGGAGGCTTGAGTCCCGGCCGGAGGGAGGCCGCTTCCCGAGCCCCGAGATGGCCACCGCCGCCCTGGGACCACCACCGGCCCCCTCTCCGTGGGAGCCGGAGGGGATCCCGCCGTTGAAGCCGGAGGAGGACCCGGGGCCGGGGGCCTCTTCCCAGCCCTTCCGGCGTTTCCGCTACCAGGAGGCGGCGGGGCCCCGGGAGGCCCTGAGCCGGCTGCGGGAGCTGTGCCGCCAGTGGCTGCGGCCCGAGCGGAGGACCAAGGAGCAGATCCTGGAGCTGCTCGTGCTGGACCAGTTCCTCAGCGTCCTGCCCGGGGACACCCAGCGCTGGGTGCGGGAGCGGCGGCCGCGCAGCGGCGAGGAGGCCGTCGCGCTGCTCGAGGGTTTGCAGAAGGAGCCCAGGAGACCAAGGCGGTGGGTGAGGAGGGGGAATCCTGGCCTGTGCGATGAGGAGGGGGAAGGCCGGGTGGCGGAGACCGGGGTTGGGGGGGGGGCCTCCCGCGGCGGCCCGGGACCGGGCGGCGGGGATGCGCCCTCGGCCCCCCGCACCTTACCGGAGAGACTCCGTCCCCCTGCCCGGCGAGGTGACCGGGCCCCCGGCTCGTCTCCCAGGTGACGATCCAAGTGGAAGACCGAGAAGTGCTGTCTGAAGAGACGGGGATGGCGGGGGCCGGGTCGGAGTCCTCGAGTCGCCAGCCGGAGGAGGAGGAAGAGGAGGAGGGCCCGCAGAGCCCGGATCCGGACGTCCTGGGTTCCACGAGTCCCCGCTGCGTTAAGGAGCCTGAGCGGGGCCGGTCCGTGAGCCCCTTCTCTCCGGCCCCCGAACCTCCAGAGCTTCCCGCCCCCCAGGACGCGGCTCTTCCCGAGGAGGGCGGCGGCAGCGGAGACCAGGAGATGGTGGCCCTCCTGACTGCCATTACCCAGGTGAGCTCGGCCCTCTCCCGGGCCGGGAGACACGGGCCCGGGAGACGCGGGGCACAGTCCTTTTTTCCCTCCGCACCCCCGGGCCACCCTCCCAAGCCCAACCGGGCACCGGCCCCCCTCCCGGCATTCCTGGGCCACCCGTACCGTTGACCGTCGATACCGTCGTTAATGCATTCATGCTTGTCCCCCCCGTTTTAGAGTGTCAGCTCCGTGTGGGCAGGGAACGTGTCACTTCTTGAGTTGCTACTTCCCTCTGGAACTTACTTACCCCTCCTTCGCCCTCGTGAGTGTGGGGTCTGCCCGGTTAATTTGACAGAGTTATGAATATTTTGTATGTTTGTCTCCCCAGGTAGAGTGTAAGCTCCATGTGGGCAGGGAATGTGTCACTTTGTTACTCTGTACTTCCCCAACGCCTAGTACAGTGCACTGCACCAAGTGGGCGCTCAATAAATACTGCTACTACTACTATGACTTTGACCACCGGATGTTCATCAAGTTGTGCCTGCTTGTTATTAATAATGATAGTATTTGGTAAGCTCTTGCTACGTGCCAAACACTGTACTAAGCGCTGGGGGAGGTACAAGATGGTCAGGTCAGCCACAGTCCCTGCCCCACACGAGGCTCCCGTTCTAAGCGCTTAGTACAGTGCCCTGCGCACGGTAAGCGCTCAATAAATGCGATTGAATGAATAAGAGGGTGGGAGATGGGTATCGAGTCCCCATTTAACCGATGAGGGTGCCGGGGCCCAGAGAAGAGAAGTGACTGGACCAAGGTCACGCAGCAGACAAGTGGCAGAGCCGGGATGAGAACCCAGGTCCTCGACTCCAAGCGTACGCTCTTTCCACTTAAGCTCACCTTAAGTGTCAGTGGCAGATGCACCAGATCAATCATATTTATTGGGCGCTTACTGTGTGCAGAGCACTGTACTAAGCGCTTGGGAAGTACAAGTTGGCAACGTATAGAGACAGTCCCTACCCAACAGTGGGCTCAGATCGATCCGCGAGGGGTCCAGGTGGCCCCACTGCTCCCAGAAGAAGCACAGATCGGATAGAGGGGTTTGCAGCGGCCCTGTGAGGAGCCCCGGCCGGACAGAGAACCCACAGAAGCGATCCCTCAGCCTCCGACCCTTCGGTCGCCTCCATCACTCAGTGATATTTATTGAGCGCCCCCGGAGAGGAAGGCGCTATACCGAAGCCACACGTCCCCCCGCCCTCCCTCGGGGAGTTTATGAGCTGATCTCCCCAGAGAGAAGACCAGCTCTGGGTGTAGCTGCCATAATCTCTCAACAGACCCGGCCGATTAAATCAAACCCCCCAGACCCAGCTGGGGGCCAGGTTCCATCATCAATCGTATTTATTGAGCGCTTCCAGACTGGCCCTTGGCTGTCTCCCACCCTCCCGCCCCTGGATTGCACCCTGGTTCGGCCTCCCACTCGGCCGAACCTTAGAGGGAAGGGGGAGAAGCCGGAGAGCCCGTCAGGGACCCTCGAGTCTGCAGTCCCAGTTGTCGGTGGTGGTCCGGGGTTTTGTTGAGGGTCCGCTGGCTGCTCCCAGCCATAACGGTGATAATCACGGTGGTGTTTAAGGGAGCCGAGCACCACACCAAGCGCTGCCGTAGAGGCATCATCATCATCATCATCAGTCGTATTTATTGAGCGCTTACTATGTGCAGAGCACTGTACTAAGCGCTTGGGAAGTACAAATTGGCAACATATAGAGACAGTCCCTACCCAACAGTGGGCTCACAGGCTAAAAGGGGACTTTTAGAGGCGTAAGCGGATGAGGAGCCACTGGAGTCCTAGGAACGTGGGCCAACTCTTAGGGAGCAAGGCCACGGGCCTGAGACTCGCCGAGACCACCCCACCATTCGTGGAGGATGAGGAAGTAGTAAGATCCGTCTGCCCAGACGCAACATCACGACAGATGACGTCACGGTGGGGCTATTGGGGCGACCTCCCCTCCCGGCTGACGCTGGGCGAGCCAGTGTCCCCGGGTGCCCGCCCTTCGCCGGCCGCCGTTCAATCAATCGTATTTATTGAGCGCTTACTGTGTGCAGAGCACTGTACTAAGCACTTGGGAAGTACAAATTGGCAACACATAGAGACAGTCCGTTCGGCTGCCCCCTCACCGGGCCGTCTCCCCCGGAGGGCCCCGAGGGACGCTTGCGCTCTCCTGTCATTTCAGGGGCTGGCGACGTTCAAGGACGTGGCCCTGTGCTTCTCCCGGGAGCAGTGGGGCCACCTGGACCCCTCGCAGAAGGATTTCTACGGCGAATACGTCCCGCGGGAGGGCTGCGGGATCGTGGTGTCGCTGTGTAAGGGGGTCTCCTGGGGAGCGGCTGCTCAGGCTGAGCGGGAGGCGTTCGGGCGCGTGGCGGGGAACCCGGGGAGGGAAGGGGCTGGGGTTGGGCCAGGGGAGGGGATGGTAGAGCTCAGACGGGGGTCTAGCCTCAGGGCACGGGGGTGGAAGGATCGGTGTCTCCGCCCTGGTTCTGCCCTCTTCCATCATCCCTCCGCTTAGCAGCCAGTGGAGACGACGGGCTGGTCTTGGGGACCCAGTGTGGAGTAGGGGTGGGGAATGCCCTCAGCGCACTGGGGGCCAGTCCGGTGTCGGGGCTGGGGACAAGGGGTGGGCTCAAGGGAGGGACGAGGATTTAGTCACGAGCGCTGGCCTCGGTTCATTCAGTTGTTCCTGCAGTCAGTCGTATTTCTTGAGCGCTTGGGAGAGTACAGTGCAACAATAAACAGACACATTCCCTGTCCACAACAAGCTTATAGTCCAGAGGCGGGGGCACGGAGTGGGCCCGGGCCTCGTCAGAACAGGTCAAGCAGACCCCGACACCCCGGTTTCCTTCCCCCTCCGGGTAGCGTTTCCGATCCCCAGGCTGGATGAGATCCCCCCGATGGAAGGAGAGGAGGAGGAGGAGGAGGTGGAGGAGATCCAGGCCCCGGGACTCCAGGACTCGGAGGAGTCGGAGATCCTGACTTTCGCCTACCCAGGTGAGGGACCGGTCGGGGGGACACGGCCCTCCCCAGGCCCGGGTTCGGCCGCGATGTCGGCCCAGGGCGCGGGGGACAGGGAAGGGCCGCGAGTCCCGGGGGGCGTCCCAGCCGCGGCGCGGGCCGGCCTCACACCCTTCCCCTCGGCAGGAGACGGAAGCGAGGACGAGGAGCCGGCCGGCCCGGCGGCGCTGCCCGGGACGGTGCTGGGGGGTTGGGACCGGGCCCGGCAGAGCCCCGACGGAGAGGTGTTCCCCGAGGAGGCGGAGGAGGCCGGCGGCTGGCCCCCGTCGCTGTCCGAGGCCCTGGGGCTGCACACGCTGCCGCTGCTGGGGCGGCCGCACGACTGCCCGCGCTGCGGGAAGGCCTTCGGCTGCAGCTCGCACCTGGAGCGCCATTTGCGGACCCACGCCCGGGAGAGGCCCTACGGCTGTCCAGACTGCGGCAAGAGCTACACCCGCGGCGCCCACCTGGCCCGGCACCGCAAGACGCACGCGGCCGAGCCCCCGGCCGGCTCCCCGCCGGCCCCCAGGCCCTACTTCTGCGGGCAGTGCGGCAAGAGGTTCCGCTGGACCTCCGACCTGGTGCGGCATCAGCGGACGCACACGGGCGAGAAGCCGTTCCGCTGCGAGGTCTGCGGGAAGCGCTTCGGCCAGAAGTCCGTGCTCACCACCCACCGGCGCATCCACCTGGACCGGGGGCCGGGCCGCCCCCGGGGGGGCCGTCACCTCTGCGCGGAGGGCTTCGACCCCAGCCGGGCTCTCGCCGCCCACCTGCGCGTCCTCGCCGGGGACGGCCAGTCCTGCCGCTGTGCCCAGTGCGGGAGGAGCTTCGGCCGCCGGGATCACCTGGTGCGGCATCAGCGAACCCACACCGGGGAGAAGCCCTACAAGTGCCCCACGTGCGGCAAGGGCTTCGCCCGCGGTTACCACCTCCTCCGGCACCAGAGGACCCACTCCGAGAAGCGACTCTAGCGAGGGCCGGGTGAACCTGCCGTGCCCAGACGGTTGCCCTCCCCGCCCTCCGCCACCCCCGGCCGGGTCGAGGAGGAGACCGGGGGCTTGGCGGTCGTCAAGCCGTCGCCCTGCCTGCGCCCCCAGGATTAGGAGTCTGCCACGGGGGGTACCCCCGCCCCCGTGGGTGGGAGGGGCGGGAGGTGAAGGGAGCCGCACTACCCGGTTTGGTGACTCCGGGACCGCGGATGAGCCCTGCGGCCCCGGGAAAGCGAGAAGTCACGAGGCTGGGGAGGGGAACGATGAAGCCCGGGGTGAGCCGCCTCTCCCCACACCGTTGTTCCCCTCTCAGGGAGGGCTGGGCTCCAGGGGCAGGCCAGAGCCTCCGATTCCCATCCCCAGTCCCTCGGGCACCGTGGCATCAGTTCACGGGGGGCTGTGGCCACTTGGGAAGGATCCCGGACCCCCGCGCCAGCCCGACGCCTTCATCGGGCACCTGGGGGGTGTTGGAGGGCAGCTGCTTCTGGCTGTGGCCGGCTGGGGTGTCCGAAATAGAAATCTTGGGACCGCGATGCCCCGCGGCGGCCTCCCATTCTGGCCCCACCGCACTGTTTCCAACGCCCGAGGGTGGGGGAGGGCGTTTTCCAGAGCCCCGTCTCTGGCCGGAATCTGGGGGGTGGAAGGGACAGCGGGGTGGGGCAGGATTGGCACGATAGGGGGGATTGGTGCATTTTCTTGTCTTCTCTCTGGTCCCTTTGTCCCGGTATGTGGAAGACTGGCCCGGGTTGCCGTAGAGACAAGGCCGACAGTTACCAGGGCAACCATATTGCCTCCCCCGGTTGGACCGGCGAATGTCTAGGAGATGGGGACCGGCGAATGTCTAGGAGATGGTCTCTCCCCCACCCACCCCATGATGGGCTGCGGGATTTGGGGACAGGGCGGTCATGGCTACTTTGTTCCACCTACAAAGCACTCTTCCCCACCGCAGGCCGGGGCTCCCCTGCCCCTTCCACCAAGGATAGCTGTTTGGGGGGCCTCAGGGGCCAGTTTGATTTCTGGGTTTGCCCCCATCCAATCTCTCCCCTCCCTCCCCACCGCCTTCTGCCCCAGAAACCAGACGCGTTTGTAATAAAGCGGGATAGCGGCAACTCATCAACTCATCAGCTCCAGGCTCCATGTCCCGCTCTGTCTCGGGCCCCGCATGGTGGGAGGGAAAGAGGAGAAAGCCATCTGGGCTGGCAGGAAGATGGGGGGGGTCCTCTGAGGGAGTATCGGCAGGATGCAGGGGAATGGGCGTCAGCTGGACAGGATCCGGGAAAAGGGACAAGACTGGAAACCCCGGTGTCCTTCCTTTCCCGGGTTGGCTCCTTGGGTGCTGTGCCCTGATCATAATAACTGCAGTATTTGTTAAGTGTTTACTATGTGCCAAGCACTGTTCTGAGCACCAGGGTAGATACAAGCAAATCGGATTGGATGTGGTCCCTGTGCCACATGGGGCTCATAGTTTTAATCCCCATTATAGAGATGAGGGAAATGAGGCACAGGGAAGTGAAGCGACTTGCCCAAAGTTACACAGCAGAAACGCGGCAGTCAGGATTAGAACTCCTGTCCTGTGCTGGGTCATTGAGGGAGAGTCATGGATAGAAGGGAGAGAATCAGAGTGGCGGGGTGGTCCGTGCCAGATCCCCAGAGGGAGTGTCAGGGACGGAGGGAGGAAAATTAGGGGGTGTTGGTCGGTCCATGGTGGTCTACCCACCTCCCTGGGCTGCCTGTCTGCTGGCTTCCCGTGATTATCTCAGGTTGTGCCTAGGGCCTATTTTTAAGCTTGGAGATCCAGAAAACTCAAGGTGGGCATCCACGAGGGAAAAGGAGTATGATGTTAAGAAAGCCAGTGGCTGAACAGCGGTCAGGTTTTTGAGAAATCTGCCCGACCGTTAGCCACGGGGATCCTCTTGGCCCCCCAGGCCGCCCCAAAAGTCATCTTCTCGCCTCAGACCATCTCCTCGCCTCAGACCATCTCCTCTCTGCCCCCACCTCTTCCCCCTCTCTCCAGCAAGGAATGCAGGCAGCTGCCGACAGCAAAGCCCAGCGTCCCCTGCCTATTAACCCCCGTGAAGGCCCAAACCGGGGTTGAACAGGGCAGCGGCATCGCTGGGTCCCGGCCTCCTGTGGTGGCCGCGTCTGAAATCACGCCAGCCCATCCAGGGGCTGCCGAGACCCAGCCGGAGGAGCGTGGGCACAGCCGGGTGGCTTTGCCCGGGACCCGAGGGCCGACGGGAGTTGGACAGCTGGAACCCCAGAGGGATCGGTGATGATGATGATGATGGCATTTGTTAAGCACTTACTATGTGCAGAGCACTGTTCTAAGCGCTGGGGGGGCGGGGATACAAGGTGATCAAGTTGTCCCACATGGGGCTCACAGTCTTAGTCCCCGTTTTACAGATGAGGTCCCTGAGGCTCAGAGAAGTGAAGCGACTTGCCCGAGGTCACGCAGCAGACATGTGGCGGAGTCGGGATTCGAACCCATGACCTCTGGCTCCAAAGCCCGGGCTCTTTCCACTGAGCCACGCTGGTGAGGAGACTGGGGTCTCCTCTCCCGCAGGTCCCTCCTGGCCCCTGGGAGGAAGGGGGCCTGCCAAGTCTTGGCCAACGGGAGGGGTGAGATCAGAGGTCCCGCGTGCCCGGCCCGTCCGAGCGGCCAGCCCTCCGCCCCTCCCTGGGGATGGCCGGAGAAAGGCCCCCAGTCAATAATAATGATGGTATTTGTTAAGCGCTTACTACGGGCAAAGCACTGTTCTAAGCGCTGGGGAGGTACAAGGTGATGAGGTTGCCCCACGTGGGGCTCACAGTCTTAATCCCCATTTGACAGGTGGGGGAACTGAGGCCCAGAGAAGTCAAGCGACTTGCCCGGAGTCACCCGCTGGCAATCGGCAGAGCCGGCATTTGAACCCCCGACCTCTGACTCCAAAGCCCGGGCTCTTCCCCTTGAGCCACACTGCTTCTCTAATAATAATAATGGCATTTGTTAAGCGCTTACTATGTGCAGAGCACTGTTCTAAGCACTGGGGGGGATACAAGGGGATCAAGTTGTCCCGCTTAATAGTTTATTGGGTCGTTCAGAAGGGCAGAGCGGTAAGCCCGGAGGAAGACTTGAGCACCATGAAGGTGGCCTTCTGGGGCCTGGGGACGAGAAGTGAGCCAGAGGCAACTGAGGCTTGGGTTGAGCCTGTGGAGGACGGGCCCTGGCTTAGCTGGGAGTTGCTTCCCTCTGTGACGGCGCTGCCTTGTCTGCTTAGCTGGACCTGGACCTCTCCTGGCACCGCGGAGGCCCTCTTGGCGCGATACTTGCAGTTCTGGTAGTTGAGAAAACACAAGATCCCTGCGGGAGCGGAGGCGGAGGTGAGGCTCGGACATGGGCACCGACAGGAGCCAAACCATCCTTGGGGGGCAACGTCTGGGGTGGAGCCGTGGGGACGGGGGTGAGAGGCCCACTGTGGGATGGACTGATGATGCGGCGCCTTCCCCTGGGCCTTAGTACAGTGCTTGGCACAGAATAAGCACGTAACAAATAGGCGCGATTATAATAGTCATAATCGCGGTGTCTGTTAAGCGCTCACTATGCGTCGGGTACCGTACTAAGCGCTGGGGTGGGTACAAGCAAATTGGGTGGCCGCGGGGGGCTCACGGTCTCAAGCCTTATTTTACAAAACTGAGGCACGGGGAAGCGAAGCGACCCGCCCAGGGGTCGAATTGTGGACTCTCGGGGCTTTGCCACTGTTCTTCTGGAGCCCCTCAAGCGGACAAGGGGTGGAGTCGGAATTAGAACCCACGACCTGAGTCCCGGGCCCGGGCTGGCTGTCGTTATTATACGGCCAAGATTGGGATCCTGAGCCCTGTGGGAGGAGGGGAAGGGGTGGGGGGGGGGATAGGCTGAATGTGAGTCGGGGGGGTGGAGGGGAGAAGCCCCCCACCCTGGGGAAGGAGCAAACATGGAAGAAAACAAAGAAGGGGAACAGTGCTTGGTGGATTCAGTTTCCTAGGTGTCATTTTGGGGAGGGGTGGGCCAAGACATTTAGGATAATCCGGGTTGGCGGCTGGCTCTGGGGAGGGGAGCGGGAGAAGCAGCGTGGCTCAGTGGAAAGAGCCCGGGCTTTGGAGTCAGAGGTCATGGGTTCAAACCCCGGCTCCACCGCTTCTCAGCTGTGTGACTTCGGGCAAGTCGCCTCACTTCCCTGGGCCCCGGTTCCCTCATCCGTAAAATGGGGCTGAAGACCGTGAGCCCCCCGTGGGACCACCTGATCACCTGGTTAACCTCCCCAGGGCTTAGAACAGCGCTTTGCACGTAGTAAGCGCTTAATAGATGCCATCGTCATTATGATTATTATGGATTCTTGGAGGAAGAGGCCCAGTTTGAGGAGGAGAGGGGCCTGTTTGGCGAAGGCCAGGGTCCTGTCTCAGCCGCCAACTCTACCACCCTGCCGGTCTGAGGACCCGGACGGTGGTTCAGACGGCAGGGTTGGGGGGAATTGCGAGCAGGTTGATGTGGCTGGGCTGGGGGGACAAGTCAGCCCCTCCCCAGTCTCAATAATAATAATAATAATGGCATTTATTAAGAGCTTACTATATGCAAAGCACTGTTCTAAGCGCTGGGGAGGTTACAGGGTGATCAGGTTGTCCCACGGGGGGTTCACAGTCTTAATCCCCGTTTTACAGATGAGGGAGCTGAGGCACAGAGAAGTGAAGTGACTTGCCCAGAGTCACCCAGCTGACAATTGGTAGAGCCGGGATTTGAACCCCTGACCTCTGACTCCAAAGCCCGGGGTCTTTCCATGGAGCCACGGTGCTGGGCCTGGGCCCCCCTTCCCTCACTTATGAGACCGTGAGCCCACTGTTGGGTAGGGACCGTCTATCTATGTTGCCAACTTGGACTTCCCAAGCGCTTCGTCCAGTGCTCTGCACACAGTAAGCGCTCAATAAATACGATTGATTGATTGATTGATTGATTGGTTGATTACCTGAGCTGACGAACAGGAAGAAGCAGACCCAGATGGTGTAACAAGGCCAGAAGATGGTAATCTTGTAGAAGTTTTTGTATACGTGCATCAGACGTCTGTTGAGTATCAGCATTGCGAGGAGCAGGAAGAAAACTGTCATCCAGACCCCGGGGACAAAACGCCGTCTGAAGACAACTGGCTGTGGACCACTCCCCAAGCCCCCTGACCGCGTCACCCAGGTCAGTCACCTCCCTGGGACTGGGCCCACCGAGCCCCCTCCCCAGAGCCCGCCCGAGTAGAGAAGCAGCGTGGCTCAGTGGAAAGAGCCCGGGCTCTGGAGTCCGAGGTCATGGGTTCAAATTCCGCCTCCGCCGCTTGTCAGCCGGGTGACTTGGGGCAAGCCACTTCACTTCTCTGGGCCTCAGTTCCCTCATCTGGAAAATGGGGATGAAGGCTGCGGGCCCCCCACGGGCCAACCTGATCGCCTTGTAACCTCCCCAGCGCGTAGAACAGGGCTTTGCGCTTTGTTAGTATGTTTGGTTTTGTTCCCTTTTAGACTGTGAGCCCACTGTTGGGTAGGGACTGTCTCTAGATGTTGCCAACTTGGACTTCCCAAGCGCTTAGTACAGTGCTCTGCACACAGTAAGCGCTCAATAAATACGATTGATGATGATAGTAAGCGCTTAATAGTATGTTTGGTTTTGTTCTCTTCTCCCCCTTTTAGACTGTGAGCCCACTGTTGGGTAGGGACTGTCTCTAGAGGTTGCCAACTTGGACTTCCCAAGCGCTTAGTACAGTGCTCTGCACACAGTAAGCGCTCAATAAATACGATTGATGATAATGATAGTAAGCGCTTAATAGTATGTTTGGTTTTGTTCTCTTCTCCCCCTTTTAGACTGTGAGCCCACTGTTGGGTAGGGACTGTCTCTAGAGGTTGCCAACTTGGACTTCCCAAGCGCTTAGTACAGTGCTCTGCACACAGTAAGCGCTCAATAAATACGATTGATGATAATGATAGTAAGCACTTAATAGTATGTTTGGTTTTGTTCTCTTCTCCCCCTTTTAGACTGTGAGCCCACTGTTGGGTAGGGACTGTCTCTAGATGTTGCCAACTTGGACTTCCCAAGCGCTTAGTACAGTGCTCTGCACACAGTAAGCGCTCAATAAATACGATTGATGATGATGATAGTAAGCGCTTAATAGTATGTTTGGTTTTGTTCTCTTCTCCCCCTTTTAGACTGTGAGCCCACTGTTGGGTGGGGACTGTCTCTAGAGGTTGCCAACTTGGACTTCCCAAGCGCTTAGTACAGTGCTCTGCACACAGTAAGCGCTCAATAAATACGATTGATGATGATGATAGCGCTTAATAAATGCCGGCATTGCTTACCTGTGAGGAAGCTGAGGATGGCCAACGTGAGGTGGTGGTTGGCCAACCACGAAACGATCCGGAGGTAGTCCAACACCAGGCTGAGGGCCAGGAGGAGGGAGAGGCTCAGGGCCGTGACCATGAGCATTTGGGTCACTCTTATATCCACTGCAGGGAAGAGGGAGGGAAACTGGGCTATTTTTTCTATTATTTATTTATATATCTATTTATTTATTTATATTTATATATTTATTCTATTAATTTTATTTCGTTATCTTTTGTTTTGTTGCCTGTCTCCCCCTTCTAGACCGTGAGCCCGCTGTTGGGTAGGGACCGTGTCTAGATGTTGCCAACTGGGACTTCCCAAGCGCTTAGTCCAGTGCTGTGCACACAGTAAGTGCTCAATAAATCATCATCAATCATCATCATCAGTCGTATTTATTGAGCGCTTACTGTGTGCAGAGTAATAAATAAATTCAATAAATATGGTTGAATGAATGAATGGATGGGCTGGGGTCGAATTGTGGACTCTCAGGGCTTTGCCACTTTTCTTCTGGAGTCCCTCAAGAGGTGCCTGGCCCTCCTCCTACCCCTCCAGGGTAGGGGGATATGTAATGGACCCCACCACGGAAAACTGAAACCCTACTTAGATAATGCCAACGTTAACGGCGAGCAATCCCTTTCCACTCCTAAGCCACCTTCCTTCCTTTTCCCCCACCCCACCGTGGCCCAGAGCAGTGAGCCCAGGCCGAGGACCCCAGAGACCCAGGTTCCAGCCCCAGTTCTGTCACTGGCGTGCTGTGTGACCTTGGACAAGTCACTTCCCTGTGCCTCAGTTACCTCATCTGCTAAATAATAATATTTATTAAGCGCTTACTACTTGCAAAGCACTGTTGTAAGCGCTGGGGAGGTTACAAGGTGATCAGGTTGTCCCACGGGGGGCTCACAGTCTTCATCCCCATTTTACAGATCTCTCTACAGAGAGAAGTGACTTGCCCAAAGTCACACAGCTGACAATTGGCCGAGACTGGATTTGAACCCATGACCTCCGACTCCAAAGCCCGGGCTCTTTCCACTGAGCCGCGCTGCTAAATGGGGATTAAGACTGTGAGCCCTATGTGGGACAGGGACTGCGTCCAACCTGATTAACTTGTTTCTACCCTAGCGCTTAGTACAGTGCCTGCCACATAATAAGTGCTTAACAATTTCCCAAAAAAAATATAACACCCACCCGCCTGATGTCTGAGACTGTGAGCCCTGTGTAGGAAAGGGCCTAGGTGGAATCAAAATCTCTTTTAGGGAAGCAGCGTGGCTCAGTGGAAAAGCGCACGGGTTTTGGAGTCAGAGGTCATGGGTTCAAATCCCGGCTCGGCCAATTGTCAGCTGTGTGACTTTGGGCAAGTCACTTCACTTCTCTGGGCCTCAGTTCCCTCATCTGGAAAATGGGGATGAAGACTGTGAACCCCGCGTGGGCCAACCTGATCACCTTGTAACCTCCCCAGCGCTTAGAACAGTGCTTTGCACATAGTAAGCGCTTAATAAATGCTATCATTATTATTATTTCCATCTCAGGGCTTTGGCATGGAACACTTAATAATTCCATCATTATTAAAGTGAATAAGGGAGCCTCACCCTCCCTTCTGATAGTCGTCCGATGGGGAGAACGGACCAAAGAGTACGTCACATGGAGAATCACTTTCACCCTGCGTCCCATTTCGTTACGGCTGGGCGTCCTTTCTGCCCTTCCGAGGAGCATTGCTCAGACGCTACTGGTGAAGTGGGTGGGGAGAGCAGCGTGGCTCAGTGGGAAAGAGCCCGGGCTTTGGAGTCAGAGGTCATGGGTTCGAATTCCGGCTCCGCCAACTGTCAGCTGGGTGGCTGTGGGCAAGTCACTTAACTTCTCTGTGCCTCAGTTGCCTCATCTGGAAAATGGGGATTAAGATTGTGAGCCCCGCGAGGGACAACCTGATCACCTTGTAACCTCCCCAGCGCTTAGAACAGTGCTTTGAGCCCACTGTTGGGTAGGGACTGTCTCTATATGTTGCCAATTTGTACTTCCCAAGCGCTTAGTACAGTGCTCTGCACATAGTAAGCGCTCAATAAATACGATTGATGATGATGATGATGCTTTGCACAGAGTAAGTGCTTAATGAATGCCATCATTATATTATTATTATAGCCGAGAATAGGACCTAGGTTTTGGGGGGTTTCTTTTTATGATATTTGTTGAACGCTTACTACATGCCGGGCACTGAACCAGCTGCAGGGGTAGATACAAGATAATCAGGGTGGGCTCAATCAATCAATCAATCAATCGTATTTATTGAGCGCTTACTGTGTGCAGAGCACTGTAGTAAGCGCTTGGGAAGTACAAGTTGGCAACATCTAGAGACGGTCCCTACCCAACAGTGGGCTCACAGTCTAGAAGGGGGAGACAGACAACAAAACCAAACGTATTAACAAAATAAAATAAATGGAATAGATATGTACAAGTAAAATAAATAAATAGAGTAATAAATATGTACAAACAGAAGCAGCATGGCTGAGAAGCAGCATGGCTCAGTGGAAAGAGCCCGGGCTTTAGGAATCAGAGGTCAGGGGTTCAAATCCCAGTTCCGCCAATTGTCAGCTGTGTGACTCTGGGCAAGTCACTTAACTTCTCTGTGCCTCAGTTGTCTCATCTGTAAAATGGGGATTAAGATTGCGAGCCCCATGAGGGACAACCTGATCACCTTGTAACCTCCCCAGCGCTTAGAACAGTGCTTTGCACATAGTAAGTGCTTAATAAATGCCATCATTATATTATTATTATAGCCGAGAATAGGACCTAGGTTTTGAGGTGTTTCTTTTTATGATATTTGTTGAACGCTTACTACATGCCGGGCACTGAACCAGCTGCAGGGGTAGATACAAGATAATCGGGGTGGGCTCAATCAGTCAATCAATCAATCAATCAATCAATCGTATTTATTGAGCGCTTACTGTGTGCAGAGCACTGTACTAAGCGCTTGGGAAGTAGAAGTTGGCAACATATAGAGACGGTCCCTACCCAACAGTGGGCTCACAGTCTAGAAGAGGGAGACAGAGAACACAACCAAACATATTAACAAAATAAAATAAATAGAATAGATATGTACAAGTAAAATAAATAGAGTAATAAATATGTACAAACAGAAGCAGCATGGCTCAGTGGAAAGAGCCCGGGCTTTGGAGTCAGAGGTCAGGGGTTCAAATCCCAGCTCCGCCAATTGTCATCTGTGTGACTCTGGGCAAGTCACTTAACTTCTCTGGGCCTCAGTTCCCTCATCTGTAAAATGGGGATTCAGACTGTGAGCCCCCCGTGGGACAACCCAATCACCTTGTAACCTCCCCAGCGCTTAGAACAGTGCTTTGCACATAGTAAGCGCTTAATAAATGCCACCACTGTTACTGTTACATACATATATACAGGTGCTGTGGGGAATCAATCAATCATTTATTGAGCGCTTACTGTGTGCAGAGCACTGTACTAAGCTCTTGGGAAGTCCAAGTTGGCAACATATAGAGACAGTCCCTACCCAACAGTGGGCTCACAGTCTAAAAGGGGGAGACAGAGAACAAAACCAAGCATACTAACAAAATAAAATAAATAGAATAGATATGGACAGAGAACAAAACCAAACATATTAACAAAATAAAATAAATAGAATACATATGTACAAGTAAAATAAATAGAGTAATAAATATGTACAAACATCTATACAGGTGCTGTGGGGAAGGGAAGGAGGTAAGACGGGCTCCGTCCCTGTCCCACCCTGGGCTCACCATCTTAATCCCCGGGTAACCGAGGCACGGAGAAACGATCCCCGATTCCCCCGCTGGCTCCCCGATCCCCCTCCGGCCGGTCCGGTGGGTTTGCCCTGACCTGTGGTGGTCTCTCTGCTGCAGTTCTGCTTGACGCAGACCAGCCAGGGGCTGATGAGGATGGGCTCCTTCCCGTTGGACCTCTCCAGGATCATCCACTTGGTGTCAATGGAGCCCGCCACCATCATGATGAAGCCCATGGAGGCCAGGACCAGGCTCGCCCCCATACTCAGCCTGTAGCCCTGGGCCTCCTCATCAGAGCATGGAGCCTTCATCATCTGGGGTGAGACACAAGGGCATCCATACTGAGCCCCTAGAGAACACGGTGACTATGCCATCCCTTCTCCCCGCCACCTCCCTCCAATCAATCAATCAATCAATCGTATTGAGCGCTTACTGTGTGCAGAGCACTGTACTAACCGCTTGGGAAGTCCAAGTTGGCAACATACAGAGACAGTCCCTACCCAACAGTGGGCTCACAGTCTAAAAGTTCGGGGCAGAGCAACTTTCAGTGGCGGGGCACTGGTAGACTGTGAGCCTTCTAGACTGTGAGCCCACTGTTGGGCTATATGTTGCCAACTTGGACTTCCCAAGCGCTTAGTCCGGTGCTCTGCACACAGTAAGCGCTCAATAAATATGATTGATTGATTGATTAAGCCCACTGTTGGGTAGGGACCGTCTCTATATGTCACCAACTTGGACTTCCCAAGCGCTTAGTACAGTGCTCTGCCCACAGTAAGCTCTCAATAAATACGATTGAGTGATTGATTGATTGAGCCCACTGTTGGGTAGGGACCGTCTCTATATGTCGCCAACTTGGACTTCCCAAGCGCTTAGTCCAGTGCTCTGCACACAGTCAGCGCTCAATAAATATGATTGATTGATTGATTGAGCCCACTGTTGGGTAGGGACCGTCTCTATATGTTGCCAGCTTGGACTTCCCAAGCGCTTAGTCCAGTGCTCTGCACACAATAAGCACTCAATAAATATGATTAGCTTTGCTTCTAGAGGGCTCCATGTGTAATGGGGGCTCCTCCCTCGCCCCTTCCCCTCTTTCCTCTCCCTCCTCATCCTGCTGTAGCCGTGGCAACCCAGCCAGGGGACCAGGGGCTGTGGGAGAAGGGTGGGCCACACTTGGGAAGAGAGCAGGATTCCCCATCGGCTTCCCTCCTCCAGGAGGGACCCAGGCGGGATTTGAACTCAGGGGCAGAAGGGAGGGGACTAACCTGGGCCCTCACGCTCCTCAGTCCCCAGAGAATCACCTTGCTCAGTCGTTCAGAAGCTTGGGGGGCTGATGATGTCACAAGGAGAGCTGGGGACCATGTGACTAACAAAAAAAAATCCCCCGCCACCCCTCCGCCCCAGGGGAGGAAATATCATATGGGCTTCCACCCCACCCACCCAAAATCCAAGAGTGGCCTAGTAGAAATAATAATAATAATAATAATAATAATAATAATAATAATAATGGCATTTGTTAAGCACTTACTATGTGCTAAGCGCTGGGGGGGATACAAGGTGATCAGGTTGCCCCACATGGGGCTCACAGTCTTAATCCCCATTTTACAGACGGGCTAACTGAGGCTCAGAGAAGTCAAGTGACTTGCCCAAGGTCACACAGCAGCCGTGTGGCAGAGCTGGGATTCGAACCCATGAGCTCTGACTCCCAAGCCCGGGCTCTTTCCACTGAGCCACGCTGCTTCTGTAAGAGCCCAGACCGGTAGTTGGAGGGCCCAGGTTCTAATCCCGCCTCTGCCACCCGCCCGCTAGGTAACGCCGGGCGAGTTGCCCAACTTCCCTGGGCCTCAGTTCCCTCATCTGCAAAATGGGGATTCGATACCTTTTCCTCCTCCTACCTCGATTCCGAGCCCCACCTTGAATCCGATTAGCCTGCTATCTACTCTAGCGCTCAATATTCATTCAATCATATATATGTTGCCAACTTGTACTTCCCAAGTGCTTAGTACAGTGCTCTGCACACAGTAAGCACTCAATAAATACGATTGATGATGATGAATAAATACGATTGATTGAGCGCTTACTGTGTGCAGAGCACTGTACTAAGCGGTTGATATGATACTTGACGCATAGTAAACACCTATTACCACGATTATTATTGCCATTTCCTTATTCCTTGACCCTCAGGGAACTTTCTCCCTCCCCTTCAACCAAAGCCCTCTGCCCTTTCAAACCTCTGTTCACCCATTCATTCTTCCTCCTCCTCTGCCACCTGCCCTCTAGGTAACGTCGGGCGAGTCGCCTAACTTCCCTGGGCCTCAGTTCCCTCATCTGCAAAATGGGGATTTGATACCTTTTCCTCCTCCTACCTCGATTCCGAGCCCCACGTTGAGTCCGATTAGTCTGCTATCTACTCCAGTGCTCAATATTCATTCAATTGTATATATGCCGCCAACTGGTACTTCCCAAGCGCTTAGTACAGTGCTCTGCACACAGTAAGCGCTCAATAAATACGATTGATTGAGCGCTTACTGTGTGCAGAGCACTGTACTAAGTGCTTGATATGATACTTGACACATAGTAAACACCTATTACCACGATTATTATTGCCATTTCCTTATTCCTTGACCCTCAGGGAACTTTCTCCCTCCCCTTCAACCAAAGCCCTCTGCCCTTTCAAACCTCTGTTCACCCATTCATTCCTCCTCCTCTGCCACCTGCCCGCTAGGTAACGCCGGGCGAGTCGCCCAACTTCCCTGGGCCTCAGTTCCCTCATCTGCAAAATGGGGATTTGATACCTTTTCCTCCTCCTACCTCGATTCCGAGCCCCACGTTGAGTCCGATTAGCCTGTTATCTACTCCAGTGCTCAATATTCATTCAATCCTATATATGTCGCCAACTTGTACTTCCCAAGCGCTTAGTACAGTGCTCTGCACACAGTAAGCGGTCAATAAATACAATTGATTGAGTGCTTACTGTGTGCAGAGCACTGTACTAAGCGCTTGATATGATACTTGACACATAGTAAACACCTATTACCACGATTATTATTGCCATTTCCTTATTCCTTGACCCTCAGGGAACTTTCTCCCTCCCCTTCAACCAAAGCCCTCTGCCCTTTCAAACCTCTGTTCACCCATTCATTCCTCCTCCTCCTCTGCCACCTGCCCGCTAGGTAATGTCGGGTGAGTCACCTAACTTCCCTGGGCCTCAGTTCCCTCATCTGCAAAATGGGGATTCGATACCTTTTCCTCCTCCTACCTCGATTCCGAGCCCCACGTTGAGTCCGATTAGTCTGCTATCTACTCCAGTGCTCAATATTCATTCAATTGTATGTATGCCGCCAACTGGTACTTCCCAAGCGCTTAGTACAGTGCTCTGCACACAGTAAGTGCTCAATAAATACGATTGATTGAGCGCTTACTGTGTGCAGAGCACTGTACTAAGTGCTTGATATGATACTTGACACATAGTAAACACCTATTACCACGATTATTATTGCCATTTCCTTATTCCTTGACCCTCAGGGAACTTTCTCCCTCCCCTTCAACCAAAGCCCTCTGCCCTTTCAAACCTCTGTTCACCCATTCATTCCTCCTCCTCTGCCACCTGCCCGCTAGGTAACGCCGGGCGAGTCGCCCAACTTCCCTGGGCCTCAGTTCCCTCATCTGCCAAATGGGGATGCGATACCTTTTCCTTCTTCTACCTCGATTCCGAGCCCCACGTTGAGTCCGATTAGCCTGCTATCTACTCCAGTGCTCAATATTCATTCAATCGCATATATGTCGCCAACTTGTACTTCCCAAGCGCTTAGTACAGTGCTGTGCACACAGTAAACGCTCAATAAATATGATTGCTTGATTGATTGAGCGCTTACTGTGTGCAGAGCACTGTACTCAGCACTTGATATGATACTTGACACATAGTAAACACCTATTACCACGATTATTATTGCCATTTTCTTATTCCTTGACCCTCAGGGAACTTTCTCCCTCCCCTTCTACCAAAGCCCCCTGCCCTTTCCAACCTCTGTTCACCCATTCATTCCTCCTTCCCTGCTCCCCAAACTCTTAATCAATCGATCCTACATTGAGCATTTCTCGCGTACGGAGGAAGTTACTAAGCTCCCGAAAGTACAGATTAGTAGACAAGTTTACAGAGTAATGGGGGAGAACGACAATAAGCTTCAGGTAACAGAGTCTATAGGACTTACACTTAAGTTCCATGGAAATTTATTTAAGTGTCTGTCTCCCCGTCTAGACTATAAGCTACTTAAGAGCGAGGATCTGGTCTTCTGTCTCAAGCGCTTAGCGTAGTGCTCTGCACACAGTAAGTGCTCAATAAATGCAGTTGACTGATTGATATCCCTAATTTATTTATTTATGGGGCCACGTCTACCAACTGTTATATTTTCTTCTCCCAAGCACCTCAGTGCCCTGCACCAAGTCAACACTCAATAAATACAATTGATTGATTGATCAGTTAGTACAGTGCTCTGCACACAGTAAGCGCTCAATAAATACGATTGAATGAATGCCTGTCTCCCTCTCTAGACTGTGAGCTCCTTGTAGGCAGGGGACGTGCCTTACCAACTCTGTTGACCTGTATTCTCCCATATGTTGCCAACTTGTACTTCCCAAGCGCTTAGTACAGTGCTCTGCACACAGTAAGCACTCAATAAATACGATTGAATGAATGCCTGTCTCCCTCTCTAGACTGTGAGCTCCTTGTAGGCAGGGAACGTGCCTTACCAACTCTGTTGACCTGTATTCTCCCATATGTTGCCAACTTGTACTTCCCAAGTGCTTAGTACAGTGCTCTGCACACAGTAAGCGCTCAATAAATATGATTGATTGATTGATTGATCAGTTAGTACAGTGCTCTGCACACAGTAAGCGCTCAATAAATACGATTGAATGAATGCCTCTCTCCCTCTCTAGACTGTGAGCTCCTTGTAGGCAGGGAACATGCCTACCAACTCTGTTGACCTGTATTCTCCCAAGCGCTTAGTACAGGGCTCTGCACACAGTAGATGCTCAATAAATACAATTGATTGATATTAATGTCTGTCTCCCTCTCTAGACTGTGAGCTCCTGATAGGCAGGGAACGTGTCTACCAACTCTGTTGATTTGTATTCTCCCAAGCGCTTAGTACAGGGCCCTGCACACAGTAGGCGCTCAATAAATACCACTGATTGATTGATTTGGTTGATATGATAAGTTGAGCGGCCTAGTGGGATTCATGAACTCCTTCCTCTTCCCTTCCTTTCCCTTCCCATCCCCCCCGCCTTACCTCCTTCCCCTCCCCCACAGCACCTGTATATATGCATATATGTTTGTATGTATTTATTATTTTATTTATTTATTTTATTTGTACATGTTTATTCTAATTATTTTATTTTCTTAATATGTTTTGTTTTGTTGTCTGTCTCCCCCTTCTAGACTGTGAGCCCACTGTTGGGTAGGGACCGTCTCTCTATGTTGCCAACTTAGAAGCGCTTAGTACAGTGCTCTGCACACAGTAAGTGCTCAATAAATATGATTGATGAATGAATGAATGAATGAATGAGAATCAGCGTGGCTCAATGGAAAAAGCCCGGGCTTTGGAGTCAGAGGTCATGGGTTCAAATCCCAGCTCCGCCAATTGTCAGCTGTGTGACTTTGGGCAAGTCACTTAACTTCCCTGGGCCTCAGTTACCTCATCTGTAAAATGGGGATTAAGGCTGCAAGCCCCCCGTGGGACAACCTGGTCACCTCATAACCTCCCCAGCGCTTAGAACAGTGCTTTGCACGTAGTAAGCGCTTAATAAATGCCATCATTATTATTATGATGATGCCCTCGGAGCTGACCCCCAAGGAGCAAAGGAGTGGGAAGACTAGATTGAAGCCCACGAGGAAGCCACGCTGGAAGGCGGGAGCCGGGCTTTGTCAGGGCCGGCGGGGTGGCCAGCGAGCACAGGGTGAGAGGGCAGATCCAGGAGCTCAGCTAGTAGACATGCAGGGGATAATCAATCAATCAATCAATTGTATTTATTGAGCGCTTACTGTAATAATAATAATAATAATAATGATGGCATTTATTAAGCGCTTACTGTGTGCAAAGCACTGTTCTAAGCACTGGGATGGGGCCAGGAGTGGAGAAACATGGGAAAGGGGTGTGGCGTATGCGGGCCGGGTTGTGATGGGAGGCCTGGAGAGAACTCACTAATAATGTGTTTGTTAAGCACTTACAATATTCATTCATTCATTCATTCAGTCGTATTTATTGGGCGCTTACTGTGTGCAGAGCGCTTAGTACTGGGAAGTACAAGTTGGCAACATATAGAGACAGTCCCTACCCAACAGTGGGCTCACAGTCTACAATACGCTAGGTGCCGTACTCAGAGCCGGGGTGGATACAAGCAAATCAGGTTGGACACAGTCCCTGACCCACGTGGGACTCACAGCCTTAATCTACATTTTACAGAGGAGGTAACTGAGGCACAACGAAGGTCACACCTCCCCCCCCCCCCCGCCCCCCGCCTTACCTCCTTCCCTTCCCCACAGCACCTGTATATATGTATATATGTTTGTACGGATTTATTACTCTATTTATTTATTTTACTTGTACATATCCTATTTCTTTTATTTTGTTAATATGTTTTGTTTTGTTGTCTGTCCCCCCCTTCTAGACTGTGAGCCCACTGTTGGGTAGGGACCGTCTCTAGATGTTGCCAACTTGGACTTCCCAAGTGCTTAGTCCAGTGCTCTGCACACAGGAAGCGCTCAATAAATACAATTGATTGATTGATTGATTGACAAGTGGCAGAGGCCGGATTAGAACCCGGGTCCTTCTGACTTCCAAGCCCTTGCTCAATCCACAAGACCACGCTGCTTCCTGCTTCCTTAAAACCAAAGGTAAGGAATCTCTTGATGCAGAGATGGGTGGGGAACCGTCGGAGGCTTTTTGAGTGGGGAAAGCATGGGCTGAATGGGTTTTTAGAAAAATGACCTGGGCAATAGAGAGAAATATGCACTGTAGAGTGTAGAGATAATAATAGCAATGATGGTATTTGTAAGCACTTACTATGTGCAAAGCACTGTTCAAAGCACTGGGGGGATACAAGGTGAACAGGTTGTCCCACGGGGGGCTCACAGTCTTCATCCCTACTTTACAGATGAGGGAACTGAGGCCCAGAGAATAATAATAATAATAATAATGATGGCATTTATTAAGCGCTTACTATGTGCCAAGCACAGTTCTAAGCGCTGGGGAGGTTACAAGGTAACAGGTTGTCCCACGGGGGGCTCACAGTCTTCATCCCTACTTTAGAGATGAGGGAACTGAGGCCCAGAGAATAATAATAATAATAATAATAATGGCATTTATTAAGTGCTTACTATGTGCAAAGCACTGTTCTAGGTGCTGGGGAGGCTACAAGGTAACAAGTTGTCCCACGGGGGGCTCACAGTCTTCATCCCTACTTTACAGATGAGGGAACTGAGGCCCAGGGAATAATAATAATAATAATAATAATAATAATAATAATAATAATAATAATAATAATAATAATAATAATAATAGCATTTATTAAGCACTTACTATGTGCAAAGCACTGTTCTAAGCGCTGAGGAGGTTACAAGGTAACAAGCTGTCCCACGGGGGGCTCTCATTCTTCATCCCTGATTTACAGATAAGGGAACTGAGGCCCAGAGAATAATAATAATAATAATGACGGCATTTATTAAGTGCAAAGCACTGTTCTGAGCGCTGGGGAGGTTACAAGGTAACAAGTTGTCCCACAGGGGGCTCACAGTCTTCATCCCTACTTTACTGATGAGGGAACTGAGGCCCAGAGGATAATAATAATAATAATAATGGCATTTATTAAGCACTTACTTTGTGCAAAGCACTGTTCTAAGCACTGGGGAAGTTACAAGGTAACAAGTTGTCCCACGGAGGGCTCACAGTCTTCATCCCTCCTTTCCAGACGAGGGAACTGAGGCCCAGAGAAGTGAAGTGACTTGCCCAAAGCCACACAGCTGACAATCGGCGGAGCCAGGACTTGAACCCACGACCTCGGACTCCAAAGCCCGGGCTCTTTCCACTGAGCCACACTGCAGAGGGGTCAGAGAGGAGACTGATGGCAGTAGTCAAAGGGGGAAAGGGCAAGAGTTTGGATGGAGAGGAAGGGGTGGAGAGCCCGTGCTCTTTCCACTGAGCCACGCTGGACGGCCAGGGGGTGAGCCAGGAGGATCGTCTAGGAGTCCGCATATCGGGAAAGACATTGTGTGTAAGTACTTTATCTGCCAACTCTGCTATATTGTCCCCTCCCAAGCGCTTAGAACAGAGCTCCGCTCACAAAGTGCTCAATAAATCCCATTGATTGGGATTTGATTGATTCCATAATCATGAATCCTTTCTCACCTGTCTCAAAACACTGCAACTTCATTCCTCTCACCCCAACAGGTGAGATGGCTCTTCCCTGGGTTGGGGGGTTCAGACTGCAGATGGGGGTGGGCTCCCCAAGCCATCCCCTTCCCCCAAGCCAAGGGCTTCTCCTGAACCACGACAAGGAGGAGGCAGAGGACCGGACCCAGTGAGCTTCAGGGGATCCTTCAGGGCTGGGATTTGGTAGCCACCTTCCCGTCCCCATTGCTTTGTCCTTCCTCTCGGAGTCCTGAAGCCTGGGCCCTGTACCCAAATGATCACACTCAGACCGGGCCTATGTCGTGCAGAGCGCTGTACTTAGTGCTTGGGCTGTGAATGTAATAATAATAATAATAATAATGGCATTTATTAAGCGCTTACTGTGTGCAAAGCACTGATCTAAGCGCTGGGGAGGTACAAGGTGATCAGGTTGTCCCACAGAGGGGGGCTCACAGTCTTCATCCCCATTTTACAGATGAGGGAACTGAGGCCCAGAGAAGTGAAGTGACTTGTCCGAAGTCACCCAGCTGACAATTGGCGGAGCCGGGATTTGAACCCATGACCACTGACTCCAAAGCCCGGGCTCTTTCCACTGAGCCACGCTGCTTCTCTAAGGAGCTATGATCCCTGTCTTCAAGGGATGAGGAAAGGAAAGAGACGTCCACTGGTGACTACATAACTATCTCAAAGTGTGGCAGTCGATACCCACGGTGGATAAATACATCGATAACAAATGCAGGAAGAAATGCTGACGAGGGAGCGCCCCGTTTCCTCCTCTGTCATCACCTCCCCTTCTCCCCCATTTCCCTTTTTCCCCCCCGACGCTTTCCCCTTTGCAAGTTGGGTGGCCACCACTTGCTCCTCCCCCCTCTTCCCATCCCTGCTGCCTCCGCACCAGTGAGAGACAGGGCTCGAGCATCATCTTCCAGGAAAATTCCCCTTTATTTACAACGTGGGGAGGTGTCCGGGAAGGGAATGAGGATCAATAGGATAGGGGAGCGGCTGTATGGGGAAAGAGGGTTTGTGTTGGAGGAGGAAACGGGTTGGGGAAAAGGTTGGATTCTCTCCTGGCGGTGGTGGGAGCGTGACTTTGGCAGGAACCACTGTAATGCCGGATCCTTTCAGGAGTGTTGAGGGGGAAAATGCTATTCCCTCCACCAGTCTGCCTGAAGGCCCGGAGGGTTTCCCCGATCCCGCTCCAACCGTAGCAGGGCAGGAAAATACGATAGATGATAATGAGGGACGGCCCACCATACGGAGAATGACCAGGGCCGGCCTGGGGAGCGGAAAGGGGACCCTCCTAATGGCGCCCAAGGGGAGGAAGGGAGATTTGGCTCAGGGCGGGGTAGGGATCGCCTGGATTCGCAAGCCAGGAGATGCCAAGAGATGCAGCCCCTGGTCTCCGGCTCCCTGGGCATCAGGAGGTGCCATCTCTGCCCTGGTCCCCAGGCTCTGCGATGGGCTGGTCAGGAATCTGGTAGAGTCGGGGGGGAAAGGCGGGGTGAGGGCAGAGCTGACAACCCCCAACAGCCATCGCTCCATTGCTGCCCCTTTTCCCAGTGGTGCCCTCCTCCTTGGCAGCCTTTGGCACAAACCCGCTGCTCCCCTCCTCTCCTCTCCTTTCCCACTGTGGTCAGGAACGCCGACTCCTCATTCTCGTCCTCCCCGCGGACACTCACCGTTGGGCTTGGGCCCAGGCTGGCCGGCCTGCGGGCCTGGGGCCCCCGCCCTAGCCACAGCCTGTATCTGGCCTCCATCTCCTCCATCCAGTCCCACCCTGCCAGCGGCACTGGGCTGGGCAGACTCAAGACCGCGGGGAAGGGGCCGTGCAGGGGAGAAGCTGGAGGGGAGAAGTCTGCAGAGGAGAGAGGGAGAGCTCCATTGAAAGGCGCCCACCTCCCCATCAGTCATATTTGAGTACTTACGGTGTGCAGAGCGTGTACCTTGTGTCCCCCCCAGCGCTTAGAACAGTGCTTCGCACATAGTAAGCGCTTAACAAATGCCATCATTATTATTATGGGTTCTAATCCCAGCTCCGCCACTTGTCAGCTGGGTGACTTTATTTATTTATTTATTTATTTATTTATTTATTTATTTATTTATTTATTTTATTTGTACATATCTATTCTACTCATTTTATTTTGTTAATGTGTTTGGTTTTGTTGTCTGTCTACCCCTTTTAAACTGTGAGCCCACAGTTGGGTAGGGACTGTCTCTAGATGTTGCCAACTTGGACTTCCCAAGCGCTTAGTCCAGCGCTCTGCACACAGTAAGTGCTCAATAAATACGATTGATTGATTGGTTGATTGACTGTTTCTGTATGTTGCCAACTTGGACTTCCCAAGCGCTTAGTCCAGCGCTCTGCACACAGTAAGTGCTCAATAAATATGATTGATTGATTGTTGATTGATTGATTGACTGTCTCTGTACGTTGCCAACTTGGACTTCCCAAGCGCTTAGTCCAGTGCTCTGCACACAGTAAGCGCTCAATAAATACAATTGATTGATTGATTCACTTTGGGCAAGTCACTTCACTTCTCTGGGCCTCAGTTCCCTCATCTGGAAAATGGGGATTGAGACCATGAGCCCCCGCATGGGACAACCTGATTACCTTGTAAACTCCCCAGCACTTAGAACAGTGCTTTGCACATAGTAAGCGCTTAATAAATGCCATCAGTACTTCCCGTGTGCAGAGCATGTACCTTGTGTCCCCTCAGCGCTTAGAACAGTGCTTCGCACATAGTAAGCGCTTAACAAATACCATCATTATTATTATGGGTTCTAATCCCAACTCGGCCACTTGTCAGCTGGGTGACTTTATTTATATTTATTTATTTATTTATTTTACTTGTACATATCTATTCTACTTCTTTTATTTTGTTAGTATGTTTGGTTTTGTTCTCTGTCTCCCCCTTCTAGACTGTGAGCCCACTGTTGGGTAGGGACTGTCTCTAGATGTTGCCAACTTGGACTTCCCAAGCACTTAGTCCAGCGCTCTGCACACAGTAAGCGCTCAATAAATACGATTGATTGATTGTTGATTGATTGTCTCTGTACGTTGCCAACTTGGACTTCCCAAGTGCTTAGTCCAGTGCTCTGCACCCAGTAAGCGCTCAATAAATACGATTGATTGATTGATTGACTTTGGGCAAGTCACTTCACTTCTCTGGGCCTCAGTTCCCTCATCTGGAAAATGGGGATTGAGACCATGAGCCCCCCCATGGGACAACCTGATTACCTTGTAAACTCCCCAGCGCTTAGAACAGTGCTTTGCACATAGTAAGCACTTAACAAATGCCATCAGTACTTCCCGTGTGCAGAGCATGTACCTTGTGTCCCCCCAGCGCTTAAAACAGTGCTTCGCACATAGTAAGCGCTTAACAAATACCATTATTATTATTATGGGTTCTAATCCCGGCTCCGCCACTTGTCAGCTGGGTGACTTTATTTATGTATTTAATCATTTAATTATTTAATTATTTATTTATTTTGCTTGTACATATCTATTCTATTTATTTTATTTTGTTAGTATGTTTGGTTTTGTTCTGTCTCCCCCTTTAAGACTGTGAGCCCACAGTTGGGTAGGGACCATCCCTAGTTGTTGCCAACTTGGACTTCCCAAGCGCTTAGAACAGTGCTTACTGCACACAGTAAGCGCTCAATAAATATGATTGATTGATTGTTGATTGATTGACTGTCTCTGTATGTTGCCAACTTGTACTTCCCAAGCGCTTAGTCCAATGCTTTGCACACAGTAAGCGCTCAATAAATACGATTGATTGATTGATTGATTGATTGACTTTGGGCAAGTTCACTTCACTTCCCTGGGCATCAGTTCCCTCATCTGGAAAATGGGGATTGAGACCGTGAGCCCCCCGTGGGACAACCTGATTACCTTGTAAACTCCCCAGGGCTTAGAACAGTGCTTTGCACATAGTAAGCGCTAAATAAATGCCATCATCATCATTATTATTATTATTACTAAGTGCTTGGGAGAGCATAACGCAACAGTTCCCTGCCCACAGCGAGCTTACAGTCTAGAGGAACCTCCCGGGCATGGAGAAGCAGCGTGGCTCAGTGGAAAGAGCCCGGCTTTGGGAGTCAGAGGTCACGGGTTCAAATCCCGGCTCTGCCGCCTGTCAGCTGTGTGACTTTGGGCAAGCCACTTAGCTTCTCTGCACCTCAGTTACCTCATCTGCAAAATGGGGATGGAAACTGTGAGCCCCCCCCCAGGACAACCTGATCACCTTGTATCCTCCCCAGCGCTTAAAACAGTGCTTTGCACATAGTAAGCGCTTTAACAAATTCCAAAATTATTATTGTTTTATTTTTTTATGGGATTTGTTAAGCACTTACTATGTGGCAGACACTGTAGATACAAGATGATCGGGTTGGACACAGTCCCTGTCCCAAACAGAGCTCACAATCTTAATCCACATTGTGTAGAAGAGGTAACTGAGATACAGAGAAATTGTGACCCGCATAAGGTCACACAACAGACAAGTGGCAGAGGCAGGATTAGAACCCAGGTCCTTCTGATTCCCACACCCGTGCTCTACCCATTAGGCCGCACGTATTCCCACTGGCTCAATGGAAAGAGCACGGGCTTGGGAGTCAGAGGTCATGGGTTCATGGGTCATGGGTTCAAATCCCGACTCCCCCACTTTTCAGCTGTGTGACTTCAGGCTAGTCACTTAACGTCTCTCTGTCTCAGTTACCTCATCTGTAAAATGGGGATGAAGACTGTGAGCCCCCCGTGGGACAACCTGATCACCTCGTATCCTCCCCAGCGCTTAGAACAGTGCTTGGCACATAGCGCTTAACACATGCCATCATTATTATTATTATTCTTTCAACTCTCCCGGCAACCTCTGATTTTCCATAAAAAAGAGGTGGGATTGAAGGTGGATTGAAAGGAGAACTTCCCAAGTCTGTAAAATGGGGAGCCCTATGTGGGACAGGGAATGGGTCCAACCTGATTAACTTGTATCTACCCCAGCGTTTAGTACAGTGCCACCACATAGTAAGCGCATAACAGATACCATTAAAAAAAAAAAGTCCGGGATTCTGGTGTGAAGATGCCGATTTAGGAATCTTTAAGATCAAGAGCATCCCCATCTATCCGATCTGAGACAGGGCTGTCCTGTGGGAAGTTTGGCCCTTGGGAGATTAGGGATTTTCTGACTCATTTGCCTTTTATTTTTTTAATGGCGTTCATTCATTCTTTCAATCGCATTTATTGAGCGCTTACTGTGTGCAGAGCACTGTACTAAGTGCTTGGGAAGTACAAGTTGGCATTTATTACGCGCTTACTATGTGAAAAGCACTGTTCTAAGCGCTGGGGAGGTTACAAGGTGATCAGGTTGTCCCACGGGGGGCTCTCAGTCTTAATCCCCATTTTACAGATGAAGGAACCGAGGCCCAGAGACTCAATCAATCAATCGTATTTATTGAGTGCTTACTGTGTGCAGAGCACTGTACTAAGCGCTTGGGAAGTACAAGTTGGCAACACATAGAGACAGTCCCTACCCAACAGTGGGCTCACAGGCTAGAGAAGTGAAGTGACTCGCCCAAAGTCACCCAGCTGACCAGTGGCGGAGTCGGGATTTGAACCCCTGACCTCTGACTCCAAAGCCCGGGCTCTTTCCACTGAGCCACGCTGCTTCTTGTCTTCTGGATGCTGGAGGCCTGGGGCTATGCTTTTCTTGTCACACTTTTCTGTTCTGGCCCAATCAATCAATCAATCAATCATATTTATTGAGCACTTACTGTGTGCAGAGCACTGTACTAAGCACTGTACTAAACCCAGTCAGTGCCAACCCCCAATCTTCCCTGGGCTGTGCCCACCCTGAGTCATACCGACGGACATTTATTCTCCCCCTCTTCAAAGTCTTTTTGAAAGCCCATCTCCTCCAAGAGGCCTTCCCTGACTAGAGAAGCAGTGTGGCTCAGTGGAAAGAGCCCGGGCTTTGGAGTCAGAGGTCATGGGTTCAAATCCCGGCTCTGCCAATTGTCGGCTGTGTGAGTTTGGGCAAGTCACTTCACTTCTCTGTGCCTCAGTTACCTTATCTGTAAAATGGGGATGAAGACTGTGAGCCCCCCGTGGGACAACCTGATCATCTTGTAACCTTCCCTGCACTTAGAACAGTGCTTTGCACATAGTAAGTGCTTAATAAATGCCATCATTATTATTATACTTCCTTGTACTTGTACTTCCCAAGCGCTTAGTACAGTGCTCTGCACACAGTAAGCGCTCAATAAATAAATACGATTGATTATTATTATTATTATTTAGCCCTCCTTTTCTCTTCTCCTGCTCCCTTCTATGTCACCTTGACTTGTTCCCTTTATCCATCCCCCCTCCCAGCCCTACAGCACTTATGACCACATCCGTAATTTATCCATAGTCACGACTGTCTCTATATGTTGCCAACTTGTACTTCCCAAGCGCTTAGTACAGTGCTCTGCACACAGTAAGCGCTCAATAAATACGACTGATGATGATCTGTCTCCCCTTCTAGACTGTAAGTTCATCGTGGGTAGGAAATGTGTCTGTTTATCGTTATATCGCACTCTCCCACGTGCTCAGTACAGTGCTCTGCGCTCTTCTAGTCTGTGAGCCCGCTGTTGGGTAGGGACCGTCTCTATATGTTGCCAACTTGTACTTCCCAAGCGCTTAGTACAGTGCTCTGCACACAGTAAGTGCTCAATAAATATGACTGAATGAATAGTAAGAGCTCCAGAAACACGATTGAATGAATAAACGAATAAATAGAGAAGGAGCGTGGCTCAGTGGGAAAGAGCCCGGGCTTTGGAGTCAGAGGTCACTGGTTCAAATCCCGGCTCCGCCAATTGTCAGCTGTGTGACTTTGGGCAAGTCACTTCACTTCTCTGGGCCTCAGTGACCTCATCTGTCAAATGGGGATGAAGACTGTGAGCCCCCCTGTGGGACAACCTGATCACCTGGTAACCTCCCCAGCGCTTAGAACAGTGCTTTGCATTCATTCATTCATTCATTCAATAGTATTTATTGAACGCTTACTGTGTGCAGAGCACTGTACTAAGTGCTTGGGAAGTCCAAGTTGGCAACATCTAGAGACGGTCCCTACCCAACAGTGGGCTCACAGTCTAGAAGGGGGAGACAGACAACAAGACAAAACATATTCACAAAATAAAATAAATAGAATAAATATGCACAAGTAAAATAAATAAATCGGGGAATAAATACGTACAAACATATATACAGGTGGTGTGGGGAGGGGGAGGCGGTCCTTTTCATTCATTCATTCATTCAATCGTATTTATTGAGCGCTTACTGTGTGCAGAGCACTGTACTAAGCGCTTGGGAAGTCCAAGTTGACCATCTAGAGACGGTCCCTACCCAACAGCACATAGCAAGCGCTTAATAAACACCGTTTTTATTATTATTATTATTAAATACCTGCAAAGACTGGATCACTCTCCCCCGTTTCCAGGCTGAGGCAGAAGCTGTCCACCGCCACAGCCAGGGCACGGGCGAAGTTGGCATCGGCCAGGAAGGAGCCGTCGGAGGAGCTGACCAGGCTGGTGCGGGCGCTGACGCCATTGTCCTCGGAGGCCGAGCCCCAGCCGTTGGCCAGGGAAGCCTCGCTGGGCGAAGGGGTGCGGCCGGGCCGGGCCGGGCACAGGGAGGCCTGGGCTGTAGGCCCCTCTCCGGCCCCCGCCACCAGTCCGGGGGCAGCTGGGATGTAGCCAAAACTGGTGGGAGGGGATGGGGCTCGTGGAAGGGGAGAGCCAACCCTGGGACAGACAGACCGCTCTTTCAGTCCCTTGATAGACGCCCCCCAGAACCACCATGCCCCCGCCTCTCCCCTCTCCACGTCCAGGCTGGACCCCTGCCACCTGCTGCGGCCCACCTCACCTGGGACCCTCTACCCCGTCACCGAGCTCTAGGCACAGGGCCACGTCCTCGGGGGTCAGCACGTTGTCCCGATCGTCCCCCAGGGAGGACAGCGTAGAGGAGGACAGCCGGCTGGAGACGGAGGGGTTGAGGGAGCTGGGTGGAGGAGCGGGGGCAGCCGGGGGCAGCGGTGAAGATGTCCATGGGTCCGAGGTGCCCCTGTCAGAGCTGGGCGGGAGGGAGAACGGCCCGTCAGCCGAACCCGTCGCCCCCGTCTCCCCCAGGCCCTGGGCCCTCGTCCCCACCTCCTTACGGGTGCTGCTGGCTCTGAGGGGGCGGGGGTGCCGGGGGGAGAGGGCCGAGGAGCTGAGTCCCCGGGGGTCTCCAAGAAGCCCTCGTCCGGGGTACGGCTCCTGGGGAGAGAAGGACACGAGGTACCCGGTGAGCGGCCCGGCCTGGGCCTCACCACCAGCCTGCCAGGGCCCGGCCAGATTAATCAATCAATCAATCAATCATATTTATTGAGCACTTACTGTGTGCAGAGCACTGGACTAAGCACTTGGGAAGTACAACGTAGAGAGACGGTCCCTACCCGGCAACGGGCTCACAGTCTAGAAGGGGGAGACGGACAGCAAAGCATGTGGACGGGCATCGAGTCGTCAGGACAAATAGAACTAAAGCTAAATGCACGTCATCATCATCAATCGTATTTATTGAGCGCTTACTGTGTGCGGAGCACTGGACTAAGCGCTTGGGAAGTACGACATAGAGAGACGGTCCCTACCCGGCAACGGGCTCACAGTCTAGAAGGGGGAGATGGACCACAAAACATGTGGACGGGTGTCGAGTCGTCAGGACAAATAGAACTAAAGCTAAATGCACATCATCATCATCAATCGTATTTATTGAGCGCTTACTGTGTGCGGAGCACTGGACTAAGCGCTTGGGAAGTACAATGTAGAGAGACGGTCCCTACCCGGCAACGGGCTCACAGTCTAGAAGGGGGAGACGGACAACAAAGCATGTGGACGGGTGTCGAGTCGTCAGGACAAATAGAACTAAAGCTAAATGCACATCATCATCATCAGTCGTATTTATTGAGCGCTTACTGTGTGCGGAGCACTGGACTAAGCGCTTGGGAAGTACAACGTAGAGAGACGGTCCCTACCCGGCAACGGGCTCACAGTCTAGAAGGGGGAGACGGACAGCAAAGCATGTGGACGGGTGTCGAGTCGTCAGGACAAACAGAACTAAAGCTAAATGCACATCATCAGTGGGGCTCAGTGGAAAGAGCCTGGGCTATTGGAGTCGGAGGTCAGGGGTTCAAATCCCATCTCCGCCAATTGTCAGCTGTGTGACGTTGGGCAAGTCACCTAACATCTCTGGGCCTCAGTTCCCTCATCTGTAGAATGGGGATTGAGACTGGGAGCCCCCCCCGGGGGACAACCTGATGACCTTGTAACCTCCCCAGCACTTAGAACAGTGCTTTGCACATAGTAAGCGCTTAATAAATGCCATTATTGATTAATTAATTAATCATTAACAAAATAAATAGAATAGTAAATATGTACAGGTAAAATAAATAGATTAATAAATCTGTACAGACATATATACAGGTGCTTTGGGGAAGGGACTGGGTGCAGAGACCTGTGCTAAGTAGTAGTAATAGTAGAAATAGTATTTATTAAGCTCATACTGTGTGCAGAAAACTGTGTTAAATGCTGGGAAAGAACAGAACACTTCCCCTCCCAAGCCCTACTGAAAGCTCACCTCCTCCAGGAGGCCTTCCCAGACTGAGCCCCCCTTTTCCTCGGCTCCTCCCCTCCTCATCGCCCCAACTCCCCACCTCTGCTCTACCCTCCTCCCCACCCCATAGCCCTTGTGTATATATGTACATGTTTATTATTCTATTTATTTTATTAATGATGTATATATATATATATATATAATTTTATTTATCTATATTGATATCTATAGTTCTACTTATTTATATATTTACCAGCTTTGTGACTTTGGGAGAGTCACTTAACTTCTCTGTGCCTCAGTTACCTCATCTGTAAAGTGGGGATTAGGACTGTGAGCCCCCTGATCACCTTGTAACTGCCCCAGCGCTTAGAACAGTGCTTTGCACATAGTAAGCGCTTAATAAAAGCCATTATTATTATTATTATTATTATATTGATGCCTGCCTACTTGTTCTGATGTCTGTCTCCCTCCTTGTAGCCTGTGAGCCTGTTGTTGGGTAGGGATTGTCTCTGTTGCCGAATTGTACTTTCCAAGGGCTTACTACAGTGCTCTGCACACAGTAAGCGCTCAATAAATACGATTGAATGAATGAAGGGAAGGAGGTAGGGCGGGGAAGATGGGGAGGAGGAGAGGAAAAAGGGCCTCCAGAGTCACCTCTCAGATGGCCAGGCCCCCCTCCCAAATCCCCACAGAATTCCCTTCTCACGTGGGCGCCGGGGAAGGACCCCATTGTCAATGCCCCCCAGTTCCCAGCTCCACAGTTGTCCGGGACGGTTGAAGGGCGGCAGGGGAGAGCTGTTTGCCTGATGGAGCTCTGGGGAGAGAAAATCAATCAATCAATCAATCAATCGTATTTATTGAGTGCTTACTGTGTGCAGAGCACTGTACTAAGCGCTTGGGAAGTCCAAGTTGGCAACATATAGAGACAGTCCCTACCCAACAGTGGGCTCACAGTCTAAAAGGGGGAGACAGAGAACAAAACCAAGCATACTAACAAAATAAAATAAATAGAATAGATATGTACAAGTAAAATAAATAGAGTAATAAATATGTACAAACATATATACATATATACAGGTGCTGTGGGGAAGGGAAGGAGGTAAGATGTGGGGATGGAGAGAGGGACAAGGGGGAGAGGAAGGAAGGGGCTCAGTGTGGGAAGGCCTCCTGGAGGAGGTGAGCTCTCAGTAGGGCTTTGAAGGGAAGAAGAGAGCTACCTTGGCGGATGGGCAGAAAAATGGGAAAAGAGTCAGAAGGGGCTGGAAAGCTGGAACCTCCCTCCTTCCCTCTATCAAGTGGGACCCCAGCCCCTTCACCCCTTTTCCTCCTCAGGCCCCCAGGAAGGGGACCTCAGGAGGTCCAGCCCCCCACCCACGCCAGATCTGGTGAAGGGTGGGCTTTTCTAGACTGTTGGGTAGGGACCGTCTCTCTATGTTGCCAACTTGGACTTCCCAAGCGCTTAGTCCAGTGCCCTGCACACAGTCAGTGCTCAATAAATACGATTGATTGATTGATTATCCAGTGCTCCAGGCCTCTTCCCACCCTCACCGAGCTTCCCCCCTCTCCTCCAGGCCGTCGGGTGGGCGATGGAGGGGGGCAGGGGAGGAGTCGCCCGGCGGAGGCTGCAGAGGCTATCAGAGCTGGGCCAGGGGCTGGACAGACGGGCCAGCTGAGGGGCCAGGCGCCGGGCGGGCCGGGGCCCGGGGGGGCCAGTGGGCAGCTCGGCAATCAGGGAGCCGTAGAAAGTCCTGGTGTCGGGCAGGAGGGGGACGCCCGGGCTGCGGCCCTCACTGGAAATCACTGCAGGATAAAAAAAATAATAATAGTAATAATAATGATGGTATTTGGTAAGCGCTTACTATGTGCCATTCATTCATTCAGTCATTCAATCATATTTATTGAGCACTTACTGTGTGCAGAGCGCTTGGGAAGTACAAGTTGGCAACCTATAGAGACAACAGTGGGCTCACGGTCTAGCCAGCCACCATACTAAGTGCCGGGGTGGATTTGAGCAAATAGGGTGGGACACAGTCCCTGTCCCGTGTGGGACTCACAGTCTCAATCCCCATTTTACGGATGAGAGAACGGAAGCCCAGAGAATGATAATAATAATGATGGCATTTGTTAAGCGCTTACTGTGTGCAGAGCGCTGTACTAAGCGCTTGGGACGTACAAGTTGGCAACCTATAGAGACAACAGTGGGCTCACGGTCTAGCCAGGCACCATACCAAGTGCCGGCGTGGATTCGAGCAAATAGGGTGGGACACAGTCCCTGTCCCGTGTGGGACTCACAGTCTCAATCCCCATTTTACGGATGAGAGAACTGAAGCCCAGAAAATAATAATAATAATAATGATGGCATTTGTTAAGCACTTACTGTGTGCAGAGCACTGGACTAAGCGCTTGGGAAGTACAAGTTGGCAACATATAGAGACAACAGTGGGCTCACAGTCTAGCCAGGCACCATACTAAGTACTGGGGTGGATTCAAGCAAATAGGGTGGGACACAGTCCCTGTCCCGTGAGGGACTCACAGTCTCAATCCCCATTTTACGGATGAGAGAACTGAAGCCCAGAGAATGATAATAATAATGATGGCATTTGTTAAGTGCTTACTGTGTGCAGAGCACTGGACTAAGTGCTTGGGAAGTACAAGTTGGCAACATAGAGAGACAACAGTGGGCTCACGGTCTAACCAGGCACCATACTAAGTGCCAGGGTGGATTTGAGCAAATAGGGTGGGACACAGTCCCTGTCCCGTGAGGGACTCACAGTCTCAATCCCCATTTTAATAATAATAATTTTAATAACAATAATAATGATGGCATTTGTTAAGCGCTTACTGTGTGCAGAGCACTGTACTAAGCGCTTGGGAAGTACAAGTTGGCAACATATAGAGACAACAGTGGGCTCACAGTCTAGCCAGGCAAGTCTAGTCTAGTCTAGTTCAGGAGAGAACTGAAGCCCAGAGAATAATAATAATAATGATGGCATTTGTTAAGTGCTTACTGTGTGCAAAGCACTGTCCTAAGCGCTGGAAGTAAAGTGACTCGCCCAAGGTCACACAGCAGAGAAGTCCCCATTTTACGGATGAGAGAACCGAAGCCCAGAGAAGTAAAGTGACTCGCCCAAGATCACACAGCAGAGAAGTGGAAGAGCCGGGGTTGGAACCTGTGACCTTTTGACTCCCAGGCTGGGGTCTAGCCGCTAGGCCTTCTGTCGTATTTATTGAGCGCTTACCGGGTGCAGAGCGCTGTACTAAGCGCTTGGGAAGGACAAATAGGCAACCTATAGGGACGGTCCCAACCCAACGATGGGTTCATGTTGCATGCAGGAGTCGGGGAAGCGGGCGGGAGCGAGGCGTCCCCCACCCCCAACACACCCCAACCTCGGGGACCCCATGGGACTCACGGGAGCGGCGGCCATCCAGGGTGTCTCGCGTGTCTCCGCCCAGGCGACTGCTCAGGCTGCTTTGGCTACTCAGGTCCCGGCCGCCGGCCGTGGAGCGCCAGCTGTCCGCCAACCACGGGGACTCGCTGAGGTCCAGCCTAGGAGTGTGGGCACTGACCATCAGAAGGGCGCGGAGAGGGCATGGGGGAGGCCAAGAAGGGTCAGCATACTTCGGAGGCACTGCGTGGGCACCGGGACATCATAAAAATGGTATCTGTTCAGCCCTTACTGTGTCCCAATCAATCAGTCAATCAATCAATCGTAGTTATTGAGCGCTTACTGTGTGCAGAGCGCTGTACTAAGCTCTTGGGAAGTCCAAGTTGGCAACAGTGTCCCAGGAACTGTACTAAGCGCCAAGGTGGAGGCAAGCCAGTTGAGTCGGTCACAGTCCCTGTCCCACGTGGGGCTCACGGTCTCAGTCCCCAGTCTGCAGATGAGGTGACTGAGGCACAGAGAATAATAATAATAATAATAGTGGTATTTGTTAAGCGCTTACTATGTGCAAAGCACTGTTCTAAGCACTGGGGGGGATACAAGGTGATAGGGTTGTCCCACGTGGGGTTCACAGTCTTAATCCCCGTTTTACAGATGAGGTGACTGAGGCACAGAGAATAATAATAATAATAATAATAATAATAATGGTATTTGTTAAGCGCTTACCATGTGCAAAGCACCGTTCTAAGCACTGGGGGGATACAAGGTGATCAGGTTGTCCCACGTGGGGCTCACAGTCTTAATCCCCATTTTGCAGATGAGGTGACTGAGGCACAGAGAATAATAATAATAATAATGATAGTATGTGTTAAGCGCTTACTATGTGCAAAGCACTGTTCTAAGCACTGGGGGGATACAAGGTGATCAGGTTGTCCCACGGGGGGCTCACAGTCTTAATCCCCGTTTTACAGATGAGGTGACTGAGGCACAGAGAATAATAATAATAATAATGATGGTATGTGTTAAGCGCTTACTATGTGCAAAGCACTGATCTAAGTGCTGGGGGATACAAGGTGATCAGGTTGTCCCACGTGGGGCTCACAGTCTTAATCCCCATTTTGCAGATGAGGTGACTGAGGCACAGAGAATAAAAATAATAATAATAATGATGGTATTTGTTAAGCGCTTACTATGTGCAAAGCACCGTTCTAAGCACTGGGGGGATACAAGATGATCAGGATGTCCCACGTGGGGCTCACAGTCTTAATCCCCATTTTACAGATGAGGTGACTGAGGCACAGAGAATAATAATAATAATAATGATGGTATGTGTTAAGTGCTTACTATGTGCAAAGCACTGATCTAAGTGCTGGGGGATACAAGGTGATCAGGTTGTCCCACGTGGGGCTCACAGTCTTAATCCCCATTTTACAGATGAGGTGACTGAGGCACGGAGAAGTGAAGCGACTTGCCTAAGGTCACCCAGCAGACCAGTGGCGGAGCGGGGATTAGAACCCACGTCCTCTGTCTCCAAGGCCCGTGCTCTAGCCGCCACGCCACGCCGCTTCTCTACGTGTAGAGAAGCGCTTAGTACAGTGCTCTGCACACAGTGAGAGCTCAATAAATATGATTGATGGTGTGGGCCCACCTCCGAGGGCCAATCGGTCTGGAAGGGGCAGGGATGAGGGGGGGAAAACGCGGGGGCAGAGGGGGTGATGGCCCCAGTCCCTTCCCCACTTCTCACCGGTGTTTTAGGATGGTGTCAGCGCTGGAGTATCTGTACAGTCCTGCAGCCCGGGCGGCGGAGGGGAGAAACAGGATGAAGCGTAAGACCCCAGTTCCCAATTTCCCAGAGCTCTGCTGCACCCCCTCCTCCCCCTCTCGGACTTTATTAACAATAATGGTATTTGTTAAGCGCTTACTAGGTGCCAGGCACTGTACTAAGCGCTGAGGTGGGTACGGGTTAATCAGGTTGGACAGTCCCGGGCCCACATGGGGCTCACAGTCTGCATTCCCATTTTCCGGACGAGGGAACGCAGGCCCAGAGAAGTGAAATGACTCGTTCAAGGTCACACAGCGGAGCAGCGGCAGAGCCGGGATAATAATAATAATAATAATAATGGTATTTGTAAAGCTCTTACTAGGTGCCAGGCACCGTACTAAGCACTGAGGTGGGTACGGGATAATCAGGTTGGACAGTCCCTGACCCACATGGGGCTCACAGTCTTCATTCCCATTTTACGGATGAGGGAACAGAGGCCCAGAGAAGTGAAATGACTCATTCAAGGTCACACAGCGGAGCAGCGGCAGAGCTGGGATAATAATAATAATAATAATAATAATAATAATGATAATAATACTACTAATAATAATAATAGTATTTGTTCAGCGCTTACTAGGTGCCAGGCACTGTACTAAGCACTGAGGTGGGTATGGGATAATCAGGTTGGACAGTCCCTGACCCACATGGGGCTCACAGTCTTCATTCCCATTTTACAGATGAGGGAACTGAGGCCCAGAGAAGTGAAATGACTCGTTCAAGGTCACACAGCGGAGCAGCGGCAGAGCCGGGATAATAATAATAGTAATAATAATAATAGTAATAGTAATAATAATAGCATTTGTTAAGCGCTTACTAGAGAAGCAGCGTGGCTCAGTGGAAAGAGCCTGGGCTTTGGAGTCAGGGGTCATGGGTTCAAATCCTGGCTCTGCCACTGGTCAGCTGTGTGACTTTGGGCAAGTCACTTCACTTCTCTGGGCCTCAGTTCCCTCATCTGGAAAATGGGGATTAAGACTGTGAGCCCCCCGTGGGACAACCTGATCTCCTTGTAACCTCCCCAGCGCTTGGAACAGCGCTTTGCACCTAGCAAGCGCTTAATAAATGCCATCATTATTATCATTATTGTAACCTCCCCAGCGCTTAGAACAGTGCTTTGCACCTAGCAAGCGCTTAATAAATGCCATTATTATTATTATTATTGTAACCTCCCCCGTGCTTAGAACAGCGCTTTGCACCTAGTAAGCTCTTAATAAATGCCGTTATTATTATTACTATGTGCAATGCACTGTTCTAAGCGCTGGGGAGGATCCAAGGTGATCCGGTTGTCCCACGCGGTCCATTTTACAGATGAGGGAGCTGATGGGAAGCCGGGCCCATGCTCTATCCGCTAGGCCTCAATTTAGCACCGCACCCCTTCCCGGGTCTCCCGGTGCCGCTGGCCGGGCCCCGTCCCGTCTCCGGACCCCTCACCCGAGGCCAGGCCGGTTCGCACTCGGCGCCGGCGACGCAAACACACGGCGGCCCCCAGCAGCAGCAGCCACAGCCCGGCCCCGGCTCCAGCGATGACCTCCGGCCTGCTCAGCGTCTCCTGAAGCTGCTCCAACGCCAACAGCTCGGCCTTCCCGGGATCCCGGGCCTCCCACTCCCGCGGCAACTCTGTAGGAGACAAGACCGGGAGTCGTTCAGGAGGCCCAGGCCTTGGACATATTTGCCATTCTATTTATTTGGTTAAGGACGTGCATCTGGCTTTATTTCGATTTCACTCATTCGTTCATTCGGTCGTATTTGTTGAGCGCTTACTGCGGGCAGAGCGCCGGACTAAGCCCTTGGGAAGTCCAAGTCGGCAACATCGAGAGACGGTCCCTACCCAACGGCGGGCTCACAGTCTAGAAGGGGGAGACAGACAACAAAACATATTAACAAAATAAAATGAATAGAATAAATATGGACAAGTAAAATAGAGTAATAAATACGCACAAACGTGTATACATATACGTATATTTGTTCTGACTTTCATTCACTCATTCATTCAATTGTATTTATTGAGCGCTCACTGTGTGCAGAGCACTGGACTAAGCGCTTGGGAAGTCCAAGGTGGCAACATAGAGAGACGGTCCCTACCCAACAGCGGGCTCACAGTCTAGAAGGGGGAGGCAGACGACAAAACCAAACATAGTAACAAAATAAAATATATAGAATAAATATGTACAAGTAAAATAGAGTAATAAATACGTACAAACGTATATACATATACGTATATTTGTTCTGACGACTTTCATTCACTCATTCATTCAATTGTATTTATTGAGCGCTTACTGTGTGCAGAGCACTGGACTAAGCGCTTGGGAAGTCCAAGTTGGCAACATCTAGAGCCGGTCCCTACCCAACAGCGGGCTCACAGTCTAGAAGGGGGAGACAGACAACAAAACAACACATATTAACAAAATAAAAGAAATAGAATAAATCTGTACAAGTAAAATAGAGTAATAAATACGTACAAACATATATACATATATTTGTTCTGATGACTTTCATTCATTCATTCAATCATATTTATCGAGCGCTTACTGTGTGCAGAGCACTGTACTAAGTGCTTGGGAAGTCCAAGTTGGCAACATATAGAGACGGTCCCTACCCAACAGCGGGCTCACAATCTAGAAGGGGGAGACAGACAACAAAACAAAACATATGAACAAAATAAAATAAATAGAATAAATATGTACAAGTAAAATAGAGTAATAAATACGTACAAACATATATATATATATATTTGTTCTGACTACTTGACACCCGTCCACATAATAATAATAATAATGGCATTTATTAAGTGCTATGTGGGGGATTAATAACTATTAATAATAATAATAGTGATATTTGTTAAGCACTTACTAATAATAATAATGGCATTTATTAAGCGCTTACTATGTGCTAAGCACTGTTCTAAGCGCTGGGGAGGTTACAAGGTGATCAGGTTGTCCCACGGGGGGCTCACAGTCTTAATGACAGAGAAGCAACATGGCTCAGTGGAAAGAACACTGGCTTTGGAATCAGAGGTCATGGGTTCAAATCCCGCCTCTGCCACTTGTCAGCTGTGTGACTTTGGGCAAGTCACTTAACTTCTCTGTGCCTCAGTTACCTCATCTGTAAAATGGGGATGAAGACTGTGAGCCCTATGTGGGACAACCTGATGACCTTGTGTCCTCCCAGTGCTTAGAACAGTGCTTTGCACATAGTAAGCACTTAACAAATACCATCATTATTATTATTATTATTAATGTGAGCCCATTAAAACAAAACACATTTTGTTTTCTTGTCTGTCTCCCCCTTCTAGACTGTGAGCCCGTTGTTGGGTAGGGACCGTCTCTCTATGTCGCCGACTTGGACTTCCCAAGCGCTTAGTCCAGTGTTCTGCACACAGGAAGTGCTCAATAAATACGATTGAATGAACGAATGAATCCCCCAGGCGGGGCAGAGGGAGGAAATTCCAACTTCCAACTTCCGAGTTGGAAGTTCCAACTTGTACTTCCCAAGCACTTAGTCCAGTGCTCTGCACACAGTAAGCGCTCAATAAATATGATTCGAATCCCCGCTCTGCCACATGTCTGCTGTGTGACCTTGGGCAAGTCCCTTCACTTCTCTGGGCCTCAGTTACCTCATCTGTAAAATGAGGATTAAGACTGTGAGCCCCAAGTGGGACAACCTGATCACCTCGCATCACCCCCGGCGCTTAGAACAGTGCTGTGCACATAGTAAGCGCTTAACAATCAATCAATCATATTTATTGAGTGCTTACTGTGTGCAGAGCACTGGACTAAGCGCTTGGGAGCCCACTGTCTCTATATGTTGCCAACTTGTACTTCCCAAGCGCTTAGTCCAGTGCTCTGCACACAGTAAGCGCTCAATAAATACGATTGATTGATTGATTGGGAAGTACAAGATGGCAACATATAGAGACAGTCCCTACCCAACAGTGGGCTCACAGTCTAAAAGCCAAATTAACAAATGCCATCATTATTATTATTGTTATTCATTCGGATTTATCGAGCGCTTACTGTGTGCAGAGCACTGGACTGAGCGCTTGGGCAGTACTGGATGAAGGAGAGAGGGAGCAGTTGACCCCCGCTTGCCCTTGGCAGCCCTCGCCACCCTCTAGGCAGCCTGCCAGGAGGAGGAGGCAGGGATGGGGCGAGGGGGCCAGTGGAGAATGGGTGGACTGACCGATGAGGATGCAGACGGGGCGGCTGAGGGCTCCGGCCCCGGCCCCGGTGACGGCGGCCACCTGAACGCAGTAGGAGCCGGGCGCCCAGGCGCCAATCTCCGCGTGGGTTGGACTGGCAGCCACACTCCAGTTGGCAGGAGGCATCGAGGCGTTCACCAGGCACTGGAGCTGGGGCACAATGGACGGAGATCAGTGCCACGCGGGACCGGAGGACGAAGCCACCCCTACTAAGACTGTGAACCCCAGGAGGGACAGGGACGGTGCCCAACCCCATTTGCTTGTGTCCACCTCAACATCTAATATGGTTCCTGGCACACAGTAAGCGCTACAATGATTCATTCGCTCAATCGTATTTCTTGAGCGCTTACTGTGTGCAGAGCACTGTACTAAGTGCTTAACATTATTACCATCATTAACATTATTATTACTCCGGCTGGGGTCACCTGGCACCAAGCTGATGCCAAAGGGCCCGGGCAGCGAGGGCACTGCGCTGTGAGCCCACCTTTTAGACTGTGAGCCCACTGTTGGGTAGGGACTGTCTCTATGTGTTGCCAATTTGTACTTCCCAAGTGCTTAGTACAGTGCTCTGCACATAGTAAGCGCTCAATAAATACGATTGATTGATTGATTGATTGACCGAGGCGGGTACCTGGTAGCTGAGGATGAGGCCGTTGCGGGTCTCCCGTGGAGGTGGAGCCCAGCTGGCCACGATGGTGTCGTTGCCACGGTACAGAGTGACGGCCTCGGGAGGGGCGCTGGGCACTGCGGGGGGGAAGCCAGGAAGGGCTGAGAAGGCGTGGGCACCGTGCAGAATGGGCAGCAGGGTTGCGAGTGTGAAGGCGGGGCTCTCGGGGAGATGGAGGACGGTGGGCAACCGTGGGAAGCCTCCCAGCTCCGCCACTGCCCACGGCCCCTCGGCCCCTGGCCTAGGAGTTATGGAAGGCCAGAGAGACAAAGGCTCGTGAAAGTTTCGGGGAGGGTCCCAGAATTCAACTTCCATTCATGCATTCAGTCGTATTTATTGAGTGCTTACTGTGTGCGGAGCACTGGACTAAGCGCTTGGGAAGTCCAAGTTGGCAACATATAGAGACGGTCCCTACCCAACAGTGGGCTCACAGTTTAGAAGGGGGAGACGGACAACTAAACATAGTAACAAAATAAAATAAGTAGAATAACTATGTACAAGTAAAATACAAACATATGTACATATATACAGGTGCTGTGGGGAAGGGAAGGAGGTAAGGCAGGGGGGTGGAGAGGGGGAGGAGGGGGCTGAGTGTGGGAAGGCCTCCTGGAGGAGGTGAGCTCTCAGTAGGGCCTTGGAGGGAGGAAGAGAGCGAGCTTGGCGGATGGACAGAGGGAACGTTCTTCTGGGAGCGCCCCAGAATTCAACTTGGAAGTTGGAAGTTGGAACTTCCTCCCTCTGCCCCGCCTGGGAGATTCATTCGTTCATTCAATCGTATTGATTGAGCGCTTACTGTGTGCAGAGCACTGTACTAAGCGCTTGGGAAGTCCAAGTTGGCAACATATAGAGACGGTCCCTACCCAACAGCGGGCTCACAGTCGAGAAGGGTCCCAGATTCTGGCTAGCGGGCAGGGGTCTGCCATAAATCCCCACGGGCAGGGGTCTCCGGGAGGGAGGGCCTGGCAGAGGTCCGCGGGCCTGACCTTTCTCGGGCAGCTGCAGAATGAGCACGTTGCTGTCCGGGCCCCGGGCCCGGCCCGAGGACGGCCTCACCTTGATCTCGTAGCCTCGGCCCCAGTCCAGGCCCCGCAGCTCGGCCCTCCTTCTGCCTTTCAGGGGCCGCTCCACCCAGGGGCCGCCCGGGCCTCTCGACCCCTCCGTCCCCGAGGGGTCCCGGGCCCGGAACAGGGCTGTGTAAGTCTGGGCGGGGGCGGCGGGGCCCATCTCCTGGATGCGGGGGACGAGGGGGTCAAGGGAGGCCTGGGGAGCCCCGTTCAGCCCCCGTGGGCCCTCACCTCCCCGCTCCCTCTGCCCAGCGCCCGCCTCACGTTCCAGGTGAGCTGCACGGCTGGACCCGAAGCGGAGCCCAGGCCGGGGGTCAGCACCGTCGCGTTCTCCAGCTGGACGCGCAGAACCAGCAGCTCCAGAGGCTCATCGCGGGCGGAGGCCGGGGTCTCTACTGGGGGCCAGGAGGGTCTGGGGGTGAGGCTCAGCCCCACACCTCCCAGCCCCCCCACAATCCCCACTCCCTCCTCCGGGCCTCACCCCGTATGGACACCCTGGCCGTCCGGCTCTCTCGCTGACCAGCCGCGTTGGTCGCCACGCACACGTAGTTGCCCGAGTCGCTTCTCTCCGCCCGGGTCACCAGCAGGGATCCCCTGGACACCTGGAAGGGAGGGGGATCCGTTCGTTCATTCAATCGTATTTATTGAGCGCTTGCTGTGCGCCCAGCACTGTACTAAGCGCTTGGAAAGTCCAAGTCGGCAATATGTAGAGACGGTCCCTACCCAACAACGGGCTCACAGTCTAGAAGGGGGAGACAGACAACAAAACATATAGAAAGGTGTCAAAATCGTCAGAACAAATAGAACTAAATGATCTGCGTCCAACCTGGTGAGCTTGTATCTACCCCAGTACATAGTACGGGATTGGGGCGAAGGGCCTCAGGAGCGGGGCGGGAAGGGGAACGGGGAAGGGGGTTCCTGAGGATCATCATCATCAATCGTATTTATTGAGCGCTTACTATGTGCAGAGCACTGTACTAAGCGCTTGGGAAGTACAAATTGGCAACATATAGAGACAGTCCCTACCCAGCAGTGGGCTCACAGTCTAAAAAGGGGGAGACAGAGAACAAAACCAAACATACTAACAAAATAAGATAAATAGGATAGATATGTACAGGTAAAATAAATAGAGTAATAAATATGTACAAACATATAGACATATATACAGGTGCTGTGGGGAAGGGAAGGAGGTAAGATGGGGGGATGGAGAGGGGGACGAGGGGGAGAGGAAGGAAGGGGCTCAGTCTGGGAAGGCCTCCTGGAGGAGGTGAGCTCTCAGCAGGGTCTTGAAGGGAGGAAGAGAGCTAGCTTGGCGGATCGGCAGAATCCCGGCCTTCGGTACAACCGTCCCGTTTAGGGGCCGTTGTTGAGAGGTGCGACGACGCTCACCACGTGCCGGCCGGTCACCGGGACCAGGGGCTCCCCGTCCTTCCTCCAGGAGACAGTGGGCTCGGGGTGGCCGCGCGGCGGCTCGCACTCCAACACCAGCCGGTCCCCCTCCCCGGCCGCCACGTCTCGGGGCTGCAGACGGAAATCCTCACGCAGAGCTGTGTCCGGGGAGAAAGGCGGCAGGACGGTCGGAGCCCCCGCCCCTGGTCAGTCCCACCTCCACCGGGACCCTTCTCCCGGACTACGCCTCTGCCAGGACTCCCACCGCGTCCCACTCCTCCTATCCCAAGTCAATCAATCAATCAATCGTATTTATTGAGCGCTTACTGTGTGCAGAGCACTGGACTAAGCGCTTGGGAAGTCCAAGTTGGCAACATATAGAGACAGTCCCTACCCAACAGCGGGCTCACAGTCTAGGAGGGGGAGACAGAGAACAAAACCAAGCATATTAACAAAATAAAATAAATAGAATAGATATGTACAAGTAAAATAAATAGAGTAATAAATATGTACAAACATATATACAGGTATAAAGGTATAGTCAGTCCCCCACTATCCCGCCCATCCCACCCCACAACAGTTCTTCACCTCTGCCCATTCCTCCCACCCCATCCCGCTCCTCCCATCCCACCCCAGAAGCAGCGTGGCCCGGCGGAAAGAACACAGGGTTGGGAGTCAGAGGATGTGGGTTCTAATCCTGGCTCTGCCACATGTCTGCTGTGTGACCTATATGTTGCCAACTTGTACTTCCCAAGCGCTTAGTACAGTGCTCTGCACACAGTAAGCGCTCAATAAATACGACTGATTGATTGATTGATTGATCCCTCCCGCTTTACCTCCTTCCCCTCCCCACAGCACCTGTATATATGTATATATGTTTGTACATATTTATTACTCTATTTATTTTATTTGTACATATTTATTCTATTTATTTTATTTTGTTCATATGTTTTGTTTTGTTGTCTGTCTCCCCCTTCTAGACTGTGAGCCCGCTGTTGGGTAGGGACCGTCTCTATGTGTTGCCAACTTGCACTTCCCTAGCGCTTAGTACAGTACTCTGCACACAGTAAGCGCTCAATAAATACGATTGAATGAATGAATGAATGAATGAATGACCTTCGCTTTTCTTTGCCTCAGTTACAGAATGTGGCTCAATGGAAAGAGCACGGGCTTGGGAGTCAGAAGGCATGGGTTCAAATCCCATCTCCGCCAATTGTCAGCTGTGTGACCTTGGGCAAGTCACTTAACTTCTCCAGCTCTTAGAACAGTGCTTTGCACATAGTAAGCGCTTAATAAATGCCATCATTATTATTATTATTATTCTCTGTGCCTCAGTTCCCTCATCCTTAAAATGGGGATTAAGACTGTGAGCCCCATGTGGGACAACCTGATCACCTTGTAACCTCCCCAGCACTTAGAACAGTGCTTTGCACATAGTAAGCTCTTAACAAGTGCCATCATTATTATTATTAACTGTAAAATGGGGATTGAAACTGTGAGCCCCATCTGGGACGGGGATTGTGTCTAATCCGATTTGCTTGTATCCACCCCAGCACTTAGTACAGCGCCTGGCACAAAGTAAGCGCTTAACAAATGCCACAATTATTATTAATTATGTGGGACAGGGACTGTGTCCAACCTGATCACCTTGAATTCATTCACTCATTCATTCATTCAATCGTATTTATTGAGCGCTTACTGTGTGCAGAGCACCGTACTAAGCACTTGGGAAGTACAAGTTGGCAACATATAGAGACGCTCACAGTCTAGAAGGGGGAGACAGAGAACAAAACAAAACATAGTAACAAAGTAAAATCCACCCTAGCACTCGGAGCAGCTCTTGGCACATAGTAAGCGCTTAACAAATGCTATTATTATTATTGTTATTGTTATTATTATTCCCTCTGCCCAGAACCCCCGTCTCTTCCTGCTCCTCCCACCCCACAGCAGTTCCCCATCTCTTCCTGGACCCCTACCTCTCTCCTCCCATTCCCGTCCCATCCCAGTTTCCCTTCCCTTCCCTTCCATCTTGCCCCTTCTCCCAGGAATGTGCCACCCCCGCCCCGCAAAGTCTTCCCAGGCCCTCACCGGCCACTGGGAGCCTGACCCCCTTTCCGGCCCCTGGGTCGAGCTCATCGATGGCCTCGCAGGTATAAACGCCCTGGTCGGTATAGATCCCCTGGTCGGTGAAGACGTCCTCGGAGCGGGCCCGGCCTCTCGCGGGGGGCCGCAGGAGGAGGAGGGATCCATCAGGGAGGAGGCGGTGAGGGCCGGAGGGGCTGGAGCTCAGGGGTGCCCCATCCCAGAGCCAGCGGGCAGCGGACGGGGGGTCTCCTGGAGCACCACAGCTCAGGGTGGCGGTTCCAGGCCCGCGGCTCAGCAGACCCTCCTGTGGGGTGAGGCTGCGGGGCTGCGATTCTTGGGCCCGGGAGCCTGGTGGAATCAATCAATCAATCAATCAATCGTATTTATTGAGCGCTTACTATCTGCAGAGCACTGTACTAAGCGCTTGGGAAGTACAAATCGGCATCACATAGAGACAGTCCCTACCCAACAGTGGGCTCACAGTCTAAAAGGGGGAGACAGAGAACAGAACCAAACATACCAACAAAATAAAATAAGTAGGATAGAAATGTACAAGTAAAATAAATAAATAAATAAATAAATAGAGTAATAAATATGTACAACCATATATACATATACACAGGTGCTGTGGGGAAGGGAAGGAGGTAAGACGGGGGGATGGAGAGGGGGACGAGGGGGAGAGGAAAGAAGGGGCTCAGTCTGGGAAGGCCTCCTGGAGGAGGTGAGCTCTCAGCAGGGCCTTGAAGGGAGGAAGAGAGCGAGCTTGGCGGATGGGCAGAGGGATTGGGGGCATTCCAGGCCCGGGGGATGACGTGGGCCGGGGGTTGATGGCGGGACAGGCGAGAGCGAGGTACAGTGAGGGTGGTGGAAGGGGCCGATCAGGGCTCGGCGCCTCAAGCCCACCTCCCCCTTCGCTCCCCCACCCTCACTCGATGTCCGGACCACCACAGGGGCATTCGCTGGAGAACTCCAAACTCCAAATTGCTATTCCAGCACCCCAACCCCTCTCCCCTGCTTAGTTCCACCTCCCCGTGCCCCTCTTCTTCCAGCGTCCCCACCCCTCTGCCCTTTCCTCCAGTGTCCCCAGCCCCTACTCACTCAAGAAGAGTAGGAGCAGGCCCAGAAAGGGCAGTGCCGTGTCCCAGACCCTCATCTCTACCCGTGGAAAACCCCGCTCTCAGCAGGGTCCCCCGGGCCCCTCGGAAGCTCCCGTCTGGTCTCTCCGCAGGTCCCTCTGCTGCTCTGGGGCCCTCGGGGTGGGACGGGCGTGGGGCAGCAGAAGACGGAATGGGACTGGGAGGCTGTGCCTTGTTTGTAACCAGGAGTCCCGCCCAGGAGGAGGGGGAGGAAACGGCCATTTCCTCCCCGGCTGGCCAGCCACTGGGCCCGTCCGGTCCCTTTCACCCCCAGAGCCACCTGAGACCAACCGGTGAGGTAACAGCAGACCCAGGACAATGGGACATCAGCCTTTGGGCCGCTATGAGGGGATAAGAGACCCCAAACTCAAAGCTAGAATCCCTGTTCTCTGCTCAGGGCCACCACTCCAACCCTAACCCCGCCACATCCTGTGTCCTCCCCTTCCCCATCCCCTTAACCCCAAAAAGGTTTTGCCTCTGGGGTCAGTCCTTCCTTGGGTACCTGCCCCAGCCTAATCTCCATCCCCGACCCCAGTATAACTTTTCCCTTTTTCTCTCTCCTTAAAACCAACCTGTCCGTACACCCCAACGTTGACTCGACCCCTTCCAGACCCTTGACCTCCAGTCCTATTACTAATAATAGTAATGATAATAATGATGACATTTATTAAGCGCTAACTATGTGCAAAGCACTGTTCTAAGCACTGGGGAGGTTACAAGGTGATCAGCTTGTCCCACGGGGGGCTCAAAGTCTTCATCCCCGTTTTACAGATGAGGTCACTGAAGCCCAGAGAAGTGAAGTGACTTGCCCAAAGTCACACAGCAGACATGCGGTGGAGCTGGGATTTGAACCCATCCCCTTTTAGACTATGAGCCCACTGTTGGGTAGGGACTGTCTCTATATGTTGCCAACTTGTACTTCCCAAGCGCTTAGTACAGTGCTCTGCACACAGTAAGCACTCAATAAATACGATTGATTGATTGATTGACCTCTGACTCCAAAGCCCAGGCTCTTTCCAGTGAGCCACACTGCTTCTCTATGCCCTCATGACCAACATAACCCTTCTCCAAACCATGTCATTTTGAAATTTCCGCTGCCCCGCTCCCTCACAACCCAGGTGGAAGCTTGTAGGGCAGGGGGAAGGCCCAGCTAGATTCTTGAGGTGGGGGACAAGTGGCCAGGAGGAGTCCTTGAGGTTGGCCAAAGCCGGCCTGATCATCATCATCAATCGTATTTATTGAGCGCTTACTATGTGCAGAGATGACCCAAAGAAGATCCCAGCACCCTCTGAGAGGAATGGAGGGGCCGATGTGCTGTCTCTATGTGTTGCAAATTTGTACTTCCCAAGCGCTTAGTACAGTGCTCTGCACATAGTAAGCACTTAATAAATACGATTGATGATGATGATGATGAGGAGCTTATCAAGGTCAATATGGAGTCTCCATCTGCCCGCTTCTTGGGGAGTGTCTGGGAGACAGAGACTCAGAGACTGAGAGCGACGAGGGGCAGAGACTCGGCAGTGGAGAGAGAGAATGGTGGTCACTTCTCCTTCCATAAGCCACACCCTCTCCCGGGGGAAGTGGACTCCTGTTTACAGACCCCTTCCTTGTAGAACATTTCCCCCCACCCCTTCCCGCAGGATGTCCGGCCAGCTGCTTCAGACACAAGGAGTGGGCGAGCAGAGCCACTCCAGAGGAGCTGGGGGCTCGATGGTGCTGGGGAAACTTTGGTCAGTCCAGCAGGAGGGAAATAATTCTCTGTGGGAGAAGTGTGGGGGGTCCCAGGATGCTTCCTCCCCCCATCTTCTCAGGGGAACCTCCCTCACAGATCCGGCTGGCCTCTCTTCCCTCCCTTCCCAGGGTGGAGGGGAACGGTGAAGGCCCGTCCTGCTCCTCTGTCCTCTCCCTTCCCTGAAACTCCGAGCTCTGAGCTGAGCCAGGGTTTGCCCCAGGGGCAGTGGTAGTATTTATGTACTGCACTAAGCACTTGTCCACCACCCAGGACACCTGAACCAGAAGGCCTGACCTGATGCCCACTGTCTGCTTTCCAGCCCATTCCTTCAGAGACGGGGGCACAGCATGGGGGGAACGCCTGAGCTCCACCCATCCATTCCTGTGCCCTCCTAAATTCACCTTGCCGTCCCTCCACCTCCTTGGAGGAGGGGTCAGCCTAGAGGTCAAGGGCAACCACAGCTCTCCCGTAGACACTGGGAAGTGGAGGAAGGTGGTTTTCTGTGGGGATGGAGGCTGGGATTGAGGGAAGGGGAGTCCAGGTCAGAGGGGCTGCAGGTGGGGGAAGGGGAAGGGGCAGCTTAGGCCTGGAATCTCAGTCATTTCCTGGTGGAAGCGGTCTCCAGGAAGCTGGGAAGGCGGGCGGGGGGCAGGGAGGAGGCAGTGTTTTACTCCGAGCTCCTCTATGTTCTTGGTGGTGCCTTCATCGGGTCTTTTTTTGTTATTTTAAATGACGTTTCTTGAGCCCTTACTATGTGCCAGGCACTGTACTAAGCTCTGGGGGTAATAATAATAATAATGATGGCATTTATTAAGCGCTTACTATGCACAAAGCACTGTTCTAAGCACTGGGGAGGTTACAAGGTAATCAGGTTGTCCCACGGGGGGCTCACAGTCTTCATCCCCATTTTACAGATGAGGTAACTGAGGCGCAGAGAAGTTAAGTGACTTTCCTAAAGTCACACAGCTGACAACTGGTGGAGCCGGGATTTGAACCCATGATCTCTGACTCCAAAGCCCGGGCTCTTTCGACTGAGCCACGCTGCTTCTCACAAGCTAAGCAGGTTGGATCCAGTCCCTGCCTCACACCCTGCTTATCTTTTCCACCTACCCCAACCCTGGTTCCCCAGTTCTCTGGACCAAAGCCGGTGAACGGGTTGAGGTTCTGGAGCGGGAGGTGATTCCATTCCCCCCTCCTTCTGCCCTCTCTGTGCCTCGGTTCTTCCATTCACAGGGAGGCAGCTGAGGAGAGGTTGGCCCTCTGAGAGACAGGGCTGGGAGTCTGAGTGGAACAGGCAGCTTCTGACTCTGCTAAGGACAGTCTTGGGGGGTAATGGGGGGGTGCCACAGGGTCTGAGGAGCTGGAGGGGACACAGGACTGGAACAAGAAGACGGGGCAGAGCTGGGATTAAGTACAGAGGAGGCAGGGGCTGGCTGGATTGGGGTTAGGAGAGAGGGCAGGGTTAGGGATATTGCCTCAGTGGGGAGAGAGAAGGGAGGAAAGTGGGGAGAGAGGGAGAATAAAATGACCAGATTTCCCTTGGATGGGACAGTGGCCTGACCCCCACCTTCACCCCTCAGGGGGGAAGAAAAGAAAATAGGGGGCCCACAGAGGTGAAAGAGAGAACTCCCCACAAGCAGGACAAAATATAAGGGGGTGCCCAGAGAGGAGAAAGAAAGAACCCTCCGCAAATAGGACTGTCCCACCTATTTTGGGACACCTGGTCAACCTAAGGGAGTGGAAAGATGACGACCCCCCCCCGCCCCAACCCCCGGTAGCACAAAACACCTTCCAAGGATGATGGCATCCCACAAGACAGCACCGATATCCAGAAACCCCACCCTCATTTGGGAAGCCCATCTTTGGGGGAGACCTTTTGACTCTTCTTGCCCAACCGTGTCCCCGCATCTTAACTTGCAGTTATAGCAGAGGCCCTCTCACCTCTCTCTCTCAAGGCCCTACTGAGAGCTCACCTCCTCCAGAAGGCCTTCCCAAACTGAGCTCCTTCCTTCCTCTCCCCCTCATTCCCCTCTCTATCCCCCCATCTTACCTCCTTCCCTCCCCCCCAGCACCTGTATATATGTATATATGTTTGTACATATTTATTACTCTATTTATTTATTTTACTTGTACATATCTATTCTATTTATTTTGTTAGTATGTTTGGTTTTGTTCTCTGTCTCCCCCTTTTAGACTGTGAGCCCACTGTTGGGTAGGGACTGTCTCCATATGTTGCCAACTTGTACTTCCCAAGCGCTTAGTACAGTGCTCTGCACACAGTAAGCGCTCAATAAATACAATTGATTGATTGATTGATTGATTGATTGACCTCCCCTCTCCCCATTTTTATCCCAATCTAGTAATGGCAAACAGTGGGAGGCAAGCAAATACAGCGAGGGGCCGTGGGATTTCCGGTGGTCAAGGATGTACAACCTTCTGATTCCCAGCCACAGATACACTCATTTCCCGGAATTTCCAAGGGGTTCAGAGTCTCATTTCAAAAAGGGAGAAGAGCTGCCTTCTGACTCTCAGAGGGTCTCGGGGTTAGAATGTCCCCCGGGTGTCGCGGGGCTCCAGTGTGGCGACCACACAGGAGGGTTGACCAGCCAGGGTCAGGAAGTGTGATGGCCAGTGTATAACTGGACCCTGGCTGCAGCCAGCGTGCTGCCTTCCACCTCCCAGCTTTTCTCTGAATAAATCTATACTCCAGTTCCCGGCTAATTGTGGCACCCTTGTCCATTGTGGGAAAAGTCAGGGGTTCCCAGGATGCTTCCTTTCTGCTCCCAACAGGACCTTTCTCACAGACCTGGCTCACCTCTCCTCCCTCCCTTCCCGGGGTGGAGGGGAATGGGGAAAGTCTTTCCAACATCCCTAAGGCCAGAGTGAGGCCCTACCCCCTGCCATCCTCCTCCTTCTCTTCTTTTGGGACAAGAAGGGTGATGGCTGGCTAGGCTAGAGAAGAAGGAGGCTGTCAGGGGGTATGGCCTCACTCTAGCCTAAAGACCCCCCAGATCAGGGACGTTGGAATGATTTTCACCATTCCCCTCGCATCTAGTAGGGGCACGAGATGTGAGGAGCAAGGGGAAAGGGGCTAGCTGTGGGGAGGATGAAGAGGGGGAGAGTCTGTGGGGCTCTGGACTTTGGAGTCGAGGGGGTGACACAGCGCACAGAGCCAGGCTCCGGCCGGGGACTCTCACACGGTCAGAGGTTTAATCACTCCCCGCGCTCTCCACGCACAGAGATTCTATGGATCGGGAGGCCGTGGGGCTGCTAAGGAGGGGTGCGGCCAAGTCCCTCGCTACTCAGACGTTAGTGTGATTAGGGGAGAAGGTCCCCCCGCCCCCGGAGCTCCAGTGCCGGGAGCGGACAGGGCAGGTGGCTCAGGCCGGGAGTGATGAGGCCCTTTGTCCTGCTGGGAGCCCAGTGCCTCGGGTCACTTCTGCTCAAGAAAGGGGGACAGGGCAGTCAGCGTGATCCTGGCACCTTGTGGGGGCACGGCGGGTGTCTGTGGCAGGGTAGAAGATGCAATCTCTGGTGCCACAAAGGTCAGTGGGTTGTCTGGGCCAGCAGGTGCAGTCTCTGGTGCCCACAAAGGCCAGTGTAGTGTCCGGACCAGCTGGTACAGTCTGTTATGGGGCCCACGAAGATCACAGTAGTGTCCACGTCCAGGGCAGTGGGTGCAATCTCCGGTGCCCACCGAGATCAGCAGGACCTGGTGGTCTGGGGTAGCTGGAGCTGTCTGATGGGATGCCCAGGAAGGTCTGATTCATCGACTGTCATCGTGGTCTGGGGTGCCTGGGTTTGGCGCAGCCCAGACCCCCCCACCCCATCCCCCCAGCGGCGGGGTTGTGTGGAAAATCCATGGATTTGCCAGAGGTGAGGGATGAGGGGACTGGGAGGAATGGGGATTGGGCTGGATTCTTACCTCAGGGCCAGGAGGAGGAAACAGGGGCTGGGAACAGGGGCTGCCAGGAAGCTGCCCAAGTGGCTGTCAAGGACTGTGTCTGCAGGGAGAGGGGATTCGGTTTCCCCCTCCCCAAATTCTTCCATAGCAGCTCCATCCCTGCTCCATGCTCGCGGACACGAGGTCCACGGCCCTCACAAGGCATTGCTCCTCCACCCCAAGACGGCCTCCCCCTTGCCTGGCTCCAGGCCCTGACCCCTCCAAGTTCAGTGCCTCCCCCCCCTTGGCATTAGACATGAAGTGAAGGATGGCTAAGGGAATAACAGCTGTTAGTATGTGTGTTTGTGTGGTGGAGGGAGGGAGGCCTCACCCCAAATCTACTCTGCGCTCCAAGGAGGTCTGAGGAGGCCTGAGGCCTGGGGGAATCCTATGGAATGGGATGTTCACCCAGCTAACAGCTCCGCTGTCATTCGATCTCCGCCCTCCCGGGTTGGGGCAGACGTACGCTTTCCTCCGCTGCGGCATGTGCTGTTGCCCGCGTTTTCCCGCTCCCCGAAGCCCATCCCTCCAGCAGCCCCCGGGGCCTCGACCGGAAACCTTAGGCGCTGATCTCCACCCTGCCCCCACTGCCGGCCTCCTCCTGCTCCCGGATCACCCGCACGCCCGCCGCCGTCCGCAGGGTGCGCGAAGCGCTGCGCGAGCGGGCCGGCGAGCCCGGGGAGCGGCTGGGCGACGTGTGGGTCCGGCCGGGGGTCGGGGAGCGGACCGGGGAACGGGGGTAGCGGCGGGCGGAGAGGATGGGGAGACCCGGGGAGCGGCCGGGAGCCGCCGGGGAGACCGAGTAGCCGGGCGGCCCCGGCTCGCCGCTGCGCCGGAGGTCGGGGGTGGACGTGTCTTCGGTTTCGGGAGATTCCTGCAACGAGACATGGGCTCCTGTGGTCTCGGTCCGTGTGCCTCGCCCACATGCCCCGCTCTCACCTCCACCCACATGTCTCTCCACTTCAATCCACAAATCTCTCTGCTGCCAGATTATCTTTCTACAGAAACGTTTAGTGCGTGTCACCCCCTAATTAAAATTCTCCAGCGGTCACCTATCCACTTCCTTATCAAACAAGAACTCCTCATTTTTGGCTTCGAGGCTCTCCATTACTTTTCCCCCTCCTACCTCACCTCCCTTCTCTCCTTCTCCATCCCAGCTCGCACACTCCGCTCCTCTGAGGCCACTAACCTTCTCACTGGGCCTCATGGTCACCAGGCCCGCCATCGACCCCCGGCCCACGTCCTTCTCCCGGCCTGGAACGCCCTCCTACCTCAAATCCGCCAAACAATCGCTCTTCCCCCCTCCAAAGCCCTACTGAAGGCTCACCTCCTTCAAGAAGCCTTCCCAGACTAAGCCCCCCTTTTCCTCAGCACCCCCTCCTTTCTGCATTACCTCAACTCGCTCCATTTTATTTTCCTTCCTCTGCCCCACAGCACTTATGTATATCTGTATTTATTTATAAATCTATTTATAGTGATGCCTGTTTACTTGTTTTGATGTGTATATATCTATAATTCTATTTATAATGATGCCTATTTACTTATTTTGATGTGTGTCTCCCCCCCTTCTAGACCGTAAGCCCAGTGTGGGCAGGGACTGTTTCTCTTTATTGCTGAACTGTACCCTCCAAGCGCTTAGTACAGTGCTCTGCACACAATAAGCACTCAGTAAATATGATTGAATGAACGAATGCCTCTCCCAAATGCCTGGCTCTAGGCCCCACCCCCCAGAGCCACCCAACTCACCTTGTCCTTGAGGATGTACAGGGCCAGCGGGTTCTTGCGCTCTTCACCCCCACTGCGCGGGAGGGTCTCAACTGCTCAGGGGCAAGGTCAGGGCAGCCGTCACGGGGCATGGCGGCCCCCAGGGTCCCCACGGTCTCCCTTTCCCAGCTCCCAGAGGCTTACGTTTCTCTGGTACCACTGCACCCCATCCCCCTTACAGGTGTGAGGATTTAGAGGGGCCGCCTGCCCCCACCCGATTCCAGTACATCATTTTGACGGGTCTCAGCCATATGGGGGTGGGGGCAACTGGATGGGGAGGGGTCTAGCCAGGGGGGCGTGACAGGCTCTGGGTTGGGAGGGGAGGCCCCAGAGGCCGGACCCCTCTTACCTTCCGGTTTTAACTGGTCCTCGCTCTGCTCCATGTAATCCAGGGAGCCCTGGGCCTCGAGCTTCCGCTTGGTCCTGCAAGGCAGCCCAGATGCTTGCCGGGAGGAGGAGGAGGGATGAGGGACAGGGGTGCAGGGGGGCTCAGATAGGGTGGACAGGGGTGGGGTGGAGTTATGGACTAGTTCTGGGCTGCTGCCCATGACCCGGGCCCCTCCTCAACCCCCGCCTGGTGTGCAGAGACAACAGGGAAGCCAGTGGCCTGGCCTCCATCCCTCTTCATCTTCCTGCGACCTCAAGCTCCCCAAATCCCCCAACCCACTTTCCTGTTCCAGCTCCAACCATGGCCCCCAGGATGTCCATGGGAGCCCATGGCTCCCGGGACGGGATGGGAGCACCAGAGGTCATTTAGTCCAACCCTCCGCCACCCTGCTGACCAAACCCTATCCCAGACTTGGGAGAAGGCAGAGGAGGCTTTGGCCTGATCTGTCCCCAGGGATGGAGACCTCAAATTTTCCTAGCCTGTTCCGGGGTTTAACCAAATGCTGCTACTGAGAAGTTCTTCCTTACACCTAAGTCCTGCTGCATTTTGGCACATCTCACTATGAAGCAGGCCAGTCATGCCTCCTGCCACCCTGGGCACAATGGGTAGACTAGAGGAGAGAGAGAAGTGGGGGGTGGTGAAGAGCAGAGACTGCAAAAATACTGATTGTAAACTCCCTGAATGCAAGGAACATGTACTTAGTACAGTTCATTGCAGCCAGTAGGAGGTCCATAAATATCACTGAATGACTGATTGAGAGCTGAGGGGAGGCTTGGGCAGAGGAATTGGGGGGAAAGTTACCCAGACTTCTGAGATGGCTTCCAGCAGGCACAGACGGTCACCAGAGTGACGAGGAGGAAGATGCCTCCCGTGGACAGGATGATGTAGAGTGAGCTTCGTCCTGGGGAGAAACGGGGGGATCGGAGGGGATCGGATCTGTTGCAGGCTGAAGCAGGGGGGTCAGGGAGGGCCATCCCTCCACCCAGTCAGATTGCCCGAGGAATGAAAACTGCCTCTGCTTGTTCTGCTGGAAAACGTCCAGTATAACAACATCCTGGGACAGGAGATGGCTTGGACATCAGGGTAGGGAAGCTTGTGTTTGTCAGGGGAGGAGCTAATCCTGATGTTCCACCCTGAGACCTCAGGGGATTCCCCTCTTCGCACCCCCCTCTCCAATAAATCCTCTCCCAAACTCTGAGCCCAGTGCTTCACTCGCCGTCAACCAATCACCTCATCAATAGCATTTATTGAGCACTCGCTGCGGGCAGAGAACCATCCTGAGTGCTTGGGAGAGGACAACAGAATCAAGAGACCCCGTCCCCAGCCCCCTGGGAACTGATGATCGAGCCGGGGAGACGGACACTGAACTAAGTTACGGTTAGGTGGAAATTTAACCGTAGATAAGGTACATAAGTGCTTCTGTGGGTTGTGTTAGCTCCTTGTGAGCAGGGAACGTGTCTACTGACTCTGTTGTGTTATTCTTTCCCAAGCGCTTAATACAGTGCTCTTACAATACACGCGCAATAATAATAATAATGATGGCATTTGTTAAGCGCATACTATGTGCCCAGCACTGTTCTGAGCACTGGGGTAGATACAAGGTAATCAGGTTGTCCCACGTGGGGCTCACAGTCTTCATCCCCATTTTCCAGATGCGGTAACTGAGGCCCAGAGAAGTGAAGTGACTTGCCCAAAGTCACCCAGCCTACAAGTGGCGGGGGCAGGATTAGAACCCATGGCTTCTGACTCCCAAGTCCGTGCTCTTTCCACCGAGCCACGCTGCTTCTCAATAATAAATACTACTGATTGATTAAAGTGTCTAGGTGGCATGAAGGCAGTAAGCGCTCAATAAATACGATTGAATGAATGAATGAATGAATGAAGGTTCCAATAAGGGAGTTGGTGGTTACAAAGTGGGGAGTTTGTTATTCTAGACAGTAAACTCTTAGGGCAGTGAACGTGTCTACCAATTCTGCTGCATTGTACTCTACCGAGAGCTCAGAACAGTGCTCTGCACATTGGAAGCGCTCGCTAAATACCACCAATTGATCAAAAAGGGGGAGAACCTCCTGGAGGAGAGGAGGTTTTGGGATACAGCACTGTTGGATTTCGGGGAGACGCACGGTAGACAGTGAGTTTGATGGGGATGCTGTGACCCTTGCTAATGGGGTTCTCCACCAGGCAGCTGTAGACGTCGTCGTCGGCCAGCAGCACCCGGGTGATGGTCAGCACTTTCTGGTCGGTGGAGAGCTGCAGGCGCGAGTCGTTGCTGAGCGGCTGGCTGGCCCGCAGCCACGTGTAGCTGGGCTTCGTGCCGTTCTCGTGGGCGCAGGTCAGCGTCACCGATTCGCTCAGCTCCAACACCGTGGACGAGGCCAGGACAACGTGCGGCTTCGAGATGGGGACTGGGCCGGGGGGCAGGGAGAGGGCCGGGTCAGGGCCTCCGCTCCCCTCCCTGGCCCTCGCCGTTTTCCTGAAGGCCCACCTCCGCATTTCCCCGAAAAGCTCCCCTAAATCCCGCCTGCTGCGTAGCTCCTGCCCCTCGACCCCTGACTCTGGTCCTCGGCGGAGAAGGGAGACCGTGGATTGGATTGTTAGTATGTTTGGTTTTGTTCTCTGTCTCCCCCCTTTTAGACTGTGAGCCCACTGTTGGGTAGGGACTGTCTCTATATGTTGCCAATTTGTACTTCCCAAGCGCTTAGTACAGTGCTCTGCACATAGTAAGCGCTCAATAAATACGATTGATGATGATGATGATGATGATTGGTCCCAGTGTTGGACTGGCTGCTGCTGCTCCTGTTTGCGGGGGTTGGGACAATCAATCAATCAATCAATCAATCACATTTATTGAGCACTTACTGTGTGCAGAGCACTGTACTAAGTGCTTGGGAAGTACAAGTTGGCAACACCTAGAGACAGTCCCTACCCAACAGTGGGCTCACAGTCTAAAAGGGGGAGACAGAGAACAAAACCAAACATACTAACAAAATAAAATAAATAGAATAGATATGTACAAGTAAAATAAATAGGGTCCTAGGCCTGAGGGCCGGACCTGGCTAAGGCAGTCCCGGCCCCACTTGGGGAAGTTTGGGGTCATTTAGGGTCGTGGTCCAGCTGTCTTGGGCTCCACCACATGAACCTGAAACCATCCTGTGACAGACATTTACTCTCCCCCGCTTCAAAGCCTTACTGAAGTCACATCTCCTCCGAGAGGCCTTCCCTGACTAAGCCCCTCTTTTTCTCATCTCCCACTCCATTCTGCGTCGTCTGACTTGCTCCCTTTGCTCTTCCCAGCCTGGAACGCCCTCCCTCCTCAAATCCAACAGACAGTTAGTCTCCTTCCATTCAAAGAACTATTGAAGACCCATCTCCCTGTCCCACATGGGGCTCAGCACAGCGCCTGTATATATGTTTGTACAGATTTATTACTCCATCATCAATCATCATCAATCATATTTATTGAGCGCTTACTATGTGCAGAGCACTGTACTAAGCACTTGGGAAGTACAAATTGGCCACATATAGAGAGAGTCCCTACTCAACAGTGGGCTCACAGTCTCCATTTATTTTACTTGTACATATTTACTATTCTATTAATTTTGTTAATGATGTGCATCTAGCTTTATTTCTATTTGTTCTGACGACTTGATACCTGTCCACATGTTTTGTTTTGTTGTCTGTCTCCCCCTTCTAGACTGTGAACCCGTTGTCAGGTAGGGACCGTCTCTATATGTTGCCGACTTGGACTTCCCAAGCGCTTATGTTCCCGGTCAGGGAACATAAATCTTCCCTTTTAGACTGTGAGCCCACTGTTGGGTAGGGACTGTCTCTATATGTTGCCAACTTGTACTTCCCAAGCACTTAGTACAGTGCTCTGCACACAGTAAGCACTCAATAAATACGATTGATTGATTGATTGATTAGTCCAGTGCTCTGCACACAGTAAGCGCTCAATAAATATGATTGAATGAATGAATGAATATGTTGCCGACTTGGACTTCCCAAGCGCTTAGTCCAGTGCTCTGCACACAGTAAGCGCTCAATAAATACACTTGAATGAATGAAATGAATCATCACTGTACACTGTATTACGTCCTGGGGTAAATACAAGATCATCAGGTTGGATACACTCCCTGTCCCACATGGGGCTCAGCATCTGAGTAGGAGGGAGTATAAATTCATTCCCACTTCACAGATGAGCTAACCGAGGCACAGCAGAGTGGGATTCACTCATTCAATCGTATATTACATATTTACTATTGTATTTATTTTATTTTGTTCATTCGTTTTGTTGTCTGTCCTCCCCTTCTAGACTGTGAGCCTACAGTTGGGTAGGGACCATCTCTATCTGTTGCCAACTTGTACTTCCCAAGCGCTTAGTACAGTGCTCTGCACACAGTAAGCGCTCGATAAATACGATTGAATGAATGAATGAAGAGACTCACCCAAGGTCCCACAGCGGACAAACGGAGGAGCTGGGTTGAGAACCCAGGGCTTCCGACTCCCGGGCCCGGGCTCTTTCCACTCGGCCACCAGATTGGGGTGCGATCCCGGATGCCAGCCCACCCCGGCGGGTCCCCCACCCCATTCCCGCCACCCCAGGATGCCACCCGCTTTGTCCGGGCCCTGCCACCCGGCCTCACCGTCCACGGTAAGGTTGATGGTCTTCTCGCCGGTGAAGGTGTCGTCGGTGATGGAGATCTCCACCTCGTAGGCTCCCTCGTCGGCCGGGCGCAGGCCGCCGAGCAGCAGGGAGCCGTTGGGGAAGAGCCGCACGCGGCCGCGGTACTCGGGCCGCAGGGTGCCGATGACATCGGTGCCCACCGACTGTACCACCGTCACCGGCTTATCCCGCTTCACCTGCCACTTGACCACAGGCCGGTCTCTGCTGGTACTGCTGTACTGGACGGAGAGCAGGGCCTCTCGGCCCTCCGTGCCGTGGACCACCTGCACCGGACTGGTGATGTTCACGCCCACCAGCCGCCCTGCAGGGGGGAGCGGGGAGGGGCAGGGCCCCAACGCTACCTTCCTCGCTAGGCTTCCCAGCGATCTGCCCCTGACTCCGGGACTCCTTTGCCCGGCTAGCCCGCCGGCACCTCAGGCTCAACAGGTCCAAATTGAAACTCGCCTTCCCACCCAGATCCTCTCCTCCAACTCGCTTTTCCATCCCCAAACTCTTAAGCCCCTAACCTTGGCATTGTCCTCGACTCTTTCACCCCTTCCTTCAAGACACCTCCAGAATCTGCCCCTTCTTCCCCACAACATTTCCAGAATTCACTGCTCCTTCTCCATCTAAGCGGCCACCACGCTGGCCTAAGCACCTGTCGTATTCCACCTCGGTGTCGGCCTCCTCCCTGACCCCCCTGCCTCCAGCCTTTCCTCTTTCCAGTCTATATTTCACTCTGCTGCCTGGATCATTTTTCTAAAACATCTTTTCACATCCCAGCTGCATCAAACAGGAACGCTTCATCATTTGTTTTAAAGTCCCTCTACTGGCTCTCTCCCCACTACTTAACCTTGCTCTTCTTCCACTATACCTCCTCTTGCACCCTTACCCCCTTGCTGACCTCCTTGGCTCCTGCCTCTCCCCTCTCTAGTCCACACTTCAGGCTATATTCCAGATTAATTTTCTGAAAAACCGTTCAGTCCACATCTTCCCACTCCTCAAGAACCTCCAGTGGCTGCCCGTCCACCTCCTCAAAAAACAGAAACCTCTTACCGTCGCCTTTAAGGCATTTAATCAGCTCTCTCCCTCCAACCTTTCCTCGCTGATCTCCTACTACAACCCAATCTACACGCTCTGCTCCTCAAACATTAATCTACGCACTGTACATCAATTTCATCTACCTTGATGTCCTCCCTCTGGCCTTTTCCATCCCTCCCTGCCTGATGCTACACTTAACATCCATATCTTTACACTCCCCGCAGCTCGCGAGTTATTTTCGTGTCTGTCTCCCCGACTAGAATGTAAATATCTTGGGGTCCTCTATTGTACTCTCCCAAGAGTTTAGTGCAGCACTCTGCAGGGGGTAAGCACTCTAAAATTTCTACTGATAGATTGACTGACTGATTGATGCTTCTGTCTCCTCCGGACCCTGTTACAGGCTGAAGGAGAAGGAATGAGCCAAGGTTTCATTCTGGCTGTTGAACCCCATCCAAGCTCCTTCTTAAACTCAGTGGCTTCCAGTTTGGCCCATTCTGTCCAGCTCTGTGATAGTCACCCTGTGAGAGTCTCAAACTGAAGGGAGGCTGGGCCTCCAAGAGCTAGAACCTTTTTTAAATGATATTTGTTAAGGGCTTACTATGTGTCAGGCACTATATTAAGTGCTGGGGTAGATACAATCTTATCAGGTCGGACACAATCCGTGTCCCACATGGGGCTCACAGTCGTAATCCCCATTTTACCGATGATATAAGTAAGGCACAGAAGAGTGAAGTGACTTGCCCCAGGTCTTCTCTCTTTCTTTATGGTATTTGTTAAGCTCTTACTTTGGGTACTGGAGTAGATACAATCTTATCAGGTTGAACACAGTCCATGTCCCACATGGGGCTCACAGTCTTAATCCCCATTTTACCAAAGATGTAAGTGAGGCATGGAGAAGTGAAGTGACTTGCCCCAGGTCTTCTTTCTTTCTTTATGGTATTTGTTAAGCGCTTACTTTGGGTACTGGAGTAGATACAAACTTATCAGGTTGGACATAGTCCATGTCCCACATGGGGCTCACAGTCTTAATCCCCATTTTACAAATGGGGGAACTAAGGGACAGAGAAGTCAAGTGCCTGGCTCAAGGTCACACAGCAGACATGTGGCAGAGCCAGGACTCGAACCCATGTCCTTCTGACTCCCGGGCCCGTCCTCTATCCATTAGGCCACGCTGCTTCCCGAGGACACACAGCAGACAAGTGGTCGAGCCTGAATTAGAACCCAGATCCTTCTAAATCAAGGCCCATATGGTCTATCCACTAGTCCATCCTGCTTCTCATGTGTTCGCGTATCTGTGTACACTGTGAGGCTCTGTAAGTGTAAGGGAGTGTATGTGATAAAGTGCATGAAACTGCAGGTGCGCATGTGGATTGGTGAGAATGGACACGATTCTGTGTGTACGAGTGTGTTATGCATCAATACATGTGCGTAAATTCATTTGTATGAATCTGTGTGCGTTCTTATGCACAGGTGAAGTATTTGGCTCTGGGAATGTCTGTGTAGTATACGGGTTCGGTTTTGTGAATTTGTTAGAACGTTTGTGTAGTATATGGGTTCGGTTTTGTGAATTCATTAGACTGTAAACAGGACAAGAGAAGGTAGGCTCTGGCTGCAGTAGGAGGGAGTGGGATTAGATTTGAAGGACAAATGGGGTTGGCTGAGAAATGAAACGGGTTCATCTAGAGCTGGGGGGTCTCTGGAGAGAGGAGCCTCTGCCCCGACCCCTAGCTCTGGCCAATCAATCAATTAATCAGTCAATCAATCACAAGTGCTTGGGCGAGTACAATATAACAGGGTTGGAAGACACATTCCCTGCCAACGGAGAGCTTCCGTTTGAGAGTTTTCAGCCGTAGCAGGGTCTTCAGGCTTCCTGCCTCCAAGTGCCAGAGTCCTGCTGGATCCTACTGGGTTTGGGCCAGGACTTCTTCTGGCCCTGAGGACCCACACCCCGGAGAAGGAAGACCCGACAGGAAGCTAAGACCCAGTGCCCCCCTAGTCCTCACTGAGGCCAGACTTGAGCTGCGTGAGGGGAGGGCGCGGCCCCAGTTGTCACTCTGCCCTTGAGACCCCGCTCCCACTAGGCCCAGTCCGGCGGGAGACACCGACGGGACGTCGTTGGGGGGAGGGAGCTTTGGTCCAGCCCCCTGGGCTTAGACACTTTCACTGCCTTGTGACATCCACACCCAAGGGCCTGGAGAACGAGCCAGTCCCCGGGATCCCCCTTGGCAGCCGAGGGCCAGGGTGAGATGGACTCCATACCTCGCGAGAGTCAACGGGCAGGTCAGGAAAGCCGGACTCTCAGCCCCACCCATCAGTTTCCCTTTTCTCTCACAGCGGAGCCCCCCTGTGCCCCATCGAGGCTCTAGAGGAGGCCTCCAACAAGGGGACTGTGGAGCCTGAAATCTTCCCACCAGGGCCTCGGCGGCCTGGGGAGCCCCGGGCGAGCCGGGGAGCGGCCTGCCAGCGGCTCGGCCGGAGGAGGGAGGTTGGGGCAAGAAGCAGCCTGGATGCCCACGGGCTGAGCTCCCTCCCCACACACAAAGGCATCTGGGCCCTCCCCTGCCAACCCAGCTCCAGGGTCCCTGCCCTGGTCATTCACCTCCCCGCCCCCCCTTCCCACACACCTCCAGCTCCTACCTGACTGGAGCAGGAGGAGGAAGATGAGGGGCACCGTCCGCCGGGCGCCTCTAGACAGGTTTCCCCTCTCTCTCCTCATTTTGGGTCGTGCTCTTGGGCTCTGGCGCAGACAATTAGCATGATTTTCCCACTCTGGGCACGTCTCTTTGCACCGCTAGGAGTTTCTCAGCCCCGGGCAACGCTGCCAACTCCTCCCAGAAGACACAGGGCCCAGTGTGTTCCCGCACTCCCTCTCTTCGCTCTCTTCTTCCGCTCCGACCTGACATTTTCTGGTTTCCCGAGCCCGACACCCTCACCCTCCCTGGCGATCCACCTCGGCTGCTGAGAGCGCCGGGGGAGCGCCAGCCGGGGCCGGGCCTCTGCGGGGAAGGCCTTCCGCGAGGTGGACGGGCCCAGCTGGTAACCTCAAAGATCCGCGAGCGGCCGAGGCCGCCGTCTGCTGGGTCAGAGTGCCTTGGCACGGCGTTGGCACTGTGCTGCGGACACTTGGGCCGTAAACGGGGTCCTCTGAGGGCAATTTGCCACAACTGCACCCCTGCCTTCCCATTAGGTCGGGGCACTCTGGGCCCCAGCAGGAACAGGACCGGCAAGATTGCGAGAGAGAGAGAGAGAGGATGACACGCAAATTCGTGAAGCGTTCCATATTTTTCCTGTCCCGCCATCGACCCCCGGCCCACGTCATCCCCCGGGCCTGGAATGCCCCCAATCCCTCTGCCCATCCGCCAAGCTCGCTCTCTTCCTCCCTTCAAGGAAGCCCTACTGAGAGCTCACCTCCTCCAGGAGGCCTTCCCACACTGAGCCCCTTCCTCTTCCCCTCGCCCCCCTCTCCATCCCCCCCATCTTACCTCCTTCCCTTCCCCACAGCACCAGTATATATGTATATATGTTTGTACATATTTATTACTCTATTTATTTGTTTATTTATTTTACTTGTACATATCTATTCTATTTATTTTATTTTGTTAGTATGTTTGGTTTTGTTCTCTGTCTCCCCCTTTTAGACTGTGAGCCCACTGTTGGGTAGGGACTGTCTCTATATGTTGCCAATTTGTACTTCCCAAGCGCTTAGTACAGTGCTCTGCACATAGTAAGCGCTCAGTAAATACGATTGATGATGATGATGATGATGAGAGGGAAAGAGTGTGAGTGGCAGAGTGAAAACCACTAGCCTCGCAATCAATTCCTCCACACAGAATCTTGTCAGGACCACGGCTCATCCCTCACTCTCGACAGGAGACTCCATCGCCAACGGGTTGGCGACAAGGTAGTTCTCCTCTTCTTAAAAGAGGTCGGCCCAGGCACCGGGCTTCCTGGGGTCACTGATCTGACCCTCCGCAGATCGGGTCTTTGACCTTGAACGACTCAGAGTCCATGCAGCCCTGTTTGGTGAGCTTCCCAAGCGCTTAGTACAGTGCTCTGCACACAGTAAGCGCTCAATAAATACGATTGATTGATTGATTGGTGAGCTGTCTTTATTCATTCATTTATTTATTCATTCAGAGAAGCAGCGTGGCTCAGTGGAAAGAGCCCGGGCTTTGGAGTCAGAGGTCAGGGGTTCGAATCCCGGCTCTGCCAATTGTCAGCTGTGTGACTTGGGGCGAGTCACGTAACTTCTCTGGGCCTCAGTTACCTCATCTGTAAAATGGGGATGAAGACTGTGAGCCTCCCGTGAGACAACCTGAACACCTTGTAACTTCCCCAGTGCTTAGAACAGTGCTTTGCACATAGTAAGCGCTTAACAAATGTCATTATTATTATTATTATTATTATTCATTCATACCCAGCCCGTCGTTGGGTAGGGACCATCTCTATATGTTGCCGATTTGTACTTCCCAAGCACTTAGTACAGTGCTCTGCACACAGTAAGCGCTCAATAAATACGATTGAATGAATGCATGAATGAATTCTAGACTGTGAGCCCGTCGTTGGGTAGGGACCATCTCTATATGTTGCCGATTTGTACTTCCCAAGCGCTTAGTACAGTGCTCTGCACACAGTAAGTGCTCAATAAATATGATTGAATGAATGAACGAATGAATTCTAGACTGTGAGCCCACTGTTGGGTAGGGACTGTCTCTACATGTTGCCAACTTGTACTTCCCAAGCGCTTAGTACAGCGCTCTGCACACAGTAAGCGCTCAATAAATACGATTGATTGATTGATTGATTGCTCTGTTGCTGGGCTGGTATGATGTGAAATATATGTGATGATTGATTGGTCGATAGATACGATATGCGGTATGATGTGATATCAATGATATAAATATCAACGGTATTTAATGAGCACCTCCTAAGTGCAGAGCACTGTGCTAAGCACTTGGAAGAGTACATCACAAGCAAAAGTCTCTAGCTTTAAGAGGTTCATAGCTAATGGTGACGACAGGCCGACGCAAATCATTTACAACTAGAAAGCGAAGATTACAGATTCAACAGGCGGTAGCAGGAGTGCATCAGGATTCACTAGTAGAACAAATAATCAAATGATCGGTTGGCTTGATACGTAAGTTCTGAGTGTGGGTGTAAGTGTATAACTGCTAAAAAGGTTGTGGGGTTGCCATAACTCCAGAGTGATGGGGAATAACCAGAAATTGTCTCTGCCGGTGATCGGCGTTGGATTTTTGAAGTGCCTGATTTGCTCCCCAGGGCTGCGAAGGGCAGGAGCTTGCCATGGAGACACGTTTCACCACAAAAGTCACAAATAATACTAATAATAATGGCATTTGTTAAGCGCTTACTATGTGCAAAGCACTGTTCTAAGCACTGGGGAGGGTGCAAGGTGATCAGGTTGTCCCACGTGGGGCTTACAGTCTTAATCCCCGTTTTACAGATGAGGGAACTGAGGCTCAGAGAAGTTAAGTGACGTGCCCAAGGTCACACAGCAGGCATGTGGCAGATCTGATGACCTGGAGATAGAGCGGGACCAGCAAACACTTAAGGACTTCCAGGCCACCTCATCTTGGGGACCATCTCTATATGTTGCCAACTTGTACTTCCCAAGCGCTTAGTATAGTGCTCTGCACACAGTAAGCACTCAATAAATACGATTGACTGATTGATCTTGAAGAACCACAGGAAGCAATTTCAATCAATCATTTTTATTGAGCGCTTACTGTGTGCAGAGCTCTGTACTAAGTGCTTGGGAGAGTACAGTAGAACAAAAAATAGACACGTTCCCTCCCCACAATAAGCTTTACAGTCTAGAGGGGGAGACCGACATTAATATAAATAAATAAATTACTGATATGTACATAAATAATAATAATGATGATGATGGCATTTATTAAGCACTTACTATGTGCAAAGCACTGTTCTAAGCACTGGGGAGGTTACAAGGTGATCAGGTTGTCCCACGGTGGGTCTCACAGTCTTCATCCCCATTTTACAGATGAGGGAACTGAGGCACAGAGAAGTGAAGTGATTTGCCCAAAGTCACACGGCTGACAATTGGCAGAGCCGGGATTTGAACCCATGACCTCTGACTCCAAAGCCCGGGCTCTTACCACTGAGCCTGGGGTAGATACAAGCTCATCAGGTTGGACCCAGTCCACGTCCCATATGGGGCTCACATTTTGCGGATGAGGGAACTGAGGCACAGAGAAGTGAAGTGACTTGCCCAAAGTCCCACGGCTGACAATTGGCAGAGCCGGGATTTGAACCCATGACCTCTGACTCCAAAGCCCGGGCTCTTTCCACTGAGACACATAAAGGCTCTGGGGCTGAGGGAAGGGTGAATAAAGAGAGCAAATGCGGTAACACCAAAGAAAGAGAGATGGAGGAGAGGAAATATATATATATATATATATATATATATATATATATATATATGTATATATGTTTGTACATATTTATTACTCTATTTATTTATTTATTTTACTTGTACATATCTATTCTATTTATTTTATTTTGTTAGTATGTTTGGTTTTGTTCTCTGTCTCCCCCTTCCAGACTGTGAGCCCACTGTTGGGTAGGGACCGTCTCTATATGTTGCCAACTTGTACTTCCCAAGCGCTTAGTCCAGTGCTCTGCACGCAGTAAGCGCTCAATAAATACGATTGATCGATCTATCGATTGAAACGGGGGCCTCTGTTTCCCCCATGAAGCCCTGAATGCGTGAGGCCTGATTCCAGGTAATCCCCGTTTGGGGGCCAAGAGGAGAGCGGCCCTCTGGGTGCGAGAGGAGCCGCGTGATACGGAATGATACGGACTTCCAGGGAATTTCCAGGATAGGGCTAGGTTTTCACGCCATGCTAGCCACAGATCATCAGTCGCATTTATTGAGCGCTTACTATGTGCAGAGCACTGTACTAAGCGCTTGGGAAGTACAAATTGGCAACATACAGAGACAGTCCCGACCCAACGGTGGGCTCACAGATGGCAAGGAAGTGTGAGATTGGGTTGAACGCCCATCAAATTTCCTTCCCTCCGCCCTTCCTGTAGTCCTACTGGCCAAGGCCACCGCCCCCATCACCCCCTTGCCCCAGTGATGAGCCCACTGTCGCGTAGGGACCGTCTATGTTGCCAACTTCTACTTCCCAAGCGCTTAGTACAGTGCTCAGCACACAGTAAGCGCTCAATAAATACGACTGAATGAATGAATGCCTCTCTTCTCCCTCCTCCAAGCTCACCCCCCAGCCCAGCTCTCCAGGGTCCCAAAGGACCACCCCCACCCCAACGGCAGGCCCTCAAGTAACGAGGTCAGGATGGGCGGAATTCCGCTTCGGGAAATCTGGGGCCCCACTGGACAGGACAGGGAGATCCGAGGGGCCGGAGCTGGAGACAGACCCAGCTCGGCCTGGGAAACCAGGAATTTGTGAATCGCTTTGTGTTGAGGGGAGGTCCGGCCGGGCTGCTCCGGCAACGGCTGGGCAATGGGGCAGAGTGGCTGGCTGGCTCCCTCGGGAACAAAAAAGCCTTTTTTCTGGGAAAGGACAGAGAGGACCGGCCAAGGACGCCCTCCTTTAACCCGTTCCCAGGCCACACATCCTTTTGGAAATCAATCAGTCATCATCAGTCGCATTTATTGAGCGCTTACTGTGTGCAGAGCACCGTACTCAGCGCTTGGGAAGTACAAATTGGCAACATATAGAGACAGTCCCTACCCAACAGTGGGCTCACAGTCTGAAAGACAATCAATCGTATTTATTGAGCGCTTACTGTGTGCAGACACTGTACTAAGCGCTTGGGAAGTCCAAGTTGGCAACATATAGGGACGGGCCCTACCCAACAGTGGGCTCACAGTCTAGAAGGAAAACCTCAAGGGGACAAGGAGAGGGGAACCAGGGAAAAAGGCAGAGAAGCAGCGTGACCTAATGGATAGAGAACGGCCCTGGGAGTCAGAAGGACCTGTATATATGTATATATATTTATACATATGTATTTATTACTGTATTTATTTATTTTGCTTGTACATATTTAGTCTATTTATTTTATTTTGTTAATATGCTTTGTTTTGTTGTCGGTCTCCCCCTTCTAGACTGTGAGCCCGCTGTCAGGTAGGGACCGTCTCTATACGTGGCCAACTTGGACTTCCCAAGCGCTTAGTCCAGTGCTCTGCACACAGTAAGCGCTCAATAAATGCGATTGATTGATTGATTGATTGATTTTATTTTGTTACATGTTTTATTTTGTTGTCGGTCTCCCCCTTCTAGACTGTGAGCCCGCTGTCGGGTAGGGACCGTCTCTATACGTTGCCAGCTTGGACTTCCCAAGCGCTTAGTCCAGTGCTCTGCACACAGTAAGCGCTCAATAAATGCGATTGATTGATTGATTTTATTTTGTTAATGTTTTATTTTGTTGTCGGTCTCCCCCTTCTAGACTGTGAGCCCGCTGTTGGGTAGGGACCGTCTCTATACGTTGCCAGCTTGGATTTCCCAAGCGCTTAGTCCAGTGCTCTGCACACAGTAAGCGCTCAATAAATACGATTGAATGAATGAATGAGTGAGTAACCCACTTGTCTGCTGTGAGGCTTTGGGGTAGTCACTTAACCTCTCGGTATCTCAGTTCCTTCATCTGTAAAATGGGGATTAGTGCAGTGCTCTGCACACAGTAAGCGCTCAATAAATACGATTGATTGATTAAGACTGCGGTCCTCATTTGGGACAGGGAATGTGTCCGACCTGATTATCGCATATCTATTTCAGCGCTTAGCACAGTGCCTAGAACATAGTAAACGCTTACAACTACCATTTGAAAAAAAAAAGAAAAATAAGAGAAGGCCATTATCCTTCGACTCTCCCCAAATCTTATTCCTTGTGCCTTCTGAGGAGGGCTGAGAATTCAGGGATGAGGTGGGGGCACAAGGTAAAATGGGGATGAAGACTGTGAGCCCCCCGTGGGACAACCTGATCACCTCGTAACCTCCCCAGTGCTTAGAACAGTGCTTTGCACATAGTAAGCACTTAATAAATGCTATTATTATTATTATTATTATTATTATTATTATTATTATCCTGAGGGAATTTAGAGCCTCTGAGAGAGGTTTGAGGCTCCAGGGGAGCGGTGGCAGACTCCACTGTGGCCTAAAAGACAGAATGTGGAGGGTGAACATTTGATATTTTGGAAAGATATTCGCCCCCCGGCCCCCTGAAATTTGCTGAAATGCTCTGGAAGTAGCTGGATTTATTGACCCCCTCAAGGATAATAATAATAATAATAATAATGGCATTTATTAAGCGCTTACTATGTGCCAAGCACTGCTCTAAGCGCTGGGGTAGATACAAGGTAATCAGGTTGTCCCACGTGGGGCTCACAGTCTTCATCCCCATTTTACAGAGGAGGGAACTGAGGCCCAGAGAAGTGAAGCGACTTGCCCAAAGTCGCACAGCTGACAAGTGGCGGAGTCGGGATTTGAACCCACGACCGCTGAGTCCAAAGCCCGGGCTCTTTCCACTGAGCCACGCTGCTTCCCCGTGAATACAACTGAATGAATTTGTTAAACGTTTACTATGTGCCAAGCACTGTTCTATGCGCTGGGGTAGATACAAGGTTTTCAGGTCTTCAGGTCTCACAGTCCTAATCCCCATTTTACAGATGGGGTAACTGAGGCACAGAGAAGAATAATAATAATGATGGCATTTATTAAGCACTTACTATGTGCAAAGCCCTGTTCTAAGCGCTGGGGAGGTTACAAGGTGATGAGGTTGTCCCACGGGGGGCTCACAGTTTTAATCCCCATTTTCTAGATGAGGGAACTGAGGCCCAGAGAAGTGAAGTGACTTGCCCAAAGTCACCCAGCTGACAGTTGGTGGAGCCGGGATTTGAACCCATGACCTCTGACTCCAAAGCCCGGGCTCTTTCCACTGAGCCACGCTGCTTCTCTAGGATGGCCTCCAGGGAATATACCCAATGTCCCCCCAACCCCCAGCCCCCAACTTTGTGCTGCATTGAGGGGTCCAGGAGGGGAAAGCAGCGTGGCTTCGTGGAAAAAGCTTGGAAGTCAGAGGTCGTGGGTTCTAATCCCGAGTCTGCCACTTGTCTGCTGTGTGACTTTGGGCAAGCCACTTAACCGTGGCTCAGTGGAAAGAGCCCGGGCTTTGGAGTCAGAGTTCATGGGTTCGAATCCCGGCTCCTCCAGTTGTCAGCTGTGGGACTTGGGGCAAGTCACTTCTCTGTGCCTCAGTTGCCTCATCTGTAAAATGGGGATTAAGATTGTGAGCCCCCCCCCCCCCCCCCCGTGGGACAACCTGATCACCTTGTAACCTCCCCAGTGCTTAGAACAGTGATTTGCACACAGTAGGCGCTTAATAAATGCCATCATTATCATTATTATTCTCTGTGCCTCAGTTACCCCATCTGTAAAATGGGGATTAAGACTGTGAGACCTGAAGACCTGAAAAACTTGTATCTACCCCAGCGCATAGAACAGTGCTTGGCACATAGTAAACGTTTAACAAATTCATTCAATTGTATTCACGGGGAAGCAGCGTGGCTCAGTGGAAAGAGCCCAGGCTTTGGACTCAGCGGTCGTGGGTTCAAATCCCGACTCCGCCACTTGTCAGCTGTGCGACTTTGGGCAAGTCGCTTCACTTCTCTGGGCCTCAGTTCCCTTCTCTGTAAAATGGGGATGAAGACTGTGAGCCCCACGTGGGACAACCTGATTACCTTCTATCTACCCCAGCGCTTAGAACAGTGCTTGGCACATAGTGCTTAATAAATGCCATTATTATTATTATTATTATTATTGAGCACTTACTGTGTGCAGAGCATAATATCATTATTATTATTATTAATTATTATTATTAACAGTGGCCAACAGGGAAGCGACCAGTTCATATGGCGAGCAAATACTCAGTGTTCCCACCTCTCACATCTCCAAGAGGTATTCCTTGACAAAGCCCTCATTAGAGAAGCAGCGTGGCTCAGAGGAAAGGGCACGGGTTTGGGAGTCAGAGGTCATGGGTTCGAATTCTGACTCCGCCACTTGTCAGCTGTGTGACTTCGGGCAAGTCACTTAACTCCTCTGAGCCTCAGTGACCTCATCTGTAAAATGGGGATTAAGACTGTGAGCCCCACGTGGGACAACTTGATCACCTTGTATCCCCCACCCCCAGTGCTTAGAACAGTGCTCTGCACATAGTAAGCGCTTGACAAATGCCATTATTACTATTATTATTATTTTTATTGTCTGCTGTGTGACTTTGGGCAAGTCACTTAACTCCTCTGTGCCTCAGTTCCCTCATCTGCAAAATGGGGATTGAGCCCCAAGGGGGACAACCTGATTACCTTGTGTCTCCCACAGCGCTTGGCACATAGTAAGCGCTTAACAAATACCAACTTTATTATTCCCTCTTCACTCTCTTCTGCGTCGCCCGGACTTGCTCCCTTTATTCACCTTCCCCGGCACCGAGCCCCACAGCACTTATGTACGGATCCGTAATTTATTGATTTAAATTAATGTCTATCTCCCCCTCTAGACTAAGTTCACTGTGGGCAGGGGAGGTGTCTGTTATAATAATAATATTAATGATAGTATTTGTTAAGCGCTTACTATGTGCAAAACACTGTTCTAAGCGCTGGAGGGGATACAAGGTGATCAGGTTGTCCCACGGGAGGCTCACAGTCTCAATCCCCATTTTACAGAGGAGAGAACTGAGGCCCAGAGAAGTGAAGTGACTTGCCCAAAGTCACACAGCTGACAATTGGAGGAGGCGGCATTTGAACCCATGACCTCTGACTCCAAAGCCCGTGCTCTTCCTGTTGAGCCACGCTGTTACAGTGTTGCCCTCTCCCAAGCGCTCAGCACAGTGCTCTGCACACAGTAAGCGCTCAAGAACAGTGCTTTGCAAATAGTAAGCGCTTAATGAATGCTATCATTATTAAGAGAAGCAGTGTGGCTCAGTGGAAAGAGGCCGGGCTTTGGAGTCAGTGGTCATGGGTTCAAATTCAGCCTCCGCCAATTGTCAGCTGGGTGACCTTGGGCAAGTCACTTCACTTCTCTGGGCCTCGGTTACCTCATCTGGAAAATGGGGATTAAGACTGTGAGCCCCCTGTGGGACAACCTGATCACCTTGTAACCTCCCCAGCGCTTAGGACAGTGCTTTGCACATAGGAAGCGCTTAATAAATGCCATCATCATTGGTATTATTATTATTATTATTCTCAGCGGAAAGAGCCCGGGCTTTGGAGTCAGAGTTCATGGGTTCGAATCCCGGCTCTGCCAACTGTCAACTGTGTGACTTTGGGCAGGTCACTTCACTTCTCTGTGCCTCAGTTGCCTCATCTGTGAAATGGGGATTAAGATTGTGAGCCCCCCGTGGGCAACCTGATCACCTTGTGATCTCCCCAGCGCTTAGGACAGTGCTTTGCACATAGTAAGCGCTTAATAAATGCCATCATAATTGTTATTATTATTATTATTATTATTATAAATATGACGGACTGATCGATTGGTCCGGCCCTGCCAGGCAGGCCCCGCCCTGTCCACGCCCACCCCCTGTCCACGCCCACCCCCTGTCAATCACACAGACCACGCCCCCTGGACCGCCTCCATTTTCCGGCCCAAAGACCGGCCGGAAGTGACGTAGGGAAGCCCCACCTCGGTCCCCTCTTCCCGACAAGGACCGGCCGGAAGTGACGTAGGGCCCCCCCCACCTCGGTCCCCTCTTCCCAACAGCCTCCCGAGAAGGAGCGGCCGGAAGTGACGTACAGAAACCCCACCTCGGTCATTCATTCATTCAATCGTATTTATTGAGCGCTTACTGTGTGCAGAGCACTGGACTAAGCGCTTGGGAAGTCCAAGCTGGCAACATAGAGAGACGGTCCCTACCCAACAGCGGGCTCACAGGCTAGAAGCGGGAGACGGACAACAAAACATATTAACAAAATAAAATAGATAGAATAAATACGTACAAGTAAAATAAATAAACAGAGTAATAAGTACGTGCAAACATATACACAGGTGCTATGGGGAGGGGAGTGTCGGTCCACTCTTCCCGACAGCCACCCGAGAAGGACCGGACGGAAGTGACGTAGGAAACCCCACCTTGGTTCCACTGTTCCCGACAGCCGCCCGAGTGACGTAGGGAAACCCCACCTCGGCCCCCCCCTCTTCCCGACAGCCAACGGGGCAGCAAAGGTGGCTGAAGATGGAGGCCGGAAGTGGCCGTTGAGGCGCCTGTCCTGGGGTCTCCTCAGCGATCTGCTCCCCCTGACGACCCCCCTGTGAGGAGACTTCCCCTCCCCTCCATCTTCTTTCCCCCCGTCATCAATCAATCAATCAATCAATCGTATTTATTGAGCGCTTACTGTGTGCAGAGCACTGGACTAAGCGCTTCATCATCTCCCACCTCATCCCTCACCTCGAATTCTGGCCCCCTGCCATTTCCGGGCCCCAGGGGTTTCTGGGCCCGACCTCTTCTTCATTCATCCTCTCTTCCTCCCTTCAAGGCCCTGCTGAGAGCTCACCTCCTCCAGGAGGCCTTCCCACACTGAGCCTCTTCCTTCCTCTCCCCCTCGTCCCCCTCTCCATCCCCCCCATCTTACCTCCTTCCCTTCCCCACAGCACCTGTATATATGGATATATGTTTGTACAGATTTATTACTCTATTTATTTTACTTGTACCTGTCTATTCTATTTATTTTATTTTGTTAGTATGTTTGGTTTTGTTCTCTGTCTCCCCCTTTTAGACTGTGAGCCCACTGTTGGGTAGGGACTGTCTCTATATGTTGCCAACTTGGACTTCCCAAGCGCTTAGTACAGTGCTCTGCACACAGTAAGCGCTCAGTAAATACGATTGATGACGATGATGATTCATTCTATTTATTTATTTTTACTTGTACATATCTATTCTATTTATTTTATTTTGTTAGTATGTTTGGTTTTGTTCTCTGTCTCCCCCTTTTAGACTGTGAGCCCACTGTTGGGTAGGGACTGTCTCTATACGTTGCCAACTTGTACTTACCAAGCGCTTAGTACAGTGCTTTGCACACAGTAAGCGCTCAATAAATACGATTGATGATGATGATGATTCATTCTATTTATTTATTTTTACTTGTACATATCTATTCTATTTATTTTATTTTGTTAGTATCTTTGGTTTTGTTCCATGTCTCCCCCTTTTAGACTGTGAGCCCACTGTTGGGTAGGGACTGTCTCTATACGTTGCCAACTTGGACTTCCCAGGCGCTTAGTACAGTGCTCTGCACACAGTAAGCGCTCAGTAAATACGATTGATGACGATGATGATTCATTCTATTTATTTTTACTTGTACATATCTATTCTATTTATTTTATTTTGTTAGTATGTTTGGTTTTGTTCTCTGTCTCCCCCTTTTAGACTGTGAGCCCACTGTTGGGTAGGGACCGTCTCTAGATGTTGCCAACTTGGACTTCTCAAGCGCTTAGTACAGTGCTCTGCACACAGGAAGCGCTCAATAAATACGATTGATGATGATGATTCATTCAGTCGTATTTATTGAGCGCTTCCTTTGTGTAGAGCACTGGACTAGGCGCTTGGGAAGGCCAAGTTGGCAGGGGAAGCAGCATGGCCCGGTGGAAAGAGCGCGGGCTTGGGAGTCAGAGGTCGTGGGTTTGAATCCCGGCTCTGCCACTTGTCTGCTGCAGGACCTTGGGCAAGCCACCTCACTTCTCTGGGCCTCATACCTCATCTGTAAAATGGGGATTAAGACTGGGAGCCCCAATCAATCAGTCGTATTTATTGAGTGCTTACTGTGTGCAGAGCACTGTACTAAGCGCTTGGGAATTACAAGTTGGCAACATATAGAGACGGTCCCTACCCAACAGTGGGCTCACAGTCTAAAAGCCCCAAGTGGGACAACTGCCTTGCCTCCGTCCCCACAGCACTTGTATATATGTTTGTACAGATTTATTACTCTGTTTTACTTGTACATATTTACTATTCTATTTATTTTGTTAATGGTGTGCGTCTAGCTTTCATTCTATTTGTTCTGACGACTTTGACACCCATTTACGTGTTTTGTTTTGTCGTCTGTCTCCCCCTTCTAGACTGTGAGCCCGTTGTTGGGTAGGGACCGTCTCTAGATGTTGCTGACTTGTACTTCCCAAGCGCTTAGTCCAGTGCTCTGCACACAGTAAGCGCTCAATAAATACGATTGAATGAACCTTATATGTTGCCAACTTGTACTTCTCAAGCGTTTAGTACAGTGCTCTACACACAGTAAGTGCTCAATAAATACGATTGTATTTACAGTCACGTCTTTTAGACTGTGAGCCCACTATTGGGTAGGGACTGTCTCTATATGTTGCCAACTTGTACTTCCCAAGCGCTTACTTCAGTGCTCTGCACACAGTAAGCGCTCAATAAATAAATACGATTGATGATGATGATTGATTGATTGATTGTATCCCCTCCTAGTAAGCGCTTAATAAATACCGCCATTATTATTATTAACATATAGAGACGGTCCCTTCAGCCTTCTGAGCCCCTAATGTGTGTCTTCCTCCCCCCCAGGACCCCCGATGCCCGTCAAGATGGTGCCCCCAACAAGGCAGCACAGCATCCCCAGGCTGCTCCGGGCCCGGACCCTTGAAGAGAAGAGCCGGACCTTGCTGGCGGTTCTGGCCGAGAGGAACCAGGCCGTGGCCCCCGTTGGGGCTTGGGTGGAGAGTGCCCCGCGAGGGGGTAACCCCGAGGAAACCCCAGCGTTTGTGAGTGCCACCTTGATAATCATCACCATCACCATGGCATTTATTAAGTGCTTAATCATCATCATCATCATCATGGCATTTATTAAGTGCTTACCATGTGCAGCGCCAGGGTAGATACAAGGTGATCAGGTTGTCCCACGTGGGGCTCAACAGTCTTCACCCCCATTTGACAGATGAGGGAACTGAGGCCCAGAGCAGTGAAGTGATCAGCCCAAAGTCACACAGCTGACAAGTGGCCGAGCCGGGATTTGAGCCCGGCTTTGTTAACATGTTTTGTTGTCTGTCTCCCCCTTCTAGGCTGTGAGCCCGCTGTTGGGTAGGGACCGGCTCTAGATGTTGCCAACTTGGACTTCCCAAGCGCTTAGTTCAGTGCTCTGCACACACTAAGTGCTCAATCAATCAGTCAATCAATTGTATTTATTGAGTGCTTACTGTGTGCAGAGCACTGGACTAAGCGCTTGTGGAAGTACAAGTTGGCAACATATAGAGGCGGTCCCTACCCAACAGTGGGCTCACAGTCTAGAATAAATAGATAAAAATAAATAAATAAATAAATAAATAATAAATATGATTGAATGAATGACCTCTGACTCCAAAGCCCGGGCTCTTTCCACTGAGCCACACTGCTTGCCCCAGAGAGGTAGACATGGGTGCCCTGTCAGGCCACAGTTGGGGGAGGTTCCAGCCAGAGCCGAGCCTGACGTGGTACCCACACCTGGGGCAACTCCTGGCCAGGTATCCGTCAAGCTGATTTATTTTATTTTGTTAATATGTTTTGTTGTCCATCTCCCCCTTCTAGACTGTGAGCCCGCTGTTGGGTAGGGATCGTCTCTACATGTTGCCAACTTGGACTTCCCAAGCGCTTAGTACAGTGCTCTGCGCACAGTAAGCACTCAATAAATACGATTGAATGAATGAATGACCCAACTTGGCTTCCAGAGGCTTGTGGGGGGAGGAGATGAAGTAACCTCTCAGTCAGATTGAGCACTTACTGTATGCAGAGCACTATACCAAGCTCTTGGGAGAGTACAACATAACAATTTAACAGACACATCCCCTGCCCACAACGAACTTACAGTCTAGAGGGGCAGACGGACCTCAATATAAATAAAATTACAGTTACGTGTGTAAGTGCTGTGGGGCTGGCAGAAGGGATGAACGAAAGGGAGGAAATCAAGGGATGCAGAAGGGAGTGGAAGAGGAAAGGAGGGTTTAATCAGCGCAGGAGATGTGCCTTCAATAAGGCTTTGAAGGAGTACTAAGCACTTAGCGCAGTGCTGTGCACAGAGTAAGCGCTCAATAAATACGATTGAGTGAACGAATGAAGGAGGATTGTCAGTTATGAAGAGGGAGGGTGTTGCAGGCCAGAGGCAGGAGAGATAGACGATTGAGTCCCAGCAGGAAGCCACTATATGGACATGTGGCTAGTAAAGGCATTTGCGAAGCTCTTTGGGCCAAGTGCTGGAGTGGGGCCCAGATAATTAGATTGGACACCAAACATGTCCCACGTGGGGCTACCATTGGGAATAGTAGTCTGCACGTGAGATGGACTGTGAGTGTGTCTGAATTGACCATGGCACATGTGTGAACTCCACATCCAAGGAAACCCAGCTGTGGCCATAGCAGGTCACCCTAAGTCCTGGCTGTCTGTAATCATCAACAGTGGTATTTATTGAATGTTTACCGCATGCAGAGCACTGTACCGAGCACTTCCGAGAGTTCAATGCAATAGGTATCTGCTGTCTATCCCCATGGAGGCTTCAAGCTGGCCCTGCTGAGAGCTCACCTCCTCCAGGAGGCCTTCCCAGACTGAGCCCCTTCCTTCCTCCCCCCCTCGTCCCCCTCTCCATCCCCCCCATCTTACCTCCTTCCCTTCCCCACAGCACCTGTATATATGTTTGTACATATTTATTACTCTATTTATTTTACTTGTACATATCTATTCTATTTATTTTATTTTGTTAGTATGTTTGGTTTTGTCCTCTGTCTCCCCCTTTTAGACTGTGAGCCCACTGTTGGGCAGGGACTGTCTCTATATGTTGCCAATTTGTACTTCCCAAGTGCTTAGTACAGTGCTCTGCACATAGTAAGCGCTCAATAAATATGATTGATTGATTGATTCAAGCGTTTGGACTGAGCCTTCATCAGACTTCAAGTCTTTGTGCTAGGAAAGGATTTAACCTTACGGGCTGGTAGTGACTCCTCTTGCTGTTTGACATTCTCCTGATCAGCCCCAAGAAAAGAAAATCTTCAGCCTGTTTCCTTGTCCCTTTTATGGCTGTTTGAAAGAGATGCCCTTCCCTCTCTTGCCTTCTCTATTCCCCACCACCCCTAAGCGGCCACTCCAAAGTTCTGCGACTCAGTGATATTTATTGAGCGCTTTCTTTGTGCAGAGCACTGTACTAGGTTCTTGAGAGGGTACAGTAGAGTTGATAGACATGAACCCTGCTCGTAAGGATTGGTTTAGAGACACAGGAGCCTCTTTTCCTTTTTCCTTTCCAGAATGTCCTCTAGACCCCTCTTCTTCAGTGAGGCTGGGGTAGATAGTCCTGCCTGAAAGCCGAGCTCATTTTTGCCTTTTCCTGTTAAGGTTTCTGCATTTCTGATAGAAAAGAAGCTAAAGGAGCAAGAGAAGACAAAACAGGAGACTCTGAAACGCTTCCAGGGACAGGTGAAACGCAGAGTAAATCAGAGGATCAAGCTGAGATTAAAACAGCAGCTCCAAAAGGCCTGTGAAGCGGTAAGTTCTCCTTAATGGATCCTCCATTAGAGTTGTAATAATAATAATGATGGCATTTGTTAAGCGCTTACTATGTGCAAAGCACTGTTCTAAGCGCCGGGGAGGTTACATGGTGATCAGGTGTCCCACGTGAGGCTCACGGTCTTAATCCCCATTTTACAGATGGGGGAACTGAGGCTCAGAGAAGTTAAGTGACTTGCCCAAGATCACACAGCAGACGTGGGGGAGCCTGGATTAGAACCCGTGACCTCCGACTCCCAAGCCCGTGCTCTTTCCACCGAGCCACGCTGCTCTTCACTGTGGACCCACTGTGGACGGGGAATATATTGTAGACATTTGCTGTACTTTCCTAAGGGTTTAGTGCAGTGCACTGCACCCAGTAGGTACTCAATAAATAGCTCATACACAGCTACTACCCCCTGTGGTTTCAGGTCTCAAATCTGCTATTGATTTCCCCCCATCTCCACACCCATCATTAAACCACATCCTTCCCCTTTTTGAGAGCTATTAAAAACCTACCGAACTTTGCAAATGAATCCCAGCCTTTCCAAGAAGGTCCCAGCTGTCGTTCAGTTTGTTTTCATTGACTTTTTACACAAAGACCTCCTATAACACAGGGATTCCCTTCTCGACAAATCCCACATTAAGGAAAAGACGCGTGATGGGTCACATCCGTTGCCAGAGTACTTGCGCAGAACTGTTTCTTCCAGTGATGCCGTGTGTTCTAGCCAGACAGACACGCGGTATCTCAAAACCGTTCACAAATTCCCCAACAGCATCCTCTCCAAAACTGATAGAACAGCCCCTGAGGGAGCACCTGTATATATGTATCACCTGTATATATGAATATATGTTTGTACATATTTATTACTCTATTTTACTTGTACATATCTATTCTATTTATTTTATTTTGTTAGTATGTTTGGTTTTGTTCTCTGTCTCCCCCTTTTAGACTGTGAGCCCACTGTTGGGTAGGGACTGTCTCTATATTTTGCCAATTTGTACTTCCCAAGCGCTTAGTACAGTGCTCTACACATAGTAAGCGCTCAATAAATACGATTGATGATGATGATGATGATGATGACCGATCGGGTCTTTAATTATGTTTGTGTATCTGCTGTCCCTGTCTCTCTCAATAAAGTCTCCTCCGGGGGGGTAAGACCACAATCTCCGTCTCTTCCCTCAGCCCCATGTTACTAGTGCAGCTTATGAGAATGATTTTTGGATACAGACGATCAGGCTGGAAGAATTCTGGAGGTCATATACTTCAGCCCCCTGCCTTCAGGCAGTGCCGTCTAAGACAGAGGCCAGTCTGTTCTGGTAATTTTAAGCACCTGATTATCAGAGAGTTCATCCGACAGAACAAACTGGGTTCTCACCTCTAGGGCTGGGAAATTTTCAACCACTGTGGGTTTAAGGATTCTGGCTTTTAGTGCCCAGACTCTTTCGAATGAGGGCCAGATGGGAGCAGGGTGGAACAGCCAGAAGCAGGGGAATGCCTTTTGGGGTTAGCCTTCAGCGGCGAAGGTTTCTGCCTTGAAGAACCACCCGAGGGTGCCTTGAAGAACCCTGGAAAAACGGTCACTCATTTGGGCAGTGAAGAGCCCAGCAGTTGTTGGTTGGTAATGCCGCGGGCCAGCATTGTTGCCGTACTGCGGTCACAGCCCGTGAGTGGGTTTTGCCAGTTCTGATCCTCTGTGCACTTGGCAGTGTGTCCGCCCCTGTACCTGCTTGCCCATCCGTTGCGTTCTGTGCTCAATGGAAACTTGACCGGCAGGGACCAGAGAGCGTGAGTGGTGCCGGGGAATTATGCAGTCCTTGTCTCATCATCATCATCATCATCAGTCGTATTTATTGAGCGCTTACTATGTGCAGAGCACTGTACTAAGCTCTTGGGAAGTACAAGTTGGCAACATATAGAGACGGTCCCTACCCAACAGTGGGCTCCCAGTCTAAAAGGGAGAGACAGAGACCAAAACTAAACATACTAACAAAATAAAATAAATAGAATAGATATGTACAAGTAAAATAAATAAATAAATAGAGTAGTAAATATGTACAAACATATCTTAATCGCCATTTTACAGATGAAGGAACTGAGGCACAGAGAAGCCAAGTAACTCTCCCAGGGTCACACAACAGACAAGTGGCGGAGCAGGATTAGAAATCAGGTTCTTCTGACTCCCGGGCCTGTGATCTATCTACTAGGCTGTGCTGCCTGTCTGCTCTCTCCCTGTAGGAGCAGGCGATCATTCACCACTGAGGCTGAAAAGTTTGGGGTCCTTGGTGGCGGGCACCATATGGCTACCGGAAGGTCTGGTGGCCAAGACTGTGGATTCACTCACTGTTCACGCTCTCTTGTGTTCAGGCGGAAAAAGAAGGCTCCATGGCCCTGCAGACTTTGGCCTCAGCCCCGCTCCTGGCCCACAAGAGGAGCACGTGCGTCTACCGCAGCCGTGGGCAGGCCGCCGTCTGCGGTTCCCTGGCCAGTGGGCCACCCCCGCAGCCGCCGATCGACGAGCTAGAGGATGACCAGGCCGGTGCCACATTGTTCCAACAGCAAGCCCGGGCCGTGAGTAGCTTCTTGGTGTATCTCTTGCTAACGCGGGCTCTGGCTCAGGAGTGAGCCTAAATCTGGCAGAAGAGAAGTGAGAACACGACAGCGATGGTAGTGGCGGTGGCAATCGTATTCCAGAACCACCCTCCCGGGGCAATACGCTGCACTTAGCTCTTGGGAAAGTCCAACAAAAGCACGAGCCGCATTACCCGCCCACAGGGAGCTAATACTGAGAGGGAGAGGGGCCTAAAGATATTTTTTAAATAGGGCCATCAGGATAAACACACTAACTGGGGGATTAATTGTACATATATGTCCACGTTTTTGATGGAGGACCTAAATCGGTGTGTAAGTCCTAGAGGTGGCTGCTTGGTAGATGTGATTTAAGGTGCTGGAAAGCTTGTTGGAGAGGGTGGGTTTTTAGGAAAGATTTGAACTGGGGGAGAGATGTGGGCCGCCAGGTTAGGATGGGGTGGGAGTTCCAGGCCGGAGCAACAGTAGGATTCGGGGGGTGGAGGAGAGAGACACGAGCGAGGTCCAGTAGGTGAGCTGGGGAGAAGCAGGTGAAAAGAGCCGGCCTGTAAGATGCAGACAGCCTTGAACCAGTCGGTCAGTGATCAATCAGTCACTTTTCTAAACATTTTGGAGAGTACGATATAACAGTAGACCTGTTCCCTGCCCACAACAAGCTTATAGCCTAGAAGGGGGGACAGACATTTAAATAAATTACAGCTACGGGCCCAAGTGCGGTGGGGCTGAGGTTGGGGTGAATGTCCAGCGCTTAAAGGGTTTAGATCCAATTGCATAGGAGACACAGAAGGGAGAGGGAGGAGGAGAAATGAGGGCTTAGTCGGGGAAGGCCTCTTGGAGGAAAGGAGGTTTTAGTTTGAAAGCGGGAAGGGTCGTAGTCGTAGACGTCGTCTCCATTGTGCTTGGAGTGAGTTGCGAGGAATTATTGCCGGCTGCCGCGTAGGGGCCCGAAGAGAGGGGGGATGTGAGGAGGATCATCATCATCATCATCAATCGTATTTATTGAGCGCTTACTATGTGCAGAGCACTGTACTAAGCGCTTGGGAAGTACAAATTGGCAACATATAGAGACAGTCCCTACCCAAGAGTGGGCGAAGTCTCGTTGGAAACGACAGGTGAGGCCTGGTCTAGTCACAAGGACTGTGCGGTCAGAGCCTGCACGGAGAGATGGGTCAGAGCGCTGGGACTTTGGCCAGCGCCACTTGCGTCCCTGCCAGTCATGTGCCCACTGGGCAGATTGTACTCTGAACTTCGGTGCCCCGCGCCGAAGGGGAAGGCTTCCGGAGAAGACCGATCGTGGGCTTCGTGCGCGGTGTTGCCGGCAGACAAGAACGGGCCAGCCGAAGGCAGAAAGCCAGGTCCCCTCGGTAGCAAAGCCGGCAACCTATTGGATGGGTCCCTCATAATAATAATAATAATGGTAGCATTTATTAAGCGCTTACTATATGCAAAGCACTGTTGGAAGCGCTGGGGAGGTTACAAGGTGATCAGGTTGTCCCACAGTTTTAATCCCCATTTTACGGATGAGGGAACTGAGGCCCAGAGAAGTGAAGTGACTTGCCCAAAGTTAGCGGGCAAGTTGGCGGGGCCGGGATTGGAACCCATGACCTCTGACTCCAAAGCCCGGGCTCTTTCCACTGAGCCACGCTGCTTCCCTCACCTCCGGTCGTGGCAGGATCCAGTAGGTGTCACTGGCCACCTGCCGACATCTCCGGCGTCGTGACGTTCGAGAAATGGGCGGTCGTCTCCGTGAGCCGCAGAAACGCACTTATTTTAAGCCCGCGATGGAGGAATCTTCAGGGCGGCTGCAGGAAACGGCGTTCTCCTTCCACGTGGGTGCCCCCAAGAGATCCCCTTGGGCCCTACTCTCCCATGGGACCGGACGCAATTTTTCCACGGAAACCAAAGGAAAAGCACGGGCCTGGGCATCGGAAGATCTTGGGTTCTAATCCCAGCTCTGCCTTTGTCTGCTGGGTGACCTTGGGCAAGTCGCTTCACTTCTCTGGGCCGCAATTCCCTCATCTGTAATATGGGGATTAAGACTGTGAGCCCCACGCAGGATGTGGACTGTGGCCAACCTGATGAAGTTGTATCTACCCCAGCGCTTAGACTGACGCCTGGAGCATGGTAAGCGCTTAACAGATACCATTTTAAAAAAAGAAAAAGGTAGCAAGACCAAACAGGAGCTGGGGTCAAGGCACGGCAAGAAGTCCTGAGGCCAATTGGTCGGCTTTCCCCTTGGAGATGATTGAATCTTGGTGATTTCCAGAGAAGTTGGAGGCCTGGGTGACTTTAGGTTTTCTTTTACTTTTATGGTATTTGTTAAGCACTTATTATGTGCCCAAACTGTTCTAAGCTCTGGGGTAGATGGAATTTAGTTAGATCGGACCCAGTCCCCATCCCTCCTGGGGCTCACAGTCTAAGTGCGAAGTAGAATAGGTATTTAGTCCCCGTTTTACAGATGAGATAACTGAGGCCCAGGGAAGTGAATTGATTTGCCCGAGATCACACAGCAGACAAGTGACGGTCCCACCCATTGCGGCAGAGATGGATGGGACCCTCCGGGTCTCCTGGAAGCCCAAGACAAGGGTCAGTCTCTCCCCAGAATGCAGCTGGGATTGATCTTCCGACCTCTACTCGAAGCTCTCCATAAGCCGACCCCGCTTCCGGCCGCTCTTGGGAAGCGAGCTCGCTTATGATCAATCAGTCGTATTTATTGAGCGCTTACTGTGTGCAGAGCACTGTACTAAGCACTTGGGAAGTACAAGTTGTCAACATATAGAGACAGTCCCTACCCAACAGTGGGCTCACAGTCTAAAAGCCCACTCTGCCTGCCCACCTCTGCTGGGGGCCCCGAGTTCCCAACTTCCTGTGGACACGTGGATTGAGATTGTCGGCCGGGCCGTCTGTTCCTGCTCCGACCTTTCCTGCCCCACAAGAACCACGGAGCTCCTCTTGGAGCCGAAGAGCCTCGCAGAGGAACCCGAAGCCGCCACCCTTGTGTAGACGACCCACAGGAGGGCACAGCTGGCAAAACGCACCCATTGAATCCCGCACCCTCTGAGGCCTCAGTAAATGCTGCTACTGTTGGTGCTTACTGGGTATGGAACCTGTACTAAGCGCCCGAGAGATGTTCCAATCAGAACTCGTCCTCTCCGGACTTTCCCCTCACCGTAGACAACGCCGCTATCCTCTGAGTCTCACAAGCCCCCAACCTGGGCATTATCAATCAATCAATCAATTGTATTTATTGAGCGCTTACTTTGTGCAGAGCACTGTACTAAGCGCTTGGGAAGTCCAAGTTGGCAACATATAGAGACAGTCCCTACCCAACAGTGGGCTCACAGTCTAAAAATCCTCAACTCTTCTCTCTCATTTATCCCACAGTTTCAGTCTGTCACCCAATCCTGTCTGTTCTGCCTTCCCAACGCCGCTAAAATCCCTTCTTTCTCCATCCAAAATGCTTCTGGGTCGATCCAAGTACTTATCTCACCTTGACTGCTGCATCAGCCCCTTCCTACCCTCCTGCCTCTCTCCAATCTAGGCCCTCTGTCGCCCAGATCATTTTTATAAAAACCCATTCAGTTCACATCTCCCCGTATCTCGGAAACCTCAAAGCCTTATTAAAATCACACCTCTGAGAGGCCTTCAGAGACTAAGCCCTCCCTTGATGTACTCTGTCTCCCTTCTGCGTTACCTTTGCGATGTGCATCGGTACCCATTAAGCAGTTGATATTCACCCCACCCTCAGCCCCCCAACACTTATGTACCTAGCGTGTATTTTAATGTCGGTCTCCCCCTTTAGACTGTAAGGTCCCAGTGGGCAGAGATCATATTTACCAACTCTGTTGTATCGTACTCTTCCAAGTGTTTAGTGCTGCGCTCTGCATTGTCAGCACTCCATCGTAATAATAATAATAATAATAATGGCATTTATTAAGTGCTTACTATGTGCAAAGTACTGTTCTAAGTGCTGATAATAATGTAACTGTTAAACGCTTACTACGTGCCAGGCACTGAACAAAGCACTGGGGTAGATACAAGCAAACCGGGCTGGACACAGTCCGTGTCCCACACGGAGCCCCCGGTCTGAATTCCCATTTTAAGAGCTATTATCCCCATTTTAATCCCCATTTGAAGAGGTAACTGAGGCCCAGAGAAGTTAAGTGACTTGCCCAAGATCACACAGCAGACACTTGGCGACTGATTGATGGGGGACAGTAGTTAACAGAAGGATCACTTCCCCCACTCCCTAGGAACTAAAAGTCCGAGGAGACGTCGGCTGGGCGCCGAGTGGGGAAGCCCCGGCCTGATCCTCGCCACCGATTATCCCCAGTTGTCCAAAGAGGTATTATCCCCATTTTAATCCCCATTTGAAGAGGTAACTGAGGCCCAGAGAAGTTGTGGCTTGCCCAAGATCACACAGCAGACACTTGGCGACCGATTGACGGGGGACAGTGGTTAACAGAAGGATCGCCTCCCCCACTCCCTAGGAACTAAAAGTCCGAGGAGACGTCGGCTGGGCGGCGAGCGGGGAAGCCCCGGCCCGATCCTCGCCACCGATCCGGGCCTCCGTGTGAGGCTCGAGGCTCCGCGGCATTTCCAGGCCTCTTCTCGGGAGTCGGCACAATGGGGATTTTCATCCTGGCTCCTTGTGGGGTGGGGCTCGGCCGCCCGCCGCCCACTTGGCAAGTAGTAACAGGAGGCGTAGTCCGCGGCCCCGCTCTCGGCGTAACCTCAGCCGCACATACCATCATCATCAATCGTATTTATTGAGCGCTTACTGTGTGCAGAGCACTGTACTAAGCGCTTGGGAAGTACAAGTTGGCAACATATAGAGACAGTCCCTACCCAACAGTGGGCTCCGCATCATTGTGTACCGTGGGCGGCTCGGCCCTGATCCCTCTAGCCGGGGCCGAAGCCGGCCCGCTCAGGAGGCCCGGGGCTGCTCAGAACAAAAAAACAAATGTCACTTTTCAAGCGGGAAGCCCAGGGTCTCGCGGTATTTACCGAGAGCCTTCTTGAGCGCACGGCCCCGGTCCGGGCGGCGAGACAAAAACAAGACTTGGACCCTGACCTCGCAGAGACTCGGGACTGGGAATCAGGAGACCCGAGGCCTAGCCCCAAGTCTGCTTTCTGCCTGCTGGGTGACCTTGACCTGGCAACTTCACCACTCTAGGCGTCAGTTTCCTCATCTGTAAAATGAGAATAAGAAGCCTCTTCTCCTCTTGGAGGTGACCCCTGGGCGGGACAGGGACTTCGTCCCATCTGATTATCTTGTATTCATTCATTCAGTCGTATTTATTGAGCGCTTACTGTGTGCAGAGCGCTTGGGAAGTACAAGTTGGCAACATATAGAGACGGTCCCTGCCCAACAACGGGCTCACAGTCTAGAAGGGGCAGAAGGACAACAAAACAGAACATGTGGACAGGTGATTTGTACCTACCCTGGTCCTTGGCATTCAATAAGGACTTCACACATACCCCGTCAATAATGATAATATTATTATTGTGATGGTGAGGGGAGAGTTAAGGTGGTTCAACTGAGGTACAAAGAGACTAAAGTCACAAGATGGGGATTAATACAGGGTAGACGATACCTGGTGTTTTTATTTGCCCTAAGTTCTTGAACGGGCAGTCTGTTGTGAGTTACTAATCACCATGGTGTTTGTTATGTGCCAAGCACTGTACTAAGTGCTGGGTTAAGGTATAAGATAATCAGGTAGGACCCAGGTACTGCCCCGCATGGGATTCACGGTTTAGGTAGGAGGGAGTAGGATTGAATCCCCATTTTCCAGATGAGGCAGCTGAGGCACGGAGAGATTAAGCAACTTGCCCAAGGTCACACGGCAGACAGCCGGCAGAGCTGGAATTAGAACCCACATCCTCTGGTTCCCGGGCCCGTGCTCTTTCCACTAGACCATGCTGCTTTTCTAAAGGGAAAGATTTAGGCTGGTCAGTCCGTGATTACGGGTGAGGATGGCTATCCAGGAGGGCAGATAGGAGCCGCTTCCATCATCATCATCAATCGTATTTACTGAGCGCTTACTGGGTGCAGAGCACTGTACTAAGCGCTTGGGAAGTACAAGTTGGCAACATATAGAGACAGTCCCTACCCAACAGTGGGCCCACAGTCTAAAAGGGGGAGACAGAGAACAAAACCAAACGTACTAACAAAATAAAATAAATAGCTTCCAGCTAGCCTGCCGTGGTCACAGTTGGAGGCAGAATCCCGGGCTGCCCTAACTCTGCCCTGGGGAATGGCTCAAGGGCAGAGCATTTATACGGTCACCACCGTGGGAGAGCCGATGGGTGAGTGGGCTCAGGCTGGAGAAGGTCTGCTTGGCATCACCGGGGCAGCTGAACAGGGGGAACCTTCCACCCATGAGAGCATATCTAATTTTGGCCAGAAATTCCAGATTCAGGGCTCATGGTCTTACTTGGGCACTCTGCATTCCCCAAGTGCCTTTTCTCATCTTCCTAATAATAATGATGGCATTTATTAAGCGCTTACTATGTGCAAAGCACTGTTCTAAGCGCCGGGGAGGTTACAAGGTGATCAGGTTGTCCCATGGCGGGCTCGCAGTTTTCATCCCCATTTTACAGATGAGGCACAGAGAAGTGACTTGCCCAAAGTCACCCAGCTGACAATTGGCAGAGCCGGGGTTTGAACTCATGACCTGTGACTCCAAAGCCCGGGCTCTTTCCACTGAGCCACGCTGCTTCCTGCTCCCATTCGCTGGACTCTTGGGGAGCAGTCTGGAGCAGCCCTGGGATAGGTATGAATTTCAATCAATCAATCGTATTTATTGAGCGCTTACTGTGTGCAGAGCACTGTACTAAGCGCTTGGGAAGTACAAGTTGGCAACATATAGAGACAGTCCCTACCCAACAGTGGGCTCAATGAAGACAAGAGAGAGGCTTTCAGTCTGGGGAACGGTTTGTGCGGCAGCTTGGGATTGTGTGTGTGTCTGTGTAGGATGGCGGTGAGTGGCCCGCATCAGAGCCAAAAACGCGAGCAGGGATCTGTAGAACTTCACTGGGGAAGGCCAGGTGGTAGAGACGTTTGATGTATTCATTGTACTTTCATTGATGTATTATTTCATCCTGACGTAGTTGTATTCCTCCCGCTCCCGCTGTTTGTCAAGAATTAAGTGCTGGCCCTGTCCCATTCCTGTTCCACTTAGTCTGCGACCGCATTAATTTGGGAGCTCCTGGAAGGAACGAGTGCGAGGCTTCTGTCGTGCTTGACAGTGGGCACACGATAAATACCCCGGATTGCTGGCTAGGGGTTTTGATTTTCTGATTAAGCCCTCTTCCTCTTCTTGAACTCCCTTCTGCCTTGCCCGGACTTGCTCCCTTTATTCATCCCCCCTCCCGGCCCCACAGCACTATGTACGTATCTGCAATTTCTTTATATTGTCTCTCTTCCCTCTCTAGCCTGTAACCTCTTTGTGGGCAGGGAATGTGTTATATTGAACTCCCAAGCGCTGTGCACATAGTACTCAATAAATACGACAGACTGACTGACCGACTGATTCAGGAGGCACGTGGGACCTGGGGAGGCCTTCTTCTAGACTGTGAGCCCACTGTTGGGTAGGGACTGTCTCTCTATGGTGCCAACTTGTACTTCCCAAGCGCTTAGTACGGTGCTCTGCACACAGTAAGCGCTCAATAAATACGATTGATTGATTCTGAGCCGGGGAGCGACCTCGCCAGAGTCCAGTAGGGCGAGATCATCATCATCATCATCATCAATCGTATTTATTGAGCGCTTACTATGTGCAGAGCACTGTACTAAGCGCTTGGGAAGTACAAATTGGCAACATATAGAGACAGTCCCTACCCAACAGTGGGCTCACAGTCTAAAAGGGAGATGAGGTCAGGTCTTTCAGACGGAGGTGTCCGGTTTCAGGGGCAACCCCAAATGGATCACACGCGCGCGGCGTTGGAGGCCTTTCTCCTCAGGAGATGGGAGGCAGTCCACCTCGGGGCTGGGACTCCCGAAAATGCCCCGCTTCTTCTCCTTGCCGGACTGTTCTGGGCCCGGGCAGCGAAACCCAGATCCTAGAACCCAGATCCTTGTGACTCCAGGCCCAGCGTCCTGAATTCCTAAGGCCCGGGGCCTCCTAGGGAGCCTGGGCCCTTAGTCCGGTGTCATACTGAGAGTTAAACAGAGCCAGCCCCTGGCTTGGGTGAGTTTTCGGTCCACTGATTGGTCCTCTTGATAATAATAATAATGATGGCATTTATTAAACGCTTACTATGTGCAAAGCACTGTTCTAAGCGCTGGGGAGGATACAGGGTGATCAGGTTGTCCCACGTGGGGCTCACAGTCTTAATCCCCATTTTCTAGATGAGGTAACTGAGGCCCAGAGAAGTGAAGTGACTTGCCCAAGATCACACAGCAGACATGTGGTGGAGTCGGGATTCGAACCCATGACCTCTGACTCCAAAGCCCGTGCTCTTTCCACTGAGCCACACTGCTTCTCACTTCTTACTATGTGCAAAGCACTGTTCTAAGCGCTGGGGAGGATACAGGGTGATCAGGTTGTCCCACGTGGGGCTCACAGTCTTCATCCCCATTTTCTAGAAGAGGTAACTGAGGCCCAGAGAAGTGAAGTGACTTGCCCAAGATCACACAGCAGACGTGGTGGAGTGGGGATTCGAACCCATGACCTCTGACTCCAAAGCCCATGCCCTTTCCACTGAGCCACACTGCTTCTCACTTCTCTAAGCGCTGTTGTGTCAGGGCTAATGGAAAGAGCTCAGGCCTGGATTCAGAAGGACCTTTTCTCTAATCCCGGCTCCACCACTCATCTGCCGGGTGACCCTGGGCAAGTCATTTCACTTCTCTGGACCTTACTTACCTCATCTGTAAAATAGGGATTATGACTGTGAACCCTACGTGGGACAGGGACTGTATCCAACCCGATTATATCTTCTATCTACTCCAGCACTTAGGCATAGAGGAAGCGCCTAACAAATACCCCAGTTAAGGGGAGTTCTGTGCTCTCATCAGTCCTGTCCCCTGCGTACCGTCCAAAGAATAGCGGCAGGGCAATCTTGAGACCCAGGCTGGCAGCGTGGCCGTCCCCAGCCTTCCCAAAGGCCTCGGACAGAGCCAGGGGAGGAGTCAGGATGCAAGCAAACGGTTCTGGGCTCCATCCCACCATCCACCCTGCTCTGGATGGGCCGACGTGGTCAAACTGGGCATCGGCCAGCAAGGATCCAGAGTCCCGGCCCTGCTTCGGGCTCTGGGCTGGTGTTCAGTGACTGATGGGTTTTTTTTTTTATGGTATTTGTTAAGCGCTTACTATGTGCTGAGCACTGGGGTAGATACCAGATTGTCAGGTTGGGCACCTGGGGCTCACAGTCTTAATCCCTATTTTACAGATGAGGTAACTGAGGCGTAGAAAAGTGAAGTGATTTCCCCAACATCACACAGCAGGCATGTGGCGGAACTGGGATTAGAACGCAGATCCTTCTGACTCCAGGCCCAGGCTCTATCCACTAGATCCCGCTGCTTTCCAACAAATAGTTTTCCAGGGCTCTGTGAATGCACAGAAATGGTACTTCCTGCACAGAAAAAAACACCTTTTTGCTTCCCAATGGGGCCGAGCCCCACTTCTCCTTCTGGGCCAGGCCCGGCAGGGAATTCCCGCAGCCAGGCTGCTCAGAGTTCCCGTCCCTAACTCAGATTCCCCGGCAAAATCCAACCAGAAATGAGCCACAAGAAGAGGCGAACCCTCTGCCTGACCGTCTGTGTTCGAAGACCTTCCTGATTTTTTTTCTTTATTTTTTTCCTTCAGGTCAAGGACCCAGGCTTGTTTTCAAGTCGGGAGTGGATATGGGGGGCTGGGGGTGGGAGGGAAGAGCGTGATGAGTTACAACACTGGCAAAACACATCTCACGAGGTCAGCATGTGTCTGGAGTGCCGGTTTGAGCCGTGGGGGCTTAGAGTCAAGCTGGGGGAGGCTTCTGGAGGAGGTGGATCAAGAGGAAGGTGATGGAGGAAATCATGGTGGGCAAGTAGGAGAGGGAGGCGTTTACCTAGGAGAAAATACGGTTCGGGTTTGGAATGGGGGTAGGGGGTGAGTTTCAGGGATATTGGGACAGGGTTGGGAGGGCCGGGGGCATCCAGCTGCAGCTCACGGGCAGGGAGGGCTGGCTTGGTAGCCCCCCAGGTGGGTCACTCGGATTTTTCGGCCTCAGGCCTGGCCCAGCGCCTCGGGAGGCCACGTTTCCACCACCGCAGCAGTCCTGCGCCTCCAGCGCTTTCCAGATAAAATGATGAAATGCAACCCAACCTCCCGGAAAAAGGAGAATGACATTGTTGTGAGGAAACACCACCCTGCGTAAAAGTCTCCTTTCAGACTGATCCTCGGGTCGGGGCAGGCACGGCGTTAATAGAGGAGGTGTCTTTTCCAGCTGGGTGGCAGCCGCTTTAAACCCTGTTCACCCTCCTTGGTTTTTTTCTCTTTCCCCTGTCCCCTCCGGCAGCTCAGCCAGACTATGAGGCAAGTCCGCCGCCGGCTGGCAGCCTGCAAAACCACGGGGGGCCGAGAGCAGAGTTCCCCGCCGGAGCTTCCCGGAGGCCGCTGGGAAAGGAGTCCCACCCGAGAGGTAACCTATGAGCCCTGCTGCCCCCCGGCCAACCTCCCTCCCTCCCGTCTCCCCACAAGCTGGCACGGCGCCTTGGCCCGAGTGGCTTCAGGCTGGGAAATTGGAGGGTCCAGATCGACCACCATCCCATTCCCCTCTGTCCTCGAGAGCCCCCAGTAACCCACCAGACCCCCCTCAGCATCCTGAGGGAGCTCCTGTCGCCTCTCAACTGGGGTCCTCTAGGCCGGGAGCCCGGTGGGCCCTCTCCCAGTTGTCCCATCCCCATCCACCAGCTGTCCTCGATCCCTTTCCTTCCTGCCGAGAAGGCGGGAGATTCCTTTTCCCCAGATCCATGAGTTTGCTTTTTCCCAGGGTGAATCTCCTATTGGACTTTCCCATTCTCTGCCCCCGCAGGCTCCCTCCCGTCCACTCTCGTGCCTTCTCTGGGGTGAGGGACGGACTCTCCGGGAATGGGCTCGGTGCATGTCACATGGCAGCACCTCACCGCTTATCTTCCCCCAGAGCTGTAGCTAGTGATTCTGGAGCCTGAGGCAGGTGCCTCCTCCCCTTCTGTGTCCCCCTCTCCTATTCCCCAACCTTCCTCCTTGCCCTTTCCTGCCCCCACACATATCCCCTGATGCTCTTTCAAGAATGTGGTGGGGCAGTGTGCCACCCACCTTCTCAGAAAAGCCCAGGAAGTGCTGCTGGGAAGCCCCGGGCATTGACTGCAGGGGCCGTGGCATCCAAGCCCGTGCCAGGCCGCACCCGGGGCAGCAGCCGTCATCCTTCTCTTCTTTCCAAAACTCAGTTTTTGAGGAGTGTCTTAGCACCTCCGCTGAGCCGCCTAAAATGGCAGCCCTCTGTGGTCTGGGTTTTACCAAATTACCCTTCGTTTTTTCTTTCTCTAACGGTCTTTGTTAAGCACTTACTATGTGCCAGACGCTGTAGATACAAGTTAATCAGGTTGGGCACAGTCCCTGTCCTACAAGGAGCTTAAAGTCTCAATCCACATTTTGTAGAGGAGGTAAGCGACGTTCAGAGAAGTGCACCCGAGGTCACACAACAGACAAGTGGCGGAGCCAGGATTAGAAGCCACGTCCTTCTGACTCCAGGCCACGCTCCTTCTATCTACCAGCCCACCCTACTTCCCTTAGCTTGGCTTCTGCGCTCAGAGAGCCCTGCTTGTGTTTTCCCATTCCCCAGGAACCTAGTCAACCAGATTGGGCAGCAGAGTTGGTCCCCCCCACCATGTAGACTGTCCCTTCTGTAGACTGGAAGCTTGTTGTGGGCAGGGAATGTGTCTGTTTACTGTTGTATTGTACTCTTCCAAGCGCTTAGTACGGTATTCTGCACACAGTAAGCATTCAATAAATGTAATTGAATGAATGGAGGGTAGTGGCAGTACCCACCATGCCCAGGCAGGGTATGAGCTCGTTGTCACCTTGACTGTCCAGAAGCACGGAGACCCCACAGTGCTGCCTGTTAATCCAACAGCTGTGGTCCGTGGTTTTCCCGGAGCTGTGGCCCCTCTCTTGCCTCGGCCCTCCGGCTCCCCAGGCCAGAGGACCCGAGCCCAGCCCGTCTTGGCAGGGAAACAGGCCGTAGCCATCTCCGCTGCTGGTTTGGGGACGGAGCCCCGGCCTGCCCAGAAGAGACCCTTCCCAACAGGTGAAAGACGAGACCTCAGATAGCAGACTTTTACAAACTGGTTGTAGACAGCAAAGATGATTTCTCGGGTCCCGGTGGTGGAATCACCCCGTCTGTGTCTAGACCCTGGCAGAGAGACTTCCCCGGTGAAGCCCCTGGGGAGCAGTACGTGGGGGTGGGCTCGGGATGCCCCCTGCGCGCTGCCCTAGCCCTAACCCCCTTCATCCGGGGGCCTGACTGGTTTCCACTTCCCGGAAGGGCAATTCTGTTCCCACCAGCGTCCTTCCTCATCGGGCAAGAGCGTGCCCCAGTCTGGTGGGCTTATTCCAGCTCTGAAGATGCGCCTGGCTGGGCCCCGTGTCCTGGACGGTTAAGTAAAGCTGTCCATTAATGTTGTCGGCCCCAGGCGTTAGGGCATCGGCAATCAGCGAGGCTTCCCATCGTTAGCCCTTTGTGCAGTACTTGTCTGGGGGGTGTGGTGCCCGACTACTCGCAGTCACCCATCAGGATGACTTCAGGCTCCAGGGCTCCTCGTGAAGTCTGGAGGGCCATCCTAGCCGGCCAGTTGCACTGTGTGTTCTCGTTCCCTCTTAGGAACCAAGCCCAACGAGCCAGCAGCCATCCGGCCCGGCAGACGAGGAACCGGAGGACCAGTTGCCCCTGCAGGACTATCGGGACCTTCCCGCGGAGTTCCAGGACCAAACGTCCCCCGGAGAGCAGGTAGAGGGGATGGACGTGAGCTGTCCCAGCACGGGCCTGGACCTGCGCCTCCTCTCCCTGGAGGTGGGCGGGGGTCGGGGTGGAGGGCTCCCGTGGGGGTCGAGAGGGCACGCTGCGGCCCTGCTTGTGCCGTGACTCTTGGGTGCGGCCCACAGGTGGTGGAACCGACAGGCTTTCCTCTGGGAATCGCTCTAGGCGGGGTGAGCTGCTTCCCCGGGGCCCTAGAGGGACACTAGTCTTAATAGAGTGGCTACAAGGGACTGGGGTGTGGGTGCCCCTTGGGGATGCCATTGCCCGCCCGCCCGCCCGCCCGCCCTCTGGGACTTTCCCCTGGGGCAGTTTCAGCCCTCTTCGGTTGCCAAGGTCGTCACTGTGAAGTAAATGACTTAGGCCGGGGCCCTGACTCATAAATGCCACCAGGTGCAGCAGGGCGCCCGGCCCCGGCCCGGGCACAGAGGCTGAATTGTGCTTTGGGAGTGTCCTCCCGCCCTCCCTCCGCCCCGCTGGGTGGCTGCTGCCCTTCTCCCAAGCCCTCTGGACCTCGGCGGACCAACTACCTCGGGGCCTCCTGGCCTGGGACATCCTACCCTTTTCTTCTCCTTCTGCAGCTGTGACTCATTCTCTCTTTCCACCCTGTCTCTCACGTACCCGTACTGTTTCCAAGCGGTCTCAGAGGGCCGCAAGGGAGGATTCCTGGGGCCCAGCCCTTTCCTTGGGGTGGGGATGGGGCCGGGTGGATGCGATGCCCGGCTGCGCTTTCATCCCTTTGGGCTTCTAAGCCTTGTAGTCCCGGCAAATGCCCAGGGACTTCGGACTCTCTTTTGAGATTCCCACCTGTGTCTCATTCCCAACCGAGCTGCAGGGCCTGAGATGGCCCAGGACTGCCCCTTCCCACTACCCTGGTCTGCATGACCATAAATTAGAAGAGATATCGACCGCCAAGGGTAGCTTAGATGGTGCCTTTCTGGAAGGGCGAATTAGCTCACCAATGTATGAGAATGTAAGCCCTTGACCACTGCCATCGCTGGATTGAACCAGTGGCCCTTCTGGCCCAAGATTTGGTCTCTAACAGTAACACCAGAGTACCTGGTGGAAATGCCCTCCTGACATCCACTCTAATCACTGGTGGGCCAGCCAGTAGCCCTGCTGCTCCCACTAATAGCCCAGGATGCTTCTAGTCACTCAGTCAATGAGTGATATTTATTGAGCACCTGTTGTATGTCGAGCACTGTATTAAGCATTCGGGGGTGTACCGAAGTTTAGAGGCGTGATCCCATCTCTCAAGGGCCTTATAATATACCCAGTACTTGAGGACCAATTTTTAGTCCTTTATTATTATGATTATGATTATATTATATGTTATTATTACATATAATAATAATAACTGTGGTATTTGTTCAGAGCTTACCGTGTGCCAAGCTCTATATTAAGCGCTGGGGTAGGTATAATATAAACTGATTGGACACAGCCCCTACCCCACATGGGGCTCACATTTTAATGGGAAGAGAGGACAGACATCTTCCCATTTTTACAGTTGAGGAAACCGAGGCCCAGAGTAGGTTAGGGACTTTCCGAAGGGCACACAGCAGGCATGTGACGGAGCCAGGCTTAGGGTCTGAGTCTTCCGATTTCCAGGCCTGGGCTCTTTCCACTAAACCACACTGTGCCTCTTTTGGAGTCTTCTAACATCCCTAACTTTCCCTCTGATAAATACAGTGTGGACCCAAACAGTCTGAGCACAAGAATGATAAAAACAGAGATTTGGCCGATTCTTCTCCCAGGGGACAACACATGACAGTCAATCAAGACAGACCCCATCCATCCCAAAAAGATCAAATCTGCTCCCGTATCCTGAAGGCAAAGGTTTTGGTTTTTTGAGGCTCAGGACGGGACTGTAGTCTAATGCCTTTCATTTGCTCTCTCCGTCGTATTCGTCGTCATGGGAAAACTTTTCCTGGCAAGTGTTTTCCAAGAACATCTTCAGAACTGGGTTGTGCGTGGTCGCTTCCTCTTCTCCAGGATTCCTTCCAGGAACCTGCGGGAGGCAGTTTGTTCGAGCACACCAAACTCCATGCCAGCAGTTAGGAGACCTGATCGACTCCTTTGCGTACTGCTGCTTTTGGGCAGCTTTGGGGACTCATTCCTCCTTTCTGCCTCGGTTTCTCTTTCGATAAAATGAGATCAGAGGGCTCCATAGCTGTTCCACAAGAATGTGACAAGGAACAGGGAAATCTGTTCTGAGTTCTCAGAAAGGCATCCATCTCCGTATTTCTCTCTTTCTCGCCTTTTCCCCTCCCCTGCCATCCTTTTCTCTCCCTCTTTCTCATCTTCATTTTCCAAGACGGTGGTGAGCTCGGTCCCGTGTGTTCACATCCCAATCTGTTCGACATCGTGTGCGTGAAAAGATTGTTCTTGGCCAGAGGGATGTATTTGGCCACCTGCAAAACTGTCATTCGCTGGCTCCGTGTTTGCACCTCGGCGTCCCGATCTTCCCGGAGCTTCTACTCGAAGAGAACCATCCCTCTCACAATCGTCTCCCGTCGGACTGGTCTGTCGACTTTTCCACCTCCAACAACCTGCTGCTTTAACCACTCTGCTCGAGACTCTTCTTCTTTTCAGTTTTCCTTCTGTCCTGCCCGCCTCCATCTGCTGTTCGGGTATCCCGCTATCATCAGTTATCCTCTCACATCCCTCCCAGAGAGGCCGAGTGGCCCTGAGCATCCCCACATTGCCGATTTGCATCCCTCACTGCTGCTGATCTTGTAGCTAAACAATCAACTGATGGTATTTATTGAGCGACTACGGCTCCCAGCCCGGTATCGACTGCTTGAGAGAGCACAGAAGAGTTAGTAGCCGTAATCCCTGCCTTCACGGAGCTTACACTCGAGCAGGAAAGATGGCCACTGAAATAATTTCCAGATAGGAGGAAGGGATGAGTTTATATTTGAGTGTGAACTTAAACAGTGAGGTATGGACATTGATGCCTTCTGTATTTGAGTGTGAACGTAAATCGTGAGGTATGGACATTGATGCCTTTTGATGTTGAATGTATCGCGCGCCTGTTGTTCCCAGCCCGGTATCGACTGCTTGAGAGAGCACAGAAGAGTTAGTAGCCGCAATCCCTGCCTTCGCGGAGCTTACACTCGAGCAGGGAAGATGGCCACTGAAATAATTTCCAGATAGGAGGAAGGAATGAGTTTATATATGAGTGTGAGCTTAAATAATAAGGTATAGGCATCGATGCCGTTTGATGCTGAATGTGGTACTCGGGTGGCACGTAAGAAACTGCTTCGGAAGTCAAATGTGTCGTCTTGATAGTTCCGCGTCTTGCTGTCATACTAAAAGGTTGATTGACACCATCACTTGCTTAGATCTTCAGCTGAGTATGAAACTTTTCATTCATTCATTCAATCGTACTTATTGAACGCTTACTGTGTGCAGAGCACTGTACTAAGCGCTTGGGAAGTCCAAGTTGGCAACATATAGAGACGGTCCCTACCCAACAGCGGGCTCACAGTCTAGCCAGTCACCTAGCTCTTGTCAATTATGTCAGTTGCTGGCCTTCTCGATTTGTTTTTCTGCCTCTTTGGGTATTGTTGGATAGCATACTGCCTACGTAGCAGAGTCAGGTGTCTGTATTGTTTTTTTTAAAGTGGTATTTGTTAAGCACTTACCGTGTGCCAGGCACTATACTAAGTGCTGGGGTCGAGACAGATTTAATCAGGTTGTACACAGTCCCTGTCCCACATGGGGCTCACAGTCTTAATTCCTGTTTTACACCTGAGGTAACTGAGGCCCAGAGAAGTGAAATGACTCGGCTCAGGTCGCAGAAACAGACAAGTGGCGGAGCCAGGAGAAGCAGCGTGGCTCAGTGGAAAGAGCCTGGGCTTTGGAGTCACAGGACATGGGTTCAAATCCCGGCTCCGTCAGCTGTGTGGCTTTGGGCAAGTCACTTAACTTCTCTGTGCCTCAGTTCCCTCATCTGTAAAATGGGGATTAAGGCTGTGAGCCCCACGAGGGACAACCTGATCACCTTGTAACCTCCCCCGGCGCTTAGAACAATGATTTGCACATAGTAAGCACTTAATAAGTGCCATTATTATTATTATTATTCTGATGCCCAGGCCCATGCTCTGTGCACTAGGCCAGGCTGCTTCCCATGAGCTGCTGAACTTCCAGGTGACCAGTGACAATCTTCGGGCGGGTGTAGGGTTTCTGTGGTGGGCAGGCTGGGGCATAACCTTGGCAATCTTCACGTTGATCAGCCCATAGCGGCGCCCATCTCTGCACATCCTCTTGTGTATCTGCCTGAAGAGACTGCATCAGCATCCGTGGATGATCGCCTCAGAGACGTTCAGCGATGCGCTCAGCCTGTCGGACTGGAAGAAAGCCCGTTCTGACACTAGGTTCCAAGACCCTTGTTGCATCTTCAAGAGTGGCAGCGTAGAAAGCGCTCTCCCAGAGCAGACCCACTTCACAATCTAGCCTTCTTTTTTTTTTTAATGGCATTTATTAAGCGCTTACTATGTGCAAAGCACTGTTCTAAGCTCTGGGGAGGTTACAAGATTATCAGGTTGTCCCTCGTGGGGCTCACAGTCTCAATCCCCAGTTACAGATGAGGTCACTGAGGCACAGAGAAGTTAAGTGACTTGCCCAGAGTCATACAGCTGACTGGTGGCGGAGCCAGGATTTGAACCCATGACCTCCGACTCCAAAGCCCGGGCTCTTTCCTACTGAGCCACGCTGCTTCTCCAAGCAGCTTCCTCCTTCTTCTGGTGGAAGTGGGTCATGCACGGCCCCTTCGATCCCCCCTTCGATCTCAGAGTAGCCGTCTGATGGTTTAACTCTGTGTGTTCAGAAATTGCTGGAGTTGTGGTCTGACGGTATCAGATCCTTTTACAAAATCTCCGAAACGGTGTCGAGGTCCCGGGACGGCTCTCTGCGGGTGACCTTTATCTGTCATGGAAAGATCTTGTCAGGAAATCACCCTGACGTTCAGATAACGCCGTAGCTTCCAGTAGCCCGCTCGGGTCCGAGTCTGTCAACCCCTCCAGGGCGGATACCGGGTTCCTCCTTTAAGTTTGCAAGCAGAAGGTGTAGTGCTCTGCCCTCACTAGGAGCTCAATAAATAACTGGGTGGGGGTGGAAAGGGAGTCATATTTATTGGACACCCACCGGATGGCAGGGCATTGTTTGCTGTACAGGCTTCCGTGTGCTTGGGCGAGTCCAACAGAAGCACGGAGTACATCGTGCCCACTTGAACAGGGGAGACCCCAAAGCAGGAGTCGAAGACGCTGCCCAGAGAAGCAGCGTGGCCTAATGGGTAGAGCACGAACCTAGGAGTGAGAAGGACCTGGGTTCTAATCCCAGCCCCGCCGTAGGTCTGCTGTGTGACCTTGGGCAAGTCACTTCTCTGTGCATCAGTTACCTCATCTGTAAAGTGGGAGCTAAGATCGTGAGTCCAGTGTGGGACAGGGACTGTCCAACCCCATTACCTTGTAGCTGCTTCAGCGCTTAGTACAGTGCTTGGCGCATAGTTGAGCCCATTGTTGGGTAGGGACGGTCTCTATGTGTTGCCGACTTGTACTTCCCAAGCGCTTAGGACAGTGCTGTGCACACAGTAAGTGCTCAGTAAATATGAATGAATGAATGAATCAATCAATCAGTCATATTTATTGAGCGCTTACTGTGTGCAGAGCACTGTACTAAGCACTTGGGAAGTACAAGTTGGCAACATATAGAGACAGTCCCTACCCAACAGTGGGCTCACAGTCTAAAAGGGGGAGACAGAGAACAAAACCAAACATACTAACGAAATAAAATAAATAGAATAGATATGTACAAGTAAAGTAAATAAATAGAGTAATAAATATGTGCAAACATATATACACATATACAGGTGCTGTGGGGAAGGGAAGGAGGTAAGATGAGGGGGTGGAGGGGGGACGAGGGGGAGAGGAAGGAAGGGGCTCAGTCTGGGAAGGCCTCCTGGAGGAGGTGAGCTCTCAGTAGGGCTCACCTACTGAGAATGAACTGGAATGAACTACCAAAATTATTATTATTATTATTTCTGGACAGGATGATGGGATGGGACCAAATGCAGTCAGTTCTTTCGGGGTGTTTCCCGCTAAGCTGCAGCCAGAGAGAATTTCCAAACCCATCCCAAGGCCCCCCTGCTTCTCCAGCTATTCTCTCCTCGTCGGCCCTCTCATCTGCAGGAGTGTTTCTCGCCTCCTTTGCCATCACCCATCAAAGAACGTTAGTGAATCCAAAGGAAACCGGGTTGGCAATCCTGCCCCCATCAGAGCCCGAGGAGATGCCCTCAGTGGGAGGCAGGAAGCCCTTACAGGGCAGGAGGGCTGCATTGGCAAGCCCACAAGACCTGGCCACTGACGCTGGCACAAACTCCCTTTGGTGTTGATCCGTGAGTCCCTAGATCCATTCTTGAGTGTTTTATAGTTTTCCCAGTGAGGCCCAGATCACAGCTGAAGTCTAAAGAATCGACTGACGGAGGCCAAGCGAGAGCCCTGAGCTCACCATTGGGGTGGACAGAAGATCATCGGGTCAGAAAGTCCAGTCCCACGCAGGGCTACTGGTCTGAGGCAGGGAGAGTAGATCATCATCATCAATCGTATTTATTGAGCGCTTACTGTGTGCAGAGCACTGTACTAAGCGCTTGGGAAGTACAAGTTGGCAACATATAGAGACAGTCCCTACCCAACAGTGGGCTCACAGTCTAAAAGGGGGAGACAGAGAACAAAACCAAACATACTAACAAAATAAAATAAGTAGAATAGATATGTACAAGTTAAATAAATAAATAAATGAATAGAGTAGCAAATATGTACAAACATATATACATATATACAGGTGCTGTGGGGAAGGGGAGGAGGTAAGATGGGGGGATGGAGAGGGGGACGAGGGGGAGAGGAAGGAAGGGGCTCAGTGTGGGAAGGCCTCCTGGAGGAGGTGAGCTCTCAGTAGGGCCTTGAAGGGAGGAAGAGAGCGAGCTTGGCGGATGGGCAGAGGGAGGGCATTCCAGGCCCGGGGGATGACGTGGGCCAGGGGTCGATGGCGGAACAGGCGAGAACGAGGTACGGTGAGGAGATTAGCGGCGGAGGGTGCAGGGTGGGCTGGAGAAGAAGAGAAGGGAGTTGAGGTAGGAGGGGGCGAGGGGATGGAGTAGATGCTTTATCTCCATGTTGCAGAGGAGCAAATTGAGGCCCGGGAACTGATGAAACACTGGACTCTCTTACAGACTCATCCTGAGCCCAGAAGGGCATCCTCTCCAAGTCGGCCTCATTCAGGGGCCAGAACCAACCTCCAACTTCCGCTGGTCTTACAGCCCGGGAAGGAGCAAGAGGAGGCCAAGAACGAGGTATGTCCGGCGCTCTCACTGGCCTGGAGCCGTGGGCACCTCTCTGTGGGCTCCCCCCGAGCTGTGGACCCGGAGGGAACGGCTTCCGGCAGCACCGGGCTTAGGAGCCCCCTCCGGCCCCGAGCTCGGGAATCTCGGCGACCAGCCAGTCAATCAATCAGTCATATTTATTGAGCCCAAGCAACATCAGCCTTCTGAGCAGAGGGTCGTTTATTCTTTTCTCCCCAGAGGTGTGTATTGAGCGAGGTGCAGCTCTTCCCAGGTGCTTCTCACCTCCCTCTCAGGCCCCCCCGCTCAAGGAGCCGAAACAGGTCATCCATTCATTCATTCATTCAATCAATCGTATTTATTGAGCGCTTACTGTGTGCAGAGCACTGTACTAAGCGCTTGGGAAGTACAAGTTGGCAACATATAGAGACGGTCCCTACCCAACAGCGGGCTAACGGTCCAGACCGACCGAAAAACTCAGACCCCGGACGCACCGCCGCCATCATTCCAGGGTCTGGCTACCGCTTTGGTCCTTCCACCCTATTTTGGGAGCGGCGGCTTTCCCAAGGAGGAGGGAACCGAGGGCTCGGGATTGAATCTCCAGCGAGCGGGATTCTGCATCTGGCCCCGCTCTCGGGCTGCTACCCTCTCCAGGAGGTGTTGACGTTGCTACGAGGAGGCAGCCTAGTGGTTCCTCCTTCAAGGGTGGTCCCAACCCTGTCCGGTCCCTGAGGGCCCAGATCCCCCAACGTAGAGTGGGCAGGCTGTCGGCGGCTAACCATTCTTCCCCGCCTTTTTAGCGTCAAAAGCAGTTCCTGCAATGCCGGCGGCTTTTCATGGGTCTGGAGAGGGAACAGGTGAAGGAGCGCCAGAGGCTCAAGGAGCATCAGAGGAAAAGCGAAAAGTAAGATACCCGGCCCTAGCGTGAGTTGTTCTTCCCCCGTGATCTTGCAAAGGAGCTCTGGACGGAGGTGAGGCTGTCCAGTCTGGTCCTCCCTCCCCACAGCAGGCCCGGCGACTAGACTGTGAGCTCCTAGACTGTGAGCCCACTGTTGGGTAGGGACCGTCTCTATATGTTGCCAACTTGTACTTCCCAAGCGCTTAGTACAGTGCTCTGCACACAGTAAGCGCTCAATAAATACGACTGAATGAATGGGAGGGAAGACAGAGAGCTGGATGGCCCACGGGGTTGGGGGGGTGGGTGTCACACGTGGCTTAGTGGGAAAAGCCTGGGCTTTGGAGTCAGAGGTCATGGGTTCAAATTCCGGCTCCGCCACTTGTCAGCTGCGTGACTTTGGGCAAGTCACATCACTTCTCTGGGCCTCAGTTCCCTCATCTGTAAAATGAGGATTAAGACTGTGAGCCCCCCGTGGGACAACCAGATCGCCTTGTAAACTCCCCAGCGCTTAGAACAGTGCTTTGCACATAGTAAGCGCTTAATAAATGCCATCGTTATTATTATTATATTAACCATGGTAGTTAATAAGCACTTACTGTGTCCTAAGCGCCTGGACAGATAGAGTATAATCAGAGCCAACAGTCCCTCCCGGGGCTCACGGCAGTTATCGTATCCCCGTTATATAAAGGAGGAAAGCGAAGTCCAACGAGGTTAATAATAATAATAATTATTATGATACTTGTTAAGCGCTGTGTGCCAGGGACCTTTCTATTCATTCATTCATTCATTCAATCGTATTTATTGAGCGCTTACTGTGTGCAGGCCACTGGACTAAGCGCTTGGGAAGTCCAAGTCGGCAGCATATAGAGACGGTCCCCACCCAACAGCGGGCTCACGGTCTAGGAGGGGGAGGCAGACAACAAAAGAAAACATATTAACAAAATAAAATAAATGGAATAAATATGTACAAGTAAAATAAATAAATAGAGTAATAAATATGTACAAATATATATGCAGGTGCTGTGGGGAAGGGAAGGAGGTAAGGCGGTGGGGGGATGGGGAGGGGGTACAATTACCCTAATTCTAAGCACTAGGGTAGATATAATCAGGTTGGACACAGTTCCTGTCCCTCATGGGGCTCAGTCTCTTAATTTCCATTTTACAGATGAGGGAAGTGAGGCCCAGGGGAGTAAAGTGACTTAACCAAGGGCACACAGCAAACAGGTGATGGAGCCGGATTTAGAACCCATGACCTGATTCCCAGGCCCGTTCTCTATCCACTAAAGCCATGCTGCTTCTCTTAAGTGGGGGTTAAGTGGGGCACGGGCCTTCTGACTCCCAGTTCCCCTGTCCGGTGGGTCTTCGGGAAAGTCCCTTCCCTTCTAGCCCTTGTCCTTCTTCCCCCTCCCTTTCTCCCTTCCCCCTTCCTCATCAGTACTCATCATCAATCATTATTGAGCGCTTACTATGTGCAGAGCACTGTACTAAGCGCTTGGGAAGTACAAATTGGCAACATATAGAGACAGTCCCTACCCAACAGTGGGCTCACAGTCTAAACGAAAGTTTAGACTTTTCTTTCACAGAAAGTTCAAAGTTCACAGTACTCAAAAGAAAGGGGCGGGCATCGTACTTATCATTAATTAAAATCCACCCACCACCAAAGGACGTGCAGCGCAGCAGCCCAGACTTCCTTGTTTGCAGGGGGTTTGCTCGTTAGCGTACGAAGCCGAGGAAACTTCTGCTTCTCAGTCAAAAGCCTCAGTCTGGAAGGGATGCTTCCCTTTCGCCTTGGAGGAGTGTCCCCTTTTTGCTCCCGAACCGGGCGAGGCCACGGCCGAGGCCTTGAACTACCCCCAGATGCTCCCTCGTGAGCCTGGGAGAGTCGAGCTGGAGAGTGGGCGGCCGAGCGAGTTGGGCTAGGGAACAGGAAGAGTCGATTCCTCTCCAGTTGGCTAGGTTTCCGGCCCGCCGCTGTTTCCTTATTCCCTGTCCCACCTCTTTGCGTGGGGGTTTCTCTTCGGTCACTTTTAGCAGGTTATTTTCATCCCGGGGGGATGAGCACACTAAAATAATGATTTTCGTGGTATTTACTGAATGCCCACGGAGTGCAGTGCATTGTATTGAGCACTTGGGAAAGTCCAACAGGAGCGCGAGACAAGTTTCCTGCCCACAGGGAAGAGCCCCACAATCAGCCAGTGGCCAGAGCCAACTGCAGTGGATCCTCCGATCAATCAATCAATCAATCGATCGTATTTTTTGAGCGCTTACTATGTGCAGAGCACTGTACTAAGCGCTTGGGAAGTACAAATTGGCAACGTATAGAGACAGTCCCTACCCAACAGTGGGCTCACAGTCTAAAAGGGGGAGACAGAGAACAGAACCAAACATACTAACAAAATAAAATAAATAGGATAGATATGTACAAGCAAAATAAATAAATAAATAAATATGTACAAATATATATTCGGACCGGTTCCCAACCGCAGAGGGCCTGGGGGTCGTCTGGTCCTGCCCCCAGAACGATCTCCCTGAGTGCTGTGGGGCCGGGGTGTAACGCTCCCTGAAGGGGATGCAGGAGAAACCGGCTGGGCTGGGAATGGAGGACAGAGCTGGGAAGATGGAGACTGAGAGAAATGGGACGATGGAGGGGATGAGGCAACAGAGGCAGCCGAAGAACGCCCACCCTGAGGAAAGATGCCCCGCCCGAATTGTCAGTGGAGACGGTTGTTGATGCTGAGGTTTCCCTTTGGCTTTACCAGCTTCTTGAACCCCAGTCTCACTTCTGCCTCTTCCTTCCTCCTCCAATTCCCCGCCCCAGGGTTTGAGATTTAGGGGTCACAGGATGCATTGGGGGTTGGAAACCCTCCTGACTCTTCACTCCAGGAACTTCTGGGGTGCTCCATATAATAATAATGATGTTGGTACTTGTTAAGCGCCTACTACGTGCAAAGCACTGTTCTAAGCGCTGGGGTAGATACAAGGTAATCAGGTTGTCCCACGTGGGGCTCACAGTCTTCATCCCCATTTTACAGATGAGGGAACAGAGGCCCAGAGAAGTGAAGTGACTTGCCCAAAGTCACACAGCTGACAAGTGGAGGAGCAGGGATTTGAACCCATGACCTCCGGACTCCAAAGCCCGGGCTCTTTCCACTGAGCCACACTGCTTCACCCAGCCGATCCCGGGCTGGGTCCGTGCTTGGTGTGGGTCCCGGGGAGGGGTCTCCGGTACATCTCCTGAGGATGGGGGCAGGCAGACCTACCGACACCCAAAGGGCCCGCGGCATTGTACGCCTGACCCGACCCCCAACGAGCCTCCAGTCACTTCTTTAGCCAAGAAACGTCCTCCTGGTTTGGAGGGGAGTCCTGCTGAGGCCTCTGGCATGGTGGCAGTGGTCCCTCTGATGGGGACTGCCCCATGTCAGAGGCCGGTGTGGGGCGGTCCCTTCACCTCCAGGCCCCTGGGCATATCTGGAACCAGTGAACTCAAATTCCAGCTGTGCCCTCGGGGGCAGATTACTTCTCTGCCCTCAGGGGCAGAATGCCCTCCCTCTGCCCCTCCGCCAAGCTAGCTCTCTTCCTCCCTTCAAGGCCCTGCTGAGAGCTCACCTCCTCCAGGAGGCCTTCCCAGACTGAGCCCCTTCCTTCCTCTCCCCCTCGTCCCCCTCTCCATCCCCCCATCTTACCTCCTTCCCTTCCCCATAGCACCTGTATATATGTATATATGGTTGTACATATTTATTACTCTATTTATTCATTTTACTTGTACATTTCTATCCTATTTTATTTTGTTGGTATGTTTGGTTCTGTTCTCTGTCTCCCCCTTTTAGACTGTGAGCCCACTGTTGGGTAGGGACTGTCTCTATGTGTTGCCAATTTGTACTTCCCAAGCGCTTAGTACAGTGCTCTGCACATAGTAAGCGCTCAATAAATACGATTGATTGATTGATTGATTCTCTTCTGAGTTTCTATCCCTTCACTAAGAAGCGAGTGTTGCTTCTGTCTTCCGTTCCTTCCCTTCCACCCATGCCCCCAGGGTGCGGGCGGAGAGCCCTGGCTTTCTCCCTCCTCCCTTCCTCTCCACGCCAGGATGATCTTGGGCCCAAATCCCAGCCTGTGCCCGAACAGATTCCCAGTCATCCCTGCTCCAAGAGGCCCAGACAAAACCCAGGTGATCCGGATAATAATAATAATAATGGTATTTATTAAGCGCTTACTATGTGCAAAGCACTGCTTTAAGGGCTGGGGAGGTTACAGGGTGATCAGGTTGTCCCACGGGGGGCTCACAGTCTTCATCCCCATTTTGCAGATGAGGTAACGGAGGCACAGAGAAGGCAAGTGACTTGCCCAAAGTCACCCAGCTGACAATTGGCGGAGCTGGGATTCGAACCCATGACCTCTGACTCCAAAGCCCGGGCTCTTTCCACTGAGCCAAGCTGCAGAGAACCCTGCCCTGAGGGTGAATGTAACCCCCAACCCTCATCTGGTGATCTAGTGGATAGAGACTGGGCTTGGGAGTCAGCGAGACCTGGGTTCTAATCCACTCGTCTGCTGTGTGACCTTGGGCAAGTCACTTCACTTCTCTGTGCCTCAGTTAGTTCATTTGTTAAATGGGGATTCAGTACCTGTTCTGGAGAAGCAGCGTGGCTCAGTGGAAAGAGCACGGGCTTTGGAGTCAGAGGTCATGGGTTCAAATCTCGGCTCCGCCAACTGTCAGCTGTGTGACTTGGGGCAAGTCACTTAACTTCTCTGTGCCTCAGTTACCTCATCTGTAAAATGGGGATTAAAACTGTGAGCCCCCCGGGGGACAACCTGATCACCTTGTAACCTCCCCAGCGCTTAGAACAGTGCTTTGCACATAGTAAGCACTTAAAAATACCATCATTATTATTATTATTATTATTAGAGCAGGAGCCCCATGAGGGACAGGGACTGTGTCCAACTTGATTAGCTTGTATCCACCCCAGGGTTTAATAGTGTGCCTGATGCCAACAAATGCCAATTGAAAGAAGGGGGCCTCCCTGGGGCAGGGTGAGAGCGTTTGTCACCCGTGCCTCTTGATGGAAATGCCCAACCCTGTTGGGTTTCGGTCCCCAGGATTAAGAAACAGAAAGAGCAGTGGCGTCAGATGGAGGAGCAGAGGATCCTGGCAACGCTCTGCCAAGACGACCAGCACGCCGGGGAGGAGGCGTGCGAAACGATGGCCCAGCTGCGGCTGGAGGAGACGAGAGGGACTAAAAAGCAGCAGAAGGACAGAGAGTACAGGAGGTACGTCGGGGAGGGAAGGCGAAATCTGCCTTTGAGCCCGGTTGGGAGCCGGTTCCTGGAGCCTGACCCTCAATCAATCAATCGTATTTATTGAGCGCTTACTGTGTGCAGAGCCTCCCCCCAGGGAGACGGTCGACTCCCCTCGGGGCCGCGCTCTCCCGCCCCGCCCCGCCCCCAGCCTGACCGGGCTGCCCCTCCGTAGGTACGTCGAAGCCCTGAGAGCCCAGATGCAGGAGAAGATCCGGCTGTACAACGTCGCCTTGCCCCCGATGTGCTGCTGCGGCTCCGACTTCTGGGACGCCCACCCGGACACGTGTGCCAACAACTGCATTTTCTACAGGAACCACAGAGGTAGGGCCGGGCCGGGACGGCGCGGCCTTGGGGCCGGGGCCCGTTAGGAAGGGCTGGGCTCAGCCTCCTTGGCAGTAATGGGGAGCACTTCCTGGCCGGGTCAACTGCGGGTGCGGATTTAGGGTTTTTGGGACTACCCACTTGGCCAGCGGGAAGGCTAAGTGGGAGCCCAGCTCCATTGCCCACCCTCTGACAGAGGAAACTCCCTTAGCCGAAAAGGCGACGCTTCCCGCCTCCCCATCTAGAGCCTCCTTCCCCCCGGTCTCCACATTTGAGGGCCTGGTAACACCCCAGAGCAGAGCCGCTCGGAAATCTCCCCGTGAGTGATGTAGGCAGTTAGTTTCCAGGTGACCGGGGCCGCCACCGACGGTCCTGACTGGACGCTGTCTTTCCTGGGTGGTAAGGATGTGTAGGAGAAGTGTTAATCAATCAATCAATCAATCAGTCGTATTTATTGAGCGCTTACTGTGTGCAGAGCACTGTACTAAGCACTTGGGAAGTACAAGTTGGCAACATATAGAGACGGTCCCTACTCAACAGTGGGCTCACAGTCATGACCTCTGCCCTCAGAGCTCACAATCTAATGGCACAGACAGTAGCCATAAATGAACCTGTAGTCAATCACCCAGATGGATCATTTTTATCGAGCGCTTACTGAATGTGATGATGGTATTTAATAATGATGGCATTTATTAAGTGCTTACTATGTGCAAAGCACCATTCTAAGCGCTGGGGAGGTTACAAGTTGTCCCACGGGGGGCTCAGAGTCTTAATCCCGTTTTACAGATGAGGCAACTGAGGCACAGAGAAGTAAAGTGACTTGCCCAGAGTCACAACTGACAGTTGGAGGAGCCAGGATTTGAACCCACGACCTCTGACTCCAAAGCCCGGGCTCTTTCCACGGAGCCACGCTGCTTCTCAATAAGTGTCAAGCACTGTTGTAAGGGCTGGGGTAGATACAAGCTAATCAGGTTTACTGTGTGCATTCATTCAGTCGTATTTATTGAGCGCTTACTGCGTGCAGAGCACTGTACTAAGCGCTTGGGAAGTGCAAGTGGGCAACATATAGAGACGGTCCCTACCCAACAGCGGGCTCACACTGTACTGATTGGTTGGGAGAATACAACAGAGTTGGCCGACGTATTCCCTGCCCACGACGAGCTGACAGTCTAGAGGGAGAGACAGACGTTAATATAAAAAAATAAATTACAGATATGGACGTTAGTGCTACGGGGACGTGGGAGGAGTGAATAAAGGGAGCAGATCAGGGCGACGCAGAGGGAGTGGGAAAAGAGGGAACGAGAGCTTAGATAAGGAAGGCTTCCTGGAGGAGATGTGCCTGCGGTAAGGCTTTGAGGGTGGACAGTCGGATAATGAAGAAGGAAGGCATTCGAGGCCAGAGGCAGGACCGTGGGCGAGAAGTTAGCGGCAAGATAGACGAGGTCGAGGTACAGTGAGTAGGCTGACGTGAGAGGAGCAAAGTTGTAGTAGTAAAATCAGGGAGGCAAGGTAGGAGGGGGCAAGATGAGTGAGTGCTTTAAAGCCAAGGGTAAGGCGTCAAAACCAGAAAGAACGTGAGGCGCTATAATAATAATAATAACAATAATGGCATTTATTGAGTGCTTACTATGTGCAAAGCACTGTTCTAAGCGCTGGGGAGGTTACAAGGTGATCAGGTTGTCCCCCGGGGGGCTCACAGTCTTCATCCCCATTTTACCGATGAGGGAACTGAGGCCCAGAGAAGTGAAGTGACTTGCCCAAAGTCACCCAGCTGACTATTGGCGGAGCCGGGATATGAACCCGTGACCTCCGGCTCCAAAGCCCGGGCTCTTTCCACCGAGCCACGCTGCTTCCCTTCTATGAGCCGAATCAGCATGGCGTAGTGGATAGAGCACAGGTGTGGGAATCAGAAGGTCGTGGGTTCTAATCCCGGCTCTGCCACTGTCTCCTGTGTGGACTTGGGCAAGCCACTTAACTTCTCTGTGCCTCAGTTACCTCGTCTATAAAATGGGGATTAAGACTATGAGCCCCATATGGGACAGGGACTGTGTCCAACCTGATTTAATTCTATCCACCCCAGTTCTTAGTACAGTACCTGGCACATAGTAAGCGCTTAACAAATGCCACAATTGTGAGAAGCAGTGTGGCTCAGTGGAAAGAGCACGGGCTTTGGAGTCAGAGGTCATGGGTTCGAATCCCGGCTCTGCCGCATGTCTGCTGTGTGACCTTGGGCAAGTCACTTAACTTCTCTGAGCCTCAGTTACCTCATCTGTAAAATGGGGATTAAGACTGTGAACCCCACATGGGACAACCTGATCACTTTGTATCCCCCCCCGGCGCTTAGAACAGTGCTTTGCACATAGTAAGCGCTTAACAAATGCCAACATTATTATTATTATTATAATCCCGACTCCGCCACATGTCTGCTGTGTGATCTTGGGCAAGTCACTGAACTTCTCTGGGCCTCAGTTACCACATCTGTAAAATGGAGATGAAGACTGTGGGCCCCACGTGGGACAACCTGATCACCCTGTATCCTCCCCAGCGCTTAGAACAGTGCTTTGCACATAGTAAGCGCTTAACAAGTGCCAATTATTATTATTATTATAATGAGTGCCGAGCTGGCCGTTGGGCTAGCAGGAGTGAGATTGGGCAGGGAAGGCTTCCTGAAGGAGGGGGCTTTTGAGAGAGGTTTGGTGGGAGGGGAGGGTCGACATTGAGGTGGTTCCTGCCCGCCCCGGTGCCAGGCTAGGCCGTGAACGGGCCCAGGGTGGGGGTTGGCAGCTGGCGCCGGTGACCAACAGGGAAACCCTTCTTCACAGCGTATTCGCAGGCGCTCCGCTCGGTCATCTCCTCCTGCGACGTTTCCGACCTCGGCCCGGCCGCTTGCCTCGCCGGCCGCGGTTTTGCGGCCGCCTACGGACGGTCGGCGAAGAAGCCGTAGCGGCGGGCGCCGAAGCCGGCCTGATTCCTGCTTGCCCCCGTCATCCCACCTGGGAGAAGCGGGTGGGCAGGCGGGCGGCCGCCGTGAGCACTAGCCGTCCCCACAGCGGGGCCGTGCCCGGGGAGCCAGGCCAGCCGTCCAGCTGGACCCTCCCCACGCCCGTCCTGGAGCCCTGATGAAACCGGACGTATCACCGGGGGCTCGATCTGGTCCCCTTCTTCTTCCCCTCCCTCCATTTTTATCGTCGTAATCCATCCTCTTTAGTCGCTGCCCTTTTACGCCCTTAGGAAGCGGGACATGGAGGACCGATGGATTCGGCGTCAATTTTCCTCCTCCTTTCAGTGATTTTTAAGTCAGAGTGACTTGGGTAAGCCATCCCGTCTGACAGGGAGTCCGGGCTGGAAGTCCGAGAAGGAGGAGGAAAGGAGCTACTGCTCCCTTATACCGCCTTCTCTTCCCGTCGCCGTCTCCTCCTCTTCCACTCCCTTCTCTGAGCCTGTGGAGGGCTCACTTAGAAACTTCACCCCCCCCCCCGTGAAAGAGATGCAATAAAGATGCGCCGCGACGTTGTGATTTGTCTGCTGTAATTCTTGGAGTCGATGACTTCGGGGACACTGGCTTCCTGCCGCAAGCACCGACTGTTCTCCGTGAAGCCGCCTGCATGGGATTCGGAGGCCCGGTTTCTCCCCACCGCCCCAGAGGCCCCAGCCCTGAAGCCACGAGAGCAGTTTTTCCTCTCGGCCTGTTTCCAGTTTCCATCCTCTCACCCAAGTCGACTGCCGGAGGTCACCCCCTCGTCCGGCGGCGGGCCAGGCGTGACATTCGTCCGGGGCTCCGGCGCTTCCTAATCCCCACCCGGGACCACTCCTTAATCTGGTCTGACCAGTTAGCACCCGTCCGTCCACCGGAGAAGCGCCGGGCTTGTTGGGGGTGAGGGCGTGGAGTGGGTGGGTGGCTCTCTGTGGGAGGGAGAGGTGGGCAGCCCCCTGAGCTTTGGGCGACGCAAGATGGGGCCCGGGCTCTGGCTCGAGTCACGAGCAATTTGAGCCCGAGGCTGAGACATCTTCCCCCATGGGCCCAGCCCCACTGGAGTTTTCTGGATGTTCATTCATTCATTCAATCGTATTTATTGAGTGCTTACTGTGTGTGCAGAGCACTGTACTAAGCTCTTGGGAAGTCCAAGTTGGCAACATATAGAGACGCTCCCTACCCAACAGCGGATCCCATCGCCCGTGCTGTTTGGGGAGAGCCTCCCCCGCGGCCACGGCGACCCCAGCAGTGTCCCTGGCCGGACCCCCGGCCATCTCGGTTCCCCCGCTCCGAGGCTCCATACGAGGCAGCCGCTCGTGTCCATGGCGAGGTGAAGTCCAAAGCATTGGGTCCACAGAGGGACGGCGTGGGGCCGAGCCGGGAGGCCGAAAGCCCGCGGCGGAAAGAGTCCCCCCACCCCGACCCGATTAAGACAGCCAGAAGGTAACCCCCGAGCCGTCTCCCTGCCGCCTGTCTGGCTGTGCCCTTTTCCCGGACTGTAGTTGACTGTTCCGTATGGATCGCAATCTCCTCCGCCAAGCAGCCGTAGCAGCGCGGCTTTTTCCGGCACAAAGTTGAGCCGGGAGGCTACCTGTTCCCGGCGGGTGGACGGGAGCCAGCGGGAGGGTTGGGAATATTGGGAGCAAGGACAAGGCTGGATTGGGGGCAGTAAGTCGGGTACCGTTGGATGGGCTCTGCTTCCATCCCCTTGGGAAGCTCGACCCCTGAACTTGGGCGGGATCTGAGAGCGGCACCGAGGAGGCGGGAAAAAATTCCTCTCTGGAAGGACTCACCAGAGCCAAGCCTGGAGATGGGAAGCAGGATCGAGGGCCCATAGGGCAGTTGGACCAAGTAGACTAGGGAGGAGTTGGCAGAGGTGGTTTTTTTGGTTGTTTTAGTGTTAAACACTTAACTGCGATGATGATGACGGTATTTGCCCAGTGCTTACTATGTGTCAAGCACTGCTCTAAGCGCTCAGGTAAGTACAAGATATTCAGGTTGGACACATGGGGCTCACCGTCTTAACCCCCATTTTACAGGTGAGGTAACTGAGAAGTTACCCAGAGAAGTGAAGTGACTTGCCCAAGGTCACCCAGCAGACAAGTGGCAGAGCTGGGATTAGAACCCAGGTCCTTTAGACTCCCAGCCCCGGGCTCTGCCCACTAGGTCAAGCCGCTGCTTACGTGCCAGGCGCTGTACGAAGCTCTGGGGCTCAGGGGAAAGAGCCTGGGCTTTGGAGTCAGAAGTCATGGGTTCAAATCCCCGCTCTGCCACTTGTCAGCTGGGTGACTTTGGGCAAGTCACTTAACATCTCTGGGCCTCAGTGACTTCATCTGGAAAATGGGATGAAGACTCTGAGCCCACCATGGGACAACCTGATCACCTTGTAACCTCCCCACCGCTGCTTATGTGCCAGTCGCTGTACAAAGCTCTGGGGCTCAGCGGAAAGAGCCCGGGCTTTGGAGTCAGAAGTCATGGGTTCAAATCCCGGCTCTGCCACTTGTCAGCTGGGTGACTTTGGGCAAGTCACTTAACGTCTCTGGGCCTCAGTGACCTCATCTGGAAAATGGGGGTGAAGACTGTGAGCCCGCCGTGGGACAACCTGATCACCTTGTAACCTCCCCAACGCTTAGAACAGTGCTTTGCACATAGTAAGCGCTTAATAAATGCCATCATTATTATTATACAAGACAGATTGGATACAGTCCATGCCCCACTTGGGGCTCACAGTCTTTGCACCCACTGTACAGATGAAGTAACTGAGGCCCAGAGAAGTTAAGTGGTTTGCACAGGCTCACAGCAGACAGATGGGGCTGGGATTAGAACCCAGATCCTTCTGACTCCCGGACCTGGGAGTCAATGAAGCAGCGCGGCTCAGTGGAAAGAGCCCGGGCTTTGGAGTCAAAGGTCATGGGTTCAAATCCCGGCTCTGCCACTTGTCAGCTGGGTGACTTTGGGCAAGTCACTTCACTTCTCTGGGCCTCGGTGACCTCATCTGGAAAATGGAGATTAAGTCTGTGAGCCCCTCGTGGGACAACTTGATTGCCTTGTATCTATCCCAGCGCTAAGAACAATGCTTTGCACATAGTAAGCGCTTAATAAATGCCTTTATTATTATTATTACCTGTGCTTTATTCACTAGGCCACACGTCTTCTCAGAGACTCCCTGCAAAGATCCCAAGCATCTTACTGCAATTGAAGTTACATTATTGAAGTTGAAGTTAATTGAAGTTAACCTCCCCAGTGCTTAGAACAGTGCTTTGCACATAGTTAAGCGCTTAATAAATGCCTTTATTATTATTATTATTACCTGTGCTTTATTCATTAGGCCACACATCTTCTCAGAGACTTCCTGCAAAGATCCCAAGCATCTTACCGCAATTGAAGTTACATTGTTGAAGTTGAAGTTAATTGAAGTTAACCTCCCCGGCACTTAGAACAGTGCTTTGCACATAGTTAAGCACTTAATAAATGCCTTTATTATTATTATTATTACCTGTGCTTTATTCATTAGGCCACACATCTTCTCAGAGACTTCCTGCAAAGATCCCAAGCATCTTACCGCAATTGAAGTTACATTGTTGAAGTTGAAGTTAATTGAAGTTAACCTCCCTGGCGCTTAGAACAGTGCTTTGCACATAGTAAGTGCTTAATAAATGCCTTCATTATTGTTACCTGTGCTTTTTTCATTAGGCCACACATCTTAGAGACTTCCTGCAAAGATCCCAAGCATCTTACTGCAATTGAAGTTACACATTATTGAAGTTGAAGTTAATTGAAGTTAACCTCCCCGGCGCTTAGAACAGTGCTTTGCACATAGTAAGTGCTTAATAAATGCCTTTATTATTATTATTATTACCTGTGCTTTATTCATTAGGCCACACGTCTTTTCAGAGACTTCCTACAAAGATCCCCAGCGCTTAGAACAGTGCTTTGCACATAGTTAAGCACTTAATAAACACCTTTATTATTATTATTATTACCTGTGCTTTATTCATTAGGCCACACGTCTTCTCAGAGACTTCCTGCAAAGGTCCCAAGCATCTTACCACAATTGAAGTTACATTATTGCAGTTGAAGTTAATTGAAGTTAACCTCCCCAGTGCTTAGAACAGTGCTTTGCACATAGTAAGCGCTTAATAAATGCCTTTATTATTATTATTATTACCTGTGCTTTTTTCATTAGGCCACACATCTTACAGACTTCCTGCAAAGATCCCAAGCATCTTACTGCAATTGAAGTTGAAGTTAATTGAAGTTAACCTCCCCGGCGCTTAGAACAGTGCTTTGCACATAGTAAGCGCTTAATAAATGCCTTTATTATTATTATTATTATTATTATTATTATTACCTGTGCTTTATTCATTAGGCCACACATCTTCTAAGAGACTTCCTGCAAAGATCCCCAGCGCTTAGAACAGTGCTTTGCACATAGTTAAGCGCTTAATAAACGCCTTTATTATTATTATTATTATTATTACCTGTGCATTATTCATTAGGCCACACGTCTTCTCAGAGACTTCCTGCAAAGATCCCAAGCATCTTACTGCAATTGAAGTTACATTATTTACGTTGAAGTTAATTGAAGTTAACCTCCCCGGCGCTTAGAACAGTGCTTTGCACATAGTAAGTGCTTAATAAATGCCTTCATTATTATTGCCTGTGCTGTTTTCATTAGGCCACACATCTTCCTGCAAAGATCCCAAGCATCTTACTGCAACCGAAGTTGAAGTTAATGGAAGTTAACCTCCCCAGCGCTTAGAACAAGCGCTTAATAAATGCCTTTATTAGTAGTATTATTATTACCTGTGCTTTATTCATTAGGCCACACGTCTTCTCCGAGACTTCCTGCAAAGATCCCAAGCATCTTACCGCAATTGAAGTTACATTATTGAAGTTGAAGTTAACCTCCCCGGCGCTCAGAGCGGTGCTTTGCACATAGTAAGCGCTTAATAAATGCCTTTATTATTATCATTATTATTACCTGTGCTTTATTCATTAGGCCGCACGTCTTCTCCGAGACTTCCTGCAAAGATCCCAGGCATCCTACTGCAACTTGTATTGAAGTTAATATTCTTGCAGAAAGGTTCTTTCTGGGCCTATTATACGCTTCACCTCCCATTCTGTGCTCTCAGGCGTACCTTCCCCATAAAGTGCTTGTGCTGCGCACGCATGCAAACACGCAAACCCACCTTCCCCATAAAGTGCTTGTGCCACGCAAACACGCAAACAAACACACACTAGATGCCTCAGGGCCGTACATGGAGTTCAGGCATCCTGGTTGTGAAGGGCAGGGCCACAGGGCCGCCCTACCTCCTGGAAGCATCTGTCAATCCGGAGGCACGCCGAGAAATTTTCCCAGCTCATCTGCACCCACGGGACCTGTTGCTTGCAAACCCAGGTGAGCCAAATTCTGAAAATTAACCAGTTGCCCCAGTGTCAGTTGGGCCAGGAGTGGCACGGTATTACCAGTTCGAAGCACTGTGGCGTTGTAGATAAATAATAATCATAATAATAGCATTATTATCTCCCCCTTCTAGACTGTGAGCCCGCTGTTGGGTAGGGACCGCCTCTAGATGTTGCCAACTTGGACTTCCCAAGCGCTCAGTACAGTGCTCTGCACACAGTAAGCGCTCAGTGAATACGATTGAATGAATGAATGAAGTTGTTATAAAGCAGGGGGCCCCGGGAGTCAGAAGGTCATGTGTTCTAATCCCAACGAAGTCGCTTGTCTGATGTCTGTCTCCTTGATTAGAGGACAGGCTTCACGTCATCGTTGTCATCGATGGTATTTATAATAATAATAATAATGAGGGCATTTATTAAGCGCTTCCTACGTGCAAAGCACTGTTCTGAGCGCTGGGGAGGTTACAAGGCGATCAGGTTGTCCCACGGGGGGCTCACAGTCTTCATCCCCATTTTACTGATGAGGTCACTGAGGAGGTTACAAGGCGATCAGGTTGTCCCACGGGGGGCTCACAGTCTTCATCCCCATTTTACAGATGAGGTCACTGAGGCACAGAGACACAGAGAAGTTAAGTGTTACTTCTCCCCATTCTAGGCTGTGAGCCCACTGTTGGGTAGGGACCGTCTCTATATGTTGCCAACTTGGACTTCCCAAGCGCTTAGTACAGTGCTCTGCACCCAGTAAGTGCTAAATAAATACAATTGATTGATTGATTGATTAAGTGACTTGCCCAAAGTCACATCATCATCAATCGTATATATTGAGCGCTTACTATGTGCGGAGCACTGTACTAAGCGCTTATTGTCACATAGCTGACAATTGGCAGAGCTGGGATTTGAACCCGTGATTGAGCGCTTATGGGGTGCACAGCACTGTACTAAGAGCTTGGGAAAGTGAAGTACAATTCTGGAGTTGGTTGCCGCAAGCCCTGCCCACGAGGAGTTTACAGACGTGAAAATAAATTACAGACAGGGGAAAATTACTAGAAGAGTTTACGGATCAGTGCATAAGTGCAGGAAGTGTTGTGGTGAGTAAGCACTCACGGGCAAAGAGCATAAGTTGTAATGCTGGTGGTCTTCCTAAGCGCTTAGTACAGTGCACCGCACTCATTAAATACCATGGCAACCGCACTACTGGAGCCTGAGGATCAATCAATCAATCAATCAATCGTATTTATTGAGCGCTTACTATGTGCAGAGCACTGTACTAAGCGCTTGGGAAGTACAAATTGGCAACACATAGAGACAGACCCTTCCCAACAGTGGGCTCACAGTCTAAAAGGGGGAGACAGAGAACAGAACCAAACATACCAACAAAATAAAAAAATAGGATAGAAATGTACAAGTAAAATAAATAAATAAATAAATAAATAGAGTAATAAATATGTACAACCATATATACATATATACAGGTGCTGTGGGGAAGGGAAGGAGGTAAGACGGGGGGATAGAGAGGGGGACGAGGGGGAGAGGAGGGAAGGGGATGGGTGGGAGCTCATTGTGGGCGGGAAATGTCTGTTGTATTCTCCCAAGCGCTTAGTACAGTCCTTTGCACACAGTAAGCGCTCAATAAGTATGATTGAATGAATGAATTGAACCTCATCCATAGGCAGTCGATGAGGAGGATGGAGCGGGGCGAGCGGTGGGAACACTAGCCTCTTGAAGCTATAAGCTCAATAAATACGATTGATTGATTGATTGATTGATTGATTGGAGGGGGCGGGGGTAGGTAAAGCAGACGGAGTGTGGGGGTCAGTGTGGTTCTTGGGGACAAATAAACTCAATCAACCAATCGGTTGTATTTGTTGAGAGCCTACCTTTTTTATTAAAGCACTTGCTTTTTTATTAAAGCATTGTACTTGGGCACTGGGATAGATACAAGCCAATCAGGGTGAACACAGTCCGCTCACGGTCTTAATCTCCATTTTACAGATCTTCTAGACTGTGAGCCCGCTGTTGGGTAGGGACTGTCTCTATATGTTGCCAACTTGTACTTCCCAGGCGCTTAGTCCAGTGCTCTGCACACAGTAAGCGCTCAATAAATACAATTGAATGAATGAATGAATGAATGAATGAATGAATGAATGAGGTAACAGGCCCAGAGAAATGAAGCCACTTGCCCAGAGGGCCACCCAGCAGACAAGTGGAGGAGGCAGGATTAGAACCCAGGTTTTTCTGAGTCCCGGACCCATGCTCTATCCATTAGGCCACGCTGCCTCTCTGCTCTCGGCACAGCACTCTATTAAGGGCTGGGGGGACTACAGAATAACAGAATTGGAAATAATAATAATAATGATGGGATCTGTTGAGTGCTTACTATGTGCAAAGCACTGTTCTAAGCGCTGGGGAGGTTACAAGGTGATCAGGTTGTCCTACGGGGGGCTCGCAGTTTTAATCCCCATTTTACAGATGAGGGAACTGAGGCACAGAGAAGTTAAGTGACTTGCCCAAAGTCACACAGCTGACAGTTGGCAGAGCCGGGCCTACAGTGAGCTTTCAATTTAGAAATCAATCAAGCTCATTCAGTCTATGCCTGTACGTATGTCTACAACTGACCTCATGGCCAAAAAGGACTGCTGTTGTATATTCTCAAACAATAATAAAGGACCTAACTAAATGAGAAGCAGTGTGTCTTAATGGAAAGAGCCCAGGCTTTGGAGTCAGAGGTCATGGGTTCAAATCCAGGCTCTGCCAATTGTCAGCTGTGTGACTTGGGGCAAGTCACTTGACTTCTCTGTGCCTCGGTTACCTCATCTGTAAAATGGGGATTAAGACTGGGAGCCCCCCGGGGGACAACCTGATCACCTTGTAACCTTCTCAGCATTTAGAACAGTGCTTTGCACATAGTAAGCGCTTAATAAATTCATTCATTCAATCGTATTTATTGAGCTCGCTTGGGAAGTACAATTTGGCAACATATAGAGACAGTCCCTACCCAACAGTGGGCTCACAGTCTAGAAGTCTAAATGCCATTATTATTATTAAAAGGGGAGACAGACAAGGGGATGCGTTTTCGGGAGTTCAGTGTGGCAGTCGGAGAGAGGTAGACCAGCAATAGAGTATTAATCAATCAATCAATCAATCGTATTTATTGAGCGCTTACTGTGTGCAGAGCACTGTGCTAAGCGCTTGGGAAGTACAAGTTGGCAACATCTAGAGACAGTCCCTACCCAACAGTGGGCTCACAGTCTAGAAGGGGGAGACGGAGAACAAAACCAAACATACTAACAAAATAAAATAAATAGAATAGATATCATCAATCGTATTTATTGAGCGCTTACTGTGTGCAGAGCACTGTACTAAGCGCTTGGGAAGTACAAGTTGGCAACATATAGAGACGGTCCCTACCCAACAGTGGGTTCACAGTCTAGAAGGGGGAGACAAAGAACAAAACCAAACATACTAACAAAATAAAATAAATAGAATAGATATCATCAATCGTATTTATTGAGCGCTTACTGTGTGCAGAGCACTGTACTAAGCGCTTGGGAAGTACAAGTTGGCGACATCTAGAGACGGTCTCTACCCAACTGTGGGCTCACAGTCTAGAAGGGGGAGACAGAGAACAAAACCAAACATACTAACAAAATAAAATAAATAGAATAGATATCATCAATCGTATTTATTGAGCGCTTACTGTGTGCAGAGCACTGTACTAAGCGCTTGGGAAGTACAAGTTGGCGACATCTAGAGACGGTCTCTACCCAACTGTGGGCTCACAGTCTAGAAGGGGGAGACAGACAACAAAACCAAACATACTAACAAAATAAAATAAATAGAATAGATAGGTACAAGTAAAATAAATAAATAAATGGAGCAATAAATCTGTACAAACATATATACCTCTATACAGGTGCTGTGGGGAAGCTCTTTTAGACTGTGAGCCCACTCTTGGGTAGGGACTGTCTCTATATGTTGCCAGCTTGTACTTCCCAAGCGCTTAGTACAGTGCTCTGCACACAGTAAGCGCTCAATAAATACGATTGATGATGATGACGAGGGGGATGGAGGGGGGGGCGAGGGGGAGAGGAAGGAAGGGGCATTAGTGTCTACTCTGTGCAGAGCTCAGTACTAAGCACTGAGAAATAATGCAAGGGTGGGAATTAGACACGGGCCCTGTCTTTTGGGGTTTTATTATCAGAAAACCAGCTAAGTGACGGTAGGGAGAGCGGGGGGTTAGTGATGGGGTTTGGCGTGGCTATTGGGGACAGGGAAATGAGCAGAATGAGGGGGGCTGTCCCGTGCCTATTTCCTGCAGGATCCAGGCCAGGAGCGTTGAAAGGCGGCACGTTTTCCCGAGTGGCATCCGCGTGGGCTGACTGGTCTGGAGTCCTTCTCTGGGCTGGGCCTTCTCTCTCCCTAGGGCTGCTCCCAGATATTGGGAAACTGGGCCGGATCACACCTACCCCTGCCTGCTCTGAGTTGTTTAGGCTGAGAGGACACCCATCGCTTTCTGACACCCACCCCCACCCCGCCTGTTTGGAGCAGGGAGTTTAAGGAAGAAGTCTCCGATCAGCTGAGACTTCAATCCACTGACTCACCCTCTCGTGGGGGAGAATTCCCAGCCCCTGGAACGGCATCACTGGCATCGTCGAGGATATTTATCGAGCGCTTACCGCGGGCAGAGCACCGTACGAAGCTCTTGGGAGAGTACGGCAGGGTTGGTGGGCACGTTCCCTGCCCACAAGGAGACAGACGTAAATAGATCGTTTGTATGATTTAAAGATATGTACATAAATACTGGGAGGTTGAGGATGGGGCGCATATCAAATGCCCAAGGGTCGCGGATCCAAGGTTATAGATGACTCAGAAGGAAGAGGAAGGCAGGGGAAAGAGGGCTTAATCCGGGAGGCTCAGTGGTCTGCCCTAGTGTCTCAGGGCATTCCTCTGGCACCTCAGTGTTCTCCTCTTTGTGCCCGAGCACACTCACTCAGCGCTTAGAACAGTGCTTTGCACATAGTAAGCGCTTAATAAATGCCATCAGCATCATCATCATCACCTCAGCTCCCTTACCTGGCACCTCAGCGCTCCCCTTTGGTACCACCACACTCTCCCCTTGGCACCTCAGGGTTCTCCCCCTGATGCCTCGGCACCCTCCCCTGAAGCGTGGCTCAGCGGAAAGAGCCCGGGCTTCGGAGTCGGAGGTCACGGGTTCAAATCCCGGCTCCGCCAACTGTCAGCTGTGTGACTTTGGGCAGGTCACTTCACTTCTCTGGGCCTCAGTTGCCTCGTCTGTAAAATGGGGATTAAGACTGTGAGCCCCCTGTGGGACAACCTGATCACCTTGTAACCTTCCCAGGGCTTAAAACAGTGCCTTGCACATAGTAAGTGCTTAATAAATGCCATTATTATTATTATTATCTCAGCACTCCCCTCTCTCTGGGGCCTCAGTGCTCTCCCCCTGAAGCCTAAGCGATCTCCTAATGCCTCAATGCCCCCTTTTCCCTGGCACCTCAGCACTTTTCTCCCCTTTGATCATCAGTGCTCTTCCCTGGACCATCAGTGCTCTCCCCCTGAAGCCTAAGCGATCTCCTAATGCCTCAGTGCCCCTTTTTCCCTGGCACCTCAGCACTTTTCTCACCTTTGATCATCAGTGCTCTTCCCTGGACCATCAGTGCTCTCCCCCTGAAGCCTAAGCGATCTCCTAGTGCCTCAGTGCCCCTTTCTCCCTGGCACCTCAGCACTTTTCTCCCTGCTGATCATCAGTGCTCTTCCCTGGACCATCAGTGCTCTCCCCCTGAAGCCTAAGCGATCTCCTAGTGCCTTAGTGCCCCTTTTTCCCTGGCACCTCAGCACTTTTCTCCCCGTTGATCATCAGTGCTCTTCCCTGGACCATCAGTGCTCTCCCCCTGAAGCCTAAGCGATCTCCTAGTGCCTCAGTGCCCCTTTTTCCCTGGCACCTCAGCACATTTCTCCCCTTTGATCATCAGTGCTCTTCCCTGGACCGTCAGTGCTCTCCCCCTGAAGCCTAAGCGATCTCCTAGTGCCTCAGTGCCCCTTTTTCCCTGGCACCTCAGCACTTCTCTCCCCACTGATCACCAGTGCTCTTCCCTGGACCGTCAGTGCTGACATCCTGGCATTTCGGCATTTTTCCTACCAGTCCACCCTCTAGTTTTACACCTTTCAGCGGGCAGCTGGGTCTCATTCTCCGTGATACCTCAAGCCGAAGCTCCTGAGACCACAGAAAGTTTGGGGCTTGGAGAGGGTGGGTGGGTAGGTCGGGAGACCCAACCCTCCTTTGGCCTCCACTGGACCTGCCGTTTGACTCGGGCCCAAGCGCCCGGGGCGTCTGCCCAGGCATGGAGTGGGAGGCTGTAGGGCTGGTTTGGTGTTTGCATTTAGTCGTTTGATTATTTGTTGTTCCATGTCTCTGGGGCCTCTCGTTGGTGGAGCCAGATGCCTGGGAGTTCGTGACTCGCCCTGGTGCCAATTGGATGGGACGGGTTGACCTGGTGTGCCAGGCCGGTCGCACCCTCCATGTTGCCCAAGCTGAGGAGGAGGAAGAGGAGGTGACAGTGCCCACAGCTAAATCCTGCCCAGCGTGAACGAAGCCAGAGCCCACCCTGTGCAAGATCACCCACCATGCCACCTGGCGAATGCCCACTACCCGCCCCGTGGGGCAGGTGCCCCAACCAATCCTCCTGGGCAGGCATCCAGCTGGATTCCTCACCCTCGGCTTTGTCCAAGGATCCCAGAGCTCTCCCAGCAATCCTGCTGCTCAGGCCACCTCCTGAGTCAGCGTGGCCGGGAGTCGGCCTTCTGGCCACATTCGCGAGGAGCTGCTCTGCCAACGGGTTGAAACTATGCCAACTTGTACTTCCCAAGCGCTCAGTACAGTGATCTGCACACAGTAAGCGCTCAATAAATACGATTGAATGAATGAATGAATTAATGAAATATGGTGGTGCAGTGGAAAGAGCCCGGGCTTTGGAGTTCAAATCTCGGCTCCGCCACTTGTCAGCCGGGTGACTTGGGGCAAGTCACTTCTCTGGGCCTCAGTTGCCTCATCTGGAAAATGGGGATTAAAACCGTGAGCCCCCCCGTGGGACAACCTGCTCACCTTTAACCTCTCCAGCACTCAGAACAGTGCTTGGCACATAGTAAGCGCTTAATAAATGCCATCATTATTATTACTATTGTTCTACTGATGTTCCAATAATGGTGCGCTTGTCATGTAAGTCAACGTGGCCCGGAGTCAGTTGGCCTTCTGGCCACATTCATGAGAAGCTCATCTGTCAACAGGTTGAAACTATTCCACGTATAGTGGCGCTGTGGAAAGAGCCCGGGCTTCGGAGTTCAAATCCCGGCTCCGCCACTTGTCAGCCGTGTGACTTGGGGCAAGTCACTTCACTTCTCTGGGCCTCAGTTCCCTCATCTGGAAAATGGGGATGAAGACTGTGAGCCCCCCCGTGGGACAACCTGATCACCTTGTAATCTCCCCGGCGCTTAGAACAGTGCTTTGCACATAATAAGCGCTTAATAAATGCCATCATTACTATTACTATTACTGGGAATGCCCACCCTTGGCACCTCAGAAACAGCGGCTCATCCTGGCATCTGGCAGAGCTCTGGGGCCAGAGGGCCCCGATCCCAGGCGAGTGCCACCCGCCAGGGCAGAGAGCAGGACCGAGCTGTGGAGGGGGCCTGTCTGGGGACTCGGGGGTTTTCCGCTGATGCATTGTCTGACATAAATTCCATTCACGAGTCTAGGCTGGAAAATCCACTGTGCCTGGATGGAATCTGTGACTGCCAAGGCCTCAGCAGACCTCTGGAAGTCCCAACCTAGAGGCTTCGTTATGGTTGGACGAGAGTCAGTCTTCCTCCAAGGTGGTCCCGCCCGCCCGTCCCCTGAATCACCTCCCACGGGACCCAGGCGGGCGATTGAACCAGACTTTTCGGGGAGCCGGGGGCTGGAGAAGAGGAAAGCGAACCAATCTTGGATGGGAGGCCGATGGTGAGAGCAGCCCACTTGTGGATGGGAAGCGGTTCGGATGATGGTGGGAACAGACCCATCCTAGACGGGAAGTTGATGGGAAGACCGCGGACATGGGGAGAGGACGAAGAAGATTCGGAGTCCTAGGTGGCCTTACTCCTCAACCGTCCCTCCTGGATGAGAAACGTTCACCTAGTTTGATGCCTCACACCCTGCTCTCCCAGGAAATTTCTCCATTTTTGTCAAGCAGACACCCTGCAGCAGTGCTCTGTACAGTGCTTGGCACATAGTAAGCCCTTAACAATGCCACAGTTATTGTTATTTTTATCATTACAACAGACCCATTCCCTGCCCAGGAGGAGCTGGCGCCGCTTACCACCCTGCCTTTCATGAAATGGAAGACTGTTTTGCTGCCCCCTCCGTGGGTCACTTCCTCCTTCTTTCCCCCTAGAGTTCCTTTTCCAAGCCTGGACACATCCACCCTCTTCCCTGACCCTTCCCCGGCTCTCCTTGGGCACCGAGGATATTGGGGGGGGATCTCCCAGATTCACGCCGGCCTGGAGTCGTTTCCCGTCGCGTGTGCACTAGGCCCAGAGGAAATGTGTGGTGATTTTCAAGCGGTGGCTATTTTTCTGGTCGGGGCAGGGGAATGGATGGAGTGAGTAACCTCAGGAGTCGGGCCAAGGAGGCCCCGTGTCTGAATTCTCCCTCAGAAGTCTGCCGGGACCCCTCTCCCACGTCCAAGGGCGAGGCAGGGGGCTGGTCGGGCGGAGAGGCCCTCCGAGGTGAAGGCGAAGCTTGCGCACGTTCAGCCCGAATCTGCCGGTTGCGTTCCCGGTGACTTGCGCCTGCCGGGCTGGTCCGCCCCGGCGCACCCACATTCCTGACCCCTCGCCCCCGGGGACTCCCTGGAGTCCGGCTGGGAGCCGGGGGGGTGGGGGTGAGGGTGCCACTCTGAAGGAAAGCCTGGGCCCCCAGCCTCACCCACCTGCCCCACCCCACTGAAGCCGCCCCTCGGCACCAACAGGGATACGGAGGGGTCCGGCGTGCTCCGTCTTGGAGCGGGAGGAATGGGTGGACGGAGCGGGAGCGGGAGCGGGCGAGAGGAGACCACCTGCTCCTCGCTCCTCCCTCCTCCCACAGCTCTGCCATGTTTCACCCCCACCCGGCACTGTGTGTGTAACAGGGCTGCTCCCTACAGGAACCCGGTCAGTGGGGCTTATCGGGCTGAGGAGCCGGTCTGAATCAATAAACCTACTTATACAGCATCGCCCCCACCCCGTCTCCTGCCTCGCTTTCCCCGGACTGTGTCCCCGGCAGCAAGTCTGCTCAGGGTGTGCAGACGGGAGCCCGCAGAGCAGCCAAAGGGAACAGGGCTGACTTACAGGGGCGGGGGCCTGCACCGGGGCAGCCCCAGCAATAGGGTCGAATGGCCCGACCCTGGCCCTTACTTGTACATATCTATTCTATTTATTTTATTTTGTTAGTATGTTTGGTTTTGTTCTCTGTATCCCCCTTTTAGACTGTGAGCCCACTGTTGGGTAGGGACTGTCTCTATATGTTGCCAACTTGGACTTCCCAAGCGCTTAGTCCAGTGCTCTGCACACAGTAAGCGCTCAATAAATACGATTGATTGATTGATTGATTGATTCAGGCCCTGCCAGGCAGCCAGTATCGAGAGGTATCCCGTGGGGTACGTGGGGACGCCATGGGGGCCAAAGATTGGGCACCTCGGCACCAGGCAGCATGCCTGAGGCCTCTATGTGGGTGAAGACTGTGAGCCCCCCCATGGGACAACCTGATCACCTTGTAACTTCCCCAGCACTTAGAACAGTGCTTTTCATATAGTAAGCACCTAATAAATGCCATTATTATTATTATTATTGGTTGTTTTAAAGGGCCTGGGTCAGCTTGTCATTCTCAGACCCGATCTCGGCCTGGCCCTCTTCCACCCCCCTCACCGAGCTTCAGGGTGGCCATCTGAAAGCGAGAGCCCCGTCCCCTCCCTCTCCCTGCCCCCTCATCCAGGCACCAGCCGACAGGGCCCTGAAGGGTAACAATGGGGGAGGAAAGATTTGGGGCTGGGGGAACCCACGAGCCGGCCCGGGTAGCGGCAGGGCGGCTGCCCCTGATGCTCCCCTGCTCGGTCCCCTCATGGCTCCCCCAGCTCTGATGCCTCGGGGTTCTGGAGTCCGAAACCTGATGCACAGCTGAGCTCTCAGTAGGGCTTTTTGAAGGGAGGAAGAGAGCTAACTTGGCGGATGTGCGGAGGGAGGGCATTCCGGGCCAGGGGAGGATGTGGGCCGGGGGTCGACGGCGGGACAGGCGAGAACGAGGCCCGGTGAGGAGGTTAGTGGCAGAGGAGTGGAGGGTGCGGGCTGGGCTGGAGAAGGAAAGAAGGGAGGTGAGGTAGGAGGGGGCGAGGGGATGGATGGACAGCCTTGAAGCCGAGAGTGAGGAGTTTTTGTCTGATGCGTAGGTTGATTGGTAGCCACTGGAGTGGAGCTGGGATTAGAACCCAGGTCCTTCTGACACCCAAGCCCGTGTTCTTTCCATTAGGCCATGTTGCTTCTCTGTTGGTTGGCACCGTTTTCGGTGAGCCCAGACCTACTAAAAGGTTTGTAGACTAGGCTTTTGGCCACTTTGTAGACTGGGCTGTAGCCTGGTTTGTAGAATGGACTGTAGGCTACTTTGTAGACTGGGCTGTGGTCCAATCTAGTCTGTGACCTCAAACTCGTCTATCTCGTCACCGACCTCTCGCCCACATCCAGCGGCTGGCCTGGAACACCCTACCTCTTTGTAACCTAAAGACAATTATTCTCCCCTCCTTCAAAGCCTGATCGAAGGCCCTCCTCCTCCAAGAAGCCTTCCCTGACTAAGCCCTCCTTCTCTCTTCTCCCACTCCCTTCTGCATCGCCTTGCTCCCTTTATTCGTCCCCCGTCCCAGCCCTACAGCACTTATGTACATATCTGTTATTTTACTTATTTTTATTAATGTGGGTCTCCCCTTCTAGACTAAGCTCGTTGTGGGCAGGGATTGTGTCTGTTATATTGTTGTATTGTACTTTCCCAAGTGCTTATTCATTCATTCAATCATATTTATTGAGTGCTTACTGTGTGCAGAGCGCTGTACTAAGCGCTTGGGAAGTACAAGTTGGCAACATATAGAGATGGTCCCTACCCAACAGTGGGCTCACAGCCTAGAAGTTGCCGGGTTGCGGGGGGGACTAAGTGCTAAGCTAAGTGCTTAGTACAGTGCTCTGCCCACAGTAAGTGCTCAATAAATACACTGACTGACTAGCCTGGGCTCTAGGCCAGTTTTTAGAGTGGAATATAGTCCAGTTTGTAAAATGGGCCGTAGGCTGGTTTGTAGGCTGGAATGTAGATTTGATTGTAGGATGGCCCTTAGGCAGGACTGGAAGATAGACTTTTCCAATGCTATCTTGGATCAGGACGAAGATAGGGAGTAGAAAAATGTTGGAGGAGGAGGAGGGGTTTCCTTGTAGAGACAGTACAGAATTCTCCAGTCATTTGTAGGGGGAAATGGCTTATCTGGGCCTCCCAGCATCCCCCTGCAGTGGCCAGGGGAGGGGAGGACAATTGTGAGTCCTCTCCTAGCCATGAACGTTTCTCTGTGGCCTCCGCCTAGGGGAGCCGAGCTTCCTCCTGTCAAGCATGTCCTTAATAATAATAATAATGGTATTTGTTAAGCCCTTACTATGTGCAAAGCACTTTTCTAAGCGCTGAGAGGATACAAGATGATCAGGTTGTCCCACGTGGGGCTCACAGTCTTAATCCCCATTTTACAGATGAGGGAACTGAGGCACAGAGAATAATAATAATGATGATGGTGTTTATTAAGCGCTTATTGTGTGCAAAGCACTGTTCTAAGCTCTGGGGAGATTACAAGGTGATGTGGTTGTCCCACGGAGGGCTCACAGTCTTAACCCCCATTTTACAGATGAGGGAACTGAGGCTCAGAGAATAATAATAATGGTGGTGTTTATTAAGCGCTTACCATGTGCAAAGCACTGTTCTAAGCGCCGGAGAGATTACAAGGTGATCAGGTTGTCCCACGGGAGGCTCACAATCTTAATCCCCATTTTCCAGATGAGGGAACTGAGGCCCAGAGAAGTGAAGTGACTTGCCCAAAGTCACCCAGCTGACAATTGGCGGAGCCGGGATTCGAACCCGTGAACTCCGAGTGACTTGCCCAAAGTCACCCAGCTGGCAAGTGGCGGAGCCGGGATTTGAACCCACGACCTCTGACTCCAAAGCCCGGGCTTTTTCCACCGAGCCAGGCTGCTTATCTTCAGGGGTCTTAGGTGGGCGGAGGTGCCTCGGAGTTAACCCTCCTGGGGAGTGAGGCCACCTCCGTGTTAAACCTCCTGACTCTCCCGGTGAAGGTGCCTCGGTGTTAACTCTCCGGGTGAGATCTCAGCTCCTCTCGCTATCACCCTGATGTCATTAGGGCCGCCCCAGCAAATCTCATCACCGACCCCTCCTGACTCCATCGCTCCACACGTCCATCAGGACGGTATCACTGGAACGGATCTTGACACGATTGGAACTGATTCTCCTCCCATCCCCATCCCCTTGGTCGGGCCTGCGGGTCATCCCAAAATCTGCTCTCGTTCCCTTATGTTGCCAACTTGTACTTCCCAAGCGCTTAGGACAGTGCTCTGCACACAGTCAGCGCTCAATAAATACAATTGATTGATTGATTGTAACTAGCATGTCTTTATTAACTTGGGTCAATTTCGTCTCTCAAGGGCAAAGATTGCGTTTCCTTCTGTCCTGTCCTGTATATGCTCCAAGTGCCCGGCACCTTGTTTCTACCCCCAGCCGGGGCTCAGTCAGTGCTGTTGGCCGTGCTGTTGGTGACGATGGTGGCGTCCACACAGTTGGGGGCTGCCTGAACTCCCAGGCCGAGCCTCTTGTCCGGCTCAAAACTCCGGCCGGGCCAGGCCGGCCCCTTGGATCCGCACATTTTGGTTGTTAATAATAATAATAATAATAATAATGGCATTTATTAAGCGCTTACTATGTGCAAAGCACTGTTCTAAAAGCTGGATTAAGCACAATGATCTCCCCAGGCTGCTGGGACTTGTAGTACATTCACTCATTTATTCATTCATTCATTAAGCGCTTACTATGTGCAAAGCACTGTTCTAAGAGCTGGATTAAGCACAATGATCTCCCCAGGCTGCTGGGACTTGTAGTACATTCACTCATTTATTCATTCATTCATTAAGCGCTTACTATGTGCAAAGCACTGTTCTAAGAGCTGGATTAAGCACAATGATCTCCCCAGGCTGCTGGGACTTGTAGTACATTCATTCATTTATTCATTCATTCATTAAGCGCTTACTATGTGCAAAGCACTGTTCTAAGCGCTGAATTAAACACAATGATCTCCTCAGGCTGCTGGGACTTGTAGTACATTCACTCATTTATTCATTCATTCATTAAGCGCTTACTATGTGCAAAGCACTGTTCTAAGCGCTGGATTAAGCACAATGATCTCCCCAGGCTGCTGGGACTTGTAGTACATTCACTCATTTATTCATTCATTCATTAAGCGCTTACTATGTGCAAAGCACTATTCTAAGCGCTGAATTAAGCACAATGATCTCCCCAGGCTGCTGGGACTTGTAGTACATTCACTCATTTATTCATTCATTCATTAAGCACTTACTATGTGCAAAGCACTGTTCTAAGTGCTGGATTAAGCACAATGACCTCCCCAGGCTGCTGGGACTTGTAGTACATTCATTCATTCATTCATTCATTGAGCGCTTACTGTGTGCAGAGCACTGTACTAGAGCAGTGTGGCTCAGTGGAAAGAGCCCGGGCTTTGGAGTCGGAGATCATGGGTTCAAATTCCGGTTCCACCAATTGTCAGCTGTGTGACTTTGGGCAAGTCACTTCACTGCTCTGGGCCTCAGTTCCCTCATCTGTAAAATGGGGATTAAAACTGTGAGGACACCCCCCCCCCCCCCGCCGTGGGACAACCTGATCACCTTGTAACCTCCCCAGCGCTTAAAACAGGGCTTTGCACATACTAAGTGCTTAATAAATGCCATCATCATTATTATTATTATTATTGAAGGAGGAGACAGACAAAAAAACAAAATGTATTAACAAAATAAAATAAATGGAATAGTAAATATGTACAATAGTCTACCAACTTGTGGTCCCCAGCCCTTAGACTGTGAGCCCACTGTTGGGTAGGGACTGTCTCTATATGTTGCCAACTTGGACTTTTGAGAGCGTGTTTGTGTCAGAGACTTATGGCCCTGGGGTTTTGAGTGGGTGTTTGTGTCAGAGGCACGTCGACTTGTACTTCCCAAGCGCTTAGTACAGTGCTCTGCACACAGTAAGCGCTCAATAAATACGATTGAATTAATTACTTGTACTTCCCAAGCGCTTAGTACCGTGCTCTAAACACAGTAAGCGCTCAATAAATACGATTGAATGAATGAATGACTGGCCCTGGGTTTTTGAGAGGGTGTTTGTGTCAGACCCACATGGTTCTGGGTTTTTCAGTGTGTGTTTGTGTCAGAGACTTATGGCCTTGGGTTTTTGAGTGTGTATTTGTGTTAGAGGCACATCGACTTTTGTACTTCCCAAGCGCTTAGTACAGTGCTCTGCACACAGTAAGCGCTCAATAAATACGATTGAATTAATTACTTGTACTTCCCAAGCGCTTCGTACAGTGCTCTGCACACAGTAAGCGCTCAATAAATATGATTGAATGAGCCCCTTCCTTCCTCTCCCCCTCGTCCCCCTCTCCATCCCCTGCATCTTACCTCCTTCCCTTCCCCGCAGCACCTGTATATATGTATATATGTTTGTACATATTTATTACTCTATTTATTTATTTATCTATTTATTTTACTTGTACATATCTATTCTATTTATTTTATTTTGTTAATACGTTTGGTTTTGTCTCCCCCTTTTAGACTGTGAGCCCACTGTTGGGTAGGGACTGTCTCTAGATGTTGCCAATTTGTACTTCCCAAGCGTTTAGTCCAGTGCTCTGCACACAGTAAGCGCCCAATAAATACGATTGATGATGAGGATGATGATGATGATTGATTGATTGCCCAAGCCCAATCTTTCGGTGCAGTGGCCGCGATGGGGAAACGATTCCAAGGCCCTCCCCATCCTCACCCTAGTGGACCCTACCTCACCCATTTTTCCTCTTCTGGAAAAGCCCCCACGCCCCGATCCCTGACCCCCCATCCGGTGCAGCCTTTGTGCCCCAAGATTTGGGCAGCAGAACTAAGAAAAGCTGCGCTCCCCCACCCCGGGGCCCTCTCGGCTGCTCCTGTTCGGGTTGGTTTTATGGGGAAACTAGGTCGGGGAGCAGAGGAGACGGGGCCGAACGTGTTTGCCACCGGCAAACACCGGCTTTATCGGAGATGGCTGCTTGGGGGGCCGGTCCTTGTGGCCGCTGAAGGCGGCTCCGTCCACAGCTGCCCCATCCTGGACCCCGGGCACGGCCTGCAGCCCCTGACTGGACCTGCTCCATCGCCACCACGCCTCATCAATCAATCAATCAATCGTATTTATTGAGCGCTTACTGTGTGCAGAGCCCTGTACGAAGCGCTTGGGAAGTTCACATAGAGACAGTCCCTACCCAACAGCGGGCTCACAGTCATCAGGTGCCCTCATGGCAGGCAGCAATAATAATAATAATAATGGCATTTATTAAGCTTTTACTATTAAGCGTTCCCCTGGGCCTGGAATGCCCTCCCTCTGCCCATCCGCCAAGCTAGCTCTCTTCCTCCCTTCAAGGCCCTGCTGAGAGCTCACCTCCTCCAGGAGGCCTTCCCAGACTGAACCCCTTCCTTCCTCTCCCCCTCGTCCCCCTCTCCATTCCCCCCATCTTACCTCCTTCCCTTCCCCACAGCACCTGTATATATGCATATATGTTTGTACATATTTTTTACTCTATTTATTTATTTATTTTATTTGTACATATCTATTCTATTTATTTTATTTTGTTAGTATGCTTGGTTTTGTTCTCTGTCTTCCCCTTTTAGACTGTGAGCCCACTGTTGGGTAGGGACTGTCTCTATATGTTGCCAATTTGTACTTCCCAAGCGCTTAGTACAGTGCTCTGCACATAGTAAGCGCTCAATAAATACGATTGATGATGATGATGATGATGATGTGCAAGGCACTGTTCTAAGAGCTGGGGAGGTTACAAGCTGATCAGGTTGTCCCACGGGGGCCTCACAGCCTTCATCCCCATAGATGAGGTAACTGAGGCCCAGAGAAGTGAAGTGACTTGCCCACAGTCACACAGCTGACAAGTGGCAGAGCCAGGATTCGAACCCATGACCTCTGACTCCATAGTCCGTGTTCTTTCCACTGAGCCACGCTGCCAGTGGTGCCTGGTGGACGCCACTCGGTGCCCAGCGGGCACCGGCCTCTGTCAAACCCTTTCAGAAAGGGGACGCAGTCAGAGAGAGTCTCCCTACCTTCCCTGCTGGGCACAGCTCAGGTGGCTGAGGGAGAGAGGCCCAGTTTTAGTACCTTTTTCTGCCCAAAGCCCAGCCACCATTCATTCATTCAATCGTATTTATTGAGCGCTTACTGTGTGCAGAGCACTGTACTACGCGCTTGGGAAGTCCAAGTTGGCAACATCTAGAGCCGGTCCCTACCCAACAGCGGGCTCACAGTCTAGAAGACGGGGCCGAAGGTGATCAAGTTGTCCCACTTCGGGCATGGCTTTGGGATGAGGGGGATTGGAAGGTGGCTAGGAGATTCATTAATTCATTCATTCAATCGTATTTATTGAGCGCTTACTGTGTGCAGAGCACTGTACTAAGCGCTTGGGAAGTCCAAGTTGGCAACATTTAGAGACGGTCCCTACCCAACAGCGGGTTCACGGTCTAGAAGACGGGGCCCAAGGTGATCAAGTTGTCCCACCTCAGGCATGGCTTTGGGATGAGGGGGATTGGAAGGTGGCTAGGAGATTCATTCATTCAATCGTATTTATTGAGCGCTTACTGTGTGCAGAACACTGTACTACGCGCTTGGGAAGTTCAAGTTGGCAACATATAGAGATGATCCCTACCCAACAGCGGGCTCACAGTCTAGAAGACGGGACCGAAGGTCATCAGGTTGTCCCACTTCAGGCATGGCTTTGGGATAAGGGGGATTGGAAGGTGGCTAGGAGATTCATTCATTCATTCATTCAATCGTATTTATTGAGTGCTTACTGTGTGCAGAGCACTTTACTAAGCGCTTGGGAAGTCCAAGTTGTCAACATCTAGAGATGGTCCCTACCCAACAGCGGGCTCACAGTCAAGAAGACGGGGCCGAAGGTGATAATAATAATAATAATAATAATAATAATAATAATAATAATGGCATTTGTTAGGTGCTTACTATGTGCAAAGCACCATTCTAAGCACTGGGGAGATACAAGGTGATCAGGTTGTCCCACGTGGGGCTCCCAGTCTTAATCTCCATTTTACAGATGAGGTAATTGAGGCTCAGAGAAGTTAAGCAGCCTGGCTCATTGGAAAGAGCATGAGCTTTGGAGTCAGAGGTCATGGGTTCAAATCCCAGCTCCACCAATTGTCAGCTGTGTGACTTTGGGCAAGTCACTTCACTTCTCTGGGCCTCAGTTACCTCATCTGTAAAATGGGGAGTAAGACTGTGAGCCCCAAGTGGGACAACCTGGTCACCTTGTATCCTCCCCAGTGCTTTGCACATAGTAAGCGCTTAACAAATGCCATTATTATTATTATTATTATTATTATTATTATTATTATTATTATTAAGTGACTTGCCCAAGGTCACACAGCAGACATGTGGCAGAGCCGGGATTCGAACCCATGACCTTTGACTCCAAAGCCCGGGCTCTTTCCACTGAACCACCCTGAGTTGTCCCACCTCGGGCATGGCTTTGGGATGAGGGGGATTGGAAGGTGGCTAGGAGATTCATTCATTCATTCATTCATTCAATTGTATTTATTGAGCGCTTACTGTGTGCAGAGCACTGGACTAAGCGCTTGGGAAGTCCAAGTTGGCAACATAGGAGATGAGTTCAGCTCTCGGGCTGGGGGAGAGAGAAGGGGCAGCAGTCCTGAGGCGACCCTCCCCTTGCTGCCTGTTGCCCCTATTGAGCTCCCCTAAACCTGACTGGAAGGGGGGGATGTATGCCCCCACCCAAAGGACCGTCCTCCCACCCTGCCCCGTTCCTGACTTGAGAAGCAGCGTGGCTCAGTGGAAAGAGCCCGGGCTTTGGAGTCAGAGGTCACGGGTTCAAATCCCCGCTCCGCCAACTGTCAGCTGGGTGACTTTGGGCAAGTCACTTCACTTCTCTGGGCCTCAGTTCCCTCATCTGTAAAATGGGGGTGAAAACTGCGAGCCCCCCGTGGGACAACCTGATCACCTTGTAACCTCCCCAGCACTTAGAACAGTGCTTTGCACATAGTAAGCGCTTAACAAATACCATTATTAATTATTATTATTATTATTATTCTCTGGACCTCATCTGTAAAATGGGGATTAAAACTGTGAGCCCCAGTGGGACAACCTGATCGCCTTGTAACCTCCCCAATGCTTAGAACAGTGCTTTGCACATAGTAAGCGCTTATCACTATTATTCATTCATTCCATCGTATTTATTGAGCACTTACTGTGTGCGGAGCACTGGACTAAGCGCTTGGGAAGTTCAAGTCGGCAACAGATGGACAACAACGGGCAGGATCGTGTCCTCCCAACTTCCAAGCCACCTCACCAGGCCCACGTTAATAATAATAATAATAATAATAATAATAATAATAATAATAATGGCATTTGTTAAGTGGTTACTATGTGCAAAGCACTGTTCTAAGCGCTGGGGGGGATACAGTGTGATCAAGTTGTCCCACGTGGGGCTCACAGTCTTAATCCCCATTTTTACAGATGAGGTAACTGAGGCTCAGAGAAGTTAAGTGACTTGCCCAAGGTCACACAGCAGACTTGTGGTGGAGCTGGGATTCGAACCCATGACCTCTGACTCCAAAGCCCGGGCTCTTTCCACTGAGCCACGCTGCACGTTAATATGTTTTGTTTTGTTGTCTGTCTCCCCCTTCTAGACTGTGGGCCCGCTGTTGAGTAGGGACCGTCTCTAGATGAGAAGCCGCGTGGCTCAGTGGAAAGAGCCCGGACTTTGGAGTCAGAGGTCATGGGTTCAAATCCCACCTCTGCCGCTTGTCAGCTGGGTGACTTTGGGTGAGTCACTTCACTTCTCTGGGCCTCAGTTCCCTCATCTGGAAAATGAGGATGAAGACTGTGAGCCCCCACGTGGGACAACCTGATCATCTTGTAACCTCCCCAGCGCTTAGAACAGTGCTTTGCACATAGTAAGCGCTTAATAAATACCATCATCGTCCCTATACCTTTTCCCTCCTTTTTTTCTCCCCTCCCCACCCATTTCTTGCCCCACATCCTGTATCCTGGCTGTCCACTGTTTACTCAGGAGCCTCTGGCGTTGGGAATTATCTCCTGGAGCCGGTCCCCACCCAAGGTCAGCTGGATATTGTTGGGACTCCTTCCCCTGGCTCAGTCTTGAGCGCTTACTACGTGCAAGCACTGTTCTAAGCGCTGGGGTAATAATAATAATAAGAATGATGGCTTTTATTGAGCGCTTACTATGTGCAAGCACTGTTCTAAGCGCTGGGGTAATAATAATAATGATAATGGCTTTTATTGAGCGCTTACTATGTGCAAGCACTGTTCTAAGCGCTGGGGTAATAATAAGAAGAAGAATGATGGCTTTTATTGAGCGCTTACTATGTGCAAGCACTGTTCTAAGCGCTGGGGTAATAATAATAATGATGGCTTTTATTGAGTGCTTACTATGTGTAAGCACTGTTCTAAGCGTTGGGGTAATAATAATAATGAAGGCTTTTATTGAGCACTTACTATGTGCAAGCACTGTTCTAAGCGCTGGGGTAATAATAATAATAATAATGATGGCTTTTATCGAGCACTTACTATGTGCAAGCACTGTTCTAAGCGCTGGGGTAATAATAATAATAATAATGATGGCTTTTATCGAGCACTTACTATGTGCAAGCACTGTTCTAAGCGCTGGGGTAATAATAATAATGATGGCTTTTATTGAGCGCTTACCATGTGCAAGCACTGTTCTAAGCGCTGGGGTAATAATAATAATAATAATGATGGCTTTTATTGAGCGCTTACTATGTGCAAGCACTGTTCTAAGCGCTGGGGTAATAATAAGAAGAAGAATGATGGCTTTTATTGAGCGCTTACTATGTGCAAGCACTGTTCTAAGCGCTGGGGTAATAATAATAATAATAATAATGGCTTTTATTGAGTGCTTACTATGTGCAAAGCACTGTTCTAAGCGTTGGGGAGGTTACAAGGTGATCAAGTTGTCCCACGGGGGGCTCACAGTCTTCATCCCCATTTTCCAGATGAGGTCACTGAGGCACAGAGAATTCATTAATTAATGATGGTATTTATTAAGCGCTTACTATGTGCCAAGCACTGGGGAGTTTACAAGGTGATCAAGTTGTCCCACGGGGGGCTCACAGTCTTCATCCCATTTTCCACATGAGGTCACTGAGACACAGAGAACTAATTAATTAATGATGACATTTATTAAGCGCTTATTATGTGCCAAGCACTGTTCTAAGCGTTGGGGAGGTTACAAGGTGATCAAGTTGTCCCACGGGGGGCTCACAGTCTTCATCCCCATTTTCCAGATGAGGCACTGAGGCACAGAGAAGTGAAGTGGCTTGCCCAAAGTCACCCAGTTGACAAGCGGTGGAGCGGAATTAGAACCCACGACCCCTGACTCCTAAGCCCGTGGTTTTTCCACTGAGCCCCACTGCTTCTCAAAAATGATGGCATTTATTAAGCGCTTACTATGTGCCAAGCACTGTTCTAAGCGCTGGGGAGGATACAAGGTGATCAGGTTGTCCCACGGGGGGCTCACAGTCTTAATCCCCATTTTCCAGATGAGGTCACTGAGGCTCAGAGAATAATAATGTCATTTTTTTTATTAAGCGCTTACTATGTGCAAAGCACTGTTCTAAGCGCTGGGGAGGTTCCGAGGTGATCAGGTTGTCCCATGGGGGGCTCACAGTCTTAATCCCCATTTTACAGATGAGGTAACTGAGGCCCAGAGATGTTAAGAGACCTACCCAAAGTCACACAGCTGACAAGTGGTGGAGCCGGAATTTGAACCCATGACCTCTGACTCCAAAGCCCAGGCTCTTTCCACTGAGCCATGCTGCTTCCCCAGATTGTCACACGTCTCCCAGTCGTCATCCCCATTTTACAGGTGAGGGAACCGAGGTCCAGAGAAGTGACTGGTCCAAGGTCGCCCAGCTGACCCGGGGCGGAGCCGGGATTAGAACCCACGACCTGTGAGTCCCAAGGCCCGGCTGTTCATTCATTCAATGGTATTTATTGAGCGCTTACTGTGTGCAGAGCACTGTACTAAGCGCTTGGGAAGTACAAGTCGGCAACACCTAGAGCCGGTCCCTACCCAACAGCGGGCTCACAGTCTAGAAGGGGGAGACCGACAACAAAACAAAACATTAACAAAATAAAATCAATCAATCAACAATCGTATTTATTGAGCGCTTACTGTGTGCAGAGCACTGTACTAAGCGCTTGGGAAGTCCAAGTTGGCAACATATAGAGATGGTCCCTACCCAACAGCGGCTCACAGTCTAGAAGGGGGAGACCGACAACAAAACAAAACATTAACAAAATAAAATCAATCAATCAATCAATCAAACGTATTTATTGAGTGCTTACTGTGTGCAGAGCACTGTACTAAGCGCTTGGGAAGTCCAAGTTGGCAACATATACAGACGGTCCCTACCCAACAGCAGGCTCACAGTCGAGAAGGGGGAGACCGACAACAAAACAAAACATTAACAAAATAAAATCAATCAATCAATCAATCGTATTAATTGAGCGCTTACTGTGTGCAGAGCACTGTACTAAGCGCTTGGGAAGTCCAAGTTGGCAACATCTAGAGACGGTCCCTACCCAACAGCGGGCTCACACTCTAGAAGGGGGAGATGGACAACAAAACAAAACATTAACAAAATAAAATCAATCAATCAATCAATCAATCGTATTTATCGTATTATTTTAGTCCAGTGCTCTGCACACAGTAAGCGCTCAATAAATACGACTGACTGATTGATTCCAGACTGTGAGCCCACTGTTGGGTAGGGACTGTATATGTTGCCAACTTGTACTTCCCCAGCGCTTTGGACAGTGCTCTGCACACAGTAAGCGCTCAATAAATACGATTGATTGCTTGATTGATTGATTGCAGAGCACTGTCCTAAGCGCTTGGGAAGTCCAAGTTGGCAACATCTAGAGACGGTCCCTACCCAACAGCGGGCTCACAGTCTAGAAGGGGGAGACAGACAACAAAACAAAACGTACTAACAAAATAAAATAAATAGAATAGATCATCATCATCATCAATCGTATTTATTGAGCGCTTACTGTGTGCAGAGCACTGTACTAAGCGCTTGGGAAGAACAAGTTGGCAACATATAGAGACGGTTCCTACCCAACAGCGGGCTCACAGTCTAGAAGGGGGAGACAGAGAACAAAACCAAGCATATTAACAAAATAAAATAAATAGAATAGATACGTACAAGTAAAATAAATAAATACATAGAGTACTAAATACGTACAAACATATTAAATAGGCTAAATATGTTGGGGACTGTGAGCCCCACACGGGACAATCTGATCACCTTGTATCCTCCCCAGCGCTTAGAACAGTGCTTGGCACCTAGTAAACGCTTAACAAATGCCACTATTATGATGATGATGTTGCCAGTGAGCCACGCTGCTTCTCAGTTTGTTTTTTCTTTCATGGCGTACTTCCCAATCAATCAATCAGTCAATCAATCGTATTTATTGAGCGCTTACTGTGCGCAGAGCGCTGGACTAAGCGCTCGGGAAGTACAAGTTGGCAACATACAGTACAAGTTGGCAACAAGTTGGTACATAGCGCTTAGTCCAGCGCTCAGCACACAGTAAGCGCTCAATAAATCCCCACAGCACCTGTATATATGTATATATGTTTGTACATATTTTTTTTACTCTATTTATTTATTTAATTTATTTGTACATATCTATTCTATTTATTTTATTTTGTTAGTATGTTTGGTTTTGTTCTCTGTCTCCCCCTTTTAGACTGTGAGCCCGCTGTTGGGTAGGGACTGTCTCTATATGTTGCCAATTTGTACTTCCCAAGCGCTTAGTACAGTGCTCTGCACATAGTAAGCGCTCAATAAATACGATTGATGATGATGAGGATGATGAATGAATCGAGTGGAATGAATGAATGGATTGATTAAATACTCTATGTATTTATTTATTTTACTTGTACGTATCTATTCTATTTCTTTTATTTTGTTAGTATGTTTGGTTTTGTTCTCTGTCTCCCCCTTTTAGACTGTGAGCCCACTGTTGTTAGGGGCTGTCTCTATGTGTTGCCAATTTGTACTTCCCAAGCGCTTAGTACAGTGCTCTGCACCTAGTAAGCGCTCAATAAATACGATTGATGATGATGATGTTAGTATATTTTGTTTTGTTCTCTGTCCCCCCCTTTTAGACTATGAGCCCACTGTTGGGTAGGGACTGTCTCTAGATGTTGCCAATTTGTACTTCCCAAGCGCTTAGTACAGTGCTCTGCACCTAGTAAGCGCTCAATAAATACGATTGATGATGATGATGTCGGTATATTTTGTTTTATCTGTCTCCCCCTTTTAGACTGTGAGCCCACTGTTGGGTAGGGACTGTCTCTAGATGTTGCCAATTTGTACTTCCCATGCGCTTAGTACAGTGCTCTGCACCTAGTAAGCGCTCAATAAATACGATTGATGATGATGATGATGATGATTAAGCGCTTACTAGGTGCGAAGCACTGTTGTAAGCGCCGGTTGACAGTTGGGTCCCTCGGAGCGGGGGATCCCGGGGTGGGAGGAGCCGGGCCCGGCCCCCTCCGGGGGAGGGCAAGGAGGTGTGCCCGGGGCGGGGCCTGGCCAGGGCGGAGGATATGGGGGCAAGGGGGCATTTAAACCCCGAGTCGCCGGCCCTTGGGGCCCCTTTGCCCCCGGAGTCATGCGGTCCCCCTTGGCCCCTGGCATCAGCCTCTTCCGCAGCTTCTCCCGGGATGCTTGGTGAGTTGGGCCAGGGTGGGCAGGGGTCTTGGGGGGGCCCCTCCTGGCCCTGGGCAAAGGGGCGTCGTGGTTGCCCTCCGATGGGCACTTTGATGGGCCAGGGTGGGCAGGGGTCTTGGGGGGCCCCTCCTGGCCCTGGGCAAAGGGGCGTCGTGGTTGCCCTCCGATGGACCCTTTTTGTTGGGCCAGGGTGGGCAGGGGTCTTGGGGGGTCCCTCCTGGCCCTGGGCAAAGGGGCGTCGTGGTTGCCCTCTTATGGGCACTTTGATGGGCCAGGGTGGGCAGGGGTCCTGGGGGGTCCCTCCTGGCCCTGGGCAAAGGGGCGTCGTGGTTGCCCTCCGATGGGTCCTTTTTGTTGGGCCAGGGTGGGCAGGGGTCTTAGGGGGCCCCTCCTGGGCCTGGCCCTGGGCAAAGGGGCGTCGTGGTTGCCCTCCGATGGGCCCTTTTTGTTGGGCCAGGGTGGGCAGGGGTCTTGGGGGGCCCCTCCTGGCCCTGGGCAAAGGGGCGTCGTGGTTGCCCTCCGATGGGCACTTTGATGGGCCAGCGTGGGCAGGGGTCTTGGGGGGGTCCCTCCTGGGCCTGGCCCTGGGCAAAGGGGCGTCATGGTTGCCCTTTGATGGGCCAGGGTGGGCAGGGGTCTTTGGGGGGGGGTCCCTCCTGGGCCTGGCCCTGGGCAAAGGGGCGTCGTGGTTCCCCACCAGTGGGCCCTTTGATGGGCCAGGGTGGGCAGGGGTCTTGGGGGGTCCCTTCTGGGCCTGGCCCTGGGCAAAGGGGCGTCGTGGTTGCCCTTTGATGGGCCAGGGTGGGCAGGGGTCTTGGGGGGGTGGTCCCTCCTGAGCCTGGCCCTGGTCAAAGGGGCGTCGTGGTTGCCCTCCGATGGGCCCTTTGACGGGCCAGGGTAGGCAGGGGTCTTGGGGGGTCCCTCCTGGGCCTGGCCCTGGGAAAAGGGGCGTCGTGGTTGCCCTTTGATGGGCCAGGGTGGGCAGGGGTCTTGGGGGGGGGGTCCCTCCTGGGCCTGGCCCTGGGCAAAGGGGCGTCGTGGTTGCCCTCCGATGGGCCCTTTGACGGGCCAGGGTAGGCAGGGGTCTTGGGGGGTCCCTCCTGGGCCTGGCCCTGGGAAAAGGGGCGTCGTGGTTGCCCTTTGATGGGCCAGGGTGGGCAGGGGTCTTGGGGGGGGTCCCTCCTGGGCCTGGCCCTGGGCAAAGGGGCGTCGTGGTTGCCCTCCGATGGGCCCTTTGACGGGCCAGGGTAGGCAGGGGTCTTGGGGGGTCCCTCCTGGGCCTGGCCCTGGGCAAAGGGGCGTCGTGGTTGCCCTTTGATGGGCCAGGGTGGGCAGGGGTCTTGGGGGGTGTCCCTCCTGGGCCTGGCCCTGGGCAAAGGGGCGTCGTGGTTGCCCTCCGATGGGCCCTTTTTGTTGGGCCAGGGTAGGCAGGGGTCTTGGGGGGTCCCTCCTGGGCCTGGCCCTGGGAAAAGGGGCGTCGTGGTTGCCCTTTGATGGGCCAGGGTGGGCAGGGGTCTTGGGGGGGTCCCTCCTGGGCCTGACCCTGGGCAAAGGGGCGTCGTGGTTGCCCTCCGATGGGCCCTTTGACGGGCCAGGGTGGGCAGGGGTTTTGGGGGGGCCCCTCCTGGCCCTGGGCAAAGGGGCATCGTGGTTGCCCTCCGATGAGCCCTTTGACGGGCCAGGGTGGGCAGGGGTCTTGGGGGGGTCCCTCCTGGGCCTGGCCCTGGGCAAAGGGGCGTCGTGGTTGCCCTCCGATGGGCCCTTTTTGTTGGGCCAGGGTAGGCAGGGGTCTTGGGGGGTCCCTCCTGGGCCTGGCCCTGGGCAAAGGGGCGTCGTGGTTGCCCTCCGATGGACCCTTTGATGGGCCCGAGGCCTCTGGTCCGGTGCCAAGCCTCCCGGGGGTGCAGAGGGCACTTCGTTCCAGGACTCAATAAATACGATTGAATGAATGGCCTGCCCACACTGAGCCCACTACTTCCTCTCCCCCTCCCCATCCCCCCCACCCCCGCCTTACCTCAATCAATCAATCAATCATATTTATTGAGCGCTTACTGTGTGCAGAGCACTGGACTAAGCGCTTGGGAAGTCCAAGTTGGCAACATATAGGGACGGTCCCTACCCAACAGTGGGCTCACAGTTTAGACCCTTCCCCACAGCACCTGGATATATGTATATATGTTTGTACGGATTTATTACTCTATTTATTGATTTATTTTATTTGTACATATTTGTTCTATTTCTTTTATTTTGTTAGTATGTTTGGCTTTGTTCCCTGTCTCCCCCTTCTAGACTGTGAGCCCGCTGTTGGGTAGGGACCGTCTCTCGATGTTGCCAACTTGGACTTCCCAAGCGCTTAGTCCAGTGCTTTGCACACAGTAAGCGCTCAATAAATATGATTAATATACATAGACTATGAGCCCACTGTTGAGTAGGGACCGTCTCTCGATGTTGCCAACTTGGACTTCCCAAGCGCTTAGTCCAGTGCTCTGCACACAGTAAGCACTCAATAAATACGATTGAATGAATGAATGAATATATGTTTGTGCAAATTTATTACTCTATTTATTGATTTATTTTATTTGTACATTCAAATGAATATGTTTGTACAAATTTGTTACTCTATTGATTTATTTTATTTGTACATTCATTCAATCGCATTTATTGAGCGCTTACTGTGTGCAGAGCACTGGACTAAGCCCTTGGGAAGTACAAGTTGGCAACATAGAGAGACGGTCCCTACCCAACAGTGGGCTCATAGTCTATATTAATTCAATCAATCAATCAATCAATCAATCAATCGTATTTATTGAGCGCTTACTATGTGCAGAGCACTGGACTAAGCGCTTGGAATTACAAGTTGGCAACGTAGAGAGACGGCCCTACCCAACAGTGGGCTCACAGTCTATATATATGTATATATAATAATAATAAATAATAATGGCATTTGTTAAGCATTTACTATTCATTCAGTCGTATTTATTGAGCGCTTACTATGTGCAGAGCACTGTACTAAGTGCTTGGGAAGTACAAGCTGGCAACATCTAGAGACGGTCCCTACCCAACAGCGGGCTCACAGTCTAGAAGGGGGAGACAGAGAACAAAACAAAACATATTAACAAAATAAAATAAGTAGAATAAATATGTACAAGTAAAATAAATAAATGAATACTATATGCAAAGCACTGTTCTAAATATAATAATGGCATTTGTTAAGCGCTTACTATGTGCAAAGCACTGTTCTAAGCGCTGGGGGGGGGGAGATACAAGGTGATCAGGTTGTCCCACGGGGGGCTCGCAGTCTTCATCCCCATTTTCCAGATGAGGGAACTGAGGCCCAGAGAAGTGAAGTGACTTGCCCAAAGTCACCCAGCTGACAGGTGGCGGGGCCGGGATTAGAACCCACGACCTCTGGCTCCCAAGCCCGGGCTCTTTCCACTGAGCCACGCTGCTTCTCTTATGTTTGTACGTATATGAATATGCACGTATATATATGTTTATACATATACATAACTTTGTTTCATTTGCACATATTTATTCTATTTATTTTATTTTGTTAATATGTTTTGTTTTTTTGTCTGTCCCCCCCTTCTAGACTGTGAGCCCGCTGTTGGGTAGGGACCGGCTCTATATGTTGCTAACTTGGACTTCCCAAGCGCTTAGTACAGTGCTCTGCACACAGTAAGCGCTCAATAAGTACGATTGAATGAATGAATGGTCCGGCCGGGAGACGGAAGAGGGGAGGAGGATGCCCCAGCCGCGGGACCCCAACCCTCGCCCCCCAGGCAGCCTAGTCGGGGCCAGAGGACGAGGGGAGACAGTTCAAGCGCTTAGTACAGTGCTCTGCACACAGTAAGCGCTCAATAAATACAGTTGAATTGAATGAATGAACTAGAGAGCACGGGCTTGAGAGTCAGAGGTCATGGGTTCCAATCCCGGCTCCGCCAACTGTCAGCTGGGTGACTTTGGCCAAGTCACTTCACTTCTGGGACAACCTGATCACCTTGTATCCCCCCAGCGCTTAGAACAGTGCTTTGCACATAGTAAGCGCTTAACAAATGCCACCATTAAGTAATTAATTAATTCTCTGTGCCTCGGTTCCCTCATCTGTAAAATGGGGGTGAGGACTGCGAGCCCCGCCGTGGGACAACCTGATCACCTTGTATCCCCCCGGAGCTTAGAACAGTGCTTTGAACATAGAAAGTGCTTAAGAAATGCCACAATTAATTAATTAATTCTCTGTGCCTCAGTTCCCTCATCTGTAAAATGGGGGTGAGGACTGCGAGCCCCCCCGTGGGACAACCTGATCACCTTGTATCCTCCCAGCACATAGAACAGTGCTTTGCACATAGTAAATGCTTAACAAATGCCACCATTAAGTAATTAATTAATTCTCTGTGCCTTGGTTCCCTCATCTGTCAAATGGGGATGAAGACTGGGAGCCCCACGTGGGACAACCTGATCACTTTGTATCCCCCCCCCAGCGCTTAGAGCAATGTTTTGCACATAGTAAGCGCTTAACAAATGCCACCATTAAGTAATTAATTAATTCTCTGTGCCTCGGTTCCCTCATCTGTCAAATGGGGATGAAGACTGGGAACCCCACATGGGACAACCTGATCACTTTGTATCCCCCCCAGTGCTTAGAACAGTGCTTTGCACATAGTAAGCGCTTAACAAATACTATTATTATTATTATTATTATTATTATTATTATTATTATTATTCTCTGGACCTCATCTGTAAAATGGGGATTAAAACTGTGAGCCCCTGGTGGGACAACCTGATCGCCTTGTAACCTCCCCAACACTTAGAACAGTGCTTGGCACATAGTAAGTGCTTAACAAATACCATTATTATTATTATTATTATTCTCTGGGCCTCATCTGGAAAATGGGGATTAAAACTGTAAGCCTCCAGTGGGACAACCTGATCGCCTTGTAACCTCCCCACCGCTTAGAACAGTGCTTTGCACATAGTAAATGCTTAACAAATACCATCATTATTATTATTATTATTCTCTGGGCCTCATCTGGAAAATGGGGATTAAAGGGTGAGCCCCCAGTGGGACAACCTGATCGCCTTGTAACCTCCCCAACACTTAGAACAGTGCTTTGCACATAGTAACAAATACCATCATTATTATTGTTATTATTCTCTGGGCCTCATCTGGAAAATGGGGATTAAAACTGTGAGCCCCCAGTGGGACAACCTGATCGCCTTGTAACCTCCCCAACACTTAGAACAGTGCTTGGCACATAGTAAGCGCTTAACAAATACCATCATTATTATTATTATTATTATTCTCTGGCCTCATTTGGAAAATGGGGATTAAAACTGTGAGCCCCCGGTGGGACAACCTGATCGCCTTGTAACTTCCCCAGTGCTTAGAATAGGGCTTGGCACATAGTAAGCGCTTAACAAATACCATCATCATCATTATTATTATTATTATTCTCTGGCCTCATTTGGAAAATGGGGATTAAAACTGTAAGCCCCCAGTGGGACAACCTGATCGCCTTGTAACCTCCCCAACACTTAGAACAGTGCTTGGCACATAGTAAGCGCTTAACAAATACCATCATTATTATTATTATTATTATTCTCTGGCCTCATCTGGAAAATGGGGATTAAAACTGTGAGCGCCCGGTGGGACAACCTGATCGCCTTGTAACCTCCCCAACACTTAGAACAGTGCTTGGCACATAGTAAGCGCTTAACAAATACCATCATTATTATTACTATTATTCTCTGGCCTCATTTGGAAAATGGGGATTAAAACTGTGAGCCCCCAGTGGGACAACCTGATCGCCTTGTAACCTCCCCAGTGCTTAGAACAGAGCTTCGCACATAGTAAGCGCTTAACAAATACTATTATTATTATTATTATTAACTCCGGGCATTGAGTCCTGGCCGCTGGGCACAGCTACTACAGAGCCGGCTGCACTCACAGGGCACTGGGTGGGCACTGGGTGAGTCGTAGAGCAGCGGGGTCCTAGGGATGAATATTGGCGGAGAAGCGGGCGGGGGTCCCAGTCCTGGCCCGAACCCCCAGATTCCTGGGTCCTGAGTGGGCTGGGAGCCGTCCGGCAGGCAGAAACGGACGGTGAATTGTAATAATAATAATAATAATGGCATTGTGAAGCGCTTACTATGTGCAAAGCACCGTTCTAAGCGCTGGGGAGGCTACAAGGTGATCAGGTTGTCCCATGTGGGGCTCCCAGTCTTCATCCCCATCTTCCAGATGAGGTCACTGAGGCCCAGAGAAGTGAAGTGACTTGCTCAAAGTCACACAGCTGACAGTTGGCGGAGCCGGAGTTTGAACCCACAACCTCGGACTCCAAAGCCCGGGCTCTTTCCACTGAGCCACGCTGCTTCTCCAAGCGCTTAGCACAGCGCTCTGCGCACAGTAAGCGCTCAATCGATGCGACTGAATTGAATCGAGACGGAGCCGTGAGATAGGAGCCCTCGGGGCCGGGGCCAATCAGTCAATCAATCAATCAAGGTATTTGTTGATTGATTAAGGAGGAGAAGGGCACCATGGCCCCGAGTGGGGTGGAGCGGGGTAGGGATCTCTAATAATTCATTCAATCGTATTTACTGAGCGCTTACTATGTGCAGAGCACTGGACTAAGCACTTGGGAAGTCCAAGTTGGTGACAGATAGAGACGGTCCCTACCCAACAGTGGGCTCACAGTCTAGAAGGGGGAGAGCACTGTACTAAGCACTTGGAAACTACAATTCAGCAATAAAAGAGACAATCCCTGCCCACGCCGGGCTCACAGTCTAGAAGGGGGAGACGGACAACAAAACAAAACGTGTGGACGGGTGTCAAGTTGTCAGAACAAATAGAATTAAAGATATGTGCACATCATTAACAAAATAAATAGAATAGTAAAATGAATAGAATAATAAATCTGTACAAATATATATACAAGTGCTGTGGGGAGGGGAAGGAGGAAGGGATGGGGAGGAGGAGAGGAAAAAGGGGGCTCAGTCTGGGAAGGCCTCTTGGATCAATCAATCAATCAATCGTATTTACTGAGTGCTTACTGTATGCAGAGCACTGTACTAAGCGCTTGGGAAGTACAAGTTGGCAACATGTAGAGACAGTCCCTACCCAACACTGGGCTCACAGTCTAGAAGGGGGAGACAGACAACAAAACAAAACATGTGGACGGGTTGACAGCGGAATTAATTGAATTTTTGCCCCCTGCCCTGGTCAATCAATCAATCAATCAATCAATCATATTTATTGAGCACTTACTGTGTGCAGAGCACTGTTCTGAGCGCTTGGGAAGTACAAGTTGGTAACATATGGAGACGGTCCCTACCCAACAGTGGGCTCACAGTCTAGAAGACGGGGCCGAAGGTGATCAAGTTATCCCACCTCAGGCATGGCTTTGGGATGAGGGGGATTGGAAGGTGGCTAGGAGATTCACTCATACATTCAACCGTATTTATTGAGCGCTTACTGTGTGCAGAGCACTGTACTAAGCGCTTAGGAAGTACAAGTTGGGAACATATAGAGACAGTCCCTACCCAACAGCGGGCTCACAGCCTAGAAGACGGGGCTGAAGGTGATCAAGTTGTCCCACCTCGGGCATGGCTTTGGGATGAGGGGGATTGGAAGGTGGCTAGGAGATTCACTCATTCAACCGTATTTATTGAGCGCTTACTGTGTGCAGAGCACTGGACTAAGCGCTTGGGAAGTCCAAGATGGCAACATCTAGAGACGGTCCCTACCCAACAGTCTAGAAGGGGGAGACAGAGAACAGAACAAAACATATTAACAGAATAAAATAAATAGAATAGATATGTACAAGTAAAATAAATAAATTCACCGGCCCCTGTTGCAGTGGGGAGGGGGATGGGGAGGCCTACCCCTCCGGGCCCTGTCCAGCTTCTGGGCCTAGGGACTTTAGTCTATTTATTTTATTTTGTTAGTATGTTTGGTTTTGTTCTCTGTCTCCCCCTTCTAGACTGTGAGCCCACTGTTGGGTAGGGACTGTCTCTATAGGTTGCCAACTTGGACTTCCCAAGCGCTTAGTCCAGTGCTCTGCACACAGTAAGCGCTCAATAAAGACGATTGATTGATTGATTGACTGGCCCAGCTCTGCCCCTCCGGTCAAGTGACCGCTGATCCCACGGTCGCTGGAGATGACCGGGGGCCGGGGGGAAACCCGCAGATGTGTCAGCATCCAAGTTCTGCGGGGCCGGGACTGCTGCTTCACTTCCTCCTCTCCCTCCTCAGTCAGCTTCCCTTTTCCAATCCCCCCACCCCACCCCCTGCACCCCAAACTTCCCCCTCTGGGTCACAGGGCAGATGAGGACTAAATCCCCCTGACTGCTAGGGAGTCAGGGGGTTGAGCCCCACCTGGGAATAACAATCATCATCATCATCATAATGGCATTTATTAATCGCTTACAATGTGCAAAGCACAGTTTGCCTCCCAAGTACAAAGATAATTGGGTTGGACACCGTCTCCGTCCCCCATAGGACTCGAAGTCTTAATCCCCATTTTCCAGATGAGGAAGCTGAGGCCCAGAGATGTGAAGCGACTTCCCCAAGGTTACGTGACAGACAAGTGGCAGAGCCGGGATTAGAATAATAATAATAATAATAATAATAATAATGGCATTTATTAAGCATTTACTGTGTGAAAGCACTGTTTGCCTCCCAAGTACAAAGACAATTGGGTTGGACACAGTCTCGGTCCCCCATAGGACTTGAAGTCTTAATCCCCATTTTCCAGATGAGGAAGCTGAGGCCCAGAGATGTGAAGCGACTTCCCCAAGGTTACGTGGCAGACAAGTGGCAGAGCCAGGATTATAATAATAATAATAATAATAATGGCATTTATTAAGCGCTTACTATGTGCAAAGCTCTGTTTGCTTCCCAAGTACAAAGATAATTGTGTTGGACACAGTCTCGGTCCCCCATAGGACTCGAAGTCTTAATTTCCATTTTCCAGATGAGGAAGCTGAGGCCCAGAGATGTGAAGCGACTTCCCCAAGGTTACGTGGCAGACAAGTGGCAGAGCCGGGATTAGAATAATAATAATAATAATAATGGCATTTATTAATCGCTTACTATGTGCAAAGCACTGTTTGCCTCCCAAGTACAAAGATAATTGAGTTGGACACAGTCTCGGTCCCCCATAGGACTCGAAGTCTTAATCCCCATTTTCCAGATGAGGAAACTGAGGCCCAGAGATGTGAAGCGACTTCCCCGAGGTTACGTGGCAGACAAGTGGCAGAGCCAGGATTACAATAATAATAATAATAATAATAATGGCATTTATTAAGCGCTTACTATGTGCAAAGCTCTGTTTGCTTCCCAAGTACAAAGATAATTGTGTTGGACACAGTCTCTGTCCCCCATAGGACTCGAAGTCTTAATCCCCATTTTACAGATGAGGAAGCTGAGGCCCAGAGATGTGAAGCGACTTCCCCAAGGTTACGTGGCAGACAAGTGGCAGAACCGGGATTAGAATAATAATAATAATAATAATGGCATTTATTAAGCGCTTACTATGTGCAAAGCACTGTTTGCCTCCCAAGTACAAAGATAATTGGGTTGGACACAGTCTCGGTCCCACATAGGACTCGAAGTCTTAATCCCCATTTTCCAGATGAGGAAGCTGAGGCCCAGAGATGTGAAGCGACTTCCCCAAGGTTACGTGGCAGACAAGTGGCAGAGCCAGGATTAGAATAATAATAATAATAATAATGGCATTTATTAAGCGCTTACTATGTGCAAAGCTCTGTTTGCTTCCCAAGTACAAAGATAATTGTGTTGGATACAGTCTCTGTCCCCCATAGGACTCGAAGTCTTAATCCCCATTTTCCAGATGAGGAAGCTGAGGCCCAGAGATGTGAAGCGACTTCCCCAAGGTTACGTGGCAGACAAGTGGCAGAACCGGGATTAGAATAATAATAATAATAATAATGGCATTTATTAATCGCTTACTATGTGCAAAGCACTGTTTGCCTCCCAAGTACAAAGATAATTGGGTTGGACACAGTCTCGGTCCCACATAGGACTCGAAGTCTTAATCCCCATTTTCCAGATGAGGAAGCTGAGGCCCAGAGATGTGAAGCGACTTCCCCAAGGTTACGTGGCAGACAAGTGGCAGAGCCGGGATTAGAATAATAATAATAATAATAATGGCATTTATTAAGCGCTTACTATGTGCAAAGCACTGTTTGCCTCCCAAGTACAAAGATAATTGGGTTGGACACAGTCTCGGTCCCCCGTAGGACTCGAAGTCTTAATCCCCATTTTCCAGATGAGGAAGCTGAGGCCCAGAGATGTGAAGCGACTTCCCCAAGGTTACGTGGCAGACAAGTGGCAGAGCCGGGATTAGAATAATAATAATAATAATAATAATAATAATGGCATTTATTAAGCATTTACTGTGTGAAAGCACTGTTTGCCTCCCAAGTACAAAGACAATTGGGTTGGACACAGTCTCGGTCCCCCATAGGACTTGAAGTCTTAATCCCCATTTTCCAGATGAGGAAGCTGAGGCCCAGAGATGTGAAGCGACTTCCCCAAGGTTACGTGGCAGACAAGTGGCAGAGCCAGGATTATAATAATAATAATAATAATAATGGCATTTATTAAGCGCTTACTATGTGCAAAGCTCTGTTTGCTTCCCAAGTACAAAGATAATTGTGTTGGACACAGTCTCGGTCCCCCATAGGACTCGAAGTCTTAATTTCCATTTTCCAGATGAGGAAGCTGAGGCCCAGAGATGTGAAGCGACTTCCCCAAGGTTACGTGGCAGACAAGTGGCAGAGCCGGGATTAGAATAATAATAATAATAATAATGGCATTTATTAATCGCTTACTATGTGCAAAGCACTGTTTGCCTCCCAAGTACAAAGATAATTGAGTTGGACACAGTCTCGGTCCCCCATAGGACTCGAAGTCTTAATCCCCATTTTCCAGATGAGGAAACTGAGGCCCAGAGATGTGAAGCGACTTCCCCGAGGTTACGTGGCAGACAAGTGGCAGAGCCAGGATTACAATAATAATAATAATAATAATAATGGCATTTATTAAGCGCTTACTATGTGCAAAGCTCTGTTTGCTTCCCAAGTACAAAGATAATTGTGTTGGACACAGTCTCTGTCCCCCATAGGACTCGAAGTCTTAATCCCCATTTTACAGATGAGGAAGCTGAGGCCCAGAGATGTGAAGCGACTTCCCCAAGGTTACGTGGCAGACAAGTGGCAGAACCGGGATTAGAATAATAATAATAATAATAATGGCATTTATTAAGCGCTTACTATGTGCAAAGCACTGTTTGCCTCCCAAGTACAAAGATAATTGGGTTGGACACAGTCTCGGTCCCACATAGGACTCGAAGTCTTAATCCCCATTTTCCAGATGAGGAAGCTGAGGCCCAGAGATGTGAAGCGACTTCCCCAAGGTTACGTGGCAGACAAGTGGCAGAGCCAGGATTAGAATAATAATAATAATAATAATGGCATTTATTAAGCGCTTACTATGTGCAAAGCTCTGTTTGCTTCCCAAGTACAAAGATAATTGTGTTGGATACAGTCTCTGTCCCCCATAGGACTCGAAGTCTTAATCCCCATTTTCCAGATGAGGAAGCTGAGGCCCAGAGATGTGAAGCGACTTCCCCAAGGTTACGTGGCAGACAAGTGGCAGAACCGGGATTAGAATAATAATAATAATAATAATGGCATTTATTAATCGCTTACTATGTGCAAAGCACTGTTTGCCTCCCAAGTACAAAGATAATTGGGTTGGACACAGTCTCGGTCCCACATAGGACTCGAAGTCTTAATCCCCATTTTCCAGATGAGGAAGCTGAGGCCCAGAGATGTGAAGCGACTTCCCCAAGGTTACGTGGCAGACAAGTGGCAGAGCCGGGATTAGAATAATAATAATAATAATAATGGCATTTATTAAGCGCTTACTATGTGCAAAGCACTGTTTGCCTCCCAAGTACAAAGATAATTGGGTTGGACACAGTCTCGGTCCCCCGTAGGACTCGAAGTCTTAATCCCCATTTTCCAGATGAGGAAGCTGAGGCCCAGAGATGTGAAGCGACTTCCCCAAGGTTACGTGGCAGACAAGTGGCAGAGCCAGGATTAGAATAATAATAATAATAATAATAATGATAATAATAATAATAATAATGGCATTTATTAAGCGCTTACTATGTGCAAAGCACTGTTTGCCTCCCAAGTACAAAGATAATTGGGTTGGACACAGTCTCGGTCCCCCATAGGACTCGAAGTCTCCATCCCCATTTTCCAGATGAGGAAGCTGAGGCCCAGAGATGTGAAGCGACTTCCCCAAGGTTACGTGGCAGACAGGTGGCAGAGCCGGGATTAGAATAATAATAACAATAATGGCATTTATTAAGCGCTTACTGTTCCCTTCCCCACAGCACCTGTATATATGTATATGTGTTTGTACATATTTATTACTCTATTTGTTTATTTATTTATTTATTTTATTTGTACATATCTATTCTATTTATTTTATTTTGTTAGTATGTTTGGTTTTGTTCTCTGTCTCCCCCTTTTAGACTGTGAGCCCACTGTTGGGTAGGGACTATCTCTATATGTTGCCAACTTGTACTTCCCCAGCGCTTAGTACAGTGCTCTGCACACAGTAAGTGCTCAATAAATACGATTGATTGATTGATTGATTGATTGATTGCAAAGCACTGTTCCAGGCCCTGAGGAGGTTACAAGGTGATCAGGTTGTCCCATGGGGGGGCTTACAATCTTCATCCCCATTTTACAGATGAGGAAGCTGAGGCCCAGAGATATGAAGCGACTCCCCCAAGGTTACGTGGCAGACAAGTGGCAGAGCTGGGATTATAATAATAATAATAATAATAATGGCATTTATTAAGTGCTTACTATGTGCAAAGCACTGTTCCAGGCTCTGGGGAGGTTACAAGGTGATCAGGTTGTCCCATGGGGGGGCTCACAGTCTTCATCTCCATTTTACAGATGAGGAAGCTGAGGCCCAGAGATGTGAAGCAACTTCCCCAAGGTTATGTGGCAGACAAGTGGCAGAGCCGGGATTAGAATAATAATAATAATGGCATTTATTAAGCGCTTACTATGTGCAAAGCACTGTTCTAAGCGCTGGGGGGGATACAAGGTGATCAGGTTGTCCCATGGGGGGGCTCACAGCCTTCATCCCCATTTTACAGATGAGGGAACTGAAGCCCAGAGAAGTTGAGTGACTTGCCCAAAGTCACACAGCTGACAGGTGGCGGAGCCGGGATTCGAACCCACGACCTCTGACTCCAAAGCCCGGGCTCTTTCCACTGAGCCACGCTGCTTCTCTAAGGTGGCACTTTGGGGTGGAGGGGAGGGGTCAGCTCTAGGCCTCCCCTCCTCACGTGCGGGGTGGAGGGGAAGCAGGAAATTCTTCCTGTTGTCTAACTTAGACCTTCCTCCTGCAGGCCGAGAGCACTTCCCTTTTTATTCATTTATTTAATGGTATTTGTTCAGCGCTTACAGTGTGCCAGGCACTGTGCTAAGCACTGTGCTAGTGGATAGAGCATGGGACCCAGAAGGTCATGGGTTCTCATCACCTTGTAAGCTCCCCAGCGCTTAGAACAGTGCTTTGCACATAATAAGCGCTTAATAAATGCCGTTATTATTATTATTATTATTATTATTATCCCGGCTCTGCCACTTGTCTGCCGCGTAACCATGGGGAAGTCGTTTCACATCTCTGGGCCTCAGCTTCCTCACAATAATAATATAATAATAATAATAATAACAATAATAATAATAATAATGGAATTTATTAAGCTCTTACTATGTGCAAAGCACTGTTCTAAGCGCTAGGGAGGTTACAAGGTGATCAGGTTGTCCCACGGGGGGCTCACAGTTATCCTCATTTTACAGATGAGGTAACTGAGGCACAGAGAAGTGAAGTGACTTGCCCAGAGTCACGTAGCTGACAATCGGCAGAGCCGGGATTTGAACCCATGACCTTTGACTCCAAAGCCCAGGCTCTTTCCACTGAGCCACACTGCTTCTCTAATAATAATAATAATTCCTCATCTGTAAAATGGGGATTAAGACTTCGAGTCCTATGTGGGACAGGGACTGTGTCCGACCCAATTATCTTGTATCTACCCTAGCACTTATAGAACAGTGTCTGGCACATAGTAAGTGCTTAACAAATACCATAATTAGTAGACTGAAGCTAATTCATTCAATCGTATTTATTGAGCGCTTACTGTGTGCAGGGAGACTATTATTATTATTATTATTATTATTATTATTATTATTATTATTATTATCGTTAATAGACCCTTCTAGACTGTGAGCCCGCTGTTCGGTAGGGACCATCTCTATATGTTGCCAACTTGTACTTCCCAAGCGCTTAGTACAGTGCTCTGCACACAGGAAGCGCTCAATCCATCTGGTCCAGAGAAACAGCCTTAATTGCAGCAGGAGGGAATGAGGTTAATTCGCTCATTCAGTCGTCTTTATTGAGCACTTACCTTGTGCGGAGCACTGTACTGAGTGCTTGGGGGAGTACAATATAACAATAGGTAGCTTAGAACAGTGCCCAGCGCTTAGAACAGTGCCTTGCACATAATAAGCACTTAATAAATGCCATTATTATTATCATTATTATTATTATTATTATTATTATTATTATTATACAATCCCTGCCCCAAACGAGCTTACAGTTTAGAAGTGTGGAGACAGACATTAATATAAATAAATACAGGGAAGCCTCTTAACTTCCCTGTGCCTCGGTGACCTCATCTGTCAAATGGGGATTAGGACTGTGAGCCCCACGTGGGATAACCTGATTACCTTGTCTCTATGCCAGCACTTGGAATAGTGCTTGGCACATAGTAAGCGCTTAACAAATGCCATCATTATTATTATAATAAAATGCTGGGAGACTATTATTATTATCATTCATAGACCCTTCTAGACTGTGAGCCCGCTGTTGGGTAGGGACTGTCTCTATATGTTGCCAACTTGTACTTCCCAAGCACTTAGTGCAGTGCTCGGCACACAGTAAGCGCTCAATAAATACGATAAATAATAATAATAATAGGTGCTCTGAGGCTGGGAGTGGGGAAGAACAAAGGGAGCATGTCCGGGGGACGCAGAAGGAAGTGGGAGAAGAGGAAAGGGAGAGTTTAGTCTGGGAAAATCTCTTGAAGGAGATGTGCTTTAAAGCCAATGGTGAGGAATTTATGTTTGTGGAGGTGGATGAGCAAACACTGGAGTATTTTTGAGGAGAGGGGTGACATATCCTGAACGCTTTTGTAGAAAAATGATCTGGGCAGCAGAGTGAAGTATAGACTGTGGGCCCACTGTTGGGTAGGGACCGTCTCTATATATTGCCAACTTGTACTTCCCAAGCACTTAGTACAGTGCTCTGCACACAGTAAGTGCTCAATAAATACGATTGATTGATTGACTGGAGTGGGGAGATGCAGGAGGCTGATGATGATGATGGCATTTATTAAGTGCTTATTATGTGCAATGCAGTGCCCTAACTGCTGATCAATCATATTTATTGAGCGCTTACTGTGTGCAGAGCCCTGTACTAAGCGCTTGGGAAGTACAAGTTGGCAGTTATCCAGGCCAGATAGGGGGAGTGACTGTATTAATGGGGTAGCAGTTTGGATGGAGAGGAAAGGGTGGATTTCAGTGATGTTGTGAAGGTGGGATGGACAGGCTCCGGGGCTCTTGTCACCCCCACGGCCTGGCAGAAGTGAAACTCGGGGTGACGTCCAAGTTTCCTGTGGGTGGGGAAGGGCATGGACAGATGTTCCGTTCTAGATCCCATTGTTGGGTAGGGACCGTCTCTATATGTTGCCAACTTGTACTTCCCAAGCGCTTAGTACAGTGCTCTGCACACAGTAAGCGCTCAATAAATACGATTGATTGATTGATTGATAGATCAGGCTGAACGCGGTGGTGGGCACCATCAAGGCTGGGCTTGGACCTGCCGTCGTCGGGCTGCCTGGGCAGGGGGCTGTCTCCTCTTCTCCTCTCCTCTCCTCTTCTTCTAGACTGTGAGCCCACTGTTGGGTAGGGACCGTCTCTATATGTTGCCAACTTGGACTTCCCAAGCGCTTAGTACAGTGCTCTGCACACAGTAAGCGCTCAATAAATACGATTGAATGAATGAATGAATGACCTTCTGACGCTCAGGCCTGTGCTGTCTCTATTACGCAGCACTTATGTATATATCTGTATTGTATTTCTATTCATTCGATTGTATTTATTGAGCGCTTATGACCATCTCCCCCTCCAGATTGTAAGCTCGCTGTGAGCAGGGAACGTTTCTACCTGTTTTTTTATATCGTACTCTCCCAAGCGCTTAGTGCAGGGCTCTTAGTACGCACTCAATAGATACAATTGATTGATTGATTCATTCATTCATTCAATCGTATTTATTGAGCGCTTACTGTGTGCAGAGCACTGTACTAAGCGCTTGGGAAGTACAAGTTGGCAACATATAGAGACGGTCCCTACCCAACAACGGGCTCACAATCTAGAAGGGGGAGACAGACAGCAAAACAAAACATGTGGACAGGTGTCAAGTCGTCAGAACAAACAGAATTAAAGCTAGATGCACATCATTAACAAAATCAATAGAATAGTAAATACGTACCAGTAAAATAAATAGAGTAATCATCATCATCATCATCAATCATCAATCGTATTTATTGAGCGCTTACTATGTGCAGAGCACTGTACTAAGCGCTTGGGAAGTACAAATTGGCAACCTATAGAGACAGTCCCTACCCAACAGTGGGCTCACAGTCTAAAAGGGGGAGACAGAGAACAAAACCCAACATACTAACACAATAAAATAAATAGAATAGATACGTACAAGTAGAATAAATAAATAAATAGAGTAATAAATATGTACAAACATATATACATATATACAGGTGCTGTGGGGAAGGGAAGGAGGTAGGGCGGGGGGGATGGAGAGGAGGAGAGGTAAAAAGGGGCTCCTGGTGGGAAGGCCTCCTGGAGGAGGTGAGCTCTCAGTAGGGCTTTGAAGGGGGGAAGAGAGCGAGCTTGTAGCTATTGTAAGTGCTCAGTACAGAGCTCTGCACGCAGCAAGCGCTCAATAAATGTGATTGACTGACGGCCCCAACCGGACCTGTCCGATGAGCATCCAGCCATGTCAATCAGTGGTATTTATCGGGCGCTTGCTACATGCAGAGCACTGTACTAAGCACTTGGGAGAGTGTACTCCAACAAAATGAGCAGACACATTTCCTGCCCATAACGACCTTACAGTCTAGAGAAGAGCCTTAAAGTGACAGAGCTGCTTTAATTCCTGGGAGATCTGACTGATTGATCGACTGAGATCCCGGGCGGAGTGAGGCCACTGGGTCCACGGAGCCTTAGGGTTGCCATGGCCACCTGCCAGGGGCATGGGGGGCCAGAGTGGAGACAACCTGGGGCCTCCTGACCTCACCCCCCCGAATGCAGGTATCGGGGTTCCGTCCTCTTTCTCACCTTCATCATCTACACCTGCTATCACCTGTCCCGGAAACCCCTCAGCATCGTCAAGGTGAGGTGGGAGAGGGGAAATGGGGGTTTGGGGAGGAAGGGGTCCGGCCTCTCGGGAAGGTTTGCCCATTTCAATCAATCAATCAATCAGTCGTATTTATTGAGCGCTTACTGTGTGCAGAGCACTGGACTAAGCGCTTGGGAAGTACAATTTGGCAACATATAGAGACAGTCTCTACCCAACAGTTGGGCTCACAGTCTAAAAGGGGGAGACAGAGAATAAAACCAAACATACTAACAAAATAAAATAAATAGAATAGATATGTACATGCCCGTCCTCCCCTGGCTGGGCTCCAGCGGGCACGACGGGGTAGGGGGAGGTGGACTTGGGCCTGGGGACGGTGACACCCCCTTGGCCTCCCTCTTCCCCAGAGTCAGCTGCACCAGAATTGCTCGGGGAAGGATGAGGCACACAATCACTCCAACAGCAGCACCTGGTGCAGTTGGGCCCCATTCGGTGAGGCCCTGCCGCTGACCCCCTTCCCTCCGTCTGCCCCGGCCCCCGGACGGGACCTGAGGGTGGCTGGACCCTTCCACCCTACCCTAGCTCAGTGGAAAGAGCCCAGGCTTTGGAGTCAGAGGTCACGGGTTCAAATCCCGGCTCCGCCAGCTGTCAGCTGGGTGACTTTGGCCGAGTCACTTCCCTTCTCTGGGCCTCAGTTCCCTCGTCTGGAAAATGGGGATTAAAACCGTGAGCCCCCCGTGGGACAACCTGATCACCTTGTAACCTCCCCGGCACTTAGAACGGTGCTTTGCGCATAGTAAGCGCTTAACAAATGCCATCATTATTATTATTGTTGCCCCCCGAGGCTGCAGATGGCGAGGGAGGGGCAGCAAGGGCAGGGCACCTGGGCATTTGGCGTGGCAGAGGGCCCTGGGGTGCTGAGGCAGGGAGGGGCAGGGGGCTGCTGGGCAGGGACTCAGGGGCGGCTCTCACACTTGCCTCAGACCAGGACAACTACAAAGAGCTGCTGGGAGCCGTGGACAACGCCTTCTTGGTGGCCTACGCCATTGGCATGTTCATCAGGTACCCGGGGGGAGCCGGATGGCGGGTGAGGGTCAGCGGGGGAGCCTCGGGGGGCCTCTCTGAGCCCCGCTGTCCCCACAGCGGCGTGTTTGGCGAGCGTCTCCCCCTACGTTACTACCTCTCCTCCGGGATGCTGCTCAGCGGCCTCTTCACCGCGCTCTTTGGCCTTGGCTACTTCTGGAGCATCCACGCCCTGTGGTACTACGTGCTCATCCAGGTACTGCACCCCGCCGCCCGGGCCCGGCCCCACCTCGGGCAACCCCCCGGTGGCCCGGGGTCAGCGTGCTCTGCCCCGTCTCTCTGCAGATCTTTAACGGGCTGGTGCAGACCACGGGCTGGCCCTCCGTCGTGACCTGTGTCGGCAACTGGTTCGGGAAGGGGAAGTGAGTCGGTGGGAGATGGGGAGGGAAGCTGGGGGGGGATACGGAGAGGGTTGGGAAACCTGGGAAGGGGGGACTGGGAGAAAGATGGAGACTCCGGACTGGGGAAGGGGCCGGCAGGGCTCCCCTGAATGGGTGGGAAGAGAACTAGGGTGGGGGCCGGGTTCAGCCCCACTGGGCGCCTCCCGTCCGCTGCCTCCGGACTAATCAATCAATCAATCAATCGTATTTATTGAGCGCTTACTATGTGCAGAGCACTGTACTAAGCGCTTGGGAAGTACAAATTGGCAACATATAGAGGCAGTCCCTACCCAACAGTGGGACTAAGTCCCGCTGGTTGTCCCCTGGCCGCCCCCGGGTTCAGTGTCCAGTGGGATGTCCCCCAGTTGGTTGCCCCAGTGCCCGGCTAGGCATCCCCCGGCCTCCGCTGCGTGTGCGTGGCCCGCAGCCCATCTCTTGCCCATCAGGCGCGGACTCATCATGGGTGTCTGGAACTCGCACACATCTGTCGGGAACATCCTGGGCTCCCTGATCGCGGGCGTCTGGGTGAGCTCCGCCTGGGGCCTCAGCTTCCTCGTGCCTGGGGCCATCATGGGGGGCATGGGCCTCATCACCTTCTTCTTCCTCATCGAGAGTGAGTACGGGGCGGGGCTGCGGGGTCGAGTCCTGGGGCGGCGGGGGGAGAGGGACGGAGGGGGGTGACCGCCACCGACTGACCCAATCCCACTTCCCTCGCCCTGCAGACCCCGCGGATGTGGATTGTGCCGTCCCACAGCACCACGTGAGTCAGAGGGCCCGGCCCCGCCCTGCCCAGCCAGACTGGGCATCTGGGACCACTCCCACACGGAAACCAGTTGAGGCAGACCCCAGCTCTGCCCGGGGGTTGGGGGCATTGAGAGGACGTGGGTGGGGGGATGTCTGGCCTGGCCCCTCTTGATGCCCCTTCTTGACCCAGGCGGGGCCGGACCAGGAGGCGGGCGCCTCGACGGACTCTGTATGCGACCCCTGCCCCAGCGGGGAGACGGGCATCGAGACCTCCGGGAGCTCCAAGGAGCCGGCAGCACCCCCGGAAGCCATCAGCTTCCTGGGCGCCCTCAGGATCCCGGTGAGGGAGGGGGCAGGGGGTGCGGGGAGAGGGCACCTGGGGATAAGGAGGTAGGGGCTCTTTAGACTTCCTGACACCACCTCCCACCCCCCAGGGAGTGGTGGAGTTCTCCCTGTGTCTGCTCTTCGCCAAGCTGGTCAGCTACACGTTCCTGTACTGGCTGCCACTCTACATCGCCAACGTGGGTCAGTGCCCGGATGGGTATGGGTTGGGGAGCCAAGGGCCTGGCAGATGGGTGGGGGGGTCTCCTTCCCAGACTGGGGAATTGGGGGCCGCTGCTCCTGGGGCCTTGGGCGGGACTAGAGGCCCAAGTCCCGCCCCGTGACCCCCGCCCCTTCCGCTCCCCACCCAGCTCACTTCAGTGCCAAGGCCGCCGGCGACCTGTCCACGCTGTTTGACGTCGGGGGCATCATAGGTTCGGGATCGTGAAAGCCGCTCTGTGGTGGGGGCCGGCCTGAGCGGGGGGGAGGGAGAGTGGGCCTGTGGGTGGGAGGGGGCCGGCCTGTGCGGGTTGAGGGGGCAGAGGGAGGGCTCTGCAGTGGGGTGGGAGCAGGAGGGGGCCGCGGTGGCCTGACGACTGGGCGGTGACTCTGCGGACCAGGGGGCATCCTGGCCGGACTCATCTCGGACGCCACCAACGGCCGGGCCACCACCTGCTGGACCATGCTCATTCTGGCCGCCCCCATGGTGCGTCCCCCTCTTCTCCGCCCTCCAATCAATAAATCAATCATATTTATTGAGCGCTGACTGTGTGCAGAGCACTGTACTAAGGGCTTGGGAAGTACAAATTGGCAACATGTACAGTCCCTACCCAACAGTGGGCTCACAGTCTAGAAGGGGGAGACACAAAACAAAACATATTAACAAAATAAAATAAATAGAATAGATATGTACAAGTAAAATAAATAAATAAATAGAGTAATAAATATGTACACCACACCCCACCCCTGGTCGGGTCCCAGCTCAGTTTGGGGAGGTGGGAGGCATCTCTGGTTTAGGCGCAGCTGCTCCACGTCCCCGTCCCTCCCTCTCTGCCCTCAGCTGTTCCTCTACAACCGCGTGGGTCAGCAAGGACTCGGCAGCTCCATAGGTGAGGGGTGGGGCCTGAGTGTGGGGGTTGCCTGGCTCTTGGGGGTGGCCAAGGCTCAGCTGGACTTCCCGCGGTCTGCCCCCAGCGATGCTGATTGTGTGTGGGGCCCTGGTGAACGGTCCCTACGCCCTCATCACCACCGCCGTCTCTGCGGACCTGGTAAGCTGGAGCCCGGGGCCGCCCGCCCCCCGCAGACCCCCACCCCTGCTCCCTGCTGCTGGGCCTGCCGGGGGTCCTGGGACGCAGCTTGGAGCAAACAAGCCGCATCTCCACGGCTGTCCCCCACCTCCCTACCTCGGGAAGCCCCCTGACGCTATGTCTGATGGGTCTGATGGCCATTTCCCGGGGTGCCCCCAGACGCCCACTGAACCCGGCTCATTCTGGCCGCCCCCATAGTGCGTCCCCCTCTTCTCTGCCCAACACCCCTCTTGGCCGACTGGGAATCCAAGTCAGAACCTCTGCCGTGAGGGAACGGACTAGACAAACCCCCCCGGAATGGGAGAGGGGCCTAAAGGCATGGGGACCCCCAAGCCTGCCTGCACCCGGATTGGGGTCTCCGGGCACGGGGAGCCAGGCCGACCACTTCTCGCTGACCTCCCTCCCCGCAGGGCACGCACAGGAGCCTGCAGGGCAACGCCAAGGCGCTCTCCACGGTCACCGCCATCATCGACGGCACCGGCTCCATTGGTCAGCATCCCACGCCCCGCTCTCCTCCTCCGGGGTGGAAGATGGCCCTCGGGGAGGTGGTCTGGGGGGAGCAGCCCCGTCTCTGATGGGGGGACGGTGTCCACACAGGAGCCGCCCTGGGCCCGCTGCTGGCCGGCCTCATCTCCCCGACGGGCTGGAACAACGTGTTCTACATGCTCATCGCCGCCGACGGCCTGGCCTGCCTGGTACGGGGCCTGGCGGGTTGGATGGAGGGTGAACAGCGGGGCGGGCGCCCCCCTGGCACTGAGTCCCCCGGCCCCCTCGGGCCTCTCCCCCGGCAGTTCCTCTCGCGGCTCGTGTTCAAGGAGATCCAGAGCTGGCGAGGCCTTGGCCGGAACCAAGGGTGAGTGTTCAGGGGCAGGGCAGGCCGCCCGGAGCCCCAACCGCAACGACTGTCGTCCTGCCCCCTCCCCGGCCCGTCCCGTCTTCCATCCCGCTGTCCATCCCTCTGTACATCCCTCGCTCCAGGCTTTTCCATCCCGTCTCTCCTGGCGCTTCCTCCGTGTCCCGTCCCAGCACAGACCTGCACTGAGGCTCCCACTCTGGGCCGAGCTGGGGGGGGGGACAGGACAGAGGGCAGGGGTCCCTGACACCCCACCCTTCCTTCCCACCCTCCCCTGCCCTCACCATCCCCTAGAGAAGCAGCGTGGCTCGGTGGAAGAGCCCGGGCTTTGGAGTCAGAGGTCACGGGTTCGAATTCCAGCTCCACCACTTGTCAACTGTGTGACTTTGGGCAAGTCACTTAACTTCTCAGAGCCTCAGTTCCCTCATCTGTAAAATGGGGGTGAAGACTGTGAGCCCCATGTGGGACAACCTGATCACCTTGTAACCCCCCCCCAGCGCTTAGAACAGTGCTTTGCACATAGTAAGCGCTTAACAAATGCCATCATTATTATTATTATTATTATTATTCCACCTCCTCCCACCCCCTAGAGACCCAGAGCCAGTCCCGCCCTGTTTGCCCTCTGAGTCCAGCCCTCCTCTTCCTCCGCCCCTTCCCCACCTGTGTTTTGTCCCCCCGCCCCGACTAACGCTCAGCCCTTGCCCCCCGTGTGTCTCCGTAGCTCTTGTTTGGCCCTCACCCACCCGCGCTAGTGTCGGGGGGCGGTGGTTATGCTGTGAGTATGGGGGGGTGGGACGGCACCGACCCCAGCCAGGCGGGAGGGAGGAGGAGGAGGGGGTGCTGCATGCGAATCTGGGGTGACTTCTCCGCTTCCTCACGGGGCTAGTGGTGGAAGGTCTCGGGCCTGCGCGGCTCCGGTCAAGGCCGTCACTGCTGGTGACCGGATTCAGATTCTTGCGGGGTGATGGGGAGGGGGCTCCGGACAAGGCCGGGGGCTGACCGGGGGCCGGGCTGTCCCCGCACCTCTAACGCTGGGGCTGTGCTCGCTGGGGTCGGGGCCTCCGCTTCTTGGGGTGTCGCTGGGGCCCCAAGCTCGCAGGCGGTGGATGTACTGGGGCCTGGGCCGCATGCCTGGCTTCAGTGGGGGTGGGAGAGGGCGAGGAGGGACTGGGCTGGGCCCCCGGCGGGGGAAGGAGTCCAGTTGCGGTGGACGGTTCATTCATTCAATCGTATCTATTGAGCGCTTACTGTGTGTGGAGCGCTGGACTAATCAATCAATCAATCAATCAATCGTATTTATTGAGCGCTTACTGTGTGCGGAGCGCTTGGGAAGTCCAAGTTGGCAACATCTAGGGACGGTCCCTACCCAACAGCGGACTCACAGTCTAGAAGGGGGAGACAGACAACAAAACTAAACATACTAACAAAATAAAATAAATAGAATAGTAAATATGTACAAGTAGAATAGAGTAAAAAACCTGTATTCATTCATTCCATCATATTTGTTGAGCGCTTACTGTGTGCAGAGCACTGTACTAAGCACTTGGGAAGTACAAGTTGGCAACATTCATTCGTTCATTCAGTCATATTTATTGAGCGCTTACTGTGTACGGAGCACTGGACTAAGCGCTTGGGAAGTCCAAGTTGGCAACATCTAGAGACGGTCCCTACCCAACAGCGGGCTCACAGTCTAGAAGGGGGAGACAGACAACAAAACTAAACATACTAACAAAATAAAATAAATAGAATAGTAAATATGTACAAGTAGAATAGAGTAAAAAACCTGTATTCATTCATTCCATCATATTTGTTGAGTGCTTACTGTGTGCAGAGCACTGTACTAAGCACTTGGGAAGTACAAGTTGGCAACATTCATTCGTTCATTCAATCGTATTTATTGAGCACTTACTGTGTGCGGAGCACTTGACTAAGCGCTTGGAAAGTCCAAGTTGGCAACAGATAGAGACGGTCCCTACCCAACAATGGGCTCACAGTCTAGAAGGGGGAGACAGACAACAAAACTAAACATACTAACAAAATAAAATAAATAGAATAGTAAATATGTACAAGTAGAATAGAGTAAAAAAATCTGTATTCATTCATTCACTCAACGGTTGAAGCCGATAGATCAGTTGTATTTATTGAGCGCTTCCTGTGTGCAGGGCACTTTACGAAGCGCTTGGAAAAGTGCAATATAACAGACATTCCCACGATTGATTGGAGCTGAAAATGTCTGGTGGGGGGGGTGGGGTGGGGATGCTGCATGGTTTAAGGGATGAACACAGGCCTTGTCTGCTGTGTGACCCTGGGCAAGTCACTTATCTGTGTCTCAGTTCCCTCATCAATCAATCGCATTTGATCGCTTTCCGCGTGCAGAGTGCTGGACTAAGCACTGGGGAAAGTTCACCGCAACAGATGTTCCCTGCTCACCTCGAGTTTCCATTTGTAATCTGGGGATTAAGGTGGTGAGCCCCAGGTGGGACTGTGTCCAACCTGATTAGCTTGGCTCCAGCTCAGAGAAGCAGCGTGGCTCAATGAAAAGAGCACGGGCTTTGGAGTCGGGGGTCGTGGGTTCGAGTTCCGACTCCGTCACACGTCTGCTGTGTGACCTTGGGCAAGTCACTTCTCGGAGCCTCAGTTCCCTCATCTGTAAAATGGGGGTGAAGGCCGTGAGCCCCACGTGGGACGACCCGATCACCATGTGCTTAGAACAGTGCTTTGCACATAGTAAGCGCTTAACAAAGGCCGTCATTATTATTATTAAGGCCTGGCCCATAGTAACCGCCGGAGAAATACCGTGAAAAGACTGACCAGTCAATCAATCGTATTTATTGAGCGCTCACTGCGTGCAGACCAAAAACCCAGCTCCGGCCTGAGGGTTGGGGAGGGGGTTGCAGCCGTTACAGGTCCAGTCTGGGAGGGAGGGGGATGCTACATCCCGGGGCCGGGAGCTCCCCCGACCCGCTGTCTTTCCCCAACCCTCCCCGCAGCTATAAACGGTTCTGAAGTCCCGCTTGGAGCGGGTCAGCCGGGCCGCACCTACCCACCGGGAGCGGACACCCCCCGGCCCGCTAGACACGGCAAAGACTCGTCAGCCCCGGAAAAGGCAGGAGCCTCAGGCCCAGCGTGCCTCAGGGGGCTTTTTTGGGGGGGTGGCGGGGCGGGGCGACCCACCCCGAAACACAGATTAAAGGAAATAATCGATTTTTGAGCAGCGGCAGCGCGTGCCTGGTGGGTGGGGGGCAAGGGTCTTCCTAGCTCACATCTGGGCAGGACGAGGAAAGCAGGGGTGGCCCGGGGGGTGCAGGCCTCAGAGACAGGGCGAGAGCAGCGGGGCTCGGGAAGGAAGAGGATGCCGCCCCCCCGCCCTCCTCTCTCCTCTGGTCCGTTCGTCCCCCCACCCTCCGCAGGGCTGGGTCTCTCCTCTTCCAGCCCGTCTGCCCCGGGCCCAGCCGCCCTTCCCCTCTGGATGGACATCCGGCTCTCCATCGCCCGCGGATCAGGGAAGAAATCCCCTTCTCGCCTATGGCCAGTACAGCATGGCACCGGTGTGTGGCAGGGGCAACCACCAGGTCCCGTGGGAGGAGACCCCCACGTCCCCTGCGCCCACCACCTTGGGGTGAGACGGGCCCCGGCGGCCGGACCTCGGGGAGCGGAGGGGGAGAGGCTGCCCTCCGTCCCACCCCGGGGCTTGCTTTTCCAGGGCTGTTGGCCTCCAGCCTCCCTCTCCATCTCAGAGCCTGGCATCCCCAGGCCTCGGCAAGCCCTGAGCGCCGCCCCCCTCCCCACCGAGTGCGGAGCTGCCCCCGCTCTAGCCTCCGCCTCAGTTGGAGGCCGGGGCCCCCTCTTGACCCTCCCCACCGAATCCCAATTCACCAGCCCAGCTGCCCTAAGAAACCTGGGCAAGGACGGCGGAAACACGAGCGAGTGACAATCTTAACGCAAGGTGACAGACGTAAAAACATTTACAAATATAAGAATCCAAAAAGAGTTGACTACAAAATTGATGCTCCATCTATAGAATGGTGGCGGGGGGCGGATATAAATAAGTTTAAGAGGTGGCTGAGCAGGGGCCGTGGTGGGTGGGGGGAGAGGGGAGGGGGTCTGGTGGATTTGGGAGGGGAGGAGGGGGTTCAGCGGGGCATCAGGGGTCGTTCTTGACCTCAAAGACGGGAGCACAGAAAACCCAAGGCCAGTGGTGTGAAGGGCTTGCTTGAGTCCCTGGCCCCAACAGCTGAGTCCCCAACTCCAAAGGGGAGTTTTGGGGGCAGGGTGAGGCCGGGGGGCATTGGAGTCCCTGGTCCCCAACAAACCCCCCTGGGGAACGGGGGGCCAAGAACTCACCCCACCGTGCAGCATTCATTCCAGGTGGGGAGGCAAGCCCCCCTGCTCCCCAGGCCGAGCCCCGTGGGGCTAATGTCGGAACGCCTGCTAATTAGTTATTCATTTAATTTAACTTCACATTGCGTCTCCATTAGGCCCGAAGTGCTCCTCCTCTTCCTTCTCCATGCTACATCAGCATGGAGAATTAAAAAGCCGTAACTCTCCCCCATTCCTGCCTCAGAGACAGGAGGCGGCGGGGGCTGAAGTAGCAAAGGAGGAAGGAGAGAAGAGGCGGTGATGGGCAGATGGCCCCGGCCGTGCCCGGGAGAGGGGCAGGCTGGGATTCCCTGGTTTTGTTTGTGGATTCAAAATCCCCCCATCCCGTCCCGCTCTTCCCAGCCGGGCCGTGGGGCCTGTGATGAGGCCAGTGCTAGGGGACGGGGCGAGGCCCGCTGGTAGTCCACGCTCCCTCCGGCCGATGCCCCCCACGGTGCCCGGGCACGGGGCCGCCCTCAGGAGCCCCGCAGGGGCTTGGCACAGATGGGTTCGACGCCGTGCTGGACCAGCAGCAGGAAGAGGCTCCCGAGGAAGACGGCGGCGAGGAACGCCAGCAGGACGTAGCGGCCGATGAAGAACGGGTCCGTGACCTGCGGGAAGGCCAACGCTGAGGGCACTCCGTCCCTCCAGAAAAGTGGGTCATGGGGAGAGAGGAGGGAACACCCCACCACCCCAGCCCTCTCCTCCCCTCTGCCCGGCATCCGCGCTGGACGTGCCTCGGCCGGGCAACGTGCCGCCCGGAGAGCCCGGGCACGGGGGAGGCCAAGCTGCCCCTCGAAGAGCCAACCCCTACCCCTAGACACTTCGAAAGGCGCTGTAAAATCACCAGTGACACGTGGTTCTCTTATAATGCACATAGTACCTCAGTGACCTCATCTGGAAAATGGGGATTAAGGCTGTGAGCCCCCGGTGGGACAGCCTGATCACCTTGTAACCTCCCCAGCGCTTAGAACAGTGCTTGGCACATAGTAAGCACTCAATAAATGCCATTATTATTATTATTATTATTATTATTATTATTATTATTACTATTACTCCATCCTCTCCCATCTCCGTGATGGCAGAGGGGCCGGTGGGGCCGAGGGAAGAGCCCAGGACTGGCAGTTAGAAAGCCCTAGGTTCTAATCCCTTCTCTCCAGGTTGTCTGCTGGGTGACTTTGGGCAAGTCACTTCACTGCTCTGGGCCTCAGTTACTTCACTGGTAAAAGGGGGATTAATAACTATTAATAATAATAATAGTGATATTAAGCACTTACTACTACTACTAATAATAATGGCATTTATTAAGTGCTTACTATGTGCAAAGCACTGTTCTAAGCACTGGGGAGGTTACAAGGAGAAGCAGTGTGGCTCAGTGGAAAGAGCACGGGTTTTGGAGTCAGAGGTCACGGGTTCAAATCCCAGCTCTGCCAACTGTCAGCTGTGTGACTTTGGGCAAATTACTTCACTTCTCTGGGCCTCAGTTCCCTCATCTGGAAAATGGAGATTAAGACTGTGAGCCTAAAGGGGGACAGGGACTGTGTCCAAGCCGGTGATCTTGTATCTACCCCAGCGCTTAGAACAGCGTCTGGCACATAGTAAGCGCTGGCTTTCCCAAGCGCTTAGTCCAGGGCTCTGCACACAGTAAGCGCTCAATAAATACGATTGAATGAATGAATGTTTTGTTTTGTTGTCTGTCTCCCCCTTCTAGACTGTGAGCCCGTTGTCGGGTAGGGACTGTCTCTATATGTTGCCGACTTGGACTTCCCAAGAGCTTAGTACAGTGCTCTGCACACAGTAAGTGCTCAATAAATACGATTGAATGAATGAATGAATGTTGCCAACTTGTACTTCCCAAGCGCTTAGTACAGTGCTCTGCACACAGTAAGTGCCCAATAAATACAATTGAATGAATGAATGAATGTTGCCAACTTGTACTTCCCAAGTGCTTAGTACAGTGCTCTGCACACAGTAAGCACTCAATAAATACGATTGAATGAATGAATGAGGCCAACTTGTACTTCCCAAGCGCTCAGTACAGTGCTCTGCACACAGTAAGTGCTCAATAAATACGATTGATTGAATGAACGAATGAATGAATGAATACACAAATACTTTGAAAAAACCCCAAAGGGGCAGAGTTGGGTTTCAATGGGAGGTGGCTTCCTTCCCTGCCCCACGTTCATTCATTCATTCAATCGTATTTATTGAGCGCTGCACTGGACTAAGCGCTTGGGAAGTCCAAGTTGGCAACATCTAGAGACGGTCCCTGCCCAACAGCGGGCTCACAGTCTAGAAGGGGGAGACAGAGAACAGGACAAAACATATTAACAAAATAAAATAAATAGAATAAATACGTACAAATAAAATAGAGTAATAAATACGTATATACATATATACAGGTGCTGTGGGGAGGGGAAGGAGGTAAGGTGGGGGGATGGAGAGGGGGAGGAGGGGAAGAGGAAGGAGGGGGCTGAGTGTGGGAAGGCCTCCTGGAGGAGGTGAGCTCTCAGCAGGGCTTTGAAGGGAGGAAGGGAGCGAGCTGGGCGGATGGGCCCTCCACGTCACAGGAAGGCATGACTATTCCCACTTCCCAGGCTGAGCCACCCCATCCCGGCTTCGGAGTCAACTGCTTCTTGAGAGAATTGGCGGGAGGACCTTGGGACGGAAATCCAAGGCCTTGTCACCCAGCGTAGCTCAGTGGAAAGAGCCCGGGCTTTGGAGTCGGAGGTCATGGGTTCGAATCCCAGCTCCACCATCTGTCAGCTGTGTGACTTTGGGCAAGTCACTTCACTTCTCTGGGCCTCGTTACCTCATCTGGAAAATGGGGATTAAGACTGGGGATTTAGAGAAGCAGCGTGGCTCAGCGGAAAGAGCCCGGGCTTTGGAGTCAGAGGTCATGGGTTCGAATCCCGACTCCACCGCCTGTCTGCTGTGTGACCTTGGGCGGGTCAGTTCACTTCTCTGAGCCTCAGTTCCCTCACCTGTAAAATGGGGATTAAGACGTGGGATAACCTGATCACCTTGTAACCTCCCCAGCGCTTAGAACAGCGCTTTGCACATAGTAAGCGCTTAACAGATGCCATCATTACATTACTGTGAGCCCCCTGAGGGACAACCTGATCACCTTGTAACCTCCCCAGCGCTTAGAACAGTGCTTTGCACAGAGGAAGCGCTTAACAAATGCCATCACTACATTACTGTGAGCCCCCTGAGGGACAACCTGATCACCTTGTAACCTCCCCAGCGCTTAGAACAGCGCTTTGCACATAGTAAGCGCTTAATAGATGCCATCATCATCCCTTCGGAGAGCACCCCGGCCCATCAGCCTCGCTCCGCTCCCGGGGCTCCCTGGGGTGGAGAAAGGAGATTCCCGATCACGGCCCCGACTTCGGATGCTCACCTTGACCTCGACCGTCGGTATCGGAAACTCCCCGGCCCGGGGGAGCAGCAGGAGGACAGCCGTGGCGATCAGGGCGGCGAGGAAAACAAAAATGACCGACAACCTGGGGGGGGCAACGGACGGATGCGGGAAGCCCGGATGGCCGCCAGCCCTGGATGGGGAGCCGGCTCACGGGTCATCAATCGTATTTATTGTCATCAATCGTATTTATTGAGCGCTTACTATGTGCAGAGCACTATACTAAGCGCTTGGGAAGTACAAACTGGCAACACATAGAGACAGTCCCTACCCAACAGTGGGCTCACAGTCTAAAAGGGGGAGACAGAGAACAAAACCAAACATACCAACAAAATAAAATAAATAGGATAGATATGTACAAGTAAAATAAATAAATTAATAGAGTAATAAATATGTACAACCATATATACATATATACAGGTGCTGTGGGGAAGGGAAGGAGGTAAGATGGGATGGAGAGGGGGACGAGGGGGAGAGGAAGGAAGGGGCTCAGTCTGGGAAGGCCTCCTGGAGGAGGTGAGCTCTCAGCAGGGCCTTGAAGGGAGGAAGAGAGCTAGCTTGGCGGATGGGCAGAGGGATTGGGGGCATCCCAGGCCCGGGGGAGGACGTGGGCCGGGGGTCGATGGCGGGACAGGCGAGAACGAGGTACGGTGAGGAGATTAGCGGCGGAGGAGCGGAGGGTGCGGGCTGGGCAGTAGCTGGCGGGTCGGCCAGTCGTCGCTCCCTCTGGGTAGCCCAACGGGCCACCAGCCCAACCCACCTCCCGCCCAGCCGGGCACCGGCCGGGCGCTTACCTGGTAGGCCCAGACGCCCTCGACAGCAGCAGGCACAGAAGCAGAACCGCCACCCACATCAGCGCCAAGATGAAGACACCCCCTCCCACGCCGAGCACGGTGCTGGCCATTCTGTGAAAGAAATCATAATCATTATAACGGCGGTAGTTGTTAGGCATTTACTACGTGCCAGGCGCTGTTCTAAGCGCCGGGGAAGATACAGGATAATCAGGTCAGGCAACGTCTCTGTCAATCAATCAATCAACCATGTTTATTGAGCGCTTACTGTGTGCAGAGCACTGTACTAGGGGCTTGGGAAGTACAAGTTGGCAACATATAGAGACAGTCCCTACCCAACAGTGGGCTCACAGTCTAAAAGGGGGAGACAGAGAACAATCAATCAATCAATCAATCATGTTTATTGAGCGCTTACTGTGTGCAGAGCACTGGACTAAGTGCTTGGGAAGTACAAGTTGGCAACATAGAGAGCCAGTCCCTACCCAACAGTGGGCTCACAGTCTAAAAGGGGGAGACAGAGAACAATCAATCAATCAATCGTGTTTATTGAGCGCTTACTGTGTGCAGAGCACTGGACTAAGCGCTTGGGAAGTCCAAGTTGGCAACATCGAGAGACAGTCCCTACCCAACAGTGGGCTCACAGTCTAAAAGGGGGAGACAGAGAACAATCAATCAATCAATCGTGTTTATTGAGCGCTTACTCTGTGCAGAGCACTGGACTAAGCGCTTGGGAAGTACAAGTTGGAAACATAGAGAGACAGTCCCTACCCAACAGTGGGCTCACAGTCTAAAAGGGGGAGACAGAGAACAAAACCAAACATACTAACAAAATAAAATAAATAGAATAGATATGTACAAGTAAAATAAATACAAGTAAATACATGTACAAGGAAAAATGTCCACACAGGGCTCACAATAATAATAATAATAATGATGGCATTTACTAAGCGATTACTATGTGCCAAGCACTGTTCTAAGCGCTGGGGAGGTGACAAGGTGATCAGGTTGTCCCACATGGGGCTCGCAGTCTTCATCCCCATTTTACAGATGAGGTAACTGAGGCCCAGAGAAGTGAAGTGACATGCCCAAAGTCACACAGCTGGCAATTGGCGGAGCCGGGATTTGAACCCATGACCTCTGACTCCAGAGCCCGGGCTCTTTCCACTGAGCCACGCTGAAGACTGGCTCCGTCAATTATCAGCTGTGTGACTTTGGGCAAGTCACTTAACTTCTCTGTGCCTCAGTTACCTCATCTGTAAAATGTGGATGAAGACTGTGAGCCCCACAGTCTGATCACCTTGCAACCTCTCCATCGCTTAGAACAGTGCTTTGCACATAGTAAGCGCTTAATAAATGGTATCATTATTATTATTATTATTAATGGTATTTATTGAGCATGTACTGTGTGCAGAGACTAAGCGCTTGGGACAATAAAATACAACAATAAAGAGACATTCCCGATTCGCAACGAGTTTACAGTCTGACTGACATTAACCAGCGCATCGAAGCAGCCTGGCTCAGTGGAAAGAGCGCAGACTTGGGAGTCAGAGGTCATGGGTTCGAATCCTGACTCCGCCCCTTTCATTCATTCATTCAATCGTATTTATTGAGCACTTACTGTGTGCAGAGCACTGTACTAAGCGCTTGGGAAGTCCAAGTTGGCATCATATAGAGACGGTCCCTACCCAACAGTGGGTTCACAGTCTAGAAAGGGGAGACGGACAACAAAACATATTAACAAAATAAAATAGAATAAATATGTACAAGTAAAATAGAGTAAGAAATATGTACAAAGATATATACATATATATAGGTGCTGTGGGGCCTCTGGGCCTCAGTGACCTCATCTGTAAAACGGGGATGAATAATAATAATGACGGCATTTATTAAGCACTTACTACGTGCAAAGCACTGTTCTAAGCTTTGGGGAGGTTACAAGGTGATCAGTTTGTCCCACAGGGAGCTCACAGTCTTCATCTCCATTTTACAGAGGTGGGAACTGAGGCACAGAGAAGGGAAGTGACTAGCCCAAAATCACACAGCAGACAAGTGGTGGAGCCGGAATTCGAACCCATGGCCTCTGACTCCAAAGCCCGGGCTCTTTCCACTGAGCCACACTGAAGACTGGGAGCCCCTTACTCTCCCCCTCGTCCCCCTCTCCATCCCCCCATCTTACCTCCCTCCCTTCCCCACAGCACCTGTATATATGTTTATATGTTTGTACATATTTTTTTACTCTATTTATTTATTTATTTTATTAGTACATATCTATTCTATTTTATTTTGTTAGTATGTTTGGTTTTGTTCTCTGTCTCCCCCTTTTAGACTGTGAGCCCACTGTTGGGTAGGGACTGTCTCTATATGTTGCCAATTTGTACTTCCCAAGCGCTTAGTACAGTGCTCTGCACATAGTAAGCGCTCAATAAATACGATTGATGATGATGACGATGATGTGGGACAACCGGATCACCTTGTATCCCCCCAGCGCTTAGTACAGTGCTTTGCACCTAGTAAGCGCTTGACAAATATCATCTAGACTGTGAGCCCGCTGTTGGGTAGGGACCGTCTCTATATGTTGCCGACTTGTACTTCCCAAGCGCTTAGTACAGTGCTCTGCACATAGTAAGCGCTCAATAAATATGATTGAATGGATGAATCATTATTATTATCCTCTGTCCCCAGGCCCAGTCTCCTCACCCTCCAGGGAGCGGACCAGTCCTTCCGAGAGCGGCGCCGGCCAATCACAAGTGAGCTCTCATCCAGCCCCTCCCTCCCCGCCAATCACAGATGCTCTTTCTCCCTTTCGCCCCGCCTCCATCGCTCCCCTCCCTCCGTTTCCCCTGGCAACGCGAGGACCGGCGGCGGAGGACGCAGTCGCCCCCTGCCATTGGTCGAGAGTCTGATCAGGCCCAAATGCTATTGGCTGGCGGCGGGATAGCCTGCTTGGCCATTGGTCGGTTATCTTGGGGGGCGGGGACTCGGGCGGAAGGGCGAGCCCGCGTCGTTACCATGGAGATGGCCCCGGGCCTTTAGGACTAGCCGCCACTTCCTGTCTATAATAATAATAATAATGGCATTTATTAAGCAGTTACTATGTGCAAAGCACTGTTCTAAGCGTTGGGGACTTGGTAACCCAAGTGATCAGGTTGTCCCATGGGGGGCTCACAGTCTTCAGCCCCATTTTACAGATGAGGTAACTGAGGCCTGGAGAATTCATTCATTCAGTCGTATTTATTGAGCGCTTACTGTGTGCAGAGCACTGTACTAAGCGCTTGGGAAGTACAAGTCACTAAATTTCTCTGTGCCTCAGTTACCTCATCTGTAAAATGGGGATTAAAACTGTGAGCCCCCCATGGGACAACCTGATTACCTTGTCATCTCCCCAGTGCTTAGAACAGTGCTTTGCACATAGTAAGCGCTTAAATACCATTATTATTATTATTATTATCTTGTATATACCCTAGCACTTAGTACAGTGCCTGGCACCCAGTTAGCGCTTAACAGTTACCACTATTGAGAAGCAGCGTGGCTCAGTGGAAACAGCCCAGGCTCTGGAGTCAGAGATCATGGGTTCAAATCCCGGCTCCTCCAGCTGTCAGCTGTGTGACTTTGGGCAAGTCACTTCACTTCTCTGGGCCTCAGTTACCTCATCTGTAAAATGGGGATTAAACCTGTGAGCCCCCCATGGGACAACCTGATTACCCTGTCGTTCATTCAATCGTATTTATTGAGCGCTTACTGTGTGCAGAGCACCAGACTAAGCGCTTGGGAAGTCCAAGTTGGCAACATATAGAGACGGTCCCTACCTGACAGCGGGCTCACAGTCACTGTCACCTCCCCAGTGCTTAGAACAGTGCTTTGCACATAGTAAGCGCTTAACAAATACCATTTATTATTATTATTATTATTGTTGTTGTTGTTGTTGTTGTTGTTGTTATATTTTCATGCTGGCCTCCCGGCTTGTGTGCTGGTGTCTCTGGCCGCCCACCACAGTAAGTGAGTGATCCAAGCCATGGGACAGAGCGGAGAGTCGACGATGGGACTAAGTGCGGAGCTGAAATGCCGAGCCTTCGGGCCTCAGTGTCTTCTGCTCTGGAGAGGTCCCCTCAATCAATCCATCAATCAATCAATCATATTTATTGAGCGCTCACTGTGTGCAGAGCACTGGACTAAGCGCTTGGGAAGTACAAGTTGGCAACATATAGAGACGGTCCCTACCCAACCCTCAGGCTGGGCTGGGGGGTCTCAGTGTCTCCTGCCCCTCTCCCCTCAGGCCGGAGGTCTCAGTGTCTTCTGCTCCCTATGGAAAGCCACCTGGCTCTCATCGGAAGCAGCGTGGCTCAGTGGAAAGAGCCCGGGCTTTGGAGTCAGAGGTCATGGGTTCGAATCCTGGCTCTGCCGACTGTCAGCTGGGTGACTTTGGGCAAGTCACTTCACTTCTCTGGGCCTCGGTGACCTCATCTGGAAAATGGGGATGAAGACTGTGAGCCCCCCCCCCGTGGGACAACCTGATCACCTTGTAACCTCCCCGGCGCTTAGAACAGGGCTTTGCACATAGTAAGCACTTAACAAATGCCATTATTATTATTATTATTATTATTATTATTATTATTATTATTATTATTATTATTATTATCGGGCCTCATGGTGTCAGGAGAGCCCGCATGGCTCTCAGGGCAACCTTGCTGCTTGCCCACTATGACCCTGACCACTGATTTAGGACTGAGTAGCCCTCGCTCGGAGCTAAAGCGACCCCGAATGGAGTTCCCCTCCAGGAGGCCTTCCCAGACTGAGCCCCCTCTTTCCTCTCCCCCTCCTCCCCCTCTCCATCGCCCCCGCCTTACCTCCTTCCCTTCCCCACAGCACCTGTATATATGTTTGTATGGATTTATTACTCTATTTATTTATTTTGCTTGTACATATTTATTCTACTTATTTTATTTTGTTAATATGTTTTGTTTTGTTCTCTGTCTCCCCCTTCTAGACTGTGAGCCCGCTGTTGGGTAGGGACCGTCTCTGTATGTTGCCAACTTGGACTTCCCAAGCGCTTTGTACAGTGCTCTGCACACAGCGCTCAATAAATACGATTGATTGATTGATCGGCTTTGAGGCCCAGTGGCTGGGAAGTCCCAGAAACCCGGCCTGATCCGGAGGGGTATCCCAGGCCTAGAGCCCCATTCCACACTAGGGCTCCTCCGTCTTCTTGGGTGGCAACTACCCAGCCTCCTGGGTCCGGCCAAACTATCCCGGCTCCGCCACTTGTCTGCTGTGTGACCTTGGGCAAGTCACTTCACTTCTCTGTGCCTCAGTTCCCTCATCTGTCAAATGAGGATTAAGATGGTGAGCCCCATGTGGGACAGGGACTGCGTCCAACCCGATTTGCCTGTATCCACCCCAGCGCTTAGTACAGTGCCTGGCACATAGTAAGCACTTAATAAATGCCATTTAAAAAATACTGTTATTATTATTATTATTATTGTTATGGGACTCTGGGAGATTTGAGAGTTTCCTGGGGAATGTTCCCCAGCCTTCCCCACTCCGGGACTGTGGAAAACTGTGAAGCAGCATGGCTCAGTGGAAAGAGCCCAGGCTTTGGAGTCAGAGTTCATGGGTTCGAATCCCGGCTCTACCAATTGTCAGCTGTGTGACTCTGGGCAAGTCACTTCACTTCTCTGGGCCTCAGTTCCCTCATCTGCAAAATGGGGATGAAGACTGTGAGCACCCCATGGGACAACCTGATCACCTTGTAACCTCCTCAGCACTTAGAACAGTGCTTTGCACATAGTAAGCGCTTAATAAATGCCATTAAAAATACCGTTATTATTATTATTATTATTGTTATGGGACTCTGGGAGATTTGAGAGTTTCCCGGGGAATGTTCCCCAGCCTTCCCCACTCCGGGACTGTGGAAAACTGTGAGCCCGGGATGCCGACTGGAGTGGGCAGAGGGTCATTTCATTCATTCATTCATTCAATCGTAGTTATTGAGCGCTTACTGTGTGCAGAGCACTGTACTAAGCGCTTGGGAAGTACAAGTTGGCAACATCTAGAGGCGGTCCCTACCCAACAACGGGCTCACAGTCTAGAAGGGAGAGACAGACAAAACAGAACACGTGGACAGGTGTCAGGTCGTCAGAATAAATAGAAACAAAGCTAGATGCACATCATTAACAAAATAAATAGAATATTAAATATGTACAAGTAAAATAAATAGAGTAATAAATCTATACAAGCATATATACAGGTGCTGTGGAGAGGGGAAGGAGGTAGGGCCTGGGGGATGGGAGGAGGGGGCTCAGTCTGGGAAGGCCTCCTGGAGGAGGTGAGCTCTCTGTAGGGCTTTGAAGGGAACTTGTACTTCCCAAGCGCTTAGTACAGTGCTCTGGCCACAGTAAGCGCTCAATAAATACGATTGAATGAATGAAAGGGAGGAAGGCATCCTGTGTCCATCGCGGCCCAACTCCTCCAGGATCCAAGTGAATGGCTGGCCTGCGAAGCCATCTCTGGGCACTTCAGGGGGCCCCAGAAAGCAGGCCCTTCTGCTCTGATGTGGGTACTTGGTGGACGCACTTGTCAGCTGTGTGACTTTGGGCAAGTCACTTCACTTCTCTGGGCCTCAGTTACCTCCTCTGTAAAAGGGGGATGAAGACTGTGGGCCCCGCCGGGCAGTAACCTGATCACCTTGTAACTCCCCAGCGCTTAGAACAGTGCTTCATTCATTCATTCATTCCGTCATATTTATCGAGCGCTTACTGTGTGCAGAGCACTCTACTAAGCGCTTGGGAAATAGGGAAGCAGCGTGGCTCAGAGGAAAGAGCCCGGGCTTTGAAGTCAGAGGTCATCGGGTCAAATCCCGGCTCTGCCACTTGTCAGCTGTGTGACTCTGGGCAAGTCACTTCACTTCTCTGGGCCTCAGTGACCTCCTCTGTAAAATGGGGATGAAGACCGTGAGCCCCACGTGGGACAACCTGATCACCTTGTAAATTCCCCAGCGCTTAGAACAGTGCTTTGCACATAGTAAGCGCTTAATAAATGCCATTATTATTATTATTATTATTATTATTATTATTATTATTATTATTATTGACTCTATTCAGGACCCAGCCCCCGCTGGCTGCCACAAATCCCCGAACTTGGTGCCCGGTCCATGCCACCTCAATGCTGGGCCCCCAGGAGCCAGCCCCGCCTCCAGGAGAGAGCAATTTAACGCCATTTCCAACTTAAGCACCATATCTACGGGGCGTGAAATTAGTTCCAGCAAGCAGCAAATTTGCCGCTAATAAAAATATTTAGCGATTCACTTGTCTTTAAATCAGCAGCGGAATATTCCCCCGGCTTGCATCGAAGCCCCTGTCTCCCGGTTCTAATATTTGATAATGGAGCCGGAGCCGCTCAGCCAAAGCTGGGGCTCGGGACTTTGGAAGAAGAAGGTTTCACCAAGATGCTCCCTCTCCGTGCCCCAAATTTCCTCTCTTCGCCTTGCCAGCCTGTGTTCGGGCCCGGGATGCTGCTGCTCCTTGGAGTTGGCGAATTTGTCTTGGTGGATACGATTTAGTTTTCCCTTTGGGTTAGTCAAGGAACCAGGGGGACTCCGGCCGCCTCCCTAGTCTCCCCATCCCGCCCCATCCCACAAATTGGGAAGCCCTGTGTGGGATGAATCGTCTGAGAAGGAGGGAGAAGAAACATAGGAGCCCCATTTTACCGAGGCACAAAAAAGTCACCACAGAGTGCCAGTGGTGGAGCCAGGAGTAGGACTCAGATTCTCCGACTCTAGAGCAGCTACAGCAGGAAGGAGTGAGGTTAGACCGCAGGGAGAACTTCCTGCCAGGGAATGGTGGAGGACATTGGACCCGGGACTGAGGGGAGGCACTAAAAACAAGATTGAGTCTTCTCAGTCTGGGAGGGGGAAGGGGCAAGTTGTTTTGGAAGCAGGGGGATGGACAAGATGACTCGTTCAATCGTATTTATTGAGCACTTACTGTGTGCAGAGCACTATACTAAGCGCTCAGGGCCTCCTAGCCAGAGGAGTCTGGGAATCAGAGTGCCACAGATGGCATTAGAGTGGAGTGGGGGTCCATGGGGAAGGGCATAACAGCTCCTCGGGGGCATCATCATCATCATCAATCGTATTTATTGAGCGCTTACTGTGTGCAGAGCACTGTACTAAGCGCTCCACCCCTGCCACCTACCCTGGCTCGCTTCCTCCCTCCCCTTCCCCCCGGCTCCCTCAGAGTACCAGGGGGACCAGCTAATTGGCAGAATTGGCGTGAGGGCCTCTCTGGGCCCGGCCGCCCTCACGGGAAGCCCAGCTGGATTAGCTCTTCCTTGCTCCGGGCAGAAATCAATTTTAATCGTCCTGACAGGAAATGAAGATGTAACCAACCAGCCCAATGAGGGGAGGAGGGAAGGGGAGGGGAGGGATGAGCTCCCTTCTCCATCCGCCCTCTCCTCTGTCTCTCTCTCCTACTCACTTTTCCCATCTTTCCGTTTCCACCTCCACGGTGGACTATTCCCTTGGCCTCCCTTCACACCTTTCATTCATTCATTCATTCAACCGTATTTATTAAGCGCTTACTGTGTGCAGAGCACTGGACTAAGCGCTTGGGAAGTACAAGTTGGCAACATATAGACAGTCCCTACGCAACAGCAGGCTCACAGTCTAGAAGGGGGAGACAGGCAACAAAACAAAACATGGAGACATTCATTCATTCAATCGTATTTATTGAGCGCTTACTGTGTGCAGAGCACTGGACTAAGCGCTTGGGAAGTACAAGTTGGCAACATATAGACAGCCCTTACCCAACAGCGGGCTCCGATCTAGAAGGGGGAGACAGACAACATAACAAAACTTGGAGAAATTCATTCATTCATTCATTCAATCATATTTATTGAGCGCTTACTGTGTGCAGAGCACTGGACTAAGCGCTTGGGAAGTACAAATCGGCAACATATAGACAGCCCCTACCCAACAGCGGGCTCCAATCTAGAGGGGGGAGACAGACAACGAAACAAAACATGGAGACATTCATTCATTCATTCATTCAATCGTATTTATTGAGCGCTTACTGTGTGCAGAGCACTGTACTAAGCGCTTGGGAAGTACAAGTCGGCAACATATAGACAGCCCCTACCCAACAGCGGGCTCACAGTCTATAAGGGGGAGACAGACAACAAAACAAAACATGGAGACATTCATTCATTCATTCATTCAATCGTATTTATTGAGCGCTTACTGTGTGCAGAGCACTGTACTAAGCGCTTGGGAAGTACAAGTCGGCAACATATAGACAGTCCCTACCCAACAGCGGGCTCACAGTCTAGAAGGGGGAGACAGAGAACAAAACAAAACATGGAGACATTCATTCATTCATTCATGCAATTGTATTTATTGAGTGCTTACTGCATGCAGAGCACTGAACTAAGCGCTTGGGAAGTACAAGTTGGCGACATATAGACAGTCCCTACCCAACAGCGGGCTCACAGTCTAGATTAAGACCTAAATCTAAAGATTAAGACCTTTTCCCCAAAGGACCTTCGGGCAACGCCAGGCCCGGAGCCAGCCTGGTCTGGCCGGCTTCCAGGCTGCAGGGGCCTCGGGAAAAACCGTTGCCTTCCCCTCATTCCCGTCTCCATTTCTTTCTTTGTGTCTTCCATGGATTGGGGTCCCTCTTTGAGACTGTGAGCCCACTGTTGGGCAGGGACTGTCTCTATGTGTTGCCAATTTGTACTTCCCAAGCGCTTAGTCCAGTGCTCTGCACACAGTAAGCGCTCAATAAATACGATTGATGATGATGGGGCAGGGGTCCAGAACAGCCTAGATTCCCATTCCCAGACCCATCCAGGAGCTCCTGCCCACCCAGTGTCAGGGACACCCAAAGTAGACCATAATGTCATGAGAAGCAGCGTGGCTCAGTGGAAAGAGCACGGACTTTGAAGCCAGAGGTCGTGGGTTCGAATCCTGGCTCTGCCACTTGTCAGCTGTGTGACTTTGGGCAAGTCACTTAACTTCTCTGGGCCTCAGTTACCTCATCTGTAAAATGGGGATGAAGATTGTGAGCCCCATGTGGGACAACCTGATCACCTAGTATACCCCCAGCGCTTAGAACAGTGCCTTGCACATAGTAAGCGCTTAATAAATGCCATTATTATTATTATTATTATTATTATTATTATTATTATTATTATTATTATTATAATGTCTGATCCCTGGCAGTGTGATGAACCCCTAAAGGTCCACTGGTCAGCGACGGCTTGCCACCTTCCCACCCCACACCCATCTGGAAGCGTGGCCTCTGTTGGGCAAAGTCACGGTTGGTTTTACACTAGAACAGGCCCAAATATGTCATAGAGACGGTCCCTGCCTTCAGGGAGGGTAGCATCTAAAGCCACCCCCCCGGGGTGCACATGCTGTCTCCTCCATTTTCTTTGTTCTGCTGGCCTTTTAGTTCTTAATGAGAACTGTGACCTTGGGCAAGTCACTTAACTTCTCTGAGCCTCAGTTACCTCATCTGTAAAATGGGGATTAAGACTGTGAACCCCACATGGGACAACCTGATCACTTTGTATCCCCCCCAGCGCTTAGAACAGTGCCTTGTACATAGTAAGCGCTTAACAAATGCCAACATTATTATTATTATTTTAGTTCTTAATGCTTCTCTTAGTTCTTAAGAGAAGCGGCATGGCTCAGTGGAAAGAGCCCGGGCTTTGGAGTCAGAGGTCATGGGTTCAAATCCCGGCTCTGCCAACTGTCAGGTGCGTGACTTTGGGCAAGTTGCTTCACTTCTCTGGGCCTCAGTTCCCTCATCTGGAAAATGGGGTTGAAGACTCTGAGCCCCCAGTGGGACAACCTGATCACCTTGTATCCCCCCCCAGCGCTTAGAACAGTGCTTTGCACATAGTAAGTGCTTAATAAATGCTACCATTATTATTAATGCAGTAGCAGCACTCAGGGAAATCGTATGTACTCGGAGGGCTAAAGTTAGGAAACAAGAAATGAGATACCATTTGAATGAGGCAAAAAGAAGCGGAAGATATCTTTTAGGTACATATTATTATATATATAATATTATATGTATATTCCTCTATTTATTGTACTTGTACACATTTATTCTATTTATTTTATTCAGTTAATATGTTTGGTTTTGTTCTCTGTCTGCCCCTTCTAGACTGTGAGCCCACTGTTGGGTAGGGACCATCTCTGTATGTTGCCAACTTGTACTTCCCAAGTGCTTAGTACGCAGTAAGCGCTCAATAAATACGATTGAATGATTGAATGAATGAATAAGTGGGTGGAGAAGCCATCCTGGAAGCTAAACAATTAATCCCACCCTCTTTTCTTCCTACCAATCCAATCTACAAGCCACTCCTCCTTTTCTACTCATTCTTATGGTTTCTAATCTATCTAGGTTGGTTGTATGCAGCAATCGAAGTCGTAATAACCATATTTAGTACAGTACCTGCCACCTAATAAGTGCTTGACAAATACCATTATTATTAATAAAAATAATAATAAGTGGTCTCTGGGTGCACATAGAAGCAATAATGGTATTTATTAAGTGCTTACTTTGTGCAGAGCACTCTATTAGGGGAGCAGCGTGGCTCAGTGGAAAGAGCCCGGGCTTTGGAGTCAGAGGTCATGGGTTCAAATCCCGGCTCCACCAGTTGTCCGCTGTGTGACTTTGGGCAAGTCACTTCACTTCTCTTTGCCTCAGTTACCTCATCTGCAAAATGGGGATTAAGACTGTGAGCCTCCAGTGGGACAACCTGATCACCTTGTAACTTCCTCAGCGCTTAGAACAGCACCTGTATATATGTATATACATATTTATTACTCTATTTATTTATTTATTTTACTTGTACATATCTATTCTATTTATTTTATTTTGTTAGTATGTTTGGTTTTGTTCTCTGTCTCCCCCTTTCAGACTGTGAGCCCACTGTTGGGTAGGGACTGTCTTTATATAATAATAATAATAATGATAGCATTTATCAAGTGCTTACTATGTGCAATGCACTGTTCTAAGCGCTGGGGAGGTTACAATGTGATGAGGTTGTCCCATGGGGGGGCTCACAGTCTCAATCCTCATTTTACAGATGAGGGAACTGAGGCACAGAGAAGTGAAGTGACTTGCCCAAAGTCACACAGCTGGCAATTGGCAGAGCCGGGATTTGAACCCATGACCTCTGACTCCAAAGCCTGGGCTCTTTCCACTGAGCCACGCTGCTTCTATATGTTGCCATCTTGTACTTCCCAAGCGCTTAGTACAGTGCTCTGCACACAGTAAGCGCTCAATAAATACGATTGATTGATTGATTAGAACAGTGCTTTGCACATAGTAAGTGCTTAATAAATGCCATTATTATTATTATTATTAGATTTTGGGGAGGAAATTCACAGGTGGAATTGGATGGCACTGTACTGCACACTTGGGAAAGTACACCAGAAGCCTGTTACCTGGCCATAAGGAGCTTATATGCTAACAGCGGAGGCAGAATAAAAATATTTTCAGAGAGGGAAATGAGAATAAATACTTGACTGTACAATTGACAGTGCGTATGCAGTATCCCGGGGTGATGACGATGGGTATAAATAAATAACCGCCAGTTTGTCGTGCCTTCCGTATTGGACTCTGAGCTCCTTGAAGGCAGAGACTGTGTTATGCCCTCCCTTGACCCCCAAGTGCCTGGTCCAGGGGGGCCGGGTACACTTGATGATGATGGCATTTATTAAGCGCTTACTATGTGCAAAGCACTGTTCTAAGCGCTGGGGAGTTTACAAGGTGATCAGTTTGTCCCACGGGGGGCTCACAGTCTTAACCCTCATTTTACAGATGAGGTCACTGAGGCCCAGAGGAGTGAAGAGACTTGCCCAAAGTCACACAGCTGACAATTGGCAGAGCTGCGATTTGAACCCATGACCTCTGACTCCAAAGCCCGGGCTCTTTCCACTGAGCCACGCGGCTTCTCTAGAGAGGTGGGCATAGAGAGGTTAAATGATGATGATGATGATGATGGCTTTTAATAAGCGCTTACTATGTGCAAAGCACTGTTCTAAGCACTGGGGAGTTTACAAGGTGATCAGGTTGTCCCACGGGGGGCTCACAGTCTTAATCCCCATTTTACAAATGAGGTCACTGAGGCCCAGAGAAGTGAAGTGACTTGCCCCAAGTCACACAGCTGACAATTGGTCTCAGGAAAGAGTTGAAGATGTTTGTTTGCAGTGGTATTTGTTAAGCGCTTACTATGTGCCGGACACTGTACTAAGGTCTGCAGTCGATACAAGCTAATAAGGTTGCTCCCCCTTCTAGACTGTGAGCCCGTTGTTGGGTAGGGACCCTATATGTTGCCGACTTGTACTTCCCAAGCGCTTAGTACAGCGCTCTGCACACTGTAAGCGCTCAATAAATACGAATGAATGAATGAAATAGGGACGATTCCTACCCAACGATGGGCTCACAGTCTAGAAAAGGGGAGACAGACAGCAAAACAAAACACATAGACAGTCATCAATAGCATCAAAATAGAGAAATGGAATTGTAGATATAGACACATCACTAATAAAATAAATAGAATAATAAATATGTACAAATATACCCAATGGCACCCAGTATGTGTTAGGTGAATATTCATTCATTCAATCAATCGTATTTATTGAGCACTTACTGTGTGCAGAGCACTGTACTAAGTACACGGGAGAGTACAGCGTGGCTTAGTGGAAATCAATCACTCAATCATATTTATTGAGCGCTTACTGTGTGCAGAGCACTGTACTAAGAGCCCGGGCTTTGGAGTCAGAGGTTGTGGGTTCTAATCCCAGCTCCGCCACTTATCAGCTGTGTGACTTTAGGCAAGTCACTTGACTTCTCTGGGCCTCAGTTACCTCATCTGTAAAATGGGGATTAAGACTGAGAGCCCCACTATGGGACACCCTGATTACCTTGTATCTCCCCCAGTGCTTAGAACAGTGCTTGGCACATAGTAAATTCTTAACAAATACCATTATTATTTTTATTACAGTGCAACAATAAACAGACACATTCCCTGCCCACATGAGCTTACAGTCTAGGGGTGGGGGAGACAGACTTCAATACAAATAAATAAATGACAGGTGATGATGGTATTTGTTAAGCGCTTACTATGTGCAAAGCACTGTTCTAAGCGCTGGGGGGATACACGGTGATCAGGTTGTCCCAAGTGGGGCTCACAATCTTAATCCCCATTTTACAGATGAGGTCACTGAGGCCCAGAGAAGTGAATTGACTTGCCCAAAATCACAGGATTAGAACCCACTCCCAAGCCCAGGCTCTTTCCACTGAGCCCTACTGCTTCTCAATATCCCAATCATATTCCTAGTGGTACACCCCTCTAGGCTATGAGCTGGTTGTGGACAGGGAACATCACTGCTTACTGTTGCCCTGTATTTTCCCAAGCACTTAGTACAGTGCTCTGCACCCAGTAAGCGCTTAATAAATACGATTGCACGAATGAATGAATGAACAAAGAAAGGCTGGGAGATAGGACAGGATAGATTTCGAAGGGTTTGTGGACGGTGGTTTGTTCATGGAAAAAGTTAGGAACATTAGGAAGCACATCCCTATGTCAAAAAGGACAACTATCACAGTCTCCAAGCAGCCCTTGATGTACCAGTGAAAACAGTATATTGGGCTAAATGGTCCATTATTCAACTCCAGACTTATATCTTTCAAGAGCTACAGTTCTGGTAGGTAAATACAAAATATCCCAGACTACCAACAAATCGCTGTGGGGCTGGGAATGGGAAAGAAAAAAGGGAGCAAATCAGGAAGACACAGAAGGGGAGTGGAAGCAGAGGAAAGGGGAGGCTTATTCTGGGAAGGCCTCTTGGAGGAGATGTCTCATTACTATTTCCATTACATCTCCAGAGAAGCAGCGTGGCTCAGTGGAAAGAGCCCGGGCTCTGGAGTCAGAGGACGTGGGTTCAAATCCTGGCTCCGCCAACTGTCAGCTGTGTGACTTTGGGCAAGTCACTTCACTTCTCTGGGCCTCAGTTCCCTCATCTTTAAAATGGGGATTAAGACTGTGAGCCCCACGTGGGACAACCTGATCACCCTGTATCCCCCCAGCGCTTAGAACAGTGTTTTGCACATAGTAAGCGCTTAACAACTTCATTCATTCATTCAATCGTATTTATTGAGCACTTACTGTGTGCAGAGCACTGTACTAAGCACTTGGGAAGTACAAATTGGCAACATATAGCTGCAATGGTGTCATTATTATTATTATTATTATTACTGACCGCCTAGGATGATGGTCCCCAAAACAAAGTTCCATAGAGGTAGAAAAGGGGGTGTCAGGGGCTAATTATCTCTGCAGAAATTAAATTAATTAGGATCTCTTCATCCAGCAGGACTACACACAGATCTTAATCTCCGTGTGGCTTAGTGGAAAGAGCACAGGCTTTGGAGTCGGTGGTCATGGGTTTGAATCCCACTCTGCCACATGTCTGCTGTGTGACCTTGGGCATGTCACTTAACTTCTCTGAGCCTCAGTTCACTCATCTGTAAAATGGGGATTAAGACTGTGAACCGTGCGTGGGACAACCTGATTGCCTTGTAACCTCCCCAGCACTTAGAACAGTGCTTTGCACATAGTAAGCACTTAACAAACGCCATTATTATTATTACTCTCTTTAATTTGCTTGTATTTCCCCCTCCCCCCAACCTCCCAGTGATTAGTACAGTGCCTGGCACATAGTAAGCGCTTAACAAATACCACAGTTATTATTATCTTTAAAGGTTCAGAGCCAGTTTCTTCTAGCATATCTGTGGGGTCTCTTTAACAGATGACCAGAGACCCCTTCAGTAAACCGCAGCCAGGGATTTGGTGAATTGCTTTTTTTTCCCCATTATTATTATTATTATTATTAATCTCTTTAATTTTCTTGTATTTCCCCCTCCCCCCCAACCTCCCAGTGATTAGTACAGTGCCTGGCACATAGTAAGCGCTTAACAAATACCACAGTTATTATTATCTTTAAAGGTTCAGAGCCAGTTTCTTCTAGCATATCTGTGGGTTCTCTTTAACGGATGACCAGAGACCCCTTCAGTAAACCACAGCCAGGGATTTGGTGAATTGCTTCCCCCCCCCCTCCCCCAAGTGCTTTAAAAACCTATAATAATGATGATAATTTAGACATTTATTAAGGACTTACTATGTGCTGAGTGCTAGGGCAGAATCAGAGTAATTAGATTGGAAACAGCTCCCCATCCCCTTTGGGATTCACACTTTTAAGAGGGAGGAAGAACGGATAGCTTAGCCACGTTTTTACAGAGTGGGAAACCGAGGCCCAGAGAGGTTAAGCAGCTTGCTCATCATCATCATCAATCGTATTTATTGAGCGCTTACTGTGTGCAGAGCACTGTACTAAGCGCTTGGGAAGTACAAATTGGCAACATATAGAGACGGTCCCTACCCGACAGTGGGCTCACAGTCCCCAGCAGGCCAGGGCCGGAGCCTGGAAACTGGGATTCCTGATTCCTTCCCCGGGGCCCGTCCACGGGGCCACATCCCATCTCCGCGGACAGAGGGAAAGACTTCCACCAGCTGGAAAAGAAAAGCCAGTGCATATGCCTAAAGGGCGTTTATGAACTGCAACCTCACTGTCTCGGTGTGATGATTAAAAAAAGGTCAGCCCCGTCGTCATTAATTTCCAAATGCCGTCTCTGCGCTCCGGGATCAGTGACTTTGAAAATTGTTTCTGGAGACACTTATCTACATTTAGGCCGCATTTCCAAAGGCGGCTGGAAACGATCAGAAATTGACGATTGACGTTTCCCCGGCAAATCGAAATAGGTCGGAAGCTGCGCCAGTGTTTATTCCAGAGCGGCTCGGAGAGGGAACAATTGGTTTTTAATAGAGCCGTCCGGGGATGGCATGGCGGGAGGAAGCTGGATTGAAGACACCAATCGGGAGCATTTGGGTGACGGGGTGGAGCGGTCTGGACGATCCCCCCCATCTTACCTCCTTCCCTTCCCCACAGCACCTGTATATATGTATACATGTTTGTACAGATTTATTACTCTATTTATTTATTTATTTTACTTGTACGTATCTACTCTATTTATTTTATTTTGTTATTATGTTTGGTTTTGTTCTCTGTCTCCCCCTTTTAGACTGTGAGCCCACTGTTGGGTAGGGACTGTCTCTATATGTTGCCAATTTGTACTTCCCAAGCGCTTAGTACAGTGCTCTGCACACAGTAAGCGCTCAATAAATACGATTGATGATGATGATGATGATGGTGCAGGCAGGGTGGCCACCAGCCTGGAGGAACAGCTGAGAGTCCAGGGCTGGACTCGGTGTCCTCCAGAGAGCCGGTGGTGGGGAGAGGCAGTGGGAGTCTACAGGAAGGGGCTGTAAAGGACAGAGCTCTATTTATTTATTTATTTTACTTGTATATTTCTATCTTATTTATTTTATTTTGTTGGTATGTTTGGTTCTGTTCTCTGTCTCCCCCTTTTAGACTGTGAGCCCACTGTTGGGTAGGGACTATCTCTATGTGTTGCCAATTTGTACTTCCCAAGCGCTTAGTACAGTGCTCTGCACATAGTTAGCACTCAATAAATATGATTGATTGATTGATTGATTGATTGACAGAGCCTTCTCTCCCATCTGTGCCCCCTGCCCTCCCAGCTCCAAGGATTCATTTGTTCATTCAATCATATTTATTGAGCGCTTACTGTGTGCGGAGCATTCATTCATTCATTCAGTGGTATTTATTGAGCGCTTACTGTGGGCAGAGCACTGGACTAAGCGCTTGGGAAGTACAAGTTGGCAACATATAGAGACGGTCCCTACCCAACGTTGTACTAAGCTCTTGGGAGGGTACAATAAAACGCGGGAGGACGGGCAGGGGTGGCCCACTGTTGGGTAGGGACTGTCTCTATATGTTGCCAGCTTGTAATAATAATAATAATAATAATAATAATGATGGCATTTATTAAGCGCTTACTATGTGCAAAGCACTGTTCTAAGCGCTGGGGAAGTTACAAGGAGATCAGGTTGTCCCCTGGGGGGCTCACAGTCTTCACCCCCATTTTCCAGATGAGGGAACTGAGGCCCAGAGAAGTGAAGTGACTTGCCCAAAGTCACACAGCTGACAGTTGGCAGGGCCGGGATTTGAACCCATAACCTCAGACTCCAAAGCCCGGGCTCTTTCCACTGAGCCACGGTGCTTCTCTGTACTTCCCAAGCACGTAGTACAGTGCTCTGCGCACAGTAAGTGCTCAATAAATATGATTAATTGATTGATTGATTGGTATGGGAGGGCACAATCAGGGTGGGCTTTCAACTTTCTCCCCCTCCCCATCCCCCCTGCCTTACCTCCTTCCCCTCCCCACAGCACCTGTATATATGTTTGGACGTATTTATTACTCTATTTATTTATTTTACTTGTACATATTTATTCCATTGATTTTATTTTGTTAATATGTTTTGTTTTGTTGTCCATCTCCCCCTTCTAGACTGTGAGCCCTCTGTTGGGTAGGGACCGTCTCTAGATGTTGCCAACTTGTACTTCCCAAGCGCTTAGTACAGCGCTCTGCACGCAGTAAGTGTTCAATAAATACGATTGAATGAATGAATGAACTTTCTGGGCTTTCCTCTACTTTGCTGCGTGACCTTGGACAAGTCACTTCACTTCTCTGCGCCTCAGGAACCTCATCTGTAAACTGGGAATTAAGAGTGCGAGCCCCACGTGGGACAGGGACTGTGTCCAACCCGATTTGCTTGTATCCACCCCGGCGCTTAGTGCGGTGTCTGGCACATAGTCAGCACTTAACAAATACCATCATTATTATTATTATTAGACAAATACACAGTTTTTAAGTTCTCCGGCAGCTGCAGGGCAAGAAGTTGCTGTAAGGCAGGGGTGGAGGGAGAATAATTCTAGACTGTGAGCCCACTATTGGGTAGGGACCGTCCCTATATGTTGCCAACTTGGACTTCCCAAGCGCTTAGTACAGTGCTCTGCACACAGTAAGCGCTCAATAAATATGATTGATTGATTGATTGGGGGATCGTGGTGAGAAGAGAAGGATCAGCTATGGGTCTCGCTTAATCATGAGGATGAAAGATCCCTTTTCCGTGTCGGGAGCTTTAGTCAGGGAAGATTTCCTGGATGGGGAAGGTGCAACTCTCCCTGGAGGCAGCGGGACAAAATCGATGAGAAGTAGAGCAGGGCCCTGGAAAGAGTCCGGGCTTTGGAGTCAGAGGTCAGGGGTTCAAATCCCGGCTCTGCCAATTGTCAGCTGGGTGACTTTGGGCAAGTCACTTCACTTCTCTGGGCCTCAGTCACCTCATCTGGAAAATGGGGATTAAGACTGTGAGCCCCCCGTGGGACAACCTGAACACCTTGTATCCCCCCAACGCTTAGTGCTTTGCACATAGTAAGCACTTAATAAATGCCATTATTATTATTATTATTATTTGTTGTGTGACCTTGGGCAAGTCACTTAATTTCTCTGTGCCTCACTTACCTCTTCTTCAAAAAGGGGATTAAGGCTGTGAGCCTCATGTGGGACATGGACTTTGTCCAACCTGATTAGCTTGTATCTACCCCAGCACTTAGCAAAGTGCCTGGCCCAAAAGCGCTTAACAAATACCCTAACGAAAAACCTCCAAATGATCTGTAATAACAATAATAATGATGATGGTATTTGTTAAGTGTTTACTAAGTGCAAAGCACTGTTCTAAGCACTGGGGGGATACAAGGTGATCAGGTTGCGTGGCTCAGTGGAAAGAGCCCGGGTTTGGGAGTCAGAGGTCATGGGTTCGAATCCCGGCTCCGCCACTTGTCAGCTGTGTGACCTTGGGCAAGTCACTTCACTTCTCTGAGCCTCCGTTACCTCATCTGTAAAATGGGGATTAAGACTGTGGGCCCCACGTGGGACAACCTGATCACCTTGTAAATTCCCCAGCACTTAGAACAGTGCTTTGCACATGGTAAGTGCTTAACAAATGCCATTATTATTATTATTATTATCAGGTTGTCCCACATGGGGCTCACAATCTTAATCCCCATTTTACAGATGAGGTAACTGAGGCACAGAGAAGTGAAGTGACTTGTCCAAAGTCACCCAGCCGGTAAGTGTAGAGACCCCTACCCTGTCTCCATCCATCCCTCTCATCCCACGAGCCACAGGGGACACCCGGAATACCAGGAAGGGCATCCAAGCTCCCTGCCCTGTCAATCGAACAGTCGATCGATAGTAGCGATCGAGCACTTACTGGGCGGAGAGCACTGTATTAAACCCTTGGGAGAATATACTGGAGAGTGAACAGACACAGTGCCTCCCTTCTAGGAGCTTGCAATCTAGTGGGGGAGACAGGCATGAATATAAAGTACATGGAGGGGACAGTAATAATAATGATGGTATTTGTTAGGCGCTTACTACGTGCAAAGCACAGAAGCAGCGAGAAGCGGTGTGGCTCAGTGGCAAGAGCCCGGGCTTTGGAGTCAGAGGTTGTGGGTTCAAATCCCGGCTCCGCCAATTGTCAGCTGGGTGACTTGGGGCAAGTCACTTCACTTCTCTGGGCCTCAGTTCCCTCATCTGTCAAATGGGGATTAAGACTGTGAGCCCCCCCGTGGGACAACCTGATCGCCTTGTAACCTCCCCAGCGCTTAGAACAGTGCTTTGCACATAGTAAGCACTTAATAAATGACATTAGTATTATTAATAGAGTAGAAAGATGGAGAAAGAAGTGCTTGTTGGGAGTATTTATGTGCTTAGGAGGCTGGGAAGACCTGATGGGGAAGGTGGGGGAATATAAAGAGGAGAAATGAGCAATTAATCGAGCAAGGTCACCTGGAGGAGTTGGGATTTTGGGGAGGGGAAGTTGGGAGGGAGACCTAAAAGTTCTGTTAGAGCCCACTGTTGGGTAGGGACTGTCTCTATGTGTTGCCAACTTGTACTTCCCAAGCGCTTAGTACAGTGCTCTGCACACAGTAAACGCTCAATAAATACGATTGATGATGATGATGATGATGATCTTTTCCAGAAGAAAGCAGGCCTGTTCGTGCTCCTTTAAAGAACCTTGGCCTGGCAGAGCCCACCCGCCACCTCAACCCACATTCATTCAATTCATTCATTCAATCGTATTTATTGAGCGCTTACTGTGTGCAGAGCACTGTACTAAGCGCTTGGGAAGTCCAAGTTGGCAACATATAGAGACAGTCCCTACCCAACAGCGGGCTTACAGTCCATCTCCCCTCCAACATCGGATGGCCTTAGGGTTAACCCTACGTGCCCCAGATGGCCGTAATTATTAATTTGGGGATTACGGCCGAGGAAAAAATGAACCCATCAGGATATGTCTTTTTTTCTTTGGGAGGGAAGATAAATCCCGAAGAATTCAATTTGGCTCTGCAGAGGCCGCCGCTCTGACAAGGAGTTAATCTGTTTGTTGATACTGCGCGGGGAACATCCAGCCGAGAGAAAATTAAAAAACGCTCAGAGCCAGTTGCTGCCCTGATGAATCTCGTCCAATTATTTAGTGGGACGCTGCTGGGGGGCGAGAGGGGCGAGCTCGAGAGGGTTTTCATTACGTTTGGATTCCCGTTGTTTTCCCGCACCCTTGTAAAAGTTGGAATATAAAATTTCCTTCTCTTCCGACGCCGTGCTTTTACATTTGGCCGACATCGATCTTCTCTGTCCCTGTGTTCCTCGTGGATTAGCTCCCTGATTTATTCATATTCTTCTTCCCCGCCGCAGAACTGGTCAAGTTTCGGGGCTGAAAAGTCATTTATTCAATCGTATTTATTGAGCACTAACTGTGTGCAGAGCACTATACTAAGCGCTTGAATAATGTTGGCATTTAATAAGCGCTTACTATGTGCAAAGCACTGTTCTAAGAGCTGGGGAGGTTACAAGGTGATCAGGTTGTCCCCCGGGGGGGTTCACAGTCTTCATCACCATTTTACAGATGAGGGAACTGAGGCACAGAGAAGGTAGGTGACTTGCTCAAAGTCACACAGCTGACAGTTGGCAGAGGCGGGATTTGAACCCACGACCTCCGACTCCAAAACCCGGGCTCTTTCCACTGAGCCACGCTGAAGACTGGGCCTTCTCCAGGACCAGCTGGAAGAGGGGCGATTTCCCAGCGGGGAAGGTTGTCGAATAACGGGAGGGTCAGCAAGGAAGCAGCGTGGCTCAGTGGAAAGAGCCCGGGCTTTGGAGTCAGAGTTCACGGGTTCAAATTCCGGCTCTGCCAATTGTCAGCTGTGTGACTTTGGGCAAGTCACTTCACTTCTCTGGGCCTCAGTTACCTCATCTGGAAAATGGGGATTAAGATTGTGAGCCCCCTGTGGGACAACCTGATCACCTTGTAACCTCCCCAGCGCTTAGAACAGTGCTTCGCATGTAGTAAGCACTTAATAAATGCCATTAAAAAGAAAAAAAGGAAGGCTGGGGCCTCTTCCACCCCAGCTGGAGGAGACAGGGTGGACTAACTTCATTCACTCAATCGTATTTATTGAGCACTTACTGTGTGCAGAGCACTGGACTAAGCGCTTGGGAAGTCCAAGTTGGCAACATATAGAGACGGTCCCTACCCAACAGTGGGCTCACAGTCTAGAAGGGGGAGACAGACAACAAAACAAAACATACTAACAAAATAAAAGAAATAGAATAAATATGTACAAGTAAAATAAATAAATAAATAGAGTAATAAATATGTATAAACATATATACATATATACAGGTATTATTGAGTGTTTACTGTGTGCAGAGCACTGTACTAAGTGCTTTGGAAGTACAAGTTGGCAATATATAGAGACAGTCCCTACCCAACATTCATTCATTCATTCATTCATTCATTCAATCATATTTATTGAGCACTTACTGTGTGCAGAGCACTGTACTAAGCGCTTGGGAAGTCCAAGTTGGCAACATATAGAGACGGTCCGTACCCAACAGCGGGCTCACAGTCTAGAAGGGGGAGACAGACAACAAAACAAAACATATTAACAAAATAAAATAAATAGAATAAATATGTAGAAGTAAAATAAATAAATAAATAGAGTAATAAATCCGTACAAACATATATACAGGTATTATTGAGCGCTTACTGTGTGCAGAGCATGGTACTAAGTGCTTGGAAAGTACAAGTTGGCAACATATGGAGATGGTCCCTACCCAACAGCGGGCCCACAGTCTAGAAGGGGGAGACAGACAACAAAACAAAACATATTAACATAATAAAAGAAATAGAATAAATATGTACAAGTAAAATAAATAAATAGAGTAATAAATCCATACAAACATATATACAGGTGCTGTGGGGAGGGGAAGGAGGTAAGGCGGGGAGGGGGGGGGGGAGAGGAAGGAGGGGGCTGAGTGGGGGAAGGCCTCCTGGAGGAGGTGAGCTCTCAGTAGGGCCTTGAAGGGAGGAAGAGGACTACGGTGGTCATTGTACAACTGCCACATAATAATAATAATAATAATAATAATAATAATAATGGTATTTGTTAAGCACTTACAATGTGCAAAGCACTGTTCTAAGCGCTGGGGGGGATACAAGGCGATCAAGTTGTCCCACATGGGTCTCACAATCTTTTAGACTTTGAGCCCACTGTTGGGTAGGGACTGTCTCTATATGTTGCCATCTTGTACTACCCAAGCACTTAGTACAGTGCTCTGCACACAGTAAGCGCTCAATAAATATGATTGATTGATTGATTAATCCTCATTTTACAGATGAGGTAACTGAGGCCCAGGGAAGTGAAGTGACTTGCCCAAAATCACACAGCTTCCCCTCGTCCCCCTCTCCATCCCCCCATCTTACCTCCTTCCCTTCCCCACAGCACCTGTATATATGTATATATGTTTGTACATATTTATTACTCTATTTATTTTACTTGTACATATCTATTCTATTTATTTTATTTTGTTAGTATGTTTGGTTTTGTTCTCTGTCTCCCCCTTTCAGACTGTGAGCCCACTGTTGGGTAGGGACTGTCTCTCTATATTGCCAACTTGTACTTCCCAAGCGCTTAGTACAGTGCTCTGCACACAGTAAGCGCTCAATTAATACGACTGATGATGATGATGAAGTGGCGGAGCCGGGATTTGAACTCCTGACCTCTGACTCCAGAGCCCGGGCTCTTTCCACTGAGCCACGCTGCTTCTCGGAACTGGAGGCATCAATGGAGACCTTGACCGACTCCCGGGTCTGCTGGTCTCCGGCCCTGAGTTCGGGCCCCAGTCTGTCCCCCGCCACACCCCAGTTCTCCGGTTGGCTCTTCTGCCCTTAATCCCAGCATCGCTTTCAGCCTCCCGCCCACCCCTCGGACCATAGTCCCCCTTCACCGTCCTCCTTTTCATCATCAATCGTATTTATTGAGTGCTTATTGTGTGCAGAGCACTGTACTAAGCGCTTGGGAAGTACAAATTGGCAACATATAGAGACGGTCCCTACCCAACAGTGGGCTCACAGTCTAAAAGGTGGGCTCACAGTCTAAAAGGTGGACTCACAGTCTTCTCCAGATTTGCTCCTCAACCGGCCCCCCCAGCATGACCTCCAATCAATCAATCATATTTATTGAGCGCTTACTGTGTGCAGAGCACTGTACTAAGCACTGATCACCTTGTAACTTCCTCAGCGCTTAGAACAGTGCTTTGCACATAGTAAGCGCTTAATAAATGCCATTATCATTATTAAGCGCGGGCATCGGAGAAGGGAAAGCAGAGCAGCGGTCAGTGGGGCTTGCCAATCTGACGGGGAGGCAGATTTCCACCCAGACTAAGTCAGGTCCGATGGTTTTATTAAGCAATAAATTTGAGGCCGTGCCCCCAGAGCACAGCGGAGCATGAACTGGAGTCCCAAAGCGCTTAGTACAGCGCTCCCCCTAACCCTAGCCTCCCAATCCGAACAATAGCCCTAACCCAAACCCCCAGCCCCACCTCTCTGCCTCTCATCTAGCACACAGTAGGCGCTCAATAAATATGATTGAATGAATGAATGAATCTATCCAAGACTCCTGGCTGGGATCAGCGGGAATGTGGTGACATTCGGGAATTCTGAGTGTTCGATATTCCTCCTGCAGGCATGAAATGTTATCTGTGCGCGATGTGCGTAAATACGGAGACATTACAGAAAACATTTAATGACTAGTGACTGCAATTATACTATGATACTTACCCACCCGGGAGTGAAGGAGCAACAGTGTGTATTATCAATCAGTGATATTTATTAAACATTTACTGGGTGTAGAGCGCTTGGGAGAGTACAGTTCTCCCCCTTTTAGACTGTGAGCCCACTGTTGGGTAGGGACTAAGTTTGTACATATTTATTACTCTATTTATTTATTTATTTTACTTGTACATATCTATTCTATTTATTTTATTTTGTTAGTATGTTAGGTTTTGTTCTCTGTCTCCCCCTTTTAGACTGTGAGCCCACTGCTGGGTAGGGACTGTCTCTATATGTTACCAATTTGTACTTCCCAAGCGCTTAGTACAGTGCTCTGCACATAGTAAGTGCTCAATAAATACGATCAATGATGATGATGACTGTCTCTATATGTTGTCAACTTGTACTTCCCAAGCGCTTAGTACAGTGCTCTGCACACAGTAAGCACTCAATAAATACGATTGATTGATTGATTGATTGATTACAGTGCAACCTAGTTGACACGTTCCCTGACCACAGGGAGCTCACAGTCTAGGTGGGAAGAGAAAAATAATAATAATAATAATAATGGCATTTATTAAGCGCTTACTATGTGCAAAGCACTGTTCTAAGCACGGCGGAGGTTACAAGGTGATCAGGTTGTCCCACGGGGGGCTCACAGTCTTCATCCCCATTTTCCAGATGAGGTATATATATGGACCGTCTCTATATGTTGCCAACTTTACTTCCCAAGCGCTTAGTACAGTGCTCTGCACACAGGAAGCGCTCAATAAATATGATTAATTGAATGATTGATATACCTGTATATATTTGTATATGTTTTTACGTATTTATTACTCCATTTAGTGTTTGATATTCCTCCTACAGGCACGAAATGTTATCTGTGCGCGATGTGTGTAAATACGGATACATTACAGAAAACATTTAATGACTAGTGACTGCAGTTATGCTATGATACTCACCCACCCGGGAGTGAAGGAGCAACAGTGTGTATTATCAATCAGTGATATTTATTAAACATTTACTGGGTGTAGAGCACTGTACTAAGCACTTGGGAGAGTACAGTGCAACCTAGTTGACATGTTCCCTGCCCACAGGGAGCTCACAGTCTAGGTGGGAAGAAAAATAATAATAATAATAATAATAATAATGGCATTTATTAAGCGCTTACTATGTGCAAAGCACTGTTCTAAGCGCTGGGGAGGTTACAAGGTGATCAGGTTGGCCCACATGGGGCTTACAGTCTTAATCCCCATTTTCCAGATGAGATATATATGTATACATACCTGTATATCCCAGCTCTGCCAATTGTCAGCTGTGTGACTTTGGGCAAGTCACTTCACTTCTCTGTGCCTCAGTTCCCTCATCTGTACAATGGGGATGTAGACTGTGAGCCCCCTGTGAGACAACCTGATTGCCTTGTAACCTCCCCAGTGCTTAGAACAGTGCTTTGCACATAGTAAGCGCTTAATAAATGCCATTATTATTAATGAAAGTAATGTGTGGTATTTCTTAAGCCCTTACTCTGTGCCAAGTACTGTATTAAGCGCTGGGGTAGATGCTAGCTAATCATTCATTCATTCAATCGTATTTATTGAGCGCTTACTGTGTGCAGAGCACTGGACTAAGTGCTTGGGAAGTCCAAGTTGGCAACATATAGAGATGGTCCCTACCCAACAACGGGCTCACAGTCTAGAAGGGGGAGACAGGGAACAAAACAAAACATGTTCACAGCCCATGGACCTCGCAGTCTTAATCCCCGTTTTATAGATGAGGTAACTGAGGCACAGAGAAGTGAAGTGACTTGCTTAAGGTCACACAGCAGATAAGTGGCGGACCCAGGATTAGAGCCCAGGCCCAGGCTCTATCCATGCTGATTTCCTGCTCAAATGTTCAGGACGTGTCACCCCTCTCCTCAAAAATCTCCATCCACCTCTGTATCAAACAAAAACTCTTCACCACTGGCTTTAAAGCTCTCCACCACCTCGTCCCCTCCTACCTCACTTCGCTTCTCTCCTTCTACAACCCAGCCTGCACGCTTCGCTCCTCTAATCCTCACTGTGCTCTGATCTCTTTATTTTATTTGTACATATTTTTTCTATTTATTTTATTTTGTTAATATGTTTTGTCTTGTTGTCTGTCTCCCCCTTCTAGACTGTGAGCCCACTGTTGGGTCTCTAGATGTTGCCAACTTGGATTTCCCAAGCATTAGTACAGTGCTCTGCACACAGTAAGCGCTCAATAAATACGATTAAATGAAATGAATGAAATGTATATATGTATATATGTTTGTACGTATTTATTACTCTATTTAGTGTTTGATATTCCTCCTGCAGGCACGAAATGTTATCTGTGCGTGATGTGTGTAAATACGGATACATTACAGAAAACATTTAATGACTAGTGACTGCAATTATGCTATGATACTCACCCACCTGGGAGTGAAGGAGCAACACTGTGTATTATCAATCAGTGATATTTATTAAACATTTACTGGGTGAAGAGCACTGTACTAAGCTCTTGGGAGAGTACAATGCAACCAAGTTGACATGTTCCCTGCCCACAGGGAGCTCACAGTCTAGGTGGGAAGAAAAATAATAATAATAATAATAATAATAATGGCATTTATTAAGCGCTTACTATGTGCAGAGCACTGTTCTAAGTGCTGGGGAGGTTACAAGGTGATCGGGTTGTCCCACGGGGGGCTCACAGTCTTAATCCCCATTTGACAGATGAGGTATATATATGGACCGTCTCTATATGTTGCCAACTTGTACTTCCCAAGCGCTTAGTCCAGTGCTCTGCACACAGTAAGAGCTCAATAAATATGATTGATTGATTGATTGATATACCTATATATATGTATATACATTTGTACGTATTTATTACTTTATTTAGTGTTTGATATTCCTCCTGCAGGCACGAAATGTTATCTGCGCGCGATGTGTGTAAATACGGATACATTAGAGAAAACATTTAATGACTAGTGACTGTAATTATGCTATGATACTTACCCACCCGGGAGTGAAGGAGCAACAGTGTGTATTATCAATCAGTGATATTTATTAAACATTTACTGGGTGTAGAGCACTGTACTAAGCGCTTGGGAGAGTACAATACAACAATAAACAGGCACGTTCCCGGCCCATAAAGAGCTTACAGTCTAGAGGCAGGGAGACAGACATGAATATGGATAAATAAATGAGCAATATGGACATAAGTGGTGTGGGACTGGGAGGGGGATGAATAAAGGGAGCAAATCAGAGCGACGCAGAGGGAATGGGAGAAGAGGAAAGAGGGGGGCTTAGTCAGGGAAGGCCTCTTGGAGGAGATGTGCCTTCATTCATTCATTCAATCGTATTTATTGAGCGCTTACTGTGTGCAGAGCACTGGACTGAGCCCTTGGGAAGTACAAGTCGGCAACATATAGAGACAGTCACTACCTACAGCGGGCTCACAGTCTAGAAGGGGGAGACAGACAATGAAACAAAACATGTGGACATTCATTCATTCATTCAATCGTATTTATTGAGCGCTTACTGTGTGCAGAGCACTGGACTAAGCGCTTGGGAAGTACAAGTCGGCAACACATAGTGATGGTCCCTACCCAACATCGGGCTCACAGTCTAGAAGGGGGAGACAGACAACAAAACAAAACATGTGGACATTCATTCATTCATTTAATCGTATTTATTGAGCGCTTACTGTGTGCAGAGCACTGTACTAAGCGCTTGGGAAGTAATAATAATAATGGCATTTGTTAAGCACTTACTATGTGCAAAGCACTGTTCTAAGCGCTGGGGAAGTCACAAGGTGATCAGGTTGTCCCACATAATAATAATAATGGCATTTATTAAGCGCTTACTATGTGCAAAGCACTGTTCTAACTGCTGGGGAGGTTACAAGGTGATCAGGTTGTCGCACAGGGGGCTCACAGTCTTCATCCCCATTTTACAGATGAGGTCACTGAGGCCCTAGAGAAGTGAAGTGACTTGCCCAAAGTCACACAGCTGACAATTGGCGGAGCAGGGATTTGAACCCATGACCTCTGACTCCAAAGCCCGGGCTCTTTCCACTGAGCCACGCTGCTTCTCTACAAGTTGGCAGCCTATAGAGACAGTCCCTACCCAACAGCGGGCTCACGGTCTAGAACAAATAGAAATAAAGCTAGATGCACATCATTAACAAAATAAATAGAATAGGAAGGCTTACAGTGCTCTGCACACAGTAAGCGCTCAATAAATACGATTGATTGATTGATTGATTGAAGCGGAGGAGAGTAATTGTCTGTCGGATTTGAGGATTTGAGGCGGAGTCGCCCTTCCTGGGCTGCGGAGACGCACCATTTAGGCCGTGCATTAGCCATTGAGCACGGCCGCGGGAGTCAGGAGGTCATGAGTTCTAATCCACGTGCCTGCTGTTTGACCTTGGGCAAGTCACTTCACTTCTCTGGGCCTCAGTTACCTCACCTGTCAAATGGGGACTGAGACTCTGAGCCCCACCTGGGACAGGGACCGCGTCCAACCCGATTTGCCTTCGTCCACCCCAGCGCTTAGTACAGTGCTTGGCACTTAAAAAATGCCACAATTATTATTATTGTCACCTGGGCTGTGGAGACCTGCCCCTAGGAGAGCAGGGAACTCTTCGTCGCAGGCCGAAACCAGGAGAAAGGAGAAGAGGAAAGGCCAGTGGCGTGGGGCAAGCATGGGAGTGTTGTGTCTTTGTTTCCATGCAGTCCAAGTAATAATATCTAATTAATCAATCAATTGTATTTATTGAGCGCTTACTGTGTGCAGAGCACTGGACTAAGCGCTTGGGAAGTACAAGTCGGCAACACATAGAGAGACGGTCCCTACCCAACAGTGGGCTCACAGTCTAGAAGGGGGAGGCAGGGAACAAAACCAAACATACTAACAAAATAAAATAAATAGAATAGATATGTACAAGATAAATAAATAGAGTAATAAATATGTGCAAACATATATCCATATATACAGGTGCTGTGGGGAAGGGAAGGAGGTAAGATCTAATGGCCCGAACCCCGTCGTCTCCGTGCTGCCGGTGACGGGGAAAGGCTCCGACCTGAGGAGAAGCCAAGGGTGGCTAATGAGTCATTAAGAGTCTTTATGAAATTAGGATTATAATCCATCTCCACGTGCAGGGGGAAATGTTTCGAATTATCGACCGTCTTAATTGCGACTCCAAGACTTGGCAGGAAATTAGCGTGAGAGACAGTGTCTGGGCATTGACGGATGGTGGCGGTTTGTGGCTGAGCCTCCGGGACCTCAGGACTCGGGGACTGCCATGGCCGGACAATTAATTCACTAATAATGGCATTTATTAAGCACTTACTATGTGCGAAGCACTGTTCTAAGCGCTGGCGGGGGTTACAAGGTGATCAGGTTGTCCCACGGGGGGCTCACGGTCTTCATCCCCATTTGACAGATGAGGGAACTGAGTCACAGAGAAGTGAAGTGACTTGCCCAAGGTCACACAGCTGGCAATTGGCAGAGCAGGGATTTGAACCCATGACCTCTGACTCCAAAGCCCGGGCTCTTTCCACTGAGCCACGCTGATTCCCTGATTGCTGATTCCCCATTCCCCCTGCCCTACCTCCTTCCCCTCCCCACAGTACCTGTATATATGTTTGTACAGATTTATTACTCTGTTTTACTTGTACATAGTTCCTATTCTATTTATTTTATTTTGTTAATATGCTTTGTTTTGTTGTCTGTCTCCCCCTTCTAGACTGTGACCCCGCTCTTGGGTAGGGACCGTCTATATGTTGCCAAGGTGGACTTCCCAAGCGCTTAGTCCAGTGCTCTGCACACAAGTGCTCAATAAATACGATTGAATGAATGAATGAATGAATGAAGTCAGAGGATCTGGGTTCTGATTCTGGCTCCACCACATGCCTGAGAGCTCACCTCCTCCAGGAGGCCTTCCCAGACTGGGCCCCCTCCTTCCTCTCCCCCTCCTCCCCCTCTCCATCCCCCCCACCTTACCTCCTTCCCCTCCCCACAGCACCTGTATATATGTACATATGTTTGTACAGATTTATTACTCTATTCATTGATTTATTTTATTTGTACGTATTTATTCTATTTATTTTGTTAATATGTTTTGTTTTGTTCTCCGTCTCTCCCTTCTAGACTGTGAGCTCACTGTTGGGTGGGGACTGTCTCTATATGTTGCCAACTTGGACTTCCCAAGCACTTAGTACAGTGCTCTGCACACAGTAAGCGCTCAGTAAATACGACTGATTGATTGATTGATTGCTCTGCACGCAGTAAGCGCTCAATAAATACGATTGAATGAATGAATGGACAAGCTTATAATCTAGAGGGGGAGACAGATTATAATGCAAGTAATTTCTATGGAATTTAAAGATATGTACCTAAGTGCTGTGGGGTTGAGGGCGGGGTAAATATCAGATGTCCAAAGGTCACAGATCCAAGTGTATGGAACGATGCAAAAAGGACTCTCCCAAATATTCAGTACACTGCTCTGCACACAGTTAAATACGATTGGTTGATTGATTGGGGAGGAAGCAGCGTGGCTCCGTGGAAAGAGCAACAGGCTTTGGAGTCAGAGGTCATGGGTTCAAATCCCGGCACCACCACTTGTCAGCTGTGTGACTGTGGGCAAGTCACTTCTCTGGGCCCCAGTGACCTCATCTGGAAAATGGGGATTAAGACTGTGAGCCCCCCTTGGGACAACCCGATCACCGTGTAACCTTAATAAACGCCTCATTATTATTATTTTATTATTATTTGAACCCGTGACCTCTGACTCCCAAGCCCGGGCGCTTTCCACTGAGCCACGCTGAGTAGGGTAGGGACTGTCTCTATATGTTGCCACCTTGTACTTCCCAAGCGCTTAGTACAGTGCTCGGCACACAGTAAGCGCTCAATAAATACGACTGATTGATTGATTGATAGGAAGGGGCGAGCCGATTGAGTGCTTTAAAGTTGATGGCAAGGAGTTTCTGTTTGCGGAGGGGAATGGACGGACAGCCACTGGAAGTTCTTGGGGAGCAGCGAGGTTTGGACTGAACGTTTTTGGGTTTTTTAGTAAAATGATCCATGCAGCGAACTGAAGTTTGGACTGGAGTGGGGAGAAATAGGAGGCGGGGAGGTCAGCGAGGAGGCCGCCGCAGTCGTCAAGGCGGGATAGGATCTTCTAGACTGCGAGCCCACTGTTGGGTAGGGATCGTCTCTATATGTTGCCAGCTTGTACTTCCCAAGCGCTTAGTACAGTGCTCCGCACACAGTAAGTGTTCAATAAATACGATTGAATAAATAAGTGCTCGAATCCGTGACACTGGAGAGGAAGGGGCAGGTTTTAGCAGTGTTATGAAGGTAGAACCGAGAGGATTTGGTGGCAGATCGAGTCCGTGGGTAGAATGAGACAGATGAGTTGAGGTCAACGCCACCGCCACGGGCTTGCGAAATAGGGAGGATAGTGGTATGGTCTACAGAGACGCCAGCGTGCCTCAGTGGAAAGAGCACGGGTTTGGGAGTCAGAGGTCATGGGTTCGAATCCTGGCTCCGCCACTTCATTCATTCATTCAATCGTATTTATTGAGCGCTTACTGTGTGCAGAGCACTGTACTAAGTGCTTAGCGTGGCTCAATGGAAAGAGCCCGGGCTTTGGAGTCAGAGGTCATGGGTTCAAATCCCAGCTCTGCCAACTGTCGGCTGTGTGACTTTGGGCAAGTCACTTCACTTCTCTGGGCCTCAGTTACCTCATCTGTAAAATGGGGATTGAGACTGTGAGCCCCCCCGTGGGACAACCTGATCACCTTGTAACCTCCCCAGCGCTTAGAACAGTGCTTTGCACATAGTAAGCGCTTAATAAATGCCATTATTATTATTATTATTATTATTATTAAGTTGGTTGTCAGCTGTGTGACCTTGGGCAAGCCACTTAACTTCTCAGTTCCCTCATCTGTAAAATGGGGATTAAGACTGCGAGCCCCACGTGGGACAACCTGATCACCTTGCATCCCCCAAGTGCTTAGAACAGTGCTTTGCACATAGTAAGCACTTAATAAATACCATCATCATTATTATTATTACAGAGAAGCAGCGAGAAGCAGTATGGCTCAGTGGAAAGAGCACGAGCTTTGGAGCCGGAGGTCATGAGTTCAAATTCCGGCTCTGCCACTTGTCAGCCGTGTGACCTTGGGCAAGCCACTTAACTTCTCTGGGCCTCAGTGACCTCATCTGTAAAATGGAGATTAAGACTGTGAGCCCCACGTGGGACAACCTGATCACCTTGTATCCCCCCACCCAGCGCTTAGAACAGTGCGTTGCACATAGTAAGCACTTAACAAATGCCATCATTATTATTATTATTATTATAAGATGGGGAAAGAAGCGCTTAACAAATGCCATCATTATTATCATTAGTATTATTACAGGGACGGGAAAGATGGGGAAAGAACAGCGTTTGGGTGGGTGGAAAGATAAGGAGTTCAGTTTTGGACATCCAGGTAAAGATGCCTCAAGGCAAGAGGAAATGCAAATTGCAGGGAAGAAAGAGGTCAGGGCTGGAGATGTAAATTTGGGAATCACCTGCATAGAAATGGTAATTAAAACTATGGGAGCGAATGAGTTCTCTGAGGGAGGGGATGGAGATGGAGAATAGAAGGAGGCCTTGAGATCCATTCACAGTCAGAGGGTGGGAGGCATTCATCCATTGACTCAATCATATTTATTGAGCGCTTACCATGTGCAAAGCACTGTACTAAGTGCTTGGGAGAATACAATTCAACAACAAACAGACACATTCCCTGCCCTGAACGAGCTCTCAGAGGTGGAGGAGGAGCCGGCAAAGGAAACCCAGAAAGAGCCATCAGAGGGATAGGAGGAGAACAAAGAGAGGAGGATGTTAGGGAAGCCGAGGTTGGATAAAGCCGAGGTTGGATAAGCGCTTAGTACAGTGCTCTGCACATTGTAAGCGCTCAATAAATACGATTGATGATGAAGTTCAGGGAGAAGGTGGGGTAGGAGAATTAGGACAGAGTAGAGGCCGTCAAATTTGATGGGAAGAAAGTCACTGGTTACCTTAGAGAGGGCTGTTTGTGTGGAGCGAAGGGGGTGGAAGCCAGATCGGAGGCAATGGAGGAGAGAATTGAATAATAATAATGGCATTTATTAAGTGCTTACTATGTGCAAAGCATCATCGATCGTATTTATTGAGCGCTTACTGTGTGCAGAGCACTGTACTAAGCTCTGGGGAGGTTACAAGGTGATCAGGCTGGCCCACATGGGGCTCGCAGTCTTCATCCCCATTTGACAGATGAGGTAGATACGTATATATACCTGTATATATGTATATCAATCAATCCATCGCATTTATTGAGCACTTACTGTGTGCAGAGCACTGTGCTAAGCGCTTAGGAAGTCCAAGTTGGCAACATCTAGAGATAGTCCCTACCCAACAGTGGGCTCACAGTCTGGAAGGGGGAGACAGAGAACAAAACCAAACATATTAACAAAATAAAATAAATAGAATAGATATGTACAAGTAAAATGAATAAATAAATAGAGTAATAAATATGTACAAACATATATACATATATACAGGTGCTGTGGGGAGGTGATCAGGTTGTCCCACGAGCTCTCAGACACCCCCCCCACCCCCCCGTCACCCCAGAGGGAGGTAGTTGTCTTGTAGGCTGTAATAATAATAATAATGGCATTTATTAAGAGCTTACTATGTGCAAAGCACTGTTCTAAGCGCTGGGGAGGTTACAAGGTGATCAGGTTGTCCCACATGGGACTCACAGTCTTCATCCCCATTTTACAGATGAGGTAACTAAGGCACAGAGAAGTGAAGTGACTTTCCCAAAGTCACACAGCTGACAAGTGGCGGAGCCGGGATTTGAACCCATGACCTCCGACTCCAAAGCCCGGGCTCTTTCCACTGAGCCACGCTGCTTCTCTTGAAGGAGAGGAAGCAGAGACCGTGGGTGTAAACAACTCTCAAGAAGTTATGATTATCCCGGCTCCGACAACTGTCAGCATCATCAATCGTATCAATCAATCCCAGCACTGTTCTAATCACTGGATGAAGCGGTGGGACCCCCCTGGACCTCCTTATTCGTGCTTTATTCAGTTCCTGAGAAGCAGGAATTATAATAATAATAATAATAATAATAATAATAATAATAATATTATTATTATCTAATCCTGTCTCTGCCACTTGATGGTGATGATGGTATTTGTTAAGCGCTTACTTTGTGCCCAGCGTTGTTCTAAGCACTGGGGTAGATGATAATAAGGCGATCAAGGTTGTCCACCATGTCTAAGCACTGGGGGAGATATAGTATTATAATAATAACATTAAGCGCTTACTATGTGCCAACCACTGGTCTAAGCCCTGGGGGAGATATAATAATAATAATAATAATAATGTTAAGCTCTTACTATGTACCAAGCACTGGTTTAAGCGCTGGGGGAGATAGTATTATAATAATAATGCTAAGCGCTTACTATGTGCCAAGCACTGTTCTAAGCACTGGGGGAGATAGTATTATAATAATAATAATGTTAAGCCTTTACTAAGTGCCAAGCACTGGTCTTAGCCCTGGGAGAGATGTCATAACAATAATAATAATGTTAAGCACTTACTATGTGCCAAGCACTGTTCTGGGGAGATATTATAATAATAATAATAATGTTAAGCACTTACTATGTGCCAAGCACTGTTCTGGGGAGATATTATAATAATAATAATAATGTTAAGCACATACTATGTGCCAAGCACTGGTCTGAGCCCTGGGGGAGATAGTATAATAATAATAATGTTAAGCACATACTATGTGCCAAGCACTGGTCTGAGCCCCGAGGGAGATAGTATAATAATAATAATAATAATAATAATAATGATAATAATGTTAAGCACATACTATGTGCCAAGCACTGGTCTGAGCCCTGGGGGAGATCGTATTATAATAATAATAACATTAAAACGGAAATGAAGACTATGAGCCCCACGTGGGACAATCTGATCACCTTTTATCCTCTCCAGTGCTTAGAACAGTGCTTGGCACATAGTAAGTGCTTAACAGATGCCATCATTATTATTATTATATCTCCTCCAGTGCTTAGAACAGTGCATGGCACATAGTAAGCGCTTAACAAATGCCATCATCATCATTATTATTATTATTATAGTATCTCCCTCAGCTCTTAGAATAGTGCTTGGCACATAGTAAATGCTTAACATTATTAGTACTATTATAATATTATCTCCCCCAGTGCTTAGAACGGTGCTTGGCACATAGTAAGTGCTTAATATTATTATTATTATTATTATTATTATATCTCCCCAGAACAGTGCTTGGCACATAGTAAGCATTTAACCTTATTATTATTATTATTATTATTATATCTCCCCAGAACAGTGCTTGGCACATAGTAAGCACTTAACATTATTATTATTATTATTATAATATCTCCTCAGAACAGTGCTTGGCACATAGTAAGCACATAACATTATTAGTACTATTATTATATTATCTCCCCCAGTGCTTAGAATGATGCTTGGCACATAGTAAGTGCTTAACATTATTATTATTATTATTATATCTCCCCAGAACAGTGCTTGGCCCATAGTAAGCACTTAACATTATTATTATTATTATTATTATTATTATTATTATTATTATATCTCCCCAGACCAGTGCTTGGCACATAGTAAGCGCTTAACATTATTATTATTATTATAATATCTCCCCAGAACAGTGCTTGGCACATAGTAAGTGCTTAACATTATTATTATTATTATAATATCTCCCCAGAACAGTGCTTGGCACATAGTAAGTGCTTAACATTATTATTATTGTTATGACATCTCTCCCAGGGCTAAGACCAGTGCTTGGCACTTAGTAAAGGCTTAACATTATTATTATTATAATACTATCTCCCCCAGTGCTTAGAACAGTGCTTGGCACATAGTAAGCGCTTAGCATTATTATTATAATACTATCTCCCCCAGCGCTTAAACCAGTGCTTGGTACATAGTAAGAGCTTAACATTATTATTATTATTATTATTATTATTATTATTATTATTATATCTCCCCCAGGGCTTAGACCAGTGGTTGGCACATAGTAAGCGCTTAACGTTATTATTATAATACTATATCTCCCCCAGCGCTTAGACCGGTGCTTGGCACACAGTAAGCGCTTAACATTATTATTATTATTATTATTATTATTATTATTATTATTATTATTATTATTATTATTATATCTCCCCAGGACAGTGCTTGGCCCATAGTAAGTGCTTAACGTTATTATTATTATTATTATTATTATTATTATTATTATTGTTATTATTATACCATCTCCCCCAGGGCTCAGACCAGTGCTTGGCACATAGTAAGTGCATAACGTTATTGTTATTATTATAATAATACTATCTCTCCCAGTGCTTAGACCGGTGCTTGGCACATAGTAAGCACACTTATCATTATTATTATAATACTATATCTCCCCCAGCCCTTAGACCGGTGCTTGGCACATAGTAAGTGCTTAACATTATTATTGTAATACTATCTCCCCCAGCGCCTAGACCGGTGCTTGGTATATAGTAAGCGCTTAACATTATTTTATTATTATTATTATTATTATTATTATTATTATTATTATTATTATTATTATTATTGTTATTATTATTATATCTCCCCCAGTGCTTAGAACAGTGCTTGACATACAGTAAGCGCTTAACATTATTATTATTATTATTATAAATCCCCCAGTGCTTAGAACAGTGCTTGGCACATAGTAAGTGCTTAACATTATTATTATTATTATTATTATTATATCTCCCCCAGTGCTTAGAATAGTGCTTGGCACATAGTAAGTGCTTAACATTATTATTATTATTATTATTTTTATATCTCCCCCAGCGCTTAGACCGGTGCTTGGCACATAGTAAGCGCTTAACTTTATTATTATAATACTATCATCTCCCCCAGTGCTTGGAACAGTGCTTGGCCCATGGTAAGCACTTAACGATTATTATTATTATTATTATTATTATTATTATTATTATTATTATTATATCTCCCCAGGACAGTGCTTGGTCCATAGTAAGCACGTAGCGTTATTATTGTTATGCTGTCTCCCCCAGGGCTCAGACGGGCCCAGTCCATCTTCTAGACTGTGAGCCCGCTGTTGGGTAGGGACCGTCTCTATCCGTTGCCAACTTGGACTTCCCAAGCGCTTAGTCCAGTGCTCTGCACACAGGAAGCGCTCAATAAATACGATTGAATGAGAGAAGCCGCGTGGCTCAGTGGAAAGAGCCTGGGCTTTGGAGGTCATGGGTTCAAACCCCAGCTCCACCAATTGTCAGCTGTGTGACTTTAGGCAAGTCACTTCACTTCTCCGTGCCTCAGTTACCTCATCTGTAAAATGGGGATTAAGACTGGGAGCCCCACATGGGATAACCTGATTGCCTTGTAACCTCCCCAGCGCTTAGAACAGTGCTTTGCACATAGTAATCGCTTAATAAATGCCATTATTACTATTATTATTAATGAATGACTACAGATTTATTACTCTATTTTTACTTCTATTTTACTTGTACATACTATTCTATTTATTTTTTTTAATGGCATTTATTAAGCGCTTACTATGTGCAAAGCACTGTTCTAAGCGTTGTGGAGGTTACAAGGTGATCAGGTCGTCCCACGGGGGGGCTCACAGTCTTCATCCCCATTTTACAGATGAGGTAACTGAGGCTGAGAGAAGTTAAAAGTGACTTGCCCGAAGCCACACAGCTGACAATTGGTGGAGCCGGGATTTGAACCCATGACCTCTGACTCCAAAGCCCGGGCTCTTTCCATTGAGCCACACTGCTTCACATTTATTTTGTTAATGATGTGCATCTAGCTTTATTTCTATTTGTTCTGACGACTTGACACCCGTCCACATGTTTTGTTTTGTTGTCCGTCTCCCCCTTCTAGACCGTGAGCCCGCTGTTGGGTAGGGACCGTCTCTCTATGTTGCCAACTTGGACTTCCCAAGCGCTTAGTCGAGTACTCTGCACATAGTAAGCGCTCCATAAATACGATTGAATGAATGAATTCAGATTTATTACTCTATGTATTTTCCTTGTACATACTACTCTATTATTTTATTAATGATGTGCATCTAGCTTTATTTCTATTTGTTCTGACGACTTGACACCCCTCCACGTGTTTTGTTTTGTTGTCCGTCTCCCCCTTATAGACTGTGAGCCTGTTGGTGGGTAGGGACCATCTCTATATGTTGCCAACTTGGACTTCCCAAGCGCTTAGTCCAGTGCTCTGCACATAGTAAGTGCTCCAGAAATACGATTGAATGAATGAATACAGATTTATTACTCTATGTATTTTCCTTGTACATACTATTCTATTTGGGTAGGGACTGTCCCTGTATGTTGCCAAATTGTACTTCCCAAGCGCTTAGTACAGTGCTCCGCATACAGTAAGTGCTCAATAAATATGATTGATTGATTGATTAATGATGTGCATCTAGCTTTATTTCTATTTGTTCTGACGACTTGACACCCGTCCACATGTTCTGTTTTGTTGTCCGTCCCCCCTTCTAGACTGTGAGCCCGCTGTTGGGTAGGGACCGTCTCTCTATGTTGCTGACTTGGACTTCCCAAGCGCTCAATCGAGTGCTCTGCACATAGTAAGTGCTCAATAAATACGATTGATTGATTGATTGATAGTAAGTGCTCCATCAAGACGATGGAGTGAGTGAAGGAAGGCGTGGTGATGCTGCTGGTACCTGGGGTTTGTTGGGTCGGGACTGTCTCTCTATGTTGCCATCTCGTACTTCCCAAGCGCTCAGTCGAGTGCTCTGCACACAGTAAGTGCTCAATCAATATGACTGATTGATTGATTGATTGATTGATTGATAGTAAGCGCTCCATCAAGACGACGGACTGAGTGAAGGAAGGCGTGGTGATGCTGCTGGTACCTGGGGTTTGTTGGGTAGGGGCTGTCTCTCTATGTTGCCATCTCGTACTTCCCAAGCGCTCAGTCGAGTGCTCCGCACACAGTAAGCGCTCAATAAATATGACTGATTGATTGATTGATTGATTGATAGTAAGCGCTCCATCAAGAGGACGGACTGAGTGAAGGAAGGCGTGGTGATGCTGCTGGTACCTGGGGTTTGTTGGGTAGGGGCTGTCTCTCTATGTTGCCATCTCGTACTTCCCAAGCGCTCAGTCGAGTGCTCCGCACACAGTAAGCGCTCAATCAATACGATTGATTGATTGATAGTAAGCGCTCCATCCAGACGACGGACTGAGTGAAGGAAGGCGTGGAGATGCTGCCGGTACCTGGGGTTGTTGCTGACTTGTACTTAGTTCAGTGCTCTGCACACAGTAAGCGCTCCATCAATACGACTGATTGATTGATTGATTGATTGATAGTCAATACGATTGATTGATCAATTGATTGATTGATTGATTGATAGTAAGCGCTCCATCAAGACGACAGACTGAGTGAAGGAAGGCGTGGTGATGCTGCCGGTACCTGGGGTTGTTGCCGACTTGTACTTAGTCCAGTGCTCTGCACACAGTAAGTGCTCCATCAATACGACTGATTGATTGATTGATTGATTGATTGATAGTAAGCGCTCCATCAAGACGACGGACTGAGTGAAGGAAGGCGTGGTGACGCTGCCGGTACCTGGGGCTGCTGCCGACTTGTACTTAGTCCAGTGCTCTGCACACAGTAAGTACTCCATCAATATAATTGATTGATTGATTGATTGATTGATAGTAAGCGCTCCATCAATACGATTGATTGATCAATTGATTGATTGATTGATTGATAGTAAGCGCTCCATCAAGATGACGGACTGAGTGAAGGAAGGCGTGGTGATGCTGCCGGTACCTGGGGTTGTTGCTGACTTGTACTTAGTGCAGTGCTCTGCACACAGTAAGTGCTCCATCAATACGATTGATTGATTGATTGATTGATTGATAGTAAGCACTCCATCAATACAATTGATTGATTGATTGATAGTAAGCGCTCCATCAAGACGACAGACTGAGTGAAGGAAGGCGTGGTGATGCTGCCGGTCTCTGGGGCTGTTGCCGACTTGTACTTAGTCCAGTGCTCTGCACACAGTAAGCGCTCCATCAATACGACTGATTGATTGATTGATTGATTGACTGACTGATTGACAGTAAGAGCTCCATCAAGATGACAGACTGAGTGAAGGAAGGCGTGGTGATGCTGCCGGTACCTGGGGTTGTTGCCGACTTGTACTTAGTGCAGTGCTCACAGTAAGTGCTCCATCAATATGATTGATTGATTGATTGATAGATAGTAAGTGCTCCATCAATACGATTGATTGATTGATTGATTGATAGTAAGCGCTCCATCAAGACGACGGACTGAGTGAAGGAAGGCGTGGTGATGCTGCCGGTCCCTGGGGTTGTTGCCGACTTGTACTTAGTGCAGTGCTCGGCACACGGTAAGCGCTCCATCAATACGACTGATTGATTGATTGATTGATTGATAGTAAGTGCTCCATCAATACGATTGATCGATTGATTGATAGTAAGCGCTCCATCAGGACGATTGATTGATTGATTGATTGATAGTGAGCGCTCCATCAATACGATTGATTGATTGATTGATTGATTGATAGTCAGCACTCCATCAAGACGATGGACTGAGTGAAGGAAGGCGTGGTGATGCTGCCGGTCCCTGGGGTTGTTGCCGACTTGTACTTAGTCCAGTGCTCACAGTAAGCGCTCCATCAATACGATTAATTGATTGATTGACAGTAAGCGCTCCATCAATACGATTGATTGATTGATTGATTGATAGTAAGTGCTCCATCAAGACGACAGACTGAGTGAAGGAAGGCGTGGTGATGCTGCCGGCACCCGGGGTTGTTGCCGACTTGTACTTAGTGCAGTGCTCTGCACACGGTAAGCACTCCATCAATACAACTGATTGATTGATTGATAGTAAGCACTCCATCAATACGATTGATTGATTGATTGATTGATTGATTGATAGTAAGCGCTCCATCAGGATGATGAACTGAGTGAAGGAAGGCGTGGTGATGCTGCCGGTCCCCGGGGCTGTTGCCGACTTGTACTTAGTGCAGTGCTCGGCACACAGTAAGCGCTCCATCAGTACGACTGATTGATTGATTGATTGATTGATAGTAAGCGCTCCATCAAGACGATTGATTGATTGATTGATTGATAGTAAGCGCTCCATCAGGATGATGGACTGAGTGAAGGAAGGCGTGGCGATGCTGCCGGTACCCGGGGTTGTTGCCGACTTGTACTTAGTGCAGTGCTCGGCACATGGTAAGCGCTCCATCAATACAACTGATTGATTGATTGATTGATTGATTGATAGTAAGCACTCCATCAATACGACTGATTGATTGATTGATAGAAAGCGCTCCATCAAGATGATGGACTGAGTGAAGGAAGGCGTGGTGATGCTAGCGGTACCTGGGGTTGTTGCCCACTTGTACTTAGTGCAGTGCTCTGCACACAGTAAGTGCTCCATCAATGCGATTGATCGATCGATTGATTGATTGATTGATAGTAAGCACTCCATCAAGTCGACAGACTGAGTGAAGGAAGGCGTGGTGATGCTGCCGGTACCCGGGGTTGTTGCCCACTTGTACTTAGTGCAGTGCTCGGCACACAGTAAGCGCTCCATCAATACGATTGATTGATCAATTGATTGATTGATTGATTGATAGTAAGCGCTCCATCCAGACGACGGACTGAGTGAAGGAAGGCGTGGTGATGCTGCCGGCACCCGGGGTTGTTGCCGACTTGTACTTAGTGCAGTGCTCGGCACACGGTAAGCGCTCCATCAGTACGACTGATTGATTGATTGATTGATTGATAGTAAGCGCTCCATCAATACGATTGATTGATCAATTGATTGATTGATTGATTGATAGTAAGCGCTCCATCAGGACGACGGACTGAGTGAAGGAAGGCGTGGTGATGCTGCCGGCACCCGGGGTTGTTGCCGACTTGTACTTAGTGCAGTGCTCGGCACACAGTAAGCGCTCCATCAGTACGACTGATTGATTGATTGATTGATTGATAGTAAGCGCTCCATCAATACGATTGATTGATCAATTGATTGATTGATTGATTGATAGTAAGCGCTCCATCAGGACGACGGACTGAGTGAAGGAAGGCGTGGTGATGCTGCCGGCACCCGGGGTTGTTGCCGACTTGTACTTAGTGCAGTGCTCGGCACACGGTAAGCGCTCCATCAGTACGACTGATTGATTGATTGATTGATTGATAGTAAGCGCTCCATCAATACGATTGATTGATCAATTGATTGATTGATTGATTGATAGTAAGCGCTCCATCAGGACGACGGACTGAGTGAAGGAAGGCGTGGTGATGCTGCCGGTACCTGGGGTTGTTGCCCACTTGTACTTAGTGCAGTGCTCTGCACACAGTAAGCGCTCCATCAGTACGACTGATTGATTGATTGATTGATTGATAGTAAGCGCTCCATCAATACGATTGATTGATTGATTGATTGATAGTAAGCGCTCCATCAGGATGATGGACTGAGTGAAGGAAGGCGTGGTGATGCTGCCGGTCCCCGGGGTTGTTGCCGACTTGTACTTAGTGCAGTGCTCGGCACACGGTAAGCGCTCCATCAGTACGACTGATCGATCGATCGATCGATTGGGGTTCGGCGGGGGTCCCCCCCCCGGCGTCCGGCAGAGGGCGGGCTGCGGGCGGGGCCCGGGGCGGGGCCCGGGGAGGGGGTGGGCCTCGGGGGGCGGGCCCGGGGGGCGGGGGCCCCGGCCGGGCCTGCGCGGGGGCGGCCCGGGGAGCCCGCTGCCAGTCTCATGAAGATTGGCAGAAGGTAAGCTGTCACTCAGGGCTGGGGGGCTAAGGGGGGGGGGGCCGGGTACCCCCTCCCTCCCTCCATCCCTCCCTCCCTCCCTCCCTCCATCCCTCCCCGGCCGGGCCGCCCATCCACCAGGAAAAGGGGCGTCCAGCACACCCCGAGCCCCCCCCAAACCGGACTGGAAGGGATGCGGGGGCTGGGGGAGCCGCCCCCCAGGGCCCGGCCGCCTTCGGACTCCGAGCAGGGCTCACCAACCTCCCCCCCCCAACCTGGCTGTAAGGACGATCATGGCGTTGGTTGTACTCCCCGAGCGCTTAGTACAGTGCTCTAAGCGCTCAAGAAATGCGATTGGATGGATTGAGCAAGCGCTTAGTGCGTGCCGAGCACTGTTCTAAGCGCCCCCCATCCGGACTCAGCGCTTAGGACAGTGCTGGGCACGGGGGAAGCGCTCAGCAGACCCCCCCAACCTGGTGGTAATGATGATCATGGCGTTGGTTGTACTCCCCAAGCGCTTAGTACAGTGCTCTAAGCGCTCAAGAAATGCGATTGGATGGGTTGAGCAAGCGCTTAGTGCGTGCCGAGCACTGTTCTAAGCGCCCCCCCCCCCCCCCGGACTCAGCGTTTAGGACAGTGCTGGGCACGGGGGAAGCGCCCAGCAGACCCCCCCAACCTGGCTGTAATGACGATCATGGCGTTGGTTGTACTTCCCGAGCGCTTAGTACAGTGCTCTAAGCGCTCAAGAAATGCGATTGGATAAATTTAGCAAGCGCTTAGTGTGTGCCGAGCACTGTTGTAAGCGCCCCTCCCCTCCGGACTCAGCGCTTAGGACAGTGCCGGGCACGGGGGAAGCGCTCAGCAGACCCCCCCCCCCCAACCTGTACTTCCCAAGCGCTTAGTACAGTGCTCTAAGCGCTCAATAAATGCGATTGGATAAATTTAGCAAGCGCTTAGTGTGTGTTGAGCACTGTTGTAAGCGGCCCCCCCCCCCGGACTCAGCGCTTAGGACAGTGCTGGGCACGGGGGAAGCGCTCAGCAGACCCCCCCCCAACCTGTACTTCCCAAGCGCTTAGTACAGTCCTCTAAGCGCTCAAGAAATGCGATTGGATAAATTTAGCAAGCGCTTAGTGTGTGTTGAGCACTGTTGTAAGCGCCCCCCCCCCCCCTCCGGACTCAGCGTTTAGGACAGTGCCGGGCACGGGGGAAGCGCTCAGCAGACCCCCCCCCCCAACCTGTACTTCCCAAGCGCTTAGTACAGTGCTCTAAGCGCTCAAGAAATGCGATTGGATGGATTTAGTAAGCGCTTACTGTGTGCCGAGCACTGTTGTAAGCGCCCCCCCATCCGGACTCAGCGTTTAGGACAGTGCTGGGCACGGGGTAAGCGCTCAGCAGACCCCCCCAACCTGTACTTCCCAAGCGCTTAGTACAGTGCTCTAAGCGCTCAATAAATGCAATTGGATAAATTTAGCAAGCGCTTAGTGTGTGTTGAGCACTGTTGTAAGCGCCCCCCCCCCCGGACTCAGCGCTTAGGACAGTGCCGGGCACGGGGGAAGCGCTCAGCAGACCCCCCTCCCAACCTGTACTTCCCAAGCGCTTAGTACAGTGCTCTAAGCGCTCAAGAAATGCGATTGGATGGATTTAGTAAGCGCTTAGTGTGTGCCGAGCACTGTTGTAAGCGCCCCCCCTGCGGACTCAGCGTTTAGGACAGTGCCGGGCACGGGGGAAGCGCTCAGCAGACCCCCCCAACCTGGTAATAATAATGATCATGGCGTTGATTGGACTTCCCAAGCGCTTAGTACAGTGCTTTTAGACTGTGAGCCCACTGTTGGGTAGGGACTGTCTCTATATGTTGCCAACTTGGACTTCCCAAGCGCTTAGTACAGTGCTCTGCGCACAGTAAGCGCTCAATAAATACCATTGATTGATTGATTGATTGCTGTAAGCGCTCAATAAATGCGATTGGATGAATTTAGCAAGCGCTTAGTGTGTGCCGAGCACTGTTCTAAGCGCCCCCCCTCCGGACTCAGCGTTTAGGACAGTGCCGGGCACGGGGGAAGCGCCCAGCAGACCCCCCCAACCTGGCTGTAATAACGATCATGGCGTTGGTTGTACTTCCCAAGCGCTTAGTACAGTGCTCTGCACACAGTAAGCGCTCCATAAATACGATTGATTGATTGATTGGTTGCTGTAAGCGCTCAATAAATGCGATTGAATGAATTTTAGTAAGCGCTTACTGTGTGCCGAGCACTGTTCTAAGCGCTCCCCACTCCGGACTCAGCGTTTAGGACAGTGCCGGGCCCGTTACTCAACAAACACCCCCAACCTGATAATAATCATGATGATGGCATTTTATTAAGCGCTTACTATGTGCCAAGCACTGTTCTAAGCGTTGGGCACCTTCTCTCCCCTCCAGCCAGCGCTTCGCACATAGTAAGCGCTTAACAAATGTATCGTTATTATTATTATTGTTGTTGTTGTTGTACTATGTGCCAAGCACTGCTCTAAGCGCTGGGCACCTTGTCTCCCCCCAGCCAGCGCTTCGCACATAGTAAATGCTTAACAAATGCATCATTTTTATTGTTGTTGTTGTTGTACTATGTGCCAAGCACTGTTCTAAGCGCTGGGCACCTTGTCTCCCCCCCCCAGCCAGCGCTTCGCACATAGTAAGCGCTTAACAAATGCATCATTATTATTATTATTGTTGTTGTTGTTGTACTATGTGCAAAGCACTGTTCTAAGCGCTGGACACCTTGTCTCCCCCCAGCCAGCGCTTCGCACATAGTAAACGCTTAACAAATGCATCATTATTATTATTGTTGTTGTACTATGTGCAAAGCACTGTTCTAAGCGCTAGGCACCTTGTCTCCCCACAGCCAGCACTTCGCACATAGTAAACGCTAAACAAATGCATTATTATTATTAATTATTATTATTATTATTATTGTTGCTGTTGTTGTGGTTGTGCTATGTGCAAAGCACTGTTCTAAGCTCTGGGCACCTTGTCTACCCCCAGCCAGCGCCTCGCACATAGTAAGCGCCTAACAAATGCAACATTATTATTGTTGTTGTTGTCGTTGTTGTTGTTGTTGGGCCCAGGGCAAGGACCGGTGTGGTCACCTCTCCCTCTCTACAGCGGCGTCGAGGGCTCCCTTCCCCTGGGGTCTTTTCATTGTTATTATTATTATTATTTATTATTAAAATGGCATTTCTTAAGCGCTTACTATGCAGACGGGGACTGTGTCCACCCTTATTTGCTTGTATGGACCCCAGCGCTTAGTACAGTACCTGGCACATAGTTAAGCGCTTAACAAATACCACATTATTGTTATGGGCCGAGCGCCGTTCCAAGCCCCGGGTGGGGCGGGGGGGGGGGGGGGGGGGGATACAAGGTGATCAGGTTGGGGCCCACAGTCTTCATCCCCATTTTCCAGATGAGGGAACTGAGGCCCAGAGAAGCGAAGGGACTTGCCCAAAGTCACCCAGCTGACAAGCGGCGGAGCTGGGATTTGAACCCATGACCTCCGACTCCCAAGCCCGGGCTCTTTCCACTGAGCCACGCTGCTGATGGGATGCGCTCTGTCGGACTGAAGCATCCCCCTGGATTGCTATCATTATTATTATTATTATTATTATTATTATTATTATTATTATTATTATTATTATTATTATTGTATTAAGCGCTTACCATGTGCCAGGCACTGTTCTGAGCGCCAGGGTAGATGGGTTGGACACAGTCCCCGGCCCACACTGGGCTCCCAGTCTTAATCCCCTTTCTACAGATGAGGGGACTGAGGCCCTGAGAAATTAAGGGACTCGCCCAAGGTCACTCAGCACACAAGTGGCAGAGCCGGGATTAGAACCTGTTAAATTTTCCTTCGGATTTCCCTCCCAACCCGGACCGCCCCAAACCGGGAATCCCGAAGCCTGGAGCTGGGGGGCCCCAGGAGGGGAAAAAAGTGGGGGGTCGCAGCACCCGACGGCCCAGGTCAAGGGGCAGGGTCGACCCGGGTCGAAAGAGCCCGGGCTTTGGAGTCAGAGGTCATGGGTTCGAATCCTGGCTCCACCACAAGTCTGCTGTGTGACCTTGGGCAAGTCACTTAACTTCTCTGAGCCTCAGTTACCTCATCTGTAAAAATGGGGATTAAGACTGTGAGCCCCACGTGGGACAACTTGATCACATTGTATCCCCTTCAGCACTTAGAACAGTGCTTTGCACGTAGTAAGTGCTTAACAAATGCCGTCATTATTATTATTATTATAAATAATGATAGCGTTTATTAAGCGCTTACTATGTGCAAAGCACTGTTCTAAGCGCTGGGGAAGTTACAAGGAGAGCAGGTTGTCCCACGGGGGGCTCACGGTCTTCATCCCCCTTTTACAGATGAGGGAACTGAGGCCTGGAGAAGTGAAGTGACTTGCCCAAAATCACCCAGCTGACAATTGGCGGAGCCGGGATTTGAACCCTTGACCTCTGACTCCAAAGCCCGGGCTCTTTTAGACTGTGAGCCCACTGTTGGGTAGGGACTGTCTGTATATGTTGCCAACTTGTACTTCCCAAGCGCTTAGTACAGTGCGCTGCACACAGTAAGCGCTCAATAAATACGATTGATTGATTGATTGATTTCCACCGAGCCACGCTGCTTCTCTAAGCGGATGGCCGTGGTGTTTCGGGGGGCCCACCTCCGCCCGCTCCTTGCCAGGGCGCTGGCACCTCCTTGCAGGACCCCAAAGTCCCCCAAACTCCCTCCCTCCCCGCTTCCCGGGGTCGGCCAAGGAAGAAGCCCCCAGATGGGAAGGAGGCGGGGGAGTCGGATTCCTGATCCCAGCTGGGAAAACAACCCGGGGTCGGAGGCTTGGGGCAGGGAGCCGGGGGTCAGAGGGCAGAGATGGGGGTGACCGGGCTGCCGGGTGGGGTGGGGGGCCCTGACCACCGAGGGGGCAGGAGGGGCATTTCCCGCCCATTCCCAGATATTCCCAGCCCGGAGCGGCCTGCCGGCTCCATCGGGCCCGGGCCGGGAAGGGCGGCGCGGACGTGGTGGTCTTATATTGCGGCGGGAAGAGCTTCCCCTCCTCGCCCCCAACAGGGTCCTGTCGTCCATCCTGCCGCCGTGGGGTCTCCCAAGTCCTGGGCTGGAGTTGGCAGGGGTGATGGTGGGAGTTTGGCCCCCGTTTTCCCACTCTTGGGCCCCGCCATCCGCTCCTGGAGGTCTCGGCGTCGTCCACTACTGCGATCGTCGAGCGCGCTTAGGCCGGGATCCTTGCTTCCGATTCAATCCAGAACCCTAGCCCCCCGACCCGTCGTAAAATCAGAATGGAGAAACGCGCACACGCACGCCTGGAAAAGTAAACCCGTGGAGTCGGCCCGGATAAGCTCGGGGAAAATCAAGGAGGATCAAGGCCCAACTCTCCGGCCCCCAAACTCGGACCTCAGGCCCGGGCCCGGCCACCGCACACTGCCGTCCCGGCGGCGGCTCCGACCGCGGGTCGTAACCGTTGCAGACTGCGGTTTCTGGTTTAGGGCTCAAAGCCGGGCCAAGCTGGCTCTCGTTAACTCCACACCAGCGGCCTGGAAGTTCGGTAGCAATAAATTGTATAAACACATTTGAAGTAAGTTAGCGATGAAGTCGGGAGAATTACTGTCTCGCGAGTAGCGATTCCTGAATTCATGGAAGTTGGAAGTTAAGTAGGAACAGGCCGTCGTCTCGGCCTTGGCGTTGGTGGGCCCTTTTAGCCTTTTAGCCCACTGTTGGGTAGGGACCGTCTCTATATGTTGCCAACTTGGACTTCCCAAGCGCTTAGTACGGTGCTCTGCACACAGTAAGCGCTCAATAAATACGATTGATTGATTGATTGGGCCGGCTTAAGCCGCGTCCTTTGACCGTGTCTACCCGGGACCTGAAGCCTGGTGCTGTAACTCACTAACGTCCGGCCAAAGCGCGGAGACTTCATCATCGTCATCATCAATCGTATTTATTGAGCGCTTTCTGCGTGCAGAGCACTGTACTAAGCGCTTGGGAAGTACAAATTGGCAACATATAGAGACCCGGCATCATCATCAATCGTATTTATTGAGCGCTTACTATGTGCAGAGCACTGTACTAAGCGCTTGGGAAGTACAAATTGGCAACACATAGAGACAGTCCCTACCCAACAGTGGGCTCACAGTCTAAAAGGGGGAGACAGAGAACAAAACCAAACATACTAACAAAAGAAAATAAATAGAATAGATATGTACAAGCAAAATAAATAAATAAATAAATAAATAGAGTAATAAATATGTACAAACATATACATATATACAGGTGCTGTGGGGAAGGGAAGGAGGTAAGATAGGGGGGATGGAAAGGGGGACGAGGGGGAGAGGAAGGAAGGAGACTTCGGCCCATCGTATTGACCGAGCGTTCTCCATGCGTGCCCGGCAGTGTGCTGAGCGCTTGGGCGAGTCCAATAGCCAGGCTTCCCGATCCAGGACGAGCCGACGGCCCACACGGATCACATCCGACTCCGACGATGCCCCCAGGGGCCTTAAAACGGGTGCCCGCCGCCTCCCACCCGGACCCTTCCCAACCCCGCTTCAGGGCGATTCGCCAGGGTCCGCGTTTCGGGGTGCAAGCCGAAAGTGGGGTGGGAGGCCGCCCACCTCTAGACTGTTGTGAGCAGGGAATGTGTCTGTTTACTGTTCATCCCTTCAATCGTATTTACTAAGCGCTTACTGTGTGTGGAGCACTGTACTAGGCGCTAGGGAAATAATAATAATAATGATAGCATTTATTAAGTGCTTACTATGTGCAAAGCGCTGTTCTAAGCGCTGGGGAGGTTATAAGGTGGTGAGGTTGTCCCACGGGAGGCTCACAGTCTTAATCCCCATTTTACAGATGAGGGAACTGAGGCCCAGAGAAGTGAAGTGACTTGCCCAAAGGCACACAGCTGAGTGGCAGAGTCAGGGTTTGAACCCACGACCTCTGACTCCAAAGCCCGGGCTCTTTCCTCCGAGCCACGCTGCTTCTCGAAAGTAAAAGAGAAAGTAGAGAAGCGGCGTGGCTCAGTGGAAAGAGCCGGGTCTTGGGAGTCAGAGGTCGTGGGTTCTAATCCCGGCTCTGCCGTGCGTCAGCTGTGTGACTTTGGGCAAGTCACTTCACTTCTCTGAGCCTCAGTTCCCTCATCTAGAAAATGGGGATGAAGACTGTGAGCCCCACGTGGGCCAACCTGATCGCCTTGTATCCTCCCCAGCGCTTAGAACAGTGCTTTGCACATAGTAAGCGCTTAACAAATGCCATCATTATTATTATTATTATTAAAATGCAGAGGTAAAGAGTGACAATCCCTGCCCACAGCGAGCGCACAGTCTAGAGGGGGGAAGACGGGTGTCAATACCAATAAGCAGATGTCAATATAGATAAATAAAATTACAAATAAATGCATGAAATGCTGTGGGGCGGGGAGAGGGGAGAAGAGGAAAGGGAGCGAGTCAGGTTGGCATGGAAGGGAGTGGGAGATGAGGAAAAGTGGAGCTTAGTCTGGGAATGCCTCTTGGAGGAGAAGGGCCTTCAGAGGGGAGAAGAGGAAAGGGAGTGAGTCAATTAATCAATCAATCGTATTTATTGAGCACTTCCTGTGTGCAGGGCACTGTACTAAGCGCTTGGGAAGTCCAAGTTGGCAACATATAGAGACGGTCCCTACCCGACAGTGGGCTCACAGTCTAGAAAATAATAATGGCATTTGTTAAGCGCTTACAATGTGCCAACCACTGTTCTAAACACTGGGGAGGTTACAAGGTGATCAGGTTGTCCCACGGGGGGCTGACGGTCTTCATCCCCATTTTCCAGATGAGGGAACTGAGGCCCAGAGAAGTGAAGTGACTTGCCCAAAGTCACCCAGCTGACAATGGGTGGAGCCGGGATTCGAACCTATGACCTTGGACTCCAAAGCCCGGGCTCTTTCCACTGAGCCACGGTAGAGAGTCAGGTTGACACAGAAAGCGCTTAGTACAGTGCTCTGCACTCAGTAAGCGCTCAATAAATACGATTGATGATGATGAGGAGGAGGAGGAAAAGTGGGGCTTAGTCTGGGAAGGCCTCTTGGAGGAGATGGGCCTTCAGTAGGGCTTTGAAGGGGGCGGAGAGTCATTGTCTGGAGGATTTGAGGAGGGAAGGCAGAGCGTGGGCCAGGGGTCGGGGGCGAGACAGGCGAGATCGAGGCACAGTGAGACTCTCCCAAGTGCTTAGTACAGTGCTCTGCCCACAGTAAACGCTCAGTAAGTATGGCCTCGTCCCCCTCTCCATACCCCCATCTTACCTCCTTCCCTTCCCCACAGCACCTGTATATATGTATATATGTTTGTACATATTTATTACTCTATTTATTTATTTATTTTACTTGTACATACCTATTCTATTTATTTTATTTTGTTAGTATGTTTGGTTTTGTTCTCTGTCTCCCCCTTTTAGACTGTGAGCCCACTGTTGGGTAGGGACTGTCTCTATATGTTGCCAATTTGTACTTCCCAAGCGCTTAGTACAGTGCTCTGCACACAGTAAGCGCTCAATAAATACGATTGTACATATTTATTACTCTATTTATTTTACCTGTACATATCTATCCTATTTATTTTATTTTGTTAGTATGTTTGGTTTTGTTCTCTGTCTCCCCCTTTTAGACTGGGAGCCCACTGTTGGGTAGGGACTGTCTCTATATGTTGCCAATTTGTAATTCCCAAGCACTTAGTACAGTGCTCTGCACACAGTAAGCGCTCAATAAATACGATTGATGATGATGATGACTGGACGATGTTCGGGGAAGTTTTTGCTGCCTCGGGACGGCAGCGTTGATATATAAACGTGGGTGTGGGGGCTCTCATCTCCCCCCATCCGTCGCCCCCACTCTCTGGGGCAAGCCCACGAGGGTGCCCAGCCCCGCACTGCTCCCATTAGCCCGTGGACCCGATGCCCTGCAGAAGCTTTGCCCGGCGGTGACGTTTTCTGTAGAAGTTTACAAATAAAACAGTGTGCGGTCAGAGGGGAAGAGGTGGGATTGGGAAAAGGCCGGGAAAGACGAAGCCAGTGGTGTTCCGGCCGGCCCGCAGGTGAGGGCCTACTAACACCTCCGGTGAAATCCATGTCTTGCGGGGGATGATGGAGGCCCACTGAGGGCCCGCGTTACAGGGTACCGGATCGGATCGGATCTGTCTCTATGTGTTGCCAATTTGTACTTCCCAAGCGCTTAGTACAGTGCTCTGCACATAGTAAGCGCTCAATAAATACGATTGATGATGATGATGATGATGATACCGACGGTACTAAGCGCTTAGTACAGTGCTCAGCACACAGTAAGCGCTCAATAAATACGATTGATTGCTTGATTCCCCAGAGCGGGCTGCGCCCCTGTCGATCCGCCCTGTGGACGGGAAGTGGAGGAAGGGGGAGAGGCGAGCAAGGAGGAGGCCGAAGGGCTCGGGAGGCAGTGAGGACGGACTCCTCCTCCCCAGTGTCGGGAGCCCCAGACCCATTTGGGGACGTCGAGTCACTAGGTGATCACGGGCAAGCCATGCTGTCGCTGGACCTCATCCATTCATTTGTTCATTCAGGGATTCATTTGTTCATTCAATCGTATTTATTGAGCGCTTACTGTGTGCCCCATCATTCATTCATTCATTCAATCATTTATTGAGTGCTTACTGTGTGCAGAGCACTGTGCTAAGCACTTGGGAAGTACAAGTTGGCAACATATATGTTTATATATGTGTATATGTTTTTACATATTTATTACTCTATTTTATTTTTCTAATATGTTTTGTTGTCTGTCTCCTCCCTTCTAGACTGTGAGCCCCTTGTCGGGTAAGGACCGTCTCTAGATGTTGCCAACTTGGACTTCCCAAGCGCTTAGTCCAGTGCTCTGCACACAGTAAGCGCTCAATAAATACGATTGATGATGGATGGATAGGGACGGTCCCTACCCGACAGCGGGCTCCCAGTCTAGAAGGGGGAGACAGAGAACAAGACAAAACATATTAACAAAATAAAATAAATAGAACAATTTACTTCCCAAGCGCTTAGTACAGTGCTCTGCACATAGTAAGCACTCAATAAATACGATTGATGATGATGATGATGATAGAACGGGGTTTTTTTTTGCCTGTAAAATGGGTTTCATGTTGTAGTCCTGGCCTGCTTGGTGGATGTGCGCACATGTCTTCTAGACTGTGAGCCCGCTGTTGGGTAGGGACCGTCTCTCTATGTTGCCAACTTGGACTTCCCAAGCGCTTAGTACAGTGCTCTGCACACAGTAAGCGCTCAATAAATACGATTGAATGGGTGCGTGTGTGTGAGAGAGCACCCATGTGTGTGGGGAAGCATGTGTGTGTGTGTGTGTGTGTGACTGAGCCTGAGGAACCAGGCGCCTTCTGCATACAGGGCTAAAATGCTGTATTAAGCGCTTAGTAATAATAATAATAATGGCATTTATTAAGCACTTACTATGTGCAAAAGCACTGTTCTAAGCGCTGGAGAGGTTACAAGGTGATAATAATAATAATAATGGCATTTATTAAGCGCTTACTATGTGCAAAGCACTGTTCTAAGCACTTGGGAGGTTACAAGGTGATGGTGATAATAATAATAATAATAATAATGGCATTTATTAAGCGCTTACTATGTGCAAAGCACCGTTCCAAGCACTTGGGAGGATACAAGGTGATAATAATAATAATAATAATAATAATAATAATAATGGCACTTATCAAGCGCCCACCATGCGCAAAGCAGTGTTCTGCCCACAGTAAGCACGCAATAAATACGATTGAATGAAAAGTGCAATAAAAAGCAGGGTCGTCCAGCAGTTTTGAGTGTGTGTCTGTGTCTGTGTGTGTATCTGGGAGGGCAGCCAGTAGAACCAGTTGCTTCCCAGTTGGACAGACCATTGCACCCTCCAGATCCCACAACCAGGGCTGACTCCCAGAGAGCCCGAATCCGGCCTCATCCCCCTTCACGTTCTACCACTGCTATTTATTGAGCACTTACTCTGTGCAGAACACTATGCTAGGCACTTGGGAGAGTAGCGAAGCAGCGTGGCTCAGTGGAAAGAGCCCGGGCTTTGGAGTCAGAGGTCATGGGTTCAAATCCCGGCTCCGCCAATTGTCAGCTGTGTAACTTTGGAAAAGTCATTTCACTTCTCTGTGCCTCAGTTCCCTCATCTGTAAATGGGGATTAAGACTATGAGCCCGAGGTGGGACAACCTGATCACCTTGTATCCCCCCAGCGCTTAGAACAGGGCTTCGCACATAGTAAGCGCTTAACAAATACCATCATTATTATTATGGGTTCTAATCCCGGCTCCGCCACTTGTCAGCTGGGTGACTTCGGGCAAGTTACTTTACTTCTCTGGGCCTCAGTTCCCTCATCTGTAAAATGGGGATTAAGACTGTGAGCCCCACATGGGACAACCTGATTACCTTGTAAACTCCCCAGCGCTTAGAACAGTGCTTTGCACATAGTAAGCGCTTAATAATTATTATTCTCTGGGCCTCAGTTACCTATCTGTGAGCCCCACATGAGACAGCCTGATCACCTTCTAGATTGTGAGCCCACTGTTGGGTAGGGACCGTCTCTATATGTTGCCAACTTGTACTTCTCAAGCACTTAGTACAGTGCTCTACGCACAGTAAGCGCTCAATAAATACAATTGAATGAATGAATGAATGAATGTATCCCCCCCAGCGCTTAGAACAGTGCTTGGCACATAGTAAGCGCTTAACAAACACCATCATCATTATTATTGTTACTGTAGAGTTAATAGACACGATCGAATCAGTCCATCAGCAGTACTGATCTAGAGTTTATTAACTGTGGCATTTGCCAAGCTCTTACTATGTACCCGACACTGTAGTAAGCGCTGGAGAAGATATAGGCAAATTGGGTCGGGATGCAGTTCCGCATGGGGTTCATAGTCTTAGTCCTCATTTTGCAGGTGAGGGAACTGAGGCACAGAGAAGTTAAATGACTTGCCCAAGGTCACACAACAGATGAGGCGTGGAACCAGGATTAAAACCTAGGTCCTTCTAACTCTTAGGCCTGTGCGCTGTCCTTCCCCCTCGTCCCCCTCTCCATCCCCCCATCTTACCTCCTTCCCTTCCCCACAGCACCTGTATATATGTATATATGTTTATACGTATTTATTACTCTATTTATTTATTTTGCTTGTACATATCTATTCTATTTATTTTATTTTGTTAGTATGTTTGGTTTTGTTCTCTGTCTCCCCCTTTTAGACTGTGAGCCCACTGTTGGGTAGGGACTGTCTCTATATGTTGCCAACTTGTACTTCCCAAGCGCTTAGTACAGTGCTCTGCACACAGTAAGTGCTCAATAAATACGATTGATTGATTGATTGATTCAGGCCATGCTGCTTCTCCCAATTCTGTGCAGAGCACTGGAATAAATGCTTGGGAAAGAACAGCGTGGCCTTATGCATAATAATAATAATAATAACAATAATAATAATAATGATGGTATTTGTTAAGCGCTAACTATGTGCAAAGCATTGTTCTCAGCACTGGGGGGATACAAGGTGATCAGGTTGTCCCGGGTGGGGCTCACAGTCTTAATCCCCATTTTCCAGATGAGGTAACTGAGGCCCAGAGAAGGGAAGTGACTTGCCCAAAGTCACACAGCTGACAATTGGCGGAGCCGGGATTTGAACCCGTGACCGGGCTCTTTCCACTGAGCCACGCTGCTTCTCCGCTAGAGCCCGGGCTTGGGAGTCAGGAGGACCTGGGTTCTAATCCTGGCTCCACCACCTGCCTGCTGTGACCTCAGGCAAGTCACTTCCCTTCTCCGTGCCTCAGTCGCCTCACCTTTAAAAGGGGAAGCCCCAGGTGGGACGGGGACCGTGTCCAACCCGATTCTCTTGTCGGTATCCCAGCGCTCAGTACAGCGCCTGGCACATCGTAAGCCCTTAACAAATATCATTTAAGAAAACCCCAAATAAACAAGCAAAACCAGTAGCATTCCTGCCGTCGAGAGTTTTTTTAGAGCTCCAGCCGTGATGGTGTCCGATGGTGTCTTCTAGACTGTGAACCCACTGTTGGGTAGGGACCGGCTCTATATGTTGCCAACTTGGACTTCCCAAGCGCTTAGTACAGTGCTCTGCACCCAGGAAGCGCTCAATAAATACGATTGAAAGAACGGAAAGGGGCCGGGTGGCGTGGCCCTCGGACTTGGCCTCTCCTCAGCAGAGCCAAGCTGATATTTACACCCATGCTTCCGCAGAGACTTAATGATGGCATTTATTAAGCGCTTACTATGTGCAAAGCACTGTTCTCAGCGCTGGGGAGGTTACAAGGTCATCAGGTTGTCCCACCGGGGGCTCACAGTCTTCATCCCCGTTTTCCAGATGAGGTCACTGAGGCCCAGAGAAGTGAAGTGACTCGACCCAAGTCACACAGCTGACAATTGGCAGAGATTTGGTCCCCGGCGGGGTTGGGCGGCGGCCCTTGCGAACTTGTACCTCCCAAGCGCTTAGTCCACAGTAAGCGCTCAATAAATGTGATTGATTGATTGATTTTAACCCTTCCGGGCCTTCGACGGGCCTTCTCGCTCCGGGCTCCATTTTGTCTGCGCCGCGGCACGGGGCGGGATGGGGAGGAGTGAAGATGAAGGGTCAGCGGGAGGCCCGGGCCGCATCCTCGCCAGTGGAAATTTCAACTGAGGAGGCCCGGATCCCCCCAGCCCCGATCCTCCCCACGCTGGTGGGGGGCCAAAGAGCTGCTCCCGAGCACTCTGAGGATGGATTGGGGAGTCTAGCCTAGCAACCCCGCCAACCCCCAATCCGTGCCATCTGCGGGAGGGCCGATTATTTGGTTTGGGGGCTGCCCGGCCCCCGGTTTCTAATTTCACCCCGCCGAGGGGGACGTTTCGGCGGACAACCCGTCTCGCTCGAAACCCATCCCGGAGTGAAATCGGAAACCCTGAACTGGGCCGGATATCTTCAAGCCAGAGCCGTGCAGATTGGATTAAGCCGCCACCAAACAGCGCCGTTCCCGATATTATTTTTGGCAGGAATGCGGGGCGGCGGGGAGGAGGGGGCGGCGGCAGGGGCCACGCAGCTGCCCGCTTAGGGAGTTAGGGGAGCTGGAGTTGCCGGGGGCTTCCTGGAGAGCATCACCCCTCGGTTTCGGGGGCGACACCCCGACCAGAGTTGTGGTGTGTGTGTGTGTGTGTGTCTGTTGTGGAGGGTTGTCTCACGCATCTTTAGGCTTCCGGCCTTGCTCGGCAGCCCGGATCTCTTCCCCACTACGCCCACACGCTCTCACGCTCATCTGTGCGCACAATCACGCGCAGAAGAACATGCCCAAAGGCCCACACCCTCCATCCAGGGCCGGTTAGCTGCGGATAACTGCGTAGCGTGGCCCAGTGGAAAGAGCCCGGGCTTTGGAGTCGGAGGTCGTGGGTTCAAATCCCGGCTCCGCCAATTGTCAGCTGGGTGACTTTGGGCGGGTCACTTGGCTTCTCTGGGCCTCGGTTACCTCCTCTGGAAAATGGGGATTAAAACTGTGAGCCCCCCGTGGGACAACCTGATCTCCTTGGCATCTCCCCAGCGCTTAGAACAGTGCTTTGCACATAATAATAATAATAATAATGGCATTTGTTTAGCGCTTACTATGTGCAGAGCACTGTTCTAAGCGCTGGGGGGGATACAAGGTGATCAAGTTGTCCCACGTGGGGCTCACAGTCTTATTCCCCTGAGGGAACTGAGGCTCAGAGAAGTTAAGTGACTTGCCCAAGGTCACACAGCAGACATGTGGTGGAGTCGGGATTCGAACCCATGACCTCTGACTCCAAAGCCCGTGCTCTTTCCACTGAGCCACGCTGCTTTAGTAAGTGCTTAATAAATGCCATCGTTATTATTATTATTATTATTACAGCTCCTTCCTTATCCCTGCTTGGTGGATTATTCAGCGTCCCGACTTCCTCCTCCTCCTCCTCCTCCCCATTTTCTGGTCTGTGCCCAGTTTACCGTTCTCTTTTCATTCATTCATTCAATCGTATTTATTGAGCGCATTCTGTGTGCATTCATTCATTCATTCAATCGTATTTATTGAGTGCTTACTGTGTGCAGAGCACTGTACGAAGCGCTTGGGAAGTACAAGCAGCGTGGCTCAGTGGAAAGAGCCCGGGCTTGGGAGTCAGAGGTTATGGGTTCTAATCCCGACTCCGCTGCTTGTCGGCTGGGTGACTTTGGGCAAGTCACTTCACAGTCTTCTAGACTGTGAGCCCACTGTTGGGTAGGGACCGTTTCTATATGTTGCCAACTTGTACTTCCCAAGCGCTTAGTACAGTGCTCTGCACACAGTAATAATAATAATAATGATGATGGCATTTATTAAGCGTTTACTATGTGCAAAGCACTGTTCTAAGCGCTGGGGAGGTTACAAGGTGATCAGGTTGTCCCACGGGGAGCTCACAGCCTTAATCCCCGTAGATGAGGTAACTGAGACCCAGAGAAGTGAAGTGACTTGCCCAAAGTCACACAGCTGACAAGTGGCGGAGCCGGGATTTGAACCCACGACCTCTGACTCCAAAGCCCGGGCTCTTTCCACTGAGCCACGCTGCTTCTCCAGTAAAGTAAGCGCTCAATAAATACGATTGAATGAACTTCACTTCTGTATATCACCTGTATATATGTATATATGTTTGCACACATTTATTACTCTATTTATTTATTCATTTTACTTGTACATATTTAGTCTATTTATTTTATTTTGTTAATACGTTTTGTTTTGTTCTCTGTCTCCCCCTTCTAGACTGTGAGCCCACTGTTGGGTGGGGACCGTCTCTATATGTTGCCAACTTGTACTTCCCAAGCGCTTAGTACAGTGCTCTGCACACAGTAAGCGCTCAATAAATTGATTGATTGATTGATTTGCACATAGTAAAGTCTCCCTCCGCCTCGGTTTCCGAGTCCTGTGGTTCGGAAACAGTGTATCCCCCCCAGCGCTTTGCACATAGTAAGCACTTATCAAATACCATCATCATCATTATTATTATTATTATACAGAGGCGGTGCCGACCCAACAACGGGCTCTCTTGCTAGAAGGGAAACAGGAGGAGAAGCAGCATGGCTCAGTGGACAGAGCATGGGCTTTGGAGTCAGAGGTCATGGGTTCGAATCCCGGCTCCACCACGTGTCTGCTGTGTGACTTTCTGCAAGTCACGTAACTTCTCAGAGCCTCAGTTACCTCATCTGTAAAATGGGGACGATAACTGTGAGCCCCATGCAGGACAACCTGATCACCTTGTATCCCCCCCCAGCGCTTAGAACAGTGCTTTGCACATAGTAAGTGCTTAACAAATGCCATTATTACCCCCCCCTTTTAGACCGTGAGCCCACTTTTGGGTAGGGACTGTCTCTATATGTTGCCAACTTGGACTTCCCAAGCGCTTAGTACAGTGCTGTCCACACAGTAAGCACTCAATAAATATGATTGATTGATTTGGAGAAGCAGCGTGGCTCAGTGGAAAAAGCATGGGCTTTGGAGTCAGAGGTCATGGGTTCAAATCCCGGCTCTGCCACTTGTCAGCTGTGTGACTTTGGGCAAGTCACTTCACTTCTCTGGGCCTCAGTTCCCTCATCTGTAAAATGGGGATGAAGACTGTGAGCCCCACGAGGGACAACCCGATCACCTTGTAACCTCCCCAGCGCTTAGAACAGTGCTTGGCTCATAGTAAGCGCTTAACAAATGCCATCATCATCATCATCATTGATTGAGGAGACAGACTCGGGCCAATCCATCCTGGATGTGCTGGGGCATTGGGATGAGCCAACTGAGAGAATTCCCGGCCCCCCCCCCCCGTCTAACGCATCCTTCGCTGGGACACCTGGGAGCAGCGTGGTGCCTTTTGGATGGTCGCTTCCGACCACCGGCCCCGTAGGGACTTGACGCCTTGTGCCGATTTGACTTTGGGATTTTCTGTCGGGATTCCCCCCGCTCCAAGCGGGCAGGGCAGGCAGGATTCCCGCTCCAGGAACTAGCCGGGAAAGAGGAATTTGCCGATTGCACCCCAGAGGGCGACAGAGCCAGTGTCCCACTGAAAATGCATTTTCAATCTTGCCGGAGGCGGCCTACCCACCTTCACCTCTCCACTGGGATGAAGATGAATGCAGGATGGGGTTTTCCTGGGGGAAACCGAGGCGCCGAGAGGTGGCAGGGAGTGGGAGAGCGGCCGTCCTCGGGATTCAAAACCATGGACCGGCTCCGGGGTGGTGGGGGTGGCAAGTACTCGCTATTTTCAATCAATCAATCGTATTTATTGAGCACTTACTGTGTGCAGAGCACTGTACTAAGCGCTTGGGAAGTACAAGCTGGCAACATCTAGAGACGGTCCCTACTCAACAGCGGGCTCACAGTCTGGAAGGGGGAGACAGAGAACAAAACCAAACATACTAACAAAATAAAATTAATAGAATAGATAGGTACAAGTAAAATAAATAAATAAATAGGGTAATAAATATGTACAAACATATATATATATGTATATATATATATATATATATACAGGTGCTGTGGGGAAGGGAAGGAGGTAAGATGTGGGGGATGGAGAGGGGGACGAGGGGGAGAGGAAGGAAGGGGCTCAGTCTGGGAAGGCCTCCTGGAGGAGGTGAGGATTTTCATTCATTCAATCGGATTTATTGAGCGCTCACTGTGAACCGGCCCACTAAGCGGGCTTGGGAGTCAGAGGTGTCATGGGTTCGAATCCCTGCTCCGCCACTTGTCAGCTGTGTGACCTTGGGGAAGCCACTTCTCTGTGCCTCAGTTACCTCATCTGTAAAATGGGGATGAAGACTGTGAGCCCCACGTGGGGCAACCTGATCGCCTTGGATCCCCCCACTGAGCACTGTACTAAGCGCCTGGGAAGTACAAGTTGGCAATGTACAGAGACGGTCCCTGCCCAACAACGGGCCCCTTTATTGAGAGCAGAAGATGGGGGTCCCACCCCCCGAATTTCCTCCCTCACCGCCCCCGGCCAGGCCTGATTGATTTTGAGGTAGCCCGAGTCACCAGTGTGCCACCCGCCGCGCCCCCCGGCCAGTCGCCCTCCGCCTCGGTTTCCGAGTCCTGTGCTCGGGTCCGAGTCCACGGACCACAGTGGCCCGTGGTCACAGGGAGTCGGAAGGGAGCAAATCAGCTCCAGAGGGTGGGAGGAGGGAGGGAAGATATAAGCAGCAATAATTATAATTATATGGTAATAATCAATCAATCAATCAATCGTATTTATTGAGCGCTTGCTGTGTGCAGAGCGCTGGACTAAGCGCTTGGGAAGTACAAGTTGGCAACATCTAGAGACGGCCCCTACCCAGCAGTGGGCTCACAGTCTAAGAGGGGGAGACAGAGAACAAAACCAAACATACTAACAAAATAAAATAAATAGAATAGATATGCACAAGTAAAATAAATAAATAGAGTAATAAAGTAATAATAATAGAGTAATAATAATAATAATAACAGTAATAATAATAATATATAGTAATAATAATAGTAGCAGTAGTAAGCTTGCTGTGGGCAGGGAACGTGTCTATCAACTCTGTTGTACAGTGCTCTGCACACAGTAAGCGCTCAATAAATACGGTTGATTGATTGATTGTACTATAATCTCCCCAGCGCTTAATATAGTGTTCTGCACATGGTAAATGTGCAATAAATGCCACTGATGATGATGATATTAGTAGTAGTAGTAATGTAATTGTTATTGAGCACCCACTGGATGCTATACACTGTACTTAGTGCTTGGGGAAAGTACAACAGATGGGTTCCCTGCCCACTTAGGGTTTACATTCTAACGGGAGACCGGCATATAAATATTTACAGAGTTATCCAAGTAAAAAATCGAGCGTACAATTGAACAGACTAATATGCACAAGCGCTAAGGAGGGGGCTCGATAAATGCGGGTGGGTCAACGCAACTCGTGGTGTTGGGAGGTGTTGAGAAGCAGCGTGGCTCGGTGGAAAGAGCGTGGGCTTGGGAGTCAGAGGTCATGGGTTCGAATCCCGGCTCAGACACGGCTCTCCCCAGGTTCAAAGCCCTCCTCCGACCAGCCATCCCCCATTTAATAATAATAATAATAATACTAATGGGTATTTGTTAAGCACGTACTATGTGCGAAGCACCGTTCTAAGTGCCGGGGGGGATACAAGGCGATCAGGTTGTCCCACGTGGGGCTCACAGTCTTCATCCCCATTTTACAGATGAGGTAACTGAGACACAGAGAAGTGAAGTGGCTTGCCCCATTTGACAGATGAGGTAACGGAGGCACAGAGAAGTGAAGTGACTTACCGAAGGTCACACAGCTGACAATTGGCAAAGCCGGGATTAGAACCCATGACCTCTGATTCCCAAGCCCGGGCTCGTTCCACTGAGCCTGTATGTGTTGCACTTTAAGGTTTCATCGCTCTTAATGTGTCTGTCTCCAGTCCCCTCTCCCCACCTTCATTCCTAAGTTGTGAGCCCTCCGAGCGACCTCCAGGCCTAATAAATAATAATAATGGGATTAGTGAGGACCGGGTGTCTCCCCCGCTTCCCCGCACCTCACGAGCTTCTTACTGCCACCGCTTACAGATGAGGGAACTGAGGCCCAGAGAAGTGAAGTGACTTGCCCAAAGTCACACAGCTGACAATTGGTGGAGCCAGGATTTGAACCCCTGACCTCTGACTCCAAACACGTGCTCTTTCCGCTGAGCATGCTGCTTCTCCAGTACTCTCTTGAGTACTGTACTCTCTCGAGTGCTTAGTACTCTCCATCTCTCCCCCCTCCATCCCCCTCATCTTACCTCCTTCCCTTCCCTACAGCACCTGTATATATGCATATATGTTTGTACATATTTATTACTGTATTTATTTATTTATTTTACTTGTACATATCTATTCTATTTATTTTATTTTGTTAGTATGTTTGGTTTTGTTCTCTGTCTCCCCCTTTTAGACTGTGAGCCCACTGTTGGGTCTCTATATGTTGCCAATTTGTACTTCACAAGCGCTTAGTAGAGTGCTCTGCACACAGTAAGTGCTCAATAAATACGATTGATTGATTGATTGATAGATAGTACAGTGCTCTGCACACACCAAGTGCTCAACAAACACGATCGATTGATAGATTGATTGATGTCTACAGTTCCTCTGGACTGTAAGCTGATTGTGGGCGGGGAACGTGGCTACCAACTCTGTTATTTTGTACTCTCCCAAGAGCCTAGTACAGCGTTCTGCAGAAAGTAAGCACTCCGCAGCAGGGCCTCGCTTGGGAGTTAGAGGACTTGGGTTCTAATCCCAGCTCCGCCGCTTGTCCGCTCTGTGACCTCGGTCAAGTCACCTAACTTCTCTGTGCTGCATTAACTCGTCTGTAAAACAGGGATTAAAGACCGCGAGCCCCCCGTGGGGCAACCTGATTAACTCGGATCTACCCCAGCGCTTAGAACAGTGCTATTTTGCACATAGTAAGCACTTAAATGCCATTATTATTATTATCGCTGTTGATCGATTGATTGTTTTCCCATGCTGCGGTCCGGGCTGGGTCACTCTGGGGTGACAAGCAGCCCCCTCCCACGCGGTCCCCAAGGGGCTCCTCAGCCCCGGTGGCCCCGGCCAGGAGAAACCCAGTCCACGGTCAATCATCATCATCATCATCAATCGTATTTATTGAGCGCTTACTATGTGCAGAGCACTGTACCAAGCGCTTGGGAAGTACAAATTGGCAACATATAGAGACAGTCCCTACCCACCAGTGGGCTCACAGTCTAAAAGGGGGAGACAGAGAACAAAACCAAACATACTAACAAAATAAAATAAATAGAATAGATATGTACAAATAAAATAAATAAATAAATAGAGTAAAAAAAAAAGTCCTACTGTGAGCCCACTGTTGGGTAGGGACTGTCTCTGTATGTTGCCAACTTGTACTTCCCAAGCGCTTAGTACAGTGCTCTGCACACAATAAGCGCTCAATAAATACGATTGATGATCTGGGGGCCGGCACTCCAGGTTCAACTGGAATAATTCAATTCCAAATTAATTTCCGCCACCCGCCCCCTCCCACATCCCCTTCTGGGCGGGCGGAGGAGAAGGGCAGGCGCCATCGCCCAGGGCGGCCGAGGCCCGGGACCCGGGACGGTTGTTCCCTCCGAGCAGGTTCCCCCTAACGAGATCGGATGCTGAGCCCCCGGGAAGAACAATTGCCCTCTAATTAGACAGAAAATATCTCCCGGCATCATTAGTCAGACTGGAAAGATTTCAGCTGAAGGGAGAGAATCTTCTCCAGCCTCACTCCCACCCCCGCAAAAGGAATGATTATGTTGTGAGGTGCCAGCAAGGTGGGCCTCAGTTCCCTCATCTTTAAAATGGGGATGAAGACTGATCACCTTGTAACCTCCCCAGCGCTTAGAACAGTGCTTTGCACATAGTAAGCGCTTAATAAATGCCATCATACTCTAGACACAGTAAGCGCTCAATAAATACAATTGATGATGATGATTATTAATAATTATACAGTATAACAGAGTTGGCAGACATGTTCCCTGCCCACAGTGAGTTTATGATCTAGGGGCGAAAGCAGAGCAGCCCCTGCTCTCCATCGGTGCCAAAACATGGATGTTTTTCGTGTCATATCGCTCTCCCTCTGGGGGAGATACAAGCGCTGGGGGAGGGATACAAGGTGATCACGTTGTCCCACGTGGGGCTCATAGCTTAATCCCCATTTTACAGATGAGGTCACTGAGGCTCAGAGGAGTTAATAATAATAATAATAACAATATTGGTATTTGTTAAGCGCTTACTATGTGCAAAGCGCTGTTCTAAACGCTGGGGAGGTTACAAGGTAATCAGGTTGTCCCACGGGGGGCTCACAGTTTTAATCCCCGTTTTCCAGATGAGGGAACTGAGGCCCAGAGAAGTGAAGCGACTTGCCCAAAGTCACACAGCTGACAGTTGGCGGAGCCGGGATTTGAACCCATGACCTCTGACTCCAAAGCCCGGGCTCTTTCCACTGAGCCACGCTGCCTCTCTATGTGCTGTTCGGTAATATGTTTTGTTTTGTTGTCTGTCTCCCACTTCTAGACTGTGAACCCGCTGTTGGGTAGGGACCGTCTCTGTATGTTGCCAACTTGTCCTTCCCAAGCGCTTAGTACAGTGCTTTGCAGACAGTAAGCGCTCAATAAATACGATCGAATGAATGAGTGAATGCTGCTGATTAGAGCCCACGCCCTTCTGACTCCCAGGGCTGTGGGCCTTATTCAGTACACCATGCTGAGGCCCAGGGAAGTGAAACGAGTTGCCCAGGGTCACTTAGCAGATGAGTGTGGCTTTCTTCTAGACTGTGAGCCCACTGTTGGGTAGGGACCGTCTCTCTGTGTTGCCAACTTGGACTTCCCAAGCGCTTAGTACAGTGCTGTGCACACAGTAAGCGCTCAATAAATACGATTGAATGAATGAATGAATGAATGAGTGGCGGAGCCGGGACTAGAACCCAGGTCCTTCTGTCTCTGGCTATTAGGTCAAGCGGTGGGGTGGACTTGCTGCGCTCCACAGAATTGGAGCCTCCCCCATCCCCGCACCCCTTTCCCTTTGCCTAAGCCTCCCTCGCCCCCGGCCCACCCCACGGCCTTCCAACTGGGACCCCCAAGAAGGTGACCAGACCCCAGGCCAAGAGGGGCGCGGGAGCCATGAAAGCCAAGGTGGCTTGCAGGAACCCGGCCACCGGGCCCCGGATGGGCAGAGAAGAAGTGTGGCTTAGTGGGTAGAGCCCGGGCTTGGGAGTCAGAGGTTGTGGGTTCTAATCCCGGCTCCACCAACTGTGTGACTTTGGGCAAATCACTTCACTTCTCTGGGCCTCAGTTACCTCCTTTGTAAAATGGGGATTAAAATTGTGTGAGCCCCCCGTGGTGGCAACCTGATCACCTTGTAACCACCCCAGTGCTTAGAACAGTGCTTGGCACGGTAAGCGCTCCACAAATGTCAACAATATTGTTATTATTATTAATCCTGCCTCCGCCACTTGTCAGCTGTGTGACTTTGGACAAGTCACTTCACTTCTCTGGGCCTCAGTTATCTCATCTGTAAAATGGAGATTAAGACTGTGAGCCGCACCTGGGACAACCTGATAACCTCCTCAGCACTTAGTGCTTGGCACATAGTAAGTGCTTAAGAAATGCCATCATTATGATATATAGCCCTCCGCTTTTCCTCCACCCGGAAAAGGTGGAGAACTGAGAAGATACTTCCCCGGGTGCGCGGGGTCAAGGGGAAGTCACTTCACTTCTCTGGGCCTCAGTTATCTCATCTGTAAAATGGAGATTAAGACTGAGAGCCCCACCTGGGACAACCTGATAACCTTGTATCTCCTCAGCACTTAGTGCTTGGCACATAGTAAGTGCTTAAGAAATGCCATCATTGTTATATATAGCCCTCCGCTTTTCCTCCACCCGGAAAAGATGGAGAACTGAAAAGATACTTTCTGGGAGCGCAGGGTCAAGGGATCGCGGGGTTCAGGGGTCAGCTGGGCCGCTGGGCCCGGTGCTTTGGGCTTTTCCTAAAGCCGTTAAAACCAACAGAAAGGCGGCGATTGTGCGTTCCCCACCTGGGCAAGTCACTTCACTTCTCTGTGCCTCAGTTCCCTCTTTTGTAAAATGGGGATGAAGTCTGTGAGCCCTACTTGGGATACCCTGATTACCTTGCATCTCCCCCAGCGCTTAGCTTTGGGCTCTTCCTAAAGCCGTTAAAACCAACGGAAAGGCGGGGATTGTGCGTTCCCCACCTGAGCAAGTCACTGCACTTCTCTGTGCCTCAGTTCCCTCTTTTGTAAAATGGGGATGAAGTCTGTGAGCCCTCCTTGGGATACCCTGATTACCTTGCATCTCCCCCAGTGCTTAGAACAGTGTTTTGCACATAGTAAGCGCTTAACAAATGCCATTGTCGTTATTATTATTATTTGGTTTTTCCGCTATGAAATTGGGGCGGCCGGCCGGGAAGTGGGGGATTAGTGCGGCTGCAGACCCCGACCCGGGACAGGGTGGATGGGGAGCTCAGGCCGGAGAAGGGGTGAGGGGTTGCACGTGGCCAGGGGGTGGTCGCCCGGGCCCTCGGGGGCAGCGGGGGAGAAGGACAAGGCAGGCCGGACCCCCGGTCCCCGGGCCCAAACAGCAGGTCCTTGGGGGCTCCCGAAGGCTCCCGCCACCCCCGGGCCCGGGCTCGAGATTTATCAACCCTTCTTTCTTCAAGTTGGTTTCCACCCCGTGCCCCCCGCGATCACTGCCCCACTTTTAGACTGCCCCACTTTTAGACTGGGAGCCCACTGTTGGGTAGGGACTGTCTCTATATGTTGCCAACTTGTGCTTCCCCAGCGCTTAGTACAGTGCCCTGCACACAGTAAGAGCTCAGTAAATACGATTGATGATGATGATGATGCCCCAGGGCTGCGTGGGCCACGGGGCAGGAGGATGCGGGCCGCAATAAGGCGGGAATGTGGCCAGGGGCTGGGGGCTGGGGCCGGGCCTCGGGTTGTTGCGGCCCACGCACAAGGGGCCCAGGTTGTGCCCGCCGGTTTTTTCGGGAGCTAAATTTCGGCTGCTTCTTTCTTTCTTTTTTTTTTTATAACACCATCTCAAGCTGCTAATTTTTTCTCTTCCCGTTTTAAACCAGCCTTCTGTCTCCGCCGACGAGCTAGGGAATGTCGTGGGTGAGCCTCTGCCCGCCGGCTCTCATTTCCCCGCCTGCCGCGCCACACCAGGCCCGGATTTACGGCTGCCGGGGGTGGGGGTGGGATGGGAGAGATGGGGGGGGAATCTCCCGCACCGCCGTCCCCGCCACCTTCGCCGGCTGGAGCCCGACGGGACCCTCATCAATCCTCAGGCCTGCCCCTCCTTTCATTCATTGAGCCCACTGTTGGGTAGGGACCGTCTCTATATGTTGCCAACTTGTACTTCCCAAGCGCTTAGTACAGTGCTCTGCACACAGTAAGCGCTCAATAAATACGATTGATGATTCATTCTTTCGATTGTATTTATCGAGCACTCACTTTGTGCAGAACACTCTACTAAGCTCTTGGGAGAAGACAGTACAACAATCAACAGACACATTCCCTGCCCACAACGAGCTTACAGTCTGTGGGGGGGACCGGAGACAGGCATTAATAATGGTATTTGTTGAGCGCTTACTATAATAATAATGATGGGGTTTGTTAAGCGCTTACTATGTGCAAAGCACTGTCCTAAGCGCTGGGGAGGATACGAGGTGATCAGGTTGTCCCACGTGGGGCTCACAGTCTTAATCCCCATTTTACAGATGAGGGAACTGAGGCCCAGAGAAGTGAAGTGACTTGCCCAAAGTCACACAGCTGACAAGTGGTAGAGCCGGGATTTGAACCCATGACCTCTGACTCCGAAGCCCGGGCTCTTTCCACTGAGCCACGCTGCTTCCCCTATGTGCCAAGCGCTGTTCTAATCGCTGTATATCAATACATAAATGACGGATATGGTCATAACGGCTGTGGGGCTGGGAGTGGGGAATGAACAAAGGGAGCAAGTCAGTGTGACGCAGAAGGGAGTGGGAGAAGAGGAAAGGGGAGCCCATTGTGGGTAGGGATTGTCTCTGTTGCTGAATTGTACTTTCCAAGCACTTAGTACAGTGCTTTGTACACTGTAAGCGCTCAGTAAATACGATTGAATGAATGAATGAATGCTCTGCACACTGTAAGCGCTCAATAAATACAATTGAATGAATGAATGAAAGGGGAACTTAGTCAGGGAAGTCCTCTTGGAGGAGATGAATCTTCGGTAAGGCTTTGAAAGGTGGGGAGAGTAATTGTCGGATTTGAGGAGGGAGGGCGTTCCAGGCCAGAAGCAGTGTTTATTGAGCACTTACTACTGTGTGCAGAAAACACGGGGCTTGGGAGAGCACAGTACTATCTGTGCCCTGCAAACTTTGGGTCCTACGGGCCTCTACTTTTCCGGCCGGGCAAGGGGCTTGCGTAGGAAGAGGGAGTCTACAGGTTGGCAGGTTGGGGAGGGAGAGGGCGGTCATTTGTCCGTTTTTCAGCGGGCCCTTATTCTGACCAGTTCACATATGGCTCCTTTCTATCTGGTATTTTTACTTTCCTTCCACCGTGGCTTCCGTCGCCGAGTTCTGAGGCTCGGGGGCAGTGCCCACATTCACAGGGACTTAGAATAATAAAATAATAATAATAATAATAATAATAATAATGACATTTGTTAAGCGCTTATCATCATCATCAATCGTATTTATTGAGCGCTTACCGTGTGCAGAGCACTGTACTAAGCGCTTGGGAAGTACAAGTTGGCAACATATAGAGACAGTCCCTACCCAATAGTGGGCTCACAGTCTAGAGGACGTCCTCACGGGGCCAGACTGGACTTGGATGCTATTTGCTGCTGCACCAGGGGGGTGGGTGGCGGGGAGATGTGGGAAAGAGGAAGGTGTCCTGGAATTGCTCTGCATTCCAGGAGAGGTTTGATTTGCACATTAGGGTGGCGTCTACCCAAGCTAGGTGAAGGGGGGAGTTTATCCAAATTCTCTGGGGCCCAACACCCAGATAAGTGTAATAAATAAAGTGGGCAGTTTACATTGGAAATCTGTTGGCTGTAAACAGACCCTTCAACCCTCAGAGACCTCAGCTTCCTCGGAGAAGCAGCATGATATAGTGAAAAGCGCACAGGCCAGAGAGTCAGAGGACCTGGGTTCTAATCCCAGTTCCACCACTTGACTGCTTGGTGACCTTGGGCAAGTCGCTTAACCCATCTGTGCCTCAGTTCTCTCATCTGTAAAATGGGGAGTCAATACCTGTTCTTCCTCCTACTTAGACCGTGAGCTCCTTGAAGGACTTGATTATCTTGTATCTACACCAGTGCTTAGTACAATGCTTGGCGTATAATAAGCACTTAACAAATGCTACAATTTTTATTAGTACAATTCCTCCCTGAGGTGCAGATCATATTCCTGGATATTTCTCTCTCTCTCTCTCTCTCTCTCTCTCTCTCTCTCTCTCTCTCTCTGTCTCTCTCTCTCTCTCTCTCCCTCTCTCCCTCTCTCCCTCTCTCCCTCTCCTCCCTCTCCTCCCTCCCCTCTGGGATGGTTATTTCCAGTTGGTCCCTAGCTCGCTTCCCTGAGATGCCTGCCATCCCGGGGAAGTGAGTTTGGGTGCCAGTTTAGATGCCCATTCAGGAGAGTTGGCAGTAAAGCCCAGATCCAGATCTCTAAAACCTCTACAGGTCTCCCACTCCCCTTCCCACCCCCCCGAGATATCCAGAGGTCTTCTCAAGTGGTAGAAATGAGGGATTGGGGGAGTCTCTATGGACTTCTGAGGGTCCCCTCCGTGCCTCACCCCTAAACTAGGCTAACAGGTGGTATTCCCCTCTCCACTCTTCCCTGGAACAGATTAGGGTGTTAATCTCAGCTTTACCCCCGTTCCTGCTGTGTGACCTCCTACAAGTCACTCAACCTCTCTGGGCCTCGATCATAATGAGGATAATAACCTCTGCCTCTCCCTACTAGTCAGGAACACCACGAGCACTGAGAAAAACAGAAGGAGTAAGAGCGCTTTGGAAGCGGGAATCACCGGATGCTGTCAATCAGTGTTTAGCATTAACTGAGTGTCTACTGTGCGCAGACCACTGTATGTGTCTTTGGGACCATGAGCCTTGTGTGAGACAGGGATTGGGTCCAGTCTGATGAATTGTCCCACTAGGAAGAGCCTGGGCCCGGGAGCCAAGAGGACCTGGGTTCTAATTTTGGCCCTACCACTTGCCAGCTGAATGAGTAGAATGAATCACTTAACTTCTGCCCCTCAGTTTCCTCATCTATTAAATGGGGATTCGATACCTGTTCTCCCTCCTACTTAGACCATGAATACCGCGTGGGATGTGGACTGTGTCTGACATGATTATCGGGTATCTACCCCAGTGCTTAGTACAGTCCTGGGCAGGTAGTAAGCACTTAGCACATGCCATGATTACTATTATCCTGTATCTACCTCAGTGCCTAACACCCATAGTGAGTGCTTAACAAATGCTATTAATATTATTATTATTATGAGAATATAGTAGTGAGTAGAGGTAACCCCTGCCCTCAAGGAGTTTACAATCTATCCTAATCCCTTTCAAGGGATTAGTGCCATTTTGAGTTTGTTGTCCTGCTGGTCACTTGGCCCCAAGCTGAAGTGGGCCGCCCCCCCATTCCCCTCTCCCATTCTCCCCTCCAGTGGATGACCAGGACCAAACTTAGCCAGGATCCTATGGGTCTCAAGGTACCTCCTCCACTCCTGCCTCGTCCCCCCTCGGTGGGATGGGGAAGGGGCTGGAGAGGGGCAGCTGCCTCCCTCCTGGTCCAGGCTGCGGCCCAGGCCCCGGATGGGATGTATGGTCACCTAGGTGAATTCAGCCCTTTGTTTCCCGCCCGCCGGGACGGCCGAGCCAAAACCTCGGCCTCCAACAATCCCGCCTTTGTGTCCGTCTAATTAATCCCCACAGCGGCAGGCGAGGAGAGGAGGGACGCCCGGCGGAGCGCTCCCTCACTGCCTTGGGCCATTCTCGGGTGGCCGGAAGCCGGACGGGTCCCACAGGCGGCCTCGTGCGCGGCGAGGGTCTGCCCGGCTACTCGCGCCGCCAACTTGCTGCTTTGTCAGAGACCGCTCCCCGCGTCGCCTGCAATGCTGACCTCCCACCTGGCCTGCCAGCCCGCCATCCCATCAACCTGCCAACCCGCTACCCGCTCTACCGGCTCCCGGCCCGTACCCCCGGCCTGCAGGGGCTGCCGTTCCCGGCTGCCCCTTGCCCGCGGGGCCGGGTGGAGGAGGATGCTAAATCCAGAGATGATGGGGCCGGGGTCTACACTGCCAGGTCAGCCCCCTGGCTGATCACCCTCTGTCCCCTACCCTGTCGGATGCCCATGGGGTGCAGGCCGGCAAGATGCCGAATGGGGAGGGGTCTAGCACTCAGAGAAGGGGGAAAAGGGATTTGAGCCGGAATGGGAAGGGGCCCAGGCCATCCAGAGCCACAGAATGGAGGGAGGACCGACCCCAGGACTCCTGCACCCCTGTCTCCAAGCAGGGAAGGAGAAGATGGGGGAGAGGGTGTGGAGCAGGGAAACGGGAAATGGGGGTAGGGGGGGAAAATCCAGAAGAAGTTGGGATGTAGGAAGAGGGAAGGAGAGGAGGGAGGTGGAAAACCCGGGGAGGGTGGGGGAGGGAGAGAGGACAGTTCATGTATCAGCAGCTGCTGCGAGGTCTGTGGCCAGAGGCCGGCTGCCCTGCCGTGTAGCAAAGCGGCAGGACGCCGGGCTACAAGTCGGAGGACCTGGGTTCTAGTCCAAACTGGTGCTGTTAGCCTGCCCTGGGACTGTGGGCGACTCACTTAACTTGTACTTCCCAAGCGCTTAGTACAGTGCTCTGCACACAGTAAGCGCTCAATAAATACGATTGATGATGATGATGATGATGACTTAACTTCCCGGTACCTCAATTTCCCCACCTGTGAAATGGGGAGACTAATACCTGCCTTGTCTCCCTACCTTGCAGTGTCATCGTGAGGGTTGAAGTGAAGTAATTCATGTGAAAGCCCTTTAGTGATCATAGTGCTTTAGCTGTCTATAGCTGTAATTTATTTATCTATTTTAATATCTGTCTCCCCCTCTAGCCGTGAGCTTGCCGTGGGCAGGGAATTTGTCTATCTCCCAAGTGCTTAGGACGGTGGTCTGCACACAGTAAGCGCTCAATAAATACAACTGACTGACCAACCGACAAGCGATGACAAGGCTGGAGCACCTAGGGGCTTGAGCAGAGAGAATGGGCGGAGGTGCCAGGCATAGGTTACTTTCTGGGCATCAGCTGTGGGGGCCCAGTGATGCCAACGGGAAGGAGACAATGTCGCTGGGCGGCATCGCTCTCTCTCCTGTGTCGACCACAGAGAGAGGAAGCCCTTTTGTCCATGTGTCACTCATCATATTATTCAAGCACCGGCTCATGTCCATATCCCCTTTTCCTTTTGCGTCCGATCTGTAAATTGTTTTAATACCTGGTCCAGGGACTGTGTCTGACTTGATTATCTTGTACCTATCCCAGTGCTTGGCACGTAACAAATGCTACAGGTATTGTTATTACTTTTATCCATCCATCAGTGGTATTTTTCCAGTGCCTTCTGCAGGTAGAGCCCTGTCCTAGGCGCTCGGTGTGGTCCTCTGGAGTGGCAGGGTAGAGACGAGACAGTTGGGGGAGAGCGGTGGGATGAAGAGGACCCTTTATTGAGGGCCCCGTCTTTCCCCCCACCCCCAGGAGCAGAACAGGAGAGGTGATGAGCCGGGAGACCTATAAGCAGGTTTGACCCTGAGCAGTGAGCAGAGCCGGGACTATGTGGGTAGGGACAAGGGCTCAGGGTGGAACTGTGTGGGGGTTTGCTGGCTGGGTAAACTGAGGCCCAGAGAGGGGTTAATTGGAGGCAGAGCCGAGAGGTGGCCCCGGGCGAGGGTGGACAGGGTCAGGGGGATGAGGGGGCACTCAAGAAATACTTAGAGAAGCAGCGTGGCTTAGCGGAAAGAGCCCGGGCTTTGGAGTCAGAAGTCATGGGTTCGAATCGCAGCTCTGCTAATTGTCAGCTGTGTGAATGGGCAAGTCGCTTCTCTGTGCCTCAGTTCCCTCGTCTGTAAAATGGGGATTAAGACTGTGAGCCCTCCGTGGGACAACCTGATCACCTTGTAACCTCCCCAGCGCTTAGAACAGTGCTTTGCACATAGTAAGCGCTTAATAAATGCCATTATTATCATTATTATTCTGCTGCCAAGATGGTGGAGTAGGGAGGAGGAGGAAGGAGGGAGGAAGGTAGGAGGACAGGAGGGGGCAGAGCCAGGAGGGAAGGAGCTGGGTGGGGAGGGGAAAGAGAGGAAAGGGCCAGAGGGATTGGGTCCGGAGGGCCAAGGTGAGGGGAAAGAGGTCACGGCCGTGCCTCTTCGCCGTCAACCTGTCAGCCATCAGCCCTGAATCCCCACGACCGACCGTGTGACCTTGTGTCCTTGTGTCTCGGAGTCCCCCAGGGCTGAGGGGAGGGGGACGTTCTTCACTGGAGCAGAACAGAACCGAGCTTCAGTGCCAGGGCTAGGGGCACTGGAGGGGTCGGGACGCGGAGGTGGGGGGCTGCTTGGGGAGTGATTAACATGGTGTCAGCAGCCCGCAGTCCCAGCCAACCCAGGGCCAGGATCCCATTATTCTATTAGGGTTTCAGAGCGGCATTAAGTGGACATGATTCCCTCCCACGGCCCATTAATTGTGTTTTATGGCCGATCTGATGGCCATTACCCTTTTTCGCCAACGCGTTTCCCCATTAGGTTTGTACAATTAACCAAATATGCGTGGAATGGGGGGAAATGGCAGGAGCCAGAGTCGGGGTGCTCCAGGCTGGTGGGGGGGGAGGGGTAAAAACTACCTGGGCAGGTGAGGGGCTTCGGGATCTGCCAACCAGGCCCCCCGAGCCCCAGCTGGGTGGGCACTGCTCAGAGTCCTTCATTCATTCATTCATATTTATTGAGCGCTTACTGTGTGCAGAGCACTGTACTAAGCGCTTGGGAAGTACAAGTTGGCAACATATAGAGACGGTCCCTCAGTCATGCTCAGTCGTACTGGGTGGTTGGGGGGGCACCCCTCCCCAGGGAACAAGAGGCCAAGACCCCCATGGGACCCTACTCTGGGGGCCAGCCCCAGCCAGGAGGGAAGAGGAGATGTCTGGGAGATGTCCCTGCTGGCCCAGCCCCTAGCCCAGTGGCCCAAGGGACAGTGACGTATTAATGTCTATCTCCCCCTGTAGCCTCATTATAAGCAGGGAACTTGTCTGCTAATCCCGTCGTATTGTGCTCTCCCAAGCACTTAGTACGTTGCTCTGCACATAGTAAGCGCTCAGTAAATATGATTGAGTGACCTAGGGAGTGACCACCAGCCATCCCCTGGCGGCTAGAGCGGTGGACTCAGACTGCCCCAAGATGCTGGGCTACCAACTGGACTACCAGCTCTCAAAGCAGCCACTCCCAGGCCAGGTGGGTGGCAGCTGAGGTTGCCTCTGGGCACGGTCATAGCTTGGGGGGCCGGGTTGACCCCAGACTAAGCCACACTGTATCCCCGGGCTCCTTGGACCAGGGTGTCAGGGTGAAAGGGACAGGGTGAAAGGGCAGGGGGACGATGAAGTCGGAGTGGGGGCAACTTCCATTGCCCAACGGGCAGTGTCCGCCACCCCGGGGAGTTCCCCACTGCCCCTAAGACTGGTTTTCTGCCCACAGGTGGTGCCCGCCTGGGGCTGGTTCCAGAGCCCTCCGACCCTCCGTGCTTCTCAGCAGCAGTACGGCTCCAAACCGTGAGTACCCGGGATCTGGTGGGTCCGGGAGGCCTCTCCGGGGGCAGGGAAATGCCCAACCGTGGCCAGGATGGGCGGAGTATCTGGGGGACATTCCTGGGACTGCGCCCGGAAGGCCTGGAGGAGCCAGGAAGGTGATGCCTGCTTTAACCGGAGGTTATGGAGCAGGAGGAGAGGGAGAGGAGTCGGTCCTGGATGCAGGGGGAAGTGGACTCCCCCAGGTTTGTCGTTGGCCGCCGGGGCGGGGTTTGGGGAGGCTGGGGTGGGCTCGGGACCCTGGTGGTCTCCACCAGGAGGTATTGGGAGTGGAAGAGCAGGGGGTCAGAGATAGAGCAGGTGTCCTGAGGGTGGCAGGGATTTGGTGTGTCTGGTAGGGTTGGGTCCAACTCGGTGTCTTGGGGGTGACCATTGTGACAGCCTCCCGGGCTTCCCTCTCTGCCCGTTGTCTCTCCTTCCTCTCCTCTCAAAACTCCCTGCCTACTTTTGGCTCTCTTTATCCCTCTTGGCCTGGTCGCCACTGAGCTCGAGGACCCAGGGTGGGTTTAGCCACACCCCCCTGCCCTCACCTGCTATCCATGGCAGCCCAGGAAGCGATCCCCCGTAACCTTTGCGTCTCCTTGAGGTCAAAGCCGAGCAGCGGGAGCAAGCCCCTGGAGCAGGCGGGGGCTCTCGGGCCTGGGTTTTAGAGTCCGGGGAGGGTTTTCCTTCACTGGATCGAATCTGGGGCCGTGGGTGGAGAGCAGGGATTCCACTTCAGGCCTACTCCAATCCACCAGCGTATGTTCCTCTCCTCCTTCCCTCCAAAAGACCTTCTCTGATTAATCCCACCACCCTGGTCACCTCAGCGGATCAACCATGGCTCAGTGGAAAGAGCCCGGGCTTTGGAGTCAGAAGTCATGGGTTCAAATCCCGGCTCCGCCAACTGTCAGATTTGTGACTTTGGGCAAGTCACTTCACTTCTCTGGGCCTCAGTGACCTCATCTGTAAAATGGGAATTAAGACTGTGAGCCCCCCATGGGACAACCTGTTCACCTTGTAACCTCCCCAGCGCTTAGAACAGTGCTTTGCACAAATTAAGCGCTTAACAAATACCATCATCATTATTATTATTATTATCAATGATTTTGGCCCTCGGGTGCATCTCCGTGATTTAGCTGTTACCCGTGGCGGGCTGTTTCATCGCTGCGTCCCCGCTCTTCCTCCTTTACTTCATGTGGGTTTGGCAGCCTGCATCCCCTTGGCTGTCCCGTCAGACTGCAATCTTATCGAGGGCAGGGGCTGGGGTCCGCTCCTCCGGTTGCAGGTTTCCAGGCACAAGCTTTGGGCAACGTGGTGGTTGCTGTGGTGAGCATCCTAGAATCACAGTTGACGATGATGACGACGAGGTTGATGATTCATTCGTGAGAAGCGGCGAGGCTCAGCGGAAAGAGCCCGGGCTTGGGAGTCAGCGGTCGTGGGTTCTAATTCTGACTCCACCACTTGGCAGCTGTGTGACTTTGGGCAAGTCCACTTCTCTGGGCCTCAGTTATCTCATCTGTAAAATGGGGATTAATTTAAATTTAATCAATCAATCGTATTTATTGAGCGGTTACTATGTGCAGAGCACTGTACTAAGCGCTTGGGAAGTACAAATTGGCAACACATAGAGACAGTCCCTACCCAACAGTGGGCTCACAGTCTAAAAGGGGGAGACAGAGAACAAAGCCAAACATACCAACAAAATAAAATAGGATAGAAATGTACAAGTAAAATAAATAAATAAATAGAGTAATAAATATGTGCAACTATATATACATATATACAGGTGCTGTGGGGAAGGGAAGGAGGTAAGATGGGGGGTTGGAGAGGGGGATGAGGGGGAGAGGAAGGAAGGGGCTCAGTCTGGGAAGGCCTCCTGGAGGAGGTGAGCTCTCAGCAGGGATTAAGACTGCAAGCCCCACGTGGGACAACCTGATTACCTTGTATCTACCCCAGCACTTAAAACAGTGCGTGGCACATAGTAAGCGCTTAACAAATACTGTCATTATTATTCATTCATTCATTCAATCATTTATTGAGCACTTTCTGTGTGTTGAGCACAGTACTAAGCGCTCGGGAAAGTACAATACAACAGTAATGATGATGATGACATTGATGGGGTAAGCCTTCTGCATCCAAGGTTCATTTATTCATTTAATCGTATTTATTGAGCACTTACTGTGTGCAGAACACTGTACTGAGCTCTCAGGAAAGTACAGTACAACAGCAAACAGACACAGTCCCTGCCCATAATGAGCTCACAGTCTAGGGTTTTCTGTCAGGGGGGTCTGGGAGCAGAAAAGCCTTGATTCCAGAACCTCTGGAACCCGTGATCTCAGTGCCCAGTGACTGCCTGTCTATTCATCAATCATCATCATCAATCGTATTTATTGAGCACTTACTGTGTGCAGAGCACTGTACTAAGCGCTTGGGAAGTACAAGTTGGCAACATATAGAGACAGTCCCTACCCAACAGGGGGCTCACAGTCTAAAAGGGGGAGACAGAGAACAAAACCAAACATACTAACAAAATAAAATAGAATAGATATGTACAAGTAAAATAAATAGAGTAATAAATATGTACAAACATATATACATATATACAGGTGCTGTGGGGAAAGGAAGGAGGTAAGATGGGGGGGATGGAGAGGGGGATGAGGGGGAGAGGAAGGAAGGGGCTCAGTCTGGGACGGCCTCCTGGAGGAGGTGAGCTCTCAGTAGGCCCTTGATGGAGAAGCAGCACGGCGTAGCAGATAGCGCGCGGGCCCAGGAGTCAGAAGGTCGTGGGTTCTAATCCCAGCTCTGCCACTTGTCTGCTGTGTGACCTTGGGCAAGTCACTGCACTTCTCTGGGCCTCAGTGACCCCATCTGGAAAATGGGGATTGAGACCGTGAGCCCCATGTGGGACAGGCACTGTGTCCAGCTCGATTTGCTTGTACCCACCCCAGCGCTTAGTACAGTGCCTGGCGCACGGTAAGTGCTGAAAAAATACCACAATTATTATAATTAATATCTTATTATTCAAAGCCCTACTGAGAGCTCACCTCCTCCAGGAGGCCTTCCCAGACTGAGCCCCCTCCTCCCCCTCCCCATCCCCCCGCCTTACCTCCTTCCCCTCCCCACAGCACCTGTATATATGTATATATGTTTGTACGCATTTATTACTCTATTTTATTTGTACATATTTATTTTATTTCGTTAATATGTTTTGTTCTCTGTCTCCCCCTTCTAGACTGTGAGCCCACTGTTGGGCAGAGACCGTCTCTATATGTTGCCAACTTGTACTTCCCAAGCGCTTAGTACAGTGCTCTGCACACAGTAAGCGCTCAATAAATACGATTGAATGAATATTATTCCTCTGCCCCCACCAGGGCAATACAGGAGCAGGGAGGGAATCGGGAAAGGTCGGGGAGCCCTGCTGCCCCGGACACCAACAGCAAATTGTATTTCCTCTTGCTGTTCGAGGGCTAGAAGTTTGCTCATAAACTATTCATATTTTCATAATCCATATTAGCAGCCACCCTGTGTCGGATGAATATTGAATGAGCGATAAAGCAGGAAGGAAAGCCTGGGGTAAGGCTGGGGGTAAGGGGAGGGTGGAGGGAACAACCTTGGCAGGGTGGGGGTGGGGAACAGTCATGGCAGGGCGGGGGCGTTCACGTCCCTCCCCTCTTCCCTCCCTCCCCCCGTCCCCCCCAAAGTGGACACTGTCCAGCTAGACCACCTAGAGTGCCCAGGATGCTGCTCCATCCCAGTTAATAATACTAATAATAATGATAATGGCATTTATTAAGCGCTTACTATGTGCCAAGCACTGTTCTAAGCACTGGGGAGGTTACAAGCTGATCAGATTGTCCCACATGGGGCTCACCGTCTTAAGCCCCATTTTGCAGATGAGGGAACTGAGGCCCAGAGATGTTAAGTGACTTGCCCAAAGTCACACAGCTGACAAGTGGCGGAGCCGGGATTTGAACCCATGACCTCTGACTCCAAAGCCCGTGCGCTTTCCACTGAGCCATGCTGCTTCTCTTGCAATCAATCAATCGTATTTATTGAGCGCTTTCTGTGTGCAGAGCACTGTACTAAGCGCTTGGGAAGTACAAGTTGGCAACATATTGAGACGGTCCCTACCCAGCAGTGGGCTCACAGTCTAGAAGGCAGTTCCCATGACTGCTTCATCTCAACTGGGCCCCACTGGGTTCCTTGGAGGGGTCTACCCCCAGTAGGACTGGACTAGACCCCGAAAAAGGGGGACCCCCATGCCTTGGTGGGTGGGACCGATCCCCCCTTTCCCAAGCCTGCATCTTCAGGAAGCTCCCGGCTCTGTCTGGATGTTCCTCCTGCCTCCCCACATCCCTCTGTACGTAGGCGGCATCACTCCCCTGGACTCACCTGCTCCCCGGGGTCTGGGCAGAAATCAGGCAGCGGGGCTCAGTCTCTCTTTTTTTAAAATAGTATTCAAGAAGCGCTTACTATGTGCCAGTCTCTGTTCTAAGCGCTGGGGCAGATACAAGATCATCAGGTCGGACACAGTCCCTGTCCCACGTGGGGCCCATGGTCTCAATTCCCATTTTACAGACGAGGGAACCGAGGCAGTGTGGCATGGTGGATAGAACACGGGCCTTGGAATCAGAAGGACTTGGGTTCTAATCCCGGCTCCACCACTTGTCTACTGTGTGATCTTGGGCAAGTCACTTGGCTTCTCTGGTCCTCAGTGACCTCATCTGTAAAACGGGAATTTAGGCTGTGAGCCCCATGTGCGACATAGACTGTGACCGACCCGATTACCATGTATCTACTCCAGTGCTTCGTACAGTGCCTGGTACATACTAAGCACTTAATAAATGCCAAAATTATTATAAAATGGGGATTTAGGCAGTGAGCCCCATGTGCGACATATACTGTGACCAACCCGATTACCATTTATCTACTCTAGTGCTTCATACAGTGCCTGGTACATACTGAGCACTTAATAAATGCCAAAATTATTATAAAATGGGGATTTAGGCTGTGAGCCCCATGTGCGACATAGATTGTGACCAACGCGATTACCGTGTATCTACTCCAGTGCTTCGTACAGCGCCTGGTACATACTGAGCACTTAATAAATGCCAAAATTATTATAAAATGGGGATTTAGGCTGTGAGCCCCATGTGCGATATAGACTGTGACCAACCCGATTACCATGTATCTACTCCAGTGCTTCGTACAGCTCCTGGTACATACTGAGCACTTAATAAATGCCAAAATTATTATAAAATGGGGATTTAGGCTGTGAGCCCCATGTGCGACATAGACTGTGACCGACCCGATTACCATGTATCTACTCCAGTGCTTCGTACAGCGCCTGGTACATACTGAGCACTTAATAAATGCCAAAATTATTATAAAATGGGGATTTAGGCTGTGAGCCCCATGTGCGACATAGACTGTGACCGACCCGATTACCATGTATCTACTCCAGTGCTTTGTACAGTGCCTGGTACATACTCAGCACTTAATAAATGCCAAAATTATTATTATTATTAAATGAAGTGACTTGCCCTGGGTCACACAGCGGACAAGCGGCAGAGTCAGGATTAGAACCCAGGCCCTTCTGATTCCCAGGCCTGGGCTCCAGCCACTAGGCCACGCTGCTTCTCCCTCTTCTCTCCCTCAACGTTTTGGGTTTCTCCGGTCCGGGCGATGAGGTCTCCTTGGTACTGGGCAGAGGGCGGCCACCCCATCCCCTGATGGGGAGCTGGAAATCGCCTGTGCCATCCCAGTGCCCACAGAAGGACGTGGCCGGCCGGGTCCCCACCTCCTTTCCCGCTGCGGGCAGCCTGGCTGCGGAGCAGCGTGGTACCCACTGAGGGGGAATTGGGGGAAACCCCCGCAGACCTGAAAACCCGTTTCTTAATCCAAGTTCTTTAAAGAGCCGCTTAGCCGAGAGCTTAACCTGCTGGACTCCGGCAGTTTGAGCATTAGAGTCTGATTGAGCCGAAAACCTGCAGGCATCCTCCCTGCATGTGCTCTCTCATTCTCTCCCGCGTGTGCTCTCTCTCTGTCTCTCTCCACTCCCCCCCCACCCCCTCTTTGTCTTTTTGCCTTTGCCTCCCCCTCATCTCTGTCTCCCCTATCTCTCCCCTTTTGTCTCTGTCTCCCTGTCTCTCCTCTGTGCCCTTGGTGCGCGTTGGCATGACGGGCTCCGGTTGCCTCTGGGTTACCTGCTGGTGCCAGAGGAAGGAAAATGTGCTGAAAACACAAGCCTCCTCTTCCCCCTCCCTCGCCCTCCAACTCGCCCCGCTTCTCCCCCAGCCCCAGCTCCCCGCCAGAAACAGGGTTGGCTTGAACACCCTGAGGTGGGAAAAGTGTGCCCCTCTACCCCTAGGACCGCGTGCCAACGCCTGTGATGGACGGGCTCACTTGATGACATCGTACAGAACATTTTGCCCAAGTCCCTCAATGCCCACCAAATCCTATGTCAAGAACAAGCGATACAAGCCATCTCCCAGCAATTGTACAATAAGCGGATAGCAAAATGGCCATTCTTCTGAAGTTCCAAATAGAAAATCCCCCCAGAGCACTCTGGGTGTCTGCCTCCCCTACTTATCATCAGAATAATAATAATAATAATAATAATAATGGTATTTGTTAAGCGCTTACCATGTGCAAAGCACTGTTCTAAGCGCTGGGAAGGTTACAAGGTGATCAGGTTGTCCCACGGGAGGCTCACAGTCTTAATCCCTTCCAGGCCCTACTGAGAGCTCACCTCCTCCAGGAGGCCTTCCCAGACTGAGCCCCCTCCTTCCTCTCCCCCTCGTCCCCCTCTCCATCCCCCACCTTACCTCTTTCCCTTCCCCACAGCACCCATATATATGTATATAAGTTTGTACATATTTATTACTCTATTCATTTATTTATTTATTTATTTTACTTGTACATATCTATTCTATTTATTTTATTTTGTTAATAGGTTTGATTTTGTTCTCTGTCTCCCCCTTCTACACTGTGAGCCCACTGTTGGGTAGGGACTGTCTCTATATGTTGCCAACTTGTACTTCCCAAGCGCTTAGTACAGTGCTGTGCACACAGTAAGCACTCAATAAATATGATTGATTGATTGATTGATTAATCCGTGTTTTACAGATGAGGGAACCGAGGCATAGAGAGGTTAAGTGACTTGCCCAAAATCACACAGCTGACAATTGGCGGAGCCGGGATTTGAACCCATGACCTCTGACTCCAAAGCAGAGGCCCATCCTGTTCCTCTTCCTCCATGCAGGGACTGCAACCCAATGATTATTCATTCAGTCGTATTTATTTATTCTCTCCCTCGGCACTTAGTACAGAGCTTGGGACCTAGGAACCAAATATCACAATTATTATTATTATTATTATTTGTGTTTATTGTTGTTGTTAGTGCTGAGCATCCACTGGGTTAGTAATGATATTTATTGAGCATTTGGGAGAGCACAAAGAAGCACAGGATACGTTCCCTGCCCAAGAGGAACTTATGCTTTAGTGGGGGACACAGACATTCAAAAATTTACAAACTGTGAGAGCAGGAGGAAGAGCACACCATCAGAGAGGGAGTAGAATGAATGCGCCAGGATGAATTAGTAGAATAAATTATTGAGGGGACAATTGAATATTCATATATGCACAAGAGCCCAGGATCGGTGTAAATAAATACGTATATGCTTGGGGGTGGCCATTGAATTGATATGACTCGGGCGTGTTGGGAATTATTTGGGGAAAGTTTCTTGGAGGAGAAGGGATTTTAGGAGGGCTTTCAAGATGAGGGGGGTTGAAGTCTGACAGATTTGAGAAGGAAGTGAGATGATATTATTACTATCATTAATATTAATAATAATAGCTATGGTGTTTAAGTGTTTACTTTGCACCAAGCACTGTACCAAGTGGTAGGATAGTGAGAAGCAGCGTGGCTCAGTGGAAAGAGCCTGGGCTTTGGAGTCAGAGGTCAAGGGTTCAAATCCCTGCTCCGCCAACTGTCAGCTGTGTGACTTTGGGCAAGTCACTTAACTTCTCTGGGCCTCAGTTGCCTCATCTGTAAAATGGGGATTAAGACTGTGAGCCCCATGTGGGACAACCTGATCACCTTGTAACTTCCCCAGCGCTTAGAAGAGTGCTTTGCACATAGTAAGCGCTTAATAAATGCCATCATTATTATTATTATAGAATATAATCGGGAGTCACAGAGCCCCTGTCCCACACAGGACTCACAGTCTACATACGAGAAAGTTCCAGACAGGATTCCAATTATTATTATCATTATCATTGTTATTAATATTCTGGTATTTGTTAAACACTTACTATGTATCAAACACTGTTCTAAGCTCTAGGGTAAAGACAAGTTAATTAATTCATTCATTCAATCATATTTATTGAGCGCTTACTGTGTGCAGAGCACTGTACTAAGCGCTTGGGAAGTACAAGTTGGCAACACATAGAGACGGTCCCTACCCAACAGCGGGCTCACAGTCAAGAAGGGGGAAGTTAATGAAGTTAGACCCGATCCTTGTCATCATCATCATCATCAATCGTATTTATTGAGCGCTTACTGTGTGCAGAGCACTGTACGAAGCGCTTGGGAAGTACAAATTGGCAACATATAGAGACAGTCCCTGCCCAACAGTGGGCTCACAGTCTAAAAGGGGGAGACAGAGAACAAAACCAAACATACTAACAAAATAAAATAAATAGAATAGATATGTACAAGTAAAATAAATAGAGTAATAAATATGTACAAACATATATACATATATACAGGTGCTGTGGGGAAGGGAAGGAGATAAGATGGGGGGATGGAGAGGGGGACAAGGGGGAGAGGAGGGAAGGGGCTCAGTCTGGGAAGGCCTCGTACACGGGACTCACAGTTTAAGTAAAAATGAGAAAAATCCCCATTTTACAATTGAGGAAACTGAGGCAGAAAAGTTAAATGACTTGTCCAAGGTCACACAGCAGGCAATTGGCCGAGCCAGAATTAGAACTCAGGTCCTCTGACTCCCGAGCCCATGCTCTTTCAATTAGGCCACACTGCTTCTCCAGTTCTGCCCTTGACTGGCTGTGTGATCTTACTCAAGGCACCTGCCCTCTCTGGGCTTCTGTTTGCCCAGCGGTCAAGGGGGGAGATTTATAGTCCGGAGAGGGGGACGGGGAAAGGAGACAAGACACCATGGATGCAGGCAGAGGGGATGACTGGGCTGGAGTTGGGGAAGAGACTGGGGGTTGGGGGGGTCCTCACGCAGCTCAGGAGGGGAGAAGCGGGCTGGGGTCTCCTTAGGAAGGAGGTCGGAGCGAGAAATCACCCGGCATCCTCCCAGCGCCGCTCTCCGACCACGCGGCTGTGGCCTCTGCGGGCCGGCGCCATTGCCACGAAGCAAATACGATTCCCGCAAATATGTATCATGCAAATATGAATTACGCGGTGAGCATCCTGGCGTGGCTCAGTGGAAAGAGCCCGGGCTTTGGAGTCAGAAGTCATGGGTTTAAATCCCGGCTCCGCCAATTGTCAACAGTGTCGCTTTGGGCAAGTCACTTCAATCAATCAATCAGTCAATCGTATTTATTGAGCGCTTACTATGTGCAGAGCACTGTACTAAGCGCTTGGGAAGTACAAATTGGCAACATATAGAGACAGTCCCTACCCAACAGTGGGCTCACAGTCTAAAAGGGGGAGACAGAGAACAACACCAAACATACTAACAAAATAAAATAAATAGAATAGATATGTACAAGTAAAATAAATAAATGAGTAAATAAATAGAGTCATAAATATGTACAAACATACATACATATATACAGGTGCTGTGGGGAAGGGAAGGAGGTAAGATGCGGGGGATGGAGAGGGGGACGAGGGGGAGAGGAAGGAAGGGGCTCAGTCTGGGAAGGCCTCCTGGAGGAGGTGAGCTCTTCACTTCTCTGGGCCTCAGTGACCTCATCTGTAAAACGGGGATGAAGACTGTGAGCCCCCCAGGGGGCTACCTGATCACCTTGTAACCTCCCCAGCGCTTAGTGCTTTGCACATAGTAAGCGCTTAATAAATGCCATTATTATTATTATCCTGGGTGGGGCCCAGGTGCGGAAAGGGGAAGGGCTGCCTTATGGCGCCCTTTCTTGTGCTGCGGGTTCGGGGCGGGGGAAGCTAGGAAAATACAGTGACGGACGGGGCCCGGGCGGGCAAAGGTGCCGGACTGCGACTCTGCGACTCCCACCACCAGGGCTGGGGACCGGGGAGGGGCTTGTGGCCGGGGTCCGCAGGGGACGGTGGGTGGGAGTCTCTGGACTTGCAGATTCCCTGGGCTTGAGCCACGCAGCTTCTCATCCTTTGCCCAGGATGTGCCCATCCCAAACCCTCCGGGCTCCTCTCCTGGTCCAAGAATCTCTCCGCCCTTCCATCCCCATCTCCCTGTTCAGCTCCGTACCTTCCCACCCGTTCCTCTCTGCCAGCCTGCACCCACGCCCCGTCCAGCCCGGTTCCCCGTTGGGCCTTAAGTGGAGAGTGCCCATCCAGGCCTCTCTGGTAGCCAACCCCTTCCCCCTGCGGAAGTGCCCGTGGGCACTGGGGGCTGTGGAAGCTTTTCATTAGCAAGGGCATTGAACCCATTTGAAGGGGTGGTGCGGAGGGCTTCACCCAAGGTGTTTCCCTCAATTAAATTAGTACCAGCATCTGCGGCCCACGTCCACCTCAATTTGCATTCTGGGCCATGTGCTGCGGAGGGAATCAGACGAACACGGAGGACCCAATTAGAGGAAGCGGGGACGAGGGGAAGGGGCATTTGTGTGCCTCTCTTCTGGGCTGTCTGGGGCCCGAGGGGCAGTGGAGAACAGCGGGGGCGGACGAGCAGAGGAGCAGCGTGGCCTAGTGGCTAGAGCCTGGGCATCCGCCACTTCTCTGCTGTGTGACTTAATTTTCTCTGAGCCTCAGTTCCCTCATCTGTAAAATGGGGATTAAGATTGTGAGCCCCATGTGGGACACGGACTGAGCCCAAACTGATTAGCTTGTATCTACCCCGGCGCTTAGAACAATGCCTGGCACATAGTAAGCCTCATCATCATCATCAAGGAGGGTGGGGAAAGGGATGGGGAAGCAGAGGGAGGGATTAGCTTCAGCTCAAGGTCTATCTCTCTTCCAGGAGTCCCCTGACTCCTGGGAATGGCTCTTGTCGGCAGGCGGAGAGGAGAGGGCAGGGGGACCGATGAAACTGATTTACAAACACACGTAAAGCACACACGCACATTCAGAACAACGCTCCTGCTGCTTTCCTCAGCTAGAGAGGACATGGGGCAGAAGTGGGGGGCTTCCCGGGCCCAGGGAAAGCTTCTGTCGGTCCCCCCGTGTTTGAGGAGATGGAGAGCCAGGGGTCAAGGCAGTGGGCAGTGGAGGCTGATGGACCGTCCGCTTTCTGCCCAGGGTGGCTGGGGATGGACGTCATCATCATCATCATCATCATCAATCGTATTTATTGAGCGCTTACTATGTGCAGAGCACTGTACTAAGCACTTGGGAAGTACAAATTGGCAACATCTAGAGACAGTCCCTACCCAACAGTGGGCTCACAGTCTAAAAGGGAGAGACAGAGAACAAAACCAAATATACTAACAAAATAAAATAAATAAATAAATAAATAGAGTAAAAAATATGTACAAACATATATACATATATACAGGTGCTGTGGGGAAGGGAAGGAGGTAAGATGGTGGGGATGGAAAGGGGGACGAAGGGGAGAGGAAGGAAGGGGCTCAGTGTGGGAAGGCCTCCTGGAGGAGGTGAGCTCTCAGCAGGGCCTTGAAGGGAGGAAGAGAGGTAGCTTGGCGGATGGGCAGAGGGAGGGCATTCCAGGCCCGGGGGATGACGTGGGCCGGGGGTCGATGGCGGGACAGGCGAGAGCGAGGTACGTTGAGGACGTTGCGGGGTTGGGGCTGTTAGGCTGGACAGGACCGGCCTGAACCGGCCCAAACTGAACCGGACGGGGTCGGAATCGGGATTGAGGTCCGAGAGTCTTTGCGGGGCGCAGGCTTGGGCGGAGGCCGGGTCGGGCTTGGCCAAACTACTCCAGGCCAGGCTGCAGCCTAGGGGGAAGTGAAACCTGACAGGACCCGGGCCGGGGAAGGGGAGGGAGACAGGCACAGTGTGTGTGTGTGTGTGTGTGTACACATCTCTTTGTGTGCCAGGCTGGGTGTGTGTCTGTACATCACTTTGTGAGAAGCAGCGTGGCTCAGTGGAGAGAGCGCAGGCTTTGGAGTCAGAGGCATATTCTATTTATTTTATTTTGTTAGTATGTTTTGTTTTGTTCTCTGTCTCCCCCTTCTAGACTGTGAGCCCACTGTTGGGTAGGGACCGTCTCTATGTGTTGCCAACTTGGACTTCCCAAGCGCTTAGTACAGTGCTCTGCACACAGTAAGCGCTCAATAAATACGATTGAATGAATGAAAGGTCAGGGGTTCAAATCCCGGCTCCGCCAGTTGGCCGTGTGACTTTGGGCAGGTCACTTTGCTTCTCTGGGCCTCAGTTACCTCATCTGTCAAGTGGGGATTAAAACTGTGAGCCCCCCGTGGGAAAACCTGATGGCCTTGTGACCTCCCCAGTGCTTAGAACAGTGCTTTGCACATAGTAAGCGCTTAATAAATGCCATTATTATTATTATTACACGAGGGTGTGTGTCTGCCAGTCTGTGTGTGTCTGTTGGCTGTCTCCCCCCTTCTAGACTGTGAGCCCACTGTTGGGTAGGGACCGTCTCTATATGTTGCCGACTTGTACTTCCTAAGTGTGCTCTGCACACAGTAAGCGCTCAATAAATACAATTGAATGAATGAATGAATGAATGGGGATGTTTGGGAGGAGAGGGGAGGATGCTTGGGATTATGCCCTAGGAGCTTTGGCATTATCTCTCTATTAGATAGAAGCACCTGGTGGGCACCCCCCACCCCGTCACCCCCCAACCACGCCTGGGACCATTTGCCGGGAGAGGACAAGATACCAAAGCCCCTCCGACCGGAAAGGATCACGGAGTCCATCCCCCTGTCTCTGGGCAGGAAAACCCTCACCCACCTGCTGTTCTTGGAGCTCTGGATGGTGATTCTCCAAGACACCCCCTCCAGGATGGGAGTGTGGAATGGAGCCAAAGGGGCCCCGAGGGGGACAAGGGCCCTGGGAGGTGGGATGGGGGGCCGCAGCGGTCCTGGGGTCCCTGAACCCGGGCTCCTGGGCTTCCACCTGGGGAAGCTGCTGTGGCCCCAGAGACTCGGTGGTCTCGGCTCGGTCCTGTTGGTGCCGGCAGGCATGGCAAAAGGGTCAGAGTGGGGAGGGGGCTTGTTCTCAGATACCAGGGTCCTGGATGGTGTGTGGATCTGGGGGCTACTTAACTTCACTTGGGGTTTGGGGAGGAGGCGGACGCGTACACCATCGGTGAAATTCCTTACCCCCCACTACCCTCCTCTCATACCCCCGACTGCCCTCCCCTTGTACCCGCCACAAGCCTATTGGAACTCAAGCGTGTTCCTTTGTGCGTAGGTGGTTGTGCGTATATAGAGCTCTATATTTATCTTGGGCGGGTGTGTATCTGCGTATATGTGTGCGTACGTGTGGGTTTGTAGAAGTGTCTTTATCTGTTTCTATGTGGGTACAAAGGTGTGCCTCTAGGTTTCTGTGACTGTGGGTGGGTACATAAGTGAGTGGGGGGGTGTGCCCATGTAATAATAATAATAATAATGTTGGTATTTGTTAAGCGCTTACTCTGTGCCAAGCACTGTTCTAAGCACTGAGGAGGTTACGAGGTGATCAGGTTGTCCCACGGGGGGCTCACGGTCTTCATCCCCATTTTCCAGATGAGGTCACTGAGGCCCAGAGAAGTGACCCAGCTGACAACTGGCGGAGCCAGGATTTGAACCCATGACCTCTGACTCCAAAGCCCGGGCTCTTTCCACCGAGCCCCGCTGCTTCTCTGTATTTATGTGGGCATGTTTACGCCCAGTGGTGTCGGGCGTGGGTGTCCGCAGATGTGTGTCTTTGTTTTCCGTGTTTGTGCATGTGACTGTGCGTGTTTGCATTTGTACATGTGACCGTGTGTGTTGGGTGTGCACGCGTGTGTGTGTTGGTTCAATCCAGAGACAAAGCCAGGCTGGAGAGTCACTCAACGGCGGGTGAAGCCGAGAGGCAGCAAAGCGGGGTTGGCAGGCCCCGGGCCCTCCAGAAGTCCGGCTCCTCCGGCCCCCTCCCAACTCGTTCCCCCCAACCAGGGGCCGCAGACCCTCCAAGCAATGTCCAGAGGGGCCCGGTCCACCCCTCCCAGACCCATCACCCAAGGACGCCATCTCGCTCCTTCCCCTTCCTGCCCAAGCTGAGCACTTGCCACCCCGCTGTCTGTGTTTCCTCACCGAGGTTCAGTTCTAATTATGTTGATTTTCTTCAGTCCACCCCCTCCTGGAAGCTTATTAGGTTGAATATTTTTATTTATTATCATTTCGCCCGGCTCCTGCCAGCATTTCCAATTACTCTCCCCGCTCCCTTGTAATTGTCTTTCTGTAATGGCTCTGAAACAATTGCGCTAAATGAGGTGTCTCATTGAAGATGAGGGTTTCACTTCATTAAAGGCTAATGTATTCTCAGCTCCAGCTCTGTGGGGCCGGCTCGGGAGAGAGACCGGCAAACGGCTTCTTTTATTTTAGAGGGAATAACTTTTCAGCTGCCCAAGATTCCTGTGGTCCTGTGTGTGTGTGTGTGTGTCTATTTGGATCGAAAGGAAGTTCATAAAATCGGAGGGCCTGGGACTGAGACCAAAGGGAGTGGGCAGGGCGGGGCGGGGCGGAGCGGGCTAGCGGGGATGCTGGCAACGGTGTTCATTCCTCCATTCAATCGTATTTATCGAGCGCTTACTTTGTGCAGAACACTGGACTAAGCGCTTGGGAAGTCCCAAGTTGGCAACATATAGAGACGGTCCCTACCCAACAGCGGGCTCGCGGTCTAGAAGGGGGAGACAGACAACCAAACATAAAATAAAATAAATAGAATGAATATGTATAAATAAATAAATAGAGTAATAAATACGTACACACATATATACATATATACAGTGCTGTGGGGAGGGGAAGGAGGTAAGGCGGGGGGAATGGAGGGGGAGAGGAAGGAGGGGGCTGAGTGTGGGAAGGCCTCCTGGAGGAGGTGAGCTCTCAGTAGGGCTTTGAAGGGAGGAAGAGAGCTAGCTTGGTGGATGTGTGGAGGGAGGGCATTCCAGGCCAGGGGGAGGACGTGGGCCAGGGGTCAACCGCGGCACAGGTGAGAACGAGGCCCGGTGAGGAGGTTAGCGGCCGAGGAGCGGAGGGTGCGGGCTGGGCTGGAGAAGGAGAGAAGGGAGGTGAGGGAGGAGGGGGCCAGGGGATGGACAGCCTTGAAGCCCAGGGTGAGGAGTTTTTGCCTGATGGAGGGAGATGGTTGGAGGGAAATGGCGTTGGAGGGAAATGGTTGCCACTTGTGACTCTGCAGGCAATAGGGTTGAGAGGGGTCGGCCCCGACCCTCCGTCCTTCCGTCCCTCCCCCTGGCCCGTCCAGGGAGGGGCCTGGGGGTTTCCAGGACGGAGGGGTGGGAGGCAGGGGTGCGGATGGGTCCCTGGGTCCTCTTGTGCTCTTTTTTTTTTTTGATGGCATTTATTAAGCAGTTACTATGTGCAAAGCACTGTTCTAAGCGCTGGGGAGGTTCCAAGGTGGTCAGGTTGTCCCACGGGGGGCTCACAGTCTTAATCTCCATTTTGCAGATGAGGTCACTGAGGCCCAGAAAAGTGAAGTGACTTGCCCAAAGTTACAGCTGACAATTGGCAGAGCCGGGATTTGAACCCATGACCTTGTACTTCCCAAGTACTTCCCAACTTGGATTTGTACCCAACTTGTACTTCCCAAGTGCTTAGTACAGTGCTCTGCACAGAGTAAGCGCTCAATAAATACGATTGATGATGATGATGATGACCTCTGACTCCAAAACCCGTGCCCTTTCCATTGAGCCACGCTGCTTCTCTAACTCTTCTTGGGGTTTGACAGCCCACCGCCCCCTCCTACACACCCTGGTGACAGTGGGCTCCCAGACTTTCCCGCTCCCATCCCCAGCTGCTGCCAGGGCCTCCTTTTCGCCCTGCAGCCTCCGGCCTCTCCCCACTCCGGCGGCACTGATCCTCTGCCTCCATGTTCGGCAGGCTTATGTCCCATCCCGGCCCCTAAGCCTCTCGTGATGATGATGATGGCATTTATTAAGCCCTTACCATGTGCAAAGCACTGTTCTAAGCGCTGGGGTAGATACAAGGTGATCAAGTTGTCCCACGTGGGGCTCACAGACTTAATCCCCATTTTCCAGATGAGGGAACTGAGGCCCAGAGAAAAAATGATGACATTTGTTAAGTGCTTACTATGTGCCAAGCACTGTTCTAAGCACTGGGGAGGATACAAGGTGATCAGGTTGCCCCATGTGGGGCACACAGTCTTCATCCCCATTTGACAGATGAGGTCACTGAGGCACAGAGAAGTTAAGTGACTTGCCCAAAGTCACACAGCTGACAAGTGGCGGAGCCGGGATTCGAACCCATGACCTCTGACTCCAAAGCCCGGGCTCTTTCCACTGAGCCACGCTGCTTCTCGTGCTCTTCTGGTGCTGTTGGCATCAGAGTCACACACCCAAAAACCTAGAGAAGCAGCATGGCTGAGTGGAAAGAGCCCAGGCTTCGGAGTCAGAGGTCATGGGTTCGCATCCCGGCTCCACCACATGTCTGCTGTGTGACCTTGGACAAGTCACTTGACTTCTGAGCCTCAGTTACCTCTTCTGTAAAATGGGGATTATGACTGTGAGCCCCACGTGGGACAACCTGATCACCCTGTATCCCCCCCCAGCGCTTAGAACAGTGCTTTGCACATAGTAAGCGCTTAACAAATGCCATCATCATCATTTCCAAATGGTGTTCCCAGCCCTCACGCCATCCCCTGGGTCTGGGCTGGATACAAGCCCACCCGGGTGGGGAGAGGGGCACTCTTACTATGGCACATACCCACCCTCTTCCCCACCTATTTCAGGACTTTGCAGGTCGCTGGGCAGCCGCTCTGGCAAGAGGGTCACTGACCCACTGACCCATCTTACCTCCTTCCCTTCCCCACAGCACCTGTATATATGTATATATGTTTGTACATATTTATTACTCTATTTATTTTACTTGTACATATCTATTCTATTTATTTCATTTTGCTAGTATGTTTGGTTTTGTTCTCTGTCTCCCCCTTTTAGACTGTGAGCCCACTGTTGGGTAGGGACTGTCTCTATATGTTGCCAATTTGTACTTCCCAAGCGCTTAGTACAGTGCTCTGCACATAGTAAGCGCTCAATAAATACGATTGATGATGAGGCAGAGCCAGGTAACTGCCTAAACCCCCAGCAGCCCCCCTGGGCACCCGTCCACATGTTTTGTTTTGTTGTCCATCTCCCCCTTCTAGACTGTGAGCCCTCTGTTGGGTAGGGACCGTCTCTATATGTTGCCAACTTGGACTTCCCAAGCGCTTAGTGCAGCGCTCTGCACACAGTAAGCACTCAATAAATGCGATTGAATGAATGAATGAACGAACCGTACCTCCTCCCTGCTAAACTACAGTCTTCCCTGCCCCTCCCAGGAAGCCTTCTTGGATTCATCCCACCTGCCACTTCACTCAGTGGCAAATAGCCAGTCTCCCCATTAGTGCCATATGTAATCTTAATATTATTGTTAGTGCTAGTGGTGTTACTGGTCTTGTTGGTGGGGTGGTATTAAGTGCTTTCGGCATGCCATTCATTCATTCGTTCATTCAATCGTATTTATTGAGCACTTACTGTGTGCAGAGCACTGTACTGAGCGCTTGGGAAGTCCAAGTCGGCAACATATAGAGACGGTCCCTACCCAACAACGGGCTCACAGTCTAGAAGGGGGGAGACAGCCAGCAGACACACAGACTGGCAGACACACACCCTCGTGTAATAATAATAATAATAATGGCATTTATTAAGTGCTTACTATGTGCAAAGCACTGTTCTAAGCACTGGGGAGGTCACAAGGCCATCAGGTTGTCCCACGGGGGGCTCACAATTTTAATCCCCATTTGACAGATGAGATAACTGAGGCCCAGAGAAGCAAAGTGACCTGCCCAAAGTCACAGGGCCGACAACTGGCGGAGCCGGGATTTGAACCCCAAGTGCCAGGCTAGATACAAGGTCATCAAAATCAGGTACAGTCCCCGCCCCACATGAGACTCGCTGAATGAAGGGCAGGTCCACTTTAAAGATGAGGAAAAGGAGGCCAGAGAAATTCAGAAGCAGCGTAGCCTAGTGGGTAGAGCACGGACCTGGGAAGTAAAAGGACCTGGGTTCTAATTCTGCCTGCGCAACTCGTCTGCTGTGTGACCTTCACTTCCCTCTGCCTCAATCACTTCACTTCTCTCTGCCTCAGTTACTTCATCTCTAAAATGGGGATTAAGACTATGAGCTCCATGAGGGACAGGGACTGTGTCCAACCTGGTTAACTTAATAATAATAATAATGGTATTTGTTAAGCGCTTACTATGTGCAAAGCACTGTTCTAAGCACTGGGGAGGTTACAAGGTGATCAGGATGTCCGGGGGGGGGGGGGGCTCACAGTTTAATCCCCATTTTACAGATGAGGTAACTGAGGCACAGAGAAGTTAAGAGACTTGCCCAAAGTCACACAGCTGGCAAGTGGCAGAGTTGGGATTTGAACCCATGACCTCTGGCTCCAAAGTCTGGGCTCTTATCTAGGCTTTTATCTAACTTTTATCTAGGCTGTAAATTCACTGTGGGAAGGGAATGTGTCTGTTGCAGTGTACTCTCCCAAGTGCTTACTACAGTGTTCTGCACAAAGTAAACACTCAATAATTGATTGATTGATTGATTGATCCACCTCAGCCCTTAGTATACACTGCCTGGCACAAATACCATAAAAAAAAAGTTAAGCCATTTGCTCAAAATCACCCAACAGGAGAGAGGCAGAGCTGGGATTCCCAGCCCCTGGTCTTGATCTCTGAATTATGATAGCGGTTTTTGAGGCTTGGGAGAGTCTTTATTTTATCTTTATTAGTGTGTTTGCCTGTCCAGTCTCCATCAGGGTCCATCAGCCTCCTTCTAGACTGTGAGCCCACTGTTGGGTAGGGACTGTCTCTTTATGTTGCCAACTTGTACTTCCCAAGCGCTTAGTACAGTGCTCTGCACACAGTAAATGCTCAATCAATACGATTGATTGATTGATTGATTGATTGATTGATCGATCGATCAGGGGACCATCTATCCCCGGAGGGCAGAAACCCAGGCCTCCGGCTTCCTCTGCTTCTCCTCGTGGTGCGTGCCCTAGTATTCCTGAGATAAACCGGTGTCTGCTGATCGTGTGGCTGAGGGATCCTCAAGGAGCAGGATTTGTGTCCCAGGGAGCCAGGGGTGTTGGGGTGTTTGGGCTGTCCGTCACCTCGCCCCCTCCTACCTCACCTCCCTTCTCTCCTTCTCCAGCCCAGCCCGCACCCTCCGCTCCTCTGCTGCTAATCTCCTCCCCGTGCCTCGTTCTCGCCTGTCCCGCCGTCGACCCCCGGCCCACGTCCTCCCCCTGGCCCGGAATGCCCTCCCTCTGCCCATCCGCCAAGCTCGCTCTCTTCCTCCCTTCAAGGCCCTACTGAGAGCTCACCTCCTCCAGGAGGCCTTCCCACTCTCAGCCCCCTCCTTCCTCTCCCCCCCCACCCCCTCTCCATCCCGCCATCTTACCTCCTTCCCTTCCCCACAGCACCTGTATATATGCATATATGTTTGTACATATTTATTACTCTATTTTACTTGTACATATCTATTCTATTTATTTTATTTTGTTAATATGTTTGGTTTTGTTCTCTGTCTCCCCCTTCTAGACTGTGAGCCCACTGTTGGGTAGGGACTGTCTCTATATGTTGCCAACTTGGACTTCCCAAGCGCTTAGTACAGTGCTCAGCACACAGTAAGCGCTCAATAAATATGATTGATTGATTGATTGATTGATTGGTAGCTCCCTCCCCAACATCCCGAGGAAGGGCCTGAGGGTCCCGGCATGAAGCAGCTCCGTGGCCCTCTAGGCAGTGACCCCGATGAGGTCCGGTTCCAAGCCTAACCTCCAGGGTTACTGCTGAGGTGAGTTGCTTCCTCCCCATCCCACAGTAGCTCTGAGGCAGCTGGGAGCTGGAAATAATAATAATAATAATAATAATAATAATAATAATAATACAATTGTGGTATTTAAGTACTTGCCTTATGCCAAGCACTATGCTAAACTTTGGGCCAGCTACAAGATAGAGAAGCAGCGTGGCTTGGTGGAGTTAGAGGTCATGGGTTTGAATCCTGGCTCCACCAATTGTCAGCTGTGTGACTTTGGGCGAGTCACTTCACTTCTCTGTGCCTCCGTTCCCTCATCTGTAAAATGGGGATTAAGACTGTTCGCCCCCGTGGGACAACCTGATGACCTTGTAACCTCCCCAGTGCTTAGAACAGTGCTTGGCACATAGTAAGCGCTTAATAAATGCCATTATTATTATCATTGTAACCTCCCCAGCGCTTAGAACAGTGCTTTGCACGTAGCAAGCGCTTAATAAATGCCATTATTATTATTTATTTATTTAAGATAATTAGGTCCCACATGGAGCTCACAGTCTAAGTAGGAGGGAGCGCGGGTATTGAACCCCCATTTTGCGGGTGAGGGAATTGAGGCACAGAGAAGTTAAGTGACTTGTCCAAGGTCATATAGCAGCAAGCGGCAAAGCTGGAATTTTAGAACCCAGGTCCTCGGATTCCCAGACCCGGGATTTTTCCTCTAGGCTTGGCCGCTCCTGAATGTCATTCCCCTCCCTGGACAGCTTCCCAGTTCGGCTTGCTGGAGGGTCAGTCCGGCCACTGACAGCCCTCAGGAATTCTGGACCTTAAAGCTCACATGACATCACGTGTGTCACGCTGGGCACACAATGTAACACAATGCCATCGCGGGCACCGTTTTGCAGAAGCCTGCAGACTTGGCGTGGACTTAGAGTGTGTAGCCGCCCCGCCCACCCAGGACCTCTTCCGAACTGGGGAATTTAGAGTCAGGAGGGAGGCTGGTAGTGGACAATACAGGCACGGCATGTAAAGCCTTCGGGTGCAAAACCCGGCCTACCAAACAGGACCCGGTTCAGCTGAAAATTGGACTTTCTGGGATGAAATAATAATAATAATAATAATAATAATGGCATTTATTAAGCACTTACTATGTGCAAAGCACTGTAGTAAGCGCTGGAGAGGTTACAAGGTGATCAGGCTGTCCCACATGGGGCTCACAGTCTTAATTCCCATTTTACAGATGAGGTCACTGAGGCCCAGAAAAGTGAAGTGACTTGCTCCCGGTGGAGCCGGGATTTGAACCTGAGAAACTGGACATTCATTCATTCATTCATTCATTCAATCGTATTTATTGAGCGCTTACTGTGTGCAGAGCACTGTACTAAGCGCCTGGGAAGTACAAGTTGGCAACATATAGAGACGGTCCCTACCCAACAGTGGGCTCACGGTCTAGAAGTGACAAATGGTGACTTTAGAGGAAGCGTTTGGGGGAGGTCCTCTGACCCTAGACTGGAGCTCCCCACGCCCCCACCTCCAACAAACCCTGGCTCCTTCCTGCCCCCCAAACTCCCAACATGAACCCAAGTAACGTCGGTCTGAGAAAGATCTCAACCGCACTGGGGCTTGACCAAAGAAGCCCGGGGAAGTGCCCGGTGGGCACCACTAAGCCCAAGATGAAGGAGAGAAGGAGCGGGGCTTAGTTGGGCAATGGGCACTTCCCACTTTTGGGACAGCCAAGGGCCCGGGGCTGTTCCTGGCACCTGGCCGGCCCCTTTGGGAAGGAAGAGGGATGAGGTGTTCCTGGGCTGGCTGTCTCTCGGGCCATACCCCTGAGACAGTGTGGCTCAGTGGAAAGAGCCCAGGCTTTGGAGTCAGAAGTCATTGGAGAAGCAGCGTGGCTCAGTGGAAAGAGCCCGGGCTTTGGAGTCAGAGGTCATGGGTTCGAATCCCGGCTCTGCCACATGTCAGCTGTGTGACCTTGGGCAAGTCACTTAACTTCTCTGAGCCTCAGTTACCTCATCTGTAAAATGGGGATTATGACTGTGAGCCCCATGCGGGACAACCTGATCACCTTGTATCCACCCCCAGCGCTTAGAACAGTGCTTTGTACATAGTAAGCGTTTAAAAAATGCCATTATTATTATTAAGGGTTCAAATCCCGGCTCCACCAATTGTCAGCTGTGTGACTTGGGGCAAGTCACTTCACTTCTCTGGGCCTCAGTGACCTCATCTGTAAAATGGGGATGAAGACTGAATGGGGCTCACAGTCTGAGCCCCACGTGGGACAACCTGATCACCCGAACAGTGCTTTGCACATAGTAAGCGCTTAACAAATACCATTGTCATTATTATTATTATTATTATACCCCGTTGTCTACCTCTCTGCCATGCTTGTCTGTCGGTCTCTCCCCCTGGCACCGGATTTTGAGACCCAATGCCAAGCTGGCCCCCGAAGGTGGCATATGGCATGCCCCCACCAGCGGGGGACTGAGAACTCATTCATTCAATTGGATTCAATCGTATGTCATTTGATCGTATTTATCGAGATCTTACTGTGTGCAGAGCACTGTACTAAGCGCTTGGGAGAGTACACTATAACAATAAGCAGACGCACACCCTGCCCACAATGAGCTCACAGTCTAAACAGGGAGACAGACATTACTATAAATGAATAAATGACAGATACGGACATAAATGCCATGGGGCTGGGAGGAGGGATGAATAAAAGGAGCAAATCAGGGCGACGCAGATGGGAGTGGGAGAAGAAGGGTGGGGAGCTTAGTCAGGGAAGGCTTCTTGGAGGAGAGGGCCTTTCGAAGGACTCATTTATGGGTGGTCCCTGAGGCAGCTCCCCTTCCCAGTGTTTTCCTTCTCTTCAGGGGCAGGGACGCTGGCGTCCCTGTTGAGGAAGAGGATGATCGTCAAGGGCCTGGCTGCATCTACTGGATAGGAGGGGATGAGGAAAATCCTTAGTCCGGCTCGTCCTTCCCACTGAGTGACCTTGGCTTGCTCCCCTCCCCTCTCTGAGCCTACCGGTATCCATCCAGTTGGAAGCAGCATTGCCTAGTGGATAGAGCACAGGCCTAGGAGCCAGAAGGGCCTGGGTTCTAATCCTGACTCTGCCATTTTTCTTCTATGTGACCTTGGGCCAGTCACTTCTCTGTGCCTCCGTTCCTTCATCTGTAAAATGGGGATTAAAACCGTGAGCCCTACGTGGGGCAGGGACTGTGTCCAACCTGATTATCCCACGCCTACCCCAGTGCTCAGAACATTGTCTGGCACCCAGTAAGAGCTTCACAAATACCACAGTGATGATTATTATTGTGCCTCAGCCTCCTCAGCTCATCCCTTCTCCCTGATCCCGGGGCTGGATGTCTCGCCTGGCCTGTCAGCAGCCAACTCAGGATTGCTACCTTCTTCTACCAGCAGCAGCGGAGGGGAGTGCGGGCCGATGGTTCCGTCGATTGGGACCGAGCGGCCCAGGGAGACCCACGGTCTCAGTCATGGATACAGAACGGGTCAGCACTAGAGAAGCAGAAGCTTTAGAGGCCCAGCGAAGCTTGGTGTCTCTCCGCAGCTCACTCCTCCTTCCTTTGACCTCCGATTTGTCCGGGCGCAGGGCCCGGGAAAGGCCTGGCTGGGGGTGGGGAGGGTTGTGGTTTGTCCAGAAATGCTCTGGGCATGTTACTCCCCTCCTCAAAAATCTCCAATGGCTACCAATCAATCTGCGCATCAGGCAGAAACTCCTCACCCTGGGCTTCAAGGCTGTCCATCCCCTCGCCCCCTCCTACCTCACCTCCCTTCTCTCCTTCTCCAGCCCAGCTTGCACCCTCCGCTCCTCCACCACTAATCTCCTCACCGTACCTCGTTCCCGCCTGTCCCGCCATTGACCCCCGGGCCCACGTCATCCCCCGGGCCCGGAATGCCCTCCCTCTGCCCATCCGCCAAGCTAGCTCTCTTCCTCCCTTCAAGGCCCTACTGAGAGCTCACCTCCTCCAGGAGGCCTTCCCAGACTGAGTCCCTTCCTTCCTCTCCCCCTCGTCCCCCTTTCCATCCCCCCCATCTTACCTCCTTCCCTTCCCCACAGCACCTGTATATATGTATATACGTTTGTACATATTTATTACTCTATTTATTTTACTTGTACATATCTATTCCATTTTGTTAGTATATTTGGTTTTGTTCTCTGTCTCCCCCTTTTAGACTGTGAGCCCACTGTTGGGTAGGGACTGTCTCTATATGTTGCCAGCTTGTACTTCCCAAGCGCTTAGTGCAGTGCTCTGCACACAGTAAGCGCTCAATAAATACGATTGATTGATTGATTGATTGTGGCTTCTGGCAGGGAAGAGACCGGGCACCCTGACCCTTTACTGCCCCAGCCCGCAGTCACAAAACATCAACGCCTCGCCTCGAACAGGCCCTGAGAGAGGATCGGGCCAGCGGTTCTTGGGTTGCTCATGATGATGATGATGGCATTTATTAAGCGCTTACTATGTGCAAAGCACTGTTCTAAGCACTGGGGAGATTACAGTGTGATCAGGTTGTCCCACGGGTGCTCTGGCGGCACCCAACCCATCCGGTCAACGTCAAGGCTGGCGGCCTTGCCCCAGGGAAAATGAGAGCAATCTGTTGTCTGGCTCTTTTACTGTACATGAGGTTTGGATCTTTTCAAAGGGGTTATTTCTGGTTAAAAGTTGCAGTGGGAAAGCAGTATGGCCTAGTGGAAGCAGCGCGGCTCAGTGGAAAGAGCCCCGGCTTGGGAGTCAGAGGTCATGGGTTCATATCCCGGCTCTGCGATGTCTGCTGGGTGACCTTGGGCAAGTCACTTCACTTATCTGAGCCGCAGTTACCTCATCCGTAAAATGGGGATTAGAGCTGTGAGCCCCACGTGGGACAACCTGATCACCTTGTATCCCCCCCCCCCCCAGCGCTTAGAACAGTGCTTTGCACATAGTAAGCACTTAACAAATGCCATTATTATTATTATAATAGTGGAAAGAGCCTGGGAGTCAGAAGTCTTGGGTTCTAATCCCAGCTCTGCCATGTACCTGCTGTGTGACCTTGGGCAAGTCACTTCACCTCCCCGCGTCTCAGTTCCCTCATCTGCAGAATGGGGGTTCAATACCTGTTCTCCCTCCTACTTAATAATAATAATAATGATGGCATTTGTTAAGCGCTTACTATGTGCAAAGCACTGTTCTAAGCCCTGGGGGGATACAAGGTGATCAGGTTGTCCCACGTGGGGCTTACGGTCATCATCCTCATTTTACAGATGAGGTAACTGAGGCTCCGAGAAGTTAAGTGACTTGCCCAAGGTCACACAGCAGACACCTGGCGGAGCCGGGACTCGAACCCATGACCTCTGAGTCCGAAGCCCGTGCTCTTTCCACTGAGCCGCACTGCTTCTACTTGGACTGTGAACCCCATGTGGGACCTGATCATCTCTTATCTACCCCAATACAGTGCCTGGCACATAGTAAGAACTAAACAAATACCACAGTTTGTTGTTATTGTTATTTTAATGGTTCTATAAATGTTTTAGTTCTTCGTTTTTGCTCTCATTCTCTTCACTTGGGTGCTGTGTATGACTCAAGTGGGAGTCTCAGGAAAAGCAGCATGGGACTTTTTCATGTGGGCCGTGGACTGTGTCCAAACTAGTTAATTTCATCATCATCAATCGTATTTATTGAGCGCTTACTGTGTGCAGAGCACTGGACTAAGCGCTTGGGAAGTCCAAGTTGGCAACATATAGAGACAGTCCCTACCCAACAGTGGGCTCACAGTCTAAAAGGGGGAGACGGAGAACAAAACCAAACATACTAACAAAATAAAATAAATAGAATAGATATGTACAAGCAAAATAAATAAATAAATAAATAGAGTAACAAATATGTACAAACATATATACATATATACAGGTAATTTGCATCTACCCCAGCTCTTAATAATAATAATGGTGGTATTTATTAAGCGCTTACTACGTGCCAGGCACTGTCCTAAGTGCTGAGATCGATACAAGCGAATAGGGTGCCTGGCACATAGTAAGCGCTTAACAAATACCATATAATAGCATAGTAAATGTGTAGCAAATATGATAAAAAAAGAGAAAAGGGCAGAAAAACCCTGAGCTTGGCCATTTCCTCACCTCCGGCCACATCTCACCAACCGGACTCTGACTTAAAAGAGGACTTGTTCTCCAGACCCAGGGCCAGGGTGGGGAGTGGGGGTGGGGGAAACTGAGGCTCTGAGATAGAGATGTGGTTTCAGCTCATCGTGCAGGAGACATGAGAAGCAGCGTGGCTCAGTGGAAAGAGCCCGGGCTTGCGAGTCAGAAGTCATGGGTTCTAATCCTGGCTCTGCCGTTTGTCAGCTGGGTGACTTTGGGTGAGTCACTTAACTTCTCTGGGCCTCAGTGACCTTTTCTGTAAAATGGGGATGAAGACTGTGAGCCCGCTGTTGGGTAGGGACCGTCACTATTAGTTGCCAGCTTGTACTTCCCAAGCGCTTAGTACAGTGCTCTGCACACAGTAAGCACTCAATAAATACGATTGAATGAATGTATATATGTATATATGTTTGTACATATTTATTACTCTATTTATTTCACTTGTACATAACTATTCTATTTATTTTATTTTGTTAGTATGTTTGCTTTTGTTCTCTGTCTCCCCCTTTTAGACTGTGAGCCCACTGTTGGGTAGGGACTGGCTCTGTATGTTGCCGACTTGGACTTCCCAAGCGCTTAGTACAGTGCTCTGCACACAGTAAGCGCTCAATAAATACGATTGATTGATTGATTGATTGTGAGCCTCACGTGGGCCAACCTGATCACCTTGATCACCCAGCGCTTAGAACAGTGCTTGGCACATAGTAAATGCTTAACAAATGCCATCATTATTATTATCATTATTATCCTGACTCCACTTTCCCCAGAGCCAGGTTAGGGTCAGTCAATCAATCAGTGGTATTTATTGAGCACTTACGAGGTGCAAAGCACTGTACTGAGTGCTTGGGAGAGTACAATACAACAGAATTAGTGGACATATTCCCTGCCCATAACAAGCTTACAGTCTAGAGGAGACTAGAGAAGCATGAGAAGCACGCTCATGGAACGAGCATGGGCTTTGGAGTCAGAGGTCACGAGTTCAAATTCCGGCTCCGCCAGTTGTCAGCTGTGTGACTCTGGGCAAGTCACTTAACTTCTCTGTGCCTTAGTTACCTCATCTGCAAAATGGGGATTAAGACTGTGAGCCCCACATGGGACAACCGGATCACCTTGTAACCTCCCCAGTGCTTAGAACAGTGCTTTGCACATAGTAAGCGCTTAATAAACGCCATCATCAATAGAGGAGGGATTCCCTAATGCCCTCAGAGCCAGTGAAGAAGGCCATGGAAGGTACCTCCTGTCCCTGCCCACTGAGCCACCCATTTCCCCAGGCCCCGCGCTCAGGTAATTCATGGGGCTCCGATGGAGGGTGCCCCCCATCCCCACCTGCTTTGGCCAGTCGAGCTCCTGTTTTCCCCGCTTCCCATTTTTCCAGGTACTGGGCTCAGTTAATCCACCGGGCTCTGATGGAAGATGCTCGGATCTGGAGGTTCTCAAAGGTGGGCCTTGAGGTTCTGAATAGGGTGGCCGTTTCAATCAATCAATTTATTGAGCACTTCTTGTATGCTGAGCACTGTAATAAGCTCTTGGGAGAGTACATTATAGCAATATAACACATTCTCTGCCCACAACGAATTTTCAGTCTAGAGGAGGAGACAGGCATTATTGTAAATAACTTACAGATATATCTGGCTTTGTACTGGGCTGCCCCCATTGTATAGTGTTTTTTATTTTATTTATTTATTTTGTTGGGGTGGGGGGAGAAGTAGGGGACGGCCTCGAGGTGTCTGGTACTTTTGAGTACTGCCCTCCTGAACCCTGAGTCCTTTGGGCTGCCCAAGACCCATATGTATATATGTTTGTACATATTTATTACTCTATTTATTTATTTATTTATTTTACTTGTACATATCTATTCTATTTATTTTATTTTGTTAGTATGTTTGGTTTTGTCCTCTGTCTCCCCCTTTTAGACTGTGAGCCCAATGTTGGGTAGGGACTGTCTCTATATGTTGCCAATTTGTACTTCCCAAGCGCTTAGTACAGTGCTCTGCACATAGTAAGTGCTCAATAAATACGATTGATTGATTGATTGATTGACCCGCCCCACCTGGTTGCCTTGCAGGTGGCACGGCTAGGGTTGGGGCGCAGGACAAAGCTTTGCCAGGGCACTGCCCACCTGGGAGGATGGTTCTAGCATGGGATGTGAAACTGGGACTTCTTCTAGACTGTGAGCCCACTATTGGGTAGGGACCATCTCTATATGTTGCCAACTTGGACTTCCCAAGCGCTTAGTACAGCGCTCTGCACACAGGAAGCACTCAATAAATACGATTGAATGAATGAATGAATGAATGAATGGAAGATAGCCAAGCGGTGATCTGTGGGCATCGTTGATCAATTAGTGGTATTTATTGAGCACTTCCTACATGTTGAGCCTCGTACCAAGCGTCCCGGAGAGGAAAATACATCGCTGCCATACTGCTGTACAGACCCAGATGGAACAGAGAGCAGAGGGAGGCCGAGACCCCGGGGTTCTCCCCACAGGCCCCCTAAGCCACCCTGGGGACCACCCGTGTGGCCCGAGTGGTACTTGGCCCGCTCCCGAAATGACAGCCTAATCCGAGGGCGGATGAGGGAGGGGGATCGGGAAGCCCGAGGCGTCCCGGGAACCAGCGGGAAGGAACCCGTGTAGTCAAGTCCGGGTGGGCCCCCCAACGCCAATATCACCCTGCTTTCGCGATGGCGCTGACCTCCGACCTCTGACCCCCCAGACCGGCCGACCCGGTAGCAACCTCAGGTCTAGGCTTCTCGCCCTATGCCTCCTCCCCACCCCACCAGTTTGGATCTGAGTTTCCCCGCCTGCCTCCTCCCCCCCGAAACCCTGTCCCCCCCAAAGCTGCCACGCACACACTAAAACCATAACTTTTTTTTTTCCCATTATCTCTAACCCATATACTCGGGGAAGTTTAATTTGTTCTCCGTAGTAATCACCATTAACTAGAAATTGTCTTTCTCTGTGTAAACACGTCATTAGTGAAGCTGGTTTCTGCAGGGTCCAGATTTCATTTTTATTAAAATCAAACACTTTCTGGCTCCTCACTGTGTCCAAGGACGGAGAGTATAATTTTAACCCGTTGGGTTGGCCACAGATTATTGGGCTGCCATTTGATTGGACGATTAGGGAAATATCCTCTTCGCATGCAGTGTCATTTGCATTTTTTCCCCACTTATATGGCGCTAAGTCATGCTTTCGTACACAGGCAGTTTTAATGAGCATTATAAATCCTAATGAATATATTTTCATGTTCATTTTATTGGCTTGTTTTTATTGCCGGTGGTCTGAAAACAGGGCCAGGGAGAAAGCTGCGGAGGAAACGGCTGGGGAGAGCGGAGGTGTGCTGACAGCTGGGTCCGCTGCTCGACACTGGGGTGAGGGTTGGGGGCTGGCGGGTGGGCATGGGGGGGTTACCGCTCGCTCTTGAGCAAGAAGAGAGCATTAGCCTGTGGCCCCACTGTCTTTGTCTGCCTTCCCTTTCTTTTTTTTGTTTTTAGTGAAGTTTTTTAAGCGCTTACTGTGTGCCAGAAACTGTACTAAGCACTGGGGTAATAATAATAATAATAATAATTATAGTGGCATTTATTAAGCGCTTACTATGTGCGAAGCACAGTTCTAAGCGCTGGGGAGGATACAAGGTGATCAGGTTGTCCCACGTGGGGCTCACAGTCTTAATCCCTGTTTTCTAGATGAGGTAACGGAAGCACAGAGAGTAATAATAATAATAATAATGGCATTTATTAAGCACTTACTCTGCATAGCACTGTTCTAAGCACTGGGGAGGTTACAAGGTGATCAGGTTGTCCCACGTGGGGCTCACAGTCTTAATCCCTGTTTTCTAGATGAGGTAACGGAAGCACAGAGAGTAATAATAATAATAATAATGGCATTTATTAAGCACTTACTCTGCATAGCACTGTTCTAAGCACTGGGGAGGTTACAAGGTGATCAGGTTGTCCCACGTGGGGCTCACAGTCTTAATCCCCGTTTTCTAGATGAGGTAACTGAAGCACAGAGAATAATAATAATAATAATAATGGCATTTATTAAGCACTTACTATGCATAGCACTGTTCTAAGCACTGGGGAGGTTACAAGGTGATCAGGTTGTCCCACGTGGGGCTCACAGTCTTAATCCCCATTTTCCAGATGAGGTAACTGAGGCACAGAGAATAATAATAATAATGGCATTTATTAAGCACTTACTATGCATAGCACTGTTCTAAGTACTGGGGAGGTTACAAGGTGATCAGGGTGCCCCACGTGGGGCTCACAGTCTTAATCCCCATTTTACAGATGAGGTCACTGAGGCCCAGAGAAGCAAAGTGACTTCCGCAAAGTCACACAGCTGACAGTTGGTGGAGCCGGAATTTGAACCCATGACCTCTGACTCCAAAGCCCGGGCTCTTTTCCACTGAGCCACGCTGCTTCTGAGCCTTATTTGAGTCTTAGATACAAAATCCCCGTTTTACGGATGAGGAAAGTGGGGCCCTGAGAAGGAAAGCGACTCGCTCGAGGTCACACCGCAGACAAGTGGCGGAGCCGAGATTAGAACCCAGGTCTTTTGAGGCCAAGGCCTGTGCTTTTTCCCTTAGACCATCCTGCTTCATCACCATGGTAGGAGAGGGGAGGGGGAGACGGGAATAGCGTCCAGGTTGGATCCCCGGCTTGGTTGGGCCAGCTCAGTGAGGTGCCAGGGACACCGAGCTGGGGGACAGGAGGCAGCCACCCTCTGAGCTGGGCATGGAGGGCAAGGCATTACCCTGGGACGGTCCCGGAGTACGACCGGGCAGAGGGACAGAAGCTGGGGTGGGGACAGACGGTAGGAAAGGTCAAAGGACCTGGAGCGGATTAGCTGGGGGGTGGCGGATTTAATAACCGCCTTTAAATCGACGAGGGATTTGATTTCCGCCAGCCTCTCCACAGCCACCAAGGACCAGGCAAGGGGAAATGGATTCAAACTGCACCGGGGGAAGAGTTCAGTCAGATTTTAAAAATAATTTATGATCCGGGGAACCCGGAAAGAAAGTTCGCCAAATCCTGGAGCGATGGCTTCTTTATCTCTGGGAAAGGCCCAGAATACATACCAGTCGTAGATGGTTTAGGGGGTCACCTACTCGAAGCGGGGGGTTGGACAGAATGACCTCTCAAAGTCTCTTCCAGCGATAGGATTCCCAAAAGCCCGGCAGACTGTCCTGAGTCGGGGGGCACCCTCAAGTCCCGGGGTCTCGGGCCCCTTTTGTGGGTTCGGGACTCGGACCCCATACGTGTGTTAGGGCTGGGGGTTGTCAGGGAGCCAGTGCTTTGCTCCCTCAGGGATTCCTTTCCAGTTTTTCCCCCCAACAAGTCTGAGCCTGCCATCCATGCAGTGTTGGAAACTGGTTCCAGTGCTCAAGCTTCTGGGGGGTGGGCTCGCTGTCTAACACAGAGGATGGCTGGGCAGCTGGTAGATACCCCTGGCCAGAGGGCCCCCAACCCCGCAGCGGAATGCCAGCACTGTTTGCTTTACGCCACCCGGGATGGGATGGCGAAAACGGCAATTTAAACCTCCCCCTCCAGCCTCGCCGCCTGATCTCAGTCACGATACCCATCCCGTGGCTCCAGCCTCTCGCCTGTCTCCACCATGTCTCTCGCCTTGTCTCCTTGCCCGTCTCTCCTCTTTCATCATCTCCAGCCCCTTCTCCTCATCTCTCCTGTACCCTTGGAACTTCTTGCCCTTGGAGGGTGGAGGGAGGGGGTTCTATGTCTTATAATCGTCCTCCGGCGCTGTCTTTGTCACTGTCACAGCCCACCTCCTTGTTTGTATCTCTCCTCCTGCCTTCGTTCATTCATTCATTCATTCAGTTGTATTTATTGAGCGCTTACTGTGTGCAGGGCACTGGAAGTACAAGTCGGTAACATATAGAGACGGTCCCTACCCAACAACGGGCTCACCCCTCCTTCAGCCCCACAGCACTTATGTCCATATCTAGAATGTATTTATTTACATTAATGTCCATCTCCCCCTCTAGACTGTAAGCTCGCTGGGCAGGGGAATGTGTATATCCTTCTCTTCCAAGTGCTTAGTACAGTACTCTGCACGCAGTAAATGCCCAATAAGGGAAGTGTCATGGTTTAGTGCCAGGCTAGCAGCTTGGGCCTGGGACCTGTGTTCTAATCCCGGTTCGGCCCCTTGCCCGCTGTGTGACCTCGGGCAAGACACTTGGTTGCCCTCTGCCTCAGTCGCTCCGTCTGTAAAATGGTGATTAAGACCGTGAGCCCCACGTGGGACAGGGACGGTGCCCAACCTGATTAGCTTGCATCTTGCTTAGTACAGTGCTGGCCCCCCCGGTAAGCGCTTAACAGATACCACTCTTTTATAATTGATAATAATAGGTACAATTAATTGATCGATCGACTCTGCTGGACAGCTGCCCCGGTAGCTGGCCCAGAGATGTGGCGGGAGTCAGGATGACTGCGGGGGGCGGGGATGGGGGGGAGGTGGGATGGGCCCCCTCCAGCCTGTCTTCTTAGTGGGGGAACAGCTGCAGCCCAGCTGCTGGCATCCCTGCTGGGGGAGCGTGCTAAACCTCTCTGGGGTCAGAGCTGTGGTATGTCTGTTTCCATAGCAACCGGCCAGAGGGCCGCACTCCCCGAACAATCCCCCCAGTCAGGCCGCCGCCGCCGCCGCTGCCACGTTAGCTCAGCCGACGGGCATGTGGCCGGCATCGGGGGCGGCATCGGGGGGCCCCCCACCCAGAAAGGGGCCATCACTGGACCCGAGTGTGGGCCTGGGGTGGAAACAAAAAGGGCAGACTTGACCCCTCCATCCCTCCACCCCCTTAGCACTCACACACAGGTACCCACATGTTGAGGCTGGGCCATTCCGCCCCCCACTCTACCCCCTAAGCCCGCTGTGGGCAGGGAATGTGTCTGTTCTGTTGTTATAATGTCCTCTTCCAAGTGCTCAGTACAGTAAGCAGCGTGGCTCAGTGGAAAGAGCCCGGGCTTTGGAGTCAGAGGTCATCGGTTCAAATCCTGGCTCCGCCAATTAATAATAATAATAATAATGGTATTTGTTAAGCGCTTACTATGTGTGGAACACTGTTCTAAGCACTGGGGGGGATAATAATAATAATAATAATGTTGGTACTTGTTAAGCGCTTACTATGTGCAAAGCACCATTCTAAGCACTGGGGTAGATACAAGATAATCAGGTTGTCCCACGAGGGGCTCACGGTCTTCATCCCCATTTTCCAGATGAGGGAACTGAGGCCTCGAGAAGTGAAGTGACTTGCCCAAAGTCACACAGCTGACAAGTGTACATATTTTTTGCACATATTTATTACTCTATTTATTTATTTATTTATTTTACTTGTACATATCTATTCTATTTATTTTATTTTGTTAGTATGTTTGGTTTTGTCTCCCCCTTTTAAACTGTGAGCCCACTGTTGGGTAGGGACTGTCTCTATATGTTGCCAATTTGTACTTCCCAAGCGCTTAGTACAGTGCTCTGCACACAGTAAGCGCTCAATAAATACGATTGATGATGATGATGAAGTGGTGGAGCTGGGATTTGAACCCACGGCCTCTGACTCCAAAGCCCCGGCTCTTTCCACTGAGCCACGCTGGGATGCAAGGTGATCAGGTTGGGGCTCACAGTCTTAATCCCCATTTTACAGACGAGGGAACTGAGGCACAGAGAAGTTAAGCGCCCAAGGTCACACAGCTGACAAGTGGTGGAGCCGGGATTCGAACCCATGGGCTCTGACTCCCAAGCCCGCGCTCTTTCCACTGAGCCACGCTGCTTCTCTTGAAGCAATTGTCAGCTGTGTGACTTTGGGCAAGTCACTTCACTTCTCTGGGCCTCAGTGACCTCATCTGGAAAATGGGGATGAAGACTGGGAGCCCCCCGTGGGACAACCTGATCACCCTGTAACCTCCCTAGCGCTTAGAACAGGGCTTTGCACATAGTAAGCGCTTAATAAATGCCATTATTATTATTATTAAAATGGGGATTAAGACTGTGAGCCCCCCGTGGGACAACCTGATCACCCTGTAACCTCCCTAGTGCTTTGTGCTTTGGACATTGTAAGCGCTTAATAAATGCCATCATTATTATTAGTAGTAGTAGTAGTAGTAGTAGTAAGTGCTCAATAAATGCCACTGAGTGATTGAGATTCTGGGATGAGCTAGACGCCTGGGGCCAAGGAGACTCCTCACCCTTAGAGTTGGGGGTTCTGGGAGCCCCAACAAATAGCACCTCAACCCTCACCCCCCGGGGAGCCCCCTCACTTCTAGAGAGGCTCCTCCTCCTCCACTCCTTGCAAGAGAAGCAACACTCCTTTGCTCAGACAATTTATTGAGCGCTTACTGTGTGCAGATCAATATACTTTGGAGAGTACTATATAGCAATATTACATAGTCGGTAGACACGTTCCCTGCCCACAGTGAACTTACGGTCTAAAGGGGGGGAGACAGACATTAATATCAATAAAAATAATTTGTGGATATGTACAGAAGTGCTGTGGGGCTGAGGGCAGAGTCAAATAATAATAATAATAATGGTTATTATTATTATTACGGCATTTGTTGAGCACTTACTATGTGCCAGACACTGTCCGAAGCACTGGATCGTCCATCCTCCATCTGGTTGGGGACTGCTCAGCCCGGGAATGGCTGTCTCTATATGTTGCCAACTAGTACTTCCCAAGCGCTTAGTCCAGTGCTCTGCACACAGTAAGCGCTCAATAAATACGATTGATGATGATGATGATGCCATGGGGCTGGAAATGGCCTTCATTCATTCATTCATTCATTCAATCGTATTTATTGAGCGCTCACTGTGTGCAGGGCACTGGACTAAGCGCTTGGGGAGTACAAGTTGGCAACATATACAGACTGTTCCCACCCAACAGTGGGCTCACAGTCTAGAAGGGGGAGACAGACAACAAAACAAAACATATTAACAAAATAAAATAATTAGAATAAATACACACAAATAAAATAAATAAATAAATAAACAGAGCAATGAATAAATAAATAAATAAATAAAATGGATAGGGTAATAGGCCTTCCTCAGAGGTTTGGGGGCTGGGGGATTCTCAGGGCCCGGGACTCCTGCCCTCCCACCCGCATTCTGGGCACAGTTGGGTGGGAAGGAGCATTGCCTAGTGGATAGAATACGAGCCTGGGAATCAGGAGGACCTGGGTTCTAATTCCGACTCTGCCATGTGTCTGCTGTGTGACCTTGGATAAGTCACTTTACTTCTCTGTGCCTCAGTTCCCTTATCTGTAAAATGAGGATTAAGACTGTGAGCCCCCGTGGGACAACCCGATCACCTTGTATCCCCCCCAGCGCTTAGAACAGTGCTTTGCACATAGTAAGCACTTAACAAATGCCATTATTATTATTATTCTCTGGACTTCAGTTACTTCATCCCTAACATGGGGATTAAGACTGTGAGCCCTGGGTGTGACACGGACTGTGTTTAATCTGATTAATTTGTATCCACCCAGTGATTAGTACAGTGCCTGGCACATAGTAAACACTTCACGAATACCATAAAAAAGAACCTGGATTCTAAATCAAGCTCTGCTGTGTGACCTTAGACAATTAACTTCTCTGTGCTTCGGTTACCTCATCTGTAAAATGGGGATTAAGACTGTGAGCCCTGGGTGGAACATGGACTGGGTCCTTAGTACAGTGCCTGGCACATAGTAAACACTTCACAAATACCATAAAAAAGAACCTGGATTCTAAATCAAGCTCTGCTGTGTGACCTTAGACAATTAACTTCTCTGTTCTTCGGTTACCTCATCTGTAAAATGGGGATTAAGACTGTGAGCCCTGGGTGGGACACGGACTGGGTCCTTAGTACAGCGCCTGGCACGTAGTAAGCACTTAATAAATACCAGAAGAAGGGACCTGGGATCTAAATCCAGCTCTGCTGTGAGACACTTAACTTCTCTGGGCCTCAGTTATCTCACCTGTCAAATGGGAACTAAGACTATGAGTTCCATGTGGGACTTGGACTGTATCCAACCTGATTAGCTTATATCTATCCTAGCGCTTAGTACAGTGCCTAGCACACGGTAAGCGCTTAACAAGTGCAATAAAAAAGAGCCAGGGTGAGAGAGGCTGCTGGCCTGAGAGGATGAGGCAGGGGAGAGTCACAACCCCCAATTATAATAATAATAATAATAATAATAATAGCATTTATTAAGCACTTACTATGTGCAAAGCACTGTTCTAAGCACTGGGGAGGTTACAAGGTGATCAGGTTGTCCCACGGAGGGCTCACAGTCTTCATCCCCATTTTCCAGATGAGGTAACTGAGGCACAGAGAATAATAATAATAATTCATTCATTCAGTTGTATTTATTGAGCGCTTACTGTGTGCAGAGCACTGTACTAAGCGCTTGGGAAGGCCAAGTTGGCAACATATAGAGACAGTCCCTACCCAACAGCGGGCTCACAATAATGGTATTTGTTAAGCGCTTACTACGTGCAAAGCACTGTTCTAAGCACTGGGGAGGTTGCAAGGCGATCAGGTTGTCCCACATGGGGCTCACAGTCTTCATCCCCATTTTACAGATGAGGGAACTGAGGCCCAGAGAAGTGACTTGCCCAAAGTCACACGGCTGACAATTGACGGAGCCGGGATTTGAACCCCTGACCTCTGACTCCAAAGCCCGGGCTCTTTCCCCTGAGCCACGCTGCTTCTCTGAAGTGAAGTGACTTGCCCAGAGTCACACAGCTGGCAGTTGGAGGAGCTGGGATGTCTCCCAGTGTCTCCCAGGCTCCTTCCTCTCAGTGTCTCCTATCTTGCGTGCTCCAGGGAGAGGAAGAAGAAGAGAAAGGGAGAGAGGGGAAAAGCAGCCCAAACTGTTTGTCCTTCTGTTTTCACAGACCCACCTTCTTCCATCCCCGGACCTCCTCTCCCATCCCTTCCCCTCCTCCCATCCCTTGTCTTCCCACTCCCCCGTTCTCTCTTCTCCCCTCCTCTCCGCTTCTCCCCTTCCCTCCACCTCCTCACTTCTCAGAGAAGCAGCGTGGCTCAGTGGAAAGAGCCCGGGCTTTGGAGTCAGAGGTCATGGGTTCAAATCCTGGCTCCGCTACTTGTCAGCTGTGTGACTTTGGGCAAGTCACTTCACTTCTCTGGGCCTCAGTTATCTCATCTGGAAAATGGTGATTGAGACTGTGATCCCCCCGTGGGACAACCTGATCACCTTGTATCCCACCCCAGTGCTTAGAACAGTGCTTTGCACATAGTAAGTGCTTAATAAATGCCATTATTATTGTTATTTTCCCCGTTCCCTTCGTCCTCTCTCTCCCTTTACCCCTTTACTCATCTCCTAGCATGGAGCAGTTGAGCTCACCTCCTCCAGGAGGGCTTCCCAGACTGAGCCCCTTCCTTCCTCTCCCCCTCGTCCCCCTCTCCATCCCCCCCATCTTACCTCCTTCCCTTCCCCACAACACCTGTATATATGTATATATGTTTGTATATATTTATTACTCTATTCATTTATTTATTTTACTTGTACATATCTATTCTATTTATTTTATTTTGTTAGTATGTTTGGTTTTGTTCTCTGTCTCCCCCTTTTAGACTGTGAGCCCACTGTTGGGTAGGGACTGTCTCTATATGTTGCCGACTTGTACTTCCCAAGCGCTTAGTACAGTGCTGTGCACACAGTAAGCGCTCAATAAATACGATTGATTGATTGATTGAGGCTTTGCCCAGCTGGCAGTATGTTCTGCCCTTGGCGCAGCCCAGCCATCTAGACTGTGAGCTCGTTGTGGGAAGGAATGTGTCTGTTTGTTGTTGTAGCGTACTCTCCCAAGTGCTTAGTACAGTGCTCTGCACGCAGTAAGTGCTCAAAAAATACGATTGAAAGCCCTTGGTGAATCCCAAAGACCATGTCCACCTCAAGGCTGTAAGGCGAAGCTGTTGGTCTCCCATCCTCGAGAGAGGTTGCACTTGGATTGCACTCTTTACCCCATCTCGGCCCCACAGCATTCCGTCCATCATTGATTGATTTAAATAAATCAAATTTAATAATAAATAAATGAATTCAAATATTCAAATAAATTCAAATAAATCAAATTTAATAATAAATAAATCATTCAAATATTCAAATAAATTTAAATAAATAAATAAATCCATCATTTATTGATTTATATTAATGTCTGTCTCCCCCTTTTTACTAAGCTCGTTGAGGGCAGGGAGTGTGTCTGCCGACTGTTATATCGTACTCTCCCAAGCGCTTAGTGCAGTGCCCTGCCCTCGGTAAGTGCTCAATTAGTACCATCGGTTGATTGACTGACTGATAGATGGTAAGAGAAGGGAGGGCCACACCGACAGGTGGGTCTGGTGGCTGCTGTTGCTAGGGCCGTACTTGGTTATAATAATGATGGTATTTGTTAAGCGCTTATTATGTGCAAAGCAATCAATCAATCAATCAATCGTATTTATTGAGCACTTACTGTGTGCAGAGCACTGTACTAAGCGCTTGGGAAGTACAAGTTGGCAACAGGTTGGCAAAGCACTGTTCTAAGCACTGGGGAGGTTACAAGCTGATCATGTTGTCCCACGGTGGGTTCACAGTTTTAACCCCCATTTTCCAGATGAGGTAACTGAGGCCCAGAGAAGTGAAGTGACTTGCCCAAAGTCACACAGCTGACAGTTGGCGGAGCTGGGATTTGAACCCGTGACCCTTGACTCCAAAGCCCGGGCCTTTTCCACTGAGCCACGCGTCGTCTGCCCCTGTGCCAAAGTGCGTGTGCGTGCAAAGTGCAAGAGTGCATTTAATAATTATAATAATGATGGTATTTGTTAAGCGCTTACTATGGGCAAAGCACTGTTCTAAGCACTGGAGGGATACAAGGTGATCAGGTTGTCCCACGTGGGGCTCGCAGTCTTCACCCCCATTTTACAGATGAGGGAACTGAGGCCCAGAGAAGTTAAGTGACTTGCCCAAAGTCACGCAGCTGACAATTGGCAGAGCTGGGGATTTGAACCCGTGATGTCTGATTCCAAAGCCCGGGCTCTTTCCACTGAGCCACGCTGCTTCTCTAAAGGGCCGAACGGGCGGGTGAACGTGTGTGAGTACACATAGATGCGAGTGCGTGTGAGGGTGTGAGTGAGCCTATGAGTGTGATTATATGAGCATTTTTGTGTGTGTTCACCCGGTGTGGTTCTGCAGATTCCCTCCTCTGCACAATGGGGGTGAAAATGGTGAGCCTCACGTGGGACGGGGATTGGGTCTGGCCTGATTTTCGTGCATTTGCCCCGGGGCTCTGTACGGTGCCCGGCACAGAGTAAGCGCTTACCCAGTATCGTTATTCTCATTGTTATTACTCTATTTTATTTGTACTTGCTTATTCTATTTATTTTATTTTGTTACTATCTTCTGTTTTGTTCTCTGTCTCCCCCTTCTAGACTGTGAGCCCGCTGTTGGGTGGGAACCGTCTCTATATGTTGCCGACTTGGACTTCCCAAGCGCTTAGTACAGTGCTCTGCACACAGTATGCGCTCAATAAATACAATTGCTTGATTGATAGGTGGCATCATCATCATCATCATCATCATCATCATCAATCGTATTTATTGAGCGCTTACTATGTGCAGAGCACTGTACTAAGCGCTTGGGAAGTACAAATTGGCAACATATAGAGACAGTCCCTACCCAACAGTGGGCTCATTCCCAGATCTAAGAGATTCTACTTGTACTTCCCAAGCGCTTAGTCCAGTGCTCTGCACACATATGTTTGTACATATTTATTACTCTATGTATTTATTTTACTTGTACATATTTATTTTATTTATTTTATTTGGTTTATCATCATCATCAATCATATTTATTGGGCACTTACTGTGTGCAGAGCACTGTACTAAGCGCTTGGGAAGTACAAATTGGCAACATATAGAGACGGTCCCTACCCAACAGTGGGCTCACAGTCTAAAAGGGGGAGACAAAACCAAACATACTACAAAATAAAATAGAATAGATATGTACAAGTAAAATAAATAAATAAATAGAGTAATAAATATGTACAAACATATATACATATATACAGGTGCTGTGGGGAAGGGAAGGAGGTAAGGTGGGGGGGATGGAGAGGGGGACGAGGGGGAGAGGAAGGAAGGGGCTCAGTCTGGGAAGGCCTCCTGGAGGAGGTGAGCTCTCAGTAGGGCCTTGAATATGTTTTATGTTTATATGTTTTGTTTAGTCGTCTGTCCCCCGCTTCTAGACTGTGTGCCCGCTTTTGGGTAGGGACCATCTCTATATGTTGCCGACTTGTACTTCCCAAGCGCTTAGTACAGTGCTCTGCACACAGTAAGCGCTCAACAAATACGATTGAATGAATGAATGAATCAGTATGATTGATCAATTGATCGTATGGGCCCATAAACCCCCTGGGACACCCCCAGGAGCAACAGACCCAGCTCAGAGCTGCTTCAGCCAACAGACTTGTCTGAGCCACTGATGCTTTCTGGGGGAGCCGGGAGCCATGGCTGGCAGGGAGAATGAAAGGGGAGGGGGATCCTCATACATTTTTAATCTGAAAAAAAAAAACAAGCGTGAATCCGAGCAAACGAAACCATTGACTATTTAAATGGTCCGGACTCCCTCTCGCCTGGTATGTCTTCCACCTCGAAAGCCCGGGTCCCAACCCCTCTCTTACCCATCCATGAGGAGACCCCGCTGTAAGGACCCACCCATCGGATGGAGACCTCCTTCTCTTCTTCCCCTGTGTCTCTCCCTGCTCCTCTCATCTCCCCCCACCCCGTCCCCGTCCCCTTCACGCCCCCAAGCCGGATTTGTGCTTTCTCACTGTGGCCGGAGTAATGATCGATGACACTTTCAGCTCTCTCGTGGTCCCCGTGGGCCTGGTGGGCTGCTCTCCAGCCATGCCGCTGGCCCCAGTTAACACAGGAAAATGGCCCCAGGCCAGTGCCCTTGGAGCCCAGCTGGCCCAATCACCTATTCCTGGGCATTAGTCCACTGTTCAGAACGGCAGCTTGGCTGGGCCCAGTCATCCTTCATTCATTCAGTCGTATTTATTGAGCGCTTACTGTGTGCAGAGCACTGTCGGAAGCGCTTGGAAGGAGAGATGGGGGCTCAGGGAGGTGCTCTGCGCCCTTCACCCTTAGATAAATAACACATTGGTAGACAAGAGGTAGCCCCTGTTGCATTTCTCGATTCAGGAGATTGAACTTTCAGGACCGTGGGTGGTAAAGTCTCTTTTAATGGGCGGCTTCAGCCAAGCAGTTATGTTCTTTGAGCACTTGCTGAGTGCAATCAATCAATCAATCATATTTATTGAGCACTTGCTGTGTGCAGAGCACTGTACTAAGCGCTTGGGAAGTACTAGTTGGCAACATATAGAGACAGTCCCTACCCAACAGTGGGCTCACAGTCTAGAAGGGGGAGACAGACAACAAAACAAAACATAATTAACAAAATAAAATAAATAGAATAGATATGTGCAAGTAAAATAAATAAATAAATAGAGTAATAAATATGTATAAACATATATACATATATACAGGTGCTGTGGGGAAGGGAAGGAGGTAAGACGGGGCGATGGAGAGGGGGACGAGGGGGAGAGGAAGGAGGGGGCTCAGTCTGGGAAGGCCTCCTGGAATAGGTGAGCTCTCAGTAGGGCCTTGAAGGGTGCAGAACACTGTACTCAGCTCTCGCTTGGGAGAGGACAGTAGAGAGAAAGGACAAGTGGTCCCTGCCCTCAAAGAGCTTACAATCTAACAGGGGAGACAGACACAAAATCTGGGAAGCAACGTGGCCTAGTGGAGGAAGCACGGGCCTTGGAGTTGCAGGACTTGGGTTCTAATTCCGGCTCCGCCCCTTGTCTGCTGTGTGATCACTTCTCTGTGCCTCAGTTTCCTCAACTGTAAAATGGGGATTCAATGCCCTACTTAGACTGCCAGCCCCATGTGGGACAAGGATTGTATCCGGCCCGATTGATTTGCCTCTATCCCAAGTGCTTAGAACATTGTTTGATGCATAGTAAGTGCTTAACAGATACCATAAAAAAATCTATTGCAGTTAGGAGGAAAAAGAGGATAAAAGATGAGTCTGTGAACCAGTAAGTGCATAAACAGCAGGGGATGTAAATCGGTCTGTATATAAGCGCCGTGGTGCCGTGAGCGGTTCAATGCTGAAGTAGTCATTGCGGGGAGAGGACGAAGGGAGAAGGAAAATGAATGGGGGGAGGCCCTTCTAGAAGGTCTGGGCTTTCCTTACAGGGAGTTGGATGGCTATATCAGTCTGTATTTTTGCATTCCCTTGTGAGGGCTAGTGGGGGCAGGGGGGGATACTGAGGCTCAGAGACAGGGGCAGACGTGTCTTTCAGAAGAACCAAACCGACTCTTTGGGGGTGGAGGAAGTCAGTCAGTCAGTCAGTCTTACCAAGTGCTCTGCAAACAGCAAGTGCTCAGTGGTATTTGTTAAATAATTACTACGCGCCCGGCACTAACTAATAAGCAAGTAAATCGGGTGGGACACAGTCCCCGTCCCTTATGGGGCTCGCGGTTTCAGTCCTCATTTTACTGATGAGGTAACTGAGGCACAGAGAAGTGAAGTGACTTGCCCCAGGTCACACAGTAGACATGTGGTGGATCTGTATATATATATATATATATATGTTTGTACATATTTATTACTCTATTTATTTATTTATTTATTTTACTTGCACATATCTATTCTATTCTATTTATTTTATTTTGTTAGCATGTTTGGTTTTGTTCTCTGTCTCCACCTTTTAGACTGTGAGCCCACTGTTGGGTAGGGACTGTCTCTATATGTTGCCAACTTGGACTTCCCAAGTGCTTAGTACAGTGCTCTGCACACAGTAAGCGCTCAATAAATACGATTGATTGATTGATTGGTTGATTGATCTAGGATTAGAACCCAAGACCTAATTCGATTGACTGACTGAGTGAAGGTGACCCTTTCAGCCTCTTCCCTCCTCATCCTCTTCCCACTGTAGCTTCAGCCGCCCCTCTTCTTGTCTCCCCTGCCCTGATTTTTCTTCCCAGGCAGCACTACTGGGTATCCGGGTACTGGGGGAGGCGCGACTTTTCACCCGCCTATCATCATCATCATCAATCGTATTTATTGAGCGCTTACTATGTGCAGAGCACTCTACTAAGCACTTGGGAAGTACAAATTGGCAACATATAGAGACAGTCCCTACCCAACAGTGGGCTCACAGTCTAAAAGGGGGAGACAGAGAACAAAACCAAACAATGAAATTCACCTGTGAACCCGAGCGGGCCGGACCGTGGGGGAGAGGATGCCAGTGCCTCCCCTCCCTCAGCCGGGCAAGTGTTAAACACAGCATCAAATTAAGCAAAATTAAATACATTTCCATGCAGCACTTTTCTCTTCCCTGAGTCAAACAATGCAGTTGCCATAGGAACAGCCTCTTCAGAAAAGGTCACCTGCAAGAAACTGTGTTTTAGGTGCGGCTCAAGGAGATTATAGGGGGGATTAACAAATTTTTTGATATGTGTGTGCATATATGTTATATATATATATATATATATATATATATATTTATCTTTAAAGGAAATGAGGTGGTGGATAATATCCAGATGAGCTGGAAGGTCCCCCTAGAACATTAAAAAGTCTGATAAAGGTTCTTTTATTTTCCTTCCTTTCGCCGGCGTGCAGTGGGGTGATATCTGAAATGGCGTCTCTCCTCTGTGTTTTCACTTGGTTTTAATTAAACCTCAGTCAGGGCTGAGAAATGTGGGGAAGCGAGATAATTATGTGATTCCCACGGCAGTTTTTAAAACTCCGGCTCTGATAACGCAGCTCCCGTCAGGATGAACCCCTCACCCAGGCCCTCGAGGACTCCGGGAGTTCGGCTGAGCCGCCCCGTGCCCGGCGTGCCCCTGCGTGCCCCTTTCCCTGCCCGGGGTAAGGCGAGAGAGGGAGTCACGTGGGAGCTGGGGGCCACTGGGGCACGTGGGGCAACTTGATCACCTTGTATCCCTCCCAGCGCTTAGAACAGTGCTCTGCACATAGTAAGCGCTTAACAAATGCCATCATCATTATTATTATTATTATGTAGCTCACGTGGCGGGAGGAGAGAGCGTGGGATCCTCTGAGGGGAATGGAGGAGGCTTGAGGGGGCCGGGAGGCCTGAATCATGATACCCCCATCCCCTTGCCCCCTTCTTTCTTTTCCCCGGATGCCCCGGGGGGGGTGAAGGCCATGCCTTCCACTAGGCCCAATTCTCCAGAGGGAGAAGGTGAGAGCCCAGGGGCTATGCCCCGGGCCCCCCACCCCCACCCCAGCGACACCATACATACCCTGGCCAGGCTGGGACTGGGCCCAGTTTGGGGGGAAGGAGCTTAGTAGGGATGCAGGACCCAGAGGAAAAGCTGGTTGCCCTGGACAACTTGGGCATTTGGGCCTGGGCCCGCCCCCAGACCCTGGATGTCTGCCCCCGTCCAAGATTAGATTAGAGAATTAGCAGCGTGGCTCAGTGGAAAGAGCACCGGCTTTGGAGTCAGAGGTCATGGGTTCAAATCCCAGCTCCGCCAGTTGTCAGCTGTGTGACTTCGGGCAAGGTACTTCACTTCTCTGGGCCTCAGTTACCTCATCTGTAAAATAGGGATGAAGACTGTGAGCCCCCTGTGGGACAGATTGACAGACTGTGTCAAGGGATGGGCTCTCTCCTGGTACCCCTCCCTTCCCAGAGACCTCAGGACCACCTCTGAGATCCAAGAGGACTGGCAGCGGAGCCGGGGGAGCAAGCCAGAGCCCCTGGGGTGAACTGTCAGTCATGCCAATCAAAAAGATTCTGCCAATCAGGAGGCCGGTAGAAGAATGCCATTTTACAGAAGATGCCCAGTGGATCCGAACGCCTTTTAGCCAGTTCCAACGTCAATACCAGGACCGTACATCTCGGTGTTAGCAGATTTCATTAGAGCTGTTAGGAAATGGGTGGATTCTTTCATACTCGTAATTAAGTTTGCTCCAGCGCAGCTTGGCCCTTTCCTGCCCAGGAATTGTTTTCAGCACCCAGTTGACCCATTACCTAATTTATGCTCAGGATTTGGGGCTGTGGAACTGCATTGATTGATGCTTTTTATGAGCAAAGCCCTGTACTGAGTAGCTACTGTGCCCAGAGCCCTGTAATGATACTGATAATTCTGGTATTTGTTAAGTGCTTACTGTGTGTCAGGCACTATACTAAGCTGGGCATAGAACATTATACTTGGTGTCTACTACACGCAGAACATATTGGACCCTGACTGAGTGCAGAATGATGTACTGGGTGTCTACTGTGTGCGGAGTAGTATACTGGATGCCTTCTGGGTTCAGTGGTGTATTGGACGTCTACTGGGAGCACAGTTTCATTGCACTGGACACCTACTCAGAGCAGAATGTTGTACTGGGTGCGTAGTGCTGTAAAGGATGCCTACTGTGAACGGCGTTGTACTGGACATCTAGTCTTGGTGCTTTACGGGGTACAGTGACGGACTGGGTACCTGGGGCTGTATAGGGTGTCTGTTTTGTGTGGTGTACTGTACTGGATGCCTACCGGGTGCCTATTGCTACTGGACACTGACTGTGTTTGGATTGTTGTACTGGGTGATTGAGAACATCTGAAGGTAGTAAAAGATCTGGTCCCCACCCTCGAGGAGTTTACAGTCTAAGGGGAGAGGCAGGAGGGCAAAGTTATTCACAAAAAGGAGGAGGAGGAGGAGGAAGGACAAGGATAAAACAATAGTTGCATGGGTGTGTCAAATATATGAGCCCATTGTTAGGTAGGGACCGTCTCTATATGTTGCCAACTTGTACTTCCCAAGCGCTTAGTACAGTGCTCTGCACACAGTAAGCGCTCAATAAATACGATTGAATGAATGACTGAATGAATATGTTTGTACATATTTATTACTCTATTTTACTTGTACATGTCTATTCTATGTATTTTATTTTGTTAATATGTTTGATTTTGTTCTCTGTCTCCCCCTTCTAGACTGTGAGCCCACTGTTGGGTAGGGACCGTCTCTATGTGTTGCCAACTTGTACTTCCCAAGCGCTTAGTACAGTGCTCTGCACATAGTAAGCGCTCAGTAAATACGATTGATGATATTTATTACTCTATTTATTTTACTTGTACATATCTATTCTATTTTATTTTGTTAGTATGCTTCATTTTGTTCTCTGTCTCCCCCCTTCGAGACTGTGAGCCCACTGTTGGGTAGGGAATGTCTCTATATGTTGCCAACTTGTACTTCCCAAGCGCTTAGTACAGTGCTCTGCACACAGTAAGCGCTCAATAAATATGATTGAATGAATGAATGAATAAGTGCATAGGATGGGGATAAAGGCTTATGTGCTGACTTTTGGGGTGATAGGGTCAGGGTGTTGGGAATCAATTAGGGACAGGTGTGGTCTCAAGTGACCCCTGGGAAGATCTCTCACTTTCTCCAGAAATTAAGGATCCCCTCCCGTCCCCATCCCGGTCTGCGTGAACTCCAGCACGCGTCAGAGCAGCGGCATGGGCAGGCCGGCCCTGAAAATACAAACCTGGACCTGTGAGAGTTCGTTTCCATTTCAGGACCACGCCGGCGCCGGGCCGGCGGGACACCAGACAAATGACCATCCCAGCTGGGACCAACCAGGCCGCCTGTGGAGGGAAACTGAGGCCCCGGGTTTGCTCGGGGACACAAATGGAAGTGGTTGTGGGTCCTGTCAATCAGTCGTATTTATTGAGTGCTTACTGTGTGCAGAGCACTGTATTAAGCGCTTGGGAGAGTACAATATGACAATGTCATAACAGACACATTCTCTGCCCACAACGAGCTTATAGTCTAGAGGGGGAGAGAGACATGAATATAAATTTTTTATTTATGATATTTATTTGTTTGTATTTGTATTGCCTGTCTCCCCCTTTAGACTGTGAGCTCATTGTGGTCAGGAACGTGCCTCTTTATTCTTATATTGTCCTCTCCCAGGCGCTTAGTACAGTGCTTGGCACACAGTAAGCACTCAACAAATACAATTGAATGAAAGGGTGAATTAATGAATTAAATAAATGACAGATATCATCATCATCATCAATCGTATTTATTGAGCGCTTACTATGTGCAGAGCACTGTACTAAGCGCTTGGGAAGTACAAATTGGCAACATGCAGAGACAGTCCCTACCCAACAGTGGGCTCACAGTCTAAAAGGGGGAGACAGAGAACAAAACCAAACATACTAACAAAATAAAGTAAATAGAATAGATATGTACAAGTAAAATAAATAAATAAATAGAGTAATAAATATGTACAAACATATATACATATATACAGGTGCTGTGGGGAAGGGAAGGATATACACTCACTCCCTTGGTGACCTCATTCGCTCCCACGGCTTCAACTATCATCTCTACGCTGATGACACCCAGATCTCCATCTCTGTCCCTGCTCTCTCCCCCTCCCTCCAGGCTGGCATCTCCTCCTGCCTTCAGGACATCTCCATCTGGATGTCCGCCCGCCACCTAAAGCTCAACATGTCGAAGACTGAGCTCCTTGTCTTCCCTCCCAAACCTTGTCCTCTCCCTGACTTTCCCATCTCTGTTGACGGCACTACCATCCTTCCCGTCTCACAAGCCCCCAACCTTGGTGTCATCCTCGACTCCGCTCTCTCATTCACCCCTCACATCCAAGCCGTCACCAAAACCTGCCGGTCTCAGCTCCGCAACATTGCCAAGATCCGCCCTTTCCTCTCCATCCAAACCGCTACCCTGCTAATTCAAGCTCTCATCCTATCCCGTCTGGACTACTGCACTAGCCTTCTCTCTGATCTCCCATCCTCGTGTCTCTCTCCACTTCAATCCATACTTTATGCTGCTGCCCGGATTATCTTTGTCCAGAAACGCTCTGGACATATTACTCCCCTCCTCAAAAACCTCCAATGGCTACCGATCAATCTGCGCATCAGGCAGAAACTCCTCACCCTGGGCTTCAAGGCTCTCCATCACCTCGCCCCCTCCTACCTCACCTCCCTTCTCTCCTTCTACTGCCCAGCCCGCACCCTCCGCTCCTCCACCACTAATCTCCTCACTGTACCTCGCTCTCGCCTGTCCCGCCATCGACCCCCGGCCCACGTCCTCCCCCGGGCCTGGAATGCCCTCCCTCTGCCCATCCGCCGCGCTAGCTCTCTTCCTCCCTTCAAGGCCCTGCTGAGAGCTCACCTCCTCCAGGAGGCCTTCCCAGACTGAGCCCCTTCTTTCCTCTCCCCCTCGTCCCCCTCTCCATCCTCCCGTCTTACCTCCTTCCCTTCCCCACAGCACCTGTATATATGTATATATGGTTGTACATATTTATTACTCTATTTATCTATTTATTTATTTATTTTACTTGTACATTTCTATCCTACTTATTTTATTTTGTTGGTATGTTTGGTTCTGTTCTCTGTCTCCCCCTTTTAGACTGTGAGCCCACTGTTGGGTAGGGACTGTCTCTATGTGATGCCAATTTGTACTTCCCAAGCGCTTAGTACAGTGCTCTGCACATAGTAAGCGCTCAATAAATACGATTGATTGATTGATTGATTGATTGAAGGAGGTAAGATGGGGGGGATGGAGAGGGGGACGAGGGGGAGAGGAAGGAAGGGACTCAGTCTGGGAAGGCCTCCTGGAGGAGGTGAGCTCTTAGCAGGGCCTTGAAGGGAGGAAGAGAGCCAGCTTGGCGGATGGGCAGAGGGAGGGCATTCCAGGCCCGGGGGATGACGTGGGCTGGGGGTCGATGGCGGGACAGGCGAGAACGAGGTACGGTGTGGAGATTAGCGGCGGAGGAGCGGAGGGTGCGGGCTGGGCTGGAGGAGGACAGAAGGGAGGTGAGGTAGGAAGGGGCGAGGGGATAGACAGCCTTGAATCCCAGGGTGAGGAGTTTCTGCCTGATTGGGCATAAGTGCCCTGGGTCTGGGAGGGGAAATGAATAAAGGGAACAAGTCAGGGCGACGCAGAAAGGGAAAAGAGAGTTTAGTCAAGGAAGGCTTCTGGGAGGAGATGTGCCTTCAGTAAGGCCCCGGGGCACGTAGTGGAGCCTGCCGGCAAGCCTGAGCCAATTCCACGTCCACCTCGTCTTTCTCTCCAGCTCCCACGGAGCTCGTTTTGGGGGCATTAAATGGTAAAGTGGCTCTAAATGTCCCTAATTAGTTGGAAGAGCATGGATGTTAGAACGTGGCCCGGGCCAGGCCGCTTTGAGGCCACCACCAGCCAGCTAGACGCGAAACGTGGGGCGCTTGATTGAGAAAGGCGGAAAGCGAATCCATAGCGGGTGGAGACACCAGAGAAGCCACTTCCGAGTGGGCCTTCTTGGAGGAGCAGCGGCCCGCTGAAACCCAGCCCGTCTCCGTGGCTGTGGATCACCGGCTGGGAGTCCCCGGACTTAAAGGAAGAAGCCTGCAGGCCTTGTCAGGCATTCTGGGCGGGCTATTCATTCATTCATTCATTCATTCATTCATTCATTCATTCATTCATTCAATCGTATTTATTGAGCGCTTACTGTGTGCAGAGCACTGTAATAATAATAATAATAATAATAATAATAATGGCATTTATTGAGCACTTACTATGTGCAAAGCCCTGTTCTAAGCGCTGGAGAGTTTACAAGGTGATCAGGTTGTCCCACGGGGGGCTCACGGTCTTAATCCCCATTATACAGATGAGGGAACTGAGGCCCAGAGAAGTGAAGTGACTTGCCCAAAGTCACACAGCTGACAAGTGGCGGAGCCGAGATTTGAACCGATGACCTCTGACTCCGAAGCCCGGGCTCTTTCCACTGAGCCACGCGGCTTCCACTGTACTAAGCGCTTGGGAAGTACAAGTTGGCAACATGCAGAGACGGTCCCTACCCAACAGTGGGCTCATCGTCGAGAAGGGGGAGACAGAAAACGAAACAAAACATATTAACAAAATAAAATAAGTAGAATAAATATGTACAAGTAAAATAGATAAATAGAGTAATAAAATAAATATGTAGAGTTATAAAATAAATAAATAGAGTAATAAATCTTGTGAGCAGGTGTTAGTAGCAGAGCTGGAACTAGAACCCGGGTCTTCTAACTCCCAGCCTGTGTGCTTTGTACCAGACCACATTACCTGCCAATTCCAAGCTGCCCTCTGGCTCCTGAGGAAGAATGGGAGATAGAGGAATTTCTCCGTCAGCATGGAAACAAGGAAATTCATCCCTCATTCATTCATTCAATCATATTTATTGAGCGCTTACTGTGTGCAGAGCACTGGACTAAGCGCTTGGGAAGTACAAGTCGGCAACATATAGAGGTGGTCCCTACCCACCAACAGGCTCACAGTCTAGAAGGGGGAGACAGGCAACAAAACAAAACTTGTGGACAGGTATCAAGTCATCAGAATAAATAGAAATAAAGCTAGATCATCATCATCATCAATCGTATTTATTGAGCGCTTACTATGTGCAGAGCACTGTACTAAGCGCTTGGGAAGTACAAATTGGCAACATATAGAGACAGACCCTACCCAACAGTGGGCTCACAGTCTAAAAGGGGGAGACAGAGAACAGAACCAAACATACTAACAAAATAAAATAGAATAGATATGTACAAGTAAAATAAATAAATAAATAAATAAATAAATAGAGTAACAAATATGTACAAACATATATACATATATACAGGTGCTGTGGGGAAGGGAAGGAGGTAAGATGGGGGGATGGACAGGGGGACGAGGGGGAGAAGAAGGAAGGGGCTCAGTCTGGGAAGGCCTCCTGGAGGAGGTGAGCTCTCAGCAGGGCCTTGAAGGGAGGAAGAGAGCTAGCTTGGCGGATGGGCAGAGGGAGGGCATTCCAGGCCCGGGGGAGGACGTGGGCCGGGGGTCGATGGCGGGACAGGCGAGAACGAGGTACGGTGAGGAGATTAGATGCACATCATTAACAAAATAAAAGGAATAGGAAATATGTACAAGTAAAATAAATACAGTAATAAATCTATACAAACATGTATACAGGTGCTGTGGGGAGGGGGATGGGGAGGAGGAGAGGAAAAGGGGGCCCCCAGGGGGCTTTCCCACGGGTTAATCAGAGCAGTGCCAAGGGTCAGAATAGGAGCCATGTGTCTTTGGGCCTAGTCCACTCCATTCCCAACCTCATTGTCCCTCCTCCACCTCCTGTAGCCTCCTCTTTGAAGGAGTGTGAGTTGGGTCCAGGGGCCGGAGGGCTGGACTGAGCCCCTACCACCCCCCCTAGGCATCGCCACACCCGGCCGCCTCCCTCCGCTCCCATCTCGCCTGTCCCGCCATCGACCCCCGGCCCACATCATCCCCCGGGCCTGGAATGCCCCCAATCCCTCTGCCCATCCGCCAAGCTCGCTCTCTTCCTCCCTTCAAGGCCCTACTGAGAGCTCACCTCCTCCAGGAGGCCTTCCCAGACTGAGCCCCTTCCTTCCTCTCCCCCTCGTCCCCCTCTCCATCCCCCCCATCTTACCTCCTTCCCTTCCCCACAGCACCTGTATATATGTATATATGTTTGCACATATTTATTACTCTATTTATTTATTTATTTTACTTGTACATATCTATCCTATTTATTTTATTTTGTTAGTATGTTTGGTTTTGTTCTCTGTCTCCCCCTTTTAGATTGTGAGCCCACTGTTGGGTAGGGACTGTCTCTATATGTTGCCAATTTGTACTTCCCAAGCGCTTAGTACAGTGCTCTGCACATAGTAAGCGCTCAATAAATACGATTGATGATGATGATGATGATCTCCCCGCACCTCCACCCAGCTTGATTGAGTGTGAAGGAGCTGACCGCTGCCGGGCTCCACAGGGTCCCTCCCGGCAGAAGACCATTTTCTGCAAATAAAATGCTAAGTTTCTAATCAGAAAGATAAATTAAGAGCATTAAGATAATGGTGGAAAGCTGCTTCAGCCAGGATCCCGGCCCCAGGCCGTGCCGTGGGTAAGGAAGGGGCCAGTGGGATCGGGGACTGAATCTCCCTCACCAGGGCAACCGGCTGAGAATCAATCAATCAATCGTATTTATTGAGCGCTTACTGTGGGCAGAGCACTGTACTAAGCGCTTGGGAAGTACAAGTTGGCAACATATAGAGACGGTCCCTACCCAACAGTGGGCTCACAGTCTAAAAGAGAAGCCACCTCTTTCTCCTCCCGTGGACTTCTGGGCCCGGCTGGGAGGTCAGTTGGTCCAGTCCCCTGCCTTCAGGCCACTGCCTTGAGAAAATCTGCAGGCCTCCTCATCCAGCCCCACCCTGCCCTGCCCCAACCCCTAAGAGCGCAGAGAGAGTAAGTCTGGGAGGTCTGGGACCTGAGTTCTAATTCTGACACCACTCCAGTGTGTGCTGGGTGACCTCAGACAGGTCACTTAGCATCTCTGGATCTCAATTTCCTCATCCGTAAGATGGGGATCACAATATCTGCGTCCCCTCACTCCCGGGGATAATAATAATGACAGTAATTAACAATGATAATAATAACAATAATAATAATGGCACTTGTTAAGCGCTTACTATGAGCGAAACACTGTTCTAAGCGCTGGGGGGGATACAAGGTGATCAGGTTGTCTCACGTGGGGCTCACAGCCTTCATCCCCATTTTACAGATGAGGTAACTCAGGCACAGAGAAGTGAAGTGACTTGCCCAAAGTCACACAGCTGTCGAGGGGCAGAGCCGGGATTAGAACCCATGACTTCTGGCTCCCAAGTCCTTGCTCTTTCCACTGAGCCACGCTGCTTCCCGTATGGTATTCGTTAAGTGCTTACTATGTGCCAAGCACTGTACTAAGCAATGGGGTAGATACAAGATCATCAGGTCCCACCTGGGGCCTCCAGCCTAAGTAGGAGGGAGAACAGGTATCAGATTCCCATTTTGCAGGTGAGGGAACTGAGGCCCAGAGAAGTGCAGTGACTTGCCCAAGGTCATACAGCTGTCAAGGGGCAGAGCCGGGATTAGATGTCATAGGCTAAAGTGATGTTGACTGTGACTGTGAGCCCGCTGTTGGGTAGGGGCCGTCTCTATATGTTGCCAACTTGTACATCCCAAGTGCTTAGTACAGTGCTCTGCACACAGTAAGTGCTCAATAAATACTATTGATGATGATGATAGACTGTGAGCCTGCTGTTGGGTAGGGACCGTCTCTATATGTTACCAACTTGTACTTCCCAAGCGCTTAGTACAGTGCTCTGCACACAGTAAGCGCTCAATAAATACGATTGCATGAATGAATGAATGTAGGTGATAATTCCCTTTTGGGGAAACCGAAACACCGGCCAAACGACGGGCCAAATGATGCAGGGAAACAGTCTGTTGTATCCTTATATTTGCCCCCTGAGGGGCAGCGGCTGGGCTGCCGCTGTGGCCGCCACGACCACCCTCGAGGTGCCCAACCACACGAGAGCACCGTGCAGCCAGCGGTTCCTCGATGCCAAGGGTCGATGCCCAGCCCAGGGCTCAGCGAGTGGGGACTGGAGGCAGTCCAGTGCCGAGGTGGCGGCGGTTGCGGCTCCCTTGCCTGTCGTCTCATTTCTTTGAAGGCGGTTATGATTTCTTTCTAATTAGAGAAAGACTCATGGGTGCCCTCTCCCCTGGCACCCCCAGCTGCCAGCTGGGTCTCCCTGGTAGTCAGGCGACCTCCCCCCAACAGCCCCAAGAACCACTATGGACAGAGTGGGGGACATCAGCATCATCAGTCGTATTTATTGAGCGCTTACTGTGTGCAGAGCACTGTACTAAGCACTTGGGAAGTACAAATTGGCAACGTATAGAGACAGTCCCTACCCAACAGTGGGCTCACAGTCTAAAAGGGGAGTCTAAAAGGGGGGGGAGTCTAAAAGGGGAGTCTAAAAGGGGACATAGAGTACCTTTCCAGTAAAGATCATTTGGCAGAGTTCTGGAAGGGTGGTGTTTACTGTTTGGAAGCCTCTGAAGGAAGAGATTCCTACAGGTGTCCATCGTCCTCCCCCCACCAGTCATAAAATTGCATCTTTTTCTGGACATTCAAGGATGGCATAGGTACCCTTGGAAGCCCCCCCTTTCCTCTGCTCCTCCTCTCCTCCCCATCACCTCTACTCCCTCCCTCTGCTGTACCCCCTTCCCCACCCCACAGCACTTCCGTATATTTGTACATATATACATATGCTTACATACATATGTACTTGTAACCTCCCCAGTGCTTAGAACAGTGCTTTGCACATAGTAAGCGCTTAATAAATGCCATCATTATTATTATATGTGTATATATATGTACACATGTACAAGATGCATATGTATATGCATATGTATATATATATATACATATACATATGCATCTTGTACATACAAGAGCAGCAGCGTGGCGCAGTGGAAAGAGCTCGGGCTTTGGTGTCAGAGGTTCAAATCCTGGCTCCACCAATTGTCAGCTGTGTGACTTTGGGCAAGTCACTTCACTTCTCTGGGCCTCAGTTACCGCATCTGTAAAATGGGGGTTAAGACTGCAAGCCCCCCCCCCCCCCATGGGACAACCTGATCACCTTGTAACCTCCCCAGCGCTTAGTACAGTGCTTTGCACATAGTAAGCACTTAATAAATGCCATCGTTATTATCATTGTACATATTTATTATTCTATTTATTTTGTTAATGGTGTGTATGTATCTATAATTCTGTTTATCTATTTTGATGCTATTGATGCGTGTCTACTGGTTTTGTGGTCTGTCTCCTCCTTCTAGGCTGTGAGCCCGTTGTTGCATAGGGATTGTCTCTGTTGCTGAATTGTACTTTCCAAGCGCTTAGTACAGTGCTCTGCACATAGTAAACGCTCAATAAATACGATTGAATGAATGAACGAATGAATGAACATATAGGACGGGGCCAAGGCTCTGGGCCTGAAGTGACCATTCCCTTTGAGCCGAGGTGGGCTAAGCCATTCTGTTGACCTCACGTCTTCTCCAAGCTCTGGGTGGGACTACAAGTAATAATAATGATGGTATTTATTAAGCGCTTCCTATGTGCAAATCAATCAATCAATCGTATTTATTGAGCGCTTACTATGTGCAAAGCACTGTACTAAGCGCTGGGTACTGTTCTAAGACTGGGGGCCAAGAGCTAGCAAGGAGGAGTTGAGGTTGACCTCCCTACAGCACCTGTATATATGTTTGTACATATTTATTACTCTATTTATTTTACTTGTACACATTTACTATTCTATTTATTTTCTTAATGATGTGCCTCTAGCTTTATTTCTATTTATTCTGATGACTTGACACCCGTCCACATGTTTTGTTTTGTTGTCCGTCTCCCCCTTCTAGACTGTGAGCCCGTTGTTGGGTAGGGACCGCCTCTACATGTTGCCGACTTGGACTTCCCAACAGTACTCTGCACACAGTAAGCGCTCAATAAATACGATTGAATGAATGAATGAATGACGGGCCCCCTGAACCATCAGACAACCCTCAAGCCGGTAGGATTCTCCAGAGGTCATTGAGTCCCTTGGCAGCAGCCTCTATTCTCTGATCCCAAATTGAAGGAGGGAGAGAGAGAGAGTGTGTGGGTGTGCACGGTCTCAGCATGTGAAGGGAAAGGTAGCGTGTGCTTTCACTTCCAGCAGCTGGCAACTTGAGGTCTCTATTTTGCGTGGTGTGGAGTAAAGAGAAAATAAAGTGTGGAATTGTTTGGCATTATCAGGGCTTTCTGCTCCCCGGGATTCCCGCATAAAGAGATGGAAATTTCGGCTGCCGGAGCATCGGCGCACACACGCCAGTGTGGGAATTTATTGCATTTGATCTCCTCCTCCCGCAAACCGCACTGAAAATGTCAAAAGATCATCTATTGTTTCATCATTTACAAAGCTCCTCGGCGGGCAGCGGGTGCTAGAGAGGCTGGCGTTTTCAAGGATGGGGGGTGGTGGGTGGCAGGCCGTGCCCCCTCCCCGCCCCCGCCCTTGGTCTCCCCCGGGCCATGCCGCTTGTCCCGTGGATTGGACGTGGTCAGACAGATAGGCGGGCAGGGAGACAGCGGGATTGGCCTCACGCGAGTCTGTCAACTGAATTCAGATTTCCCCGATCGAACCGAGGTTCGGGCTGGGGCGGCCCGGGCAGGGCCCTTTCTGTTCGGCCGGGCACCGTGCCCCTAACCCAGGGCAAGGGACAACCCTGCAGGGCAGAGGCCCCCGCAGGAGGGTGGTGGGGACCCTGGGAACCCTCTGCCCTGCCCAGCTTTCCTCTGCCCTCCCCAGTGCCCTGACTCTGCCCTCGTCAGTCTAACAGCGGAAAGCGTCGTCGGCCACCTGGCAGAGTCAGGGGCCAAAGAATCTGCCGTCTAGGAGAAAGCTGAAATGTCAGCGTCCTCCTGGTAGGCAGGCAGGGGAGTGGGGAGGAGAGAGAGAGAGAGGCTGGCGCTAACCATAATGCCATGGGTATAGGACTCCAGTGACTGCCACCGGGATGGGGACAGGTGAAGAACAGAGCCATAAATCCAGTTTCTCCTCCGATATTCCGGAGAGGTGAGATCCAGAGCCCGCTGGGGCCTCCTGGATGGAGCCCGGGCCTGGGGATCCAGAGACCTGGGTTTCTAGTCCTGGCTCCACCACTTGACTGGTGGGTGATCTTGGACATCTCATTTAACCTCTCTATGCCCACCTCTTTAGAGAACCTCTCTAGAGAAGTAGCGTGGCTCAGTGGAAAGAGCCCGGGCTTTGGAGTCAGAGGTCATGGGTTCAAATCCCAGCTCTGCCAATTGTCAGCTGTGTGACTTTGGGCAAGTCACTTCACTTCTCTGGGCCTCAGTGACCTCATCTGTAAAATGAGGATTAAGACTGTGAGCCCCCCGTAGGACAACCTGATCACCTTGTAAACTCCCCAGTGCTTAGAACAGTGCTTTGCACATAGTAAGCACTTATTAAATGCCATCATTATCATCATTTAACCTCTCTATGCCCACCTCTCTAGAGAACCTCTCTAGAAAAGCAGCGTGGCTCAGTGGAAAGAGCCCGGGCTTTGGAGTCAGAGGTCATGGGTTCAAATCCCAGCTCTGCCAGTTGTCAGCTGTGTGATTTTGGGCAAGTCACTTCACTTCTCTGGGCCTCAGTGACCTCATCTGTAAAATAGGATTAAGACTGTGAGCCCCCCGTGGGACAACCTGATCACCTTGTAAACTCCCTAGTGCTTAGAACAGTGCTTTGCACATAGTAAGCACTTATTAAATGCCATCATTATCATCATTTAACCTCTCTATGCCCACCTCTCTAGAGAACCTCTCTAGAAAAGCAGCGTGGCTCAGTGGAAAGAGCCCGGGCTTTGGAGTCAGAGGTCATGGGTTCAAATCCCAGCTCTGCCAGTTGTCAGCTGTGTGATTTTGGGCAAGTCACTTCACTTCTCTGGGCCTCAGTGACCTCATCTGTAAAATAGGATTAAGACTGTGAGCCCCCCGTGGGACAACCTGATCACCTTGTAAACTCCCTAGTGCTTAGAACAGTGCTTTGCACATAGTAAGCACTTATTAAATGCCATCATTATCATCATTTAACCTCTCTATGCCCACCTCTCTAGAGAACCTCTCTAGAAAAGCAGCGTGGCTCAGTGGAAAGAGCCCGGGCTTTGGAGTCAGAGGTCATGGGTTCAAATCCCAGCTCTGCCAGTTGTCAGCTGTGTGATTTTGGACAAGTCACTTCACTTCTCTGGGCCTCAGTGACCTCATCTGTAAAATAGGATTAAGACTGTGAGCCCCCCGTGGGACAACCTGATCACCTTGTAAACTCCCTACTGCTTAGAACAGTGCCTTGCACATAGTAAGCGCTTAATAAATGCCATCATCATCATCATTTCCTCATCCCAGCCTCCCTCCCTCTTAGACTGTGAGCCCGTGTGGACTATTCCACTTTGTTGGTCCCGTATCTCCCTCAGGGTTAGCAGAGGGCTTGGCACACAGTCAGCTTGTAAAAGAAATACCACATCATTATCGGTAGGATTACTATTATTATTCCAGAGAATCCAAGATGGTTTGGCCCAAGGGTAGGAAACACCTAGCCCGCCTTTATTGGTCCAGATGCCCTCCTGGGTGGGGCGGGGTGGGCTCCAGCCATGCAGGAAGGGTTCGGTGACACTGGGAATGTGGAGTTGCTTGAAATGAGAGCATGGCCCTCCCCGAGGGGCACCAAATTCCCGTCCACAGGCCAGGCAGGGCCAGAGCTGGGACCAGAAGCCAAGTCCTCTGACCTCCCATCCCCAGCTTTTTCCATTGTGCCCTGCTGTCGTTTGCCATCCCCCCACCCCAACCTCCAGCCCCTTAGCACTAATGTACATATCTGTATTTATTTATATTAATGTCTGCCTTTCCCTCTAGACTGTAAGCTCATTGTGGGCGGGGAATGCGTCTGTTTATTGTTATAGTGAACTCTCAGGGTTGGGATATGCTTCAATCTCCTGGCCAACAAGCTCCCACTGGAGAGGCGAGGAGGGATGGACAGATGGATAGCGAAGCCTTTTGAGAATGAGCATAAGTAATAGGAAGAAGAGGTAGGGATCGGAGTGGGCTAGAAGCTGAACAGAAAATCTGAAGAAAAACATCCTCCTCTTCACCCACAGTGTGCTCTGCCCTAGTCAGGGATTCCGAACTTTGGCCCACTGGAGTGGGGGAGCCGGGTGGTTTTGTTTTTTACTTTAAAGTTAATTCTTGGGAGTTCTCCAAGGCAGTCATTAGAGCCCCTCCTACTCTCTGTCCAGTTCAGCGATCCCACGGGGCCGAGGAGGCCCCGGGCACGGAGGCAGGACCATTCTCGGGTGCTCACAGGGGTGAGGGTTATGATAATAACAATTCTGGTATTCGTTAAGCGCTTACTGTGTGCCAGGCACTGTACTAAGTCCTGGGGTAGATGCAAGGTAATTGGGTTGGACACAGTCCCTGCCCCACATAGGGTTCATTTTACCCTCATTTTACAGATAATAATAATAATAATAGTGGTATTTATTAAGCACTTACTATGTGCAAAGCACTGTTCTAAGTGCTGGGGAGGTTACAAGGTGATCAGGTTGTCCCACGTGGGGCTCACAGTCTTCATCCCCATTTTACAGATGAGGTAACTGAGGCAGAGAGAAGGGAAGTGACTGGTCAAACAGCAGATAAGTGGCACAGAGGGGACTAAAACCCAGGTCTTTTGGGACTTTTGGGAGAGAGATGAGATGGCAGCTTTTTCCACTGGGCCATGCTGCCTTTGTGCCCTCTCCTTTAAAACACTCCATCACCTTACCCCGTCCTTCCTCACCTTGCTACTCTCCTACTATTCACTCATTCAATCGTATTTCTTGAGCGCTTACTGTGTGCGGAGCACTGTACTAAGCGCTTGGGAAGTACAAGTTGGCAACCTATAGAGACGGTCCCTACCCAACTGTGGGCTCACAGTCTAGAAGGGACCTACTACAACCCAGCCCACCCCAGACTGGGGCTTGGGGATGGTTTGGCCTTATGACAACAATAATAATAATAATGATAATAGTCATGGTATTTGTTAAGCACTTACTATGTGCCCGGGCACTGTACTAAGCACTGGGGTGGACAAGCAAATCGGGTTGGACGCGGTCTCTGTCCCACGTGGGGCTCATAGTTTTGATCCCCATTTTACAGATGAGGTAACTGAGGCACGGAGAGGTGACGTGACTTGCCCAAGGTCGCTCAGCAGGCAAGTGGTAGATCCGGGTTTAGAATCCAGGACCTTCTTACTTCCAAACCCACGCTGTAGCCAATGCACCATGCTGCGTCTAAAAATATAAAGCGATTAGCGGCGGATGGTTTCGATCCATTGACCTCTGGGTTAGGGGCCCAGCAGGCTTCCGCTGCGCCACCCCGCTCGCAAGAGCAAGCAAAGAAGCAGCGTGGCTCAGCGGAAAGAGCCCGGGCTTGGGAGTCAGAGGTCATGGGTTCTAATCCTGGCTCCACCACCTGTCAACTGTGTGACTTTGGGCAAGTCACTTCACTTCTCCGGGCCTCAGTTACTTCATCTGTAAAATGGGGACTGTGAGCCCCATGTGGGACAGCCTGATCACCCAACGCTTAGAACAGTGCATTGCACAAAGTAAGTGCTTAACAAATACCATCATTATTATTATTAATAGACTCCCCCAGCCAGGGACTGAGGGTGGGGGGGAAGGCGGTTTGAATAGCAGGAGAGGCTACCACCCTCCATCGTCCAAGAAGTGCCAAAGAAAAGCCCCCGGTTCGTGGTGAGGGTGAGAAAGGGCACTGTTCCAAGGGGCTGGGGTGGCACAGGGGGTGAAGCTCGGCTCCTTTCTTCCATAGCAGCCCCTAGGAGGATCCTCCTCCTCCCTCCGACCCCCATGTCCCGTAGCGGCTGAGGGGACCTGCGTTCCAGGCTGTGTTTTGTGGGCATTTTGAGGCCTTTGGGGCCACAGGGTATCCAAGGGCCTGGCTGTCCAGCGGGGACGCCCAGAATGGGGCCCGGGTGACTCGGCGGGACGGGTCTGGGCTCAGGGAAGGGCGGCCAAAGACCCCCTCCCTGCCCCCCTCAGGGAGCGCCTGGCCGTGAGTCACTGCCGCCTGTTCCCGGCCACACCGTCCTCCCGGGCACACTTCCCAGCTCCCCAGAGGCCCCAAGGACGGAACTTTCGCTTCTCATTAAGACTAAAATCACAGCTCTGCTGGGCTGAGTGGGCGGTGACATCACAGTTCCCATGGCAGCCGACTGTGATGGCATAAATGTCCACTTATGACGTCATGGGGAGCGGGGAGGGGTGGCTCTGACATCCAGGCAGAGGTTCAGCCGGGGGGACCCCCCAGGCCCAGGGGCCGAAGAGGCAAAGGGTAGTTTCTCTCCCTCTAAATATAATAATAGTAATAATTGTGGTGTTTGTTGAGCGCTTACTATGTGCCAGAACCAGAGTGGAGACAAGCAAATCGGGTTGGACACGGTCCCTGTCTCACTTGCGGCTCGGAATTCTCACCTCCCACGCGGGAGACCCGGGTTTGATTCCCGGCCAATGCAGGATTCGTATTTTGGGACACGGATTCTAGAGAAGCAGCACGGTGTACTGGATAGCTCAGGGCCCTGGAGGTCGGAAGATCATGGGTTCTAGTCCCGGCTCTGCCACTTGCCTGCTAAGTGACCTTGGGCAAGTCACTTTAGTTATTTGTGCCTCAGTTACCTCATCTGCAAAATGGGAATTGAGACTGTGAGTCCCCATGTGGGACAGGGACTGTGTTCAACTCGATTTGTTTGTATCCACCCCAGCACTTAGTATAGAGAAGCAGCGTGGCTCAGTGGAAAGAGCATGGGCTTTGGAGTCAGAGGTCATGGGTTCAAGTTCCGGCTTCGCCAATTGTCAGCTGTGTGACTTTGGGCAAGTCACTTAACTTCTCTGTGCCTCAGTAACCTCATCTGTAAAATGGGGATGAAGACTGTGAGCCCCCCATGGGACAACCTGATCACCTTGTAACCTCCCCAGCGCTTAGAACGGTGCTCACCCTGGGCTTCAAGGCTGTCCATCACCTTGCCCCCTCCTACCTCACCTCCTTTCTCTCCTTCTCTAGGCCAGCCCGCATTATCCGCTCCTCTGCCGCTAATCTCCTCACCGTACCTCGTTCTCACCTGTCCCGCCATCGACTCCCGGCCCACGTCATTCCCCGGGCCTGGAAATGTTTGAGCATCGCATCAGGGGGTTAATGAGCACTCTGATTAGTGATTCGGGGGTTTCTCCACACTGGCTCTGCCCATCCGCCAAGCTAGCTCTCTTCCTCCCTTCAAGGCCCTACTGAGAGCTCACCTCCTCCAGGAGGCCTTCCCAGACTGAGCCCCTTCCTTCCCCTCCCCCTCGTCCCCCTCCCGATCCCCCCCATCTTACCTCCTTCCCTTCCCCACAGCACCTGTATATATGTATATATGTTTGTACATATTACTCTATTTATTTATTTATTTATCTTACTTGTACATATCTATTCTATTTATTTTATTTTGTTAGTATGTTTGGTTTTGTTCTCTGTCTCCCCCTTTTAGACTGTGAGCCCACTGTTGGGTAGGGACTGTCTCTATATGTTGCCAACTTGTACTTCCCAAGCGCTTAGTACAGTGCTCTGCACACAGTAAGCGCTCAATAAATACTACTGAATGAATGAATGAATGAAACGTCTTCAACAACTTCATCTTCATCTTCCATTTTCCCTCAGTGCCTCCTTCAGCACGTGGCATACAATGGGTGCCCAGTTTAGGGCTCCACACAGTTTAGGTGCCCAGTTCAGTGCCCTGTACGTAGTCAGTACCCTGTATGTTGTTCCACACTCATTCGTCGCTCAGTACAGCGTTCTGCACACAGCAAGCTCAACCAGTGCTCCTCACCCCAATCCTGAAAAGCCTCACCCAGGCCCACCCCCATCCCATAGCAGCACTTACTGTGCTATCAATCAGTGGCACTTACTGTGTGCTGCGCACTGTACTAAGCACTTGGGAGAGTTCAGTAGAGTCGATAGACAAAGTCACTGCCCACGAAGAGTTTATAGTCCAGTCCAGAAGAAAGAACTTGTGGGGGATTGGAAAAATAATTCAGGAGCTTGTGGTGAGGGAAGGGCTGGGAGGCGGGCAGGAACCATTCATTCAATCGTATTTATTGAGCGCTTACTGTGTGCAGAGCATTGTACTAAGCGCTTGGGAAGTACAAGTTCATTCAGTCGTATTTATTGAGTGCTTACTGTGTGCAGAGCACTGGACTAAGCGCTTGGGAAGTCCAAGTTGGCAACATATAGAGACGGTCCCTACCCAAAGGCGGGCTCACAGTCTAGAAGGGGGAGACAGACAACAAAACAAAACATATTAACAAAATAAAATTTCTAATCCCGGCTCCAGGTCTGAAATCCTCTACAGTTCTGCCTTCTGGCCCACCAGCCCACCCTCACCCCCCACCCCCAGTTCCCGCTCTGGGGCGGGGTGGGCAGAGCCAGTGTGGAGAAACCCCCGAATCACTAATCAGAGTGCTCATTAACCCCCTGATGCGATGCTCAAACATTCCCTTTGCTGTTTGTCAAGCAGAAAAAGCCCCCCTGCATTAAAATTGATGAGTTATTAATCCCCCGTCCCCAGCCTTGAGGGCCCCCGCCGCTCCATCCTCCTGCAGGAGGCCAGACGGGGCAGCGGGAGGACGGGTGGCCTGGGGCGGGGCAACCTGGGTTCGGGTGGCGAGGGCTCGGGGAGTGGGAGGATGGGCATATTGGGGGTCCAGGTGGCACTTGGGGATGGGGAGGGAATCTCTCCTTCCTCCCCTTCTTCCCACTGTGTGGTCCCTCCCAGCTCTTCCTTAAGAGAAAGCATGACTGTGGGGGTGGGAGCAAAGAGGAGGGGGTGATTCACCTCTCCATTGAAAGAAAGGACCCATATCCCCCTTCCCCCAGCCCCCCAACAGAGCCAGCGCCCCAGGTCTGGGGTGCAAACGGTCTCTGGGCATGGGGAGGCCAAACATCAGGCCCAGCTGAGAGTTTGGTCCTTTGTTTCAGTTTTCTTCTCTGCACCTTGGGCGTCCCCACGAGCCAGTCAGTTGATAGATCGATGGCATTCGTAGAGCGCTCACTGTGTGCAGAGCACCGTACTGAGCACCTGGGAGAGGACGAGACAATCAAGTTGGTAGAGACGATCCCTGCCCTCAAGAAGCGAGCAGGCTAGACAGGAACAGGCAGTAAAATAAATTACAGGCAGGGGAAATGGAAGAGTATAAGGAAAGATTCATAAGCGTTGTGAGCCTCAGTGAGGGGTGACTATCAAGGGCTTAAAGGGCATAGAGCCAACTGCGTATGTGACGTGGAGGGGTGAGGGATTAATAATAATAATAATGATGATGGCATTTATTAAGCGCTACTATGTGCAAAGCGCTGTTCAAAGCGCTGGGGAGGTTACAAGGTGATCAGGTTGTCCCACGGGGGGCTCACAGTCTTAATCCCTATTTTACAGAAGAGGTCACTGAGGCCCAGAGAAGTGAAGTGACTGGCCCAAAGTCACACAGCTGACAATTGGTGGAGCCGGAATTGGAACCCATGACCTGACTCCAAAGCCCGTGCTCTTTCCATTGAGCCACGCTGCTTCTCTGATTAGGAGAGACTGTGAGCCCACTTTTTAGACTGTGAACCCACTGTTGGGTAGGGACTGTCTCTATATGTTGCCAACTTGTACTTCCCAAGCGCTTAGTACAGTGCTCTGCACACAGTAAGCGCTCAATAAATACGATTGATTGATTGACTGATAGGAGAGGAGTTGGGATTTTAGGAGGGTTTTGTAGGTAGGGAAAGTGGTGGACTGCAAGATGTGAAGGGGCCTGGAGTTCCAGGCCTGAGGGAGGAAGTGGCCAAGGATTTGGCGTTGTGATAGACCAGATTAGCCAGGCTGGGTTGGAACAGATGAGCCTTTTAGACTGAGCCCACTGTTGGGCAGGGACTGTCTCTATGTGTTGCCAATTTGTACTTCCCAAGCGCTTAGTACAGTGCTCTGCACATAGTAAGCGCTCAATAAATACGATTGATTGATTGATTGTAGGGACACCCTGGGGCCGGGGAGGGAGGGAGAGGGATCCGGATGCCACTCACCAGATCCATTCGCAGGCAGGTTGTAGGGAGAGGAAGCAGCAGTGTCACAATTAGAGCTGGGGAGTCCTTGTAGGCAGAGGGGTGACTGAGTGGGGAGGTTCCGGCCCCGGGCCTTAGAGGGTGGGGGGCAAGTCCTTTGCACAGTTTAGTCTTTAGTTTAGTGCCTAGGCTGGGGCACTGCTGTGTTCACTGATCTCTCTTCCTCCATCCCCACCCTCTACTTTCTGAACCTCGATCTCGTCTGTCTCTATCTCATCTATCTCCCTGCCAACCCCTCACTCACATCCTGCCTCTGGTCTGGAACGTCCTCCCTCCTCATAGCCAACAGACAATTACTCTCCCCTTCTTCAAAGCCTTATCGAAGGCACATTTCCTCCAAGAGGCCTTCCCTAAGGCCTCTTTTCCTTTTCTTCCACTCCCTTCTGCCTCACCCTGACTTGCTCCCTTTATTCATCGCCCACCCATCCCCCATCGCTGCCCAGCCCCACAACACTTATCATCATCAATCGTATTTATTGAGCGCTTACTGTGTGCAGAGCACTGTACTAAGCACTTGGGAAGTACAAGTTGGCAACATATAGAGACAGTCCCTACCCAACAGTGGGCTCATCTGTCATTTATTTACGTATATGAAAGTCTATCTCCCCCTCTAGCTTGTTTTGGGCAGGGAAAGTGTCTGTAATATTGTCCTCTCCCAAGCACTTAGCTGCACACAGTAAGTGCTCAATAAATACAATTGACTGACCCTTACTGGATGCAGAGGACTGTATTAAGTGCCTATGCAGGCAGAGCACTGTTGTAGCTGCGGGGGACTGCTTGAATGACGTACAGAGGTGTCCTGGGTAATGGCATTGTCTGATTGACCCTTACTGGATGCAGAGGACTGTATTAAGTGCCTATGCAGGCAGAGCACTGTTGTAGCTGCTGGGGACTGCTTGAATGACGTACAGAGGTGACCCGAGTAATGGCATCTATCTGTGTAGCTGTGGAGGTGTCCCTCTGGGTGACCCGGTATGCGTGTGGTGACCACGTGCCTGTGGGAATCCGGGTGAGTCTGGGTCTATGACCGCGTGTGCGTCGTATGTGCGTCATATGTGCCGACTGTTGTCTCCTTTTAGACTTTTAGACTCCCCTTTTAGACTCCCCCCTTTTCGACTCCCCTTTTAGACTGTGAGCCCACTGTTGGGTAGGGACTGTCTCTATGTGTTGCCAACTTGTACTTCCCAAGCTCTGCACACAGTAAGTGCTCAATAAATACGATTGATTGATTGATTGATTGTCTGTGCCTCCTGGCGGGGGCTGTGAGCGGGATTTCTGGCTTGCGGCAGAAATTTCCTCCAGCTTGGATCCTCTCAGCCCGAGCGGACCCAGGACTGTATCTCGTTCACCCGAGCGTCGTTCCCAGGGCCCGGCTCCCAGCTGCCCCGGAGAGACAGCTCCTAAGCTCCTTTGTCGAGCGAAATGTCACCGGCTCTTCAAGTTCGGATTGTTCTTCTCCCCGGTGGCGTCCCAGTCAAGAGCAGCTTCCAGGCCAGCTCCCCCTCCCTCTGGCTGCCATCACCTCCCCTCCGCCCGCCCCCCACTGCCGACTCCCGAGAAATAGAGCTGCCCGACTTTGCATATTGTTTGGACAGAAACTAGAATGTCATTCCCTTTCACCGTCAACATCCTCAGCTCCTGGTTTTTCCAGCAGTTCCCTCAAGCCCCTTTCCAGTGGTCAACGGTCGGGCTCCAACTGCCCTCCAAGCTCTGCCATCGGACACCGTCTACACAACTCACATCCCAGCCCCACCCCACCACCTCCAGGCCTCGCCCCCCGACCCTGGCTCCTTCAAATGGGTGGCATCCCCCGAGTTTGCCTAGCAAATCTTCCTCGAATTCCCCAATGGAAACTTGTCTGGAGGCAGGGGAATAGACAAGATGACCCTACGAAGAGCCTTCTGGGCCAGTGAATCAACAGCGAGGCAGCGCTCCTCTTCGGCCCCGGTTTCCTCAAACGGAGGAAAAGACTTCTTTGGTGCAGCTTTCCAATGACTACGTGAGCTCAGGCTATACGGTTACAGAAGTTCTGGTTATGGTCATTTTCCAGGTGGAAGGGTCTGTCTCCTCCATGGCATGTTAGTGGTAATGATATTTATTGAGCTCCTACTCACTGTACTAAGTGTTTGGGAAAGTACAAGAGAAGGAAAAGAATGTCCCCTGACCACAAGGAGCTATTATTTCGCCCCTGCCCAATCTATTTTAATGTCGGTCACCTCCTTTAGATGGTAAGCTCCTTGTGGGCAGGGATCATATCTACCAACTAGAGAAGCAGTGTGGCATAGTGGCTAGAGCACAGGCCTGGGCGTCAGAAGGACCTGGGTTCTAATTCTGGCTCCGTGACGTGTCTGTTGTGTGACCTTGGAGAAGTCACTTCACTTATCTGGGCCTCCGTTACCTAATCTAAAAATGGAGATGAAGAGTGTGGGCCCCATGTGGAACAGGGACTGTGTCCAACCTGATTGACTTGTATCTACTTCAGTGCTTAGAACAGTGCTTAGCAAATAGTAAGCATTTACCATAATTATTATTATTAATAACTCTGTTGCATTGTAATAGTAATAATAATGATGGTATTTGTTAAGCGCTTACTATGTGCAAAGCACTGTTCTAAGCGCTGGGGGGATGCAAGGTGATCAGGTTGTCCTGCGGGGGGCTCACAGCCTTAATCCCCATTTTACAGAAGAGGGAGTGAGGCACAGAGAAGTTAAGTGACTTGCCCAAGGTCACACAGCTGACAATTGGCAGAGCTGGGATTTGAACCCCTGACCTCTGACTCCAAACCCCGTGCTCCTTCCATTGAGCCACGCTGCGTCTTGACTTTCCCAAGTGCTTAGTCCTGTGCTCTGTGCACAGTAAACGCTCGATAAATACCACTGATTGATTGATCCAACAGGTAATTTTCAGTTCAAAGGGCTTGGAAGCAGTTCTCCGGACAGGCGAGCGACCTTCTCAAAAGCGATCCCCATTTCGGTCTACAATTCATGGTTTTACAGACAGCTTTACAGAGCAATTATTCCCTTCCTCGAGTCGGCTTCGGAAACCTCCGTCCGATCATGCGGGTGTACTGGAAGGTGTCTGCCCTTGCCAGCGCAGTGATAACGTTGGAGGCGGTAACGGTGTCGCTCATATTGACGATGACACAGAGCCCAGCGCGGGAACCCGGGCAGGGTCCGATCTGATTATTTTGTATCTCCCTTCCTCCGAAGAGACGGGCTCCATGGCCACTCCCAGCTCTGCCCCCATTTTCTCCGGTTCAGTCGTTTGTGGGGGTCGTGCCCGCCTCGGGGAGCATCCCCTGGCAGACGGAGGGAGAAGGGGGGATGTGAGGCAGGGCCTAGGGACGGCTCTTCCTCTGGACAACTCTCAGTTTCTCTCACCCAGCTGTTGACCAGCTCTCTCTCTCCCTCCCCTCCGCCCCACCCTGGTCTCACCTCTGGTTAATGGCCTCTTTGCTGAGATGCCAGGAGGTCTTGGCACTCAGAAAAGCGTGTGAAGAAGGAAGGAGTTGTGGATGCTAAAGAAGCATTTGCTTCTTGGGTTCTCTTTGCCCCGAGGGAGTGCAGGAGAGGCCTGGTGCTTTTAACAGCCTTGCAAACTAGACTCAGCGACCTGCCTCTCCCTCTCCAATAATCAGAGCCGTGAAATCATTCGTTCATTCAATCATATTTATTGAGCGCTTACTGTGTGCAGAGCACTGTAGTAAGCGCTTGGGAAGTACAAGTTGGCAACCAATAGAGACGGTCCCTACCCGGCAGTGGGCTCACAGTCTAGAAGGGGGAGACAGAGAACAAAACAAAACATATTAACAAAATAAAATAAATAGAATAGATATGTACAAGTAAAATAAATAAATAGAGTAATAAATACGTGCAAACATATATACATATATAGAGGTGCTGTGGGAAAGGGAAGGAGGTAAGGTGGGGGGGATGGAAATGGGGAGGAGGGGGAGAGGAAGGAGGGGGCTCAGTCTGGGAGCTCTCCTTCATCTCCTTCTCCCTTCCCCTTCTCCTTCCCACTGCATCCAGGGTCCATGATCCACATGCTACTCCCCTCAGCCCCCATGGGACTCCCTCCACTCCTCGGCAGCAGCAGCAGAAGCAGTGTGGCTCAGTGGAAAAGAGCCCGGGTTTTGGAGTCAGAGGTCATAGGTTCAAATCCTGGCTCTGCCAATTGTCAGCTATGTGACTTTGGGCAAGTCACTTAACTTCTCTGGACCTCAGTTCCCTCATCTGTAAAATGGGGATTAAGACTGTGAGCCCCCCGTGGGACAACCTGATGAACTTGTAACCTCCCCAGCGCTTAGAACAGTGCTTTGCACATAGGAAGCGCTTAATAAATGCCATTATTATTATTTAATATTATTATTATTATAATAAACGCCCTTCCTCCTCTCCCAAGCACACATCCGTCTGCTGCCTTCCCAGGAATGCCCTCCCTTCTCCCCTTCAGCAAACCACACCAATTCCACTTTCCCCCCTTCCTTCCCAGACTATGGCCTTTCCTCAGCTCCCCCTCCCCTCCACATCACCCCAACTCGCTCACTTTGCTCTACCCCTCTCTCCCCGCTCACAGCACTTGTGGATATATGTACATATCTATAATTCCATTTATTTCTATTGATGCCTGTTTTTACTTGTTTTGCTGTCTGTCTCCCCCCTTTTATACTGTAAACCCAGTGTGGGCACGGATTGTCTCTCTATTGCTGAATTTACTTTCCAAACACTTAATATAGTGCTCTGCACACAGTAAGTGCTCAATAAATACGATTCAACGAATGAATGAATGAGTGCTTACTGTGTGAAGAGCACCGTACTAAGCGCTTTGGAAGAGTACAGTGAAACAGAGCTGATAGACACATTCCCCTCAAAACCGACTAAATCAACATTTGGCATTGGTCCCTCTGGCCATCAATCCAGTCCATCAATCAATCAATCAATCAATCGTATTTATTGAGTGCTTACTGTGTGCAGAGCACTGTACTAAGAGGTTGGGAAGTACAAGTTGGCAACATATAGAGACAGTCCCTACCCAACAGTGGGCTTACAGTCTAAAAGGGGGAGACAGAGAACAAAACCAAACATACTAACAAAATAAAATAAATAGAATAGATATGTACAAGTAAAATAAATAAATAAATAGAGTAATAAATATGTACAAACATATATACATATATACAGGTGCTGTGGGGCAGAGAATCCAGTGATCTTCAGAACATGCCTACCAACTCTGTTGTATTGTCCTCTCCCAAGCACTTAGAATGGTGTTCTGCACACAGTAAGCACTCATTAAATACCATCGATTGATTGATCCTCAATCCCTAATGCATGCCTCAGGGTTTGCCTTTGGGTGTCCATGTTTAGATCCTTTGCGTTTCACACCGGTAAAACTGGAGCTGTATATGTCTGGGGGTCTGGGCTGTGTCCTCTTTAGACTGCCGGCCACCCTCAGTTCGGTCAATTGTATTTATTGAGCACTTACTGGGGCGGGAGGCTCTTCCTGCCACTGGCTCAGGGCCCATCGCAGGGCTCCGCCTGCCAGGGGTTTGCAGGGCAGATAAGATGCTGACAGGCAGGGGCCTGGAGTAAGTCTCTCCTCCCTGGCCCAGTGAGTCTCTCCTGCTGCCAGACACCCGGCCTCAGACTGACCGAACCTGACAGAATCTCGCTGGGCTGCGAGCGGAGCCCGCTCTGTGCCTGGAGTCCTGAAGGAGAGGATTCATGAGCTCGGGGGCAAGGGCAGTCAGGAGGCCTGTGTGAGGAGTGTGGAGAAAGAGGGGGGACCCTTCCCAGGGAAGGAAGGTAGGTTTGCTTAAGGAGAGCAGAGAGCACAACGGGGGAGAGGGAGAAATTGGGTACATAAAGGGATATGGGGGTGGTTTTGATTCGATGCCACCTCAGGCATCAGGCCCGCGAGCAGGCTGGAATCCAGGGGCTAGAGCCGTCCAGCCCCTGTCAAGTTCAACTGGATCACAGAAGTCCCTGAGAGCGGAAATCCACCACTCGCATGGGCACAGGGGCGCTCATTCATTCATCCAATCGTATTCATTTATTTATTTTTTTTTTGATGGCATTTATTAAGCGCTTACTATGTGCAAAGCACTGTTCTAAGCGCTGGGGAGGTTACAAGGTGATCAGATTGTCCCAAGCGGGCTCACAGTCTTAATCCCCATTTTACAGACGAGGTAACTGAGGCCCAGAGTAGTTAAGTGACTCGCCCAAAGTCACACAGCTGACAGATGGCGGAGCCAGGATTTGAACCCGTGACCTCTGACTCCAAAGCCCGGGCTCTTTCCATTGAGCCACGCTGCTTCCCTTGAGTGCGTGCTGTGTGCAGAGCACTGTACGAAGCACTTGGGAGTGTCCAATGCAGCAATAAATAGACACATTCCCTGCCCACCGCGAGCTTACAGCCTTGAGGTTGGGAGGCAGACATCAATATAAAAAAATAAATTACAGATATGCACGGCAGTGCCGTAGGGCTGGGACCGGGGAAGAAGAAAGGGAGCGTGATGCAGAAGGGAGTGGGAGAAGAGGAAAGGGGGAGCTTGGTCTCCGAAGGCCTGTTGGAGGAGATGGGCCTTCAATAAGGCTTTGAAGGGGGGGAGAGTCATTGTCCATCGGATTTGAGGAGAGAGGGTGTTCCATGCCAGAGGCAGGGCGTGGGCTGGGGTCAGCATTGAGACCCCACTGAGATGGAGGCACAGTGAGAAGGTTAGCACCACTAGAGGAGCGAAGTGTGTGGGCTGAGTTGTAAAAGGTGAGTAGAGAGGTGAGGTAGGAGGGGGCAAGTGGGGGCAGTGGGGGCTGAGAGGACTCCACTGATGCCCCCTGTGCTGTGTCCCATACCAGGTGCTGGGGCTCCGGCTGACCAGGCGACGGGAGAGCTGCTGTGGCCAGAGAGGGGACACGGTGGAGAGGCCCCATCTGGAAACACCACCCAGGGTAAGGGGCACTGATCCACTGGGTCGGGCGTCGACCTGATAGGGTGGGCCCGGCCGGGGTGCGGGACCTCCACTTCCTCAAGACACTGTCAAGCTGGCACTTAGCCGCTTCTCAGGGGCTCTTTTGCCCCTCAGGTTCCTGGGAGCGGTGACTCCATGAGGAGGCAAGGGAGAGAGCCAAATGGGGCAACTGCAGTCAGATTGGGGTGGTGCCCAGGGAGAGCCTGTCAGCCCTGACCCCTGGCCCCTGCTCCCTCGTGGACAGCCCTAATGGACCCTCCACAATGAGCCGGGAGCCTCCAAGGCAGGTGGGCAACCAGAGAGGAACCCATACAAGTCAGACTACTGTCTAGAAGGATGCTAATGCCCTCGGTCTCACCTTTCTATTCCTGGAGGCTGGGTGTCCTGAGACCGTGTCTGGTGGCCCCGGCGGGCAGGAGTGCAGCCTCTGAGCCGGGCGAGTCGGAGGGAGGAGCTTGCCAGGATTGTCTTCAGGGGGCACTGAGTGGGGAAAGGCGTGAGTCTGAGCTGGGGGAGATGGTAAGGGCAGGAGGAAGGGCGTGTGGTAAGAGGTGGGCTCGGAGGACTCCTGAGGCAGTTTGCGGTTATGAGAAAATGTTGGAATCTGGGTGTTCCAGGAGGGAGAGAAGAGGAGGGGGACCATGGAAGGGAAGGGGGCTGGGGCGTGGGGTTGCCCGGGGGTGTCCGAGTGACTCCACAAATAGGAGGGAGGGGAGGGTGGTGGAGGGCAGGCTAGGTTGTGGTTGCTGGGGAACAGGGAAGAAGGGCAGAGCAGTAGGGAGTCAAAATGGATTTGAAGGGGTGGTTGAGTCTCACCGAGCCATGGCAGAGAAAGGGTTGGAGATCAGGGGGCTGAGTTGTGTGATTAGGGGGGCAGAAGAGGAAGGACAGGGGTCGTGGGGTTGGGCGAGGGGGAGGCTGAGGCAGGGAAGAGACGTGGCGAGGTGGCACAGAGAGCAGGCCCTCAACCCTCCGACTTTCCCCAACCCTCCCCACCCCCAACTACCACAGAAGAGTAGCGAGCGCCTGCTTCTCCCCATTCCAGAGGCAGAGAAACTGAGGCCCGGTCTTGTCAGCCACTCCACCAGGCCCGAACCCAGCTCAGCCTCCCTGACGCACGGACCAGGCTGTGATGGGGGTGGCCCCAGGGGTGTAGGCCAAGTGGCCACCTGCCTCCCTGATGGTCTCAGCTCTCCTTTGCAAAGGAAGCAATGCTTTTACTTACATAACGCAGCCCTTCTCAATCCCTAACGCTCCCCAGGAGTGCCGGCACTCAGAAGTGGTGGGGTTTGAGCAGGGGGGTTGTCGCATCGGACGGGGAAGCGTTTACATTTTGCAGTACAATTTAAAAATAAACCTCGTTAATGATCTCTGCAAGGCAGAGCCCAACGCAGCATCTCTCCGTCTCGTCGGGTCTGCCCCTTCCTGCCCCTAAAGCGAGGGGCTTGATGAAGCCGTGGCGCCTGAAGTGGGGGTGGGGGAGATGGAGTGGCTATTGGGGAATTGTTTGGCCGGTGCGGGGCAGGGTCTGAGTGATGTTTGGGGAGCTGGGTATCTGATGCTCCGAGCTGGAAGTGGTATCTGGAGAACAGATTCGGGGTATCTGGAGGGAAGGTATCAGAGAGGCAGTGCCCAGTGACTGAATTGGGGGTCATGGTATTGGGGGATGCTTTGGGGGGCTGTACGAGTCGAAATGAAAGTGGGCCGCGATTGGGAGCTGCTGCGTGTGAGCTGGAGGGTCGGCGGGGTGGGGGGCGGTGGCTGGGCTGGGCTGTCACCCTGGGGTGGGGGGCCTGGAAGGGGGCAGCCCACGACCGCAGAGCCCTGCTTCTCCCCAATCCGGGGATGGAGAGCCACTCTGCCTCAGTCCAGCTCATACCCTGAGTGAGGCAGGGACCCAGGACGACTTCCTTCCACCTGCCGGGAGGGAGCTGAGCGGAGGGAGGCCTTCCTGGAGGCAGGAGGTTGAACAAGATGAACTCTGTGCCCTGCCCCGCCAGGGAGGGTGGTCCCCAGGGGTGCACACTAGCCCTGATGTTCGGGCACTGGATTCTGTGTCAGATGATGGGGCCAGGCCCTGCCTTCAGGGACTTTACAGTCTGAGCAGGGAGAACGGCGGACTCTTCCCTTCTACCTATCTCTTCCCTTCTCCTCTTCCCTCTCTGCCCCCCACTCCCTCCCCCACGACTGCCTCTCTTCCTAATCCCTCCTGAAACTGCCCCCTCCCAGTAGAAGGGGAAGAAAGGGAGAGAAAGGAAGGATGGATGGATGGGTGGATGGATGGATGGATGGGTGGATGGATGGATGGATGAATGTAAGGCACAGGCAGGTGTTGTTAACTTGGTGCTCCCTAGGGTGAGGTGTTTGCCAATTTCCCTGGCAGGGCTACGGTGTATTGCTCAGCTCTGCTCCTGGCCAGGTGCCTCCATGCCCACCTGTCACAGAGCAGCCATCGCCCCCGGGAATCGGGGCTGCCGGGGACCTCGTGGATGTGGAAGGACAGGGGCAGGGTCCCGGGTCCCAGCAAGGGTGGGCCCCTCCCTCACACAGCAGAGCCGCCGGCACGGACAGAAGGGAAGAGCGGCTGACTCCCCTCCAGCTCCGGAGGCTCCCTCGCTTCCACCCCTCGTGGCTCCCCAGGAGGACAGAGGGACTGGCAGGGGGGCCGGATGGTGCCGGTGGTGGGCTAGATGTGGTAAGACTCCCGCTGTCCGGGGCTCACCCTCTTTCTTGTTTGGTGGGGAAGGCGGAGGCAGGAGTGGGGAGGAACGGTGGTGTCCCCTTTATAGAAAAGAAAAATCCATAGGTCCTTACCCCCAGGGGTCAAAAACCATCCCCTGCCCCTCCAACCCCCAGGGGAAGCCTAGTTTGGAGGTAGCCATGGCCGGAGCAAGATGATCCATATAGGCAGGGGCAGGGAGAGGAAGAGACTCCATCGTGGCAGCCGCCAGAGCCATAAGGGCCTTCCAGGAGTCATCTTGATTGTCTCCCCATTACTGGACCCGGTTGCTTCCCAAGCTCTCGGTGGCGGGGGAGGGTTCGGACCCCGGAGCCAAAGAACTGTGGATTTTTGTTTTGGTTAAAGGAACCAAAGGAGGTGGGGGAATTGCAGCCACAGTAAAGTGCTTAAAGAGGAAAGGAGAGTGTTCATCAAAATGTAAGAGCTGGAGGGGAGAAGTCTGGGCCTGCTATTATGGGATTGATTCACACAACCAGGGGAAACAAGCGGTGGGATGGAAGGAATTATTGTTAAGCTCCTCTGCAGGGAGATCTAATGGACAAATGCAGCCATGCAGGGGGTGAGGGGTTTGGGAGGGGGCTGGAGGGGGGGTGGCGTTCAATTGCTCTTTCCCCTCCTAAGATGTATCGGCTGCTTTTGGTGGGGCTGGGGATGGGGTGTCAGTAGGGGTAAGGGAGGGCTGGGCAAGTGGTGGGCGAGGGAGTCTCCGGTGCTGGGAAGATACTCAAGTCCGGGAGAGGCGGAAGCGGCGGCAGGAAGACAGGGGCTCAGCCACTCCGTTGGCCTGGGGTTTCCAAAAGAATCTCCCCTCTTCCCGGACCCCGATCGGAGGTTTGAGTAAACACCCCACCCCCACCAGGAGTCCGGCCCACCTCAAACGCTGATCCGGTCAATGCCCCCTGGACACCCTCCCCACCTCCCCACCCCCAACTTCCAGTGGTTAGGGATGGACCATCCACCATCCACAGCTTTCCATCTAGTTCCCGATTCTGGGCCGCCTCGGGCCTTCCAAGGGAAGGGATTTCTAGACTCCTTCTCCAGGCCCTCTCACAGCCCCCTCCCCAAGGGCCAAGCAGAGGCAAACAACAGGTAATGAGTGACAATTAGTGTAATGAGCTGTGTTGAAGGCCAAAGCCCCTCTTCTGCCTCCTCCGCTGGGCCTCTCTCCCCACCTCCCCAGGTGTCTTCCCGATGCACCACTCCCGGCAAAAAAAATCAAAGAGTTTATTCGTTGCCCGAGATTCCCTGAGCCTTTTGGGCCCAAGGGGCACACATCGAACTTGCTCTTGGGCACCGGGGGGTGGAGACAGATGGGGATGTTACGGACAGGCAGACACACACAAACACAAAATCCTCTCTCTCTCTCTCTCTCTCTCTCTCTCTCAATGCGACTATCCAGTGGGACCCCTGAGGTCAGAGAGCATGACCCCTCGTGGGAGGATCACCCCGGACAACTGCCTCCGGAGAGGTCTGGAGGGGTTTGCTGGAGGGGAGGAATGGGGGGAGGCAGGGCAGAGGGAATGAGGAGGGAACACTGGCTTCCTTTTGCCCAGACCAGCTCCTCTCCTCCCCGCCCTCCCTCCTACCCACTCCCTGGGACTGCTGGGGAGCCGGGATAGCAGTCCTGGCTGGGTAGAGAGGCCCACCGGATTTCTCCGCATCTAGGCAGGAAATGATAATGTGCAAATGATACATAAATTAACCCACCTAGTTTCTGGGCATCTTAAGCACTTTTTGCAACTGGGCTCTGGGCCCGAGGCCTTCCTGCCAATTCCCTCATGCGCCCAGCGGGTGGGGAGAAGGTCTCTTTGTGAGTTGGAGGGGTTTCAGGCAGGCCAAGGTCTCCTGCCTTTTGAGATCGCCATTCCTAGGTCATCATTGGTTTGGAAACTCCTCACGGCAAGAATTGTGTCACATGTTTTCATGTCTCATGTGACACTGGCCCGTGAGCGAGCAGGGGGTCCGGGTGCCACAAAGAGCCGTGGGCCTCACCATTAGTGGCCTGTCTCCCCCCGGAGCTGTTGGACTCCCTGCTGGCCTCCCCCAGGGTCACCCCGCATCTGCTGACCGTGTGCCGGCACCCTTACTCCTCTGGCGGTTCCCTGCCCTTCAGCCGGGAACTCAGCCTGGTTGCTCAGCTCTTCCTCTTTCCTTCCACTATCTCTCACCGTCTTCCCCGCCCCCCCCCTTCTCTCCCACTCTCTCCCCCACCGCTCCCCGTCCCTCCTCTCCCTGTTCCCGCTCTACCTCCTCTCCCTGCTCTCCCCACTTTTCCCATTCCCCCATCCCTCCTCTACCCACTTCCCCTTTTCTTCCTCTCCCACTTTCCCCCTTCCTCGGCTCCCCCTACTCCTGCTCTACCTCCTCTCCCTGCTGTCCCCACTTTTCCCATTCCCCCTATCCCTCCTCTACCCACTTCCCCTTTTCTTCCTCTCCCACTTTCCCCCCTCCCCGACCCCCCCCACTCCTGCTCTACCTCCTCTCCCTGCTCTCCCCAGTTTTCCCACTGCCCCATCCCTCCTCTCTGTGTTTCCCTTTTCTTCCTTTCCCACTTCCCCCCTCCTCAGCTCCCCGTTTCCTTCCTCTCGATTCCCCTCTCCTTCCTCTCCCCCATATCTCCACTCCCCCCACCTGTCCCTGCTCTCCCCCTTCCGCAGCTCCCCCTTTCCCTCCTCCCCCTGCTTCCCCGTCCTTCCTCTCCTCCCTTCCCCCCAACCTCTCCCTGCCCTCCCCCTTTCCCTCTCCTTGTTCTCCCCGCTCCCCCTGCCACCTCTCCCTGCTCTCCCCCTCTCCCTGCTGGTCCCCCTTCCCCTCTCCCCTCCCTTCCCCTCTCCCCGCCTTCCCCGGCTCCCCTCTCTCCCTCCTCCCCGGGCCCGGCGTGTGCAGGGGGGTGTGAGCGCGCCCCCCGCCCGCCCCCCGCCCCCCCCCCGTGTGTGTCTCTGTGTGTGTGTCCGTGTCCCTGTGTGTGTCCCTGTGTCTCTGTGTGTGTCCCTGTGTGTGTCTCTGTCCGTGTCTCTGCCCGGGCCGGGCCCCTCCAGTGCCGCCGCCTGCTCCTTGGCGCCCCCTGCTGGCCTCCGGCGGTAAGAGCGGCTACCGGACCCCCCCCCCCACCTCCTTCTTCTCCTTCTCCCCATCCTCTTTCCCCTCCTCCCCCTTCTCCTCCTCCTCGTCCCCCCTTCTCCTCCTCCTCGTCCCCTCCTTTTCTTCCTCCTCTTCTTCCTTCTCTTCCTCCTCCCTTGCCCCCTCCTCCCCTCCTTTTCTTCCTCCTCTTCTTCCTCCTTCTCTTCCTCCTCCTCCTCTTCTTTCTCTTCCTCCTCCTCCTCTTCTTTCTCCCCCTCCTCCTCCTCTTCCTCCCCCTCCTTTTCCTCCTTTTCTTCCTTCTCCTCCTCTTCCTCCTCCTTCGCCCCTTCCTCCCCTCCCTTTCTTCCTCCTCTTCTTCCTTCTCCTCTTCTTCCTTCTCTTCCTCCTCCTTCCTCCCTCCTCCCTCCTCCTCCTCTTCTTCCTTCTCTTCTTCTTCCTCCTCCTTCTCCCCCTCCTCCCCTCTCTTTCTTCCTCCTCTTCGTCCTTCTTCTCTTCCTCCTCCTTCCGCCCTCCTCCTCCTCTTCTTCCTTCTCTTCTTCCTCCTCCTTCTCCGCCTCCTCCCCTCTCTTTCTTCCTCCTCTTCATCCTTCTCCTCTTCCTCCTCTTCTTCCTTCTCCTCTTCCTCCTCTTCTACCTCTAACTCCTCCTCCTTCATCCTCCTCCTCCCCTTCTTCCTTTTCCTCCTCCTTCGTCTTCCTCCTCCTCTTCCTCCTTTCCTCCCTCTCCTCCTCTTCCTCCCCCTCCTCCTCCTCTTCCTCTACGGGTAGGCCCCCAATGCCCAGGCTTCCTCCGGCAGGTTCCAACCTCCCCCATCTCCATCTAGACGGCTAGGCCGCCTCCGCAGCCAGCTTCTCCCCTGGGAGGGAGGCTTCAGCACAGATGGCTGGAGAGGCGGGTAAGGAGCGGGGTCCCTCAGATGCCCCCTCCGTGGAGGTAACTACGTCCAGCAGGGTTTGTCAGATATCCCCTCCCCGCCTGCTGGTCTTGGCCTAGCTGCCACAACTCCCATCTCTTCCCTGAGTTGGAAATACTTGGGATGGGTTCACTTTAGGAGGTCTCTCTCTCCCACTTGGTCATCCCTATTTTTTTTCTACACCCCTCTATCTTTGCTGTGGCTCTCCATGCCCAGCCCACAGCCAGCCAGACAACATCTGAATTCCTTCTCCCTGTATCTGGTTTCTGGTGAGCCCTCTCTCCTCCTGCCTCCCCCCTCCAGCCACCGCCCCGGGCTCCCATCCCATCCCACCCCCGCCCTCCCATCCAGCATGGCAGAGGTCGATGGGGCACTCTCCTGTGACCTCCACCCTCCTGAAGTCAGAGGTCAGAGAGCCCCAGGCCCTAGTCCTTCCCTGCCCTGCCCTGCCCTGTTGGTCCTCTTTTTCCCAACTGGAATCCAAGGGTGGAGCCCCCATGTTCCAGGGTGAGATCAGGCCCACTCGGTGGGACAAGATTCACCGTGCTGGGGGACCACCTGGGGAGAGGGGGCTTGTCTTCCTCACATCTTCTTCCCAGCCCACCCAGTTGCTCTTCCCCCAGCCTCCCCAACAGCCTTGGTCCGCAGGAGAACCAGGAAAGATTAGGAGTGGGCCAGGCTGAGGCTGGGCCTCCTGCCACTCCCCTTAAATCTCCCTCCTTTCTGCTCTCCTGTCCTGGTCCGGATCCTCCTGCCCTTTCAAGCGGCACCTTCCCAGAAGCCCTCAGAAGAGCGCTTCCGGGGCTCAGAATCCCTAGCGACAGTTGCCCCGGCGACCTTGCAGGGCTGGAGATGGAAGCCCCAGATCCCTCCATCCCCCTGGGTCCTGGGGAGGTTACGATCTCCCATGCCCCCACCCTGCACCCTGTGCCCCGACCCCAGCCGAGAAGCTGCCCACCTTGGGCCCGGGAAGGGGTCCGGCCTAGCCCGGCCCGGCCACCTGGTCATCGAACTCCCAATTAAGATGGTGTTTCTAGGTCCTCCCTGCCCCCTCCCCCTGTCTCCCCCCACCCCCGTGCCCCCCAGCCCAATTACTGCCAGTGGCATTAACCCCTTGGTGCCCCGAGGAAGCCAGAAGCCCGTTAATGGAATGTTAATTGGTCTAATGGGTTTCATGTCAACAAGTTCTAATGAGCTCCCGGCCTAACGAGCTCATTATTTTCTGAGCCTGTTTGTCAGTGTCAGGGGGAGCCCCAGGACCCGGGCTCTGGCCCCTGCCTCTAGTTGATCCCCCCATAGCTGATGGGGGGCTGGGGGTGGAGAGGGTCGTGCGGGGCTGGAGTTGGAGCAAACGGGCCCCACACAGGACCCCGGCCCACCCCGGTCTGGCCCCCAGGACCCAGCACCCCTGGGTTCGGGGCTGGAGCTGGGCATGACCCAGGCCGGGGGCTAAAGCGGGGGATGGACCTCCAGTAACTAATAATAATAATGCTAACAGCATTTATTAAGCATTTACTATGTGCAAAGCACTGTTCTAATCACCGGGGAGGTTACAAGGTGATCAGATTGTCCCACGGTGGGCTCACAGTCTTAATCCCCATTTTCCAGATGAGGTAACTGAGGCCCAGAGAAGTTAAGTGACAGTTGGTGGAGCTGGGATTTGGACCCGTGACCTCCGACTCCAAAGTCCAGGCTCTTTCCACTGAGCCACGCTGCTTCTCTGCTGTAACTGCTGTCTTTGTTCAGCTCTTGCTATGGGCTGAGCAGTGCTCTAAGCCCTGGGGTAGAAACAAGACGATCAGGCCCGGAAAAAGGATTGTTGGGGGGTGGTCACCATTTTGTTCCCAACTGGCGTGGCATGGAGGGACACCTCCCCCATCCCTCTAGGATCATCCTAGCTGAGTTAAGGGGGAGGAGAGGGAGTTCCTGGAAAAGATGAGGAAGAGAAGGCCCAGTGCCGGGATGGGGAGAGGTTTGCTGAGCTGGGTGTGGGGAAAATTCCACCCCGGAATGGCAGAATTTGAGTTCTCCAGGACAGGCCTATCTCTCCTCCATCTCTCCCTGTCTCTCCACTGGCCAGCTAGAGAGAGATGCCTCCTTACTGGGACCAGGCGGGCACTTCCACCCCCAGGGCTTCCAGAGACACTCCAACCCATCATCATCATCATCAATCGTATTTATTGAGCGCTTACTGTGTGCAGAGCACTGTACTAAGCGCTTGGGAAGTACAAATTCCCCCTGCCTCCAAATAGGGCTGCTCTCCCAGTGAACCCAGCCCAGAGGGGAAGGTCTTTTCCACCTCCATAAACTGCCCATTTGCCCTGATACCTCTTGTTACCAGTCTCACCTCGATCCCTCTTGCTTCCTTTAAAGCCACTGGCCCTGCGGGAGAGCCCACCAATCTGCAGGCCTGCCAGTGCCAGGGGTTCCCACCCCGGATGGGGCCACCTGTCCTGGTGGCTACTGTTTCTGCGGCTCTTCCCCTTTCCCTGGGCTCCGAGGACGGTGCCCACATAGGTGCCCAGCCCGGCCCCCCGAGAGAACCCCCAAGAGCAGTAATAGAGGGAGGTTCAGGCAGTTGAGACGGTCAAAACACGTGCTCACAAAAGGACTAAGAGGCTTATCATGATACTGGTCAGTCAGTCGGTTGGGAAATGAGGGGAGGGGAATGGCGCCGATGATGTGGGCAGGGCCGGGAAGATTCCTCCGCTCAAATCCCTCTTGATTATTATTTTCCCGAAGAACCTTTAAAAGCCCCGCCTGGGAAGGCAGTGTGGCCTAGTAGAAATAGAGCCCGGAACTGGGAGCCTGGAGCCCCTGTCCTCATCCCAGTTCCGTGCCGCTAAATGCTGTACGACCCCGAGGCAAGTCGTTTAATAATAATAATAACAATAATTATGGTATTTGTTAAGCACTTACTATGTGCCAAACATCGTTCGGAGTGCTGAGGTAGATACAAGGTAATCAGGTTGTCCCACGTGGGGCTCACAGTCTTCATCCCCATTTTACAGATGAGGTCACTGGAGCAAAGAGAAGTTAAGTGGCTTGCCCAAAGTCACGCAGCAGACAAGTGATGGAGCCAGGATTAGAACCCACATCCTCTGACTCCCAAGCCCGTGCGCTTTCTACTGAGCCACACTGCTTCAACTTCTCTAGGCCTCAGTTTTCCCTTTTGTAAAATGGGGATAAAATCCCTTTTCTTTTTCCCTCCCTCTCCCCCTCAGACTGTGAGCCCCACATGGAACAGGAACTTGGTCTGACAATAATAATGGCATTTATTAAGCGCTTACTATGTGCAAACCACTGTTCTAAGCGCTGGGGAGGTTACAAGGTGATCAGGTTGTCCCACGGAGGGCTCACAGTCTTAATCCCCATTTGACGTCACTGAGGCACAGAGAAGTGAAGTGACTTGCCCAAAGTCACCCAGCTGACAGTTGGCGGAGCCGGGATTTGAACCCATGACCTCTGACTCCAAAGCCCAGGCTCTTTCCACTGAGCCACGCTGCTTCTCAACTTCTCCATCCCCCCCATCTTACCTCCTTCCCTTCCCCACAGCACCTGTATATATGTATATATGTTTGTACATATTTATTACTCTATTTATTTACTTATTTTACTTGTACATATCTATTCTATTTATTTTATTTTCTTAGTTTTTTTGGTTTTGTTCTCTGTCTCCCCCTTTTAGACTGTGAGCCCACTGTTGGGTAGGGACTGTTTCTGTATGTTGCCAACTTGTACTTCCCAAGTGCTTAGAACAGTGCTCTGCACACAGTAAGCGCTCAATAAATACAATTGATTGATTGATTGATTGATCTACCCCAGCATTTAGCTAAGTGTCTGGCACTTTTTAAGGACTTAAGATCATCGTCACTCTGATTACTGGGCAGAGGGGACTTTGCAGGGGCTGGGGTCATGACTGGCACCGACCCCCCAGACACCAGACCCTTTGGGGAGTGCCTAGAGGAGGGACTGGAAAGGAAGGGGCTTCCCCCTGCCCTGAGGCCCAAGGGCTCCTGAGGCAACTTCCTGAAGAAGACCATCCTGTCATCATCATCAATCGTATTTATTGAGCGCTTACTGTGTGCAGAGCACTGTACTAAGTGCTTGGGAAGTACAAGTGGTGGACAAGGGATGGAGACAAGGGATGGAGACAAGGGTTACTCATCATCATCATCATCATCAATCGTATTTATTGAGCGCTTACTATGTGCAGAGCACTGTACTAAGCGCTTGGGAAGTACAGATTGGCAACATATAGAGACAGTCCCTACCCAACAGTGGGCTCACAGTCTAAAAGGGGGAGACAGAGAACAAAACCAAACAGACTAACAAAATAAAATAAATAGAATAGATATGTACAAGCAAAATAAATAAATAAATAGAGTAATAAATATGTACAAACATATATACATATATACAGGTGTTGTGGGGAAGGGAAGGAGGTAAGATGAGGGGGATGGAGAGGGGGACGAGGGGGAGAGGAAGGAAGGGGCTGAGTGTGGGAAGGCCTCCTGGAGGAGGTGAGCTCTCAGCAGGGCCTTGAAGGGAGGAAGAGAGCTAGCTTGGCGGATGGGCAGAGGGATTGGGGGCATTCCAGGCCCGGTGGATGACGTGGGCTGGGGGTCGATGGCGGGACAGGCGAGAACGAGGTACGGTGAGGAGATTAGCAGCAGAGGAGCGGAGGGTGCGGGCTGGGCTGGAGAAGGAGAGAAGGGAGGTGAGGTAGGAGGGAGCGAGGGGATGGATGGACAGCCTTGAAGCCCAGGGTGAGGAGTTTCTGCCTGATGATGCTCCCGGTGGACGGATCCCCCTGCAGACCGGCTGGGTGCTGGGCCCGGCAGCTGACGTATTTTCCAGTTCTAAATATTTCAGGTAGCCTGCAAGGGCCCCCCCCCAAGCACCACGGTCTTTTGTTTCTGCCGGTGGCGCTGCCAGGCAGGCTCTGTTTCCGCGGCTGGTGCCACCAAACCGGCTCCGTTTCCGCACCAAACCGGCTCCGTTTCTGCGGGTGGCACCGCCAGGCGGGCTCCGTTTCTGCGGACGGCGCTTCCAGGCGGGCTTCGTTTCTGCGGGGGGCTCTGCCAGGCGGGCTCCGTTTCTGAGGCTGGCAGTGCCAGGCGGATTCTGTTTTCAGGTCCCCAGGCTTCCTCTGGGAAGAAGCGCAATCAGAGAGCGGCTCTGCCCAAGTTCCTCTCCAGTCCTCTGTCCTATAACGCCCGGCTCCTCGCGCCCCTCTGAGCAGGGGCATCTGGCCGGGGGCTCTCTCTTTCTCTCTTTCTCTAGGCCGCCGCTTCACCAAGGCTACCCCAAGGCTGGGTTGGGGTGGCATGGCCCTGGGGTGATTCTTCTCTGGGGAACTAAATGTGGTGTGAGGCTGTGCAGAAGAATATCCCTGCACTCTCTTGATAGTCAACCCTGTTGTAGTCTTATGCGGTCTGGACACATTTGTTAATAAAAGTGCATTTACCCTTATTCTGTACTGACTGTGGATGATTAAAAGGGTTTTGATTTGGAAGTGCCAGTTTTAGATTGTGCAAGGAAGCAAATATGCGGGGACAAGCCCGGTGCAAACACATAGTCGACTTTTCCCTCTCCTTCACATTAGCCAGAAGAGAAGTTCAAGGTAATTATGTTGCCCCAGGGCCCTCCTTTCCTGGGCCAAGGCAGTGGAACTTGCGGCAATTGAAGAAAAGAAAATGATACAGAGAGAATTGCTTTTTTTTAAATGGCATTTGTTAAGCGCTTACTATGTGCCAAAGCACTATTCTAACCACTATTTTATTTTATTTTATTTTACTTGTACATATTTGCAGCGTGGCTCAGTGGAAAGAGCCTGGGCTTTGGAGTCAGAGGTCATGGGTTCGAATCCCAGCTCCGCCACATGTCTGCTGTGTGACCTTGGGCAAGTCACTTCACTTCTCTGAGCCTCAGTTCCCTCATCTGTAAAATGGGGATGAACACTGTGAGCCCCCCGTGGGGCAACCTGATCACTTTGTAGCCCCCCAGTGCTTAGAACAGTGCTTTGCACATAGTAAGCGCTTAACAAATGCCACCATTATTATTATTCTATGTATTTTGCTAATAATGTGCATCTAGCTTCACTTCTATTTATTCTGATGACTTGACACCTGACCACATGTTTTGTTTTGTTGTCTGTCTCCCCCTTCTAGACTGTGAACCTGTTGTTGGGTAGGGACCGTCTCTATATGGTACCAACTTGTACTTCCCAAGCACTTAGTACAGTGCTCTGCACACAGTAAGTGCTCAATAAATACGATTGAATGAATGAATGAATGAAAGGAACCCACACCCTCCTTCCCTTCCTAGCGGGGCGTGCAGTGAACAGGAGGTCCCGAGTCAGCTAAGAACTTGGAGACCCCCGGGAGAAAATGAAGGGGAGCAGACACATCCCCCCAAAACCTCCCCCAATCCCTGCCGTCACCTTTCCTGGACCTCCACAGTCTCAGTCCTCGCCCGCCCAGGCAGTTGGAGGGAATCTCTGACTGGCCCAGAAAGAAGAACTTAAAGGGACAAAGCAAACTTTACTAGTAAAAAAAAAATAATAATAATAATAATGGCATTTATTAAGCGCTTCCTATGTGCAAAGCACTGTTCTAAGTGCTGGGGAGGTTACAAGGTGATCAGGTTGTCCCACAGGGGGGCTCACAGTTTTAATCCCCATTTTACAGATGAGGGAACTGAGGCACAGAGAAGTTAAGTGACTTGCCCAAAGTCACCCAGCTGCCAAGTGGCGGAGCTGGGATTCGAACCCATGACCTCTGACTCCAAAGCCCGGGCTCTTTCCACTGAGCCACGCTGCTTCTCCAAAAGGCCCCGGGCTTTCCAGAGACCCAAGGGCCACCCAGAGGGAGTGGCCCAGACTACTGCCCTCGTCTTTCATTCATTCATTCAATCAATCAATCATATTTATTGAGCGCTTACCATGTGCAGAACACTGGACTAAGTGCTTGGAAAGTACAATTCAGCAACAAATAGAAACGATCCCTGCCCACAACAGGCTCACAGTCTAGAAGGGGGAGACAGACATCAAAACAAGTATGGCATCAGTATAAATAAATAGAATTATAGATACAGACACATCATTAATAAAATAAATAGAATTATCAATATGTACAAATGTAAGAAGCAGCGTGGCTCAGTGGAAAGAGCCCAGGCTTGGGAGTCAGAGGTCATGGGTTTGAATCTTGGCTCTAATTGTCAGCTGTTTAACTTTGGGCAAATCCCTTAACTTCTCCGGACCTCAGTTACCTCATCTGTAAAATGGGGATAAAGACTGCGAGCCCCACATGATACAACCTGATCACTTTGTAACCTCCCCAGCGCTTAGAACAGTGCTTTGCACATAGTAAGCGCTTAATGAATGCCAGCATTATTATTATTATAAACACAAGTGCTGTGGGGTGGGGACGGGGTAGAGCAGAGGGAGCGATTGGGAGTGATGGGGAGGGAGGGGGAGCAGAGGAAAAGGGGGGCTTTGTCCAGGAAGGCCTGGTAAAGCCAGAGTGGCTTCCCTGGGGGTTCAGTTTTCCTAAGGGGTTAGGAGCCAGGAATTGGGGGGCCCCTCCGAGCTGTGCTGTGATGCCCTCCACCCTGGAAAGCTGGTCCAGGGGGAGGCTGAATTTCCCCTAATCTCCAGGGAGGACTTAAGGCCCAGGGAGGGACCGACCCATCCTGATCCAGCCTGGGAGTCGGAGCACCAAGGATGACCCCAGGAGTCCCCCTTTCATCGTCATCATCATCATCAATCGTATTTATTGAGCGCTTACTGTGTGCAGAGCACTGTACTAAGTGCTTGGGAAGTACAAATTGGCAACATATAGAGACAGTCCCTACCCGACAGTGGGCTCACAGTCGAAAGGGCTTTCCAGTCAGCCCTTCGGGGAAGCCCCAGGCTCGGGGGAGCAGGGGTCAGTTCACCCTCCAACCAGCACTGCCTGAGATAATTAGCGCTTGGGTGCCAGCTGCTGTGCCCATCGTATGCCCGTTACGGGGAGCGGCAGGCCCCCTCCATTCTCCTCCATCCCTCTGCGGGATGCACCTCCATCCTCTCTCTAGACTGTAAGCTCATTACAGACAGGGAACTTTTCTGCTAATTCTGATGGATTGTACTCTCCCAAGCTGCTGAGAAGCAGCGGGGCTCAGTGGAAAGAGCCCCGGGCTTTGGAATCAGAGGTCAGGGGTTCAAATCCCGGCTCCGCCAGTTGTCAGCTGTGTGACTTTGGGCAAGTCACTTCACTTCTCTGGGCCTCGGTTCCCTCATCTGTAAAATAGGGACTAAGACTGTGAGCCCCACCTGGGACAACCTGATCCCCTTGTATCCCCCCAGCACTTAGAACAGTGCTCTGCACATAATAAGCGCTTAACAAATTCCATCATTATTATTAGTAGTACAGCGCTCTGCACATTAAAGGTGTTCAATGAATACCATCGATTGATTAGTTTGTGCCCCCATTCCCCCTTCTGCGCCTCCCCATCTTCCCTCTGTGTCTCCCTATTCCTTCTTTATTCATTCATTCATTCAATCATATTTATTGAGCGCTTACTGTGTGAAGCCCAACTCCTTAAAGTGTTGCATGCTTTTCAGGACTGTGAACTTTGACTAAGGTCAGTTTCGTAGCTATTCGGTATATGTCATCAGTTTATTATGGTGCTTCTTAAGCACTGTGTGCTGAACATCGTGCTAAACTCTGAGGTAAACAAAACTTGTTTTGTTTTGTTGTCTGTCTCCCCCATCTAGACTGTGAGCCCGTTGTTGGGTAGGGATTGTCTCTCTCTGTTGCTGAATTGTACTTTCCAAGTGCTTAGTAATCCCTCTAGACTGTGAGTCCCTCTAGACTGTGAGCCCGCTGTTGGGTAGGGACCGTCTCTATATGTTGCCAACTTGTACTTCCCAAGCGCTTAGTCCAGTGCTCTGCACACAGTAAGCGCTCAATAAATATGATTGACTGATTGATTGATTGAAGAGCACTGGACTAAGTGCTCGGGAAGTACAAGTTGGCAACATATAGAGACAGTCCCTATGCAACAACGGCCTCACTTTAATCCCCCCCACCACACACCCCATCCTCCTCTGAGTCCTCCACCGCCACTCCACGCCTCTCCACCCGCTCTCCACGCCCCCATCCACTCTTCCCCCAAGCCCCCCCCCCCCCAACCAGGACAGCTTCCTCTCCTTTCCTTCCCCAGTCCCCTGCTCCTCTCCCTCCATCCCCCTTCCCTCCAAGCCTTCCAACCCCCGGCCCCATCATGCCCCCAGCCTCAGAGAAGTCCGGCCTGGCGCGAAGCCCCCCGGGGTCACCACCTGCTAACCGCCTGACCGTCCCTCCCGCCCACAGATCCTCGATGTGAATCAACCCCATGATGCAACATGCCTCCCCAGCCCCCGCTCTGACGATGATGGCCACACAAAATGCCCCCCCCGCCAGCGTACCAGGACGCCCCGCAGGTGAGTACACTATGTCCCCCCTCCCAGTCCCCTCCAGGGTGAGACCCCATCCTCATTTCCCCTCCTGGGAGAGAGGCAGGCGAAAGGACCCAGCCGCGGCCCCTCATTCGGGCCCACACCATGAACCCGCAAACCTAGAGCAGTTATTATCATTATTATAATGGCATTTATTAAGCGCTTACTATGTGCAAAGCACTGTTCTAAGCACTGGGGAGGTTACAAGGTGATCAGGTTGTCCCACGGGGGGCTCACAATCTTAATCCCCGTTTTCCAGATGAGGGAACTGAGGCACAGAGAAGTTAATGCCCTCCCTCTGCCCATCCGCCAAGCTAGCTCTCTTCCTCCCTTCAAGGCCCTACTGAGCTCCCTCCTTCCTCTCCCCCTCGTCCCCGTCTCCATCCCCCCAGTCTCACCTCCTTCCCTTCCCTACAGCACCTGTATATACGTTTATATGTTTGTACATATTTATTACTCTATTTATTTATTTTACTTGTACATATCTATTCTATTTATTTTATTTTGTTAATATGTTTGGTTTTGTTCTCTGTCTCCCCCTTCTAGACTGTGAGCCCACTGTTGGGTAGGGACTGTCTCTATATGTTGCCAACTTGTACTTCCCAAGCGCTTAGTACAGTGCTCTGCACACAGTAAGTGCTCAATAAATATGATTGATTGATTGATTGATTGATAGAAGCTACTTGCCCAAAGTCACACCGCTGACAATTGGCGGAGCTGGGATTCGAAGCCATGACCTGTGACTCCAAAGCCCGTGCTCTTTCCACTGAGCCACGCTGCTTCTCAAAATAATAATGGCATTTATTAAGTGCTTACTCTGTGCAAAGCACTGTTCTAAGCAAAGTGATGAGGTTGTCCCACTGGGGGAGGCTCACAGTCTTAATCCCCGTTTTGCAGATGAGGTAACTGAGGCCCAAAGGAGTGAAGTGACTTGTCCAAAGTCACCCAGCTGACAAGTGGCAGAGCTGAGATTCGAACCCACGACCTCTGACTCCAAAGCCCGGGCTCTTTCCACTGAGCCACGCTGCTTCTCATGGGTCCTCCCGTGGGTCCCCAGAGTCAGGACCTCTCAGGACCCTGAGTCCATTCTTACTGTCCTCCAGGCTGCTTTTTCATTGATTTCCTGGCCCGGAAGGCCCAAGCACTTAACGAGCCCTCAATCAATCCCCTGAAGGTCCTGTCGAGCAGCCCCTGTTCGGTTTATTCCTTTGTTTTTTTATGGTATTTATTAAATGTTGACAAGGTACCTACCTCTGGGGCATATAAGCAATGATCAGATCCGATGCAGGCCCTGCCCGACATGGAGTGCAAAATGTAAAAAGGATGGAAGGAAGGAAGGATGGGTATCTTATTCCCACTGTACAGACGAGGGAATTGAGACCCAGAAAGGTGCAGTGACTTGTCCAAGGACACACAGCAGGCCATTGGCAGAGCCAGGACTAGGACTGGGGTCTCCTGACTCTCGAGCCCGCTCTCCTTCCATCCCCAAGTCGCAGGGACTTTCAAATCAATCAATCAATCAATCGGTTGTATTTCTTGAGCGCTTACTGTGTGCCGAGCACTGTACTAAGCGCTTGGGAAGTACAAGTTGGCAACATATAGAGACAGTCCCTACCCAACAGTGGGCTCGCAGTCTAGAAGGGGCATGAACTGTCCAAAAGACTTGAGGGCTTTGAGAGGCGGGGGTTGGTTTTGCTTTACGGTATTTAAGAGCTTCGAATGCGTCGAACATTTCTAAGCACTGGGGTTAAATTCAAGTTAATTAGGTTGAACACAGTCCCTATCCCGCATGGGGCTCATAGTCTAAGCAGAAGGGAGAAGAGGCATTGAATCCCCATTTTACAGTTGAGTAAACTGAGGCACAGAGGAATTAGGCGATTTGCCCAAGGTCACCCAGCAGATACAGTTGGAGCCAGGATTAGAACCCAGATCCTCCGACTCCCAGGCCTGTGGTCTTTCTACTAGGCCATGACTTGAATTTCTCAACTACAGAGGAAGCAAAAAGCCAAAACTTTCCTCTGAGACTGGAGCAAGTGTGTTAATCATCTTTCTCATTCTGCTAAGGGCAGCAGAACTGCACACAATCTATTCAAATGCGCGGGAGAATCTCGCTTTGGAAAAGTAGGAATCTGCATCAAAAATTCCCAAGCCTCAAACCTCTCTTCATAAAAAATGAGTACCTTTTTCAGGGAACGTTGGTCCTGGGCGATTGCACATTTGAAGTTTGGGAAATAAAATTATTAAAGAGGAGCTTTTTTTGGTGGTTTAGCAGAAAAGCATCTGTGGTATCATTATTCCCATCCTCTTCTAGAATGAACCATGCAGTGGTGTGAAAGAAAAGCCACTAATAATAACAATGGTGGAATCTTTTTTTAATGGTATTTGTTAAGCGCTCACAATTTGGAAAACGTGATAGTAAGCAGTAGGGTAATAATAATGATGGCATTTATTAAGCGCTTACTATGTGCAAAGCACTGTTCTAAGCGCTGGGGAGGTTACAAGGTGATCAGGTTATCCCATGGTGGGGTTACAGTCAATCCCCATTTTACAGATGAGGTAACTGAGGCACAGCGAAGTTAAGTGACTTGCCCAAAGTCCCGGCGGTGCCGGGATTTGAACCCATGACCACTGACTCCAAAGCCCGGGCTCTTTCCACTGAGCCACAGATAGGCACCAGATCAGCAGATGGGATACAATCAACCAATCAATCATGTTTATTGAGCGCTTACTGTGTGCGCTATGCTAAACGCTTGGGAGAGTACAGCGCAACAATATAACAGACACATTCCCTGCCCACAACGAGTTTACCGTCCCCATCACACATACAGTTCCCAGTCTGAGGAGGAGGGAGAACTGGTATTGAGTCTGCCTTTTACAGGTGAGGCTATCGAGGCCCCGAGAAGTTAGACGACTTCAGCCGACCGGTGGCAGAGCTGGGATTAGAACCCAGGTCCTCGGACTCCCAAGCCTGGGCTCTTTTCGCCAGACCATGCTGCTTCCCCATTCCTCCTCCGCCACTTGTCAGCTGTGTGACTTTGGGCAAGTCACTTAACTTCTCTGTGCCTCAGTTACCTCATCTGTAAAATGGGGATGAAGATTGGGAGCCCCCCGTGGGACAACCTGATCACCTTGTAACCTCCCCAGCGCTGATGATGATGATGATGGCATTTGTTAGGCGCTTACTGTGTGCAGGGCACTGTTCTAAGCGCTGGGGAGGCCTTCCCAGACTGAGCCCCCTCCTTCCTCTCCCCCTCCTCCCCCTCCCCATCCCCTCCACCTTACCTCCTTCCCCACCCCACAGCACCTGTATATATATTTGTACATATTTATTACTCTTATTATTATTACTAATTATTACTATATTATCATTACTAATATATTATAATATCATAATGTTAATATTATTATTAAGAGTATTGATATTACTCATAATATTATTATATTACTATTATTATTATTATTACTCTATATGTACATATTTATTCTATTTATTTTATTTTGTTAATGTGTTTTGTTGTCTGTCTCCCCCTTCTAGACTGTGAGCCCGCTGTTGGGTAGGGACCGTCTCTATATGTTGCCAACTTGGACTTCCCAAGCGCTTAGTCCAGTGCTCTGCACACAGTAAACGCTCAATAAATACGATTGAATGAATGAATGAATGCTTTGCACATAGTAAATGCTTAATAAATGCCATCATCATCATCATCATCATCCCTCACTGGCCCCAGTTTCACCAGAGGTACTGGTTTGCCTGCCTTTTGCAGTCCGGCCCAGCGTACTTTTCAGAGAAGAAACTCCAGTGCAGGAATCAAAATCCTAGGAGCCCAACTTTGGCAAGGCAACAACCACCTGATACCAACTCTACTCCAGCCTACTTCCTCCTTCTGGTGTGTCCGCCCTAACCACCAGCAACCTCTGTTGTCCACCTGCAGCAGCTTGGCCCTAACAATAATAATAATAATAATAACAATAATAATAGTAATAATAATAATAATAGCATTTATTAAGCACTTACTATCATCATCATCATCATCATCAATCGTATTTATTGAGCGCTTACTATGTGCAGAGCACTGTACTAAGCGCTTGGGAAGTACAAATTGGCAACACATAGAGACAGTCCCTACCCAACAGTGGGCTCACAGTTTAAAAGGGGGAGATGTGCAAAGCCCTGTTCTAAACGCCGGGGAGGTTAGAAGGTGATCAGGTTGTCCCAAGGGAGGCTCACAGTCTTCATCCCCATTTTCCAGATGAGGTCACTGAGGCCCAGAGAAGCAAAGTGACTTGCCCAAAGTCACCCAGCTGACAATTGGCGGAGCCAGGATTTGAACCCATGACCTCTGACTCCAAAGCCCGGGCTCTTTCCACTGAGCCACGCTGCTTCTCTCCTTAGGGTGGACACAAGAGACTGGACTTGGATTTCCCACTTCACTGGCCCAGAGGCAGATTGTCTTGGGGGGCCAGGCCCTCGGGAAAGGCAAACCGAAACACAATGTCCCCTTGCTCATGCACTCTGGAGTCAGTTAATAATAACAATAATAATAATAATAATAATAATAGCATTTATTAAGCACTTACTATGTGCAAAGCACTTTTCTAAGCACTGGGGAGGTTACAGGGTGATCAGGTTGACCCACGGGGGCTCACAGTCTTCATCCCCATTTTCCAGATGAGGGAACTGAGACCCAGAGAAGTGAAGTGACTTGCCCAAAGTCACACACCTGACAAGTGGCGGAGTAAGGATTTGAACCCATGACCTCTGACTCCAAAGCCCGGGCTCTTTCCACTGAGCCACGCTTCTTCTCTTGTATGCGTCTCACGCTGCGTCAGTTGTATGTCCCCTCTAGACAGTGAGCTCATCGTGGGCAGGATTGCGTCTGTTTGTTATATTGTACTCCCCCAGGCTCTTAAAGTGCTTTGCACAGAGTAAGCGCTCAATAAATACGATTGAATGAACATCCTCCTCTACCACTCCCTTGCTGCGTGACTTTGGCCAACCACTTAACCTCTCTGTTCCGCCTGCGTGAAGGATGGAGATGAGTTAACCTGATCCCCTTGCTTCCCTTTTAGACTTCTGCGCTCTGTGTGGGACAGAGGTAGAGTTTATTTCTTCCACTCCCTAAATTTAGCAATTGCTCAATCCTTTGGAGTATTTTTTGGATGTCCTCAGTGCACATAGCCAACTTGTACTTCCCAAGCACTTAGTACAGTGCTCTGCACATAGTAAGCGCTCAGTAAATACGATTGATTGATTGATAGCACCGTATTGAACGCTTGGGAGAGTAAAATAGAGCGAGAAGGCCGATCCCTACCCTCAAGGAGCAAATGGTCCTAGAAGGAGGGAGAGATGTTAAAATAAATTACAAATAGGAGGAAGTGATAGAGGGCAGAGATATTCATTCATTCATTCAATCGTATTCATTGAGCGCTTACTGTGTGCAGAACACTGGACACTGGACTAAGCGCTTGGGAAGTACAAGTTGGCAACATATAGAGACGGTCCCTACCCAACAGCGGACTCACAGTCTAGAAGGGGGAGACAGAGAACAAAACAAAACATATTAACAAAGTAAAATGAATACAATAAATATGTACAAATAAAATAAATAAATAGAGTAAAAAATACGTACAAACATATATACAGGTGCTGTGGGGAGGGGGAAGGAGGTAAGGCGGGGGGAGCGGGAGGAGGGGAAGAGGATGGAGGGGGCTCAGAGTACATGAACATTTGTACTCTGGTGGGCATTATGGGGGTGAGTATCAAAGTGCTTAGGTGGTAAGCGTTTAATAATAATAATGGCATTTATTAAGCACTTACTATGTGCAAAGCACAGTTATATTAATAATAATAATAATTTATTATATTATATTAATTAATATCCTCCTCGTTTGGAGGTTAGAACGGGGGCTGGGCTCTGGTCCCACCTTCTGGGACAGGATGGTCCCTCACTTGTGGGGCGGGCTGGGGGGTGTCAGTCATGAGGGTCTCCAGCTTTGTTCTGCTCCGTCTAAATCAATCAATCAATCGTATATATTGAGCGCTTACTGTGTGCAAAGCACTGTACTAAGCGCTTGGGAAGTACAAGTTGGCAACATATAGAGACAGTCCCTACCCAACAGTGGGCTCACAGTCTAAAAATGAGCTAGTTTAGTGGACAGAGAAGCACTGTGGCTCAGTGGCTAGTGCCCGGGCCTGAGAGTTAAAGGGACGTGGCCTCAAATCCCGGCTCCACCGAATGTCTGCTGTGTGACCTCGGGCAAGGCACTTCAGCTGTGTGACTTTGGGCAAGTCACTTCATTTCTCTGTGCCTCAGTTATCTCATCAGTAAAATGGGGATGAAAATTGTGTGAGCCCCCCATGGGACAACCTGATCACCTTGCAACCTCCCCAGCGCTTAGAACAGTGCTTTGCACATAGTAAGCGCTTAATAAATGCCGTCATTATTATTATTATTATTATTATTATTATTATTATTATGGATGGATGGATGGATGGGTCTCTGTCTCCCCCTTTTAGACTGTGAGCCCACTGTTGGGTAGGGACTGTCTCTATATGTTGCCAATTTGTATTTCCCAAGCGCTTAGTACAGTGCTCTGCACATAGTAAGCGCTCAATAAATACGATTGATGATGATGATGACTTCACTTCCCTGGACCGCAGTTACCTCATCTGTAGAATGGGGATTGAGACTGTAATCTAGTGTAATCTCTAGAATGTAAAATCATTGTGGGCAGGGAATATTACTGTTTATTATTGTACTGTACTTTCCCAAGAGGTTAGTACAGTGCTCTGCATACAGCAAGCGCTCAATAAATACGACTGAATGAATCATCATCATCATCAATCGTATTTATTGAGTGCTTACTATGTGCAGAGCACTGTACTAAGCGCTTGGGAAGTACAAATTAGTGCTTGGGAAGTACAAATTATGAATGAATGAATGAGTGGGAGTGGGAGCCCCATTGGGACAGGGACTGCGTCCAACCCGATTAACTTGTATCTACCCCAAAACATAATAATAATAATAATAATAATAATGGCATTTATTAAGTCCTTACTATGTGCCAAGCACTGTTCTAAATGCTGGGGAGGTTACAAGGTGATCAGGCTGTCCCACCGGGGGCTCACAGTCTTAATCACCACTTTACAGATGAGGGAACTGAGGCCCAGAGAACACAGCTGACAAGGGGCAGAGCTGGGATTAACAGTGCTTTGCACATAGTAAGCGCTTAACAAATGCCATCATTATTATGGAACCCATGACCTTTGACTCCCAAGCCCGGGCTCTTTCTGCTGAGCCACGCGTTTGACACAGAGTGAGCGCTTACGAGTACAATAATAATAATGATAGTGGAATTAAGTCGGGGGTGGAGCAGGGTTTCTGGTTGTGTGTGGCTTCTGCCCCGGCTCTGAAACCACGGTCTGGACAGCGGCTGACCCGTCCGATCTTGAGAAATGAAGTGACTTGCCCAAAGTCACACAGCTGGCGGAGCTGGGATTTGAACCCATGACCTCTGACTCGAAAGCCCGGGCTCCTTCCACTGAATCAATCGTATTTATTGAGCACTTACTGTGTGCAGAGCACTGTACCAAGCGCTTGGGAAGTACAAGTTGGCAACATATAGAGACGGTCCCTACCCAACAATGGGCTCACAGTCCTCACACCTTTATTGGGTGTCAATAAGGGAGGAGAAATAGTTTTCATTAGGTTGGAACACTTGGATTTGCTCCCGTTATTACTCACCCTTCCTTCGTCCCTACGGCACTTTTGTACATAGCCGTAATTTATTTATTTGTATTATTGCCTGCCTCCCCCTCTAGACCATAAGCTCAATGGGGGCAGGGAATGTGTCAGTTATTTTGTTATATTGTTCATTCATTCATTCATTCAATTGTATTTATTGAGCGCTTACTGTCAGAGCCAAGCGCTTAGTACAGTGCTTTGTACATAGTAAGCGTTCAGTAATTGTGATGGATTCAGCAGTCGGCACAGGTTTCTTTCCACTGAGAAGCGCGGCTCAGTGGAAAGAGTATGGGCTTTGGAGTCAGAGGTCATGGGTTCAAATCCCGGCTCCACCAACTGTCAGCTGTGTGACTTTGGGCAAGTCACTTTACTTCTCTGGGCCTCAGTGACCTCATCTGTAAAATGGGGATTAAAACTGTGAGCCCCCCGTGGGACAACCTGATCACCTTGTAACCTCCAGAGTGCTTAGAACAGTGCTTTGCACATAGTAAGTGCTTAACAAATACCATTAATATTATTATTCTGAAATTACTGCTAACGCTATTGATTATGGCCCAGCACTACACTAAGGGTAGGGGTAGAGAAGAGTCTCTCAGTTCTGACCCATTCTTTGTCCCTCACAATCAGAGAGAGGGCAAGCAGGCACTGTACCCCCATTTTACAGATGAGGAAACTGAGACCGAGGGAGCTGAGGGTCACCCAACAGTGCAATGTCCGAGCCTCCCCTCCCTCCCCCAACCTTGGCCACATTTTCTTACCACGCTGGCATTAAAGGTCCATTGCAAACATCACCCCAAAAGGGAAGATGGGGAGTCATGGTCAATTCAACACTCCGTGCTGTTGCTTTCCCTTGAGCGAGGCCAGGGCCTATTTTCTTGGCTGACCTAGGGATGGGTGCTTTCCTTCCTTCCTTGGTTCAGTCGTATTTATTGAGTGCTTACTGTGTGCAGAGCACTTTGCTAAGGGCTTGGGAGAGTACAACAATAAACAGACACATTCCCTGCCCACAATGAGCTTACAATATGGGGTGGGAAGCGTGCGGGGAAGATTGGATAAGTCATGGAGCTCCCTTCTCGATCCATGATTCTCGGAAAAAACAAAATTCCTTGAACTCTGGGGCCAAGTTGGTCTAAGTGACTTTGGGCAAGCCACTTAACTTCTCTGTGCCTCAGTTACCTCATTTGTACTTCCCAAGCGCTTAGTACAGTGCTCTGCACACAGTAAGTGCTCAATAAATACGATTGATGATGATGATCTGTAAAATGGGGATAAAGACTGAGCCCCCCGTGGGCCAACCTGATCACCTTGTAACCTCCCCAGTGCTTAGAACAGTGCTTTGCACATAGTAAGCGCTTAAAAAATGCCATCATTATTATTATCAGTGGCTTTTATTCTAGGCTCTGAAGCAGTGAAGGTGGTGTTCTTTCCTAATAGGGTAATAATAATAATAATGGTGTTTGTGAAGCACTTACTATGTGTCAAGCACTGCTGTAAGCGCTGGGATAGATACAAGGTTGGATAGATACACATCCCACGTGGGGCTCATAGTCTTAATCCCCATTTTACAGATGGGGTAACTGAGGCATAGAGAGGTTAAGTGACTTGCCCAAAGTCACGCAGCTGACAAGGATGCTTAGGGAATGCCTCCCTAGGATGTTAAAGATGTTAGCTAGGGAAGTCAGCCCTCTTCAGAAAGTGCCTCCCGCAAACTTTGACCTCACTGAGAGGAAATGAAACGTAGGAAGGGGCAAGAGAGCGGGCCAGGGAACACTAGGAAGAGGGCGGAGAATGGGAAAAGACGGACATTCCCCTCCTGGCCCCTCGAGTCATCTTGAAAATCCGGCCCGCTCCTGGGACTCTCCCATCTCCCGTACCCTGCCTCTGCCACCCCCGTCTCTCAGCCCAAGCCCCTCCTCCAGCTGAAGTGACAGCTGCCCGTGCCGCCACCAAGATCCAGCTGCTGGAGACAAGCTTCCTGGCTCGGAAAGGAAATCTATTTTGAGAGAACCTCTCGTTGCCCCGACCCGTAAGGAAATGCAGAGTTTGCCGAATTGGGAGCTTTTTAAATCTGAGTCATCATCCCCCTGCAGCCCACGTATCCCCCACCCGCCTCAAGACAATAACAGCCGCCCAGCTGCTGCTGCACTTTGGGATGCTGGGAAGGAGCCGGCTGCATCTCCCCTTCCAATCGCTCCCTTTCCAGGTCTGCGTGGGTCCGCCCAACCGGCCCGGGGCTGAAGGGGAGCAGGGGCAGCCTTTGCCGAAACAAACTCCACACTCTTGACCGTCAGGGCTGGATGACTGGGCCCCAGACTGGCACCCCTGTTCTCTAAAGGAGAGGAGTCATAGGGCATTCCTTCAGCGGGAGTTGGGAGTGCAGTCAGACTTCACCCCTTCCTGCTGACATCATCCCCCTCCCTCTTACCCTCTTCCAAGTGGGAGAAAGGATGAACTGGGTAAATTCACTCAAAGCTCCGACAAGAGCAGCCCACCCCAGATGAAGGGCATGGTCCTGGGGCTCCTCCCTGCTCCGAGAAGGTTTGCCCTGGGTCCAAGCACCTTCCACGCTTTCAAGCATGTGATACTCTCCCCCCACCTGCTGCTCCTGAGGCAGGAGGGGAAAGGACAGAAGGAGGGAGGGATGATGGGATGATGCAGAGAAGCAGCGTGGCTCAGTGGAAAGAGGATGGGCTTTGGAGTCAGAGGTCATGGGTTCAAATCCCGCCTCTGCCAACTGTCAGCTGTGTGACTTTGGGTGAGTCACTTCACTTCTCTGTGCCTCAGTTCCCTCATCTGTAAAATGGGGATTGAGACTGTGAGCCCCCTGTGGGACAACCTGATCTCCTTGTAACCTCCCCAGCGCTTAGAACAGTGCTTTGCACATAGTAAGCGCTTAATAAAAAATGCCATCATCATGATGGGGGCCCCAGAAAAGTCACCCCTGAACTCTCCCTCCTGTATTCACTTCACCTCTGCATCCATCCCTTAATAGTGGCCAGTCTGTCTGCCTGGGGTGAGTCACCACTGAGCCTGGATGAATGAGGGAGAGTGTTCCTTTGGCTTCACCCCTACAGGGAGGGGCAGGTGCCTAGGTGTTAGATCCGCCACGTTTACAAATCCGTGAAGACACACGTACAGCCACACAATCCTGTGGACAAACCCAGCTGAGGTCACTCACACCCACGCATCCACACCCTGGGAAATCCACAGTGCAGCAGTACACGGCCACAATCAATCAGTGGTATTTATTGAGTGCTTACTAAGTGCGGAGCACTGTACTAAGCGCTTGGAAGAGTACAGCAACAGAATTAGCAGGCTGGCTCCCTGCCCGTAACGAACTTGCAGTCTAGAGGATGTGCACAGATGCACACCCACGCAGGCGCACACACTCACACCCACACCCGGCGAGGGTGTGGCTGGGCCCGGATCCGGATTCTGGCCGGACCCCCTGCCCTCCCATCCCTGTCTTCTCTCCGCAGATGACGGCGACCCCCCAGCCACCCAGCAAGGCCCCGGCCGGGCACATCTCCGCGCCCTCGGCTGCTGCCAGCACCCCAGTGCCCAGCGCCCCCATCGATCCACAGGCCCAGCTGGAGGCCGATAAGCGGGCCGTATACAGGTAAGAGGTCTGTGGACAGCTGTGCGGAGACAGATAGAGATGAGAGACAGAGACAGGCCCCCCAAGGCCAACTGGGGAGGTGGCCCAGGGTGGCAGGGCAGGATGAGGGCAGACAAGCCCCTCTCCACCTCAGTTTTCCCTTCTCCCGACCCCAATTTGGGGTAGGGAGAGCAGAACTCGGGTCCAGCCTTCTGGCTCATTCCTCTCTCCCCAGGCCAAGAGCAGATTATCCTGTGGGTTTAATGAGTGGGGCGTGAAGCCGCCAGCAAATTTCCCACCACACTTCCCATGTCACAATGGGGGCTTGTTGGAGCCTCCAGGAAGCCAGTCAATTTCCCACAAGACTGGGTGTGCGTGGCGGAGGGCTGCTTATCTGTATGTGCGGGTCTCAAGGAGAGAGTGAAGGCAGGTGGTATTTGGGTGTAACTGATGGGGAAGTGAGCGTGTGTCTCCGTGGGTCAGCCCAGAGAGGGTGTGTGTGTTTGTGAGGAGTGCGTCTTTCTGTGAGCAGGTCCATATGGAAGGGAGCGTGCAGGGCCTGATGTCAAAAGAGAACCAGGGGAGCAGATCAACAGTTCCACAATAAGGGGAATGGGAGGAGGAGGAGGAAAGGGGAAAGAAGGGGAAGTGGAGAAGGCAGGAGAGAGGAAGGAAGGGGAGAAGGAGGTGTGGGAAAAGGGGAGGAAAAGGAAGGAAAGGGAAGCAGAAGAGGTGAGGGGGAAGATGTGGGAGAAAGTGAATGAAGAGAAGATCAGAGGAAGGGAAAGCTGAGGAGAAGGCGGCAGAGAGGGGAGCAAGGAGGTGGAGGTGACTGCTGTTGGGATTGCTGTGGCTATTTCGGCTCCCTTGGAAAACCAGCTGCCCTCCCTGGTTCCCTGAAAGCAGGGCGAATGGTCACCCCAGGTCAGCAACAAGTGCTTTCCATCTGAACCCAACTCCACAGAAGCAAGCAGGCCTGCTGCTGCTGCTGCTTCGCCCAAAGAGCACAGGCCCATGCCTGGCCCTCGGCACCGTCTCCTGGCTCCGTGGCCAGGCCTTCTGTGCCCTCCCATCCGTCACTGCCCTTTCCACTCCCCCGTCCTCCCCATCTCTGCCCGCACTGAGCTGAGGAATTGTGGGGGGCAAAGGGGAAGGAGAAGAGCCGGCTTGAGGTCCAGAGATTTTAATTAGATTTTCCTGCCTCTGGCCAATGGCTGTACCCCAGCCCACACCAGGGAATTGGTATTTCAGGTCAATAAATTCAACAGGAGACCAGTGGGCCCTGGTTCATACTGGACCCTGGCCAGACACGTGGTGAGTCTTTCCCCCTCGACCCCAGCCCCCCCGGAGCAGTGGAACCTCATCCTTTCTGATATGCCTAGGGCCATCCAAGCACTTAGTACAGTGCTCTGCACACAGTAAGCGCTCAATAAATACGATTGATTGATTGATTGATCCAGGGAAGGGCCAGGGAGCAGCGGACTGTGAGGTGGCAGGGGGGCCAGAGGGGAGCCGGCCAAAAGCGGTTGGGGGGAGAGGGGTGGGTGGGCAGAGTCTGCATGCAGTGTGTCTTGTGAGCAGCTCACAGAGGGTGGGGGGTGCTGGGGGGCGGGGGGGGTGTGATGCCAGGAGGCTTCATTGTGCTAATGAAATGTATCGCTCCCCTCAGATGCGGCAGGAAAGGGGGTGGGAGGGGAGGTGTTAGCTCTAATTGGATCCGACCTGAGAACAGAGGAGCTAATCAGCTCGGCGGCAGTGAGCGAGGGGACCTCTGGGCTCCGATCGGTGACAGCAAGGCAAGCCGAGCAGATCCGTCAGGGTGGTCCCCCAGGGGCCGGCGATTCCCCTACTGGTTGGTCATTGCTCCCAGTGGCTGGGCAGCCACTGGGCTGGTTGGCACCGGGGCAGGGTTGGGGGTGCAAGCCGGCTGCGGACACAAGAGCTGATGAGGGGGGCTGTACCCGGCCTGCGACCGCCCACGGGGTGCAAACATAAGCCTGGCCAGCTTCAGTGGCCTTCCAGGTTCAAGCGCTTAGTACAGTGCTCTGCACCCAGTAAGTGCTCAATAAATACGATTGAATGAATCTGAGGCCCTGACCTTGCCTATTGCCAACTCGCCTCCCACTGTCTCCGTAGCCTCGACTTCCAGCCCTGGCTTCCAAACCCCTGGCCAAGGACCATCTCTGCCTGGCCAGAGAAAGAGGGAAGTGAGAAAAAAGAGGGTATCAGGCAGTCCGGAGTAGGCCAGAATGTGCTCCCTGTCCCCTGAGGTGGAGCAGAAGCTCCCTATGGGCAAGAAGCGCTCACTTCTTTGTCTTGAACTGCCCCTTCGTTCAGTACTATATGCCATCCTCAGTTGGACTTCCGTAATAATTATTACTGCTACTGGGAAACCAGGGTGGGTATGGCCCCTGTGAGAAAATCATTTGGGAGAGAGGGCGAGCGGGGGTGGTCACGGAGGAGCTTTGTGGGGGGAACCGGCTAGGGAAGGGCTACTGGGAGCCGAAGTTTGGCCCAGTGCCGGCCCCTGACCCAAACGGATCGGACCAATCTGACCCCGGCTCTCGTGCTTGCCTGGTGGTGGGGTGGTGTGTAGCGTAGCAGCTGAAGATTTGCTCTTTCCCAGCACTTTGGTCCCAGGGCGTGGGCAGGCCGCCCACTGAGGAGGGGCCGCGGACACGGGAGCGACTTGCGTGCAGCTTGGCATTGCTACCCCCAGCCCCGGCTCTGGTGTTATTCATCAGAAGGTGTTGGAGCTCGGGCCCACGGAAAAGTGCCAGCCAGCCAGACCGGGGACACGGGGAGGGCCACTCCTGCCCCATCCGGAGGAGTTCGTGGCAGGGCCGGCTCCTCCTGGGACATCACCTGCCTTTCGGGGCTGTCCCTGATGTCTACACAGCCAGAGACACACTCCCGGGAATACCAACAGGAGCGGAGAGGGACACCCCCATCGCTCTGTCATTGGAGAGATACCTTTGGGAGTCGGTCCTATTTTGGGGCCCTGCAGGTAGGGGATTTCCAGCTGCCCCTATGAACCAGGGGTCTTCTGGGGACAACAAGAGGGAGGGCAGAGCTGGAGGGAGTCCAAAGGATTGCCGCGGCAGCTGCTGGGAGGAGCCAGGAAATGAAGCATGCGTCCGCTCGACCTGTAACTTAGAGGTGCCGGACAGTCCCAGGATTGAACGAGGAGAGCACTGAGAGGGTCGGAGATGGAGAGCCAGGACTCTCCGGTGAAGGCACTGTGGTGGGGGAAGCTCAGGATGGGTGAGGGTTGGGTCTGGGGGAGCCCCAGGTGGGTGAGAGTAGCAGGGAGAGGAAGGAGCGGCCCGAGAACAAGAGTCCCAGCCACTGTCTGGGAGACAGACCTTCCGGCTTGATCCCAGGACTCTCACTGTGTCCAGGGAGTTGGAGGGGTCTGGAAGTGTTGCTGTTGGGGGGATGACTACTGGAGACTGGGGTTCTGGGAGGGGGTCTCACACTGCAGGGTCAGGGCTGGCTGGGGGCTCAGCTGTCAGCAGCTACAGTGGAAAACCCGGACTCGGGGGTTCACTGAAGCGGCTGCTCCAGTCCTCCCTCCCAAGGTCATGCCCTGGGTCTCAGCACCCCCAAAACTTTGCTCCCCTGTGGGGACCCTGCTGCAGGACAGGATTCCTGAGTTCTGTTTCAGTCTCTTCCCTTGGTATAGCTGGGTTCTGGTCTCAGCCCTGCCCCGGGCCCGCTGAGTGACCTTGGCCAAGCCACTTAATCTCTCTGGACCCCGGTTTCCTCTTTTGTCAAAGGGGGATAATAATGCCTCCCTTGGTCCCGCCTCCCGGTGATGTTATGTGGATTAAATGAAATAACGGATGTGAACGTACTTTGGGAAACAAAGCGCTGTATAAAATCCGGCAAGTGCTATTTTACGGGTCAGTGGAGGACATTTGCATTGACCCCACTGGAAACTCCCATGAGTTTCCAGTCGTGCCAGTAGAGCTGCTGTTTGGGGGTCAATGGGGGGGGGTCAACTTGGGTACTGGAACGGGGTCAGTTGGGGGCCAAGGAAATGGGAGAGGGGGCACCTCAACCGATGCCCATCTAGATGGAACAGCAAAGCGTCAGCATCCAGAAAGCTTGGGAGCCCACCCGCCACACCGGCCACCTCCCAGCTTGGCTAAAAATCCCCCCTGATGTCCTTGCCATGCCAGATCTGGGTAAAATCCAGAGGACACGTGTGCACACGCACGCATTTGTCTGCGGGGGCCGGAGTCGGCCGCAGCCCACCAGCCAGCCAGGGATCGAGGTCAGCCATCGCGGCCAAGGGCACCCGCCGGTGCTGACTGTGCAGCTCGGCTGTACGGGCATACAAGCGGTGCCACCTCTGCCACCGCCGCCACTCTGAATCCTGGGTTTTATTGCCCAGAAAGAGCTCATGGCTAATGGCTCCCCTGTGGGGCCACTACCCCTCGCCCTCCATCACCCTCCATCCTTTTCTGTCTCTCCTCACCCCCTGCCTCTCTCTCCCTCCCTCTCTGGGGCTCTCTGAGGCTCTTTCTCCTCTCTGTCTTCTCCCTCCCTTCCTTTACGTGTCTGTCTCTGTCTTCTTTCCCCCTTTCTCTCTGTCTAATAATAGTAATAATAATAATGGCATTTATTAAGCGCTTACTATGTGCAAAGCACTGTTCTAAGCACTGGGGAGGTTACGAGGTGATCAGGTTGTCCCACGGGGGGCTCACAGTCTTAATGTCCATTTTACGGATGAGGTAACTGAGGCACGGAGAAGTTAAGTGACTTGCCCAAAGTCACACAGCTGACAATTGGCGGAGCCGGGATTTGTCTCTATGTCAGTCATTCATTCATCCATTCAGTCGTATTTATCGAGCACTTACTGTGTCCAGAGCACTGTACTAAGTGCTTGGAAAGTACAATACAGTAATAGATAGAGGCAATTCCTACCCAACAACGGGCTCACAGTCTCTCTCCCTTCTCTCTCTGCTTCTCTACCTCACTTTATCTCTCAACATCTCAGTCTCACTCCTTTCTGTCTAACTCCCTCTGATTGTCTTTCTCCCTGTCTTCCCATTCTGCCTCTCTGTCTCTCCCCCCACTAACCCCTCTATCACCCCCGTTCATCTCTCCTGGGCGGGTTCTCTGACTTGATCTGTCTCTGTCTCTGGGGTGCCTTGGCAAATGCCATTCTCTGTCCCATATTGCCATTCTATAGGGTGCAGACTGTCTTGGGGGCGGGAGAGCAGGCAGGGAGGGGGCAAAGTTGGGGCAAACAGGGGTTAAGGAACTAAGGTGGCAGCAGCTGATTTCCATCTCCTTAGCACAAGCTCCGGTTGACCACCCCACTCCATTCCCGCTGTCCCACAGCCAACTCCCACCCTGTCTCTCCACCGGACCGAAGGCCTCCTGGCAGGGGCAGACCCTACCATTTTGCTGCCCTTTGGACCTGAGGACATTGTCCACTTCCCCTCCCTGGGTTCTCCACCAAGCAAGATTGCAACAGGCGGGGGAAAGTCATGTAAAATTGCAGCAGAAGGGATGTAGGGTAGCCCAAAGCAAGAGCTTGCTGGCCCCCAGAATTCCTCAGGGAGGTTGGGGGGCTTTCTTTCCTGAAAAGTCTGGGAAAGAGGACAGACCCTTTTCTGTTTGGACTGGGGGAAGGGGCATTCTGCGTGAAGGCAGGGGGAGGGACAGGATGTCTTCTGGAGGACCCGGCAGTCCGAGGGCCCAGGTGGAGTGAATTTGTTGAGGGGGCAGGAGAGGCGGGGAGAGGGGAATAATAATAATAATAATAATAATGTTGGTATTTGTTAAGCGCTTACTATTTGCAAAGCACTGTTCTAAGCGCTGGGGGGAACACAAGGAGGTGAGGTTGTCCCATGTGGGGCTCACAGTCTTAATCCCCATTTTACAGATAAGGGAACTGAGGCACAGAGAAGTGAAGTGACTTGCCCAACGTCACATAGCAGACATGTGGGGGAGGCGGGATGACAGCACCAGGGAAGGAAAGACCCTTGCCCAGGGTCCCAGAGAGCAGATTTCCTCCCATTCCCTGCTGCTCTCTCGGTCTGGCCCATGTCCGGCCCAAATGCAGGCCCAACCAGGATTGCTGTCCGGCCCGCTGGCTTCAGCCCCTTCCTGGTGGCCTTGCTAGGTGGCCCCTGCCCTGCCCTTTAGGGACCCCGGCCCTGCTGTCCGGGCTGCAGCGTCTTTGCAGATGGTAAAAGTATGAAGGAAGAAATGTCAGATGTAATTAAACCAAATGACGGCTTAAACCCCTAGAGAAATCAACACATCCGGTGTAATCACCTCCTTAAGCCTGCACAAGTCTGCATTTCTCCCCGTGAGAAGGGCCCTTTATTCTCGGGATCGTTAACAAGGAGATCCGCTGCGCCCCGGCCTCCGCTTGGTCGAGGCAGACGCTCCCGTCGTGGGGCTGGTGGGTCAGGGGAACGGAATTGAGGGGGGCAGAACGGCAGAGTTGGGGGAAAGCCCATGACAGGGTGTCAGGGTTGTGGGGGGGAGTGGAAGACTGGAGGTGAGCGGTGGGGAGTGTGGAAGGGAGGGAGCCACTGTGGTGGGGGAGCTGATGAGGTGGGAATGGAGGAAGGGGAGAGCAGGCAACCTAGGCAGTGGGGGAGAGGAAAAGGGAAAGGGAAAATGGGGTTGGAAATCACTTCCTCTCCCTCTCCGACGGTGGTGGGGCCGCCAGCTCTCTCTCCTCCCTGTGTCTTTCTCTCTCCCTGTCCACCCTCACTCTCCCGCTCCTCTCCCGCTCCCCTCCCGCTCCCTCCCGGCAGCACAGTGCTGAATGTGCTAAATTAGGCCATTAGAGGAATTCATTTCTCTTTATTAGCCGGTGTCAAATCCTTTTTATTAGTCGCCGAAAACGACCTCTCTTCTGCAGTAAATGTCATGCCAGTTCAGCCCTTTTATTTGTTCTGCACTGACGAGGATCAAGCTCTCGCTGAATTAGTGCAGCGAGATTTATTTCCTCCGAATTTCGAGCGGCTTAAGAGCGAGAGGTAGTGGTGGCGGGGGTAATGGGGGGGAGGAAAGGAGGAAGAATAGGAGGGGGAGAGCGTGGCTGAGCAGAGGGGAGGTCAAACCTTTGCAGCCCCCCGGGCTGAATGATGGGCAGCCAGCGGGCAGCCTCTCTTCCCAGAGGGGCCCCTTGTCACCCAGACATGGCCAGCCCGGGTCCTTACGGCCTGGCTCCAAGACGGTGGAGTCCCTTGACTCTATCTGCAGATGGGCGATCGGGGTTCGGAGGGGTAAAGTGACTTGCCCAAGGTCACACAACACATTGGAAACAGAGTGGGGCCTGCTGGTCCTCCCTCTGCAGCTGCGGTGGCTGGAGGAGCCGCAGTAGAGGGAGGCAGGATTAGTTAGGGGAGGTGGCGGTGCTACTAGTCAATCAATCAATCAGTCGTATTTATTGAGCGCTTACTGTGTGCAGAGCACTGTACTAAGCGCTTGGGAAGTACAAGTTGGCAACATACAGAGACAGTCCCTACCCAACAGCGGGCTCACAGTCTAAAAGGGGGAGACAGAGAACAAAACCAAACATACTAACAAAATAAAATAAATAGAATAGATATGTACAAGTAAAATAAATAGAGTAATAAATATGGACAGACATATATACATATATACAGGTACTGGGGGGAAGGGAAGGATTGTATTATTGTATTATAGTCTTTTCCTCCCACTGGGGCAGGGGTTGGTAAGGGACAAAGGGGAGACTGGAGAAATCCCCCCACCTCAGAATCAGGGCCCTTGAGTGTCCCGTGTATTAATTAATCAATCAGTTAATCAGTGGTATTTATTGAGCGATTACTAGGTGTAGAGCAATGTACTAAGCACTTAGCCGTACAATAGTTAATTGGCTCTGATGTCAAAGGGCACATTGGCATACTAAAGGGAGTGCTATAGCAAGTAGGGGAGTCTTGAAAAAAGCAGGGGGAAGCCTAAACTGAATTGGCCTTTTTTTAATGGTATTTGTTAGGTGCTTACTATGTACTAAGTGCTGAGATAGATACAAGATAATCAGGTTGGACACGGTCCCTGTCCCACCTGGGGCTCACAGTCTTAATCCCTCTTTTACAGATGAGGGAACTGAAGTACAGAGAAGTTAAGTAACTTACCCGGGGTCACACATGCAGACAAGCGGTGGAGCCAGGATTAGAACCCAGGTCCTCTGACTCCTAGACTCACTGCTTCTCTTTCCGCTAGGCCACCCTACCCTCTCCTGTGCCCAAGCTCTGGGGCCCTGTGGATCTGGGGATGTTCTCTGGGGACAGGAGGGGAGGACCAGTGAGCTCTGACAGATCCTTTGGGCTGGAAACCAGGCAACCAGAAGGCCCAGTGTCTACCTGTCCAGGTCGGGTCTACCCACTCCATTGTATCATATTCTCCGTGCCTAGCCGGCGCTTAAAACAGTGCTTTGCGCATAGTAAGCGCTTAATAAATGCCATCATTTTTCAAAGCACTGTACTAAGCACTTACATTTCTTATCTGAGAAGCAGCGCGGCTAGGAGAAGCAGCGTGGCTCAATAGAAAGAGCACGGGCTTTGGAGTCAGAGGTCATGGGTTCCAATGCCGGCTCCACCAATTGTCAGCTGTGTGACCTGGGGCAAATCACTTAGCTTCTCTGTGCCTCGGTTACCTCATCTGTAAAATGGGGATTAAGACTGGGAGCCCCCAGTGGGGCGATCTGATTACCTTGTAACCTCCCCAGCGCTTAGAACAGTGCTTTGCACATAGTAAGCGCTTAACAAATGCCATCATTATTATTATTATTATTAGTGCGATGCTCGACACACAGTACATGGTAAATCGATACCATTGATCGATTGATTGATTGACTGAGCCTGGGGGGCTATGGCAGCAAGAAAGTGGGCAGGAGGGTGGGGACTGTTCCCGAGGGAGAGACCCAAACCACGATGTTCCCTAGGGCCCAAAACTCCCAACAGGGGATGGTGGGTCAGCTGTGTCTGCCTGCCAGGGGAGAAGCGGGGGGCAAAGCCAGGCTGGGCCAGAGGCCCGCCCCCGCCCCCGCAACGCCCTGACCGGGAAACCACCCCAAGGCCTCTGTCCCCAGATGGTCCAAGGCTCACCTGCAGACAATCCCGGAAAAAGCCTATTCCTTAAGCACCCCGGTTCCCCTCTGCTTTCACCCCCCATGGTGGAGCTGGCCCAGAGGCACCAGCCCATCCTCTGGGACACCTGGGGGTCCCACGTGGGGCGGGGCCAGGCAGGTTGGGACTCTCGGCCTGCCCCGACCCATGCCCTCCATGCCCGGGTTGGGGTGGGGAGCTGGGGTTCCTGGGATACCCTGGCACCCACCCTCCCCACTGCCTGAGCACTTCCTGAGGTCAGTCCCGGGCTCCGCTCTCCTGCCCTTCCCCTATTGGGCCTCCATCCCCTAGCTCACACAGCTCACGTGGAGGAGGCCGGGGGACGGGGGGCATCGGTGGTCAGATTCATTCATTCATTCATTCAATCGTATTTATTGAGCGCTTACTGTGTGCAGAGCACTGTACTAAGCGCTTGGGAAGTCCAAGTTGGCAACACATAGAGATGGTCAGATCTTCCCGTCCAGCTCCTCAGGGGAAAGGGGTGACCTGCAGCGTCTGCAGGCAGTATACTGGGGAGTGGGCTTCTCCTCCATAGTCTCCCCCACCCCTTGAGCTCCCCACCTCCACTGGCTCCCCTTCCACGGCCTCCCCCGGCCCCCTCCCGGGCTCCTTTTAAACCCTCTCCTCCACGTGAAGAGCAGCGTGGTATGGGGGCCCTGTCTGTCTGCCCGGCCGCCTGCCCACCCGCCTGCCGCGGGTTATTAGTTCCTGGTAATTTAGTGCCCTTGTACAGAGTCGATTTGTGCCTTTCTTTCCTAATTGATCTAGTGGCTGTTTAAATGGCAGCAGGCAGCTGTTGAGAGCAGGAAGGTTCATAAGACGCAATAACTCATAACGCCTCCTGGAATTTGCCTTTCATGTCCCCCGGCTACGCCACCGCGGCCCTGGGGCCGGCCTCCTGGCCGCTCCTTCCCCTCCCCACAAACGGCTCGCCTTTGGTATTCTGCTGGGGTCCAGGCCCGGCCGGGAGAGCTCACATTAAAGTGGGATCAGGCTAGATTAGGTCCTAATATACTGCAGTATGAGGGCTGCAAATGAAGCCTGAGGCTGGAGTTTAATCCCTTCACCCAGTTTTCCCTCTGGCCTAGCTCCTGGGGATCAGTGAGGGTCCAGCAGATGACTCGTTTCCCTCCGTCCCGCCCCGGTCCCGGCTCTGGCTCCCTCGCTGGGTCAATCAATCAATCAGTCAATCAATCAATCGTATTTATTGAGCGCTTACTGTGTGCAGAGCACTGTACTAAGCGCTTGGGAAGTACAAGTCGGCAACACATAGAGACAGTCCCTACCCAACAGCGGGCTCACAGTCTAGAAGGGGGAGACAGAGAACAAAACCAAACATACTAACAAAATAAAATAAATAGAATAGATATGTACAAGCAAGATAAATAAATAAATAAATAAATAAATAAATAGAGTAATATGTACAAACATATATCCATATATACAGGTGCTGTGGGGAAGGGAAGGAGGTAAGATGGGGGGGATGGGGAGGGGGACGAGGGGGAGAGGAAGGAAGGGGCTGAGTGTGGGAAGGTCTCCTGGAGGAGGTGAGCTCTCAGTAGGGCCTTGAAGGGAGGAAGAGAGCTAGCAACTAGCTTGGCGGATGGGCAGAAGGAGGGCATTACAGGCCTGGGGGATGACGTGGGCCGGGGGTCGATGGCGGGACAGGCGAGAACGAGGCCCGGTGAGGAGATTAGCGGCAGAGGAGTGGAGGGTGCGGGCTGGGCTGTAGAAGGAGAGAAGGGAGGTGAGGTAGGAGGGGGCGAGGGGATGGACAGCCTTGAAGCCCAGGGGGAGGAGTTTCTGCCTGATGCGCAGATTGATTGGTAGCCACTGGAGATTTTTGAGGGTCCTCTGGGAGTCCCACCTGCTGCCATCTTCCTGGGGAGATGGGAGGGGGGGGGGACCCAGACCATGCTCTGACCCCATGGTCGTCGAAAGGAGCTGGCACCTCGGCCAGGCCACCCCTTCACCCCGAGAGCCTGATAGATGCCATATGCCCTCCCACCCTCCCTGCCCCCCGCCTGCATTCCTGTCCGGTCTCTCTGCTGCCTTTCCTGAACCCACAACGCCGCCTCGCCTGTTCTCCTCAGACTCCGAGGCAGGCTCTAAGGGGCACTAGGCTCCGTCGGCTTCTCTAGCATCCCCTGGGTTCCTGGGCTGCGGCCCCCTCCTCACGGAGAAGATCAACCGTGGAGGACGGGAGAAAAAGGAGCGGGATCTGCGCGGTCGGCCGGCCTGCTGACCGGCTAGGGAGAAACCAGCGGAGGAGGAGGCCGGGTTGGGTTTTACGGAGTCTCTCGGCCCCAGGGAAGGTGAGGGGGCAGGGAGAGAAGGGCAGCAGTGAAGGAGGTGTCCAATGTGTCAGACGCACACAGACACGTTACTTAGACCCCCTTAGACATCCGCACACAGAGGTACACCCGGAGAAGGGTTGTAGACACCAGCCTGTAAGCCTTCAGACACACCCACATCTGAACAGCTGGCCCACATGTGCTCGCGCCCCCACCGCGCTCACACCCACTCACACACACACCCTGGCCAGAAGCGGGGGCACACCACAAGACCCCTGAATTGGAACTCCTGCTGCTGTCATTTCCTGTGATTGGAGGAATAGGTCCGCAGGCAGCCGACCAGCAGGCCTGTAAAAGCCACCCAGGTGCAGGTAAAGGCTGACCTACATTGGGCGGGGAGGGGGAGTGTGGGGGTATGCATTTGTGTGTGTGTGTGTTTGTGTGTGTGCCCAAGATGCTCCAGTTTGTGGGCCCCTGCGAAGCTGGGGAGGGATGGAAGTGGGCGTAGAAGCTGGGGGCAGACCACCCTGTCTCATTCTTCTTTGTTTTCTGCATCCCCCGACCCCGGCCCGCCAGCCCCACCCAGGGAACCACGACTTGAATTGGGCCTGCTGTGGGGAGAGGGGGCGTGAAGCTGGGGAGCCCAGACTGGCCCTCCAATTTCCTCTCTTGCCACCCGCTGGCAGGGCCCCGGGACAAAGTCCAGAGGCTTCGTCGCCATCCTTCGGCCCGCTAGTCGGACTTCTTGGGGTCCCTGGCTGGGACACAGGCACACGCGCTCTCCAGCGGATGGGGGAGAGCCCGAGGAGGGCACAACCGGCCCGGGGAGCCCCCCGGCGCCGGGCCCCCTGACGCGGGCGCGTCTGCCGCCCTTGCAGGCACCCGCTCTTCCCGCTCCTCACGCTGCTGTTTGAGAAGTGCGAGCAGGCCACCCAGGGCTCCGAGTGCATCACCTCCGCCAGCTTCGACGTCGACATCGAGAATTTTGTCCGGCAGCAGGAGCAGGAGCACAAGCCCTTCTTCAGCGATGACCCAGAACTGGACAACCTGGTAAAGCCCGGCCTCACCCCGCTGGCCAACCTCCTCCCTGCTCGTCCGGCCCTGGCCCTAATTACCCTTCAACCCTGCCTCTTCCTCTAGTCCTCCCCAGCCTTACTGCCTCCCTCCAACTCACTCCCCACTCTTCTCACCCTCGTCACCCTCCCCTTCCCCTGCAGTCCACTGAACCCCCCCAGAGAGCAGACCACAGAGGCGAGGGTGGGGAGGAAGAGTGGGCGGGCAGCCGGGAAGGAAGGAGCTCAGACAGTCCGGGGGAGGCCGATGACGCTTTCTGAGCTAGCCAACGAGCCGGTGACATTTGTTGAGCACCCACTGAGGGCGAAGCACGGAACTAAGCACTTGGGAGAGCGCAGCAGCATCAAGACCCCCGTTCCCTGCCTTCAAGGAGCTTTCACTCTAATGGGGGAGACCTGCAGGTACAGGTTGTTTACAAACGATTGGAAGGGGAGAAAGAAACAGGTAGTCCACTATGTTGGGATGAAATAATAATAATGATAATAATGGTATTTGTGAAGCGTTTACTATATGCCAGGCACTGTACTACTACTACTAATAATAATAATAATGATGGCATTTGTTAAGCGCTTACTATGTGCAAAGCACTGTTCTAAGCTCTGGGGAGGTTACAAGATGATCAGGGTGTCCCACGGAGGGCTCACAGTCTTAATCCCCATTTTACAGATGAGGTCACTGAGGCACAGAGAAGTTAAGTGACTTGCCCAAAGTCACACAGCTGACAATTAGCGGAGCTGGGATATGAACCCATGACCTCTGACTCCAAAGCCCGGGCTCTTTCCACTGAGCAACGCTGCTTCTCTCTGCGCTGGGGTGGATACAGGCAAATGGGGTTGGACAGTTCCTGTCTCCGAGGGGCTCACAGTCTCAATCCCCACTTTCCAGATGAGGAAACTGAGGCCCAGAAAAGCGAAGCGACTTGCCCAAGGTCACACAGCAGACAAGTGGCAGAGCCGGTATTAGAACCCATGACCTTCTGACTCTCTGGACCCTGCTCTATCCAGCATACGATGCTGCTAACTGACCATACCAATGAAAAGCAAAATAAGAATAAACATAGGTGTCTAAGTGTTGAAGCTAGGAATAAAAACATATAAGTGATATGATCGATCAGTGGTGTTTATTGAGCACTTTTGTGTGCAAAGCACTGTACTAAGTGCTTGGGAGAGCACAGTGTAACAGAGTGGTTGACATGTTCCCCTCCCACAAGGAGCTTTGAGTCTAGAGAAGCAGCGTGGCCTTGGGTAAAGAGTCTGGGTCTGGGAATCATTTTATTCAATCATATTTATTGAGCGCTTACTGTGTGCAGAGCACTGTACTAAGTGCTTGGGAAGTACAAGTCACTTCTCTTGTAATAAAGCCAGGTTTACCCCTTAGCAGGGAGAAGATAAATTATACAGACTATACAAATGTAATGTTCTTTCCTCTCCTTCTCTTCCACGGGATCTAAAAATATACATTTCCCTCCCCCCTCAAAAAAATTACAGGACCTGGGTTGTAATAGAGGCTCTGCCACTTTGCCGCGTGACCTCAGACAAGTCACTTAACTCCTCTGTGCCTCAGTTCTCTCATCTGCAAAATGGGGGTTCTTGCTCTGTTCTTCCTACTTAGACTGTGAGCCCTTTGTGGGACCTGATTATCTTGTAATCAGGGTTTAATACAGCGCTTGGCACATAGTAAGCCCTTAACAAACACCACAATTAGTATTATTGGATTTGAGTGATTTGATTTGGATTTTTTTTGGATTTGGATTTCTTTTAGACTGTGAGCCCACTGTTGGGTAGGGACTGTCTCTATGTGTTGCCAATTTGTACTTCCCAAGCACTTAGTACAGCGCTCTGCACATAGTAAATGCTCAATAAATACGATTGATGATGATGATGATGAGTGTCTGCAGTATGGCCTAGAGGCAGGGGAAGGGAGAGAATGACTTTAATGGTCCATTTAAGTTCCCTCCAGCCCAAGGATTCGGTGACTCTTTCTTTTCCCCTCTGAGAGGCCATCTGTGCTAGGGAGTGGAGAAGGTGGGCTGGCTAACCCCAGTTGGGCCATGGGGCTGACCACTTTTTGTCCCAGGGTACAGGAGGGAGGTGTGTGGGGTGGCAGGCGGGGTGGCTCCTTGGACAATTGAGGAGCACCAGCCCCCCTCAGGCTGGCATCCGGCCTCAGGGTCCCTGACTTTCTGGGCAATCAATCAATCAATCGTATTTATTGAGCGCTTACTGTGTGCAGAGCACTGTATTAAACGCTTGGGAAGCACAAGTTGGCAACACATAGAGACGGTCCCTACCCAACAGTGGGCTAGTGCAGAGAGCCCAGGCCCTCCGCCCCCTCCCCTGGCTCAGATCCCGCGACCCCTCAGCACCAGACCCGCGTCCATCCAGCTGTCCAGGCCACTTTGTAGGACCACAGTCTTTTAGACTGTGAGCCCACTGTCTTTTAGACCGTGAGCCCACTGTTGGGTAGGGACTGTCTCTATATGTTGCCAATTTGTACTTCCCAAGTGCTTAGTACAGTGCTCTGCACATAGTAAGCGCTCAATAAATACGTTTGATGATGACCACTGGAAGGGGCTGGGTGCTGGACGCCCACCCTCACATACAAGGACAGACCATCCAGCACCCTAGTTTTTGTGCTAGTGACCTGTGGGTCTGTTTAAACGCCGTGCCCCCCACCCCCTTTAACATTCCCGTGCTGTGAGCCCACTGTTGGGTAGGGACTGTCTCTATATGTTGCCAACTTGTACTTCCCAAGCACTTAGTACTGTGCTCTGCACACAGTAAGCGCTCAATAAATATGATTGATTGATTGATTGATTGAATAATTATTACAGTATTTACTAAGTGCTTACCATATTCACTCATTCATTTGATCATATTTATTGAGTGCTCACAGTGTGCAGGGCACGGTAATAATAATAATAATAATGATTGTATTTATGAAGTGCTTACTATGTGCAAAGCACTGTTCTAAGCGCTGGGGAGGTTACAAGGTGATCAGGTTGTCCCAGGGGGGCTCACATTCTTCATCCCCATTTTACAGATGAGGTCACTGAGGCCCAGAGAAGTGAAGTGACTTGCCCAAAGTCACACAGCTGACAATTGGCAGAGCTGGGATTTGAACCCATGACCTCTGACTCCAAAGCCCGGGCTCTTTCCACTGAGCCACGCTGCTTCTCTAAGCTAAGGTACTAAGCTCTTGGGAGGCCAAGCACTGTGCTAAGCACTGAGGTCAGATCAGGCACCGTCCCTGTCCCACGTGAGGCTCACAGTCCAAGAAGGAGGGAGAGCAGGGATCTTATTTTACAGGTGAAGACAGTGAGGCCCAGAGAGGTTAAGCAGCACAGGACTGGGAGTCAGGAGGTCATGGGTTCTAATTCCGGCTCCGCCACTTGTCTGCTGTGTGACCTCGGTTGAGTCATTTAACTTCTCTGTGCCTTCGAACAGTGCTTGGCACATAGTAAGCGCTTAAGAAATACCATCATCGTCATCATCTGTAAAATGGGGATTGAGATTGTGAGTCCCACGTGGGACAGGGAGTGTGTTCCAAACCGATTTGCTTGTATCCACCCCACCCCAGCGCTTAGTACAGTGCCTGGCACATAGTAAGTGCTTAAGAAATACCACCATCGTCATCATCTGTAAAATGGGGATTGAGATTGTCAGTCCCACGTGGGACAGGGAGTGTGTCCAACCCGATTTGCTTGTATCCACCCCACCCCAGCGCTTAGTACAGTGCCTGGCACATAGTAAGCGCTTAAGAAATACCATCATCCTCATCGTCTGTAAAATGGGGATTGAGATTGTGAGTCCCACGTGGGACAGGGAGTGTGTCCAACCCGATTTGCTTGTATCCACCCCACCCCAGCACTTAGTACAGTGCCTGGCACATAGTAAGCCCTTAACAAATACCATCATCGTCATCATCTGTAAAATGGGGATTGAGATTGTGAGTCCCACGTGGGACAGGGAGTGTGTCCAACCCGATTTGCTTGTATCTACCCCAACGCAGCGCTTAGTACAGTGCCTGGCACATAGTAAGTGCTTAACAAACACCACAATTATTTTTATTATTATTATGCGCTTGGGGATATCCATTAGGAGTAAGAAAAGTGGTCCCTGCCCTTGAGGAGCTTAGGGTCTGGTGAGTGATTAGATCTGACTGGAAAGAAGTTTATTGCTTGAGCTCCTCTCCTGCCCGTGGATGAGGCGCAGGTATTCCAGAAGGGCCCGTGTGTTCTCGGATCAGCGTGGTGTTTGGAGAGGAGGGGGTTCTTTGGAAGCTGGACGCCGCCCCTGCAGCCGGCCCCAGGGGTAGGAGGAGGGCAGAGCTGGGAACCATCATCAGAGCGGGAATGATGGAATCGGCACCGGCGAGATGCCCATAATTAGAAATTAGAAAAAGGTCAGATCGTGTCGTTATCAGCCCAATCAGCTGCGTAACGCCACAGTCAGTTAATTTGGCATCTGTGTTTTTTACCACCCTGCACACGTAGCCCGGCGGACTGTAACTCTTTATCCGGACAGATATACGGCACAGCTGAGCAGGGACATAAAATGAGAGACCCCCAAGTAAATGATCTGAGCTAATTGAGAGATTTATTTTTGCTGTATCTGTGGCGGGTCGCCTTGCCTTTGCCCTTGAATGCTGACTTTGAGAACCAGGGGAGTCGGGGGGCCACCCAGGGCCAGAAAACTTTATCCTCCCTCTCCCTCCACCGATCCCAGTCCACCAGGCAGAGATGCCCACACCTTGGCACTATCATCGCTGGTTTGAACGCGCCTTCGGCTCCGGCCTTGATGCCCGGCTCCATGGGGCCTCCCGAGCTGCTCCCGGGAGTGAAGGCTTCTCGGAAGCTGGAAGAGGGACCACTGATGGCACTCAAATATGCCCAGTCGCCCCCCCCCCCCCCCCCCCCCCCAGCCTCCCAGTCCCAAGGGGAACAAGGAACAGGGAAAGGGAACAGGGACAGGGAACGGACCAGCAGAAAATCAGACCAACAGCCACTTTCGGGGAGCAGAGAGAAAGGGAGCCAGCCTTGTCTGGCACCTCTTCCCACGTCTCTACCAGGGACCAGAGGCTGCATCCTCTTGGAGACTTAGCAACAAATCTTTTCTGACTCCTCCCCACAATTATCCCTCCTCTCCCGCCTCCTCCTCCTCACCCTTCTCCACCTGCTCCTTCTCCTCTCCCAGTGCCCAAGATGGGTTTGCTCTTTCCACTTCCCAGTGGGCCACCTCCCCACACCCCCCAGCTGACCTTCCCCGGGCCTAAGAGGAATCCCCAGGAGGTGGTGAGGGGAGGCCAGGAGGCCCCAGCCCCTCCTCAGCCCCAGCTGCTGACAGACACTTGGTAAAGTTTGTAAAATTTGCAAGTTGAAAAACCCCTTTGAAAGGTACAGACTTTTTGTTTCCAACAGCCTGATTTACGGGCCCCCAGCGCAGGGCCCCGGCTTTATATATTATGCAAGAGCTCAGGCCAGAGCCGTAAAATGTACGGTCTGGGTTTCATGCATGGAATTTTTTTATGTGTAAATTTTTTAACATTTATGGGGCACGTTTTAATGAGACCCCAGTGGGCTGGGGGCTGGATCCCAGCCGCCAAGGCCCAGAGTTGGGTTTCAGAATGAGGAGGGGGAAGAGGACTGTGGACTCCAGGCCCCCAGGGACCCGCAAGGGATGAGGCAAGGCCTCTGGGATCCCCGGCCCAGTCACCCTGGGGGTCTGCCCAGACCTTTAGCCCTCTTAGTGTAGGGGCTGCCCTTCCTGCCCAGGCAGCCGGCTGCAACCGGGCGAAGGGCACACCAGCAGAACCTCCTGGGGGAAGCAGGGGCCACAGTCCCGGTTCCATAAATAGGCCAGATTCATTTACATTTGATCTGCACGCGATTCATTAAAGCCCAAGGGCATGGAAATCCCCTCCTTTCTTGGATCGGAAGCCCTGAGGCTTTGCTGAGCCCAGCCAGGTCCGCACTAGCCCGGGTCTGGTCTTTGGCCATCTGAGTTTGGGGCTGGAGCTGTGATGCCATTCTGACCCTAGCAAGGCAAGGGTGCAGGTTGGGGAGAAGCTGGAGGGAGGTGGAGCCAAAAGGAGGGCTAAACTGAGGGCCACTGGACAGAGGTCACCCACCCCCACCTCTAATTTGCTTAAGAATCCTCTCAGGGGGAGGGGGAGAGTGTTCATACAAGGCCAAATAATAATAATAATTCTGGCATTCGTTAAGCGCTTACTGTGCACTTTACTGAGCCCTGGAGCGGATACAAGCAAATCGAGTTGGACACAGTCCCTGCCCCACATGGGGCTCACAGTCTTAATCCCCCTTTTACAGATGAGGAAACTGAGGCACAGAGAAGTGAAGTGACCACAGACAACTGGTGGAGCAGGGCTTAGAGCACACGACCTTCTGACTTCCAAACCCATGTTCTATCCCCAACATCATACTGCTTCCCAAATGTAACTTCAGGCTCTCCACCAGCACGGTACTGTTTGGCCCATCCTTCTGTCCTCTTCAGCCCACACCCCCCTGCCCTCCCTTCCCTCCCAGCGTCCTACTGTCCTCATCCGGAGGAAGAGCCAGGGAGAGCAGTGCAAGCTATGGTCACCCGCCTTTCCTGTCTCCTAAGTCAAGGAGCGCTTAGAACAGTGCTCAGCGCTTAGAACAGTGCTTGGCGCATAGTAATTGCTTAATAAATGCTTTTATAAATGCTATTATAGGAGCACTGGGGTTCCTTCTCGAGACCCTAGGTGGATGGTTCTGCTTCTCCCTCGGGTGACCTCAAAAGCCCCTAACACCCGGACATTCTTGGAGAAAGAAAATTGATCAATCAAGGGTATTTATTGAGCACCTCCTGTGCACAGAGCACTGCATTCAGCGCTTGGAAGAATACACCAGAGTTAATAGACATGATCCCTGTGGAAAAGAGAGACACTGTGATATTAATCAGACAGGAAGAAGCAATAATCTGTCAGATAGATGCCTAAATGCAGAGCTGCTCCTCTGCTGTCCCCTGAGTCGTCTGCGGTCGTTTATCCAGTATCAGCGAAGAGGAAAACTGAGGCATACAAATGAATGAATGAATGAATGAATGAATGAATGACTGTGAGCCCTACATGGGACAATCTGATCACCTTGTATCCTCCCCAGTGCTTAGAACAGTGCTCGGCACATAGGAAGTGCTTAACAAATGGTATCATTATTCTCTGCCTCAGTTACCTCATCTGCAAAATGGGGATTCAATATCTGTTCTCCCTCCGACTTGCTCTGTGAGCCCCATTGTTGGACCTGATTATCCCGCATCTACTCCAGTGCTTAGTACAGTGCTTGGCGTATGGTCAACGCTTAACAAATATCAAAATTGTTAGACTGGGAGGCCCGTGTGGGACAGGGAATGTGTCTGATCTGGTTATCTTGTATCTACCCCAGCACTTAGCGCAGTGCCTGGCACCAAGTGGAAACTCTTCCCCAACTGGCTTTGGTTTAGCGGACCCACCCCCCCAAGGAGCCTGGATCAAGCGAGCCGGTAGTCTGGGCTCTCTTTGGGGTCGGGGGCTCTAACTTCTGGACCATCCGTCCGTCCGTCCCCCATTGAGAAGCAGCGTGGCTCAGTGGAAAGAGCCCGGGCTTTGGAGTCAGAGGTCATGGGTTCGAATCCCAGCTCCACCACTTGTCAGCTGTGTGACTTTGGGAAAGTCACTTCACTTCTCTGGGCCTCAGTTCCCTCATCTGTAAAATGGGGATGAAGACTGTGAGCCCCCCGTGGGACAAACTGATCACCTTGTAACCTCCCCAGCGCTTAGAACAGTGCTTTGCACATAGTAAGCGCTTAATAAATGCTATTATTATTATTATAGATGGTGAAGGCCATCCAGGTCCTGAGGATCCACCTGCTGGAGCTGGAGAAGGTAAACGAGCTCTGTAAGGACTTTTGCAACCGTTACATCACCTGCCTCAAAACCAAGATGCACAGCGACAACCTGCTCAGGAATGACCTCGGCGGTCCCTACTCCCCCAACCAGCCCTCCATCAACCTGCACCCCCAGGTAACAGCCTGCGACACCCCCCATCTTTTCCCGAGTCCAGAATTGAGGTCTGGGTCGGTCAGCAGAGTCCAGGGTGCCATGGCAACCCTCCCCTAGAAGGCACTGGAGAAGGGATTTGGGAGAGAAGGGGAAGGGGATGGGGATGGGAGAGGGACGGCCCCCTTCCAGTTGTGCTCTCCCTGCCCTGCTTGGCCAGGGGATCCCAGGCCCTGGGCCAGAGGGACATAGAAAAGCAGCGTGGCTCAATGGGAAAGAGCCCGGGCTTTGGAGTCAGAGGTCATGGGTTCAAATCCCGGCTCTGCCTATTGTCAGCTGGGTGACTTTGGGCAAGTCACTTAACTTCTCTGGGCCTCACTTACCTCATCTGTAAAATGGGGATTAAGGCTGTGAGCCCCACATGAGACAACCTGATCACTTTGTAATCTCCCCAGCGCTTAGAACAGTGCTTGGCACATAGTAAGCGCTTAATAAATGCCATTATTATTATTATTATTATTATCCAGCCCACCTGGAGAGGGATACTCCCAACTGGCCTAGCGTAGAGAAGCAGCATGGCTCAGTGGAAAGAGCCCGGGCTTGAGAGTCAGAGGTCATGGGTTCAAATCCCAGCTCTTCCGCTTGTCAGCTGTGTGACTTTGGGCAAGTCACTTCACTTCTCTGGGCCTCAGTTACCTCATCTGGAAAATGGGGATTAAGATTGTGAGCCCTATATGGGACAACTCGATCACCTTGTATCCTCCCTAGCGCTTAGAACAGTGCTTTGCACATAGTAAGCGCTTAACAAATACCAAAATTATTATTATTATTATTATTGAGGCTTGAGTGGAAAGAGGAGGAGGGACTTCTTCCACTCCACCTGGGGATGGTTTTCCTGGCCTGAGAGGAGGAGAGGGAAGGAAGAGTCCAGAGGAGCCGAATGGGGACTGGGGGGATGAGGGAAGTTGTGAGTGATGCTGAAGGTGACCATGGCGATCTGAGGGCAGTCGAGGGCAGCCGGTGGATTTGAGGGAAACTGGTGGGGCTGAGGGCAGCTGGCCGAGCTGAAAGCATCTGGAATTAGGGATTCCGAGGGCAGCTAGGGGTTTGAAGGGATTTGGAGGTCAGCTAGGGTGGGATCTTCTGAGGGCAGCCGAGGGGTCTGAGGTCAGGTGGGGTGACAGGTTCTGAGGACCACTGGGGCATCTGAGGGCAACTAGGCAGGGGCATTTTGAGGCTTGCTGGGGACTCAGGCAGCTGGGGTGGGGGCATTCTGAGAGCGGTTGGGGGGTGTGGGGGGCCTGAGGATGGCCAAGGGGCTCTGAGGGCATTCATTTATTCATTCAATTGTATTTATTAAGTGCTTACCATGTGCAGAGCACTGTACTGAGCACTCAGGAAAGTACAATACAACAATAAAGAGTGAGTGACAATCCCTGCCCACAACGAGCTCACAGGCTAGAGGCGGGGAGACAGACATCAATAATAATAATAATAATAATGGCATTTGTTAAGCACTTACTATGTTCCAAGCGCTGTTCTAAGCACTGGGGAGGATACAAGGTGTTCAGGTTGTCCCACGGGGGGCTCACAGTCTTCATCCCCATTTTACAGGTGAGGGAACTGAGGCCCAGAGAAGTGAAGTGATTTGCCCAAAGTCACACAGCTGACAATTGGTGGAGCCGGGACCTGAACCCATGACCTCTGACTCCTAAGCCCGGGCTCTTTCCAGTGAGCCACTCCGCTTCTCGATCGATCATAAGGCAGCCAACAGGATTAGGATGTTCTGAGAGCAGCTGCTGGGAGGGCTCTAAGGGAAACTGGGGAAGGGGGAATTCAGGGATCGGCCTTGGGGGAACTGAGGGCAGCCAGGGTGCTCAGTGGAAAGAGCCCGGGCTTTGGAGTCAGAGGTCAGGGGTTCATATCCCGACTCTGCCAATTGCCAGCTGTGTGACTTTGGGCGAGTCACTTAACTTCTCTGGGCCTCAGTTACCTCATCTGGAAAATGGGGATTAAGACTGTGAGCCCCCCGTGGGACCACCTGATCACCTTGTAACCTCCCCAGCGCTTAGAACAGTACTTTGCACATAGTAAGCGCTTAATAAATGCCATTATTATTAAGGGGCGGAGGTTCTGAGAGTGGCCTGGGGGCTGAGAGCAAGCCGGAGTTTTGAGGCTCTGAGTGTTGGCCCTGCTGTCTTCCCGCCTGGAGAGTTGTATCAGCATCTTTGTTTTGGTCGGGTCGTTGGGGGCTGGGGGAGGGACAAGATGACTCCAGTGGGAGGGGAAAGGGGGTGGGGGGGAGAACTCCAGACCTGCGTTCCCATGGCAACCACATCATGAATGTTTGCCCATCACCAACAGGCCGGCTTGCCAGCCGTCCCCAACTCCTGCCCATTCCCAACTGGAAGCCTCGGGAAGGGGGGCAATGGGAAGAGCAGACTGGGCGACCGTGGGGGCGTCCGCGCTGGGGCCGGTACTTGGGGGGAGAAGAAGAAGTTTATTTCCGCTTTAGATCGCCCGAAATAAGCAAATCACTTTATCAGTGATCTGAGGAAGCCACCGGCTTCTGTTTGCTAATATTCTCTTGAAATAGACTCATTCCTTTAGAGCCGTATTGTACTTTCCCTTATGATCAAAATTAGCAAGAAACTTGCATAAAAGGGGACAATAATTGCTCAAGGAGCATCTCGTTTGTAATTTATTAGTTTCTATTATTGTGGGTCTCCATGGTAACGGCTCGCAGCCCGGGTGACGGGAGAGATGCGAGATAGGAGCCGGGGAGGCTACAGGCCCACCAAATGGAGATGCACAGTTTTATCAGTAATTTTCATGAAAATAATAAGTGAGGAGTTAATGAGATGGAAAGCCATCCTGTGGCTATTGTGAATTTTTTTTTAAGTGTTGATCTAATTAGAATGCATCGGTCAGGAAAAGTAATGAGGATTTAGTGCCTCACAAAGATGTGCGGATCATATCAGAAAATTAGCACCAGGCTTTGGAAATAATCAGGCCCATGGAGAATCCCTCCCCAGCTCTCCCAGCCCCCCCTCCTGGGCCTTTTCCCCTGCAGAATTCCCACGGCAGGGGGTGGAAGGCGGGAGTCCTCGGTCAGCTGCTGGCTGCAGCCTCCAGTAAACAAGACACCAGGCTGCCCCAGGGCAGGGAGCGGAGGAGGAGGAGGACCTGAGAAGTTGAGGGGCTGAGGGTAAGGGATGTGGCGGGGGGCAGAGCCCCAGAGACCCCACCCCCTTTGGCCTTGGGAGAGAGTGTTTGTCATCCAAGGCCTTTCCTTCTCCCAACTTGGGCCGAGAGTCCCAGTTCTCCCGCCCCTTGGCGCTGGCAGCTGTGAGGAATCAACTAGGTGTCTCTCAGGGAGATTGGGAACTGGACCCAGGATCTTCTTCTCCCCTCCTCCCTCTCCCGCCCTTCCCCCTCCATTTTGGAGGTCCCAGGGGCAGGGAGCTGGGATGTTTCACCTCTAGGCATTCAGCGCTGCCCCCCTCCCCACTCAGAGAGAAACGGCCCTTTCTGAGTCATACAGTTTTAGGGGTGTAGGGGGGGAGTTCTAGCTTCATCCCGTGGGCAGGTGCTCCCCCCTCCAAATCCTGGCCAGCCTGAGCCCATCCCACTGTCCCAGAGAAGGAGAGATGCGGGGTGAGGGGGAGGGAAAAGGGAGTGCCTGGATGGGAGGGAGGATAAATAGCAGGTGGAGGAGTGGGGAGGCAGATAGAGCAGGGCTGGGGGGTAAATCAGGCAGTTGGGGAAGAGGCAGGCAAGGTTGGAGTGGGCAGAGAGTCAGCGAGCAGGCCTTGGAAGAGGCGTGGGTAACCCTGCTCTTCTGCCTCTCCCCTATGCCCATTGGGAGTTATCAAGGCAGAGACACCCCGAGGGGCCGTGCGTGACATTGGACTGGAGAGGGTGGAGTTGGGGGGTGGGCCTCCAAGGGCCAAAGTCAAACTGAGCCATTTCCAGGAGTCCCGGGGGATAGCCAGAATGGTTTTGGGGGTGTTGGGAGCTTGGGGAGGGGCAGAGTGTTTAAAAATCAAAATCCCCAAGTGTGAAATTCATCCAGGTTCAGAGTTAATTCTCCCGGTCCAGAATAGAGCCCCACTCCCTGAAACCCAAAACCACAGGCTCCATAAGCCAGCTGTCCAACCGCCCGCCTGCCCAGGTCAAACTACTGCCTCATGGGTCTCCCCCAGCCCAGGCTCAGAGCAGGGCTGCAAACCGCAGGAGAAGATTCTGGTTGAAAATTGAGACCAAAACCACAGTCTCCTTCCCTCCACTCTCCCGTGATGCCCGGGTAGAGGAGCAAGAGTCATCTCGGGACCGAGTCTTGCCCGGGGAAGGGCTCCAGGACCATGCCATCCAGCCTCCAGCCTCTCCCAGCCCCGGGATTCCTCCGACAAGAGCAAACCGTGCCTCCGTGGTGCTGGCTGCCCTCCGTTCTGAGCCGGTGCCCAGGGGCCCCCTAGAGTGCCAGCCTTTCACCAGCTGGTGAGAAGCAGCTTGTGCCCTTTCAGACTCTGCAGACCCTGGGAACCCCCTTTCCTCTCCAGCTGGGAGTCCTGCAGCAAGCACCCCTCTCTAAGGCCCAGGCCCCCAACTCCCCACACACTTCAGGAGAGCCGGCTCCCTATCAGAGAAGCAGCGTGGCTCAGTGGAAAGAGCCCGGGCTTTGGAGTCAGAGGTCATGGGTTCAAATCCCGACTCCGCCAATTGTCAGCTGTGTGACTTTGGGCAAGTTACTTAACTTCTCTGGGCCTCGGTTACCTCATTTGTAAAATGTGGATTAAGACTGTGGGACAACCTGCTCACTTTGTAACCTCCCCAGCGCTTAGAACGGTGCTTTGCACACAGTAAGCGCTTAATAAATGCCATCATCATCATCAGTAGTGATAACACTATTTATTGGGTGCCCCGCTGGGCGAAATGCTCTGTACTAAGTGTTTGACTGGACCAAGCTCTCGACTAAGATTTGGTCTGCTGTCCAGCCTTTGGAAGCCCGCAGTGCCCAATTCCCACTCGCCTAACCAATCAATCAGTCATATTTATTGAGCGCAGAGCACTGTATTAAGTAGAACAGAGGTGGTGGGCACGTTCTCTTCCCGCAACAAGCTTATAGAGGGGGCGATGGACGTTAATATGAATAAATAAATAAATTATGGCTATGTACATGAGTGCTGTGGGGCTGAGGGAGGGATGAGTGTAGGGAGTAGATGCAAGAGGGAGTGGGAGAAGAGGAAATGAGGGCTTCATCAGGGAAGGCCTCTTGGAGGTGATGTATCTTCAATAAGGTAATCTGGGGAGGCTCCGTGTAGGGGGAGTCCTCAAGGGGCGGCTTGGGCCCGGTTGTTTCAGAGATGAGACGTCCCGACTGCCTGGAGAGGAGGTGGTGGGCAGGAGAGAGAGCACGGTACAGGCCGGGCCGGAGGGAGCATGGTTCTGAGGGGTCAGAGATGATAGCAGCATCGCTGAGAGCCCACCAAGATAATAATAATAATAATAATGGCATTTGTTAAGCACTTACTATGTACACTTCTAGACTGTGAGCCCACTGTTGGGTAGGGACTGTCGCTCTATGTTGCCAACTTGTACTTCCCAAGCGCTTAGTACAGTGCTCTGCACACAGTAAGTGCTCAATAAATACGACTGATTGATTGATTGCAAAGCACTGTTCTAAGCACTGGGAAGGATACAAGGTGATCAGGTTGTCCCACGGGGGGCTCACAGTCTTCATCCCCATTTTCCAGAGGAGGGAACTGAGGCCCAGAGAAGTGAAGTGACTTGCCCAAGGTCACACAGCCGACAGTTGGCGGGGCCGGGATTTGAACCCATGACCTCTGACTCCTAAGCCCTGGCTTCTTGAGAGGTTGATCAGGGGATAAGCCGGGGAAGGGGAGCGGGATTGGGGGCGGGTTTGGAGACAAGGGGGGTCTAGAGCTTGGGACAGAAAAGGTGGCAGGGCTTGGTTAAAGGGAAAGTAGAAAAGGTGGCTCAGGACAAGGGGGCAGGGGGCGGGAGGAGGGAATAGAAAGTGAGGAAGTCACTGCGATCCTTCCAATCCATCCGCCGGCCCTGCCAGGATCCAGGGTGGAAGAGGATCCACCCAGCTCACTCCCAGAGTTATCCAGTCTAGGGGCTGAGGCCGCTGAAGTCAGAGGGGGCAGTGGATGGGCAGGGCAGGCAGCTGACACTTTTTTTTATGGTATTTGTTAAGCGCTTACTATGTGCCAGGCACTGTACTAAGCACTGGGGTAATAATAATAATGATGACATTTATTAAGCGCTTACTATGTGCCAGGCACTGTACTAAGCACTGGGGTAATAATAATAATGATGGCATTTATTAAGTGCTTACTTTGTGCAAAGCACTGTTCTAAGCGCTGATGATAATGATGGTGTTTATTAAGCGCTTACTATATGCAAAGCACTGCTCTAAGCGCTGGGGAGGTTACACGGCGATCAGGTTGTCCCCCGGAGGGCTCACAGTCTTCATTCCCATTTTCCAGCTGAGGTCACTGAGGCCTAGAGAAGTGAAGTGGCTTGCCCAAAGTCACCCAGCTGACAACTGGCGGAGCCGGGATGTGAACCCGTGACCTCTGACTCCAAACCCCGGGCTCTTTCCACTGAGCCTGGGTTAGACAGTTTGGACCCGGTCCACGTCCCATGTGGGGCTCACATTTTGCGGATGAGGGAACTGAGGCACAGAGAAGTGAAGTGACTCGCCTCAAGTCGCTCAGCAGGCGTACGGCAGAGCGGGGATTAGAACCCAAGTCCTCTAACTCCCAGGCCTGGCCTCTTTCCACAAGGCCTCGCTGCTTTTTGTGACACTGAGGCTGAGAGAAGCAGCGTGGCTCAGTGGAAAGAGCCCGGGCTTTGGAGTCAGAGGTCACGGGTTCAAGTCCCGGCTCCGCCACCTGTCAGCTGTGTGACTTTGGGCAAGTCACTTCAATCAATCAATCAATCAATCAATCGTATTTATTGAGCGCTTACTATGTGCAGAGCACTGTACTAAGCGCTTGGGAAGTACAAATTGGCAACATATAGAGACAGTCCCTACCCAACAGTGGGCTCACAGTCCAAAAGGGGGAGACAGAGAACAAAACCAAACATACTAACAAAATAAAATAAGTAGAATAGATATGTACAAATAAAATAAATAAATAAATAAATAGAGTAAAAAATATGTACAAACATATATACATATATACAGGTGCTGTGGGGAAGGGAAGGAGGTGGGATGGAGGGGGGATGAGGGGGAGAGGAAGGAAGGGGCTCAGTCTGGGAAGGCCTCCTGGAGGAGGTGAGATCTCAGCAGAGCCTGAGCTCTCAGGCTTCACTTCTCTGGGCCTCAGTTCCCTCATCTTTAAAATGGGGATTAAGACTGTGAGTCCCCTATGGGACAACCTGATCACCTTATAACCTCCCCAGTGCTTAGAACAGTGCTTTGCACATAGTAAGCGCTTAATAAATGCCAACATTATTATTATTATTATTATTATCCTCTGCTGGCCTTCTACCTCCCCTGAGCCCAAAGTCCGGGTCCACCCCCACCAGGCCCTCTAGGCCGGCATTCTTCTGACCACTCCGTGCCTCCACTGGCCACTGGTCTGCAGGTGCGCTCCCGCAGAGGCCAGCCGCCCTGACCTCTCTTTCCGCCCCATAGCCCTGAGCCACACTTTTTTGTCCACCTTCCCTCTCCTTGGGGACTGGAAGGACAGAGAGGTGAGAGTCCCCCTCTCCCACAGCTCGCCGTGGTCCCCCCAGGCTCGGGTGGCCAGTGGGCTGAAGGGGTGAGGGGGACAATAATGATGGCATTTATTAAGCACTTACTATGTGCAAAGCACTGTTCATTCATTCATTCAGTCTGTCGTATTTATTGAGCACTCACTGTGTGCAGAGCACTGTACTAAGCGCTTGGGAAGTACACGTTGGCAACATATTAATTCATTCAATCGTATTTATTCATTCATTCAATCGTATTTACTGAGCGCTTACTGTGTGCAGAGCACTGTACTAAGCGCTTGGGAAGTACAAGTTGGCAACATATTCATTCATTCAATCGTATTTATTCATTCATTCATTCATTCAATCGTATTTATTGAGCGCTTACTGTGTGCAGAGCACTGTACTAAGCGCTTGGGAAGTACAAGTTGGCAACATATTCATTTATTCAATCGTATTTATTCATTCATTCATTCATTCATTCAATCGTATTTCTTGAGCGCTTACTGTGTGCAGAGCGCTTGGGAAGTACAAGTTGGCAACATATTCATTCATTCAATCGTATTTATTCATTCATTCAATCGTATTTATTGAGCGCTTACTGTGTGCAGAGCGCTTGGGAAGTACAAGTGGGCAACATATTCATTCATTCAATCGTATTTATTCATTCATTCATTCATTCAATCGTATTTATTGAGCACTTACTGTGTGCAGAGCACGGTATGAAGCGCTTGGGAAGTACAAGTTGGCAACATATTCATTCATTCAATCGTATTTATTCATTCATTCATTCAATCGTATTTATTGAGCACTTACTGTGTGCAGAGCACTGTACTAAGTGCTTGGGAAGTACAAGTTGGCAACATATTCATTCATTCAATCGTATTTATTTATTCATTCATTCAATCGTATTTATTGAGCGCTTACTGTGTGCAGAGCACTGTACTAAGTGCTTGAGAAGTACACGTTGGCAACATATTCATTCATTCAATTGTATTCATTCATTCAATCATATTCATTCATTCATTCATTCAATCGTATTTATTCATTCATTCATTCAACCATATTTATTCATGCATTCATTCATTCAACCGTATTTATTGAGCACTTACTGTGTACAGAGAACTGTACTAAGCGCTTGGGAAGTACAAATTGGCAACATATAGAGACGGTCCCTACCCAACAGCATGCTCGCAGTCTAGAAGGGGGACTGTGAGCCCACTGTTGGGTAGGGACTGTCTCTATATGTTGCCAACTTGTACTTCCCAAGCGCTTAGTCCAGTGCTCTGCACACAGTAAGTGCTCAATAAATACGATTGATTGATTGATTGACTGTTCTGTTCGGCACTGTTCTAAGCCCCGGGGATTCAGTAAGGGAAGGGGAGATGCCAACCAATTGAATCCGGGGGGGCGGGCAGAGACCAGGCAGGTCGAGTCAGATGGCTCTCCTGGAAGGTAGGGAGGCCGCGTGGTCGGGGGCAGCCTGAGCCAGCCTCCCATCTGACCCAGGCCCCCAGCTCTTGTTCCCTCTCCCCCCTCCCCGCCGACCCCAACCCGAGCGCCCGCGTGAAGCCCGGAGGAGGTGAAACCCGAGCGGAGCGGGAGCGGCGTTCCTTAGGAAGAGCAGCTGCGGCTTATCCCCGGGCTCCCCCCCATCTTGGCATGGGAGGGGCAGAGCAGAGAGATTGGTTTCCTGGCACTCGGGGCTGGGGGCGTCTGGGGACACGGCCTGAGGCCCCCCGCGGAGGCAGCAGGCCCCAGAGTTGGGTCCCAACAACACACAAACACACACACTCACACACATTCCCCCCTCTTCCCCTGACCCCCCCATCCCCAGGCCATAGGGGGCTGCTACCCGTAGCCCAGCCTGGATCCCAGCAGCTGGGAGCAGCCGCTGGTTCTGGGAGGGGCGAGGGTTTTGGGGGGGGTGGAAGAGGAGGGAGAGGGATGGGGGAGGAGAGAGAGGGCTGGGGGTTTGAGGGGTGGAGGGAGAAGGCTGCCGGCTGGATCTTCAGAGACATCTTGTGGTCGAAGCCTAAGGCAGTGAGTGGTGAGGGCCAGGGTAGCCCCCTTCCACGGCTATTCAGAAATCCCAGAAATTCTCCAGGCCATCCAGTCCAATTCCCTCTATCCCGGGCCAGACTCTACAGCCCAAACCATCCCAGGCAGAGGACTCCCCGTGCCTTTAAAGATCCTGAGATAAACCGCTCCCCTAAGTTCCAGGCACTTTTCCGGAGTCCAACCAGTCTCCCTGAAAGTTCTCTGCTGTGTCTAACCTAAATCTCCCTTGCCGTAGCTTCAGATCATTCCTGCTTGCTCCGGTGTCAGTGGGTGACAGCGGCCAGCTGGAAGGGTTTCCGTGTTTCGGCCCCTCAGGGCCTTGAAGCCTGTTGCTGCGTGGCTCAGTGGAAAAGCACTTAGAACAGTGCTTTGCACATAGTAAGGGCTTAACAAATGCCAAAAAAAAAAAGAGCCCGGGCTTTGGAGTCGGAGGTCATGGGTTCAAATCCCGGCTCCGCCACTTGTCAGCTGTGTGAGTTTGGGCAAGTCACTTCACTTCTCTGGGCCTCAGTTCCCTCATGTGTAAAATGGGGATGAAGACTGTGAGCCCCACGTGGGGCAACCCGATCACGTTGTAACCTCCCCAGCGCTTAGAACAGTGCTTTGCACATAGTAAGTGCTTAATAAATGCCCTTATTATTATTATTATTATTATTATTGTATCTCCTTCAGCTACCTCTAGTCAACAGTTCCTCTGGGCTCCAAAAGGACTGAAATAGATTTGGGGGTGACAGGTCTAGAATGGGTTATTATTAGGGGGAGAGTCAGAGTCATGGGATGGTCTGTGTTGGGGCCGGGGGGAGAGTCAGGGGTGTTGGATAGTCCAAACTGGGTCACTGCGGGAGAGGCAGAGATGGAGATGGGAGAGTCAGAGATGTTGGATGGTGTGTGCTGGGTCACTGGAGGAGAGGCCGGGATGAAGAGGGGAGAGTGAGGGGAGTCGGATGATCCATGCTGGGTCACTGGGAGAGAATCAGGAATGGAGAGGGGAGAGTCTGACGACTTGACACCTGCCCACATGCTTTGTTTTGTTGTCTGTCTCCCCCTTCTAGACTGTGAGCCCGTTGTTGGGTACGGACCGTCTGTCTGTTGCCAACTTGTACTTCCCAAGCGCTTAGTACAGTGCTCTGCACACAGTAAGCGCTCAGTAAATGTGATTGAATGAGTGAATGAATGAGAGTCAGGGGTGTTGGATGGTCTGTGCCAGGGCGCTGAGGGGGAAGCAGGGCCTTCCAGCAGCGCTCCCAAACTCCAGGTAGCGGAACAGGAGGGAGAGATCTGTAGGCCCAAGGGATGAGGACGTGGAGAAAGGGACCTGAGTCCGAGCTCCAGTCCAGCCCCCAGCCTGCCATGTGGTCAGTGGAGACCGGCAATGACTGCAGATCGGGAGGGGGGAAGAGATCTCCCCTGGGGATGGGCTCTTTCACCTGTATATATGTTTGTACATATTTATTACTCTATTTATTTATTTATTTATTTATTTATTTATTTATTTATTTATTTATTTATTTTACCTGTACATATCTATTCTATTTTATTTTGTAGTATGTTTGGTTTTGTCTTACCCTTTTAGACTGTGAGCCCACTGTTGGGTAGGGACTGTCTCTATATGTTGCCAATTTGTACTTCCCAAACGCTTAGTACAGTGCTCTGCCCACAGTAAGTGCTCAATAAATACGATTGATGATGATGATGGGGAAATGAAGAGTGGGAAGAGGACTGACCTCAGTGTGGGAAGTAACATGGCTTAATGGAAAGAACCCAGGCCTGAGAATCAGAGGACCTGGGTTCTAATCCCAGCTCCACCACTTGTCTGCTGTGTGACCATGGGCAAGTCACCTCCCTTCGCTGTGCCTCGGTTCCCTCATCTGTGAAACAGGAATTAAGGCTGTGAGCCCCATGTGGGACACGGACTGTGTCTAACCTGATTAGTCTGTATCTACCTCCATGTTTAGCACGGTGTCCAGCACGTATTAAATGCTTAACAAGTACCACTGGAAAAAAAAACCCCAAAACTCAGTCTGCCCAGACCCCAGTCCCAGGATCTGACTTCCTGCTTCCTGCTTCCTGGACCCCCAGGCAAAGGAGACCCACCAGAGCCCAGGGGGACAGGTCAGGGAGAGCCGGAGGCTAGGGTTGGGGGTTCAGGAAGCCGAGGTGTTGCGGAAGGTGTGAAAGGAAGCAGCTTGAGAGGGGGCTGAGAGTGTAGCCTGGGGTGGGGGCGGCTACCAGCCTCCTGGCTTCAGGCAGTGAAGTTAAAAATGTTTAGAAGAGACAAGACAGGCTTCTCAGCTCATTATAGGTGCTAAGGAGGCTGGGAAAAGCTGTGCTATTTGTGTCTCAGCAGTAACAACCCGCCCGGCTGGGCCTGGACTAGACTAGACTTCTGGAAAGATCACCCCCAGAGCTCAGTTTCCCCCATTGCTCACTCACCTCCTGCCACCCACACACTCCGGATCCTTCCCTCTCACACCTGGGTGGGCAGTGGGGTGGGGGTCAGCTGTTGCTGTTCACCCCAGGACTCTATTTATTTATTTATTTATTTATTTATTTATTTATTTATTTATTTATTTATTTATTTTACTTGTACATATCTATTCGATTTATTTTATTTTGTTAGTATGTTTGGTTTTGTTCTCTGTCTCCCCCTTTTTGACTGTGAGCCCACTATTGGGTAGGGACTGTCTCTATATGTTGCCAACTTGTACTTCCCAAGCGCTTAGTAGAGTGCTCTGCACACAGTAAGCGCTCAATAAATACGATTGAGGAGGAGGAGGAGGAGAAGGAGCAGCGTGGCCTCATGGAAAGAACACGGGCTTGGGAGTCAGAGGACCTGGGTTCTAATCCCGGCTCTGCCCCTCGTCTGCTGTGTGACCTTGGGCAAGTCACTTCACTTCTCTGGGCCTCAGATTTCTCATCTATACAATGGGGATTACATCCTACGTCTTCCTACTTAGACTGGGAGCCACATATGGGGCAGGGACTATGTCCAACCTGATTATCTTGCATCTCAGTGCTTAGTATAGATCTTGGCACAGATTAAGTGTTTAACATGGATCTTGGGGGGGCGGGTGGAGAGGGGAGGGCCCCCCTGTGTTGCCTCTAACAGTCCTGGAGACTGTCCTGAATCCCAGCTGGTGGGGAGTGAGTCAGCCATAACCCACGGCCGGGCCTGGCAGAGGACTCTCAGGCCAGGCCCCTTCTGGAAGCAAAGCTGCTCCCCTCGCTTCTTATCCTCTATATGACGTGGAGCCAGATTGTTCCTCCCCTGGATCATCATCATCAATCGTATTTATTGAGTGCTTACTATGTGCAGAGCACTGTACGAAGTGCTTGGGAACTACAAATTGGCAACATATAGAGACAGTCCCTACCCAACAGTGGGCTCACACACCCCCACCCCCCGTTTTTTCCAAGACACTTAAGTGCTTACTTTGGTCCAAGCACTGTGGAAGATACAAGATAATCAGGTTGATGACAGTCCTTGACCCAAATAGGGCCCAGGCTGCCCCACCCCAGGGCCTGCCGGCCACTGCAGCCCATCTTGCCCCACCTGGGTTCAGCCCCCCCCCAGCTGTCTCACAGAGGACCTGAAAACCTGGGGATGAGGGGGTTGAGGGGCTGTCTGGGAGTGCCCCAGGGTAAATTCCTCCCCCTCCAGGGAAGGCTTGGGGAAATGGACGGGCAGTACCGGGGTCAGAGACAGGCTCTCACCCATTCTCCGTGGTGGGCTGAGAGGGCCAAAACCAAGCTCAACACACCCCTCTCCCGGAAGTCTTTTAGACTGTGAGCCCACTATTGGGTAGGGACTGTCTCTATATGTTGCCAACTTGTACTTCCCAAGCACTTAGTACAGTGCTCTGCACACGGTAAGCGCTCAATAAATACGATTGATGATGATGATGATGAAGGATGGCCCCCTGGTACCAGGGCAGGGGAATGAAGCCCCCGGGGACAAGGACAGGGTAAAATAAACACCCTCCGACCCCAAGATCAGCCCCCTTGGACCCACCCAGCAAGAGGGAGGGAGGGAGAGAGCGAGTGAGCACGCAGCCAGTGAGGAACCCAAGAATACTGGCCCCCAGCCCCTCCCCTGGGGTCGCCCCCTTCTCAGAACTGGGGCCCAGAGCGGGTGGCCCTTCAGGCAGGGGCCTGGATCCAAACAGGGCTTCCTATTTACAGGAGTTGCACAGCTGCCCCGAAGCCGAGAGTGGGTGGGCTAGCTTTGGGCTTCAGGGGTGGTGGTGGAGGGAGAAGGGAGAATAGTCATTCATTCAGTCGATCGTATTTATTGAGCACTTACTATGTGCAGAGCACTGGACTAAGCGCTTGGGAAGTACAAGTTGGCAACATATAAAGATGGTCCCTACCCAAAAACGGGCTCACAGTCTTGAAGGGGGAGACGGACAACAAAACAAAACATGTAGACAGGAGCAAGGAGTGAGGAGGGGGGAGAGGGGCAACCAGGGGCAGGAGGGAATGCCTGTGGGCTGACTGAATGGGATGGGGCTGAATTGGGGGGTAGGTAGGGGACACTGGCTCAAGTCTTCTAGACTGTGAGCCCACTGTTGGGTAGGGATCGTCTCTATATGGTGCCAACTTGTACTTCCCAAGCGCTTAGTCCAGTGCTCTGCACACAGTAAGTGCTCAATAAATACGGTTGAATGAATGAATGAAAGTCTGCAGCACCAGAGCCAAGGAGGACAGGGGCAGAACAGAGGATACTGAGTGAAGGGAGTGGCTGCCCACGACCCAGAAGCCAAGGGAGAGACTCCCTCCCGCTCCCTGGAAATGCCCCAGTTCCGAGCACACTCAGATGCTGCCATCTGAGGGACTGTTTCTGGAACAACAAGTTCCAGAAGCCTATGGGGCTTCGATGCCATTCTCATCATCAATCGTATTTATTGAGCGCTTACTATGTGCAGAGCACTGTACTAAGCGCTTGGGAAGTACAAATTGGCAACATATAGAGACAGTCCCTACCCAACAGTGGGCTCACAGTCTAAAAGGGGAAGACAGAGAACAAAACCAAACATACTAACAAAATAAAATAAATAGAATAGATATGTACAAGTAAAATAAATAAATAAATAAATAGAGCAATAAATATGTACAAACATGTATACATATATACAGGTGCTGTGGGGAAGGGAAGGAGGTAAGAAGCGGGGCATGGAGAGGGGGATGAGGGGGAGAGGAAGGAAGGGGCTCAGTCTGGGAAGGCCTCCTGGAGGAGGTGAGCTCTGAATAGGGCCTTGAAGGGAGGAAGAGAGCTAGCTTGGCGGATGGGCAGAGGGAGGGGGATGGGCAGAGGGAGGGCATTCTCCTCGCCTCGCCCTGTCCTGCCCACCGTGCCAGGCCGGAGCTATGGCCCACAGCAGCGTGCGGGGTAGGCCCAAACTCTCTACCTCTCCAGACCCCAGCGACATGCTGACACCTCCATATGGGCAGACCTTCCTCTGGAGCATTCATTCAATTCATTCAATCGTATTTATTGAGCTCTTACTGTGTGCAGAGCACTGTTCTAAGCGCTTGGGAAGTACAAGTTGGCAACATATAGAGAGAGCAGTGGGTTTATATTCCAGCCCAGGATTCTCCACCACTTTCCCCCCTTTTTCTTTGTCATGAAAGCAGGTTCTGGAGGCCCTCCTCTCCCTGGCACCCATCTCTGTGCAGAGCCAGCAGCTCTGCTGGCTCACCCTGGGGGAGTCTGCTGGCGTCTGCTGAGGCTCAGGGGACAGAGGGTCTCCACGAGACGGGAGCATGGGCCACCAAAGCCCTCCACCAAAGGCACCTCCTCCAGGAGGCCTTCTCCAATTATCCTTCTCCCACAACTTGTCTCTCATGCCACCTCATCTTCAGCACTTGGGTGTCTATCTGCTTGTTTAATCCTTCATCGATGGTGTAAATATTTACCACTCTTTGTTTTCATTTGTATCTTTTCTCCGACCCTTTAATATTTCTGGCACTTCAGATCTGCTCGTCCCTTCCATTAGACGGTAAATTCCTTCTAAGGGCAAAATACAAGAATGGACCTCAGCTACAGTGGGGTGGATTTAGGCTAGACACGAAGAAGAACTTTCTGACAGTGGTTGAATGTTTAGGAAGGGCTCAGAAGGGAAGCAGTGCAATGTCTGCTCCTGGGCATTGTTCAGAATAGGGGGGTTGGAGTATGGTTTGGCCCGAAGGCAGGGGGACGGACTTGTGAGCTTTATCTTTTGGTCAGGGTTCACTTCCAAGGTAGCGTGAACCGGATGTTTTGGGGATTTTTCTCAGTTGCTCCTGGTCCAGGACAATCTTGTTAAAACCGGACTCAGTGAATTCAGTGTGTCTTTAAATGGGGCCTGGTTTAAATGTCTTTTTATGGGAAGAGGGAAAACATGAGAGACCCTGAGGGGTCCCAGGCGATTCCACCTCAGTCGTCACTCATCCACCCGAAACTTGGTCCCCAGCAAAGGACAGGAAGCCGGGCAGGTGGGGCCTGGGGACCTGGGGGGGTGGGGGCGAGGTTCGGATGGGAAGTCAGAGCCAGCGTCATGACTCTGCCCTCCTGCTTCCACCAGGACCTGCTGCAGAACTCCCCCACTGCCATGACAGCAGTCTCCAACAACCCCCAGGGCATCGTGGTCCCGGCCTCGGCGCTCCAGCAGGGCAACATCGCCATGACGACCGTCAACTCCCAAGTTGTGTCAGGTGGGTGCCGGGGTGCGGGGAGGAGGGGGAGGGTACGGAAGAGGACGGGGCAGGGAGGGGAGACTCTCTGGTGCCGCAGGATACGTGGAGGGAGGGGACGGCCCCGCGGGGTGGACTCTCTCTCGACCTCTCCTCGGTCAGCTCACTGGCCGCGTCGAGGGGAGCCACGTCAAGCAAAGCCCTGGACTCTGGGGTCCCGAGGGATGTGGCCCCGAGTCTGGGGAGCCTCACGTCTGTGGCATCATCATCATCAATCGTATTTATTGAGCGCTTACTATGTGCAGAGCACTGTACTAAGCGCTTGGGAAGTACAAATTGGCAACATATAGACACAGTCCCTACCCAACAGTGGGCTCACAGTCTAAAAGGGGGAGACAGAGAACAAAACCAAACATACTAACAAAATAAAATAAATAGGATAGATATGTACAAGTAAAATAAATAAATAGAGTAATAAATATGTACAACCATATATACATATATACAGGTGCTGTGGGGAAGGGAAGGAGGTAAGACAGGGGGGATGGAGAGGGGGACGAGGGGGAGAGGAAGGAAGGGGCTCAGTCTGGGAAGGCCTCCTGGAGGAGGTGAGCTCTCAGTAGGGCCTTGAAGGGAGGAAGAGAGCTAGCTTGGCGGATGGGCAGAGGGAGGGCATTCCAGGCCCGGGGGATGACGTGGGCCGGGGGTCGATGGCGGCCTCTGGTTCACCCCCACAGGCCCCAGGACCTTGACTTCCCTGGACCCAGAGCCCGGGCTGCTTGCCGCTAGAAAAGCCGATGAAATCCACACAATAGAGAGCTGCTAAGCCTCTCCAGATCGACTCTGCAGCCCCTCTCCTCACCCTCCCCACTCCTCACTGAGAAATGAGGGCCTCTGCCTGCCAGCTCCCCCTGGTCTGCTCCAAGATTGCCTCTCCCTCAGCCTGGCCTAGTGGCAAGCACGTGGGCTTGGGAGGACCTGAGTTTTAATTGTGGCTTTGCCACTGGCCTATATGTGACCTTGAACAACTCACTTGGACAGTCTCTGTGCCTTAGTTTCCTCAACTGTCAAATGGGGGTGAAATACCTGTTCTCCCTCCGGCTAACACTGTTCCTTACGCTGCGTGTCCTGGTGGGACAGGGACTGTGTCCAACCTGATTATCTTGTATCTACCCCAGCTCCTAGCCCAGTGTTGAGTACATAGTAAGCACATAAATAAATACCACTATCATTATCATTGTTATTAACCTTCAAACCCTCTTTCTCACCTGTCTCCCTCACGCCTAACCCTTTCAGGGTTCCTCCTGGGCCAGCATTCCCAGAGGATGTTGGGAATTGGTGAGGGTCTGGGGAAGGGAGTCTGTTCAGGTTGGAGAGCATGGGGCCGTGGGGCTCAGACTTTGGTCCTATTGGGCTTCTCCCTCTGGAGACTGGTTTACTGGTTGGGGGTGGATGAGGAGGGGGGAGTCAGTGTAAGGCCCCAGGTCCCAGCTCCACCGCTCCCTACCCCCATCCCCTAACCCCACCGTCGGGTCGGGCCCCCAGCGCCGACAGTGATGTCCCCCTCTTCGTTTTCATCAGGCGGGGCCCTGTACCAGCCGGTTACCATGGTAACATCCCAGGGTCAGGTGGTCACCCAAGCGATCCCTCAGGGAGCCATTCAGATCCAGAACACACAGGTAAGTCTTGGGACGTGGCCCTTGCTGCCCATCTAGGGTCCGGGCCGCACCCATGTCTGTGGTGCAGAATGATGGGTGCTCGTCTCCCCTTAGCCCCAGGACACCGGCCCTCTGGAGGGAGCAGGGCAGCCGGCCCTGGGAATCCCAGCCGGGCTTTCCTCCCTCCGGCAGTGACAGTGCGGATTGGGGAGGGATCCTGCCCGGGGCTCCGGCCTCCGGTGATTGGGTCGTGGAACCACGGGCCATGTGGAAGGACACGACAGCGCGGCTCCCAGGAGGCTCTGTCCAACCCGTGCCCGCAAAGGGGTCCCAGTTCCAATCCCCAGGCCGTCCTTGGGGCCCTTTCACCTGCGGAGCCCCTGGGAATTCTGCCGGCAGCCAGGGCCTCCGCCCAGCAAAATGGCCCCGGAATACCACGCATCTTTGGTCATGATGCTGCGGAGACCTCCAGCCTGGGATTGGGACTGCTAGATGGGCTGGACGTGACAACCAGTCCCTCCCTTCCCAATCCCAGGTGAACCTGGATCTGACCTCACTCCTCGACGGCGAAGACAAAAAGTCCAAGAACAAGCGTGGTGTCCTGCCCAAGCACGCCACCAACATCATGCGTTCCTGGCTCTTCCAGCACCTCATGGTGAGTGGCGGGCCGGGGCGGGCCAGGGGTCCGGAAGGGAGCGGGGCCTGGGAGCTGTTGGTCGCATCCCAGCAGGAATCTTTCTCTCTTGTCCGGCTTGTCCACTGGCGCCACACTGCCGGGTGGGTTCTTCATCCCGAAAGGCTTCGCGTCTGCGGTGCCGTTGGGGTTTGGGGGCTGAGGTGACCGTCCCCCAAACACACACCCCTCTAGGGGTGGGCTCCCCACACTGATGTTTCCTGCTGGACTCTTCCAAGCGCTCAGCACAGTGCTCTGCACACAATAAGTGCTCAGAAAATTCCACCGATGGATCGACTGGTGTTGGGAGTGATGGAAAGAGAACACAAGCGTTTAATGGAGCTTTCTGCGGACCCCAAACCAGGAACCCAGAGAGGCTGCTGAAGCCACAAATCTCCTCTTCTAGTGGCCTAGGGGATAGATGTAGTGACTTCTAAAGGTCAGGGGCCATCACTAGGAGGCAAGTCAGGGTCTAGAGAAGTAGGTGAAAGCACGCTGGGTCTGAGAGTTCCCAGGTCCCCAGCCGGAGCCAGGAAACCCCACCTGGGGGCCCCTGAGCACTCCGGTGTTGTGGTCGGGGACCAAATCTGGCCTGGCCATTGTGCTTGGTCTCATCAGGAGAAGCAGCGTGGCTCAGTGGAAAGAGCATGGGCTTTGGAGTCAGGGGTCATGAGTTCAAACCCCAGCTCTGCCAATTGTCAGCTGTGTGACTTTGGTCAAGTCACTTAACTTCTCTGTGCCTCAGTTACCTCATCTGTGAAATGGGGATGAAGACTGTGAGCCCCCTGTGGGACAACCTGATCACCTTGTAACCTCCCTAGCGCTTAGAACAGTGCTTTGCACATAGTAAGCGCTTAATAAATGCCATTATTAGTATTATTTCCAAGGCATGGGGCCCGTCCCATCTCCACCTGCCTCCCTTGTGGCCAGCCCCCCGAGTCCCAGCCCCTGGGGAGTGGGAGCTAGAATCCAAGAGTCCCGGTTCCAGGACCGGGCCAAGGCCACCAGCTCCAGGGGATCCCCTGGGGAGGATGGTTACACTTTCGGGATCGGCCCCCAGCTGGGGGAGATGCCCCCGGCCTTCCCCCCAGACTCCCCGACTCGGAGGTGGGACACAGTCAGCAGGCAAGGCTGCTGGAGCAAAGTGGAGAGTGGAAGGGGACAGAGGGACTCTGTTCCCAGTGACCCTCAGCCCACCCGCTCTATGGCCATTCCCAGCTGTCGGGTAAGCAATCCGGGTCAGGGCCGGCCCCTCCCTGATGCCAGACAGCCAGACTGCCCGCCGTCTGCTCTCTCCTTCTTGGGTCTTGTCTTCTCTCCCTTCCTCTCTCTCCCCCTCTCTTCCCTCCCTCCATTTCCCTCGCTCTCCCTCTTCCTTATTCTCACTCCCTCTCACTTCCTCTCACTCCTTTTCACTCCCTCTCTCTCCCTCTTCCTTCTTCTCCCTGCCTCTCCCTCCCTCCTGCTCCTTTTCACTCCCTCTCACTCCCTTTCCCTTCCCTCCCTCTCCCTCTCACAAAATGTACAAGGAAACCAGGCCCCTCAGGGAGGGGTAGGGCAGGTAGGGATGGAAGAATGGGTGACTGGGAGACTGGGAGAATGGGAGACTGGGAGAATGGGAGAATGGGAGACTCCAGGGTGTCAAGGGAAAGCCTGGACTCTGGGGGCTTATCCTCCCCTGGCAGGGCCTGGAGCCAAGGGGCATGCCCACCAGAGACGTCCCTCCTTCGAAAAGATCTTGACAAGCAGGAGGCATTTCTTCTGGATGGGGCCCGGCTAGGGAAGGGCCTGCCTCCAGGCAGGGGGATGACCTCGGTGACCTTCAGAGATCCCTCCAAGCCCCACGATAATACTGTCACTGTCCCTGGGCTGGGATCCCATCCATCCCCTCCTCCACAGCCCTCCTAAAAATCCTCCCCTTCTGGGGAGCTTTCCCTTCCTAGTCCCCGCCTCAGCCTCTTTGTTCACACTGCCCTGTCAGCCGCCTTAGCTCTTTGATTGAAAATGTTTTTTCGTCGGTAGGCGTGCTCTTCCTTTCTTTTGAATGTACATGGAATATATTTGCCCAGTTGTGTCTGCTAGCTCCCTCGTTAATAATAATAATAATGATGGCATTTATTAAGCACTTACTATGAGCAAAGCACTGTTCTAAGCGCAGGGTAATCAAGGTGTCCCACGTGGGGCTCACAGATTTAATCCCCATTTCCAGATGAGGTAACTGAGGCCCAGAGAAGTGAAGTGACTTGCCCTAAGTCACACAGCTGACAAGTGGCGGAGCTGGGATTTGAACCCATGACCTCTGACTCCAAAGCCCGTGCTCTTTCCACTGAGCCATGCTGCTTCTCATTAGACCTCTAAACTCCTGGAGGGCGGGACAGGTTTTCTGTGTCAATCAACCAATTGTATTTATTGAATATTCATTCATTCAATCGTATTTATTGAGCGCTTACTGTACGCAGAGCACTGTACTGAGCGCTTGGGAGAGTACAGTGAAACAGAGTTGTTAGACACAGCCTCTGCCCACAATGAGCCCAGCGCTTTAGAACAGTGCTTTGCACATAGTAAGCGCTTAATAAATACCATTATTATTATTATTATGAACTGACAGTCTAGAGGGGAATGAAGACATTAATATAAATAAATAAAGTGCAGATAGATACAAAAGTTCTGTGGGGCTGAGGGAGCGGTGAATGAAAGGTGCAAGAGCAATGATGCTATAGATGGGAGTGGGACAAGAGGAAATGAGGACTCAAGTCAGGGAAGGCCTCTCGGAGAAGATGTGTGGGAAGCAGCGTGGCTCAGTGGAAAGAGCCTGGGCTTTGGAGTCGGAGGTTGTGAGTTCAAATCCCGGCTCCGTCACTTGTCAGCTGTGTGACTTTGGGCAAGTCACTTAACTTCTCTGGGCCTCAGTTCCCTCATCTGGAAAATGGGGATTGAGACTGTGAGCTCCCCGTGGGACAACCTGATTACCTTGTATCTACCCCAGCGCTTAGAACAGTGCTTTGCACATAGTAAGCGCTTAACAAATACCAACATTATTATTATTATTATTATTATGTGTCTTCAATAAGGCTTTGAAGGTGGGGAGAGAGTGATCATCTGTCGGATATCAAGAGGGAAGTCGTTCCAGACCGGAGGCGAGACGTGAGCCAGAGGTGGTAGTGAGATAGATGAGATTGACATGTATTGAGAAAGTGGGCTGGGCTGTAGTAGGAGAGTAGCGAAATGAGATAGGAGGGGGCAAGGTGATGGAGTGCTTCAAAGCCGCTGGTAAGGAGTTTCTGTTTGATGTGGGGGTAGATTCATTAATCAGTCGTATTTATCAAGCACTTACACTGTGCAAAGCACCGTACTAAGCGCTGGGTAGAGTACGATATGACAGACACATTCCCCGCCCACAGCGAGCTCACGGTCTAGAGGGATGGGTAACCCCTGGAGGTTCTTGAAGGAGTGGGGAAAATGGACTGAATGGTTTTGTAGAGAAATGCTCCAGGCAGCAGAGTGAAGTATGGACTGGAGTGAGGAGAGACAAGGAGGCTGGGACATCAGCCTGAGGGCTGATGAAGTAATCAAGATGGGATAGGAAGAGTGCTTGGATTAATGGGGTAGCAGTTTGGGTGGAGAGGAAAGGGCAGATTTTAGTGATGTTGTGAACCGATGTACCACAAGCGCTCAGTACAGTGCTGTACATGCAGTTGGGACTCAATATAAGTGTTGTGCTCAAGGTAGGCATCTACTGCAGCACTCTGTTCCCAGTAGAGCCCCAGGACAGCGTTCTATGTCAGTTAGATCCCCAGAACGGTAATCTGCACACGGTGGGCTTTCAGTTTAGTGCTGCATGCACTAAACTGAAAGAAAGCTAGCCAAGCTCGCTCTCTTCCTCCCTTCAAGGCCCTACTGAGAGCTCACCTCCTCCAGGAGGCCTTCCCAGACTGAGCCCCTTCCTTCCTCTCCCCCTCATCCCCCCTCCATCCCCCCCATCTTACCTCCTTCCCTTCCCCACAGTACCTGTATATATGTATATATGTTTGTACATATTCATTACTCTATTTATTTATTTAGTTAGTTATTTTACCTGTACATATCTATTCTATTTATTTTATTTTGTTAGTATGTTTGGTTTTGTTCTCCGTCTCCCCCTTTTAGACTGTGAGCCCACTGTTGGGTAGGGACTGTCTCTATATGTTGCCAATTTGGACTTCCCAAGCGCTTAGTACAGTGCTCTGCACATAGTAAGCGCTCAATAAATACGATTGATGATGATGATGAGTCCGCGGCCCGAGGGGACCTCTGAAGGATCTCTGCTCCGGCCTTGGCTTCCACCTGGGTTCCAACCTGGATGCAGGATTGGGCACCGGTCTGGGCACCAGCCTCAGGTCCACTTCAGCTCTATCCTGGGCACCAGCTTGGGCTCCGGCTCCAGGGCGAGTTCTGGCCCTCAGGGAGCTTCTTTTGCCTAGGGCATGTCTGGAGTGGCACCCAGCAAGCCCACTCACCACTTCTCTCCTCCAGGGGAGGGGGTGCAGGGGCAGAGATAATAATAATAATAATAATGATGGCATTTATTAAACGCTTACTATGTGCAAAACACTGTTCTAAGCGCTGGGGAGGTTAAAAGGTGATCAGGTTGTCCCAAGTGGAGCTCACAGTTTTAATCCCCATTTTACAGATGAGGTAACTGAGGCCCAGAGAAGTTAAGTGATTTGCCCAAGTTTTGTTCTCTGTCTCCCCCTTTCAGACTGTGAGCCCACTGTTGGGTAGGGACCGTCTCTATATGTTACCAACTTGTACTTTCCAAGCGCTTAGCACAGTGCTCTGCGCACAGTAAGCGCTCAATAAATACGATTGAATGAATGAATGAATGACAATTGGCAGAGCCGGGATTTAAACCCACGACCTCTGACTCCAAAGCCCGGGCTCTTTCCACTGAGCCACGCTGCTTCTCATGAACCCAGGAGCTCAGTTATGGTCCACCCCAGAGCACCGGGCTTGGGCAAGATGGGGCAGTATGGCTCAGTAAAAAGAGCCCGGGCTTGAGAGTCAGAGGTCATGGGTTCAAATCCCGGTTCTGCCAATTGTCAGCTGTGTGACTTTGGGCAAGTCACTTCACTTCTCTGAGCCTCAGTGACCTCAACTGGAAAATGGGGATGAAGACTGTGAGCCCCACGTGGGACAACACGATCACCTTGTATCCTCCCCCAGTCCTTAGAACAGTGTTTGGCACATAGTAAGTGCTTAAGAAATGCCATCACTGTTATTATTATTATCTCCCGGGGCCAAAAGTCATTGCTCCTAATATCCGATCACACATCCACCTTGCTCTGGGGACTCCCTGGGGATTCCCTCTGTGGAGAGTCACTTAACTTCTCTGTGCCTCAGTCACCTCTTCTGTAAAATGGGGATGAAGACTGTGAGCCCCCGGAGGGACAACCTGATCACCTTGTAACCTTCCCTGCACTTAGAACGGTGCTTTGCACATAGCAAGCGCTTAATAAATGCTATCATTACTATTTGGGAGTGGGGGGGATGGTTTCCGCCAGAACGCCCCCCGACCGGGCCCCGATCCCCACCCCGCCGGACTTTCCCTGATCCGTATTTCCTTTCCCAGCACCCGTACCCCACGGAGGACGAGAAAAGGCAGATAGCGGCCCAGACCAACCTCACCCTCCTGCAAGTCAATAACTGGTGAGTCCCCGCGGGGCAGAGAGCTGGATGGAGCGGGCCGGGCCTCTCCCCTCCGTCCCCCACGGCCCGCCCAACTCTGTGCCCGCAGCCACCGGAGCAGCCTTGCTCTGCCAGCCCCTTGCTGCCCTGCCTGGCCCTACCCCGCCGCCCACCCATAGCCCAAAGGAAACCCGCCACCGGTCGGGTTTAACTGCCAGTCTCTGCCGGCCCCTCCTAGGAACGGCGGGTACTGCTGCAGCCCCCTCCGCGACCCCCCACCCACACCCCAACACCCACAACATACACCTCCCACCTCCTCACCCCACCGGGAACTGCCCAACAGCTCAGAAATCCGGCCGCGGGGAGGAGCGGACCCCCGAGAGAAGAAGCCCCGAGAGGTCATTGGTGCGCTTGGAACAGTGCTTGGCACATAGTAAGCGCTTAGCAAATAACCATCATTATTCTTATTATGACACCCCCCCCGCCTCCAGGAATCTGGAGGGCCGGCGGCTTGGCCTCCCCCGTCACCGGGGGATGGAGGGCGAGGATCCCGTGGGCCTTGGGGCGGGGCCACCGGGGCCTCCTCATCTGTGTAATGGGGACCCGGCCGCTGCCCCCGAGTCCCCAGTGACCGGAGGGTGTGTGTGTGTATATGTGTGTGTGTGTACGCCCACCCTCCCCTCTCCCCCGGCGGCGGCGGCAGGTTCATCAATGCCCGGCGGCGCATTCTGCAGCCCATGCTGGACGCCAGCAACCCGGACCCCGCACCCAAGGCCAAGAAGATCAAGGCCCAGCACCGGCCCACGCAGCGCTTCTGGCCCAACTCCATCGCCGCCGGTGTCCTGCAGCCGCAGGGGGGTACGCCGGGCACTAACCCTGATGGTGAGGGCGGGGTCTCGGGGTGGGGGGCAGGCCGCAGGGGGAAGGGGGTGCCCAGGGCCGGGGCCGGGGCGATGGAGGGGCCTTGGCTTCCCAACCCCGTGTGTCAGAGGACGCCCTGGGACCCCAGGCTGCACGCCCAGCTGGAAGCCTGGGGAGCAATGACTGTCCCTGTCCCCACTCCTGGCCCCCGGCCTGGGAAGAATCAGAGCTTGTCATTCATTCATTCAGTCGTATTTATTGAGCGCTTGCTGTGTGCAGAGCCCTGTACTAAGCGCTTGGGAAGTACAAGTTGGCAACATATAGAGACGGTCCCTACCCAACAGCGGGCTCACAGTCTAAAAGGGGGAGATCCAGGGGAAGGGGGAGAGCTTGATCCAGGAGAGTTCTCCCAGAGAAAGGGAAGCAGCGTGGCCTAAAGGAAAGAGCCCACCATCATCATCATCATCAATCGTATTTATTGAGCGCTTACTGTGTGCAGAGCACTGTCCTAAGCGCTTGGAAAGTACAAGTTGGCAACATCTAGAGACAGTCCCTACCCAACAGTGGGCTCACAGTCTAAAAGGGGGAGACAGAGAACAAAACCAAACATACTAACAAAATAAAATAAATAGAATAGATATGTACAGGTAAAATAAATAAATAAATAAATGGAGTAACAAATATGTACAAACAAGCCCAGGCCTGAGAGACAGGGGACCTGAGTTCTAATCCCTGAGTCAGAGGTCACAGGTTCAAATCCCGGCTCCGCCTCTTATCAGCTGTGTGACTTTGGGCAAGTCACTTCACTTCTCTTACCTCAGTTACCTCATCTATAAAATGGGGATGAAGACTGGGAGCCCCCCGTGGGACACTCTGATCACCTTGTATCCTCCCCAGCGCTTAGAACAGTGCTTTGCACATAGTAAGCGCTTAACAAATGCCATCATTATTATTTACAACGGGTCTGTGTGGTGACCTTGGGAAAGTCCCTTAACTTCTCTGTACCTCAGTTTCCTCATCTCTGAAATGGGGATACTCCCAACTACATAGACGGAGAGCCCATATTGGACAGGGACTGTGTCCAACCTGATTGTTTTGCATCTACCCAAGTGCTTAGCTCCGTGCTTGGCATATAGTAAGCCCTTAACAGGTGCCACAGTCAATTGTTATTGTTATTATTATTATTTCTATCATTAGCCAGAGGTGCCCACATGGACGGGGCAAACAGAATTGTGTTTGTGCATGTATCTGGGTGGGTGTGCAGATATCGGGGAGGGGTTGTGTGGAGATGGGTGCACGTGCGCTGTGTGTGTCTGGATGTGTGTGTATACAGGGAGGTGTGTATGTATACAGTTATGCTCTTGCATGTTCAGGGCAGTGTGGGAGTTGTGTCTATGTTCAGTGTACAGGGGTGTTCAGGGGCAGGTACAAAGAGCTGGGGATGTGAGTGTGAATGTGGTGGTGTGTATGTGTCTCTCTGTGTGCACATGCCTGGCATTCCCCAGAGAAGGTGGGGATCCACTAGTAGGATTCGGGAGAGAGGGAGGGGGAGGGTAAGAGTGCAGGGAGAGGGAGAGACGAGGCAAATCAGCTAGGTGTTCCCCACCCAGCCGCAGCTCTCCGCTCTCCCTAGGGTTTAGCCGTGTCCTCCCGACCCCCCCAGACCCCCCCCGGGTCCCCCAGGGCTGACCACCGGCCCTTTGTCCCACCTCAGGCTCCATCAGCTTGGACGGCCTGCAGCCCCTCTCCTCCGATGGTGCCACCATGGCGATGCAGCAGGCGATGATGGCGGCCCACGAGGACTCGCTGGACGGGACGGAGGAGGAGGAGGAGGAGGAGGAAGAGGAGGAGGAGGAGGAGGAGGAGATGGAGGAGGAGGAAGAGGAGGAGGAGGAACTGGAGGAGGAGCTGGAGGACGAGGCGGACGAGCTGCAGACCACGAACGTGGGCGACCTGGGCCTGGAGCACAGTGACTCTTTGGAGTAGCGGCGCCCCTGAGGCCGGGTCGGGGGGCAGAGGGCGAGGGTCTGGGGCCCGGGTGGCCTGACTGCGAAGGGGAGCACACCCCAGGGCCCCGCCCTCCCTCAGCCGGGAATTCCTAGACGAGAGGAATCCCGTTCAGGATATCCGAGCGAAGGACGCGAGGGGCCTGCAAGGGAGGGCCCGGATTGGGGCGGGGGAGAGGTTGAAGGCTGTGCCAGACCTTTGAGAAACCCCCAGGGGCTGGCTTCTTTCCCCTCCGCTGGCACGTGGACTAGGCTCCCCAGCCCCTCTGCGGCCCCAACGGCGACCCCCGGCCTTGCCCAGATGTCAGTAAGAATGCGGACTCGGAGTGCCAGGGGTTCCTTGGGCACCGGCACCAAGTGGGGAACCCAGCGGGACGGGCAACACCAACCATACACCGCCTCAGACCATCTCCACCATGAGAGTTCTCAATCTCGGAGTCCCAGCCCGGAGGGGGCACGCCCCTGGGGGCCCACCAGCCCCCTTGCCCTCGGGCCCTCGCCCCGGACCCTGGTCCAGCCTGGGACTTCAGGCCAAGGGCCTCTCCTGCCCATGTCTCAGATGCAGCCAGAGGTTGGGGAATCCCCTCCACCAAGGGTGGCGGAGGCAGGGGAGACTAAGAGCCCCCTTTCCCCCGGGAACTGTGCTTCTCCACCGGATGCCAGCCCTCCGTCCCCGTGCCTCCCACCCCGGGCTGCCGCCAGGACTGGGCCTGGTGGGGCTCTCGCGGGGGAGGCCCAGAAGGAACTGGGGGGACCCGGGGCACGGAACCCTTCGTTCGCCAGCAACGACTCCGGGACAGCACCCCGACTCGGCCCGCTGGGGGAGAGCACGGCGGGGAGCCCCACCCTGGCGGTCTCTGACGGGCACTTGAATGTATTTCTCCCCCAAGCGAGCAGATATTTAATGTTTTAATAGGGATTTTTTTGAGACACAGATAACCTTATTTATAACCTGGGTGACCCAAACGATCTTTTTTACTTCCTTGGGCAGCCAGAGTTCGTGGCTGGCGGGTTTGAAGTGCGAATTTTGCAACGTGCCGTGGGAGAAGACGTTCCCTTTCCCGATTCTGGTCCCCGGGTCTGACACCTCCACTGCACCCGACCCTTCTTCCCACCAGCTCCAGACAGACCTGACGTCCTGCCCCCCGACCCCCCAACCCCCACGGTACGCCATCTTCCCCAGATGCAGCCAACAAACGCCCCAAACATGGAGGACACTTTTCAGTAAACCTTATTCCGGATCTCGCCCTCGTTCTCAAGCTCTTTGTCCCTCTGCCTGCTCTCCTCAGATCCCAAGCTGCCCTGCGGGGGGAAGGGAGGGAAGGAGAGGCCAGGAGCCATTCTTATTTCGTACCGGAGGAAACCGGCCCAGAAAGGTTAAACAACACACCTGGGCTCCCACAGCAGGTTCCGGACAGAGTCGGAATTTGAACCCCGGTCTCTGGGCTCCCGGGCCCGAGCTACACCGGGGGTTTGTCCCTGTCTCCACCCTCCACGCCGGCCGGGTGATGAGGCCGGAAACCCCTGAGCTCCCTTAACCCTGTTATGCTACGCCCGGCGATGTGGACCCTGGCTGGACTCCCCTCTGCGGGTGCCCGGGGAGGGGCAGGGCTAGCGGACCGGTCACCTGGACCACCTTTCTCTGGGCCACTGGGAGAGGGGCCGTTGTTTCCGTCGTTTTGAGCACCGGGAGACCCCTCTACTCACTACGGATGGAAGCACACGTGTGGGTATCAAAGCCTTCTTGGGGGGGGGGCGGGTATTTGCAGGTTGGCATGGTAGCATGCACGTGTTGGGGATGCGTGAGTGTGTGTTTGGGCTGCCTATGCGTGTCGGATCTTTGCGGGCGAAGCAATTATCAAAATGCCAGCCGGAGTCCCCGGGCTCGGTTGCATTTCAGGTCACCCCCGCGCCCGCCTGAAATCCGGAGCCCCCCCCGACTGGCCAGGCCGTGGCCTGAAGGCGCCCCCATGTGGTTCCACTTATCCCATTGGATGCAACAGAGGCTGGTAAACCTGCCCGCCTGCCCGGGCTCTTCGCCCCACGGTCAACCAGACAGCCGCTTAAAAACAGGGTTTCAGGGCTCACAGTTCCCTGACCACCCCACTGACCCCCCTTCCTTGCTAGCCAGGAACGGAGAGTTCGGCCCCGGGAGGTCACCGGTCAGCAGTGACCGACGGGAAGCTTAAGGCTGGGGACCTGCTGATAGCGGGCCCCGTGTCCCCTCGCCCCTGCCAAGAGGCTGCGAGATCCCTGGCTGGCCCAGGAGACATCCAAACAGAAATGTCTGCATAGATAGGTGTGGCATCCAGCTGTAGTCCCGTCCCCCCGAGGGTAGTACCCGGAGCTGACCGTGCCCGGGGAGCTGGTAGACGGGGCTCAGCCGTTGCCAAAGCCCCCCGGCTGGTTGCCCATCAAGTGGGTGTGTTGTGCATCTGTGTCACGGTTGAGGGGTGGCCAGATGCCCGGTCCAGACCAGGTTCCGGTCAGCCTGGGAGAGACCGAGGCACACTGGGCCCCGGAGACACAGGGTGGAGGCCGGAGGGAGCCCCGCCAGCTGCCTTCCCGGACAGAGCACCACCAGGCATTAATTAAATGAAAGTTTATTTCAAAATTAGTCTCAGAGCGAGCGGGGCCTGTTCTTGAGAGCTGGAGCCAGAGCTGCTCCGTCAGTGGTAAAAGCGCCCGCTTCCCTCCCCGCCCGCCCCGGGGGGCGGGAATGGGGGCAGGGGCCCGTGCCCCCAGCCAGCCCGGCCCCCCCGGGCCCCTGCATTCATGCATCTCCCATGATTACTAGGACTAGAAGCCGACAGCTGAGGCCCCGGTCTGCTCATGTTTAATCCGTTATGCGTACGCTATACACGCTGAAATACACACGTTGGAGGTTACGAGGTGTCATGCGGTCCCCGCAGTGGAAGGACTCTCACCCGCCCGGGCAGGCCGGCAGCTGGGTGGCTGAGGGAGTCAGGGTTAGGTGGGGCAGAGCACTGAAAGAGACAACGGGGTGGGGGTGAGGGGCAGGGGAGACCGGGAGGAGGGGTGCCGTAACAACCCGGGGTCTACCCTGCTCATCACCACTCCGGGTGTTCGGATTCTTCCCAATGTCGGACCCGCATCCTTCTTGCTGCAGCACAGGCCCCACCCTTCATCTTTACCACTCAAATACTTGCGTCTTTTCGCAGATGACCTCAAGTCCTTCTCTTTTCCACTCCCAGCTACCCCAAGGCCTTTCCTCCAAAGCCTGACCCCGTCGCAGACTTTGCCACCACGGCTGGGAGGCTGAGCTGGGGGGCTCCGGGGTCTTACCTTTTAGGATGTAGTCCGTTAGCAACGTTGGCACCTTCTCGTTGTCCTCCTTCATGGCAAAGAGAACTGGGGAAGCAGAAGCAGCATTCATTCACTCATTCAATTGTATTTATTGAGCGCTTACTGTGTGCCGAGCGCTGTACTAAGCGCTTGGGAAGTCCAAGTTGGCAACATATAGAGACGGCCCCTACCCAACGGCGGGCTCACAGTCTAGAAGGGGGAAGCATTGAGGCAGGCCTGGTGACTCTTGGGAAGACAGACGCCCCTCGCCCACCCCCTCCAAAGGGAGCGGGTCTCAGCCTCCATCCAACTTGTACTTCCCAAGTGCTTAGTACGGTGTTCTGCACACAGTAAGCGCTCAATAAATGCGATTGATTGAATGAATGAATGAAATCCCAGAAGCCACGGCAGTCTGGGGGAGGCTGAGCCCACCTGAAGCCCCGGGACCCTGGCTGGAAGCCTTCTGCATCCCTGGGGGGCAGCAAGCCGAGCTGGGGGGGCAGGGATGAGAATGCTCTCCGCTTCTCACAGTCCTTTGAGCATCCTGCCCGGAGAAGAAGCTCCAGGGAGAACTAATCGCCTCATACTGAGGGTGTTGGACTCGAAACCCGTTGCCAACTTGTACTTCTCAAGCGCTTATACAGTGCTCTGCACACAGAAAGCGCTCAATAAATACGACTGAATGAATAAATGGATGAAACCACCTCCTCTCCCTGCCCCCCTTAGCTGTTAGCAGGGCCCCAACCCCCAGCGGGACTGGTTTTACTGGGCCATGTTCTTAAAATCTCACCCAGCTCCCAGACTCCGGCCTGGGGGTGGGGGTGGGCAGGAGGCAGGAGGAGGGCTGAGTTTGGGACTGAAAACATCTCTATATGTTGCCAACTTGTCCTTCCCAAGCGCTTAGTACAGTGCTCTGCACACAGTAAGCGCTCAATAAATACGATTGAATGAAATGAATGAATGAATGAAATAGGGTTGGGGGGCAGAGTCTAGCGGGGCTGGGAGCCTTGATACTGTCAATTATTGTTTTTGGTGCCCATCTATCGGTAAACTCTTTTGAGGGTGTCACTGAGACCCCCGCCTTTCACCAGTCCAACGTTTATATTCCCTGCCGCACGTTCCCATCAGCTATCCCATTTTATCCCAACATCCTTGGGAAGGAGGGACAGGCTGGAAATATTATCCCCAGCTTACAGGTGACAAAACCGAGGCCCAGAGAGGTTGAGTGACTTGCTCAACGCCGCCCAGCAGGGCTTTGAAGAACGCTGGTGGGTAAGTCGACAGGTTAATTTAGGGTGTTTAAAAGAAGGGGGTGGGAAAGGTGGTGCGCTGAGAAACGAAAAGCCAATTTGAATCCAGGAGGTGAGGTCTACTGTTTTGGGACTGGGATTGGTCTCTGGCCCCACCCATCCCACCTCGCTGGATGCGGCCTGACCTCGGGATTCGGTCCTGGCCACTTTCACGTGCCTGACCGCAGCCCCGACCGCAGGGCTCCCACCCCACCGATGCCCCCGGCTCCGTCCTTGATGCCCGCTGAGGTCAGCCTCTGCGGCGCTGTTTTCCAGGGAGATGGGGGAGCCCCCAAATTGTCCCGGGCGTCCATCTCTGTCTCCCTTCTGAGCAAAGGGGAGAAGGCCTTGAGCCAACCCCGCCCCCACCATCACCACCATGCACAGTAAGTGCTCAATAAATACGTTTGAATGAATGAATGGCCTGGGGAGATGCCCGACTGGTCATCACAGGCCGGTCTCCTGGGAAAGTTGTGAGTTTGGGAATAGCGTTAGGGGCTGGGCAGAGGGCCCAGGGTGGTCCAGCTGGCTAGGGGAGGGGCCACTCACTGTTGGTCAGCATCTGCAGGTCCTCCACGGAGGGCGGTGAGCCTTTCTTCTCGTAGGGGATGACTGTGTTCAGGTACTGGAGGAAGGAAGCCAAGGAGAAAAGCAGGAAGGCAGGCAAGAAGGAAGGAAGCAGACAGGCTGTTAGGGCAGGGTCAGCCTTGCTCCTCAGGGGTTGGGGGGGGGCCTTCCAGGTGCCTTTTGAGGACGTGTGGCTCTCTTGGGGGATCTGACTGTTCTCAAACCCTTCTACCACCACCCGGTACACACCAGGGCTGGGGGCTCGGCTCCAGCCTGCAGCCACTATAGACCAGGACGGAGAACAGCCCCAAATAGCTGCTCCCCGTCGGCCCTGGGTGGGGATTGAAGCCTCGGGGCATCACAAGTCAATCTGGCTTCATTTAATGTGATTTCTTATCTGGGTTCCTTCCACAGGCTGGCAGAAGGAAGACTAGGGGCCGGGGCTTCCTATAGAAGCAGCGTGGCTTAGTGGAAAGACCACAGGTTTGGGCGTCAGAGGACGTGGGCTCTAATCCCGACCCCACCACTTGTCTGCTGTGTGACCTTGGGCAAGCCACTGAACTTCTCTAGGCCTCAGTTATCTCATCCGTAAAATGGGGATGAAGACTGTGAGCCCCATGTGGGAAAACCTGATTACCTTGTGTCTACCCCAGTGCTTAGAGCAGTGCTTGGCATGTAGTAAGCACTTAACAAATATTATTATTTCCCCCTGCAGGACTTGGACAGCCACCCCACCCCCAGCAGTTACCCCCTCTTGCTTCCTCCCTGGGCCGGCTGGGAGAGCTGGGTGCGTGCGTGCATGCACGCAACCCCTGAACCCACAGCCAGCTGGAAGCCAGGCCACCTGGTCACTCTCATGGTCAATTTCTTGCCCACCAAGTGTGGAAAGGGTCCACTGGTCCCTTGCTCAGGGCATTCCCTCACTCAGTGCAGCCCCTCAATCAGTGTAGCCCCTCGCTCGCTGTGAGCCCACTGTTGGGTAGGGACCATCTCTATATGTTGCCAACTTGTCTTCCCAAGTGCTTAGTACAGTGCTCTGCACACAGTAAGCACTCAATAAATATGATTGATTGATTGACTGATTGATTGTGGCCCACCGGGCAGAGGCCTAGGCTTCTGGAGGGAGTTCAGGTCTGAAGCATTCTGTGGGGGCTATGGCCCGCAGAACATCAGGTCGCCTTCCTCCCCAGCCCTGAGCGGTGACAGGCCTGGACCTGTGGATATCCCTGGGGGGAGAGGGTCTGAAGTGAAGGGACCGAGGTGGGCTGCCACAGTCCCCTGGTCCCGAATGGTGGAGCCGGGTGGGAAGGGGGAGTGGGTAGGAGGAGGGGGCCTGTTTCCTGGCTGGTGGGAAAGCTGCCCTGGAAGCTGGATTGGCTCCCCATGCTGGTCACCCGGAGGCCTCTGGGCCACCTCGGCCAGTCGGCATTCACCCTTTTCCCCTACAGATCCGCCCTTCCATCTGCACGACCCTAACCCAATTCTCCCTCCCCGACTCCCACCCCCATAGCCCCTCCGATCATTCCAGACCTCTAACCGGGGGCCCCCAGTTCTTCCCTCTTTGGCACCGTATTACCTCGCTAACTAATTGGTGGACAGGATGGAGGCCAACTTTCCCGAGAGGCCCTTCTCCTCCTCCATGTTCTCCTGTCCCATGTCCCCATTCTCCTTTCCATGGGAACCACCAGCATGAGTTCCCTCCCCAAAGAGTGGGCCGGCTCATTGACCAGCTGAACCACCCGGGCGATGGCCCTGATTCACACCCCCACTTTTGTCCCCCCACTTGGACCAACATTTAAGATATGAGGTGGGGGGAAATCCCCATTCTCAGGGTTCTGTATAGTGTAGTCTTATTTCTACACTTCTGCGCCACGCTCACTTTGGCAGTAACTAACTCCAGGGATGACTGATGCACAGCTTGTAGCCCACTCTGACCCTCAGACCCTCTTTGGTTACGCATCCCTCCCAGCCTTGCATTTGTGGGGCTCATTAATCCTATTGCTTCCAGCGAAACTCCCCCAGAACCACCTAGAAAGTCACAGTTGGCTTCTCCCCGGGCCACGCTTCTGCCTTTCCCCGTGTTGGTGGCGTCTCTGCAGATAAGCTTCGCAAGAGACTCTCTCGGCCAGCAAAGTTATCTCACATATCCCAGCACATCTCTCGCCTCTCTTACCTGGGTCTCAGCAATGCCATGATTAATGGCAGCGAGCTGCCGTGGCAGCCTGAAGGAGGACACTTCTGAAGTGTCAGACACGTTTCCATTTACGTGAAAAATCTGTCCTTGCCCAGAGCCTCATTCCTCAGACCTGAGGCCTGGGATTGTTTGGGCGGTGGGTTTAGATTGTAACTGTGTTGGGTAGGGGCTGGACCAACCTCTGTTTTTAGTGTGGGGCCTAGCGCTGAGCTGGGTGTGGAGGGGGTGATGGGGGAGAGGTGGTCCCCACTGAATAATCAATCTTGAGGCCTTAATGAAGAGGGAAGTTGGAGGGAAGGGGATGGAGGGGGCAAGGGGCAGGCCCCCCCATACCTGTTTGTCGGTTCCAGAATTGCCAAAGGTCTGCCGGATGCCCGTCTGCAGAATACTGGAGATGCCCTCCATGCTGAAGCGCTGGGGAGAGAAGAGGCTCGACCTCACCCTCCTATCCCTGTGGTCAGGCAGATGTACTAATTTTTCCACAGAATCGGGTCCCCAAACTGGTCTCCGGACTGGTCGAGAGCCTGGTGATTGACAGCTTCTGCCCGGGGGGTCCCGGCAGCTCTGAGCTGCCTCTCTGCCTGGCCGCCAGCTTGCCTAGACTTTGGGGTTGGCCCCAAGGCCCCAGCAAGGGAACACGGAGGAGGGGCCTCAGATACCAACCAGCTCTGCTTGAGATCCTCAGGGTGGACATGAGTCCCCCAGGAACTCCCCAGACCCCAAGTTCACCTCACTTCAGCTGTCAAGATGGGGAGCGGGGACAGAAAAAGGCCAAATAGAGGCATATAGGATGCTGGCTGGACGAGGGCAGGAAACAAGCGCAGAAGCCCCTGCTCCATCAGTGTGCCCAGGGCTTGGTAGCCACTTGGTCAAACCCCAAGCCGGGAAGCCAACGGTAACCTGCCTCACCCAGCTCCCCACCCCCCGGCTAATGGTCTACAGGAACCATCCCCCATTCCCATCTGGAAGAGGGTCTCAGAGTGGAGCTTGCAGACCTGAGGCCTCCCTTCAGATGCTCCCTCATCCCTGGATCGTCCCCCCGCACGATGCCCCAGCCGACTGGACGTGTGGGGGACCCACTGGCCTCGGCCCTGGGAAGCCCCCAAGTGGAGCGACGGCTGGGGCGGGGGCCGAACGCCTACCTTGAGGGGCATCTGTCCGCCCTTCTCTATCCGACCGCCGCTCTGCAGGCTCAGCCCCTTCTCTTTCCGCCGCTTCTTCATCAACTCCCTCTGCTCCTTCTGCTTGTTCTGCACCTCCATGAGCGCGGTGATGAACGAGTTCTTCACCTCCTTCTCGAACTCCAGCTCGTCGCGCCGGGCCAGCTGCTGCACCAGCTCCTCCGAGTAGTCGCGGATGGCCCCCTCCACGCGGGCCAGGAGCCCGGCCAGCTCCGTGCCCGCCATGCGCCTCAGGCCTGGGAGGGGACAGCCCGGTTCCAGATTCCCGGGGTGCGGGATCTCAGCCGAGGGGCGTGCCCGGCCGCTCGTGGGGACTCGGCCGAGGGGAACCTCCGCCCCCCATAACTAGATCCAAGATAGGGTAGGAGGCCTCTGGTGGGCATGTTCTGTCCCGGGAGGGAGGGCGGGGGGCATCCAGGAGGAGACCCCAATGATGCTACCTCCCAGGCTGGGCTGGAGCCCCAGAAATGGGCTTTTCCCATCATGCCTGACCCTCTCGCTGCCTTGCTCATCTCCACTCGGGTCTCTGTCTGCTCTCCATCTATTTCAACAGGAATCAGGCCAGAGCTATGGGTCTGAGGGGCCAGTGGGCCCAGGCCTGGGCCATCAGTATTGACAGAGGGGGAGGGGGGCTATTGGCTCTAGGGTTTCACAAGCAGGGAGAGGCCTCCAGGGAGAGGGGCGAGGGATGGGCGAGTCTAATGCTTTTCTTCTCTCTCCTCATGCTAAACCAGCCCCGTGGATGCCAATAATTTGTCCCGGCTCCAATAGCTTTCCCCTCAAATCTCAAGGGGTTACGTGCTGACAGAACTAGTCCCACTGATCATGGGTTAGTAGGAAAAGCGCAGTGAGAATGGGAAGCAGAAGACCCAGACTCTAATCCCAATTCTTCCACAGGCCTGTGGTGTGGGCCCTTTGGCAAGTCTCTTCCCTTCTCTGAGCCTCTGTTTCCTCATCTGTTAAATGGCGATAAAATCCCTGCTCTCTTTCCTTCTCATAGATCGTGAGTCCTCTCATTGGACAGGGACTCTGTCCGATCTGATTTTCTTGCATCTTCCCCTGTGCTGAGCTCAGGGAGACAGGGCTTAATACATGCCATAATTATTTGGCACAAAGGACCAAGGCAAAGAAAAACTTCCTTCCCTTGGGAATTTCCAACTTCCAGACCCATTCTCCAGCCCACAGGCCCACCTGATGCAACCTCTGAGGGAACGAGAACTGGGGGCGGGGTGGGGCTCTGCCAGGAGCCCATCTCCATTTATTCATCTCCTTGGAGGTGAGAGGCCCCGGGCCCTGAGCCCCGAGCCCAGCCAGTTGGCACTGCCAGGGGATTCCCCCTCCTTGCCCCCAGCCTAGGCAGTGCCTGATGCCCAGATGCTCAGCTCCCTCTGCGAGGAGACCCTGGGGCAGAGGAGCCACGGTTGGGGGGCTTCGGCCTGGCTTTCATAGATGCTAAATACAGTGATGGCCAGGTGTGGGGGCAGGGGTTAGGTGGGTATAGGACAGGTGAGGGGGCTGGTGGAGGCAAGGAGGCCTGTACTTCATCCAGCCTCGAGCCCAGATAAAGAAAAACATTCCCATCTGACTTCATCGGGCCTTGATGGTGCCTGCAATTTGTCCTCCCTCCATTTTCTTCCAAAGTCTCCCTAAAAAGCCGCCTCCTCCTCCTCCTCTTCTTCTTCCTCCTTCTCCTCCTCCTCCTCCTCCTCTTCTTCTAGGAAGTACCACCAGAGGAAGCATCCATCCTTCCCCAGCCGGGCCCGCCACCCCAACGGCCGCCTCGACAAGAAGTGGCCTGTCCTGGGCTGTTTTGGTTCCGTTCCATCTGCTCTGTGGGATGGGGTGACGAAAGGCAGTCGGGGCCAGGGGGAGAGGGGCCCGGCCCCAGCCCTTCCAGACAATCCCAGGACTGCAGGCCCACAGCCATGGCACGGTTTTCCCGAGATCGGGAAGCAAAATGACTATGCTGGCAGGGGCCCGCTTGACGTTACCCTGCATTTGCTCCCGGTACCAAGCAGCTCAGCGGGGGCTTTCTGTCTCGCTCCCCAGAAGCCATACCCTTTCCGAGCTGGCCCAGATGAGACGAAAGCCCAGAGCTGAAGCCTGATCTTAAACTTTAGATGTTCATTTACAAACGGGCGTGCGGCGGGTGGGCAGGCAGGCTGGCAGGAACCCCCTGCTGAGGCATATTCCAGTTTAGGCAGCCCAACTGTGAGTGGCAAGCTTCCGAGACCACGGGAGAGGGAGGCGGAGAGGTAGAGGAGGCTGGTGGAAGGAGCGCGAGACTAGGAGTCACGAGACCTGGGTTCGGGCCCCCCGCTCTGACTCCGGCCTGCTGGATGACTTTGGGTAATTGGCTTCACCTCTTGACCTCTCGGTTTCCTCATCTGTAAAATGGGGGTAAGATACCCGCTCTTCCCAGCTCTTAGGTTGGGGGACAGGGAATGCGTCCCAATTAATCATCTTGTATTTACCCCACGCTTAGCACAGTGCTTGGCCCTTAAGAGAAGCAGCATGGCATAGTGGATAGAGCAGGAGGCTGGGAGTCAGAAGGTCATGGGTTCTAATCCCGGCTCTGCCACCTGTTTGCCGTGTGACCTTGGGCAAATCACTTCCCTTCTCCGGGCCTCGGTTACCTCACCTGTAAAATGGGGATTGAGACGGTGAGCCCCTCGTGGGACAGGGACCGTGTCCAACCCGATTTGCTGGTATCCACCCCAGTGCTTAGTACAGTGCCTGGCACATAGTAAGTGCTCAACAAATGCTATTATTATTATTATTATTATTATTATTGTTGTTGTTGTTGTTGTTAAGAAATTCCAGACTTGTTCATTAATCAGGCGGAGGTCAAAGTTCTCAGCTCCGGGTCCCGGACAATTCTCAACACTCCCCACTGTGCCTAAGGAGGCTCCCCTCACCTCAAGCTGCACCCCCCTGTCCTCCACCCCGCCCCCTGAGGACCCCACCTTCAGAGGACAAGTTGTTGTTGAAGGTCTGAGTCAGTGCCTGCATCTCTTGAAATAGGGCAGAGTCCGCCTGCAAGGGGGTACCTCCTCCATCCTCCTCTTCCTCCTCCTCCTCCTCCTCCTCCTCCTCCTCCTCCTCGGGGACCTCCTCTTCCTCTTCAGGGTCTGGGGAGTTCTGCATCATCTCCTCGATCTCTTCAATGACCTGGGGGAGCGAGGGGAGAGCTACGTTTAGGGGCTCCTCCTCCTCCGGGGGAGTGGAGGGCCACCCCCTCCTTGAGACTGGACTGATCACTTGCTGAGGGAGGGGAATCCTGGCCCAGATCTCTCTGCCCCCAGGGTCTGTCTCATGGATGTAAACGCCTGCGATCCATCGAAAGGAGGAGAGGAGAGGCCCTGCTGGTGGGAGGATCTGCCCCACCCCCTGAATATTGCTGATAATCAATCAATTTACCAAAAATAATGACTGAGGACCCAGTGTGCTGAGCGCTTGGGAGAGCGCAGTGGAATTAACAGACTGTAAACTCACAGATTAACAGATTGTGGAGCTTACAATCGAGTGAGAAATTACAGGGAGGAGGAAGGAATAGAGCATTTAGAACATGTACTCTATTTTACTTGGACATAATTACTATTCTATTTATTTTGTTAATGGTGTGCATATGGATTTAATTCTATTTGTTCTGACAATTTGGTCTACGTGTTTTGTGTTACTGTCTGTCTCCCCCTTCTAGACTGTGAGCCCGTTGTTGGGTAGGGACCGTCTCTATATGTTGCCGACTTGTACTTCCCAGTGCTCTGCACATAGTAAGCCCTCTATAAATACGACTGAATGAATGTACGGAAGGGCTTTGGTGGGGGTGAGTACCTGAGTGCTTTGGAGGTAGTAGTGGGGATATGAGGTAGGGAGCTGTGCTTAGCACAGTGCTCTGCCAACAGTAAGCGCGCAATAAATATGATTGATTGATTGTGGACAGGGAACATGTCTACCAACTGTTTTACTGTACCCTTTCAAGCGCTTAGTGGACAGGGAACATGTCTACCAACTGTTATACTGTACCCTTTCAAGCGCTTAGTACAGTGCTCTGCACACAGTAAGTGCTTAATAAATGCCGTTGATTGATCGATCGATGAATTAAACACCTACCACATGCGGGGCTCCTTGGGCTACAACCCGTGTACCTGATCGGCCGTCAGCAGGGGCTCCTCATTGATGCCAGAGTCATTTTCACTCTTCTCGTTGAGCTCTTCCTCTTCCTTCTCACGGATCTGATGGAAAGAGAAGCAGCGTGGCTTAGTGGAAAGGGCCCGGGCTTTGGAGTCAGAGGTCATGGGTTCATATCCCGGCTCTGCCGCTTGTCTTGGGCAAGTCACTTCACTTCTCTGGGCCTCAGTTACCTCATCTGTAAAATGGGGATTAAGACTGTGAGCCCCACGAGGGACAACTTGATCACCTTGTATCCTTTCCAGAGCTTAGAACAGTGATTTGCACACTGTTTAACGAATGCTATCATTATTATTATTAGAGATGCATCCTAGCACTACAGCAGAGGGAGGGATCAGTTGATCCAAAGAGGTCGCTTCCAGTCCGAGGACTTCAGAGCAATCTGTCTAGGCCTGGAGGAAGGGCCCCAACAAGGCCGAGACTTGGCATTCCTTTTTTTCCAGCTGAGACGTATTTCCCCAGCAAACCCAAGTCAAATGGTTCGGTCGGCCTTGTGGTTGCTGACTGTTCATCCCGCTTTATCCTTCTCCACCTTCCACATTCCCAGAGGGAACCCTAGGGTCAACCCAACCGGGAACCCCCGCTGGCAACCCCAGCCCGTCTCCGGGCTGATCTCCGGGATCAGTCATGACAAAAGGAGCTGCACTCTTAGAATCAAAACTTAGAAATGGCTCTGCGGGCTGGCTTTGGCCCTCTGGTCTGAAGTCTGGAGGGAATTCTTTCCAGGCTTAAAAGAAACCTGACTGTGGGCAAGTGAGCATGAGAAGGAAAGTTTGAGAAGCAGAGTTGCCTAATGGATAGAGCATGGACCCAGGAGTTAGGAGGTCGTGGGTTCTAATCCCGGCTCTGACACTTGTCTATTGTGTGGCCCTGGGCAACTCACTTGATTTCTCTGGGCCTCAGTTACCTCATTCATTCATTCATTCAATCGTATTTATTGAGCGCTTACTGTGTGCACAGCACTGTACTAAGCGCTTGGGAAGTACAAGTTGGCAACATATAGAGACGGTCCCTACCCAACAGTGGACTCACAGTATAGAACGGGGAGACAGACAACAAAACAAAACATATTAACAAAATAAAATAAATAGAATAAACATGTACAAATAAAATAAATAGAGTAATAAACAAGTACAAACATATATACATGTGCTGTGGGGAGGGGAGGGAGGTAAGGCGGGGGGGATGGGGAAGGGGAGGAGGTGGGAGGGATGGGAAGGGGAAGGATTCATCTGTAAAATTCATCTGTAAAATGGGGATTGAGACTGTGAGCCCCACGTGGGTCAGGGACTGTATCCAACCAGATTTGCTTGTAACTACCCAGCACTTAGAACAATGCCTGGCACATAGTAAATGCTTAACAAATTCCATAATAATAATAATAATAATTAATATTATCGTTGTTGTTAACAAATACCATTAAAAAAAAGGAAACCTTACTGCAACTTCGAGGCTTCTTAGGTTCCTGGGGCTCCCAACCCTACCACTTGACAATGGTATGGGGGAGAGGGGCATGTTGGAGGATGAATGCTAGGGTGAGAAGGGCCTAGGGAGAAAGTTTCCCAGCCAATCAGATGCCTTGGGAGGTTCTGGGCTGCATATAATAATAATTATGGTCTTTGTTAGGCACTTATTACGTGCCAAGCACTGTCCTAAGTGCTTGGATAAAAGTGAGATAATCATCATCAATCATATTTATTGAGCACTTACTGTGTGCAGAGCACTGCACTAAGCGCTTGGGACTTACAAGTACAAGTTGGCAACATATAGAGACAGTCCCTACCCAACAGTGGGCTCACAGTCTAATCAAGCCAAACACAGTCCCTGCCCCATAAGGGCTCACAGTCTAAGTCGGAGGCAGAATGGGTACTGAATCCCCATTTTACAGATGAGGAAACCGAGGCTCAAGGAAGTGAAGTGACTTGCCCAGGGTGAACTGGTAGGCATGTGGCAGAGGCAGGATGAGAATCCAGGATCTCTGACTCCCAGCCCGGGCTCTTTCCAGGCTACGCTCCTTCTGCTGACAATAGAGACCAAGCCAGCAAGCCCAAAACTCCTTGGGCCCTTTCTATATCGCTCCACGGTCCAACTGGGCTCCCCAGGGGTGGGGGAGGACCAGCGCTGCCCAGAGCTCCCTGGGGTCTGCTCATGCCATCTGCAGCCCCCAAGGGTCTGCCTCACTTGAGAACTCTGGGGAGCCACGTCGGGAGGGGATAGAGTTCAAACCCACCACCGGCACTGACCTGCCAATTGCAAAATTTACATTGTCTGAACTGTGGCCAGTTAGACTCTGTAAACCCATCTGGTGGCTCGGGGTAAAGTTTATGACACCCAGGCTCCCTCTCCCCGTGTCTCCATTTCCTGCAGGCCGGAGGGAGGGCATGTCACCAAACGGTCCCTTCTTGTTCCCAGGCTACTGTCCGTCCCGGGGTTGCGCAGCCATGAATGGTCTCTTTGTATCCGAGTTCCTTCCCCCGACCACGTCCTGCCTCCCAACTGGACCTCCACGTACCTCGGCATCCGAGACGTTGCCGTTCAGGGCCTCGACACTTGGATCCCTCCAGTCTTCCCCCAGGGAAGGGATGTAATTGTCCGTGAGAGCGTCCCACACTCTAGAAACAGAAAGAGCCTCTTGTTAGTCGTTGTCATCCAGGGGTCCGGGGCCCCCGGCCCCGCCGGAGAAGGGGGGAGCCCGGCTGGAGGAGGGGAGAGGCGCCGCTGAACCCGGGGCTGAGATCATCTGCCTTTCCCAGGGGCAGAGGCAAAGCCAACCTGGAAATGGCATTAGAGGCGCCGCTGGCAGGGAGAAGGCGAGACTCTCCCGGGCCAGAGACTAGCAGGAGCCAGGTCAGTTAGCGGCCAAATGGGAGCGAGGATCTGCCCCCACGGCGATTTGTTGGACAGCCTGGCTTCGAGGCTGTTGTCGGGATGCCTCCCCTGACCTCAGGGCCTCTCCCCGACCTGTGGCCCAGACAGGGACCGGTCTACTGCCAATCCCATGAGCGGTCAGAGCATCCGGGGTTGCCGGGAGACTTCTTGGCGGGGTGAGTCCTGCCTCTACGGTCAGCCCCTTGATGCCCTCCACCCCTTGTGTCTGGAAATAGGGCTTCCCAGCAGTAATGAACAGGGTGACTGGGATTCCTCCAGCCCTGGGCCACAGTCAAATAGTGACCAGTCACCTATCAGCACCAGGCAGGGCTCCTTTCCCAGAGCAGCCGGCCTCACCATTCCCAAACACCTGACGGTCACGCCAAAGATGATTTTGCTTTCTCTTTTTCCCTGGCACAATTTCCGTGGGCATTAAAGGGAGAGGTGGTGTTTTGCCTCCACTGCCCACTTGGCCCGAGAGGTAATGAGCAGGAGGTGGAATTTGAGGAGGGGGATGGAAATTCCCTAAGATGAGCAGCTCAGCTACGAGCATGGGTCGACCCCTCCCTAGAGTACGGGGTAGCATAGGAGAATCACAGTCATGGCAACCACTGGAGCTGTTGAGTATAAGCTCGATGTGGGCAGGGAACGTGGCATTTCTGCATTTTGCACTTCTCCTTATTATGCCAACAACAAGCACAGCGGCATGTCCAGGAAGGCGGCGGGGAGAGGCAGCAAGGCACAATGGAAGAAGCCTGGGCCTGGGACTCAGGTTCGAATGCCAGCTCTGCCAATTGCTTGCTCTGCGAATCTGAGCAAGTCACTTCACTTCTCTGTGCCTCGGTTTCCTCCTGCTTTGACTGTGAGCCCCCGGGTGGGACAGGGACTGTGTCTGAACTGATTTGCTTGTATCTACCCCAGTGCTTAGAACAGTGGTGGACCCATAGTAAACGCTTAACAAATACCATAATAATAATAATGATGGCATTTATAAAGCACTTACTATGTGCAAAGCACTGTTCTAAGCACTGGGGAGGTTACAAGGTGATCAGGTTGTCCCACGGGGGGCTCACAGTCTTCATCCCCATTTTACAGATGAGGGAACTGAGACCCAGAGAAGTGAAGTGACTTGCCCAAAGTCACACAGCTGACAATGGGCGGAGCCGGGATTTGAACCCATGACCTCTGGCTCCAAAGCCCGGGCTCTTTCTACTGAGCCATGCTGCTTCTCCTATGATGATGAGGAGGAGGAGGAGAACCCCACCCCGGCATTCCAAACCCAAGAGCCAAGACGCTGAGGAAAGGAACCAGGCACGTTGATACGGAATGCAAAACCTTGAAGTTTTCTAATAATTATGGTATTTGTTAAGCACTTACTATGTGCCAGGCACATAGGAGAATACAATATTCAATAGATATGATCCCGACTCTCAAGGAGCTTACTAGGGGGAGAGGGAGAGGCAGATGCTGAAATAAATTTCAGACGGGAAGAAGCAACAGCGCATACAGATACGGCCATAAAATGCTACAAGGGTGGTGAGAGTGCCAAAGTGCACTCGTCACCGTCATCGATGTTATTTAGTGAGCACTCATGGTGTGCAGAGCACTGTATTAAGTACTTGTCAGAGTTCAATACAACAGAGTTGGCAGACATATTCCCTGCCCACACAAAGATGACAGAGAAGGGATTGAAGTCGAGAAGCAGCGTGGCCTAGTGGAAAGAGTATGGGCCTTGAGTCGGAAGACCTGAGTTCTAAACCTAGCTCTGCCAATTGCTTGCTGGGTTACCCTGGGCAAGTCGCTTCACGTCTCTGTGCCTCAGTTTCCTAAACTGTAAAATGGGGATTTAATACCTGTTTTCCCACCTACTTAGAGTGTGAGCCCCATGGAGGACAGGGACTGTGTCTGACCTGATTAACTTGCATCTACCCCAGCACTTAGAACAGTGTTTGACACCTAGTAAGTACTTAACAAACGCCATAAAAAAGTGGCAGTTAGGGTGAGGGGTGGTATGATATGGAGAGACGAGAGATTAATTGGGGGAGGGTCTCGTTGGAGGACAAATGACTTCAGAAGGGCTTTGAAGATGGGGAGAGCAGCGGTCTGTCATATGGGAAAGGGGAGGGAGTGTCAGGGAGCGTGAGGACAAGAGGTTGCCAACTTGTACTTCCCAAGTGCTTAGTACAGTGCTCTGCACACAGTAAGCGCTCAATAAATACGATTGAATGAAAGGTTGGCAGCGGGAGACGGAGACGAGGCACAGGCAACATGACCACCCGTCGGTGCCGGGCGCAGACAAGAGGAGCCCAGAAAACAGCAGCGGCGGCACAATGACAGTGCTCAGGGCGTCCATTTATTTGTGCTGTTTCCACAGGCTCTCCGGGAGAGAGCAGCTCATCAAATACTCATTAGGAATCTATTCAGGAGGATTTCAGCGAGGAATTCTCAACCTCCCCACCCTCCCGGCCGGTGATAGAGACCGATGATCTCCTAATCTGCTCCGGAGCCGCGAAGGCGGTACTCATCGGGGCCGAGCGTCTCAGCCCTGAGCCCCGTTAGCATCCTAATGCGGGGGGTAAATCCGAGCAACAGGCCATGGCGGAACCATCGTTCGGAGGAGGTTTCTGTAAGCAGCGGGCATCCCGGGCCCGGAGTCCCAGCCGCCGGTCCGAGCCCGGGGCCTCCTTGGTTCCCAATTCCGGCCGGTGGCCCGGCTGGAGCTATAGGTCCCCATTCTGTGGTGGGGAGGGGAAGGGGATGATGACCCCCACAGCTGCGGAAGCTGAGAGCCCTGATTTGCTCGCTCCAGCCGCTGACGAGACTTGGGGGCTTCCAGTCACGGCTGAGAAGGCCCCAAATGGAGGCTCCTGGGCCTGTTTGCTCTTTGAAGCCCTCCCAGTTCTCTCCCCACTAAAATATCTGCTCCCTTCTCGCCCCACCCAGGCTCCCAGAGCAAAGTTGGTGCCTCTGCTTGGAGTTCCTGGCCTGAAGCCCAGAAACTCTAGATGCAGCCAGCCTTGCGTTGCCCTTGCCTGCAGAAAGCTCGAAGGAAAAGCCAATTCCCGATCTGGATTGGCAGGAATCTTTTTGGCCTCAGCCCTGGGGCCTGGGCTGGGCTGCACAGGCTTGGGGGGTCCTTGGGAAATCATTGCTCCCCAAAGACTAGTGGCAGGGAATTTCCCAGATCCACTGGAAGCACCGTGTCTCCCCGACACACCCCTAGACACCCCAGGCTCCTCCGCATTCCTGCTCTCTTCATCTTCTGTCTGGACTCATGCTGCTTCCCTAATCCTTTCCCCAGCAGGTTTCTGGCCTAAGTTCCTCTGGGCTCCTGAGTTGTGTCCCCCAACTCTATTACACTGCACTTCCCCAAGGGCAAAGCACAGTGTTCTTCACAGGATAAGCACCCAATAAATACCACTGATTGATTTACGGATGTCTGAATCCCTTCAAGATCTTCCTCCTTTTTTTTTGGCTTTGGGGATCAGATTCCCCTTTCGCTACACCCTAAATCATGTGCCTAATCTCTTCCTGGATTAGACCGCACACATGCACAAACACATACACACACAAGGTTGTGGCCCCAGAGAATATTGTGTTAAAATACAACACGGGGTGAAGGGCGAAGGAACTTTAGCTCAGTCTCCCACCCACTGACCCTGTCAGCTGGAAGGGGCAGGAAGGTTGGCACCATGAACAGTTTGTCTCCCCGAATCCAGAGTATGGGACCTGAAGTCCGAATGATCTAGGTTCTAACCCGGCTCTGCCACATTTCTGCTGTGTGACCCTGGGCAAATCACTCCACTTCTCTGTGCTTCAGTTACCTCATCTGTAAAATGGGGATTAAGATTGTTAGCTCCATGAGGGACATGGACTGCATCCAAACTGATTAGCTTATAGCTACCCAAGCATTTAGTGCAGTGCCTGGCACATAGTCAGTGCTTAACAAATACCACAAAAGAGGAGTTCTGGTTCTAATTCCAGCTCTGTTACTAACCTGCTGTGTGACCGTGGGCAAGTCACTTACCCTCTCTGGGCCTCCATTTCCTCATCAGTAAAATGGGGATAAGAGCCCTGTGCTCTCCCTCTCTTAGACTGTGAACCTCGGGTTGGATAGGACTGTGTCTGTTTTGACTATTTTGTAGCTACTCCAGGACTTGGCACTGTGCCTGACTCGGAGGAACCGCTTAACCAGTACTGCAGCAACTAGTAAGAAGTTTCAGTGCAGGTGGTCAAATGAAGCAGAAGAGTCCACACGTAGTTCCATGCGGGGAGAAACCAGGAGGTGAGCACTGACCACTGACCAGTTTAGAGGGCCCAGGCCATGGACAGACATGAGGGGAGAAAGAAACGCAAAGCTTTGTGCGAACAGGGACTGTCTGCTTCCCCTGAGACGCTGCTGCCCAACCCCTGCACGGCCCTGCTCTGCGAGCCAGGATTTCTGGGAAATGCTTTACTCTGCTTAAAAGGAGCCCCGGCGTCTAATGTGGAACTTGGCGTTCTGGGAAAAGGATGCTCGGAGTTCTCACTCAGGGTGAGGAGAATTCAGACTTAATGCTGCCTGGATCTATCACCGACCACTCCAGAGCACTTAGAGGGAAGCGGAAAGGAAACGGGGTTCCAGCGCTTGCCAAAGCCTCCCTCCTGATGCCCGCACACTGCGGAAAAAGTGTTCAAACTGGGTGTGCCCAAGGGAGAGTTCTGGAGCGTGGCTTTGGGTCCGTAGGTGGGGGACCTGGGACTCCAGGAATCTCAACTCTGAAGACCCTCCACGAGCCGGGGACAAAACCCAAATGCAACCAGACGTCTCTACACCTCCTGCCCCCGGAATATCTCTCGGGACGGCAGGCAGCCTCTTGGCTGCAGTGCCGTGTGGCCTTTTCTTGATCGTGACCTCTAGCCTGGGAGTTTCTCTACATGCAATTCGGGGAGCCCAAGCAGTGAGCTGCTTAGGGCCTGACTTCTGGGGTCCCAAATCTCCTGCTTCCCTGTTCCCCGGGAGCTGCAACTGATCCGAAGGGCAGGACAGAAGGCCCCCTCGGGTGGCTGCTTGGAGCTGGGATCGAAAGCCCTGATGGTTTTCGACTGCTCACTGGAGACTCCAGTTCCCCAAGGAGAGACTCTACAAATGCTGCCTGGAATCTGAATCCTGACCAAGCTCTCTCCGTGCCCAGCACTGCCTTGCCAGGTGAAAAATTGATTCTAGTACCTTCTGCTGCAAATCCTTGGCTCCCCTTCATTCCCAGTGACTTTCAGGGTTCATTCTTTCCCCACGAGCCCCAAGCTTTCTCTGATTTGTGATGGTACATTGGGCCTATTGTTCCTCATTTTTGCTCCAGGTCTTGAACTCCACAATTCCATTCCTGACACCCTGCACGAAGTTGTGAGATTCAGGCTGACACGGAAGCATCCTCTCAGCTCTGAACCTGATCTCCATGGCAACAATGAGCCATCCCACAAGAAGACAAGGCCTGGCTGAGCTCCCAAACCTGCAGCCATTGCTCTTCCCAGTTGCACTGGGGTCCAACTGGCTATCTTGACATATACCTGCAAAAATCAGATGATTAATCATTCCACTCTCTTCCAATTCTCCAAGAAGCGGCTGAGATTGGATCTGGATTTTTGAGAGAACCCATGCTGAGCAGAAAGCAGTGGCCGTTCCTGTCTCCCTTTCCCCACGGAGCCCCCAGATCTCTCTTTGCCTTTTCACCCTTGAAGGAAGTTCTCTAGACTGAGGCAGGCAATGTTGCTGATGGGTAAGGGAAGAGAGGATGGTTATAATCATAATCCCCTGTGGCAATAATTAACATTTAATGACCTCCACTAATGAACCAGAGCAGAGAGAATAGATCCTACTGGCTGGGCCCTCAGCCTGAATGAGACAGAAGAGAGAAGAGCTGTTTGTCAATGACGGGGAGGGGAGGAAATTCCTTCTCATACGTTCTTGTATGTGCGTGTATTGGGGTCATGGGGACGGGGGGACCTGCCTTGATCCAAACTGGGCTTTGGGGTTGGCCTCGGTGAAGAACCAGGGCATCCCCCGAGGTTAGGTGACTTGCCCAAGGTCACTTGGTAAATTAGCGACAAAGCGAGAATTCAAATTTCCAGTCCGTTGCTTAGCCCACTGAAGCAGAGAAATGCTCGGTGATAATCAGGTCTCCGCATCCATTTCTTTGATTTCCAAGACCCGTGTAGACTGGCACGGGCCCAGGAGCCAGCGAGGAAGCAAGCGAGGCCTGGAGAAATCTGGCCAAGAGGAAGAAGCTTTGTAACAATTGAAAATGCTGCACACGCTCCGATTCCAGTTTCCAGTGGTAGAAAAAAAGATCGAATCAGGACAGAGAAGCCGTTGTTTTAAAATACTGCTGCTTAGCTGATTTCCAAGCCTCTGACCGTCCCACCCAGCCCCGTCCTCCGGCCAGCTCTCTCCTTCGACTCCGCCTCAGACATCCATCTTTCTGGGACATCCACCTCGAACGGCTAGCACCCCCGACCCCCACCCCTCAGCAGACGGGGTGGATGGCTGGTGGGCCATATAAAGGGGAGCAGACGAAGGGGAAAGGCCTCGCGCCTAGCCGGCAGTAGCCATCATCTTCAGGGCCTATGCTAGTCTCCTCGGACCCCTCCGGAGTCCAGACCCACCGCTCCAGGGTCTCCTCCACCCCCCTTGTGCTTCTCCAGACACCCAGGTCGTGGCGGCCCGGCCTTTGGGGTGAAAGAGGGGAGATACCCGATCTTCCACTTCCCAGCTGCCCCAAAGCACGCCATTCCCAAGCCTTAGCTAAGGGCCAGGGATGACGCCCTCAAGTCCCGGGAATGGCCCGTGAGCGGGGAAAACAGAAGGGCCAAGCAGGAGCTCCAGACCCGCCTGGACCAGGCCCGGGAAGGAGGAGCCTCTGCCGCTGAGGGCAAAGGGAGACAGGGCTAGCAAGAAGCTCTGGATTGCTTACTCCTCATCCCGCAGGGTCTCCTCCTCCTCCTGGATCTGCAGCTGGTTCTTGACAGGAGCCAGGTTCTCCGTCTTGGCGTTGTAGTTCCGAAAGCAGACGTTGAGCTTCTCGTCGAACTCGTTCACCAGGTCCTCCATGGACTTGAAGCTGATGATCTCGGACGAGAAGTTCTCGAGCTCGGAGAGGGACGGGTCCTCCAGGTGGGCGGGGGGAGGCCCGAAGACGGAGAGGGGCTTCTCCTCCCGGGCCTCGGGGTAGCAGGGCCGCAGGTCCTCGAACTCCTCATCCAGGCTCACCAGCGGGGCCTCCATCTTGCCCGAGGCGAGGGACGGGCAGGGGACTGCACCAAAAACGGGGAGCTTATCTGGAAAGGAAGGAGGCATCGTGAGTCGGGGAAGGACCTCTGTCTTGCCTCTATCTACCCATCTAACCTCTAGCCTCTATCTAGCCTAGAGAGGCAGCGTGGCTCAGTGGAAAGAGCCCGGGCTTTGGAGTCAGAGGTCATGGGTTCCAATCCCGGCTCCGCCAACTGTCAGCTGTGTGACTTTGGGCAAGCCACTTAACTTTCTCTGGGCCTCAGTTACCTCACCTGGAAAATGGGGATGAAAACTGTGAGCCCCCCGTGGGACAACCTGATCACCTTGTAACCATCCCAGCGCTTAGAACAGTGCTTTGCATATAGTAAGCGCTTAACAAATACCATTATCATTATTATTATTAGCCTCAACTCTGAGCAGCAACACTTAAGGGGCATCTGCGATGGATTTGTGCTCTCACACACATATAAATACACACACACACACACACACACACACACACACAGAGCCAACGGCCCCCACACTTCAGAGAAGCAGCAGGACAGACTGGATAGATCGCAGGCCTGTGAGTCCGAAAGTCATGAGTTCTAATCCCGGCTCTGCCACTTGTCTGCTCTGTGATCTTGGGGAAATCACTTCACTTCCTCTGTACCTCAGTTACCACATCTGTAAAATGGGGATTGGGACTGGGAGCCCCACATGGGACAGGGACTGTGTCCAACCCGATTTGCTTCTATCCACTCCAGCGCTTAGTACAGTGCCTGGCACGAAGTAAGCGCTTAACAAATCCCACAGTTATTACTACTATTACCCCCTCTAACCGCCACACACAGATTCACCCAAACAGATGACACCCCCACTACCTTCAGCCCACACCTTCCTACACATCCTCTGTGGGCATGTATCATCTCTCTTTATCACGGTATTGTACTTTTGAAATGCTTAGTACAGTGCTCTGCACACAGTGAGCACTCAATAAATCCCGGCTCTGCCACTTATCAATCAATCAATCGTATTTATTGAGCGCTTACTGTGTGCAGAGCCCTGTACTAAGCCCTTGGGAAGTACAAGATGGCAACATATAGAGACAGTCCCTACCCAACAGTGGGCTCACAGTCTAAAACGCTTGTCAGCCTTGTGACTTTGGGCAAGTCACTTAACTTCTCTGGGCCTCGGTTCCCGCATCTGGAAAATGGGGATTAAAACTGTGAGCCCCCCGTGGGACAACCTTAGTACAGTGCTCTGCACACAGTAAGCGCTCAATAAATACAATTGAATGAATCACCTTGTAACCTCCCCAGTGCTTAGAACGGTGCTTTGCACATAGTAAGCGCTTAACAAATACCATCATTATTATTATTATATCTACCCCGGCACCGAGAACGGTGCCTCGCACATAGTAAGCGCTTGACAAATGCCATAATTATTATTATTATTATCTCACTTTCTCCTTCACCCCCAGCTGACTCTGTGCACGCGCCAACACCCTTCCCTAAAACACAAAGAAGAAACCAGACACACACACGCACGCACGCTTTGGGATCCACACGCATAGATCTCCTTCCTGGAGGACACCTAAACGAAGAGTCATCAATAAACTAGGCCTGCCTTGAGTGTCCTCTTTGCTCAGCTCCCCCGCGGAACCAGACCGATGTCGAGCAGGTGGAATTGAGTGATGTCAAGCAGGGGGAATTGAGTCAGCAACAAAATATTTACTGAGCGAGGCCGCCCCGTCCCCACAAGAGCCGGCTGCCAACCCAGGGTCTCTTCGCTTCCGCATCACCCAAGCCCTGGACGACGCGATGCGGTTATTAGCAGGAGAAAACACTGTGGTTCAGCTCTTCCCCTCTGCCTTTCTGCCTGGGGGCTCCCGGCTCTAATCTCCACCAATCAATCAATCAATCGTATTTATTGAGCACTTACTGTGTGCAGAGCACTGTACTAAGCGCTTGGGAAATACAAGTTGGCAACATATAAAGACAGTCCCTACCCAACAGTGGGCTCACAGTCTAGAAGGGGGAGACAGAGAACAAAACCAAACATACTAACAAAATAAAATAAATAGAATAGATATGTACAAGTAAAATAAATAAATAGAGTAATAAATATGTACAAACACATATACATATATACAGGTGCTGTGGGGAAGGGAAGGAGGTAAGATGGGGGGATGGAGACGGGGACGAGGGGGAGAGGAAGGAAGGGGGTCAGTCTGGGAAGGCCTCCTGGAGGAGGTGAGCTCTCAGTAGGGCCTTAGGCAATGCCCGGGCTAAAGATTTCCCGTTCCTGGTGTGAGCCTACCGTCTCTTTAGCTTTTTAGTCTGACGCTCCAATCTCAGCAGGTGATAATTCCGGGAAAATAATAATAATAATAATAATGGCATTTATTAAGCGCTTACTATGTGCAAAGCACTGTTCTAAGTGCTGGGGAGGTTACAAGGTGATCAGATTGTCTCTTAGGGGGCTCACAGTCTTAATCTCCATTTTACAGATGAGGTAACGGAGGCACAGAGAAGTGACGTGACATGCCCACAGTCACACAGCTGACAAGTGGCAGAGCCGGGGTTTGAACCCATGACCTCTGACTCCAAAGCCCGGGCTCTAGAGTCTAGCGTCCTTTTCCTGTCCCTCCAAGTCTCCGTGTCCAGGTGCACATCACCCTGCCCTCCCTGGACAATTTCTGGAAAGAACTACAACCCTTGCGCAGTGGTCATCCCTATGCTCCGTCCAGACCAGGACTGTGCTCTGACGGGGGCTTGGAGGACCCATGTAATAACAACAATAATAATAATAATGATGGCATTTGTTAAGCGCTTACTCTGTGCAAAGCACTGTTCTAAGCGCTGGGGAGGATACAAGGCGATCAGGTTGTCCCACATGGGGCTCACAGTCTTCATCCCTATCTTACAGATGAGGGAACTGAGGCTCAGAGAAGTGAAGTGACTTGCCCAAAGTCACACAGCTGACGAGTGGCAGAGCCGGGATTAGAACCCATGACCTCTGGCTCCCAAGCCCGGGCTCTTTCCCCTGAGCCATGCTGCTTCTTTACTTTCCCTAGCGCTTAGTACAGTGCTCCGCACACAGTAAGCGCTTAGTAAATACGACTGAAGGGATGAACAGTAAACAGACACATTCCCTGCACACAACAGTCTAGAGGGTAATAATAATAATGGTATTTACTAAGCGCTTACTATGCGCCAAGCACTGTTCTAAGCCCTAGAGTGGATTCATTGTAACCCGGTTGGACGCAGTCCCTGTCCCACATCATCATCATCATCATCATCATCAATCGTATTTATTGAGCGCTTACTATGTGCAGAGCACTGTACTAAGCGCTCGGGAAGTACAAATTGGCAACATATAGAGACAGTCCCTACCCAACAGTGGGCTCACAGTCTAAAAGGGGTAGACAGAGAACAGAACCAAACATACTAACAAAATAAAATCATCATCAATCGTATTTATTGAGCGCTCACTATGTGCAGAGCACTGTACTAAGTGCTTGGGAAGTACAAATTGGCAACATACAGAGACAGTCCCTACCCAACAGTGGGCTCACAGTCTAAAAGGGGGAGACAGAGAACAAAACCAAACATACTAACAAAATAAAATAAATAGGATAGATATGTACAAGTAAAATAAATAAATAGAGTAATAAATATGTACAAACATATATACATATATACAGGTGCTGCGGGGAAGGGAAGGAGGTAAGATGGTGGGGATGGAGAGGGGGACGAGGGGGAGAGGAAGGAAGGGGCTCAGTCTGGGAAGGCCTCTTAATCCTCATTTTACAGATGATGTAACTGAGGCACAGAGAGGTGGGGTGATTTGCCCAACGGCGGTGGAGCCGGGATTAGAACCCAGGTCCTTCTGACTCCCAAGCCGCTGCTCTATCCACGAGGCTTCTACACTGTACAGATTGTCTTCCTTGATTCCCTCCCTCAATAACCCCCCGACCCCACCTCTGACCACGGATTAGCCAGGCTGCGTAGGAGATGGTTTTGTTCTCTGTCTCCCCCTTTTAGACTGTATATATGTATATGTGTTTGTACATATTTATTACTCTATTTATTTATTTATTTATTTTACTTGTACATATCTATTCTATTTATTTTATTTTGTTAGTGTGTTTGGTTTTGTTCTCTGTCTCCCCCTTTTAGACTGTGAGCCCACTGTTGGGTAGGGACTGTCTCTATATGTTGCCAACTTGGACTTCCCAAGCGCTTAGTACAGTGCTCTGCACACAGTAAGCGCTCAATAAATACCATTGATTGATTGATTGATTGATTCTAGACTGTGAGCCCGTTGTTGGGTAGGGACCGTCTCTATATGTTGCCAATTTGTACTTCCCAAGCACTTAGTACAGTGCTCTGCACATAGTAAGTGCTCAATAAATACGATTGATTGATTGATTGATTGATTGGTTGATTTAGACTGTGAGCCCACTGTTGGGTAGGGACTGTCTCTATATGTTGCCAGCTTGTACTTCCCAAGCGCTTAGTACAGTGCTCTGCACACAGTAAGTGCTCAATAAATACGATTGATGATGATGATGATGATGATGAGATGGCAGGGTGGTGGATACCATTCATTCATTCATTCATTCATTCATTCAATCGCATTTATTGAGCGCTTACTGTGGGCAGAGCACTGTACTAAGCGCTTAGCACTGCAGCGTGGCTCAGTGGAAAGAGCCCGGTCTTTGGAGTCAGAGGTCAGGGGTTCAAATCCCGGCTCTGCCGATTGTCAGCTGTGTGACTTTGGGCAAGTCACGTAACTTCTCTGGGTGGAAAATGGGGATGAAGACTGTGAGCCCCCCGTGGGACAACCTGATCACCTTGTAACCTCCCCAGCGCTTAGAACAGTGCTTTGCACATAGTAAGCGCTTAATTAAAAAATGCCATCATCATCATCATTACTAAACATGAGGGGGACTGTGGTCTGGCTACGAAGGCAACAGAGACAGAGGGAGAGAAGAAGAGGTAGGGAGGAACCTTGATCTGGTGGTATGGCCCTCCTCCCCCTCCTCATCTCCCCCGCCTTACCTCCTTCCCCTCCCCACAGCACCTGTATATATGTATATATGTTTGACGTATTTATTACTCTATTTATTTATTTTATTTGTACATATTTATTTTATTTATTTTATTTTGTTAATATGTTTGGTTTTGTTCTCTGTCTCCCCCTTCTAGACTGTGAGCCCACTGTTGGGTAAGGCCCGTCTCTAGATGTTGCCAACTTGGACTTCCCAAGCGCTTAGTCCAGTGCTCTGCACACAGTAAGCGCTCAATAAATACGATTGAATGAATGAATGAATGAATGAATGGATGAATGAATGAATGAATGAAAAGCACAGGCCCGGGAGTCCAGAGTCCCAGGTTCTGATTCCAGTGGATTGCTGTTTGACCTTGGATAAATCCATATCCTCTCTGAGCCTCAACCTCCTCATCTCTAAAATGGAGAGAAGAGCCCCTCCTTTGTGACCTCTTAGATTGTGAGTCCCATATCCGATCGGATGATCTTGTAGCCTAATAATAATATGTTCATAGATGTGTTCATAGATCGTATTTTATAAATATGGCATTAATATATCAACTAATTATGAGAAGCAGCTTGGCTCAGTGGAAAGAGCCCGGGCTTTGGAGTCAGAGGTCAGGGGTTCAAATCCCGGCTCCACCAACTGTCAGCTGAGTGACTTTGGACAAGTCACTTCACTTCTCTGGGCCTCAGTTCCCTCATCTGTAAAATGGGGATTAAGACTGTAAACCCCTCGTGGGACAACCTAATCACCTTGTAACCTCCCCAGTGCTTAGAACAGTGCTTTGCACATAGTAGGCACTTAACAAATGCCATCATTATTATTATTATTATTTTCAAATCCCAGCTCCGCCAATTGTCAGCTGTGTGACTTTGGGCAAGTCACTTCACTTCTCGGGGCCTCAGTTTCCTCATCTGTAAAATGGGGATTAAGACTGTAAGCCCCCCGTGGGACAACCCGATCACCTTGTAACCTCCCCAGCGCTTAGAACAGTGCTTTGCACTTAGTAAGCGCTTAACAAATGTCATTATTATTATTATTATTTTCAAATCCCAGCTCCGCCAATTGTCAGATGTGTGACTTTGGGCAAGTCACTTCACTTCTCCATGCCTCAGTTCCCTCATCTGTAAAATGGGGATTAAGACTGTAAACCCCGCCGTGGGACAACCCGATCACCTTGTAACCTCCCCAGCGCTTAGAACAGTGCTTTGCACATAGTAAGCGCTTATCAAATGCCATCATTATTATTATTATTTTCAAATCCCAGCTCCGCCAGTTGTCAGCTGTGTGACTTTGGGCAAGTCACTTCACTTCTCCATGCCTCAATTCCCTCATCTGTAAAATGGGGATTAAGACTGTAAACCCCGCCGTGGGACAACCCGATCACCTTGTAACCTCCCCAGCGCTTAGAACAGTGCTTTGCACTTAGTAAGCGCTTAACAGATGCCATTATTATTATTATTATTTTCAAATCCCAGCTCCGCCACTTGGCAGCTGTGTGACTTTGGGCAAGTCACTTCACTTCTCGGTGCCTCAGTTCCCTCATCTGTAAAATGGGGATTAAGACTGTAAACCCCACGTGGGACAACCCGATCACCTTGTAACCTCCCCAGCGCTTAGAACAGTGCTTTGCACATAGTAAGCGCTTAACAAATGCCATCATTATTATTATTATTTTCAAATTCCAGCTCCGCCACTTGGCAGCTGTGTGACTTTGGGCAAGTCACTTCACTTCTCCGTGGCTCAGTTCCCTCATCTGTAAAATGGGGATTAAGACTGTAAACCACCCCGTGGGACAACCCGATCACCTTGTAACCTCCCCAGCGCTTAGAACAGTGCTTTGCACACAGTAAGCGCTTAACAAATGCCATTATTATTATTATCATTGTTATTATTATTATTATTATTATTTTCAAATCCCAGCTCCGCCACTTGGCAGCTGTGTGACTTTGGGCAAGTCACTTCACTTCTCCGTGGCTCAGTTCCCTCATCTGTAAAATGGGGATTAGGACTGTAAACCCCCTGTGGGACAACCTGATCATCTTGTAACCTCCCCAGCGCTTAGAACAGTGCTTTGCACACAGTAAGCACTTAACAAATGCCATCATTATTATTATTATTATTATTATTATTATTATTATTTTCAAATCCCAGCTCCGCCAATTGTCAGATGTGTGACTTTGGGCAAGTCACTTCACTTCTCCATGCCTCAGTTCCCTCATCTGTAAAATGGGGATTAAGACTGTAAACCCCGCCGTGGGACAACCTGATCACCTTGTAACCTCCCCAGCGCTTAGAACAGTGCTTTGCACACAGTAAGCGCTTAACAAATGCTATTATTATTATTATTATTATTATCATTATTATTATTATTATTATCCCACCTCCCTGGCCTGGTCCTCCCCTATCCACCCGCATCCTTCCCGCACCTCCCCCGGAATACAGACCCTCTCTTTCAGCTGCACAACGCTTCGGGCACCAAGGAGACTCGGGATGGAGCCTGCGGCCTCAAGTGCCCCCTTCCTCCAAAACGGCAGCGGCCGTCATTCATAATATTAATACTAATATTAACAGTGCTTTGCACATAGTAAGCGCTTAATTACATTCTATTTATTTCATTTTCTTAATATGTTTCATTCTGTTGTCTGTCTCCCCTTTCTAGACTGTGAGCCCGCTGTTGGGTTGGGACAGTCATTCATACTATTAATACTAATATTAACAGTGCTTTGCACATAGTAAGCGCTTAATTCCATTCTATTTATTTCATTTTGTTACTATGTTTTGTTCTGTTCTCTGTCTCCCCTTTCTAGACCGTGAGCCCACTGCTGGGTCGGGACAGTCATTCATAATATTAATATTAACAGTGCTTTGCACATAGTAAGCGCTTAATTCCATTCTATTTATTTCATTTTGTTAATTCGTTTTGTTTTATTCTCTGTTTCCCCTTTCTAGACTGTGAGCCCGCTGTTGGGTCGGGACAGTCATTCATAATATTAATACTAATATTAACAGTGCTTTGCACATAGTAAGCGCTTAATTCCATTCTATTTATTTCATTTCTGTCTCCCCTTTCTAGACTGTGAGCCCACTGTTGGGTCGGGACAGTCATTCATAATATTAATACTAATATTAACAGTGCTTTGCACATAGTAAGCGCTTAATTCCATTCTATTTATTTCATTTTGTTAATATGTTTTGTTTTATTCTCTGTCTCCCCTTTCTAGACTGTGAGCCCGCTGTTGGGTCGGGACAGTCATTCATAATATTAATACTAATATTAACAGTGCTTTGCACATAGTAAGTGCTTAATTCCATTCTATTTATTTCATTTTGTTATTATGTTTTGTTCTGTTCTCTGTCTCCCCTTTCTAGACTGTGAGCCAGCTGCTGGGTCGGGACAGTCATTCATAATATTAATACTAATAATTAACAGTGCTTTGCACATAGTAAACGCTTAATTCCATTCTATTTATTTCATTTTGTTAATACGTTTTGTTCTGTTGTCTGTCTCCCCTTTCTAGACTGTGAGCCCGCTGTTGGGTCGGGACAGTCATTCATAATATTAATACTAATAATTAACAGTGCTTTGCACATAATAAGCGCTTAATTCCATTCTGTTTATTTCATTTTGTTACTATGTTTTGTTTCGTTTTCTGTCTCCCCTTTCTAGACTGTGAGCCTGCTGTTGGGTCGGGACAGTCATTCATAATATTAATACTAATATTAACAGTGCTTTGTACATAGTAAGCGCTTAATTCCATTCTATTCATTTCATTTTGTTAATACGTTTTGTTCTGTCGTCTGTCTCCCCTTTCTAGACTGTGAGCCCGCTGTTGGGTCGGGACAGTCATTTGTAATATTAATACTAATATTAGCAGTGCTTTGCACATAGTAAGCGCTTAATTCCATTCTATTTATTTCATTTTGTTACTATGTTTTGTTCTGTTCTCTGTCTCCCCTTTCTAGACTGTGAGCCCGCTGTTGGGTCGGGACAGTCATTCATACTATTAATACTAATATTAACAGTGCTTTGCACATAGTAAGCGCTTAATTCCATTCTATTCATTTCACTTTGTTAATACGTTTTGTTCTGTTGCCTGTCTCCCCTTTCTAGACTGTGAGCCCGCTGTTGGGTCGGGACAGTCATTCATAATATTAATACTAATATTAACAGTGCTTTGCACATAGTAAGCGCTTAATTCCATTCTATTCATGTCATTTTGTTAATACATTTCGTTCTGTTGCCTGTCTCCCCTTTCTAGACCGTGAGCCCGCTGTTGGGTCGGGACAGTCATTCATAATATTAATACTAATAATTAACAGTGCTTTGCACATAGTAAGCGCTTAATTCCATTCTATTTATTTCATTTTGTTATTATGTTTTGTTCTGTTCTCTGTCTCCCCTTTCTAGACCGTGAGCCCGCTGTTGGGTCAGAACAGTCATTCATAATATTAATACTAATAATTAACAGTGCTTTGTACATAGTAAGCGCTTAATTCCATTCTATTTATTTCATTTTGTTAATATGTTTTGTTCTGTTCTCTGTCTCCCCTTTCTAGACTGTGAGCCCGCTGTTGGGTCGGGACAGTCATTCATAATATTAATACTAATAATTAACGGTGCTTTGCGCATAGTAAGCGCTTAATTCCATTCTATTTATTTCATTTTGTTAATATGTTTTGTTCTGTTCTCTGTCTCCCCCTTCTAGACTGTGAGCCTGCTGTTGGGTAGGGACCATCTCTATATGTTGCCAACTTGTACTTCCCAAGCGCTTAGTCCAGTGCTCTGCACACAGTAAGCGCTCAATAAATACGATTGTTATTGTTAATATTAATTCTATTTATTTTATTTTGTTAATATGTTTTGCTCTGTTGTCTGTCTCCCCTTTCTAGACTGTGAGCCCGCCGTTGGGCAGGGACCGTCTCTAGATGTTGCCAACTCGGCCTTCCCGAGCTCTGCACCCAGTAGGCGCTCAATCAATACGATTGATTGATTGATCTGTCAAGCGCTTACTATGTGCCAAGCACTGTTCTTCATTCAATCCTACGTATTGAGCCCCGAGGGTGTGCTTGGAAAGGGGAGGAAGGACCCTGGAGTCCCGGAGGTGAGCCCACTGTTGGGTAGGGACTGTCATCATCATCACCAATCGTATTTGTTGAGCGCTTACTATGTGCAGAGCGCTGTACTAAGCGCTTGGGAAGTCCAAATTGGCAACATATAGAGACAGTCCCTACCCAACAGTGGGCTCCTTCTCTATCTGTTGCCAACTTGGACTTCCCAAGCGCTTAGTCCAGTGCTCTGCACACAGTAAGCGCTCAATAAATACGATTGATGATGGTGATTGATGATGACCAAGGCCCTGCAGCATCACTCTCTCGGAGGGGGGTGGTCCCCGGATCCGGGGGGATTCGACCCTCCCCCCAAATTGGTTTTTTTTGGGGGGGGAAACAAATCTTCCCTCCCCCCCGGTGCAGGGCGTCCACTCCGGGGGTCTCCACGGGGGTCAGGGGGGGGCCCAGGACCCCAGGACCAGAGAGGCCTGGTCCCTGGGATGGGAGAGGGAAGGATGAAGGATGGCGTCGGAGCGAGGAGGCTCCCGTCCCCCCCATCCACCGGGAAGCCCCCCCCCCCCGGACTGGACAGGACGCCCCCAGGACCGGAGGTTGGGGGGCTGGGGGGCTGGGGGTCTCCCGCCCATCCCACCCTTTTCCCCGCGCGGCCCCGCGGCACCTGTTCGGCTCCCGGCGGAGGGAGGCGGATCCCGGGGAATCGGACGGGTGGATGGAGGGATGGATGGAGGGATGGAGGGATGGATGGATGGATGGATGGATGGATGGATGGATGGATGGATGGACCGATGGACGGGCCGTCACGGGAGCCCGCCCCTCGCCGCGCGGGGGCGCGCGCCGCTCCCCGCCCTCATGAATATTCAGAGGGACGCCGAGGCGCGCGCCCCTCATGAATATTCAGAAGGATGCCGAGGCGCGCCCCTCATGAATAGCCAGAAGGATGCCAGGGCGCGCCCCTTCCCCGTCCTCACGACTATTCAGAGGATGCCGAGGCGCGCGCCCCTCTCGTGAATATTCAGAGGGATGCCGAGGCGCGCGCCCCTCTCATGAATATTCAGAGGGTACCGAGGCGCGCGCCCCTCTCGTGAATATTCAGAGGGTGCCGAGGCGCGCGCCCCTCTCATGAATATTCAGAGGGTACCGAGGCGCGCGCCCCTCTCGTGAATATTCAGAGGGTGCCGAGGCGCGCGCCCCTTCCCCGTCCACACGACTATTCAGAGGATGCCGAGGCGCGCGCCCCTCTCATGAATATTCAGAGATGCCGAGGAGCGCGCCCCTTTATGAATATTCAAAGGATGCCGAGGCGCGCGCCCCTCTCATAAATATTCATAGGGATGCCGAGGCGCTCGCCCTTTCATGAATATTCAGAGGGTGCCGAGGCGCGCGCCCCCGCCCCGTCCTCACTAATATTCAGAGGGATGCCGAGGCGCGCGCCCCTTCCCGTCCTCACGACTATTCAGAGGGATGCCGAGGCGCGCGCCCCTCTCGTGAATCTTCAGAGGGACGCCGAGGCGCGCGCCCCTTCATGAATATTCAGAGAGATGCTGTGGCGCGCGCCCCTTCATGAATATTCAGAGGGTGCCGAGGCGCGCGCCCCTTCATGAATATTCAGAGGGATGCCGAGGCGCGCGCCCCTCTCGTGACTATTCAGAGGCATGTCGAGGCGCGCGCCCCTTCATGAATATTCAGAGGGTGCCGAGGCGCGCGCCCCTTCCCCGTCCTCACGACTATTCAGAGGGTGCCGAGGCGCGCGCCCCTCCCGTGACTATTCAGAGGGATGCCGGGGCGCGCGCCCCTTCCCCGTCCTCACGAATATTCAGAGGATACCGAGGCGCGCGCCCCTAATGAATATTCAGAGATACCGAGGCGCGCGCCCCTTCATGAATATTCAGAGGGTGCCGAGGAGCGCGCCCCATCCCCCCTCATGAATATTCAGAGTGATGCCGAGGCACACCCCTCATGAATAGTCAAAAGGATACCGGGGCGCGCGCCCCTTCCCGTCCTCACGACTATTCAGAGGATGCCGAGGCGCGCGCCCCTCTCATGAATATTCAGAAGGATGCCGAGGCGCGCGCCCCTCCCCCCTCCCTCATGAATATTCAGAAGGATGCTGAGGCGCGCGCCCCTCTCGTGAATATTCAGAGGGATGCCGAGGTGCGCGCCCCTTCACCTCCCTCATGAATATTCAGAGGGATGCTGAGGCATGCGCCCCCTCATGAATATTCAGAGGGATGCCGACGCGCGCCCCTCTTATGAATAGTCAGAAGGATGCCGAGGCGCACGCCCCTTCCCCGCCCTCATGAATATTCTGAGGGATGCCGAGGAGCGCGCCACTCCCCCCTCCCTCATGAATATTCAGAGGATGACGAGGCGCGCCCCTCTTATGAATAGTCAAGAGCATGCCGAGGGGGGCGCCCTTTTCCCACAGCGTGGCTCAGTGGAAAGAGCCCGGGCTTTGGAGTCGGAGGCCATGGGTTCGAATCCCGACTCCACCACCTGTCTGCTGTGTGATCTTGGGCAAGTCACTTAACTTCTCTGGGCCTCAGTTACCTCATCTGTAAAATGGGGATTAAGACTGTGAGCCCCACATGGGGCAACCTGATCACCCTGTATCCTCCCCAGCGCTTAGAACAGTGCTTTGCACATAGTAAGCGCTTAACAAATGCCAATTATTATTATTATTATTATTATTTCCCCGCCCTTGTGAATATTCAGAGATGCCGGGGAGCGCGCCCCTCCCCCCGCCCTCATGAATATTCATAGGGACGCGAGGCGCGCGCCTCTCTCATGAATATTCAGATGGATGCCGAGGCTCGCGCCCCTCACATGAATATTCAGAGAGGTGCCGAGGCGCGCGCCCGCCCGCCCGCCCCGCCCCGGCCTCCCGGTCTCGGGAATGGCTGAGCTCGCGAGAGCCCGCGGTCGGCCCCGCCTCCCTCATGAATATTCAGCAGCCGCTGAGCGCACGCGCGCCGCGGGTCGACGGCCGCCTTGGCGGAAGGAGGCTGAGGAGAGGGAGGCCGAGGAGAGGGAGGTTAAGGAGAGAGAAAGGCTGAGGAGACAGAGGCGGAGGAGAGAGGCTACGGAGGCTGAGGAGAAGGAGGCTGAGGAGACGGAGGCTGAGGAGGCGGAGGCTGAGGAGGCGGAGGCTGAGGAGAGAGGCTACAGAGGCTGAGGAGACGGAGGCTGAGGAGAGAGGATACGGAGGCTGAGGAGACGGAGGCTGAGGAGGAAGAGGCTGAGGAGAAGGAGGGAGGCTGAGGACAAGGAGGCTGAGGAGACGGAGGCTGAGGAGAGGGAGGGAGGCTGAGGAGAGGGAGGCTGAAGAGACAGGCCGAGGAGGCGGAGGCTGAGGAGAGGGAGGCTGAGGAGACAGAGGCGGAGGAGAGAGGCTACGGAGGCTGAGGAGAAGGGAGGCTGAGGAGGCGGAGGCTGAGGAGAGAGGCTACAGAGGCTGAGGAGAGAAGGTGACGGAGGCTGAGGAGACGGAGGCTGAGGAGAAGGAGGGAGGCTGAGGACAAGGAGGCTAAGGAGACGGAGGCTGAGGAGAGGGAGGCTGAAGAGACAGGCCGAGGAGGCGGAGGCTGAGGAGAGGGAGGCTGAGGAGACAGAGGCGGAGGAGAGAGGCTACGGAGGCTGAGGAGAAGGGAGGCTGAGGAGGCGGAGGCTGAGGAGAGAGGCTACAGAGGCTGAGGAGAGAAGGTGACGGAGGCTGAGGAGACGGAGGCTGAGGAGAAGGAGGGAGGCTGAGGACAAGGAGGCTAAGGAGACGGAGGCTGAGGAGAGGGAGGCTGAAGAGACAGGCTGAGGAGGCGGAGGCTGAGGGGAGACAGAGGCGGAGGAGAGAGGCTACGGAGGCTGAGGAGACGGAGGCTGAGGAGAAGGAAGGAGGCTGAGGAGAGACAGGCTGAGGAGGCGGAGGCTGAGGAGAGAAGGCTACGGAGGCTGAGGAGAAGGAGGGAGGCTGAAGAGACAGGCTGAGGAGGCGGAGGCTGAGGAGAGAGGCTACGGAGGCAGAGACGGTGAGCCCACTGTTGGGTAGGGACCGTCTCTATATGTTGCCAACTTGGACTTCCCAAGCGCTTAGTACAGTGCTCTGCACACAGTAAGTGCTCAATAAATACGATTGAATGGATGAATGAGAAGGAGGCTGAGGAGAGGCAGGCTGAAGAGACAGGCTGAGGAGAAGGACGCTGAGGAGAGACAAAGGCTGAGGAGACGGAGGCAGAGGAGAGAGGCTACGGAGGCTGAGGAGACGGAGGCTGAGGAGAGAGGATACGGAGGCTGAGGAGAGAGAAAGGCTGAGGAGACGGAGGCTGAGGAGAAGGAGGCTGAGGAGAGGGAGGCTAAAGAGACAGGCTGAGGAGAGAGGCTATGGAGGCAGAGACGGACGCTGAGGATAGGGAGGCTGAAGAAACAGGCTGAGGAAACGGAGGCTGAGGAGAAAGGCTGAGGATCCGGAGGCTGAGGAGAGGGAGGCTGAAGAGACAGGCTGAGGAGAGGGAGGCCGAGGAGAGGGAGGCTGAAGAGACAGGCTGAGGAAACGGAGGCTGAGGAGAGGGAGCCTGAGGAGAAGGAGGCTGAGGCAATGAAGGCTGAGGAGAGAGAGGCTGAAGAGACGGGCTGAGGAGGCGGAGGCAGAGGAGAGAGGCTACGGAGGCAGAGACGGAGGCTGAGGAGAGAGGCTACGGAGGCAGAGACGGAGGCTGAGGAGATAGGCTATGGAGGCTGAGGAGAGGGAGGCTGAAGAGACAGGCTGAGGAAGAGGAGGCCGAGGAGAGGGAGGCTGAGGAGAGGGAGGGAGGCTGAGAAGAAGGAGGCTGAGGAGAGGGAGGAAGAGACAGGCTGAGGAGGCGGAGGCTGAGGAGGAGGAGGAGGAGGGAGGCTGAGGAGAAGGAGGCTGAGGAGAGGGAGGCTGAAGAGACAGGCTGAGGAGGCTGAGGAGGAGGAGGGAGGCTGAGGAGAAGAGGGAGGCTGAGGAGGCTGAGGAGGAGGAGGGAGGCTGAGGAGAGGGAGGCCGAGGAGGCGGAGGAGGAGGAGGAGACTGAGGAGACGGAGGCCAAATCGAAGGGTCTTCAGCCTCAGCCTTTCAAAGAAGGCCGAGACCCCGGCCCCCCCCCCCCCCCCCCCCCCATTTCATAGAGACGCAGCATGGCTTAGTGGCAAGAGCCCGGGCTTGGGAGTCAGAGGTCATGGGTTCTAATCCAGACTCCCCCGCTTGTCCGCTGTGTGACCTTGGGCAAGTCACTCACCTTCTCTGTGCCTCAGTTACCTTATCTGTAAAATGGGGATTAAAAATGTGAGCCCCACCTGGGACAACCTGATCACCCTGTATCTACCCCAGCGTTTAGAACGGTGCTTGGCACATAGTAAGCGCTTAACAAATACCATCATTATTATTATTATTCATTCAATTCATTCCACCGTATTTATTGAGCACTTACTGTGTGCCGAGCACAATGCTAAGCACTTGGGAGAGTACGCTATAACAAAAAAAGGCACATTCCCTGCCCGCAACGGGCTTACAGTCTCGCCGCGTAGTCGTTCTCGACCCATAGCGACGCCATGGACTCATCTCTTCCAGAATGCCTCACTTCCATCTGCAACCATTTTGGTTGTGTATCCATAGAGTTAGAGGAAAATAATAATAGTAGTTGTTAAACGCTTCCTTTGGGCCAGGCACTGTACTGAACGCTACGGTGGGTAAAAGCAAACCGGGTGGTCACAGTCCCTGTCCCCTCAGGGGTGCCCAGGGTAGGAGGCCACGGGCTGGGGACGCGAGGAAACCCACACTCCCCTGAAAGAGTCCGGCTTCCTGACAGGTGGAAAGGGCACGGGCTTCGGAGTCAGAGGTCACGGGTTCAAATCCCGGCTCCGCCAGCTGTCAGCTGTGTGACTTTGGGCAAGTCGCTTCGCTTCTCTGGGCCTCAGTGACCTCATCTGTAAAATGAGGATTCAAACTGTCCCCCGTGGGACAACCTGATCACCTTGTAACCTCCCCAGCGCTTAGAACAGTGCTTTGCACGTTGTAAGCGCTTAACAAATACCATAATTATTATTCTTATTCCATGAGAAGCAGTGTGGCCTAGTGGAAAGAGCTCGGCCCTGGGAGGCAGAGGACCCGGCTCTAATCCTGGCTCCATCACTTGTCCGCTGTGTGACCTTGGGTAAGTCGCAACTTCTCTGTGCCTTACCTTCCCTACAGCACCTGTATATATGTTTGTACATGTTTATTACTCCATTTATTTTACTTGTACATATCTATTCTATTTATTTTATTTTGTTAATATGTTTGGTTTGGTTCTCTGTCTCCCCCTTCTAGACTGTGAGCCCACTGTTGGGTAGGGACCGTCTCAATATGTTGCCAACTTGGACTTCCCAAGCGCTTAGTACAGTGCTCTGCACACAGCGCTCAATAAATACGATTGATTGATTGATTACCTCATTTGTAAAATGGGGATTAGGACTGTGAGTCCCAAGTGGGACATGGTCGGTGGCCAACCTGATTAGCTTGTATCTACTCCAGTGCTTAGTACAGTGCCTGGCACGTAGTAAGTGTTGAGCGCTCTGCGGTGTGTAGGGCATTGTGCTAAGCACTTGGAGCAGTAGGACGTAGCGGATAGAGCACGGGCCTGTCTACAGCGTTACCTTGGGCAAGTCACTTCACTTCTCTGTGCCTCGGTTACCTCATCTGTAAAGTGGGGATCGAGACTGTGAGCCCCGCGTGGGACAGGGACTGAATCCAACCCATTTGCTTGTATCCACCCCAGCACTTAGTACAGTGCTGGGTACATAGTAAGTGCTTAATAAATGCCATAATTATTATTATTACTATCATTAAGTGCTTAACAAATACCTCGAAAAACCCCAAACCTGTGTTTCCCTCAGGAGCCACAGTGATAGTTGGAGGGCATGTGGTCAAAAGGACAGGTCTTCAGAACAGCCCTGCCCAAACCAGGCATTGGCCACGGCTCATAGAAATCATAATTGTAGTGGCTTATTTTTCAAGCGCCGTGTTAAGTGCTTTGGGTGGACACAAGATCATCGGATGGGACACAATCCCTGTTCCACATGGGGCACACAAGCTAAGAAACGGAGAGGCAGAGATCATTATCCCCAATTTACAAATGAGGAAACTGAGGCTAGAGGAGGTTAAGTGACTTGCTTAGGGTTGCCCGGCATCTCGGAAGCAGAGTTGGGACTAGGACCACAGGTTCCTTTCTTCCTGTCCTGGGGTCTTTCCCGCTGGGTTGTGCTGCTTTCCAAATTTGGGACATCTGGTGTTCTTCCCTGGGCTAGTTTAGGCATCCGAGCGTTACTTCGAGCTGTGAGTTTCCAGCCCTTTCTTGCCCCGTGGAAATGCTATCTGAGAATTTCACCGGTCGCTGAGATTTAGGCTGAACCCACGGGATTCGGGGGTGGGTGGGAATGTGCTTCCGAGTGTCACGTTACCTAACAAAATGCCAGTTTGGCACCAGAAGCTCTCCCTCTCTGTCAGCCCCTGCTTCCCCTTCCCCATCCCGAAGGAAAGAAATCGATGGGATTTATTTCAGAGATGTTTAGGAATCCGGATGGCAGTGTGAATGTGAAATCGGTTGTATCTAAGGCCTAGGAAGAGGAGAACGTAAACCGGCAGCTAGGGAATGATGAGAGCCCGGCGGCTCACGGAGGTCGTTGGGGTGGACGACGTGAGCTCCCTCAAAAAAGCCCTGAATGTGGTTCCCCTTATCTGAAATTCAGGCAGGTGAGGCTCACGGCGTCAGTCAACACAGGAATTTAGAGTGAAGCCAACACTGAGTCAGGGTCTTGCCTAGGTTGGCCACTGGAGAATACCAGACACGTCTTAGCTGACTCGGTACCAACAGACGAACGTGACATAACGTGTTGTGTAAGTTGCATAATGGAACGGAGGGGTCTCGTGAGGACACCCAAACAGAGGTTCTTTGCTGAAATCCGCGGAATCTAGAGTGTATCCACCCTCCCTCATGCTCCGGAGCTAATAATAATGGCATTTATTAAGCGCTTACTTTGTGCAAACCACTGTGGAGGTTACAAGATGATCAGGTTGTCTCACAGGGGGCTCACAGTCTTCATCCCCATTTTACAGATGAGGTACCTGAGGCCCAGAGAAGTGAAGTGACTTGCCCAAAGTCGCACAGCTGACAAGTGGCGGAGCCGGGATTGGAACCCGTGACCTCTGACTCCAAAGCCCGTGCCTTTCCCACTGAGCCACGCTGCTTCTCTATGCCGTCCCTTCCGGATCCTATAAACATGGGCTCTGCTTCCAAGCGAAGGGACTGAACTGTGGCGGAGGGAGGCTGAATGTTGAAAAAAAAAATACTGGATTTAAAAGTGTCCGATGCTGTTTTCCTGCCAGGGAGAGGGCGGATCAGCTGGAAATCAGACTGTACAGTACATGCACCTGGATGAAAAGGCCACCTCACTTTTTCCCTGTGATTTCTGGTGGTTGCTACCTAATGGGGTTCCATATCGCTCACATCCTGTCAGATTAGGCCTTTCTGGAGAAGTTCCTTATTGAAAGATCAGGGTTCACATCCCAAGATAATAATAATAATAATAATAATGGCATTTATTAAGTGCTTACTATATTCAAAGCACTGTTCTAAGCACGAGGGAGGTTACAAGGTGATCAGGTTGTCCCACAGGGGACTCACAGTCTTTATCCCCATTTTACAGATGAGGGAACTGAGGCCCAGAGAAGTGACTTGCCCGAAGTCACACAGCTGAAAACTGGCGGAGCAGGGATTTGAACCCATGACCTCTGACCCCAAAGCCCGGGCTCTTTCCATTGAGCCACGCTAATTAAGTGATTGCTTGACAACTCGTCACTTACGCAGTCTGCTGCTTAATGCAAATAGACCAAGCTCTTGCTTTCTGTGGATCGGTGACAACCCTCAATCTTTTCTCTCCTTGCTCTGCTTCCACAGACTCCTTTCAATCAGCCCCTATGTTCTTCTCTATCTGTAATCTCCCTAGGTTGATTAGACGCGTTGATTTGCCCCCACAAGGGAAAAGGCGTATTCCCTGAGACTTTAATTTTTGCTTCACAGATCAGCCGCCAAGCGAGCCCTGGGAATATGTAATTACCGCGTACCTGAGAACGCACGCACTTGAGAGACCGTTATCCATTTCTTGTTCTTCGTCTCCGAGGGTGACGCCTCTGGGTGAGTGGGGCTGAAAAGGCCACTGGGAAACTGACAATCCTGACCACACTATATTCACGCGACACTTTCCCCCGCCGTTATGCTGTTGTGTGTGTGTGTGTATATGTGTGTGTGTTTGCAGCATCTGACAATGTTTTCTGCTTCACAGCTAAAATGAGCATCTTTAGGTCGATTGTACATCTGGCCCTCATCTCCAAGGTTGTTTGCAAATTTGGGGACGGCCACCTCTGACACCTCCGACAACTACTGTAGTATTTGTTAAGCGCTTACTGTGTGCCAAACACTGTACTGAGCCCTGGGGTAGATACGAGATCATCAGATGGGACCCGGGCCCTGTCCCATATGGCGCTCACAGTCTAAGTAGGACGGAGAAGAGGTTTTGAATCCCCATTTTACAATGAGGAAGTGGAGGCACAGAGAAATTAAGTGACTTGCCCAAGGTCACACAGCAGGCATGTGGCAGAACAGAAACTAAGACGCAGGTTTTCCAGGCTCGGGCTCTTTCCACTGGGCTATGCTGCTTCCCTCATTATGGGATCACATTACTTGACTTCATCATTAGTAATAATAATAATAATGGCATTTATTGAGTGCTTACTATGTGCAAAGCACTGCTGTAAGTGCTAGGGAAGTTACAAGGTGATCAGGTTGTCCCACGGTGGGCTCACAGTCTTAATCCCCATTTTACAGATGAGGTCACTGAAGCACAGAGAAGTGAAGTGATTTGACCAAAGTCACACAGCTGACAATTCTGTTTCACAGCTAAAATGAGCATTTTAGGTCGATTGTACCTCTGGCCCTCATCGCTAAGGTTGTTTTCAAATTTGGGGACGGCCACCTCTGACACCTCCGACAACTACTGTAGTATTTGTTAAGCGCTTACTGTGTGCCAAACACTGTACTGAGTCCTGGGGTAGATACGAGATCATCAGATGGGACCCGGGCCCTGTCCCATATGGCGCTCACAGTCTAAGTAGGAGGGAGAAGAGGTTTTGAATCCCCATTTTACAATGAGGAAGCGGAGGCACAGAGAAATTAAGTGACTTGCCCAAGGTCACACAGCGGGCATGTGGCAGAACATTCATTCAATCGTATTTATTATAATAATAATAATAATGTTGGCATTTGTTAAGCGCTTACTATGTGCAAAGCACTGTTCTAAGCGCTTTGGGGGATACAAAGTGATCAGGTTGTCCCACGTGGGGCTCACAGTCTTAATCCCCATTTTACAGATGAAGTCACTGAGGCTCAGAGAAGTTAAGTGACTTGCCCAAGGTCACACAGCAGACATGTGGCGGAGCCGGGACTCGAACCCATGACCTCTGACTCCAAAGCCCGGGCTCTTTCCACTGAGCCACGCTGCTTCTCCCTATTTATTGAGCGCTTACTGTGTGCAGAGCACTGTACTAAGCGCTTGGGAAGTACGAGTTGGAACAAGGACTAAGACGCAGGTTCTCCGATTTCCAGGCTCGGGCTCTTTCCACGGGGCCATGCTGCTTCCCTCATTATGGGATCACATTACTTGACTTCATCGTCAGTACTATTTATTGAGCACCTACCCTGTGCAAAACACCTGGAAACACACAGCAGAAGTAAAAGATACAGTTACGTTCCTCGAGGAACATATAATCTAATGCCTTATTTGATAAAGTACGGGATCCCTTGAGGACAGACATATAAATGTGCTAAACGAAGCAGTGTGACCTAGCGGAAAGAGCATGGGCCTGGGACTCAGAGGACCTGGGTTCTAATCCCAGCTCTGCCACGTGACAGCTGTGTGACCTTGAGCAAGTCACTGCACTTTTCTGCGCCTCAGCTTCCTCATCTGTAAAAAGCAAACTCAATCTTATGCCCTCCTACCTAGACTGAGCCCCATGCAGATCTTCTAGACTGTGAGCCTACTGTTGGGTAGGGACCGTCTCTATATGTTGCCAACTTGCACTTCCCAAGCGCTTAGTACAGTGCTCTGCACACAGTAAGTGCTCAATAAATACGATTGAATGAATGAATGAATAAGTGGAGGAGTCGGGATTAGAACCCATGACTTTCTGACTCCCAAGCCCCTGCTCTATCTGCTAAACCATTGCAGGAACTTATTTTAAATGAAGGCTACGGGAGATACAGGAGAGTTTACTCTCAACCGATCGAATTTACTAAGCACTTACTGTATGCAGAGCACTGTACTAAGCGCTTGGGAGAGTCCGATATAACAGATCTGGTAGGCACTTTCCCTGCCCACAAGGAGATTGCAGTCAAATGCTTACACTCCTTTCGATAACTCCTCAGAGCGTTTTTGCGGGCTCCTAGGAGCTGGGGGTGGGAGAGCTGTTTCATGCCCAGAACATGCTTAAGAGGAACTCCTCATTCTGGTTCATTTTATTTTGGATTACTCCTTGCCACGTTCTCCACGTAGTATTTATTCATTGAATCCCTAAACTTGGCTTTCTCCCCCTCTTCCTGCCTACCCACCGGTCTGCTCTCCTGTTTTCTGCTTCTTCCCCGCTGTTTTTCTCTCCTCTGCCTCTCTTTAGTTTTTGTGGCCATTATCAATTTGATAGCCTCTGGGCTATTCCTAGCCTCTCTTGGCTCTGCTCTAGAATACTCGTTGTGGGCAGGGAATGTGTCTTTTTTACTGTTATATTGCTGTGTTGTATTTTCGCAAGAGCTTAGTACAGTGCCCTGCACTCTGTAAGGGCTCAAGAAATACGATCGGTTGCTTATTTTGTCCTGAATTCCAGTCTCAGATGGCACACGTGCATTTGGAGCTCTCCCCCTCCCGTCCCATTTCTGCCCATTCATGCTGAGTTGACATTGCGACAGAGCCATGCTTTTATTAGTGACAGAGGGCATCCCTTTGTGCACTTGAATCCATGCTAGGTGCGTGTCAAGAAACCCCAAACTACATTATCTCTGCCCTGAAGGAGTTTCCATATGAAGAAGAAGAAGAGAGCGAGCCAAGCACAAATTCAAGCCAGGGGTCCCCCTTTTTTATGGTATTTGTTAAGCGCTTCCTATGTGCCAGGCACCGTACTAAGCACTGGGGTAGATACACGCTAATCAGGCTGGACACAGTCCCTGTCCTTCATAGGGCTCACAGTCTCAATCCCCATTTTACAGAGAAGGTAACTGAGGCACAGTATCGCACAGTATCGCACAGTAGCAGAGCAGAGCTGTTAATAGAACCCAGGTCCTTCTGACGCCCCATGCTTTATCCACTAGCCCAACCCCTGTCCAGATACAAGCCCGATTTTTTTTACAAGGGAAAATGTTTCCTTTTACTCCTTTTTAAAGTCTCTTTTTCTCCCCATCTCCAGCAATCTTGCTTGAGAGTCGTGCTCAGTGGAAAGAGCCCGGGCTTTGGAGACAGAGGTCATGGGTTCAAATCTCAGCTCCGCCAATTGTCAGCTTTGTAACTTTGGGCAAGTCACTTCACTTCTCTGGGCCTCAGTTCCCTCATCTGTAAAATGGGGGTGAAGACTGTGAGCCCCCTGTGGAACAACCTGATCACCTTGTAACCTCCCCAGCACTTAGAACATGCTTTGCACATAGTAAGTGCTTAATGAATGCCATTATTATTATTATTATTATTATTTTAAAGGAGGAGGGTGGTGAGGAGTGAAGGCGAGGGATCCAGTATTTTTTTAAATGGTATTTGTTAAGTGCTTACTATGTGTCAGCCACTGTACTAAGCACTGGGGAGGATATAAGTTAGTCATGTCCCACATGGGGTTCACAGTCTTAATCCTTCTTTTACAGTTGGGGTAACTGAGGCACAGAGAAGTTAAGTGATTGGCCAGTACTTGTGGTTTTCAGAGGTAGGGAAGGGGTAGAGACAGGGTAACGAAGCCAACTGTTGGAAGAGGGGAATTAGGAAGGTCCGGGTAAGAGCAGAAGAGAGAATGAAGAATGAAGGGAAAAAGGACAAGAGAGGACAGAAGCCACACTGAAGAGGTTGGGGAGGGATTCAGGAAAGCAGACTGAGGAAGAAGCAGGAGTGGATGGGCGATCCAGAAACCAAAGCCCCTAAAGAAAAGGGTCAGCCTTCCCCTCATTCCCACCCTGACTGCTTCTCCATGCACTCCCTGAATCTAATTCCCAAAGAAGCCTCGAGATTTAATTGAATTGGGTTTGTGGATTTATAGAAGGAAAAGCCCAGGAAAAACTAAAGAGCCCGGGCCTGGGTTCTAACCCCCGCTCCACCGCTTGTCTGCTGTGTGACCTTGGGCAAGCCACTTCACATTTCTGTGCCTCTGTTACCTCATCTGTAGAATGGGGATTAAGACTGGGAGCCCTGTGTGGGAAAGAGACTCTGTCCAACCTTACTGCCTTGTTTCTATCTCAGTGCTTAGTATGCCTGAGCATAGTAAGCAACTAAAAAGTACCATTAAACCCCAAAACAGAACAAAACCCTAGTGTTTCCAATGCAGGTTTGGTGGGGCGGGAGGAGATAGGCGCCGAAACTGCTTCTAACAATCGCAACTTTTTCCTGCTGATCACAGCTTTCCCTAGCCTAGGAAGCAGGAGCGGAGAACCGACATTCCTTCACTCTCCCTCCCAAGTCTTAGAATTGGGATTTATCCTGTACATTCTGGGGCAGGAAAGACTCTTTCTCCTCCCCACAAATGTTCTGGGTCTCGGCAGTTACATCCTTTAGAGTGAGAGGGCCTGATGAGGAGCCCAGCCAGCCCCTGCAAGGACAGCAAGCCTCCTTCCCGATCCAAAACGGCAGAGTGAGATGCTGAAAATGGGCTGACGTCATTGCTTTGAGATGCTGTTTATGGGGCACGTGGGATCTGGGGATTTGGAGGGGGCTGCCGACTGCCTAAAGCAATGAGAGATGACCTCTAGACAGCAAGCTCACTGTGGGCAGGGAAGGTGCCTACCAACTCTGCCATATTGTACTCTCAATCAATCAATCAATCGTATTTATTGAGCGCTTACTGTGTACAGAGCACTGTACTAAGTGCTTGGGAAGTACATGTTGGCAACATATAGAGACAGTCCCTACCCAACAGTGGGCTCACAGTCTAAAAGCAGACACGTTCCCTGCCCATAATGAGCTTACAGTCTAGAGAGGGAGACAGACATTAATATGAATAAGTAATTTATATATAATTTAAAGCTATGTATATAAGGGCAGTGGGGTCAGGGGTGGAATTAATATTAAATGTTCAAAGGTCACAGATCTAAGTACACAGACTAGGCAAAAGGGAGAGCGAGCTAAGGAAAGAGGGCTTAATGGAGAGAGTGTGACCTTAATAATGCTATGAAGATGGAGAGAGTGGTGGTCTGGCCTATATGGAGGAGGAGGGAGTTTCAAACTAGGGGGAGAACATGGGAATCAATCAATCTCCCAAGCGCTTAGTACAGTGCTCTGCACACAGTAAGCGCTCAAGAAGCAGCATGGTCTAGTGGATAGAGCACGGTCCTGAGAGTCAGAAGGACCTGGGTTTCAACCCCAGCTCTGCCACTTGTCTGCTGTGTGACCTTAGGCGAGTCACTTCCCTTGCCTCAGTTCCCTCATCTGTTAAATGGGGATTGAGACTGTGAGCCCCATGTGGGACAGGGACTGTGTCCAACCCAATTTACTTGTATGCATACCAGTGCTTAGTCCAGTGCCTGGTACAGCGTGGCTCAGTGTTAAGAGCCCGGGCTTTGGAGTCAGAGGTCATGGGTTCGAATCCCGGCTCCGCCACATGTCTGCTGCGTGACCTTGGGCAAGTCACTTAACTTCTCGGAGCCTCAGTTACCTCATCTGTAAAATGGGGGTGATGACTGTGAGCCCCACATGGGACAACCTGGTCACCTTGTATCCCCCCCCCCAGCGCTTAGGACAGTGCTTTGCACATAGTAAGCGCTTAACAAATGCCATCATTATTATTAGTATTACATAGTAAGCGTTTAACAAACACACAGTTAGTATTATAATTATTGTAAATATTGACAGACCACGGGGTAGGGAGAAGCAGGGCAGGTGGAAAGTGTGAGCCCACTGTTGGGTAGGGACTGTCTCTATATGTTGCCAATTTGTACTTCCCAAGCGCTTAGTACAGTGCTCTGCACATAGTAAGCGCTCAATAAATACGATTGATGATGATGATGATGATGATGTGGGAGAAGTCCCGCCCAGGGTTGACAGTAATCAGAGAGAGATGCCCAAGCTGGGCTGGGAGCAGTGAGGCAGAGGGTTGGCGAGAGCTCAGTCATGAGAAGCTAAGTGGCCTTCCCAGACTGAGCCCCCTCCTTCCTCTCCCCTTCCTCATCCCCCCCGCCTTACCTCCTTCCCCTCCCCACAACACCTGTATATATGTTTCTACGGATTTATTACTCTATTTATTTTATTTGTACATATTTATTCTATTTATTTTATTCTGTTAATATGTTTTGTTCTCTGTCTCCCCCTCCTAGACTGTGAGCCCACTGTTGGGTAGGGACCGTCCCTATATGTTGCCGACTTGGACTTCCCAAGCGCTTAGTACAGTGCTCTGCACACTGTAAGCGCTCAATAAATACGATTGAATGAGTGAATGAGAGTGGCCTAGTGGAAAGAACACAGACCTGGGGGTCAGAATTCTAATCCCGATCCTGCCACTTGCCTGCTGTGTGACACTGGGCAAACTGGGCAACCTGGGACCCTGAAAACTGGACTGTCCAGTGAAAAGCCGGACAAATGGCCACTCTATTTTCTCCCCATTAAGGTGATCCAGGAGGAATGGTCATTAGGAACCTGGAATTCCCGCACATACGGTAGTTGTTTCTAACCACGTGCAGGAGGTTTTAACCATTCGACGCTTTCCCTGCCAAGGGTAGGAGATGGAGAGAGACTGAGGAAGCTTCAGGAAGGAGCATGAGAGGGGGCAAGGCGCTGAACTTCTCTGGGCCTCGGTTTCCTCAGCTGTCAAATGGGGATTAAATCGTTCCCCGTCCTACTTAATAATAATAATAATAATGGCATTTATTAAGCACTCACTATGTGCAAAGCACTGTTCGAAGCGCTGGGGAGGTTACAGGGTGATCAGGTTGTCCCACGGGGGGCTCACAGTCTTCATCCCCATTTTACAGATGAGGTCACTGAGGCACAGAGAAGTGAAGTGACTTGCCCAAAGTCACACAGCTGACAATTGATGGAGCTGGGATTTGAACCCCTGACCTCTGACTCCAAAGCCCGGGCTCTTTCCACTGAGCCCCGCTGCTTCTCCTTAGACTGTGAGCCCCAAATGGGACAGGGACTGTGTCTGGCCTGATTATCTTGTATCTCCCCCAGCACTTAATACAGTGCTTGGTATATAGTATGCGCTCAACAAATACCTTGGTTATTATTATTATTAGAGATCCAACTTTCTCTCCCATTTAGCAACTGAGAAACAACTTTGGGTGTCCAGGAGGAGGTCAACTCTGCCTGTCAGTCCCCAGCTCCTCATGACTGAACCTTTCCCCGCCTCCTCTCGTGCTCCTTCCTGAAGCTTCCTCAGTCTCTCTGAGGATATGTTGCCAATTTGTTGCCAATTTGTACTTCCCAAGCACTTAGTACAGTGCTGTGCACATAGTAAGCGCTCAATAAATGCGATTGATGATGATGATCTCCTACCCTTGGCAGGGAAATCGTCGAATGGTTAAAACCTCCTGCACGTGGTTAGAAACAACTACCGTATGTGCAGGAATTCCAGGATCCTAATGACCGTTCCTCCTGGATCACCTTAGTGGGGAGAAAATAGAGTGGCTATTTGTCCGGCTTTACACCGGACAGTCCAGTTTTCAGCTAGTCCGTCCCCTGTCCGGTATAGATATGGCACCAGAAGTCTTTATGCCTGCTGTTTTTCTGTTCAGCTCCTCCTCAGCTCAGTAGCTTGAGTTTGGTGGTTCGGAAGCGATGCCTGTGGCCACGGGGACTTAGTCGGGGTACTCAAAGGCTCTGGAGCAAGTTGCGGGGAAAGGTGTTGTCCGGGCGTGGGAGGGGACCCCAGGAGAAACACTCTGGGCTAGGGAGGACTCCCACAAACTGGTACGTGTGACATCCATCTGTACCACCGCGTGTTAGAAGTAACAGTCCACGTGCATCTCCGTGGCTGGTATCCGTAAGCGCCGTCACTGGCCACCCTGGGAGGAAATGTCAGCCGCTACTGCCAGAGAAATAGCCAGAGGCAGCTAGCCACAAAATGCAGCTAAAATGAGGAGCCTCGTGAGGTTTGGCAGTTTCTGAAGGCTGAAAAATCCATTGATTTTGGCCTCTGTTCCAGGAAGTTAAAAGAATGAAATATTGTCTTTCGGAGGGGAAATTGTCTGGGGCTAAATGTGGCTGAAAATAAACCATGTGTAACGTGTGATTTCTCTGTGTGTGTGCGCGCTTTAAAAATAGCTCACATCGAGAAAGAAAAAGGAAAAAGAATAGGTCTCAACTCCCGATTCATCTGAAGAAAATCTCACTAGCCCGTAACCTTGGCGTTGTCCTCAACTCATCTCTCTCATTCCACCCACATATTCAATCTGTCACCAAATCCTCTCAGTTCTACCTTCACGACACTGCCAAGAGCCGCCCTTTCCTCTCCATCCAAATTGCTACCATGCTTACCAAGCCCTTATCCTATCCCGCCTTGACTCCTATACCTGCCTCCTCGCTGACCTCCCCGCTACAGTCCGTACTTCAGTCTGCTGCACTTTTCTAAAACACATTCAGCCTGTCTCCCCACTCTTCAAGACCCTCCAGTGGCTACCCATCCACCTCCTCATCAAACAGAAATTACTGACCATCGGCTTTAAAGCACTCAAATCAGCTCGCCCCATCCTACCTCACCTCACCACAACCCAACCCAGCCCGGACACTCCGTTCCTCTAACTCCAGCTTACTCACTGTGCCCAGATCTCCCCTTTCCCCCAATCCTTCCCCAACCCTGAAACTCCCTCCCCCTCCATATATGCCAGACCACCCCTCTTCCCACCTCCAAAACATTATTAAAGTCACATCTCCTCCAAGAGGCCTTCCCCAATTAAGCTCTCTTTCCCCCGTTATTCTCCCTTCTGCGCTGTCCATGCATTTGGATCTGTGACTGATGGACTTTTGATATTCACCCCACCCTCACCCCCACAGCACTTACGCTTATATCTTTAAATTATGTATTATAAATTACTTATTTATACGAATATCTGTCTCCCCCGCTAGACTGTAAGCCAGTTACAGGAACTTATCCTCTAATTCTGTTGTAGTGTACTCTCCCAAGTGCTTAGTGCAGAGCTCTGCCCTTAGGAAGTGCTCAATAAATGTGATTAATCGATTGGTAATGATTGCTTGATTAATTCAATCCCTCTGCGGATATTTACAGAGAGGGAAGTGTTGAGAGATACTGATTCATCGCTGCACTCTTTTCCAACAGACTTTCACAGTGATCCTGGGCTGAATGAACATTCTCTTGCTAATTGACTTCTCCACGAGATTGGGGCCGAGTGGCCTGATTCATTCAGTCGTTCATTCAATCGTATTTATTGAGCGCTTACTGTGTGCAGAGCACTGGACTGATGGAAAGAGCACAGGGCTGGGAGCCAAGAGACCGATCTTAGTCTCAGTTCTGGCACTTGCCTGCTTTGCGACCTTGGGTTAGTCACTTAACCCCTCTGGCCCTCAGTTTCCTCATCTGTAAGATGGGAATAAGGTAGATTGGGAGCCCCATATGGAATGCACAAGCATTCAGTAAATACTAGTGATTGATTGAGGTGGCTAAGGTATAGGGTGCCGTTTTCCCCAAGATCCCTTCCCTCTTTCTCCTGCCCCCTTGCAGCTGGTCTCCTTTGCAGGAGTGGGACTCTTCCTAATTCTGGCTACTAGACAATCCTGAGACCATTAGAGGGGTAGTTCTGACAGGTTTCTTGAATCATCATCATCATCATCAATCGTATTTATTGAGTGCTTACTATGTGCAGAGCACTGTACTAAGCGCTTGGGAAGTACAAATTGGCAACATATAGAGACAGTCCCTACCCAACAGTGGAATGCTTTCCCATTTTTTTTTATTATGGTATTTGTTAAGCACTTACTATGTGCCAGACATAGTTCCAATAGCTGGGGTAGATACACGCTAATCAGGCTGGACACAGTCCCTGTCCCACATGGGGCTCGCAGGCTTAATCCCCATTCCACTGATGAGGTAACTGAGGCCCAGAAAAGTGAAGTGACCGGCCCACGATCACACAGCGGGCAAGTGAAGCAGCGTGGCTCGGTGGAAAGAGCCCGGGCTTTGGCGTCAGAGGTCATGGGTTCAAATCCCCGCTCCACCAATTGACTTTGGGCAAGCCACTTCACTTCTCTGGGCCTCGGTTACCTCATCTGTAAAATGGGGATTAAGACCGTGAGCCCCCCGGGGGACAACCCCATCACCTTGTAACCTCCCCAGCGCTTAGAACAGTGCTTTGCACATAGTAAGTGCTTAATAAATGCCATCATTATTATTATTATTATTAAGTGGCAGAGCCGGGATTAGAACTGGGGATGAAGACTGTGAGCCCCACGTGGGACAACCTGATGACCTTGTATCTACCCCGGCGCTTAGAACAGTGCTTGGCACATAGTAAGCGCTTAATAAATGCCATCATTATTATTATTATTATTATTATTATAGGTCTTTCTGAGGCCCAGGCCTGTGTTCTAGCTACTAGGCCATGTATTTAGGACAGCGCCCACCATTCAGTAGGGGTTCAGGAAGCACGATCGAATGATTTGATGGCCTCTTATCTATAGCCCCTAAAACTGTCTCAGAGCGGGTGAGTACCAGTCAGCTCCTGTCTGGTGCTTGTGGAGTTACCTGGACCGGGTGGGGTATAAAAACCACTGAATCTATCCGACTGTGGCTCTTGTTTCTCTAAGGCGGCATCGGGCTCCGGACCCTAGGCCTCCGAGCTTCCATCTGGGTTGGGAGCGGTTCCCCGGCGGAGCGGGATGCCAGCCGGGACCGTCCCCGAGAGGGCGAAGACCAAAGACCCAGGAACCCTGCCCTCCTTCATCCTGCTTCCCGATGAGACTGCAGGGATCTGCCACATCCTAGGTTTGGAAGAATCCAGCAAACAGAAAGTGGGCAGCAGAAGGAAAATGGCAGTTGGGATGTGGCGGGGAGAGAGGCTCAAGGCGGGACGAAAGCAAGGCTGAAGAGTAGTGGGTGAGGGAGAGAGGGAGGAACAAAGAGGGGGCTAGAAAGAGAAGGAGAAAGGAAGGCCCAGAGAATAATCTAGCAATAAATCAGTCAGTTGGTCTTAATTATTGAGTGCTTACGGTGTGTGGAGCATTGTAATAATAGTAATAATGGTATTTGTTAAGCGCTTACTATGTGCAAAACACTGTTCTAACTGCCGGGGACGTTACAAGGTGATCAGGTTATCCCTGGGGGGGCTCACAGTTTTAATCCCCATTTTACAGATGAGGTAACTGAGGCCTAGAGAAGTGAAGTGACTTGCCCAAGGTCACACAGCAGACGTGGCGGAGCTGGGATTTGAACCCGTGACCTCTGACTCCAAAGCCCGGGCTCTTTCCACTTCGGTCAATCGGTGGCATTTATTGAGTGCTTTCTATTTGCTGGACACTTTTCTAAGTGCTTGGAAGAGTACAGGACGAAAGGATCAGCAGACACATTCCCTGCCCATAGTGAGCTTACAGTCTAGAGGGAGAGACAGACATTAATATGAATACATAAATAATTGATCGTATATCATTTAAAGATATCAGTCAATCAATCAATGGTATTTATTGAGCATCTACTATGTGAAGAGCACTGTTCTCATCGCTCGGGAGAATACAATATAACAGTGTAATAGAGTTGGTAGACACATTCTCTGCCCGTAACGAGCTTACGCTATAGCAGGAGGGATGAGTGCAGTAGTGAGACTGCGATGGAGTTAGTGAACGTGATCCCACTTCTCGAGGCGCTTGCAACTTAGTGGACAAAGACAGGGAGAAAAAGGGGCAAAGAGAGCCAGAATAGAGGGCCAAAAGGAACGGCCTGTAGTAGTGGCGAAGCAGCGTGGCTCAGTGGAAAGAGCCCAGGCTTTGGAGTCAGAGGTTATAATAATAATAATAATGGCGTTTATTAGGTGCTTACTATGTGCAAAGCACTGTTTTAAGCGCTGGGGAGGTTACAAGGTGATCAGGTTGTCCGACATGGGGCTCACAGTCGTAATCCCCATTTTACAGATGAGGGAACTGAGGCACAGAGAAGTGAAGTGACTTGCCCAAAGTCACACAGCTGACAATTGGCGGAGCCTGGATTTGAACCCATGACCTCTGACTCCAAAGTCCGTGCTCTTTCCACTGAGCCACGCTGCTTCTCATCCCAGCTCCGCCATGTGTCTGCTGTGTGACCTTGGGCAAATCACTTAACTTCTCTGAGCCTCAGTTCCCTCATCTGTAAAATGGGGATTAAAACTGTGAGCCCCCCCGTGGGACAACCTGATCACCCTGGAACCTCCCCAGCACTTAGAACAGTGCTTTGCACATAGTAAGCGCTTAACAGATACCATTATTATTATTGTTACTTAACTTCTCTGAGCCTCAGTTCCCTCATCTGTAAAATGGGGATGAAGACTGTGAGCCCCACGTGGGACAACCTGATCACCTTGTATCCCCCCCCAGCACTTAGAACAGTGCTTTGCACATAGTAAGCGCTTAACAAATGTCATCATTATTATTATTATTATTATTAGTACCTATGAGGTGTGGTAGGGTCTGCTGCCATTCATTCATTCAGTCATATTTATTGAGCTCCTGCTGTGTGGAAAGCACTGTACTAAGCACTTGGGAGCACTGTTGCCAACTTGTACTTCCCAAGCGCTTAGTCCAGTGCTCTGCACACAGTAAGCGCTCAATAAATACGATTGATTGATTGATTGAGAGTACAGCACAACACTAAACAGATATAGTCCCTGCTCACAACAAGCTTACAGTCTTCTTTTGTAGACTGTGAGCCCACCGTCGGGTAGGGACCGTCTCTAGATGTTGCCAACTTGGACTTCCCAAGCGCTTAGCACAGTGCTCTGCACACAGTAAGCGCTTAATAAATACGATTGAGTGAATGAATGAATGAATGGAGCCCAGCTTGCCGTCTTGCTCCACCCAGGCAGAGTCGGGGAGGTTTCAGGTTCTGTCCCAAAACACATCACCTCAAATGTTCCTGGTTTGAGGGCGATGTACGACCGGGATCCTCGGGCGCTCAGCTGGGTCCCGGAGCCTACCAGATGCCCTTTCCCAAGGAGCGCGGGACAGAACAAAATTAAAGGTTGCGTGAGTCTGCAGAACAGAGAGATGCGTTTTAAGACGCTTACGTCGATCGTTCCAGGGCCCGGCAGTTACGATCAGTCTTCCCCGGGGACGCTGGAGATTATGAAAAAGAAACTGAAAGAGGCTCCGCAGCATTTTCAGTCGGTAAAATGAAGGTTACACTTCTCTGTGCCTCAGTTACCTCATCTGTGAAATGGGGATGAAGACTGTGAGACCCCCGAGGGACAACCTGATCACCTTGTAACCTCCCCAGCGCTTAGAACGGTGCTTTGCACATAGTAAGCGCTTAATAAATGCCATCATCATCATTCGGGGCCCGGATGCTGATGAGGGGGAAGTTGGGCCCCCTTCCCATCTCCCCACACCTTTCATTCATTCATTCGTTCATTCAATCGTATTTATTGAGCGCTTACTGTGTGCAGAGCACTGTACTAAGCAGCCCCGGCTCTCGGTACCCCCGCCACCCCAGAGGAAAGCCAGACTCTGAGGGGGTCTACCCTTCTCAGGTGGGAGGACAGAACTCCAAAAGCCATGATCATCCCAATCTGGGATGGGGCAGTTGTGACAGCATGGAAGCAGTGGGCTCTAATGGAAAGAGCACTGGCCTTGGAGGGGGCCTGCGTTGTAATCCTGGCTCTGCCACTTGTCTGCTGTGTGACCTTGGGCAAGTTGCTTAACTTCTCTGGGCCTTTGTTCCCTCATCTGTAAAATGTGAGCCCCGTGTGGGACACGGACTGTATCCGTCCTGACTAGCTTGCGTCTACTCCAGTGCTTAGGACAGTGCCTGGCCCATAATAAGCGCTTGACAGATGCCATAAAAAAAAAATCTCGCCAAAGTGGGTCATGCCCTTGTGTGTCCCCCTGCCGCAGTAGAGCTGGGATAGGGGGTGAGGAGATTTATTCATTCATTCAATCGTATTTATTGAGCGCTTACTGTGTGCAGAGCACCGGACTAAGAGCTTGGGAAGTCCAAGTTGGCAACATAGAGAGACGGTCCCTACCCAACAGCGGGCTCACAGTCTAGAAGGGGGAGACAGACAACAAAACAAAACATAGTAATGAAATAAAATAAATAGAATAAATATGTACAAGTAGAGTAATAAATATGTACAAGCATATATACATATATACAGGTGCTGTGGGGAGGGGAAGGAGGTAAGGCCGGGGGTGGGCAGGTGGTCTGGCCTGGGGGTAGAATAAGCGTAGAGAAGCAGCATGGTTTAGTGGATAGAGCACGGGCCTGGGAACGAGGAGGTCATGGGTTCTAATCCTGACTCCGCCTCTTGTCTGCTGCGTGACCTCGGGCAAGTCACTTCACTGTGCCTCAGTTACCTCATCTGTAAAATGGGGACTGAGGCTGTGAGCCCCATGTGGGACGGGGAGTATATCCAACCCCGCTTGCTTGGATCCACCCCACTGCTTAGTACGGTGCCTGGCACACTGTAAGTGCTTAATGGATACAGTTATTATTTTTATTAATAATAACCACGGTGGGCTGTGTGAGTTGTGGGACAGGTGGACGAGGCATCGGTCAGTCAGAGGGAAGAGAGGGAAGGAGGAGGTTCTTATAATAATAATAATGATGGCATTTGTTAAGCGCTTACTATGTGCAAAGCACTGTTCTAAGCGCTGGGGGGGATGCAAGGTGATCAGGTTGTCCCACGTGGGGCTCACAGTCGTAATCCCCATTTTGCAGATGAGGGAACTGAGGCTCAGAGAAGTGAAGTGACTTGCCCAAGGTCACACAGCAGACATGTGGCGGAGCAGGGATTCGAACCCATGACCTCTGACTCCAAAGCCCGGGCTCTTTCCACTGAGCCACGCTGCTTCTTCTTCTTGTCTCCCCATCCCCACTGGGGAGGGCCCAGAGAATGATCAGTCCATCAGTCAGTTGTATTATTGAGTGCTTACCCTGTGCACAGCATTGTACTAAGTGCTTGAGAGAGTTGGTAGACACGCTCCCTGCTCTCCAGGAGCTTACAATCTAGTGGACATTCATTCATTCATTCAATCGTATTTATTGAGCGCTTACTGTGTGCAGAGCACTGGACTAAGCGCTTGGGAAGTCCAAGTTGGCAACATCTAGAGACGGTCCCTACCCAACAGCGGGCTCACAGTCTAGCAGGTCTGCTTGGGGCTCAGTCGTCATCATCATCATCAATCGTATTTATTGAGCGCTTACTATGTGCAGAGCACTGTACTAAGCGCTTGGGAAGTACAAATTGGCAACATCTAGAGACAGTCCCTGCCCAACAGTGGGCTCACAGTCTAAAAGGGGGAGACAGAGAACAAAACCAAACGTACTAACAAAATAAAATAAATAGAATAGAATAGAATAGAATAGAATAGATATGTTAGTCAGTCTAGGTAGGAGGGCATAAGATTGAGTTTGCTTTTTACAGATGAGGAAGCTGAGGCACAGAAAAGTGAAGTGACGGAGAGAGGGAGACACGGGGGAAAGAGAGAAGGAATGGAGGAGAAAATGAAAGGCCTGTAGGGTTTCAAAGCCTTCCTCCTCAACAGGCTGCCTATCTTCTGGCCAGGGCCGGTGGAAGAAGGGGACAGAGAGAGAAAGAGAGAGTTGTAGCTGAAGTGGGAAAAGCACAAGCAGAGGGAAGAGGGAAACGAATAATAATAATGATGATGGCATTTATTAAGCGCTTACTATGTGCAAAGCACTGTTCTAAACCCTGGGGAGATTACAAGGTGATCAGGTTGTCCCACGGGGGGCTCACAGTCTTCACCCCCATTTTCCAGATGAGGTAACCGAAGCCCTGAGATGTGAAGGGATTGCCCAAGGTCACACAGCTGACAATTGGCGGAGCCGGGATTTGAGCCCATGACCTCCGACTCCAAAGCCCGGGCTCTTTCCGCTGAGCCACGCTGCTTCTCTGGGGGGGAGAAGGTGCAAGACACTGATAAGAACCCAAGGAGGAGAGAGACAAAGGGTTTCTGGGGCAGTGGGAAGGAGGGAGAAGTAGAGGCAGCGAAAGGAGAGAGGGAGGGGCAGGTCTGCAGCGGAATTTTGCCACTGGAAGAAAAGAGAGATCGGGAGCGAATGGCAGAAAGAGGGGGAAGGAGGGAGGAAGAGGCCGGGAATGACAGAGAGACCAGACTCCACAGAGTCAGAGGTTGGCAGGGCTCCGCCGCGGGGCCTGGGCCGCGGCCTCCCCGCTTCGTTCATTCATTTTCACCCAGTCGTATTTGTTGAGCGCTTACTGTGTGCAGAGCACCGGACTGGCAGAGATTTCGGCAGGCAGAGCTGTCAGAGTGTGCATTGCGTCAATAGATTTCATAAACCGGACCGAGGATGGGTTTGACCCCAGCCTGACCTCGGCCCAGAGCACCTCCTGTGTGGCCTCAATCCGGGCAGGGTGGAGGAGCAGGGGTCAGAGGTCAGAGGAGCCCTTCGGTTGGCTCCCAGGGAAACGGAAGCCAACATGGAGGACGGCGGTGAGAACAGAGGCCCAGGGGGCTGTTGGCTGCTTTCTCGCCCCCCTCCCTGAAATTCCCGTCCCTTCCCCTCCTTTGGTCCCTGTCATGTGGCAAAAACGGCCTTGAAGGTTGACCCCCAAAACAACCCACTCATCGCGATGCAGGTTTGCCTGTCGTCAGAGGGTCGGTTCCAAAGACCTCGAAAGCTTCCAAGCTCCGCCTCTCTCCTCCCAGTATTTCCAGCCCCATCCCTTTCCCCAGCCTGGAAATCGAGGGGCAGCAAGGCCTCGACCACGGGGTACGGCCCGTGGCCCACCCACCCAGGGGCAGGAGCTGGCCAGCGGGGCCGCCCGGAGCCGAACTCACCTGGGCTCTCGGCGGGGTCTGTCCGGCGAGCCCAGAGACCAGCTGGCCATCTCTCCTCGGCCCCTTCTCTCATCAGCTGGATGGCATCCTCCTTCTTCCCTCACCAACCTCCCCCCCACCCCCCAACTCTCTCCGCCCCTTCCCTCCCGGCACCGCGCGGCTTCTCACTGGCAGCCCTGTTGCCAAGGCAATAAGGGTTCCCATGACTACCGAGCAAAGGCTGCTGCATTCCCATGGGCAGAGGCATGCCCACAAAAGGGGAAACGGGAGCAACTCCGGCCCCCAGCAATGGACTGTGAACAGGGACACCTGGAGCAGCCTGGAGGGGAGACACTGGGGGCTTGTGTCCTCTCCCCTCGCGGCCGAGCCGTGGACCAAACCCTTCTCCCCGTCCCCTCCTCTCAATCCAGGATGCAGCAGAGGGGTGGCACTTGTCCAAGGCTATTGTTTAGCCCAAAGAGGTCTCTCATTGTGCAGCACATATTAATATGTAAATATGCTAATACCTCTCCCTCCCACCCCCACCCCGCTCTCTTTGTCTCACCAAGAGAATGGCAAAGCCCCAAAGAGGCTCCTGTCTCTCCCCTCAATGAGATGTCAAGTTGGAGCATCTGTTCTCCCTCCAAACAGCGTGACCCCCCCAACCACCAACCCTGGCTACCTTGGCTCCCGGCCTGACTCTGAGCAGATGGGATTTTGACACTTTTCTGGGCCCTGAAGGCGTCTTGAGCGGAGGGAAGACTCCCCAGGTTCCAATACAGGAGAAGCGTTCAGTCCAGTGCTCTGCATACAGTAAACCCTCCATAAATACCCTTTGATTTTTTAAAATGATATTTATTAAGCTCTTTTTTTAAATGGCATTTATTAAGCGCTTACAATGTGCCAAGCACTGTTCTAAGCGCTGGAGAGGTTACAGGGTGATCACTGTGAGCCCCCTGTGGGACAACCTGATCTCTTTGTCACCTGTAGAACAGTGCTTTGCACATAGTAAGCGCTTAAAAAATACCATTATTATTATTATTATTATTATCAGGTTGTCCCACGGAGGGCTCACAGTCTTCATCCCCATTTTACAGATGAGGTCACTGAGGCACAGAGAAGTGAAGTGACTTGCCCAACGTCACACAGCTGACAAGTGGGGGAGCCGGGATTTGAACCCATGACGTCTGACTCCAAAGCCCGGGCTCTTTCCACCGAGCCACGCTGCTTCTTACACTGTACTAAGCACTGGAGTAGATACAAACTAATCAGGTGGGATTCTGTCCATGTCCCACACGGGGCTCGCAGTCTTAATCCCCATTTTTACAGATGAGGTAACTGTGGTATATTCATTCATTCATTCACTCAGAGAAGTGAAGTGACTTCCCCAAGGTCACACAGCAGACAAGTGGAGGATCCTTCCGATTCCCCGGCCCCATGCTCTATCCACTAGGATCACGTGGATTTTCAATTGATCCTCTTCCAATTGAAGCCTCTTCCAGTCTTCGGGTCTCAGCATGTTTAAGCCGGTTTGAAGTCTTTGATTCCTAGAACTCTCGCTGACTGTAAAAAAAAAAATGACTGAATTCCTGAGCAGTGAACTTAACATTTTGCAACTGTCGCTTCAGACCCTCCGCCACCAATTAAGCCCTTAAATATTCACTCACTCACATCCTCCCTAGAGCACTTGTGTACAAATCTTATATACTCTATTGCTTCTTCCTATCCGTAAATTATTTTGGGGCCATCTCTCCAACTCTTTCCACTCCTTCGGTTGAACTCTGTCAAGCGCGTCGGATAGTCTATTACTCTCCCCAGGTTCAAAGCCTTATTGAAGGCACATCTCCTCTGAGAGGCCTTCCCTGACTAAACTCTCCTTTCCCCTTCTCCCATTCCCTTCTGCGTCGCCCCGACTTGCTCCCTTTAATCATCCCCAATCAATCAATCGATCAATCGTATTTATTGAGCGCTTACTGTGTGCAGAGCACTGTACTAAGCGCTTGGGAAGTACAAGTTGGCAACATATAGAGACAGTCCCTACCCAACAGTGGGCTCACAGTCTGAAAGATAATAATAATAATGATGGCATTTGCCTCCCAGCTCCACGGCACTTGAGTCCCTATCTGTAATTTATGTATTTATATTCATGCCTGTCTCTCCCTCTAGACTGTAAACTCACTGTGGGCAGGGAATGTGTTTACTATTGTTTTGTACTCTCCCAAGCGCTTAGTACAGTGCTCTGTACACAGTAAGTGCTCAATAATTACAACTGAGTGAATGAACGAATACTCTCTATTTCTAATCTATTTTAATGTCTCTCTCCCCCTGTAGACTGTAAACTGCTGAGGGCAGGAATTGCACGTACCACCTCTATTTTATTGTACTTTCCCAAGTGTTTAGTATAGTGCTCTGCACATAGTAGTACATGAGAAGCAGCGTGGCTCAGTGGAAAGAGCCCGGGCTTGGGAGTCAGAGGTCGTGGGTTCAAATCCCGGCTCTGCCACTTGTCAGCTGTGTGACTTTGGGCAAGTCACTTCATTCATTCATTCATTCATTCATTCATTCATTCAATCGTATTTATTGAGCACTTACTGTGTGCAGAGCACTGTACTAAGTGCTTGGGAAGTACAAATTGGCAACATAGAGAGACAGTCCCTACACAACAGCGGGCTCATGGTCTAGAAGGGGGAGACAGACAACAAAACAAAACATATTAACAAAATAAAATAAATAGGATAAATATGTACAAGTAACATAAATAAATAAATAGAGTAATAAATATGTACAAACATATATACATATATACAGGTGCTGTGGGCAGGGGAAGGAGGTAAGGTGGGGGGATGGGGAAGGGGAAGAGGAGGAGAGGAAGGAGGGGGTTGAGTGTGGGAAGGCCTCCTGGAGGAGGTGAGCTCTCAGTAGGGCTTTGAAGGGAGGAAGAGAGCTAGCTTGGTGGATGTGCGGAGGGATTGGGGGCATTCCGGGCCGGGGGAGGACATGGGCCGGGGGTCGACAGCGGGATAGGCGAGAACGAGGCACGGTGAGGAAATTAGCGGCGGAGGAGCGGAGGGTGCGGGCTGGGCTGTAGAAGGAGAGAAGGGAGGTGAGGTAGGAGGGGGCCAGGGGTTGGACAGCCTTGAAGCCGAGAGTGAGGGGTTTTTGCCTGATGCGTAGGTTGATTGGTAGCCACTGGATATTTTTGAGGAGGGGAGTAACATGCCCAGAGCGTTTCTGCACAAAGACGATCCGGGCAGTGGCGTGAAGTATGGATTGAAGTGGGGAGAGACAGGAGGATGGAAGATCAGAGAGGAGGCTGATGCAGTAATCCAATCAGGATAGGATGAGAGCGTGAACGAGGAGGGTGGGCGATTTGGATGGAGAGGAAAGGGTGGATCTTGGCGATGTTGCAGAGGTGAGACCGGCAGGTTTTGGTGACGGATTGGATGTGAGGGGTGAACGAGAGAGCGGAGTCGAGGGTGACACCAAGGTTGCGGGCTTGTGAGACGGGAAGGATGGTAGTGCCATCAACAGAGATGGGAAAGTCAGGGAGAGGGCAGGGTTTGGGAGGGAAGATAAGGAGTTCAGTCTTGGACATGTTGAGTTTTAGATGGCGGGCAGACATCCAGGTGGAGATGTCCTGAAGGCAGGAGGAGATGCGAGCCTGGAGGGAGGGAGAGAGAGCAGGGGCAGAGATGTAGATTTGCGTGTCATCAGCGTAGGGATGATAGTTGAAGCCGTGGGAGTGAACGAGTTCACCAAGGGAGTGAGTGTAGATTGAGAACAGAAGGGGACCGAGAACTGACCCTTGAGGAACCCCTACAGTAAGGGGATGGGAGGGGGAGGAGGAGCCTGCAAAAGAGACTGAGAATGAACAGCTGGAGAGATAAGAGGAGAACCGGGACAGGACGGAGTCTGTGAAGCCAAGGTTGGATAACGTGTTGAGGAGTCGGGGGTGGTCCACAGTGTCGAAGGCAGCTGAGAGGTCGAGGAGGATTAGGATAGAGTAGGAGCCGTTGGATTTGGCAAGCAGGAGGTCATTGATGACCTTTGAGAGGGCAGTTTCCGTGGAATGTAGGGGACGGAAGCCAGATTGGAGGGGGTCAAGGAGAGAGTTGGCATTGAGGAATTCGAGGCAGCACATGTAGATGACTCGTTTGAGGATTTTGGAAAGGAATGGTAGGAGGGAGATAGGGCGATAACTAGAAGGTGAGGTGGGGTCAAGAGAGGGTTATTTTAGGATGGGAGAGACGTGGGCATGATTGAAGGCAGAGGGGAAGGAACCAGTGGAGAGTGAGCGGTTGAAGATGGACGTTAAGGAGGGGAGGAGAGACGGAGCGAGAGATTTCATAAGATGAGAGGCAATGGGGTCAGAAGCACAGGTGGCCGGAGTAGCACTTGAGAGGAGGGAGGAGAGTTCCTCTGAGGATAGCGCTGGGAAGGATGGGAGAGTAGCAGAGAGTGTTGAGAGCCGGGGGGTTGGAGAAAGGGGGGAAGAGACTTTGGGGAGGTCGGACCTGATGGATTTAATTTTATTAATAAAGTAGGAGGCCAGACCGTTGGGGGTGAGGGAAGGAGGACGGGGAGGAACAGGGGGCCTGAGAAGGGAGAACTGAAAACTTCACTTCTCTGGGCCTCAGTGACCTCATCTGTAAAATGGGGATTAAGACCGTGAGCCCCCCGTGGGACAACCTGATCACCTTGTAACCTTCCCAGCGCTTAGAACAGTGCTTTGCACTTAGTAATCGCTTAATAAATGCCATTATTATTATTATTAAAGTAAGCACTCAACAAATGAGAAGCAGCTTGGCCTAGTGGAAAGAGCATGGATTCCTGGCTCCATCACGTACCTGGTGTGTGACTTTGGGCATGTCACTTACCTTCTCTGTGCCTCAGCTACCTCATCTGTAAAATGGGGATTTTACATATGAGTCCCATGTGGGATTCAACCTGATTATATCTATCCTAGTCAGCCCGTCTCTCTACCTATCCATCCCAGGCTTTCCACCTGTCTTTGTCTCTGTGTCTCTGAAAATTTCACCTCTTAATAGCATTCACAAGCTAAGCTCATCCTTTTAATTCTATCCTTAGTACTTTATGAGCATATGTATAGTCAATGACTTATTCAGCTATCTCATCCCAAAATATGTGGACTATTCTCCCCACAGCACCTGTATATATGTTTGTACAGATTTATTTCTCTATTTATTTTACTTGTACGTATTTACTATTCTATTTATTTTGTTAATGATGCACATTTAGCTTTAATTCTATTTATTCTGACGACTTGACACCTGTCCACATGTTTTGTTCTGTTGCCTGTCTCCCCCTCCTAGACTGTGAGCCCGTTGTTGGGTAGGAACCGTCTCTATATGTCTCCAACTTGTACTTCCCAAGCGCTTAGTACAGTGCTGTGCACACAGTAAGCGCTCAATAAATATGATTGAATGAATGAATGAATGTTATATTATTATCCTTCTTCCTACTCCCATTATTTGTAATTTGTGTCTCCCCCTTGAAGAGCTTAGTACAGTGCAAGCGCTTAGTACAGTGCTCTGCACACAGTAAGCGCTCAATAAATGTGATTGAATGAATGAATGTTATATCATTATCCTTCTTCCTACTCCCATTATTTGTAATTTGTGTCTCCCCCTTTAAGAGCTTAGTACAGTGCAAGTGCTTAGTACAGTGCTCTGCACACAGTAAGCACTCAATAAATACGACTGAATGAATGCAGATTGTAATCTCCTTGAGGTTGCTTCTGCTCCACTCTCCAGGGTAAGTAGTACAGTGAATAAATACGATCGATGATGATGATGATACAGTGCTTTGCTCCCAGGATACGTTCAGTGACTACAGATTGATTGACTGATTGTCAAAAAAAGGTGACAGATGTCAACATAATAAAGGGAGGGAGAGCTAGAGAGAGAAGTGATCAACAAATTTATCGAGAGAACTAAACTGTAGACTTAAGTTGTTATGGGCCGAGAATGCAACTGTTGCTTATTGTACTCTCCCAAGCGCTTAGTACAGTGCTCTGCACACGGTAAGAGCTCAGTAAAGATGATTGATTGACTGATTGATTAAGTGGCAGGCTAGCAGATGGTAAGACCAAGGCGAAAGGAGGGATCAGGTTGAAAGGTCCTTGAAGGAGACAGGGAACGTGTGACTTCCTTTTGTGAAACTCTTCCTGGGAGTGACAGTTAACTGCCTCGTTGCATGTGAGTAGGTTGGCAGAAGGCAGGATGCCCGTGGGCAACAAGTTGAAGAGTAAATGCGGAGGGCGGAAGCAATCAAGCGACCAGTCGTATTTATTGAACGCTTACTGTATGCAGAGCACCGTACTAAGTGCTTGGGAGAGTACAATATAGCAGAGCTGGTAGATACATTCCCTGCCCATAATGAGCTTAGAGGGAGAAGCTTTCAGTCTGGAGGGTAAAGATAATAATAATAATAATAACAATAATAACTGTGGTATTTGTTAAGCACCGACTATGTGCCAGGCACTGCGCTAAGCACAGAGGCGGATACGAGCAAATCGGGTTAGACACGGTCCCTGTCCCGCCTGGGGCTCGCAATCTCGATCCCCATTTTACGGAGAAGGGAAGTGGCTTGCCCGAGGTCCCGCAGCATCATCATCATCATCAATCGTATTTATTGAGCGCTTACTATGTGCAGAGCACTGTACTAAGCGCTTGGGAAGTACAAATTGGCAACATATAGAGGCGGTCCCTACCGCAGCAGACAAGTGGCGGAACCGCTATTAGAACTCAGGTCCTTCTGACTCCCGGGGCCGTGCTCTATCCACTACGTCAGGCTGCTTTTCTAAGATGTAACGATACAGTCAAGGCCGCCCTTAAGTGATACCCACAGCGGTCTTCCCCCCGCATTAGGTGCCCAATAAATACCCTCCCCTAACAATTATGTACGTATCCTGATACTCTACTATTTCCCTAATCCATAATTTGTCTTACTGTCCATCTCCCCCTGGAGACTGTAAGGTCCTTGTGGGCAGATTTGGTGTCTTCCAACTCTATTGCATTGTACTCTCCCAAACACTTAGTATAGTGCTCTGTATATATGTTTTTACATATTTGTTACTATTTATTTATTTTACTTGTACTTATCTATTCTATTTATTTTATTTTGTTAGTATGTTTGGTTTTGTTCTCTGTCTCCCCCTTCTAGACTGTGAGCCCACTGTTGGGTAGGGACTGTCTCTATATGTTGCCAACTTGTACTTCCCAAGCGCTTAGTACAGAGCTCTGCACACAGTAAGCGCTCAATAAATACAATAAATACGACTGATGACGCTCTGCACACAGTAAGGGCTCAATAAGTACCACTGATTGATTGATTGATTGATGCTTTTTTTTTTCTATTGTGAGCATCAGATTTTAGAGGTTTGTCGGCAATCCAGGCTTGGCCTCATTTCGGAACCAAGGAGCGTCCTCAGCTATTTGGTCATTCATTCATTCATTCAATCGTATTTATTGAGCGCTTACTGTGTGCTGAGCACTGGACTAAGCACTTGGGAAGTACAAGTTGGCAACATCATCATCATCATCATCATCAATCGTATTTATTGAGCGCTAACTATGTGCAGAGCACTGTACTAAGCGCTTGGGAAGCACAAATTGGCAACATATAGAGACAGTCCCTACCCAACAGTGGGCTCACAGTCTAAAAGGGGGAGAAAGAGAACAAAACCAAACATACTAACAAAATAAAATAAATAGAATAGATATGTACAAGTAAAATAAATAAATAAATAAATAAATAGAGTAATAAATATGTACATACATATATACAGGTGCTGTGGGGAAGGGAAGGAGGTAAGATGGGGGGGGATGGAGAGGGGGACGAGGGGGAGAGGAAGGAAGGGGCTCAGTCTGGGAAGGCCTCCTGGAGGAGGTGAGCTCTCAGTAGGGCTCTCATATAGAGACGGTCCCTACCCAACAGTGGGCTCACAGTCTTCAGTCATCCTGAAGTAGGAAAAGTTTCTCACCCTTCCCTAGGGAGGTGGCCACGAGGCACGTGATGTCGTACGTATCACACCAGCCAAGCTTAGACCATCCAACAGCCCTGACTCTTCCTCTCCATCCCGGCCTCTCCCCCATTGTCCCAGCACGGACCCCCGGACACATCTGACTCTTCCCTCTCCATCCCTAACTCTTTCCCAGTGACCCAGCGAGGACCATCCAACACTCCTGACCCTCCCGCGATGATCCAGCACAGACTGTCCGACGCCGCTGACTCTCCTCTCTTCATCCCCGACTCTCCTTCAAGTGACACAGTAAGAACCTCTAGCCCAGATGACCAAACCTCTCTAGAAGCTCCTGATACAAGTTGTTGCCAACTTGTACTTCCCAAGCGCTTAGTACAGTGCTCTGCACACAGTAAGCGCTCAATAAATAAATACGATTGATGATGATACTTTTAGCTGCACAGAGAGACTTCCAAATGCTTACATCTGCTGAGGAAAAGGGTGTTTCCTTTTGTCTGTCAGTGGATGTACAAAAGTTGGAATCCGGCGTTCCCCGTTCTCCAAAAACGCTTGATTTATTAAATCTCCTTCCCATTGTCTGGGGAAGCCCCTGGCACGCCAAGGCTGGGCTGGGGCCCAGGACGGTGGCGGGAAATGTGGCCGACAGTGTTCCGCGGATCAGGGAGTGGCAGGGGCAGAATTCCCCTTCCCGATGCGACCTGCCGGGTGGGATGGTCCTATCCGGCTCCGGAACGGACACTCCAACCTTCCATCCTTCATTTCCCCGACTCTTGCAGGGTGTGTCTGGGACTCAATGGGAATTTCAGGAGTTTTGAGGCAAGAAGGCCAACGAAACGGCAGGGAGGCTAGACAGAGGAAGGATAGAGGACTAGGGAACCACTGCCGTGCCCCCACATCATCATCATCATCATCAATCGTATTTATTGAGCGCTTACTGTGTGCAGAGCACTGTACTAAGCGCGCAGGACTGGGAAGTGGAGGAACAGAGGGGTGGGGAAACTGAGGCAGGATGGGATTAATGGTACTGGTAGCCCAGAGCAGGACTTTTTACCGGGGGTGGGGGGGGCTCCCTAATTGCTTTACTTGATAGGAAGTGAGGAGAATAATTGGCTTAGAGGACAGAACATAGGCCTAGAAGTCTGAAGACCCGAGTTCTTATCCTGGCTCCACCGTTTGTCTGCTGTGTGACCTTGGGCAAGTCACTTCACTTCTCTGGGCCTCAGTTACCTCATCTGGAAAATGGGGATTAAGACTGCAGGCCCCTTGCAGGACAGATGCTGTAGCCAACCTGACGATCTTGTATAATAATAATAGTAATGATGGCATTTGTTAAGCTCTTACTATGTGCAAAGCACTGTTCTAAGCGCTGGGGGGGATACAGTGTGATCAAGTTGTCCCACGTGGGGCTCACAGTCTTAATCCCCATTTTTACAGATGAGGGAACTGAGGCTCAGAGAAGTGAAGTGACTTGCCCAAGGTCACACAGCAGACTTGCGGTGGAGCCGGGATTCGAACCCATGACCTCCGACTCCAAAGCCCGTGCTCTTTCCACTGCGCCACGCTGCTTCTCTATCTACCTGAGCCCTTAGTACGGTGCCTGGCACACGTTATGCGCTTAACAAATATCATTTTAAAAAATAATAATAATCGTAGTATTTGTTGAGCGCTATCAATCCACCAATTAATGGTATTTTTTGAGCCCTTACTGTGTGCAGAACACTCTACTAAGTGCTTGGGGGAGCACGATACCGCAGTTGGAAGACATATTCCCTGCCCACAAGGAACTTACAGTCTAGAGTGATTTGATGCTACTGATGCCTGTCTACTTGTTCGGTTTTGTTGTCTGTCTCCCTGCTTCTAGACTGTGAGCCCGTTGTTGGGTAGGGATTGTCTCTGTTACCGAATTGTACTGTCCAAGCGCTTAGTCCAGTGCTCTGCACACAGTCAGCACTCAGTAAATTCATTCAATCGTATTTATTGAGCGCTTATTGTGTGCAGAGCACTGGACTAAGCGCTTGGAAAGTACAATTGAATGCATGAGTGAATGAATAGAGTCTATGTTCCAAGCACTGGATTGAGATGAGATAAAATAAGAGATAAAATAAGAGATAAATAATAAAATAAGAGATAAAATAAGAGATAAATAATAAAATAAGAGATAAAATGAGAGATAAAATAATAATAATAAAGGCTGTGGGGCTCACAGCCTTAGGGGAAGGAGGAAATTCCTTTACTTCAAGTGTGTCTCTCTCCTAAATTGGCTTCAGCCAGAGTGACATGGTGGAGACAAAGGATCCTCAGAGAAGCAGCGTGGCTCAGTGGAAAGAGCCCGGGCTTCGGAGTCAGAGGTCATGGGTTCAGATCCCGGCTCCGCCACCTGTCAGCTGTGTGACTTTGGGCGAGTCACTTCACTTCTCTGGGCCTCAGTTCCCTCATCTGGAAAATGGGGATTGAGACTGTGAGCCCCACGCGGGACAACCTGATCACCTTGTATCCCCCCCCAGCGCTTAGAACAGTCTTCTAGACTGTAAGCCCGCTGTTGGGTAGGGACCGTCACTATATGTCGCCAACTTGGACTTCCCAAGCGCTTAGTCCAGTGCTCTGCACACAGTAAGAGCTCAGTAAATACGATTGAATGAATGAATGAATGAACAGCGCTTTGCACCTAGTAAGCGCTTAACAAATATTATTAGTATTAATAATAATGATGATGATGGCATTTGTTAAGCGCTTACTAGGTGCCAAGCACTGTTCTGATCTATTTATGATCCATTCAGCCACTACAGCCCACACAGGCCCTGACAGCATTTGCACCAGGGCACTAGAGTTAATCTGGTCCCGGGCACAGAAGCAAGGGGTAACATATTTAGAGGGCAAGGTATTCAGATGTTTTTTTTTTCTCTAATGGCCTCTGTTAATAATAATAATATAATAATGATGGTATTTGTTAAGCGCTTACTATGTGCCAAGCGCCGGGGGAGATACAGGGTCATCAGTTTGTCCCCCGTGGGGCTCACAGTCTTCATCCCCATTTCCCAGAGGAGGGAACTGAGGCCCAGAGAAGTGAAGTGACTTGCTCAAGGTCACCCAGCAGACAAGCGGCGGAGCTGGAATTCGAACCCACATCCTCTGACTCCCAAGGCTGGGCTCTTGCCACTGAGCCACGCTGCGCTTTCTGTGTGCCAGGTACCGTCCTAAGCACTGGGGTGGATAATAATAATAATAATGATGGCATTTGTTAAGCGCTTACTATGTGCCCAAGCACTGTTCTAAGCGCTGGGGAGGATACAAGGTGATCAGGTTGTCCCACGTGGTGCTCACCGTTTTCCAGATGAGGTAACTGAGGCCCAGAGAAGTGAAGTGACTTGCCCAAAGTCACCCAGCTGACAAGCGGCAGAGCGGGGATTAGAACCCACGACCTCTGACTCCTAAGCCCGTGGTTTTTCCACTGAGCCCCGCTGCTTCTCAAAAGTGATGGCATTTATTAAGCACTTACTGTGTGCTAAGCACTGTTCTAAGCGCTGGGGGAATACAAGGGGATCAGGTTGTCCCCCAGTGGGCTCCTAGTCTTCATCCCCATTTTCCAGATGAGGTCACTGAGGCCCAGAGAAGTGAAGTGACTTGCCCAAAGTCACCCAGCTGACAAGCGGTGGAGCGGGATTAGAACCCACAACCTCTGACTCCTAAACCCGTGGTTTTTCCACTGAGCCCCGCTGTGTCTCAAAAATGATGGCATTTATTAAGCGCTTACTATGTGCTAAGCAATGTTCTAAGCGCTGGGGGAATACAAGGGGATCAGGTTGTCCCCCCAGGGCTCACAGTGTTTATCCCCATTTTCCAGATGAGGGAACTGAGGTCCAGAGAACAATAATAATAATAATAATAATAATAATAATGATGGCATTTGTTAAGTTCTTACTATGTGCCAAGCACTGTTCTAAGCATTGGGGAGGTTACAAGGTGATCAGGTTGTCCCACGGGGGGGGGCTCACAGTCTTAATCCCCATTTTCCAGATGAGGTCACTGAGGCCCAGAGAAGTGAAGTGACTTGCCCAAAGTCACCCAGCTGACAAGCGGCAGAGCGGGGATTAGAACCCACGACCTCTGACTCCTAAACCCGTGGTTTTTCCACTGAGCCCCGCTGCTTCTCAAAAATGATGGCATTTATTAAGCGCTTACTATGTGCCAAGCACTGTTCTAAGCGCTGGGGAGGATAAAAGGGGATCAGGTTGTCCCCCAGGGGGCTCCCAGTCTTCATCCCCATTTTCCAGATGAGGTCACTGAGGCTCAGAGGAGTGAAGTGACTTGCCCAAAGTCACCCAGCTGACAAGCGGTGGAGCGGGATTAGAACCCACGACCTCTGACTCTCAAGCCCGGGCTCTTTCCACTGAGCCACGCTGCTTCTTATAGCTTTAATTCTATTTGTTCTGACGACTTGACACCTGCCCACAAGTTTTGTTTTGTTCTCCGTCTCCCCCTTCTAGACTGTGAGCCCACTGTTGGGTAGGGACCGTCTCTGTATGTTGCCAACTTGTACTTCCCAAGCGCTTAGTCCAGTGCTCTGCACACAGTAAGCGCTCAATAAATACGATTGAGTGAATGAATGTTTGTACAGATTTATTACTATTTTACTCGTACATATGTACTATTCTATTTATTTTGTCAGTGATGTGCATCGAGCTTCATTTGTTTATTTTGATGACTTGACACCCGTCCACACGTTTTGTTTTGTTGTCCGTCTCCCCTTTCTAGACTGTGAGCCCCTTGGTGGGTCGGGACCATCTCTATATGTCTCCAACTTGTACTTCCCAAGCGCTTAGTACAGTGCTCTGCACACAGTAAGCGCTCAATCAATCAATCATCAATCGTATTTATTGAGCGCTTACTGTGTGCAGAGCACTGGACTAAGCGCTTGGGAAGTCCAAGTTGGCAACAGATAGAGACGGTCCCTACCCAACAGTGGGCTCACAGTCTAGAAGGGGGAGACAGAGAACAAAACCAAACATAGTAACAAAATAAAATAAATAGAATACATATGTACAAGTAAAATAATAAATAAATAGAGTAATAAATACGGACAAACATATGTACAGGTGCTGTGGGGAAGGGAAGGAGGTAAGATGGGGGGATGGAGAGGGGGACGAGGGGGAGAGGATACGATTGAGTGAATGAATGAATGTTTGTACAAATTTATTACTGTATTTTACTTGTACATATTTACTAGTCTATTTATTTTGTCAATGATGTGCATCTAGCTTTATTTCTATTTATTTTGATGATTTGACACCCGTCCACATGTTTTTTTTTTTTTTGTCTGTCTCCCCCGTCTAGACTGTGAGCCCGTTGTTGGGTCGGGACCGTCTCTCTATGTCGCCGACTTGGACTTCCCAAGCGCTTAGTCCAGTGCTCCGCACACAGGAAGCGCTCAATAAATCCGACTGAATGAAGGCTTCGCAATACGAGCGAATGGGTTGGACGCAGTCCCCGTCCTGGGTGGGGCTCGCGATCTTAACCCCCATTTTACAGGTGAGGGGCCTGGGGCCCAGAGCAGTTTAGAGGCGTGTCACAGGGCAGGGGGAGGATTAGAACCCAGGTCCTCCTGACGCGCCCCGGCCCCTCGGCGTGAACTACATTTCCTACAATCCTCCTCCCCCAGCTCGTCTCTGGCCCCGCCCCTTCCGGCGAGCACAGGCCCCGCCCCTTTCCTCCCCCTCCGCGTTGGCCCCGCCTCCTTCCATCCCCGCGCATGCGCCGTGCTCATCCTCCGCCCCTCCCCACGCTGGCTCCGCCCCCTACCGGTCAGTGCAGGCCCCGGCCCTTTCCTCCCCCCCTGCGTTGGCTCCTCCTCCTTCCATATCCGCACATGCTCCGTCCTCTTCCTCCTCCCCCCCTCTCCACGCTGGCCCCGCCCCCTTCCGGTCAGCGCGGGCCCCGCCCCTTTCCTCTCCCTTCTCATGTCATTGTTGGCTCCTCCTCCTTCCAGCTCCGCGCATGCTCCGTTCTCTCCCTCCTCCCCACACTGGCCCCGCCCCTTTCCTCCCCCCCTCCCCGTTGACCCCTCCTCCTTACAGCTCTGGCACCGCCCCTTTCCTCCTCCCCCTCTCCGCGCAGGCGTCGCCCCTTCCGCCCTCCCCCTGACCCGGAATGCCCTCCCTCCTCACGTCCGCCAAGCTAGCTCCCTTCCTCCCTCCAGAAGGCCTTCCCACACTCAGCCCCCTCCTTTCTCTCCCCCTCCTTCCCCTCCCCACAGCCCCTATATATATAATATATATGTTTGTACGTATTTATTACTCTATTTATTTCACTTGTCCATATTTATTCTATTTATTTTATTTTGTTAATATGTTTTGTTCTCTGTCTCCCCCTTCTAGACTGTGAGCCCACTGTTGGGTAGGGACCGTCTCTATATGTTGCCAACTTGCACCTCCCAAGCGCCTAGTCCAGTGCTCTGCACCCAGTAAGCGCTCAATAAATACGATTGAATGAATGAATGAGCGCTGGCCCCGCCCCTTTCCTCCCCTCCCCCTCTGCGCGCAGGCCCCACCCCCTTTCCTCTCCCCCCCCCCTCCGCGTTGGCTCCTCCTCCTTCCAGCTCTGCGCGTGCTCCGTCCCCTTCCTCCCCGGCTACCCCGCTCCTCTCTTTTCCGCGGAGGCTCCGCCCTTTCCTCTCCCTCTCCCTCCCCCTCTCCGCGTTGGCTCCGCTTCCTTCCAGCTCCGCGCATGCTCCGTGCCCTTCCTCCTCCCCTCCCCGCGCTGGCTCCGCCCCCTTCCGGCCAGCGCAGGCCCCGCCCCTTTCCCCCCGCGTTGGCCCCGCCTCCTTCCGGCTCCGCGCGTGCTCCATCCCCTTCCTCCTCCCCTCCCCGTGAATGGCTCCGCTTCCTTCCAGCTCCGCGCATGCTCCGTGCCCTTCCTCCTCCCCTCCCCGCGCTGGCTCCGCCCCCTTCCGGCCAGCGCAGGCCCCGCCTCTTTCCCCCCCGAGTTGGCCCCGCCTCCTTCCGGCTCCGCGCATGCTCCATCCCCTTCCTCCTCCCCCCCCGTGAAGACCCCGCCCCCTTCCGGTCAGCGCAGGCCCCGCCCCTTCCCTTTCCCTCCCCCCTCCGCGTTGGCTCCGCCTCCTTCCAGCTCCGCGCATGCTCCGTCCCCTTCCTCCACCCCTCTCGGCGCAGGCCCCGCCCCTTTCCTCTCCCCTCCCCTCTCCGTGCAGGCCCCGCCCCCCGTGCAGGCCCCGCCCCTTCCGGTCAGCAATGTCCCCGCCCCTCCTCCCCTCCCTCCGGTCAGGCCCCGCCCCCTTCCGGTCACCTTAGGCCCCGCCCCCTGTCCTCCTCCTCCTCCTCCTCCTCCCCCGCTCCTCCGGTTCCCGGTGTCGCCGCCGCCGCCGGTGGTGCGGTGCTGTGCGGTGTGGGCGCTTCCCAGCCTGCCCCGCGCGGAGGGCCTGGCCCCTGCCCCCCTCCCTCCCCCCCGGTACCCCCCCCCGGTGCCCCCCTCCCCCCCCCCCCCGTGCGCCCCCCGGGCCGGGCCGGGCATGCCCAGTGCGGGCCGTGCGGGTCCCGGCCTGCTCAGGACCGACACCGCCATCGCCACCGGAGACCGGAGCCGGGACCCCGAGCCGGGACCAGCCCGCCGCCACGGGCCCCCACCGGCCCCGACAGGTAGGGCGCCGGCCCCGGACACACCGGACACACCGCGGGCCCGGCTGCCTGCCTGCCTGTCATGATGGCCGTCAGTCCCCCCTCTCCCTCCACACGGGGAGCCCCTTGTTGGCGAGGGACCGGCGCCATCCGGTGCCGACTGGGACTTCCCAAGCGCTCACTACAGTGCTCAGCACGCAGGCAGCGCTCGAGAAATACGATTGAAGGAAGGAGCGTGCGAGGGACCGTCTTATACGTTGCCGGCTTGTGCTTCCCAAGCGCTCAGTACAGTGCTCTCTGCCCGCAGGAAGCGCCCAGTAAATACGATCGAATGAACGAAGGAATGAATGTGCGAGGGACCGTCTTATACGTTGCCGACTTGTGCTTCCCAAGCGCTCAGTCCAGTGCTCTGCACGCAGGAAGCGTTCAGTACATAGGATTGAATGAATGAATGTGCGAGTGGCCATCGGCCAGGGTGTGGGGGCCACACGAAGGGTCCCACTTGGGGTCTGCCTTCCTTCGGGCCATCACGGGGGACGGGGTTTGGGCCTCAGATTGGTGCGGGTGGGTAGGTGGGTGCCCGCGTACATCATCATCATCATCATAATTTTGGTATTTGTTAAGCGCTTACTATGTGCCAAGCACCGTTCTAAGCGCTGGGGGAGATACAAGGTGATCAGGTTGTCCCACGGAGGGGGCTCACAGTCTCCATCCCCATTTTCCAGATGAGGTCACTGAGGCCCAGAGAAGTGAAGTGACACCCAGCCGACAAGGGCGGAGCCGGGATTCGAACCCGTGACCTCTGACTCCCAAGCCCGGGCTCTTTCCACGGAGCCACGCTGCTTCTCTGATGTGTGTGTAGGTGTGAGGGTGACGCCCAGCCCTAGGGGAGGGTGTGTTGGTGGCCGTCACTTGGTCCTGATGCAGGGTGTGGTGTGGTGACCATGTTTGGGTCACGGGCACATGGCCCTGGGTGTCTGAATCGGGGTTTGGGTCACAGGTTTATGGCCCTGGGGTTGTCAGTAGGTGTTTGTGTCAGAGGCACATAGTTCTGGGGTTTGGAGTGTGTGTTTGTGTCACAGACTTGTGGCCCTGGGGTTTTCAGTAGGTGTTTGTGTCAGAGGCACATGGTTCTGGGGTTTGGAGTGTGTGTTTGTGTCACAGACTTGTGGCCCTGGGGTTTTCAGTAGGTGTTTGTGTCAGAGGCACATGGTTCTGGGGTTTGGAGTGTGTGTGTTTGTGTCACAGACTTGTGGCCCTGGGGTTTTCAGTAGGTGTTTGTGTCAGAGGCACATGGTTCTGGGGTTTGGAGTGTGTGTTTGTGTCACAGACTTATGGCCCTGGGGTTTTCAGTAGGTGTTTGTGTCAGAGGCACATGGTTCTGGGGTTTGGAGTGTGTGTTTGTGTCAGAGACACATGGCCCTGGGTGTCTGAGTCGGGGTTTGGGTCACAGACTTATGGCCCTGGGGTTTTCAGTAGGTGTTTGTGTCAGAGGCACATGGTTCTGGAGTTTGGAGTGTGTGTTTGTGTCGCAGACTTGTGGCCCTGGGGTTTTCAGTAGGTGTTTGTGTCAGAGGCACATGGTTCTGGGGTTTGGAGTGTGTGTTTGTGTCAAAGACTTGTGGCCCTGGGGTTTTCAGTAGGTGTTTGTGTCAGAGGCACATGGTTCTGGGGTTTGGAGTGTGTGTTTGTGTCAGAGACACATGGCCCTGGGTGTCCTTGTCGGGGTTTGGGTCACAGACCTATGGCCCTGGGGTTTTCAGTAGGTGTTTGTGTCAGAGACACGTGGTTCTGGGGTTTGGAGTGTGTGTTTTTGTCAAAGACTTATGGCCCTGGGGTTTGGAGTGTGTGTTTGTGTCAGAGGCACATGGTTCTGGGGTTTGGAATGTGTGTTTGTGTCAAAGACTTTTGGCCCTGGGGTTTTCAGTAGGTGCTTGTGTCAGAGACAAATGGTTCTGGCGTTTTGAGTGTATGTTTGTATCAGAGACACATGGTTCTGGGGTTTGGAGTGTGTGTTTGTGTCAGAGACTTGTGGCCCTGGGGTTTTGAGAGTGTGTTTGTGTCAGAGACACGTGGCCCTGGGGTTTTGAGTGTGTGTGTCAGCGACCTATGACCCTGGGCTTTTAAGAGTGTGTTTGTGTCAGAGGCATATGGCCCTGGGTTTTTGAGTGTGTGTTTGGGTTGGAGACATATGGCCCTGGGTTTTTGAGTGGGTGCTTGTGTCAGAGACACATGGCCCTGGGATTTTGAGTGTGTGTTAGTGTCAGAGGCACATGGTTCTGGGGTTTTGAGTGTGTGTTTGTGTCAGAGACTTGTGACCCTGGGGTTTTGAGTGGGTGTTTGTGTCAGAGACACGTGGCTCTGGGGTTTTGAGTGGGTGTTTGTGTCAGAGACACGTGGCCCTGGGGTTTTGAGTGTGTGTTTGTGTCAGAGACACATGACCCTGGGTTTTGAAGTGTGTGTTTGCGTCAGAGACATATGGCCCTGGGTTTTTGAGTGGGTGTTTGTGTCAGACACATGGCCCTGGGCTTTTGAGTGGGTGTTTGTGTCAGAGACACGTGGCCCTGGGTTTTTGAGTGTGTGTTTGTGTCAGAGGCACATCGACTTGTACTTCCCAAGCGCTTAGTACAGTGCTGCGCACACAGTAAGCGCTCACTAAATACGATTGAATTAATGAATGAATGAATGGCCCTGGGTTTTTGAGTGGGTGTTTGTGTCAGACACACATGGTTCTGGGTTTTTCAGTGTGTATTTGTGTCAGAGACTTATGGCCTTGGGTTTTTGAGTGTGTATTTGTGTCAGAGGCACATCAACTTGTACTTCCCAAGAGCTTAGTACGGTGCTCTGCACACAGTAAGCGCTCAATAAATACGATTGAATTAATGAATGAATGAATGGCCTTGGGGTTTTGAGTGGGTGTTTGTGTCAGAGACATATGGCCCTGGGTTTTTCAGTGTGTGTTTGTGTCAGAGACATATGGCCCTGGGTTTATGAGTGTGTGTTTGTGTCAGAGACATATGGCCCTGGGTTTTTCGGTGTGTGTTTGTGTCGGAGACATACGGCCCTGGGTTTTTGAGTGTGTGTTTGTGTCAGAGACATATGGCCCTGGGTTTTTCAGTGTGTGTTTGTGTCAGGGACATATGGCCCTGGGTTTTTCAGTGTGTGTTTGTGCCAGAGACATATGGCCCTGAGTTTCTGAGTGTGTGTTTGGGTCAGAGACCCATGGCCCTGGCTTTTTGAATGTGTGTTTTTGTCAGAGGCATATGGCCCTGGGTTTTTCAGTGTGTGTTTGCATCAGAGACATATGGCCCTGAGTTTCTGAGTGTGTGTTTGGGTCAGAGACCCATGGCCCTGGGTTTTTGCGTGTGTGTTTTTATCAGAGACACATGGCCCTGGGTTTTTGAGTGTAGGTTTGTGTCGGAGACTTATGGCTCTGGGTTTTTGAGTGTGTGTTAGTGTCAGAGGCACATGGCTCTGGGTTTTTGAGTGTGTGTTTGTGTCAGAGACACGTGGCCCTGGGTTTTTGAGTGTAGGTTTGTGTCGGAGACTTATGGCTCTGGGTTTTTGAGTGTGTGTTTGTGTCAGAGGCACATGGCTCTGGGTTTTTGAGTGTGTGTTTGTGTCAGAGACACATGGGTCTGGGTTTTTGAGTGTGTGTCTGTAGGGGGGCAAACCCCATGGCCCTGGGTGTGGCAGCCTCTTGTTTGGTGGGCACTGGGCCAGGCTGGTCATAAGCGCGAGCCCACTGTTGAATAGGGACCGTCTCTAGATGTTGCCAACTTGTACTTCCCAAGCGCTTAGTACAGTGCTCTGCACACAGTAAGCGCTCAATCAATATGATTGAATGAATGAATGAAGAGTGTTTGTGTGTATGGGGGGTCTGGGGGAGCGAGAGAGAGCTATCTCTCCGGGTTGGGTGTGCCCCACGTGTGTGTGTGTGTGTGAGGTCCAGAAGAGCTGAGTGTTTGGAGGAGGCAGAGCGGCACCATCCAGGGGCCCGCCGGGTCCCCGAGAAGCCCGTGGTCCGGTTGCCAACCGCTTTGGCCCCGTGCCCCGGCCAGGCTCCGCCAGGCTCCCCGTCTGCCCTCCCTGATGGATCCATTAAGAGAGGAGCAGAACCGCCCGCTCTCCCCGTTGGAGACAGAAACCATCCACTCCGTCTTCCTCTACTTCCCCCGTCCCGCCTCAGTTTCCCTCCCGGAGCCGTCACTTGTCTTTGAGACATTTTTGGGTCATACAATGAGAGACTCTGAGAAGGAGCCAAATCCCCCCCCGCCCGCCAATAATAATAATAATTGTGGTGTTTAAGCTCTTACTATGTACCAGACACTGTGCATGCACTGGGGTGGATACAAGCAAATCGGGTTGGGCACAATCCCTGTCCTAAGTGGCAGGGGTCACAGTTTCAGTCCCCATGTTACAGAGGAGGTAACTGAGGCGCAGAGAAGTGAGGCGACTTGCCCGTGGTCACCCAGCAGACGTGTCCTTGGTATTCATTCATTCATTCAGTCGTATTTATTGAGCGCTTACTGTGTGCAGAGCACTGGACTAAGTCCAAGGCGGCAACATCTAGAGACGGTCCCTACCCAACAGCGGGCAGACCCGACGTGACCCTCTTGGATTGAATTTCTCAGAGCGTCAGAGGAGGCGGGGGAAGGATTTAGGGTGTGGAAAGAGCTCAGCTGCCATCGCACACCCAGCTGCTGCCCTCTCACTGCAGCCCTAAACAGAAGGGATGTCGGTTTCTGGCCGCCCCCGTTATTACAAGGGGCTTCCAGGCTGTCCATCCATCCCCTGGCCCCCTCCTACCTCACCTCCTTTCTCTCCTTCTCCAGCCCAGCCCGCACCCTCCGCTCCTCCGCCGCTTATCTCCTCACCGGGCCTCGTTCTCACCTGTCCCACCATTGACCCCCGGCCCACGTCCTCCCCCGGCCCGGAGTGCCCCCAATCCCTCTGCCCATCTGCCAAGCTCGCTCTCTTCCTCCCTTCAAAGCCCTACTGAGAGCTCACCTCCTCCAGGAGGCCTTCCCACACTCAGCCCCTTCCTTCCTCTCCCCATCCCCCCGCCTTACCTCCTTCCCCTCCCCACAGCACCTGTATATATCTATGTACGTATTTATTACTCTATTTTATTTGTACATATTTATTCTATTTATTTTATTTTGTTAATATGCTTTGTTTTGTTGTCCGTCTCCCCCTTCTAGACTGTGAGCCCGCTGCTGGGTAGGGACTGTCTCTAGATGTTGCCAACTTGGACTTCCCAAGCGCTTAGTACAGTGCTCTGCACACAGTAAGCGCTCAGTAAATACGATTGAATGAATGAATGAATGAACTGAGCCCCCTTCTTCCTCTCCCCCCTCCTCCCCATCCCTCTGCCTTACCTCCTTCCCCTCCCCACAGCACCTGTATATATGTATATGTGTATTTATTACTCTATTTATTTTATTTGTACATATTCTATTTTATTTTGTCAATATGTTTTGTTTTGTTGTCTGTCTCCCCCTCCTAGACTGTGAGCCCGCTGTTGGGTAGGGACCGTCTCTAGATGTTGCCAACTTGTACTTCCCAAGCGCTCAGTACAGTGCTCTGCACACAGTAAGCGCTCAATAAATACGAATGAATGAATAGAGCGGCAGCGTGGCTCAGTGGAAAGAGTCCGGGCTTTGGAGTCAGAGGTCATGGGTTCAAATCCCAGCTCTGCCAATTGTCAGCTGTGTGACTTTGGGCAAGTCACATAACTTCTCTGGGCCTCGGTTCCCTCACCTGTGAAATGGGGATGAAGACTGTGAGCCCCACGTGGGACAACCTGATCACCTTGTATCCCCCCAGTGCTTAGAACAGTGCTTTGTACATAGTAAGCGCTTAACAAATACCATTATTATTATTCATTCATTCAATCAATCGTATTTATTGAGCACTTCCTGTGTGTAGAGCACTGTACTAAGCGCTGGGGAGAGTACACTCCAACAATAAACAGACACATTCCCCACCCACAACGAGCTTTCAGTCAAGAGGCGGGGAAAGAGTAAGGTCGGACCACCCCCGTGCCCCTGGGGGCAACCCTCAGGAGAGCAAGATGGGCAGTGGAAGCCATCGATCGTATTTGTTGAGCATCTTACTGTGTGCAGAGCGCTGTACTAAGCGCTTGGAAGAGTACGGTTTCCTGCCCACCAGGAGCTTGTAGTCTAGACACAGTGCTTCGCAAGCCAGGGGGCCCAGCGCAATGTGGAGAGAGGGGGTGGGGGAGGGACCCCAAATGACTTTGATTCCTCATCATCATCATCATCAATCGTATTTATTGAGCGCTTACTATGTGCAGAGCACTGTACTAAGCGCTTGGGAAGTACAAATTGGCAACATATAGAGACAGTCCCTACCCAACAGTGGGCTCTCGCCCCGACAGCTCGTCTGGGGCAAAGCGTGGCGGTGTCTGAGCAAAGCGTGGCGGTGTCTGAACGTGAGCGGGCGGCCCCGGTGCTGGGCGGGAGGGCGTCAGAGCCCCCGCGGGGAGCGGGTTCGAGGCTCACAGATTGTATAAATTGGCCCCTTGCGCCCCGCTCCCTGTCTTTCCAGTTCTGCCGGGCACCCCGCCAGCCGGGCCGGGCCGCGGGCTGGCCTTTCCCTGAGCTCCAGGGATCCGAGCGGGAACTGAGGCCCAGAAAAGGCAAGTGACTTGCCTTAGGTCACACAGCAGACGGTGGAAGAGCTGGGATTAGAACCCAGGTCTTCCGACTGCCGCGCCTGTATCCACTAGGCTGCACCACGTCCCCTGTAAGTCACTTGGCCCATGGGACCTGGGGGGGTCATTGAGGCTACTGTGTTCCCGGGGTTTCTTTTCATCATCATCATCATCATCAATCGTATTTATTGAGCGCTCACTGTGTGCAGAGCACTGTACTAAGCGCTTGGCAAATACAAGTCGGCAACATATAGAGACAGTCCCTACCCAACAGTGGGCTCACAGTCTTTTCCTGTTGGTAGCGGGGAACTGCTCCGTTCTAGACTGTGAGCCCGCTGTTGGGTAGGGACCGTCTCTTTATGTTGCCGACTTGGACTTCCCAAGCGCTTAGCACAGTGCTCTGCACACGGTAAGCGCTCAAGCGCTTAGCACACAGTAAGCGCTCAATAAATACGATTGAATGAATGAATAGGCGACAGATCCAGCCAGGAAGTGAGGAAGGTTTGTCCCAGGGCAGTGGCCGGAAAGGAGAGAAGAGAGTCCAGTGCTCTGCACACAGTAAGCGCTCAATAAATACGACTGAATGAGTGAATGAATATATCCTCCTGTATATATGTTTGTCCGTATTTATTACTCTATTTTATTTGTACATATTTCTTCTATTTGTTTTGTTAATATGTTTTGTTGTCTGTCTCCCCTTTCTAGACTGTGAGCCCGCCGTTGGGTAGGGACCGTCTCTAGATGTTGCCGACTTGTACTTCCCAAGCGCTTAGTCCAGTGCTCTGCACACAGTAAGCGCTCAATAAATACGATTGAATGAGTGAATGAATATATACTCCTGTATATATGTTTGTCCGTATTTATTACTCTATTTTATTTGTACATATTTCTTCTATTTGTTTTGTTAATATGTTTTGTTGTCTGTCTCCCCTTTCTAGACTGTGAGCCCGCCGTTGGGTAGGGACCGTCTCTAGATGTTGCCGACTTGGACTTCCAAAGCGCTTAGTGCAGTGCTCTGCACACAGTAAGCGCTCAATAAATACGACTGAATGAGTGAATGAATAGATACTCCTGTATATATGTTTGTCCGTATTTATTACTCTATTTTATTTGTACATATTTCTTCTATTTGTTTTGTTAATATGTTTTGTTGTCTGTCTCCCCTTTCTAGACTGTGAGCCCGCCGTTGGGGAGGGACCGTCTCTAGATGTTGCCGACTTGTACTCCCCAAGCGCTTAGTCCAGTGCTCTGCACACAGTCAGCGCTCAATAAATACGATTGAATGAGTGAATGAATATATACTCCTGTATATATGTTTGTACGTGTTTATTACTCTATTTTATTTGTACATATTTCTTCTGTTTGTTCTGTTAATATGTTTTGTTGTCTGTCTCCCCTTTCTAGACTGTGAGCCCGCCGTTGGGGAGGGACCGTCTCTAGATGTTGCCGACTTGGACTTCCCAAGCGCTTAGTCCAGTGCTCTGCACACAGCAAGCACTCAATAAATACGATTGAATGAACGAGTGAATGAATAAATACGATTGAATGAATGAATGAATGAATGATCCCCCCAATCTGGGCCCCACTGGGCGCTCCCGTCCCTCTTCGTGCGGACCCCGGCCCCTCTCCGGGCGTTCATTTGATCGCCCTGGCCGACCCCGGGAGACCTGAAGGCGGGAGGTTGGCAGAGCCGGGGGCCTGGGCCGGTTAAAGTCATTCAGGGCTGCGGGCAACGCCGCCGTAATTCACTCAATCGTATTTATTGAGCGCTTACCGTGTGCAGAGCACTGGACTAAGCGCTTGGGAAGCCCAAGTTGGAATCAGGCCGACCTCTTTCGTAAGAACTTTCCTCTCCCCCATTGGAGATTCTGGACAGGGACCGTCTCTCTATGTTGCCAACTTGGACTTCCCAAGCGCTTAGTCCAGTGCTGTGCACACAGTAAGCGCTCAATAAATACGATTGACTGAATGAATGAATGCCCTCTGCGGCACCCTGGCCCGTCACGCTCCGTTCGCGGAGGCCGCGGAACCGGTGGGGACCCGGGAGTAGGAGGGACACCGCGCAACTAGGATCAATTCCCACCCGCGGGGTCTCAGGTCTGGAATCTCGGGACTGAGCCTCGTCCGTCCGTCGGTTTGGGCGGGAGATCACGGAAGCGCGAACAGGGAACCCTGTTGATAACTCCCCTCGCCTAGATCAGAGGTGTGAGAGGAGCACAGCCGGTGCCAGAGGCACGTTCATTCATTCAGTCGTATTTATTGAGCGCTTACTGTGTGCAGAGCACTGGACTAAGCGCTTGGGAAGTCCAAGTTGGCAACATATAGAGACGGTCAATCAATCAATCAATCGTATTTATTGAGCGCTTACTGTGTGCAGAGCACTGGACTAAGCGCTTGGGAAGTCCAAGTTGGCAACATATAGAGACGGTCAATCAATCGTATTTATTGAGCGCTTACTGTGTGCAGAGCACTGGACTAAGCGCTTGGGAAGTCCAAGTTGGCAACATATAGAGACGGTCAATCAATCAATCGTATTTATTGAGCGCTTACTGTGTGCAGAGCACTGGACTAAGCGCTTGGGAAGTCCAAGTTGGCAACATATAGAGACGGTCAATCAATCGTATTTATTGAGCGCTTACTGTGTGCAGAGCACTGGACTAAGCGCTTGGGAAGTCCAAGTTGGCAACATATAGAGACGGTCAATCAATCAGTCGTATTTATTGAGCGCTTACTGTGTGCAGAGCACTGGACTAAGCGCTTGGGAAGTCCAAGTTGGCATTGTATAGAGACAGTCCCTACCCAACAGTGGGCTCACAGTCTAAAAGGGAGAGACATGGTCCCTGCCTCCCTGGAGCTTCAACTCTTACAGGGGAGACAGGCATCCAAATGTCAATCGGGACTATTTGTTGAGCCCCTACGGGGTGCGGAGCACTGTACTGAGCACCCGGGAGAGCACGACACAGACCGTGGCGGTGGCCCCTGCTTTCAAGGAGATTACACGTAGTGGAATCTGAGTGAATAGTTGCATCATCATCATCATCAACATCAATTGTATTTATTGAGCGCTTACTATGTGCAGAGCACTGTACTAAGCGCTTGGGAAGTACAAATTGGCAACATATAGAGACAGTCCCTACCCAACAGTGGGCTCACAGTCTAGAAGGGGGAGACAGAGAACAAAACCAAACATACTAACAAAATAAAATAAATAGAATAGATATGTACAAATAAAATAAATATCATCATCATCGATCGTATTTATTGAGCGCCTATGGTGTGCAGAGCACTGTACTAAGCGCTTGGGAAGTTGCAGCATCGCCTAAAGGAGAGGGGATGGGCCTGAGAGTTAGAGGGACCTGGGTTCTAATCCCGGCTCTGCCACTCGTCCGCTGTGTGACCTTGGGCAAGTCACTTAACTACATTGCACACAATAAGCGCTCAATAAATACGATTGATTGATTCTGTGGGCCTCAGTGACCTCATCCGTGAGCCCCATGGGGGACCGGGACTGTGCCCGACCCGATTTGCTTCTATCCACCCGTGCGCTTAGTACAGTGCTTGGCACGTAGCAAGCACTTAAGAGACCCCCCAAATTGCGCTTATTATTACGTGGGACGTGGACTGCGCCCAACCCGATTAGTTTGCATCTATCCCAGTGCTCAGTACGGTGCCTGGCATCCAGTGAGCATTTAACAAATGCCGTAAAAAAAATAAGATAAAAGGCAAACAAAGAAAAGAAATGGACTGTGCAGTTGCGATCCGTATATACATCATCATCAGTCGTATTTATTGAGCGCTTACTGTGTGCAGAGCACTGGACTAAGCGCTTGGGAAGTACAAATTGGCAACATATATCATCAGTCGTATTTATTGAGCGCTTACTATGTGCAGAGCACTGTACGAAGCGCTTGGGAAGTACAAATTGGCAACATATAGAGACAGTCCCTACCCAACAGTGGGCTCACAGTCTAAAATCAATCAATCAATCAATCAATCAATCGTATTTATTGAGCGCTTACTATGTGCAGAGCACTGTACTAGGCGCTCGGGAAGTACAAATTGGCATCACATAGAGACAGTCCCTACCCAACAGTGGGCTCACAGTCTAAAAGGGGAGACAGAGAACAGAACCAAACATACCAACAAAATAAAATAAGTAGGATAGAAAGGTACAAGTAAAATAAATAAATAAATAAATATAGAGTAATAAAAGGTGGGCTCACAGTCTAAAAGATATATATCCGGGCTATTGTTGTTGGGGTCCAGGGCTGGCCCCTGGACTTGCAAGAGGGATGGACCCCCGAGGCGGGCATTTGGGGGTCACCTTATTTTTTCTTTCCCTTAGGCTCCGTCTGTTTCCTGGCCGTCCACGATGAGAGATTGGGGGGCCCCCGTCCTCCCTCCCCCCTGTAGTTGATAGTCCGGGTGACGAAGGGGAAGGCGGGCGCGGAGATGGCCGACAGTGTGAAAACCTTTCTCCACGACCTCGTGAGGGTGAGTCCCCGCCGTCCGGCCCGTGCCGAGACCCCCGGGGCTGTTGGCCGAGGGACCGGTGGTGGTCGGGGGGCGAGGGGGTTCAGCCTGATGCGGAGCCAGCCGCGGTGCTCCCGCTCGGGGCCCGGGTGGGCACAGCTGGCACGGTGGAAGCAGCGTGGCTCGGTGGAAAGAGCCCGGGCTTTGGAGCCGGAGGTCATGGGTTCAAATCCCGGCTCCTCCACTTGTCAATCAATCGTATTTATTGAGCGCCTGCTGTGTGCAGAGCACCGTACTAAGCACTTGGGAAGTCCAAGTTGGCAACATCTAGAGACGGTCCCTACCCAACAGTGGGCTCACAGTCTAAAAGGGGCAGCTGGGGGACTTTGGGCAAGTCGCTTCACTTCTCTGGGCCTCAGTGGCCTCATCTGGAAAATGGGGATTAAATCTGTGAGCCCCCCGTGGGACAACTTGAATACCCTGTATCTACCTCAGCGCTTAGAAGAGTGCTTTGCACATAGTAAGCGCTTAATAAATGCCATCGTTATTATTAGTATTATTATTATTAGCCCTGGGTCCTGGCTCTCTCCAGGAGGCCCAGTCGAGCTCAGGAACTGGCTCACCCAAAGGTGAGCGAGAATTCGTCTCGTTCACTCAGTCGTATTTATTGAGCGCTAACTGTGTGCAGAGCGCCGGACTAAGCGCTTGGGAAGTACAAGTTGGCAACATATAGAGACGGTCCCTACCCAACAGTGGGCTCACCGTCTAAAAGGGGCAGCTGGGGGACTTTGGGCAAGTCAGTTCACTTCTCTGGGCCTCAGTTACCTCATCTGGAAAATGGGGATTAAATCTGTGAGACCCCCGTGGGACAACTTGATTACCCTGTATCTACCCCAGCGCTTAGAAGAGTGCTTTGCACATAGTAAGAGCTTAATAAATGCCATCGTTATTATTATTATTATTATTATTATTATTATTATTATTATTAACCCCGGGTCCTGGCTCTCTCCAGGAGGCCCAGTCGAGCTCAGGAACCGGCTCACCCAAAGGTGAGCGAGAATTCGTCTCGTTCATTCAGTCGTATTTATTGAGCGCTTACTGTGTGCAGAGCACTGGACTAAGCGCTTGGGAAGTACAAGTTGGCAACATATAGAGACGGTCCCTACCCAACAGTGGGCTCACAGTCTAAAAGGGGCAGCTGGGGGACTTTGGGCAAGTCGCTTCACTTCTCTGGGCCTCAGTGACCTCATCTTGGGAAGCAGCGTGGCTCAGTGGAAAGAGCCCGGGCTTTGGAGTCAGAGGTCATGGGTTCGAATCCCGGCTCCACCGATAAGCTGGGTGACTTTGGGCAAGTCACGTCACTTCTCGGAGCCTCAGTTCTCTCATCTGTAAAACGGGGATGAAGACTGTGATCCCCACGTGGGACAACCTGATCAACTTGTATCCCCGTCCCCAGCGCTTAGAACAGTGCTTTGCACATAGTAAGCGCATAACAAATGCCATCATTATTATTATTATCTGGAAAATGGGGATTCAATCTGTGAGCCCCCCGTGGGACAACTTGATTACCCTGTATCTACCCCAGCGCTTAGAAGAGTGCTTTGCACATAGTAAGCGCTTAATAAATGCCATCGTTATTATTATTATTATCATTATTATTAACCCTGGGTCCTGGCTCTTTCCAGGAGGCCCAGTCGAGCTCAGGAACCGGCTCACCCAAAGGTGAGCGAGAATTCGTCTCGTTCGTTCAGTCGTATTTATTGAGCGCTTACTGTGTGCAGAGCACTGGACTAAGCGCTTGGGAAGTCCAAGTTGGCAACATATAGTAATGACGCCATTTATTGAGCGCTTACTATGTGCAAAGCACTGTTCTAAGCACGGGGGAGGTTAACGGGGGGCTCACAGTCTTAATCCCCATTTTACAGATGAGGGAACTGAGGCCCAGAGAAGTGAAGCGACTTGCCCAAAGTCACACAGCTGACAAGTGGGGAGCCGGGATTTGAACCCATGACCTCTGACTCCAAAGCCCGGGCTCTATCCACTGAGCCAGTGGGCTCACAGTGTAGAAGAATCCATCAGTCAGTTGTACTGAGCGGGCGTCTGCCGGGTGCAGAGCACTGTACTGAGCGCTGGGGCGAGTGCTGTAGAGTTAGTAGGTAAAATCCCTGCCCTCCGGGAGCTTACGGTCTAGAGGAGAGGGAGGGGGCCGGAGAAGGGGCAGGGCCACCGCTCTCACACTATCTGCCATCATTCATTCATTCATTTCATTCCGTCGTACTTATTGAGCGCTCACTGTGTGCAGAGCACTGTACGAAGCGCTTGGGAGAGTCCAATACAACCATAAACAGACACATTTCCTGCCCACAACAAGCCGGCTCAGTGGGAAGAGCCCGGGCTTTGGAGCCAGAGGTCATGGGTTCCAATCCCGGCTCCGCCAACTGTCAGCTGTGTGACTTTGGGCAAGTCACTTCTCTGTGCCACAGTTCCCTCATCTGTATATATGTTTGTATGTATTTATTACTCTATTTATTTTACTTGTACGTATTCTATTTATTATATTTTGTTAATATGTTTTGTTTTGTTCTCTGTCTCCCCTCTAGACTGTGAGCCCACTGTTGGGTAGGGACCGTCTCTATATGTTGCCAACTTGGACTTCCCAAGCGCTTAGTACAGTGCTCTGCACACAGGAAGCGCTCAATAAATACGATTGAATGAATGAATGTAAAATGGGGTTGAAGACTGTGAGCCCCCCGTGGGACAACCTGATCCCCTTGTAACCTCCCCAGCGCTTAGAACGGTGCTTTGCACATAGTAAGTGCCTAATAAATGCTATAATTAATTAATTGGAAGAGAGGAGACAGACATTACGCTTAGAACGGTGCTTTGCACATAGTAAGTGCCTAATAAATGCTATAATTAATTAATTGGAAGAGAGGAGACGGACATTAAAATAAATAAATATTTATTTATACCTTTTTCTGCCCGGAAGTAGACCGACCTGAGCAGGTGACAGAGTGCCCCCTGCCCGGGCATCTCTAGGCAGAGGGGGCAAGGCCACTGTCGGCCTGCCTCTTACTCACCAGGGGCCTCCAGCCCCCGACCTCCCCTTTCATACTCCCCTTTTCCCTTCAAAGCCCTACTGAGAGCTCACCTCCTCCGGAAGGCCTGCCCACACTGAGCTCTCTCCTTCCTCTCCCCCTCCTCCCACTCCCCATCCTCCCCGCCTTCCCTCCTTCCCCTCCCCACAGCACCTGTATATATGTATGTATGTTTGCACGGATTTATTACTCTATTGATCTATTTTATTTGTACATATTTATTCTATTCATTTTATTTTGTTAATATGTTTGGTTTTGTTGTCCGTCTCCCCCTTCTAGACTGTGAGCCCACTGTTGGGTAGGGACCGTCTCTCTATGTTGCCAACTTGGACTTCCCAAGCGCTTAATACAATAAATACGATTGAATGAATGAATGAATGAACTGAGCCCCCTGCTTCCTCTCCCCCCTTCTCCCCCTCTCCATCCCCCCGCCTTACCTCCTTCCCCTCCCCACAGCACCTGTATATGTGGGTATATGTTTGTACAGATTTATTACTCTCTTTATTTTGCGTGTACATTTCTATTCTATTTATTTTATTTTGTTACTATGTTTTGTTTTGTTGTCTGTCTCCCCCTTCTAGACTGTGAGCCCGCTGTTGGGTAGGGACCGTCTCTAGATGTTGCCAACTTGGACTTCCCAAGCGCTTAGTACAGTGCTCTGCGCACAGTAAGCGCTCAATAAATACGATTGATTGTATATATGTATATATGTTTGTATGTATTTGTTTCTCTATTTTATTTGTACATATTCTATTTATTTTATTTTGTTAATATGCTTTGTTCTCTGTCTCCCCCTTCTAGACTGTGAACCCACTGTTGGGTAGGGACCGTCTCTCTATGTTGCCAACTTGGACTTCCCAAGCGCTTAGTCCAGTGCTGGGCACACAGTAAGCGCTCAATAAAGACGATTGAATGAATTTATTCATTCATTCATTAGAAGAACATCCCTTTCGTCTTATACAAATCAAGTACCTTGAACTCGGCTGTGATCTGATCAATGAGGGGAATGAATTCCTGCAGGTCCTTTGCTTCACAATCTGTGAGTGAATGAACGAATGAAGTGCTCTGCACACAGTAAGCGCTCAATAAAGACGATTTAATTCATTCGTTCATTAGAAGAACATCCCTTTCGTCTTATACAAATTGAGTACCTTGAACTTGGCTGTGATCTGATCAGTGAGGGGAATGAATTCCTGCAGGTCCTTTGCTTCACAGTCTTTGAGTGAATGAACGAATGACGTGCCCTGCACACAGTAAGCGCTCAATAAAGACGATTGAATTCATTCATTCATTCATTCATTAGAAGAACATCCCTTTCGTCTTATACAAATCTAGTACCTTGAACTCGGCTGTGATCTGATCAACGAGGGGAATGAATTCCTGCAGGTCCTTTGCTTCACAATCTTTGAGTGAATGAACGAATGAAGCGCTCTGCACACAGTAAGCGCTCAATAAAGACGATTGAATTCATTCATTCATTCATTCATTAGAAGAACATCCCTTTCGTCTTATACAAATCGAGTACCTTGAACTGGGCTGTGATCTGATCAATGAGGGGAATGAATTCCTGCACGTCCTTTGCTTCACAATCTGTGAGTGAATGAACGAATGAAGCGCCCTGCACACAGTAAGCGCTCAATAAAGACGATTGAATTCATTCATTCATTCATTAGAAGAACATCCCTTTCGTCTTATACAAATCGAGTACCTTGAACTGGGCTGTGATCTGATCAATGAGGGGAATGAATTCCTGCAGGTCCTTTGCTTCGCAGTCTTTGAGTGAATGAACGAATGAAGCGCCCTGCACACAGTAAGCGCTCAATAAATACGATTGACTGAATACGGCAGCGCCCGCCGAGGAACCAGCGCTTCGGTCGGGGAGGGGCTGGGGGCGGGGAGAGGGGCCGGAGTGCCAGCCCCCTCCCCTTGTGCCTCAGGGCATCAAGGACTCCATCTGGGGCATCTGCACCATCTCCAAGCTGGACGCTCGGATCCAGCAGAAGAGGGAGGAGCAGCGGCGGAGGAGGGCGAGCAGCGTCCTGGCCCAGAGGAGAGCGCAGAGCGAGGAGCGCAGGCAAGAGAGGTCAGCAGAGCGGGCGAGAGCCCCCGGGGCGCGGGTCTGGGATCGGGCGCGCGGGGGAGACCCTCCGAGCGGGAAGGTGGGGCCCGACGGCGGTCTCCCCCTCCGGTCACCGACCAGACGTCCTGTTGCCGGTAGACTGCACCAGCCTTCTCTCTGATCTCCCATCCTCGTGTCTCTCTCCACTTCAATCCATACTTCATGCTGCTGCCCGGATTATCTTTGTACAGAAACGCTCTGGGCATATCACTCCCCTCCTCAAAAATCTCCAGTGTCTACCAATCAATCTGCGCATCAGGAACTCCTCACCCTGGGCTTCAAGGCTCTCCATCACCTCGCCCCCTCCTCCCTCACCTCCCTTCTGTCTTTCTCCAGCCCAGCCCGCACCCTCCGCTCCTCTGCCACCGCTAATCTCCTCCCCGTACCTCGCTCTCACCTGTCCCGCCATCGACCCCCGGCCCACGGCCTCCCCCGGGCCTGGAATGCCCCCAATCCCTCTGCCCATCCGCCAAGCTAGCTCTCTTCCTCCCTTCAAGGCCCTGCTGAGAGCTCACCTCCTCCAGGAGGCCTTCCCACACTCAGCCCCTTCCTTCCTCTCCCCCTCGTCCCCCTCTCCATTCCCCCATCTTACCTCCTTCCCTTCCCCACAGCACCTGTATATATGTATATATGGTTGTACATATTTATTACTCTATTTATTTATTTTACTTGTACATTTCTATCCTATTTATCTTATTTTGTTGGTATGTTTGGTTCTGTTCTCTGTCTCCCCCTTTTAGACTGTGAGCCCACTGTTGGGTAGGGACTGTCTCTATGTGTTGCCAATTTGTACTTCCCAAGCGCTTAGTACAGTGGTCTGCACATAGTAAGCGCTCAATAAATACAATTGATTGATTGATTGATTGATAGACTGGCCCGTTCAAGTGGGGGAGGCCTGAGGCTAGGCTGTTAGCGGGGACCGGGCCCAGACCCTCGCTCGGGGGCCACGGAGGTACAGCCGGTGGGCAGAAATCGCCGCCGGGGCAGCTCAGGCCCTTGGAGACCCAACCGACCGGGCATCGGACGTCGTGGGGGGCCCGCTGCTCCCTAGCCTCGGGGCCTCCCTGGTTTCCCGCAGTTCGTTTCCTGCCCCTTTTAGACTGTGAGCCCACTGTTGGGTAGGGACTGTCTCTATATGTTGCCAATTTGTACTTCCCAAGCGCTTAGTACAGTGCTCTGCACATAGTAAGCGCTCAATAAATACGATTGATGGTGATGATGATGCCCCTACCAACTTCCAGGGGAGCGGGTATCAGTTGGCAGAGAGCGGCTGGCAGCGGTGGAAATCCAGTCCCAGAGCTGAGTTTTGTCTTCCCTCTTTTAGCACGGTCCTGATTTGCCCACCTCCTGATTTAGCTAGGGGCTGGTAATAATAATAATAATAATAATAATAATAATAATAATGATGACGGCATTTGTTAAGCGCTTACTATGTGCAAAGCACTGTTCTAAGCGCTGGGGGGGATACAAGGTGATCAGGTTGTCCCACGGGGGGCTCACGGTCTTCATCCCCATTTGGCAGATGAGGGAACTGGGGCTCAGAGAAGTTAAGTGACTTGCCCAAGGTCACACAGCGGACATGTGGTGGAGCCGGAATTCGAACCCTTGACCTCTGACTCCAAAGCCCAGGCTCTTTCCATTTATTTATTTATTTATTTTACTTGTGCATATCTATTCTATTTTATTTTGTTAGTACGTTTGGTTTTGTTCTCTGTCTCCCCCTTTTAGACTGCGAGCCCACTGTTGGGTAGGGACTGTCTCTATATGTTGCCAACTTGTCCTTCCCAAGCGCTTAGTACAGTGCTTTGCACACAGTAAGCGCTCAATAAATACGATTGATTGATTGATTGAGCCACGCTGCTTCGGGTGCCGGCTGAGTGCCAAGCACTGTGCTAAGCACGGGGACGGGGCGGAGGATGTGAGAGAAACAGACCGGAGGCAGTCCCCGTCCCACGCAGGGTTCACCCTCTAGTCAGTCGATCGATTGGCGGTATTTATTGAGCGCTTACTCTGTGCGGAGCACTATACTGAGCGCTCGGGAGAGGACAGTAGGACCGTGCTGTAGACACAGCACTATACTGAGCGCTCGGGAGAGGACAGTCCGACCGTACCGTAGACACGTTCCCTGCCCACAAGGAGCGTACAGTCTAGGGGGGAGGGAGGCAGGGTTCGGCTTCTCTTTTTGTAGAGGAGGAAACTGAGGCCCAGAGAGGTTAAGCGAGTTGCCCAAGTTGACGCAGTAGACGAAGAGCAGAGGTGGGATTGGGACGCAGGCGTCTCCAGACTCTCAGCTCCCCATCCAGGAGGCCACACTGCCTTCCCCGCTGCCGTTGTCAGCTCCAGGCTAACTTCTTCCAATCAATCAGTCAATCAATTGTATTTATTGAGCGCTTACTGTGTGCAGAGCACTGCACTAAGCGCTTGGGAAGTCCAAGTTGGCAACATATAGACAGTCCCTACCCAACAGTGGCCTCACAGTCTAGAAGCCAGTCTAGAAGGGCTGGACTTAAACTGCACATACATCGTTCTCAACTTTGAAACAGCAAGAGATGTATTCCACAGTATTCTTATAAGCACACATACGGTCTATGAATTACCCCACCTTCCCTCCATCCCCAAAAAAGGAGAGAAAAAGAATTCAGACCGTATCTTCCTCATTGTCCTGTGAAAACAGCACCTGTATATATGTTTGTACATATTTATTACTCTATTTATTTTACTTGTACCTATCTATTCTATTTATTTTATTTTGTTTGTATGTTTGGTTTTTTTTTTTTCCCCTCTGTGTCCCCCTTTTAGACTGTGAGCCCAATGTTGGGTAGGGACTGTCTCTATATGTTGCCAATTTGTACTTCCCAAGCGCTTAGTACAGTGCTCTGCACACAGTAAGCGCTCAGTAAATATGATCGATCGATTGATGGAAAACGTTTTGCAGAATTTAAAAAAAAATGACCCCAGGCCTCAACGCCCGGGGAGGGTGTGCTCACGGCCGGCCGGCGGAGGCCAGAGGGCTCGCGAGACCCCCAGGGAGTGGGGAGGGCATGGATCTCTACCGCTACCCTACTAATTCAAGCTCTCATCCTATCCCGTCTGGACTACTGCACCAGCCTTCTCTCTGATCTCCCATCCTCGTGTCTCTCTCCACTTCAATCCATACTTCATGCTGCTGCCCGGATTATCTTTGTCCAGAAACGCTCTGGACATATCACTCCCCTCCTCAAAAACCTCCAATGGCTACCGATCAATCTGCGCATCAGGCAGAAACTCCTCCCCCTGGGCTTCAAGGCCGTCCATCCCCTCACCCCCTCCTACCTCACCTCCCTTCTCTCCTTCTCCAGCCCAGCCCGCACCCTCCACTCCTCCACCGCTGATCTCCTCACCGTACCTCGCTCTCGCCTGTCCCGCCATCGACCCCCGGCCCACGTCATCCCCCGGGCCTGGAATGCCCCCAATCCCTCTGCCCATCCGCCAAGCTAGCTCTCTTCCTCCCTTCAAGGCCCTGCTGAGAGCTCACCTCCTCCAGGAGGCCTTCCCAGACTGAGCCCCTTCTTTCCTCTCCCCCTCGTCCCCCTCTCCATCCCCCCGTCTTACCTCCTTCCCTTCCCCACAGCACCTGTATATATGTATATATGGTTGTACATATTTATTACTCTATTTATTTATTTATTTTACTTGTACATTTCTATCCTACTTATTTTATTTTGTTGGTATGTTTGGTTCTGTTCTCTGTCTCCCCCTTTTAGACTGTGAGCCCACTGTTGGGTAGGGACTGTCTCTATGTGATGCCAATTTGTACTTCCCAAGCGCTTAGTACAGTGCTCTGCACATAGTAAGCGCTCAATAAATACGATTGATTGATTGATTGATTGACTGATCTGCTCGCGGCGGGGGGCCAGGGGAGCCGGCCTCCGAGCCCCTCCCTCTTCCCCTTCGCAGCGAACCCCGGATTGTGAGTCGGATCTTCCAGTGCTGCGCCTGGAACGGAGGGGTGTTCTGGGTGAGTACCACCTGCGGCCGTCCTGGGGGTCCCCCGCTCTGGTCTCGCGTCTCCCTGATCCCCCTTCCTGACTCCGAGGCCTCTCTGGGAGGTCCGGTCTGGGGCTTTGTAGAAAGCGTCGAAATTGGGGCCGTTGGGATGGGCTGGAAGGAGCCGCCCCGGACCGAACTGTGGTCGCTCTCCCCGCCCCGCCTGGGAGGGCACCCGCTTTGCGCCACGATTTTGGGCTGAAATGTGGCCAGGGGCCCGGACCGCGGGCCGCGACATCAGCCTTTTTAGACTGTGAGCCCACTGTTGGGTAGGGACTGTCTCTATATGTTGCCAATTTGTACTTCCCAAGCGCTTAGTACAGTACTCTGCACATAGTAAGCGCTCAATAAATACAATTGATGATGATGATCAGCCTGTGAGCCCACTGTTGGGTAGGGACTGTCTCTATATGTTGCCAATTTGTACTTCCCAAGCGCTTTGTACAGTGCTCTGCGCATTGTAAGCGCTCAGTAAATCCGATTGATGATGGTGATCAGCCTGTGAGCCCACTGTTGGGTAGGGACTGTCTCTATATGTTGCCAATTTGTACTTCCCAAGCGCTTTGTACAGTGCTCTGCGCATTGTAAGCGCTCAGTAAATCCGATTGATGATGGTGATCAGCCTGTGAGCCCACTGTTGGGTAGGGCCTGTCTCTATATGTTGCCAACTTGTACTTCCCAAGCGCTTAGTACAGTGCTTTGCACATAGTAAGCGCTCAATAAATCCGATTGATGATGATGATCAGCCTGTGAGCCCACTGTTGGGTAGGGCCTGTCTCTATATGTTGCCAACTTGTGCTTCCCAAGCGCTTAGTACAGTGCTTTGCACATAGTAAGCGCTCAATAAATCCGATTGATGATGATGATCAGCCTGTGAGCCCACTGTTGGGTAGGGACTGTCTCTATATGTTGCCGACTTGTACTTCCCAAGCGCCTAATACAGTGCTGTGCACACAGTAAGCGCTCAGTAAATACGATTGATGATGATCGGCAGCTTTGACCGAGTCCCTGCTGCGCGCAGAGCGCTGGACTGAGCGCTTGGGAGAGCACAGTAGAGGGAGAAGACCCGATTGCGATCCTCGGGGAGCCGACAGTCTAGCAGGGGGGACAGACAGGAGGAAGTCGCGAAGGGGAAGGCCTGGATCGGGAAATGCTTAGATGGCAGAGGGCATTGGTGGCGTGGCGACAGCGGACGCTGCTCATTTTCCAGCACTAGTTTTCCTCGGTGTGGGGGGCGGTTCTGCAAGAAGGAGCACGGGGCAGAGGCCGATTTTCTCTGCGGGCCGAGAACTGCCTGTCGCCGAGAGGGAAACCGCTCGCTCGGTCGGAGAGACGTCTTCGGGGCCACCCACGTCCTGGCCACGGGGTCCCGGTCGCGGCGGGCGGATTTGCACGGGAGAGAACCCGGGACCCCGACCGCTTGTCCGGACGCGTTTCCGGGAGGTCCCCGCGGTTCTGTCTGACCCCCCGGGGGAGGTGGGGCGGGCGGGGATCTCCCGCCGACCTAACGTTTTCCTCGCTGACTCTTTCCCTCAGCTGAGTCTGCTCTTGTTTTACCGAGTATTTATTCCCGTGCTTCAGTCGGTCACGGCACAAATCATCGGTGAGTCCCGAGGGCGACCCAGTCCCTCCTGCCTCCGCGCGGTCGTACCCGTGGCCCCCCTCTCAGGAGTGTGGCCCCTCTCAGGCTTTTCCCGAGGCGTCTCCAAAGCCCGATGAGGAAAAAACAAGGATGACTCCCACACTCCCCCGTGCCTCTCCATCCCCTCTGTCTCTCTGCCCGCCGTCGTGCCCCCAGAATCGGGGAGAGCAGATTCTGGGCGGAGAAGTTGTCCGCCCGGGGTGGGAGGGTCTCTGCAACCACATTCCCTAACCTTCCCGTTTCCCGGCGTGAATCCCTAGAGGAAAGGGCACGGGATGGAGAGTCAGGGGACCTGGATTCCCTCCCCACCGGCCTGCCGTGTGACCTCGGACCAGTCATTCAACCTCTCCGGGCTGCCGTCTTCTCGATTGTTGGACCCCACCTCGCCCTCTCTCTCAGCCTGTGAACCCCACGTGGGACCGGGCCTGAGTCTGATCTGATTATCTTGTATCCATCCCAACACTTAGCATAGAGTAGACGCGTAGTAAATGTGAGAACTGAGCTCCCGGGACGAGGCTGTTGGCCCCATGAGGTGGGACCGGGATGGGTGAGGAAGCTAGTGAGTGTCCCGGGGCTTTGGGAGGGGAGGAAGGGAAGGGTGATGGTGAGAGGTGGCTCCCGCCGGGGTCTCGGGGGTCTGGCCGGGTGACTGAGCGGTGCCTTCTCTCCCCTCTCTCTCCCGTCCCCGCCCGGCCCCACCTCCCTCCGCGCCATAGGAGACCCTTCCCTGCACGGAGATGTCTGGTCCTGGCTCGAGTTCATCCTCACCTCCATCTTCAGTGCCCTCTGGGTGCTCCCCCTCTTTGTGCTCAGTAAAGTCGTCAATGCCATCTGGTTCCAGGTAAGTCAATCAACCAATCAATCGTATTTATTGAGCGCTTACCGTGTGCAGAGCACCGGACTAAGCGCTTGGGAAGTCCAAGTTGGCAACATCTAGAGACGGGCCCTACCCAACAGTGGGCTCACGGTCTAAAAGGGGGAGACAGAGAACAAAACCAAACATACTAACAAAATAAAATCAATAGAATAGATATGTACAAGTAAAATCAATAGAATAATAAATATGTACAAACATATATAATCATCATCATCATCAATCGTATTTATTGAGCGCTTACTATGTGCAGAGCACCGGACTAAGCGCTTGGGAGGTCCAAGTTGGCAACATATAGAGACGGCCCCTACCCAACAGTGGGCTCGCAGTCTAAAAGAGGGAGACAGAGAACAAAACCAAACATACTAACAAAATAAAATAAATAGAATAGGTATGTACAAGTAAAATCAATAGAATAATAAATATGTAAAAACATATGTAATCATCATCATCATCAATCGTATTTATTGAGCGCTTACTATGTGCAGAGCACCGTACTAAGCGCTTGGGAAGTCCAAGTTGGCAACATATAGAGGCAGTCCCTACCCAACAGTGGGCTCACAGTCTAAAAGGGGGAGACAGAGAACAGAACCAAACATACTAACAAAATAAAATAAATAGAATAGATATGTACAAGTAAAGTCAATAGAATAATAAATAGGTACAAACATATATAATCATCATCATCATCAATCGTATTTATTGAGCGCTTACTATGTGCAGAGCACTGGACTAAGCGCTTGGGAAGTACCAATTGGCAACATATAGAGACAGTCCCTACCCAACAGTGGGCTCACAGTCTAAAAGGGGGAGACAGAGAACAAAACCAAACATCAGGGGTGGCTACTGTGTGTACCAGGCACTGTTCTAAACACTGAGGTGAAGCCAAGCAAATCAGGTTGGGCACAGACCCCTGTCCCACATGGGGCTTAAGGCCTCAATCCCCATTTTACAGACGAGGTAACTGAGGCCCAGAGAAGTGAAACGATTTGCCCAAGGTCACACGGCAGACAGTAGTGGTGTCCCTGAGGGGCCGGGGGTGGGACCTGGACGCTTGACGTCCGTGAAGTAGGAGTCGGGGCTCTGGACCAGCCGCTTCTTCTTGTGTTTCCGCTTCTCCTCCTCGGGAGAGGGATGTAGGAGGGCTTTGGCGAGAGGCACGTTCGCGCGCCCGGCCCCTCACCGCCGGAAAGTCCCGAGGGGGACCCTCCCAGGACCCGCTGGGGGCTTCGTACTCCCCCCAGGGCCGCCCCTCGGAGGGGCAGCACGTGGCCTAGAGGATAGAGCCCGGGCCTGGGAGCGCAGAAGGTCGTGGGTTCTAATTCCGGCTCCGCCACTTTTCTGCCGCGTGATCTTGGGAGGTTCACTTCGTTTCTCTGGGCCTCGGCTACCTCGTCTGTAAATTGGGGATCGAGGCTGTGAGCCCCACGTGGGACAGGGACTGTGTCCTACCCGGTTTGCTTGTATCCGCCCCAGGGCTTAGAACAGTGCCTGGTACAGAGTAAACGCCTAACAGATACCCTAACTATTATTATCGTTATCCCAGGTGGGCCAGCCTGTCAGCGCTTAACAAATACCCTAATTATTATTATTATTACTATTATTATTATTATTATCCCAGGTGGGGCAGCCTGTAAGCACTTAACAAATACCCTAATTATTATCATTATTATTATTATTATTGTTGTTGTTATTATTATTATTATTATTATCCCAGGTGGGCCAGCCTGTAAGCGCTTAACAAATACCCTTATTATTATTATTATTATTATTATTATTATTATTATCATTATTATTATTATTATTATTATTATCCCAGGTGGGCCAGCCTGTAAGTGCTTAACAAATACCATTATTATTATTATTATTATTATTATTATTATTATTATTATTATTATTATCCCAGGTGGGCCAGCTGTAAGCGCTTAACAAATACCATTATTATTATTATTATTATTATTATCATTATTATTATTATTATCATCCCAGATGGGCCAGCCTGTAAGCGCTTAACAAATACCCTAATTATTATTATTATTATTATTATTATCATCATCATCATCATCATCCCAGGTGGGGCAGCCTGTAAGCACTTAACAAATACCCTAATTATTATTATTATTATTATTATTATCATTATTATTATCATTATCCCAGGTGGGGCAGTCTGTAAGCGCTGAACAAATACCATTATCATTATTATTATTATTAATTATTATTATTATTATTATTATCGCAGGTGGGCCAGCCTGTAAGTGCTTAACAAATACCATTATTATTATTATTATTATTATTATTATTATTGTTTTTATTATTGTTATTATTATTATTGTCCCAGGTGGGCCAGCCTGTAAGCGCTTAACAAATACCATTATTATTATTATTATTATTATTATTATTATTATTATTATTATTATTATAATTATCGCAGGTGGGCCAGCCTGTAAGTGCTTAACAAATACCATTATTATTATTATTATTATTATTATTGTTGTTTTTATTATTGTTATTATTATTATTGTCCCAGGTGGGCCAGCCTGTAAGCGCTTAACAAATACCATTATTATTATTATTATTATTATTATTATTATTATTATTATTATTATTATTATCGCAGGTGGGCCAGCCTGTAAGTGCTTAACAAATACCATTATTATTATTATTATTAGTATTATTATTGTTTTTATTATTGTTATTATTATTATTGTCCCAGGTGGGCCAGCCTGTAAGCGCTTAACAAATACCATTATTATTATTATTATTATTATTATTATTATTATTATTATTATTATTGTCCCAGGTGGGCCATCCTGGAGGAGGGGAAGACTTCCGGGGTGGGGGGCAGTCTCGGAGGCAGCCAGAGCCGCCAGGGACTGCCCGGAGTGGGGAGAGAGGGCTTCCCGGGGCCCCCGACCAGGCCGGCCACCCGGGCCCCCTCAGCGAGCCACCTGTGTGTCGCAGGACATCGCCGACCTGGCTTTCGAGGTGTCGGGGAGGAAGCCCCAGCCCTTTCCCAGCGTCAGCAAGATCATCGCCGACATGCTTTTCAACCTCCTGCTGCAGGCCCTCTTCCTCATCCAGGTGAGGCCGACCGGCCCCCCGGGCGGGGCCGGGGACCACGGGACGACGGGACCGCCGGAGGTTGCGCTGGGGGGAGTGGGGAGCGGGCCGGAGGGCGTTGGGTCGGGCGGGGGTCCCCGGGTGGGGCGAGACCCGTCACTTGGGTGCTTTTCCTCCCCCAGGGCATGTTTGTGAGCCTCTTCCCCATTCAGCTGGTGGGCCAGCTGGTCAGCCTCCTGCACATGTCTCTCCTCTACTCGCTCTATTGCTTCGAGTACCGCTGGTTCAACAAAGGTGAGGTCCCAGCCTTCCAGAGGCTACTGCCGTACCCCCCCCCCCTCGAGCCCGTGGTGGCCTCTGGTTGTCTACCCCTTTGCCCGGGAAGTGCCCTGCTGTGTCGGACTCTCCCAAGCCCTCGGTAAAGCGGGCCGCACGCGGTAAGCGCTCAGTAAACGCCGTCGATCGACCGAGTGGTTGAGATGGTGGCAGGGCCGAGGTGGAAGTCGTCGGGGCTCCGGTTGCCCTGGCCGGGTTCGGCTCGGAAACCATTCTATTTATTTTATTTTGTTAGTACGTTTGGTTTTGTTCTCTGTCTCCCCCTTTTAGACTGTGAGCCCGCTGCTGGGTAGGGACCGGCTCTCTATGTTGCCAACTTGGACTTCCCAAGCGCTTAGTACAGTGCTCTGCGCACAGTAAGCGCTCAATAAATACGATTGATGATGATGATGATGAGTGGCTCGGCCTCTTCTCGGCCAGATTGGGGAAGGAGGCGGTCCTGGGCCAGTGGGCTGGCTCGGGGGGAGGGGGCTGAGGCTGAGCCCGGTATCCCGGGGTACCAGGGTGGGGCACGGGAGCGGGTGAACCCAACTCCCTGCCTAGGTTTTCCCCTCGGAGAAGCAGCCGGTCCCTCCGAGGTAGACTGGGCCTTGGAACAGAAGCGAATGAAGCCCCCTTTTAGAGTGTGAGCCCACTGTTGGGTAGGGACCGTCTCTATATGTTGCCAACTTGTACTTCCCAAGCGCTTAGTACAGTGCTCTGCACACAGTAAGCGCTCAATAAATACAATTGATTGATTGATTGATTGAACACTTCTCAGCGAGGCCTTTGGATAAAGCACCGGGCGGGGGGACGCCAGGAGACCCGAGTGCCAGTCATGGCTCTGCCACCAGGTTTCTGGGTGACCCCATTCATTCATTCAGTTGTATTTATTGAGCGCTCACTGTGTGCAGAGCACTGGACTAAGCGCTTGGGAAGTACAAGTTGGCAACATATAGAGACAGTTCCTACCCAACAGCGGGCTCACAGTCTAGAAGGGGGAGACAGACAACAAAACAAAACATATTAACAAAATAAAATAAATAGAAAAGATATGTACAAATAAAATAGAGTAATAAATCCGTACAAACATATATACATATGTACAGGTACAGGTAAGGCGGGAGGGATGGGGAGGGGAAGGTCATTCATTCAGTCATATTTATTGAGCGCTCACTGTGTGCAGAGCACTGGACTAAGCGCTTGGGAAGTACAGGTTGGCAACATATAGAGACGGTTCCTACCCAACAGCGGGCTCACAGTCTAGAAGGGGGAGACAGACAACAAAACAAAACATATTAACAAAATAAAATAAATAGAAAAGATATGTACAAATAAAATAGAGTAATAAATCCGTACAAACACATATACATATGTACAGGTACAGGTAAGGCGGGAGGGATGGGGAGGGGAAGGTCATTCATTCAGTCATATTTATTGAGCGCTCACTGTGTGCAGAGCACTGGACTAAGCGCTTGGGAAGTACAGGTTGGCAACATATAGAGACGGTTCCTACCCAACAGCGGGCTCACAGTCTAGAAGGGGGAGACAGACAACAAAACAAAACATATTAACAAAATAAAATAAATAGAATAAATATATACAAAATTAGAAAAAATATATACAAAATAGGAAAAATAAATACAAATAAAATAGAGTCATAAATCCGTACAAACATATATACATATATACATATGTACAGGTACAGGTAAGGTGGGGGGGATGGGGACGGGGAGAGGAAGGAGGGAGCTCAGTGTGGCAAGGCCTCCTGGAGGAGGTGAGCTCTCAGAAGGGCTTTGAAGGGAGGAAGAGAGCGAGCTTGGCGGATGGGCAGAGGGATTGGGGGCATTCCAGGCCCGGGGGAGGACGTGGGCCGGGGGTCGACGGCGGGACGGGCGAGAATGAGGCCTAACGGTGAGGAGATTAGCGGCGGAGGAGCGGAGGGTACGGGCTGGGCTGGTTAAGGAGAGAAGGGAGGTGAGGTAGGAGGGGGCGAGGGAATGGATGGACAGCCTTGAAGCCCAGGGTGAGGAGTTTCTGCCTGATGCGTAGGTTGATTGGTAGCCACTGGATATTTTTGAGGAGGGGAGTAACATGCCCAGAGCGTTTCTGGACAAAGACGATCCGGGCAGCGGCGTGAAGTATGGATTGAAGTGGGGAGAGACAGGAGGATGGGCGATCGGAGAGGAGGCTGATGCAGTAATCCATTTGGGATAGGATGAGAGCTTGAACAAGGAGGGTAGCGGTTTGGATGGAGAGGATAGGGCGGGTCTTGGCGATGTTGTGGAGGCGGTCCCTACCCAACAACGGGCTCACAGTCTAGAAGGGGGAGACAGACAACAGGAAAGGGGCTTGCCCTTGCTGTACTTGTAAATTGGGGATAATAAAGCTGGCCGCTTCCTACTTGTAAGGACGATGGGTGTGCAAGCATGAGCCCCCCGGGCCGACCTCTGGACCCCTTCGGGGGGTTGCACCGATCCTCCTTTGCCTCTTTCCTGTGCTGATCCAGCCCCGGGGCGGGGGCCCGGTTCTCGCCACCTTCTCCCAGAGGGCCGCCCCGGTGACCTTGCACTCCATCACTCCGTCGGCCCCGGCCAGGGTCGGTGGCCGGGTCCGAGACAGCCCCTCCCCAGAATCGGCCACGGGGCCCGGGAGCCGCCCCTCAGTTGGCGTGATGAAGCGGGTCCCTCCCTTGTGCGCCGCCGGGGCAACGGCCGGGGGCTCCCCCCTCAACCTCCACCGCGACCTCTCATTACCTTCCTATCCACGCCAGGAATTGAGATGCACCAGCGGCTGTCCAACATCGAGAGGAACTGGCCCTACTATTTTGGGTTCGGCCTGCCGCTGGCCTTCCTCACCGCGATGCAGTCCTCTTACATCATCAGGTACCTGGGCAGAACTGGGGGATGGAGGGAGGGCGAGGGGGCGGCCAGGGGGAGACCTGGGGCCTGCCCATGGCCGGCGTCCCCCCTTCCCCGCCTCCTCCGTCCTCCCGGGGCCGGGGGGGAGCACCCAAATTCTCCAGCCGTGCCTGCCCCGCAGCCATCCAACCTTCTCCCTGCTCCCTCTGCAGCGGCTGCCTCTTCTCCATCCTTTTTCCTCTCTTCATCATCAGCGCCAATGAAGCAAAGACCCCCGGGAAAGCGTAGTAAGTACCCGAGCCCGAGGCCTACGGGGCCAGACGTTGTTGGGGTTGGGGGGGATCCGGAGGACCCCCCTGTTACCGCGGGGCAGGGACGGGGCTGTCTCCCACCGGTCCCACTCTCCGTAGTCCTCGTCGTCATCATCGCAATAATGCCGGCGTTTCTTAAGGAGTTACCGCGGCCAAGCCCTGTACCCAGCGTTTGGGAAGAGACCAGATAATCACACCAGACACAGTCCCTGTCCGCAGTAAGCGCTCAATAAATACCACTGATTGACCGGATGACGTTCAGTCAGACGTTTTGGGGCAGGGCTCCGAACTAAGTTCCTGGGAGAGTGCAGTGGGAGACGCAGTCGTTAGACCGAAAATTCCCCGTGGACAGGGATCAGGCCTTTATTCTAGCGAATTCTCCCAAATGCGTAGAAGGAGTTAGTGATCATCCACTGATTACAATGGGAAGTGCCGAACAGAGGACTGACACGTTCGCTGCCCACAAGGAGCATCTAACAAGGGAGAAAGAAACATATTTTCAAATGGGATCATTCATTCATTCAATCGTATTTATTGAGCGCTTACTGCGTGCAGAGCACTGGACTAAGCGCTTGGGAAGTCCAAGTTGGCAACACATAGAGACGGTCCCTACCTAACAACGGGCTCACAGTCTAGAAGAGGGAGACAAGTTGCCAATTTGTACTTCCCAAGCGCTTAGTACAGTGCTCTGCACATAGTAAGCGCTCAATAAATACGATTGATTGATTGATTGATTGATTGATTGAGACAAAACAAAACATGTGGACTGGTGTCAAATCCAAGTGAGCAGTTGAATGGACAGTTGACTAACAGACAAAAGCTCTTAATCCTGTGCTCTGCACACAGTAGGTGCTTGATATTACTATTAATAATAATAATGATGATGATGACGTTTGTTAAGCGCTTACTATGTGCGAAGCACTGTGTTCTGAGCGCTGGGCGGATTCAAGGTGATCAGGTTGTCCCACGTGGGAATCACAGTCTTAATCCCCATTTTACAGATGAGGTCGCTGAGGCCCAGAGAAGTGAAGTGACTTGCCCAGAGTCACCCAGCCGACAAGCGACGGAGCCGGGATTAGAACCCGTGACCTCTGACTCCCAAGCCCGGGCTCTTTCCACTGAGCCACGCTGCTTCTCAATAATAATAATAGTAACAATAATAATGTCACAACTTCTCTGTGCCTCAGTTACCTCCTCTGTAAAATGGGGGTTCAGACTGTGAGCCCCACATGGGACAGGGACTGTATCTACCCCAGAGTTTCGTATAGAGTCTGGTACATAGTAAGTACGTAACAAATGCCATAAAAAATAACAGTGGTATTTGTGAAGGGTTTACTATAATAATAATAATAATGATGGCATTTATTAAGCGCTTACTATGTGCAAAGCACTGTTCTACTGTGAGCCAAGCACGGTGCTTAGGGTAGACACAAGTTAATCAGGGCCCCACTTGGGGCTCACAGTCTATACTGATGGCTTGACTCCCGTCTACATCTATTGTTTTGTTGTCTGTCTCCCCCTTCTAGACTGTGAGCCCGTTGTTGGGTAGGGGCCGTCTCTAGATGTTGCCGACTTGTACTTCCCAAGCGCTTAGTCCGGTGCTCTGCACGCAGTAAGCGCTCAATAAATACGATTGAATGAATGAATGAATAGGAGAGAGAATCAATCAATCAATCGTATTTATTGAGCACTTACTGTGTGCAGAGCACCGTACTAAGCGCTTGGGAAGTCCAAGTTGGCAACATATAGAGACAGTCCCCACCCAACAATGGGCTCACAGTCTAGAAGGGGGAGACAGGGAACAAAACCAAACATATTAACAAAATAAAATAAATAGAAGCACTGTACTAAGCACTTGGGAAGTCCAAGTTGGCAACATGTAGAGACAGTCCCTACCCAACAGTGGGCTCACAGTCTAGAAGGGGGAGACAGAGAACAAAACCAAACATATTAACAAAATAAAATAAATAGAAGCACTGTACTAAGCGCTTGGGAAGTACAAGTTGGCAACATGTAGAGACAGTCCCTACCCAACAGCGGGCTCACAGTCTAGAAGGGGGAGACAGGGAACAAAACCAAACATATTAACAAAATAAAATAAATAGAATAGATATGTACAAGTAAAATAAATAAATAGAGTAATAAATATGTACAAACATATATACAGGTGCTGTAGGGAAGGAGGTAAGACGGGGGGATGGGGGGGGGGCGAGGGAAGAGGGGTCGAATCCCCGTTACTGCCCCCAGTAAGCACTCAATAAGTACCATCATCATCAATCGTATTTATTGAGCGCTTACTATGTGCAGAGCACTGTACTAAGCGCTTGGGAAGTACAAATTGGCAACATATAGAGACAGTCCCTACCCAACAGTGGGCTCACAGTCTAAAAGGGGGAGACAGAGAACAAAACCAAACATACTAACAAAACAAAATAAATAGAATAGATATGTACAAACAAAATAAATAAATAGAGTAAAAAAAATATGTACAAACATATATCCATATATACAGGTGCTGTGGGGAAGGGAAGGAGGTAAGATGGGGGGGATGGAGAGGGGGACGAGGGGGAGAGGAAGGAAGGGGCTCAGTCTGGGAAGGCCTCCCGGACGACTGATGGATGGATATTGCCGATGAGGGGACCGACGCACAGAGACGTTAAGTGGCTCGCCCCGAGGCACCCAGCGGACAGGTGGCGGAGCGGAGATGAGAAGCCTGGTCCTCTGATTCCCAGTTCCAGGCTCCTTCTGCTAGGGCCCCGCTGCTTTGGTCTCTGCCCGGGAGGCGTCGCGGGGTAGCGGGAGGAGCTTCCCATATAGCCCGTGCTCTTGCCTTGCAGCCTCTTCCAACTGCGCCTCTTCTCCCTGGTGGTGTTCCTCAGCAACAGGCTCTTCCACAAGACGGTTTACCTGCAGACGGCCCTGAGCAGCTCGGCGTCCGCAGAGAAGCTGCCTTCGCCGCACCCGTCTCCTGCCAAACCCAAGGGCGCCGCGGGCCACTGAACCCCAGCTCCCCCGACCCATCCCTGCCCCGCTGAAGGGGACGCAAGGGGCGGGGGCGGCCGTGCCCCCTACACCCCCATCCCCGGGGTAAGCGGGGTCCCCTCCGCCAAGGGGCCCCTGCACATTCCCGCCGTTCCCTGGAAGGATTGGGAATATTCGTCGTCTCGTCGCGAGTGTCGGGCGGCACCTTTTTTGACCCCAGCGCACGGATTTTTCACGCCGCGGCGCGACCGAGGTGGCCGCCGGTTTTTCTGCAACTTTTCTAGCGTTTGCCAGCCTTGGGCCCGGACCGGTTTGGAATCGTCCGCTTTTCTCCCTGTGCCATCTCCCCTCCCGGATGAATGGGTTTTGTAATTCCAGTTGTGGCGGTTATTTTGTTCTTCCCTCCTCCCCTTTCTGTCCCCTGTGGAGCGTGGGCAGCCGAGGGGAGGGAGGGCGGGAGGAGCGCTTCTCCGGCCCCCCGTCCTCCCACGGCGGTCTCCGTTTCTCGTAACTCAGGACAGGTTTGTGGTCGCCGCCGTCCCCGGCCCTGCTCCGTGGGAGAAGCGGGGTCTGAAGAGATGGGGCACGGGCCTCGTCCAGCTCCGTTGGTGCCCATCTCTGGAGTGCCAGCCGTCGGTCCATTCAGGGTTCCCTCGTCCACGGGGACGTGCCGGCTCCGGGGGTGGGCCCCAAGACGCCCCGAGAAGGGGCACCGGCCCAACCTCCGCCCCCCAAAAAGCTGACCGTCCGAAATCCGCCACCCCCGTCCGCATTCGGAGAGAACCTCACAGCCGGGCTGGGGTATCTGTGTGTAGGGCCGGGGCCGGCGGGAGGCCTCCTTTTTTCTCTTCCCCCTCGGGGATGATCAGCGGTCATTTTTCACTGGAGATGAATTAAGGCGGCGACGGGAGCTTTCGGTTTCGTGCCCCGGCTCCGGTCGAAAGCCGTCCCGTTCGGGCGTGTGTCCGGCTCCCACGGGGTGGTCCAGTTTTGTGGGTTCAGGGAAGGGGACTGGAACTTGAGGGGGTGGAGGGGGACAGCCCCAGCCCCCCCGCGTCTCTCTGCCCCACGGTAGTTTAGAGGAAGGGTTTGGCTTCGCCCCTTTCTCCCGGTTCAGAGAAGCGACTTTTGCGTTAGGGGGCTCATCCAAGGGGGTTTTAAATGTTTGCGCTCCTCTGCCTTGAAAAGGGAGAGACATCAGGCTCCATCCGGACTTTGTCGGGCGGCCAGGTGCCGATTCTCCCGTCGCCGGCACACCTCCCTTGGCGGGGGCCTCGGGGAGCCCACTCGGCGGGCGTTTTCTCCGGCGTGAAATCGTCAGAGCGGCCGTCGCTGGGGAATCGACAGGTTGGGCTCTGGGAGGGAAACAACCGGCACCGCGCCCCTCGGCCTCACCGCCCCGCTTCGGGCAGCGGGCTCGGGCCGGAGCACCGGCCGAGGCCGTGCTGAACCCCGCCGGCCTCTGTCGCCGGCGCCTTCTGAGCTGCCGACGAGACACCGGAGGCCGCATCGGAGGACCCGGGCCCGGACCGTCCCCCCGGCCGCTGCCGTGGGCCCGGAGGGTGGGGGGATTCAGCCGCCGAGCGTTTCGGTAAATTTGAAATCCACGCTATCGACTTTTGGAATTTCTTTTCACAATAAAAAAAAAGATCACCTTTGGGAGCCGGCCTCCGTCCCTGCTGGCGCGTTGCCGATGGGGTGGGGAGGTCTTCCGACTCTGCCCCCTTTTCCCTGGGCCCTACCTTCACAGCCCTCTACGGAAACGGTGCCCTCTGAGACGCAGTGTGGCTTAATCAATCAATCAATCGATCAATTGTATTTAATGAGCGCTTACTGTGTGCAGAGCACTGTACTAAGCGCTGGGGAAGTACCAGTTGGCAACATCTAGAGACAGTCCCTACCCAACAGTGGGGGCTTAGTGGAAAGAGCACGAACTTGGGAGTCAGATAGTGGGTTCTAATCCCGGCTCCCCCACTGTGTGTATATATGTATACACACCTGTATATATGTATATGCCTGTATATATGTATATATGTTTGTTATATATGTTGTATATATATTATATATTATATTTATATATATTATTATATATATTATTTATATTATATATTATATATTGTATAAATATATATTGTTATATATATGTTTGTACATATTACTCTATTTATTTATTTATTTATTTTATTTGTACATGTCTATTCTATTTATTTTATTTTGTTAGTATGTTTGGTTTTGTTCTCTGTCTCCCCCTTTTAGACTGTGAGCCCACTGTCGGGTAGGGACTGTCTCTATTTGTTGCCAATTTGTACTTCCCAAGTGCTTAGTACAGTGCTCTGCACATAGTAAGCGCTCAATAAATACGACTGATAATGATGATGATGATGTGACTTTGAGCAAGTCACTTGACTTCTCCGTGCCTCAGTTACCTCATCTGTAAAATGGGGATTAAGAATAATAATAATGTTGGCATTTGTTAAGTGCTTACTATGTGCAAAGCACTGTTCTAAGCGCCGGGGGAGCTACAAAGTGATCAGGTTGTCCCACGGGGGGCTCACAGTCTTCATCCCCATTTTACAGATGAGGTCACTGAGGCTCAGAGAAGTGAAGTGACTTGCCCAAGGTCACACAGCTGACATGTGGCGGAGCTGGGATTCGAACCCATGACCTGTGACTCCAAAGCCCGGGCTCTTTCCACTGAACCACGCTCCTGTGAGCCCCATGTGGGGCAACCTGATTACCTTGTATTAGAACAGTGCTTGGCACATAGTAAGCGCTTAACAAATGCCATCATCATTATTATTATTTTTATTAGTGCCCCTCTCTAGATTGTAAGCTTCTTGTGGGCAGGGAATGTGACTACCAACTCTCCCAAGCAGTAAGTACAAGGCTCAGCACACAAATGCCCGATAAGTACGATGGGTTGATTGATAGCTGTGTGACCTTGGGCAAGTCACTTCATTTCTCTGGGCCTCAGTTCCCTCATCAGTAAAATGGGGATGAAGACTGTGAGCCCCACGTGGGATAATCTGATTACTTTGTATCTACCCCAGTGCTTGGCACAAAGTAAGCGCTTAACAAATACCAACATTATGAGCCCACTGTTGGGTAGGGACTGTATATGTTGCCAATTTGTACTTCCCAAGCGCTTAGTACAGTGCTCTGCACATAGTAAGTGCTCAATAAATACGATTGATGATGATGATTATAAGCGCTTAGAACAGTGCTTTGCACATAGTAAGCGCTTAATAAATGCCATTATTATTATTATTATTATTATTATTATTATTATTATTATTGTGTCCTCTGCTGTAATGTGCTTTGTGGTAATAACTTTAACAGCAATTGTGGAATTTTGTAAGCGCTTACTATGTGTCACACACTGTTCTAAGCACTGCGGTGGATACAAGCAAATCAGGTTGGACACCGCCCTGTCCCACATGGGGCTCGGAGTCATAATCCCCATTTTACAGGTGAGGTAACTGAGGCACGGAGAAGTGAAGTGATTTGCCCAAGGTTATCATCATCATCATCATCAATCGTATTTATTGAGCGCTTACTGTGTGCAGAGCACTGTACTAAGCGCTTGGGAAGTACAAGTTGGCAACATATAGAGACAGTCCCTACCCAACAGTGGGCTCACAGTCTAAAAGGGGGAGACGGAGAACAAAACCAAACATACCAACAAAATAAAATAAATAGAATAGATATGTACAAGTAAAATAAATAGAGTAATAAATGTGTACAAACATATATCCATATATACAGGTGCTGTGGGGAAGGGAAGGAGGTAAGATGGGGGGGGATGGAGAGGGGGACGAGGGGGAGAGGAAGGAAGGGGCTCAGTCTGGGAAGGCCTCCTGGAGGAGGTTATGCAGCAGACAAGTGGTGGAGTCGGAATTAGAACCCAGGACCTTCTGACTCCCGGCCCTGTGCTCTCTCCATCAGGCCACGCTGCTTCTTGGTAGTGCTCCTTGTTGCTGAGAAGTGACCTCTGTGCTGAGTAGATACCGGAGAGGGGACTGGACTGTCTCTATATGTTGCCAACTTGTACTTCCCAAGCGCTTAGCACAGTGCTCTGCACACAGTAAGCGCTCAATAAATACGATTGATTGATTGATTGAAATGCAGTGGCTATGGAGGGGGCCTCTGGGGTTGGATTTCCACAAAAGAGAAGCAGCGTGGCTTAGTGGAAAGAGCCCAGGCTTGGGAGTCAGAGGTCATGGGTTCTAATCCCACGCCGCCAATTGCCAGCTGTGTGACTTTGGGCAAGTCACTTCACTTCCCTGGGCCTCAGTTACCTCCTCTGTAAAATGGGGATTAAAACTGTGAGCCCAACGTGGGACAACCTGATCACCTTGTATCCCCCCCCAGCGCTTAAAACAGTGCTTGGCACATAGTAAGAGCTTAAAAAGTACTAACATTATTATTATCATTCACTTCTCTGTGCCTCAGTTACCTCCTCTGTAAAATGGGGATGAAGACTGTGAGCCCAACGTGGAACAACCTGATCACCTTGTATCCCCCCCAGCGCTTAGAACAGTGCTTGGCACATAGTAAGTGCTTAAAAAATACTAACATTATTATTATTATTATTCACTTCTCTGTGCCTCAGTTACCTCCTCTGTAAAATGGGGATGAAGACTGTGAGCCCCACGTGGGACAACCTGATCACCTTGTATCCCCCCCAGCGCTTAGAACAGTGCTTGGCACATAGTAAGCGCTTAAAAATACTAACATTATTATTATTCACTTCTCTGTGCCTCAGTTACCTCCTCTGTAAAATGGGGATTAAGACTGTGAGCCCCACGTGGGACAACCTGATCACCTTGTATCCCCCCCAGCGCTTAGAACAGTGCTTGGCACGTAGTAAGCGCTTAATAAATACTAACATTATTATTATTATTATTAGTGGGAAGAGCCAGGGCTTGGAAGGCAGAGGTCATGGGTTCTAATCCCCACTCCTCCAATTGTCAGCTGTGTGACTTTGGGCAAGTCACTTCTCTAGACTGTGAGCCCGCTGTTGGGCAGGGACCGTCTCTATATGTGGCCAACTTGGACTTCCCAAGCGCTTAGTCCAGTGCTCTGCACACAGTAAGCGCTCAATAAATATGAATGAGTGAATGTGCCTCAGTTCCCTCATCTGTAAAATGGGGATGAGGACTGTGAGCCCCCCGTGGGACAACCTGATCACCTTGTAGTCTCCCCAGCGCTTAGAACAGTGCTTGGCCCATAGTAAGCGCATCATTATTATTACCTCGTGTAACTGTCTCTATATGTTGCCAACTTGAACTTCCCAAGCGCTTAGTCCAGTGCTCTGCACACAGTAAGCGCTCAATAAATATGAATGAGTGAATGTGCCTCAGTTCCCTCATCTGTAAAATGGGGATGAAGACTGTGAGCCCCACGTGGGACAACCTGATCACCTTGTAGTCTCCCCAGCGCTTAGAACAGTGCTTGGCCCATAGTAGGCGCATCATTATTATTATTATTACCTCCTGTAACTGTCTGTATATGTTGCCAACTCGTACTTCCCAAGCGCTTAGTCCAGTGCTCTGCACACAGTAAGCGCTCAATAAATACGATTGATTATTAATATATTGGGGGGAAGCAGCGTGGCTCGGTGGAAAGAGCCCGGGCTTTGGAGTCAGAGTTCATGGGTTTGAATCCCGGCTCTGCCACTTGTCAGCTGGGTGACTTTGGGCAGGTCACTTCACTTCTCTGGGCCTCAGTTCCCTCATCTGTAAAATGGGGAATAAGATTGTGAGCCCCCCCCATGGGACAACCTGATCACCTTGTAACCTCCCCAGCGCTTAGAACAGGGATTTGCACACAGTAAGCGCTCAATAAATGCGACTGAATGAATGAATCTTTAGACTGTGAGCCCACTGTTGGGTAGGGACTGTCTCTAGATGTTGCCAATTTGTACTTCCCAAGCGCTTAGTACAGTGCTCTGCACATAGTAAGCGCTCAATAAATACGATTGATGATGATGATGAATGAATGAATGATTAGGCCGACCCGCGCGCTCTAAGGAGGGAAACTACAAATCCCAGGAAGCAACGCGCTCCCCTCCGGACGAGCGGCCCGGCCCGCCGCCGAGCATGCTGGGACTTGTAGTCTTCCCCCTTTCCTTCCGGGGCCAGTTCCGGTCACGTGGGGGCGCCCGCGCGCTCCCCGCATCCCGGACGGACACGTCACTCTTCGTCGCTCTCAACCAAACTGCCGCCGCCTTCGTCACCCCGTCCCTCTCCCAGCCAATAGGAGCTCAGCGCGGGAGGATAGCCCCGCCCCTGGCCCCGTGAGTGAAGGGCGCTCTTCCCGCCCCCTCGTTTTGACCGACAGGGGGATGGGCCAATGGCGTCCCGGGATGGAGGGAGGGCGCCCCGGCGCTGGCCAATGGGGGAGCGGGGGGGGGCGGCTGAACGGATGGCAGACGGAGCGGGGCGAAGGCCTGCAGAGCCCTGCTCAGGTGAGGGGGCTGGGGGGCCTCACCGGGGTGAAAGGGCAGGGGGTTGCACAGAGGGGAAACACTGGTGGGTGAGGGGGCCTTGGGTATTTGGAAAGGGGGCAGATGAACGCCCTAGAAACGGAAGACCCCAACTCTGACCCATTGGTGCCAACAATGGGGGCTGGGGACCCCACTTTGGCCAACCGCAAAGGCCTATGGGGCATTGAGCGTTTGGGCCCGCGGACCAGCCTTTGAAACGATCATCTGTGTCGTCTGCCTCCCCCCCTTAATGATAATAATGATAATTTGGTTTTGTTCTCTGTCTCCCCCTTTTAGACTGTGAGCCCACTGTTGGGTAGGGCCTGTCTCTATATGTTGCCAATTTGTGCTTCCCAAGCGCTTAGTACAGTGCTCTGCACATAGTAAGCGCTCAATAAATACGATTGATTGGTTGAATAACGGCGTTTATTAAGCGCTCACGATGTGCAAAGCGCTGTTCTAAGCGCTGGGGAGGTTCCAAGGTGCTCAGCGAGGCCCACGGGGGGCTCACAGTCTTCACCCCCATTTTACAGATGAGGGATCCCCCCCCCCCTTCTAGACTGGGAGCCCGCTGTTGGGTAAGGACCTCCCCTAGTTATGTTATTAATCAATCAACGGTATTTATCGAGCGCTTACTGTGTGCAGAGCACTGTACTAATCAATCAATCGTATTTATTGAGCGCCTCCTGTGTGCAGAGCACTGGACCAAGCGCTTGGGAAGTACAAGTTGGCAACGTATCAATCAATCGTATTTATCGAGCGCTTACTGTGTGCAGAGCATTGTACTAATCAATCAATCGTATTTATTGATCGCCTCCTGTGTGCAGAGCACTGGACCAAGCGCTTGGCAAGTACGAGTTGGCAACATATCACTCAGTCATATTTATTGAGCGCTTACTGTGTGCAGAGCACTGGACTAAGCGCTTATAATGATATTTATTAAGCACTATGTGCAAAGCACTGTTCTAAGCGCTGGGGAGGTTACACGGTGATCAGGTTGTCCCACATGGGGCTCACAGCCTTCCCCCCCCATTTTACAGATGAGGTCACTGAGGCCCAGAGAAGTGAAGTGACATGCCCAAAGTCACCCAGCTGACAAGTGGCGGAGCCGGGATTCGAACCCGTGCCCTCTGACTCCAAAGCCCGGGCTCTTTCCACTGAGCCACGCTGCTTCTCCTACTAAGCGCTTGGGAAGTCCAAGTTGGCAACATCTAGAGACGGTCCCTACCCAACAGCGGGCTCGCAGTCTAGAAGGGGGAGACAGAGAACAAAACCAAACATATTAACAAAATGAAATAAATAGAATAGATATGTACAAGTAAAATAAATAAATGAATAGAGTAATAAATATGTACAAACATATATACATATATACAGATGCTGTGGGGAAGGGAAGGAGGTAAGGTGGGGGGGATGGAGAGGGGGACGAGGGGGAGAGGAAGGAAGGGGCTGAGTGTGGGAAGGCCTCCTGGAGGAGGTGAGCTCTCAGTAGGGCCTTGAAGGGAGGAAGAGAGCGAGCTTGGCGGATGGGCAGAGGGATTGGGGGCATTCCAGGCCCGGGGGATGACAAGCGCTTGGGAAGTCCAAGTTGGCAACATATAGAGACAGTCCCTACCCAATAGTGGGCTCACAGTCTAGAAGAGTGGGCTCATAGTCTATTACTCTGTTTATGTATTTATTTTACTTGTACATATTTATTCTATTTATTTTATTCTGTTAATATGTTTTGTTTTGTTCTTTGTCTCCCCCTTCTAGACTGTGAGCCCACTGTTGTGTAGGGACCGTCTCTATATGTTGCCAACTTGGACTTCCCAAGCGCTTAGTCCAGTGCTCTGCACACAGTAAGCGCTCAATAAATACAATTGAATGAAATGAATGAATGTATATATGTTTGTACCTATTTATTACCCTTTATTTTATTTGGACATATTTATTCTATTTCTTTTTTGTTCTGTTGTCTGTCTCCCCCTTCTAGCCTGTGAGCCTGCTGTTGGGTAGGGACCGGCTCTCTATGTTGCCAACTTGGACTTCCCAAGCGCTTAGTCCAGTGCCCTGCACACAGTTAAGCGCTCAATAAATGCGATTGAATGAATGAGCCCGCTTAGACTCTTCTCAGGCTCTTCTAGACTGTGAGCCCACCGTGGGGTAGGGACCGTCTCTATATGTTGCCAACTTGGACTTTCCAAGCGCTTAGTCCAGTGCTCTGCACACAGTAAGCGCTCAATAAATACGATTGAATGAATGAGCCCGCTTAGACTCTTCTCAGGCTCTTCTAGACTGTGAGCCCGCCATTGGGTAGGGACTGTATATGTTGCCAACTTGGACTTCCCAAGCGCTTAGTACAGTGCTCTGCACACAGTAGGCGCTCAATAAATGCGATTGATTGATTGGAGACCGCTGGGCGGAGGCCGTGGGCACGCAGTTGGGCATGAAAACTCCTTTTTGGGGTGCGTAGCCGGGGTAGCCGCGGGCTGTACCACCCCAACTGGGGCCTGGCAGCGGGGGCCAACGGCTCGGTGCCATCCGGGACAGATTTCCAGGTCGAGCGATTCCGTTCCATTTCCCACGAGGAGGAGCGTTCAGTTGGTCTCCCAGCCAGGTTCCCACCAGTCCTGGTGGTAAAGATGATGATGATGGCATTTGTTAAGCAGAAACTCCTCAGCCTGGGCTTCCAGGCTGTCCATCCCCTCGCCCCCTCCTACCTCACCTCCCTTCTCTCCTTCTCCAGCCCAGCCCGCACCCTCCGCTCCTCCACCGCAAATCTCCTCATCGTACCTCGTTCTCGCCTGTCCCGCCATCGACCCCCGACCCACGTCATCCCCCAATCCCTCTGCCCCTCCGCCAAGCTCGCTCTCTTCCTCCCTTCAAGGCCCTACTGAGAGCTCACCTCCTCCAGGAGGCCTTCCCACACTCAGCCCCTTCCTTCCTCTCCCCCTCCTCCCCCTCTCCATCCCCCCATCTTACCTCCTTCCCTTCCCCACTGCACCTATATATATGTATAGATGTTTGTACATATTTGTTACTCTATTTTACTTGTCCATATCTATTCTATTTATTTTATTTTGTTAGTATGTTTGGTTTTGTTCTCCGTCTCCCCCTTTTAGACTGCGAGCCCACTGTTGGGTAGGGACTGTCTCTAGATGTTGCCAATTTGTACTTCCCGAGCGCTTAGTCCAGTGCTCTGCACATAGTAAGCGCTCAATAAATACGATTTATGATGATGATTAGGAGGACTCGGCCTCTCTAAGTGCGCTGAAAACACCTTCGACCCTCCCCCGTTGGCGGTTGGCTCGGGCAGAAGGTGCCATGGGATTCCCAGAGACTCGATGTTTTTATCTCGTGGCACCTCCCTAACGAGGGTTTAGTAATAATAATAATAATAATAATAGTGGCATTTATTAAGCGCTTACTATGTGCAAAGCACCGTTCTCCGCCAGTCTGCTCGGGAGCCCCCTCCGATTCACTGATCACCCCCTCCAGCTGGCACGCCGCGACAATCATGGGTTCGAATTCCATGGGAGTGGGAGTGTTGTGTCTTTGTTTCCATGCAGCCCAAGTAATAATATCTAATCAGTCAATCAATCAGTGGTATTTATTGAGCGCTTACTGTGTGCGGAGCACTGTACTAAGTGCTGGGGAAGTCCAAGTTGGCAACATATAGAGACAGTCCCTACCCAACAGTGGGCTCACCGTCTAAAAGGGGGAGGCAGGGAACAAAACCAAACATACTAACAAAATAAAATAAATAGAACAGATATGTACAAGTAAAATAAATAAATAGAGACAACCGTGGAATCATGGCATTTATTAAGCGTTTACTATGTGCGAAGCACTGTTCTCCGTCAGTCTGCTCGGGAGCCCCCTCCGAATCACTGATCACCCCCTCCAGCTGGCATGCTGCGACAATCAATCAGTCAATCGTATTTATTGAGCGCTTACTGTGTGCAGAGCACTGTACTAAGCGCTGGGGAAGTACAAGTTGGCCACATATAGAGACGGTCCCTACCCGACAGTGGGCTCATAGTCTAAAAGGGGGAGACAAAACCAAATATACTAACAAAATAAAATAAATAGAATAGATATGTACAAGTAAAATAAATAGAGACAACCATGGGACCGGGCATCTTACCATAGAGCCGTTGTCCGGGGGGAGTGTTTAGCATGTAAAGTGATTTTTTAATTTTTTGCCACAGTTTTTAAATACTTGGCTCGTGGCAGGCTCTGTACTAAGCACTGGGATAAATGCAAGCTAATCAGTTTGAACCCGGGCATCTTACCATAGAGCCGTTGTCGGGGGTGAGGGCTTAGCGTGCAAAGTGATTTTTTTAATTTTTTGCCACGGTTTTTAAATACTTGGCTCATGGCAGGCTCTGTACTAAGCACTGGGCTAAATGCAAGCTAATCGGTTTGAACCCGGGCATCTTACCATAGAGCCGTTGTCGGGGTGAGCGCTTAGCGTGCAAAGTGATTTTTTAATTTTTTGCCACGATTTTTAAATACTTGGCTCGTGGCAGGCTCTGTACTAAGCACTGGGATAAATGCAAGCTAATCAGTTTGAACCCGGGCATCTTACCATAGAGCCGTTGTCGGGGGTGAGCGCTTAGCGTGCAAAGTGATTTTTTTAATTTTTTGCCACGGTTTTTAAATACTTGGCTCGTGGCAAGCTCTGTACTAAGCACTGGGATAAATGCAAGGTAATCAGTTTGAACCCGGGCATCTTACCATAGAGCCGTTGTCGGGGTGAGCGCTTAGCGTGTAAAGTGATTTTTTTAATTTTTTGCCACGGTTTTTAAATACTTGGCTCGTGGCAAGCTCTGTACTAAGCACTGGGATAAATGCAAGGTAATCAGTTTGAACCCGGGCATCTTACCGTAGAGCCGTTGTCGGGGTGAGCGCTTAGCGTGTAAAGTGATTTTTTTAATTTTTTGCCACGGTTTTTAAATACTTGGCCCGTGGCAGGCTCTGTCCTAAGCACTGGGATAAATGCAAGCTAATCAGTTTGAACCCGGGCATCTTACCATAGAGCCGTTGTCGGGGGGGAGCGCTTAGTATACAAAGTGATTTTTTTAGTTTTTTGCCATGGTTTTTAAATACTTGGCTCGTGGCAGGCTCTGTACTAAGCACTGGGATAAATGCAAGCTAATCAGTTTGGTCATCATCAGTCGTATTTATTGAGCGCTTACTATGTGCCGAGCACTGTACTAAGCGCTTGGGAAGTACAAATTGGCAACAATTTGATCCCAGTCCGCGTCCCACATCGGGCTCACGCTCTTCATCCCAACTTTACGAACGAGGTAACCGAGGCACGGAGAGTCAAGTGATTTGCTGAAGGTCCCACGGGAGGCAGCCGGACTTTCCGAGCGCTTGGTACGGTGCTCCGCCCACAGCGCTCAATACGTACGATTGAATGAATGCGGGTGGAGGCAGGATTAGAACCCAGGTTCTTCCGTGCTCTACCCACCGTCATCATCAGTCGTATTTATTGAGCGCTTCCTATGCGCAGAGCACTGTCCTAAGCGCTTGGGAAGTACAAATTGGCAACGTATAGAGACGGTCCCTACCCAACGTTGGGCTCACAGTCACGCCGCTTCCCGCGGGAGTCTGGTTTCCGTCCGACGGGTGCCCGGCCCATCCCGGATTAGTGTTGCTCCCTCGGAGGGGCCGTCGGGGCGGGGGGGACTCCGGCTCGGCCCCGTTTTCCGGACGAAAGAGCGGGTGGGGGGGTTGGTGGCGGCGATTCCCGGGCAGCCCCTCGCCTCCTGACCCCCTCTTCTCCCCAGCCGTCTCTCGTGCCGCCTCCGCGGACCCCCTCGGACGCCACCATGACCAAGCTGGGTTTCCTGCGGCTGTCCTACGAGAAGCAGGACACTCTCCTGAAGCTCCTCATCTTGTCCATGGCTGCCGTGCTCTGTGAGTCCGCCCTCGGCCCCTCCCCGCCGGCTCCGCGGTCGGCCGGCTCCGTCCTTTCTCACCGTGCCCCCTTTTATCAATCAGTCAATCGATCGATCGTATTTATTGAGCGCTTACTGTGCAAGCGCTTGGGAAGTCCAAATTGGCAACATAGAGAGGCAGTCCCTACCCAACAGTGGGCTCACAGTCTAAAAGGGGGAGACAGAGAACAAAACCAGACGTACTAACAAAATAAAATCAATAGAATAGATATGTACAAATAAAATAAATAAGAGTAAAAAATATGTACATACATATATACAGGTGCTGTGGGGAAGGAAGGAGGCAAGATGGGGGGGATGGAGAGGGGGAGAGGAAGGAAGGGGCTCAGTCCGGGAAGGCCTCCTGGAGGAGGCGAGCTCCCAGCAGGGCCTTGAAGGGAGGAAGAGAGCCAGCTTGGAGGATGGGCAGAGGGATTGGGGGCATTCCAGGCCCATCGTTCCAGGATGGCGGGCTCCGATGACTGGGATCTGAAACTTCAGTTCCCAGCCGAGACCCCGCGTGAAGCCTCCCGCCTTCAAAACCCCGGGGGCTCGGACGTTGGGAACTGAGGCAGCCCAACTCCCTCCTCCCCTTCCTCCTCAGAGAGTGCACGGTCAATTCGGTGGGGTAGCGGGAAGGCACTGTTGACGTACGGATGGTGTTTAGACTGTGAGCCCACTGTTGGGGAGGGACTGTCTCTAGATGCTGCCAATTTGTACTTCCCAAGCGCTTAGTACAGTGCTCTGCACATAGGAAGCGCTCAATAAATACGATTGATGATGATGATGATGATGATGACCCCCGGCGAGGGGGAAACGGGCTGCCCCTCTCTGATTAGCCCCCGGGCATCGCTCGGCAAGAAGGCGAAAGAGGGGGTCTAAAAAGGTCACCCCGGGGCCTGGGGCGAGATTAGGGTCTGGGGGCCGTCCCTTCCGAGCCAACTCTTGTGCTGGAGCCCGGGCCCAGCCCAGCTCTCCCTCCATCCCAGAGAAGCAGCGCGGCTCGGTGGAAAGAGCCCGGGCTTTGGAGTCAGAGGTCGTGGGTTCGAATCCCGACTCCACCACTTGTCAGCTGTGTGACTTCGGGCCAGTCACTTCACTTCTCTGGGCCTCAGTTCCCTCATCTGGAAAGTGGGGACGAAGACTGGGAGCCCCACGGGGGACAACCTGATCACCTTGTAACCTCCCCAGCGCTTCGAACAGTGCTTGGCACGTAGTAAGCGCTTAATAAATGCCGTTATTGTTATCCCTCCCCAACTGGCCTGTTTCCGAGGAGCGAGTATCTGTAATGGGAGCGACCTCTGACCCCCAGGATAGGGGAGCGCTGTCACTGCATTCCCGTCGGTCAGCGGGAGGGAGGAATCACCGGGTGGTCTCCAGGGGGGCGTCGGGGCTCGGGAAGGGCCGGTCCTCACGTTCCCTCCGTGGCCGCCCCGACGGATCGGTCCTCTGGGATTCAAAAGGACCTGGGTTCTAATCCTGCTTCCGCCACCTGTCTGACCTTGGGCGAGTCACTTAACTTCTCCGGGCCTCGGTTACCTCTTCTATAAAGAGGTATCCCAGCTCTGCCACCTGTCAGCTGTGTGACTTTGGGCAAGTCACTTCACTTCTCTGGGCCCCAGGTCCCTCATCTGTAAAATGGGGATGAAGACTGTGAGCCCCAGGTGGGACAACCTGATCACCTTGTATCTTCCCCAGCGCTTAGAACAGCGCTTTGCGCATAGTAAGCGCTTAACAAATACCATCATCATCATCATAAAATGAGGATTAAGAGCGTGAGCTCCGTGTGAGGCCCAACCCGATTAACTTGCATCTACCCCAAGTGCTTGGAATAGCGCTTGTGACCGCTTAACAAGTACCATGGTTGTTGCTGTTGTTGTTATTACCTGCTTCGCAGCCTTCTCCACCCGCCTGTTCTCCGTCCTGAGGTTCGAGAGCGTGATCCACGAGTTCGACCCGTAAGTCCCGCCGCCGGGTCCGGGCCGGCTTCGTTCTGGGAGCGGCCGTTCTCGGGGCCGCGTTTCCGGGGCCCGTGGGTGGATGGGTTTGGGAAGCGAGCCCTCGGAAGCCCGGGCGCCCGGGGGCTCCGATGACTGGGATCTAAAACTTCAATTCCCAGCCGAGACCCCGCGTGAAGCCTCCCACCTTCAAAAACCCCGGGTGCTCGGACGTTGGGAACTGAGGCGGCCCAACTCCCTCCTCCCCTTCCCCCTCAGAAGGTCAATTCGGTGGGGTAGCGGGAAGGCACTGTTGACGTACGGCTGGTATTTATTGAGCGCCCACTGGGTACGGTGGTCTGTATTAAGCGCTTGACGCTTAATACGCCGGGGCAGACCTCGTTGGCACCAGCCCTTGGCCAGCTCCCTCTGATGACCAGATTCCTGGAAAGGAGCCTGCAGCCGCCCCGGGGCTTTAAAATGCTTCCCTCTGCCCGGGGAGAGCCGAGCAGATAGTAGTAGTAATGGTATTTATTGAGCACCTGCTACTCGGTGCTTCGGAAATCCACGCCAGATGCTTTCCCTGCCCCCGAGGGGCTTACACTCTAATGGAGGAGACTGACACCAAATAATCACAGATCAGAGGGGAAAAGGAATGGAAAAATTTGTAGGTGGGCAGCTTCTCCTCCTCCTCTTTCTTGGGGGCAGGGAATGGAGGAGCCGCAGAAACACTCGGTCGTTTACCAACCGTGTCGCATTGTACTCTCCCAAGTGCTCAGTACGGTGTTCTGCGCACAGTAAGCGCTCAATAAATACCACCGATTAAGTGCCCGCTGTGTGCAGAGCACTATGCTAAGCGCTTGGGAGAGCTTGATAGTAGACTCTAGACTGTGATCTAGATCTAGACTGTGAGCCCACTGTCGGGTAGGGACCGTCTCTATGTGTTGCCAACTTGTACTTCCCGAGCGCTTGGTACAGTGCTCTGCACACAGTAAGCGCTCAATAAATACGATAAATACGACTGAATGAATAGACTTGATCCCTGCCCTTCAGGAGCTTAGTACAGTGCTCTGCACACAGTAAGCGCTCAATAAATACAATTGATGAAGAGCTGATCATCTAGCGGTCGGACTGTCAGTGACTTCTCCCTCTGACCACCCTTCCCAGGTGCCTTGGTGTGCCTCTGTCACCCAGCCCCGTGTCACAGTGGCCAGCCCGGAGATCATCATCATCATCAATCGTATTTATTGAGCGCTTACTATGTGCAGAGCACTGTGCTAAGCGCTTGGGAAGTACAAATTGGCAACATATAGAGACAGTCCCTACCCAACAGTGGGCTCACAGTCTGAAAGGGGGAGACAGAGAACAAAACCAAACATACTAACAAAATAAAATAAAAAGAATAGAAAGAAAAGAATAAAAAGAATAAAAAGAAGAATAAAAAGAATAAAAAGAAGAATAAAAAGAATAAAAAGAAAAGAAAAGAATCACTTCCACAGGTGCTTTTTTTTTTTTTATATGTGGTAGCCCGGGGGTTGGAGGCCCTTGGGGTTCTGTGGTCCGCAAGGGCCCCGTCCCACGGTAACCATGAGTTCCGTCCCTCCTCCCGTAGGTACTTCAACTACCGCACCACCCGGTTCCTGGCGGAGGAGGGGTTTTATAAATTCCATAACTGGTTTGACGACCGGGCCTGGTACCCTCTGGGGCGCATCATCGGCGGGACCATCTACCCGGGTGAGGCCCACCTCCGACGTTATCTAGGGAGGGGACGGGTCCCGGCCCCCAGCGGGACCACCCAGCCGGGGCCCCGCGGCCCGGCCCGGTGGTAAGCGGGATCTCCCATCCTCCCCGGTAGGTTTGATGATCACTTCCGCCGCGATCTACCACGTGCTGCATTTCTTCCACATCACCATCGACATCCGGAACGTCTGCGTGTTCCTGGCGCCTCTCTTCTCCTCCTTCACCACCATTGTCACCTACCACCTCACCAAAGAGCTCAAGGTGAAGGATTGGGTGGGTGTGGTGGTCCCACTCCCCCAGCCGAGACCCTTCTGCGGGACCCAGCCGGCTGGCGAGGAGAGGCCGGGTCACCGGCACCCGTCTCCACGTCCGGCCGGGTTTCCCGGAGCCGGTGATTTCCGCTCTCTCTGTGCTGGGGGACTCGCCGTCTCCAGAAGGGAGAGGGTGAAATCTGCAGCCCGGCCTGTGGACGATTCCCGGGGCCTCGGGGATTTGAGGAGGGATTGGAAGGGAGGCGGAGAGGGTGCCCTTCCCGTCGGGCTTCTGCTTTGGTGCGGGCACAGCTGTGGCTCTCGGTCCCAGCCTCGGGATCACGGACTCTGCTCGGCGGGGCCGCCCGGGGCAGAAGGTTGCTCAGGCTGGCTCTTGGGGGGTCCTGGGCCCTCAGGAGAGATTAATCAATCAATCAATCAATCAATCGTATTTATTGAGCGCTTACTATGTGCAGAGCACTGAACTAAGCGCTTGGGAAGTACAAATTGGCAACACATAGAGACAGTCCCTACCCAACAGTGGGCTCACAGTCTAGAAGGGGGAGGCAGAGAACAAAGGCAAACATACCAAAAAAATAAAATAAATAGGATAGAAATGTACAAGTAAAATAAATAAATAGAGTAATAAATATGTACAACCATATATACATATATCCAGGTGCTGTGGGGAAGGGAAGGAGGTAAGAGGTAAGATTAAGAGCTTCAGCTGACCTCCCTGGGGCTAGGCAGAGGGACCCCTTCCCTCTGCCCATCGACACGGGACAGGGACCATCTGCCGCTGCTTGCCATCCTTTCTTCTCCTTCCTGCTTAGGGGACTGCAGTGCCCGGTGATCAACCGCCCCTCGGGACTGGGCGTTCGCATTCTCTGTGGGCCCTGGCCCCCGAGGGAAATCTGGGGCAGAGCATTTGGGCAGATTGCTCCCCTGGAGCAAAACCCGAGAAGGGGGAAGAGGAAGGTCATCCTCCCACCTCCTGCTGTGCAATCGCTGGCCCGTCTCTGGTCGCCGCCACCCCCCCGGGCGAGCTTGAAGTCCTGCCGGCTTCCCTGGGAGCCCCCCGGTTTGGCTGGCTGGACCCCGGGGCTGGGAGTGGGGTTAAGCTTTCCGTGCCCCTCGGTTCCCCCAGGATGCGGGTGCCGGGCTCCTCGCCGCTGCCATGATCGCCGTGGTGCCGGGATACATCTCTCGCTCGGTGGCCGGCTCCTACGACAACGAAGGTGAGGCTCCCGGGGAGCTGAAGTGGCCCGTCCGTCTCTCCCTGGCATGAGCTGGGGGGAGGGTGAAGGGCTGGGCCAAGGCCTAGGGATCGGGAAGCTGACATTGGCTTCAGGCTGGAAGAAACTGGAAGTGAAAGACCGGAGGACCCACTGTGGGGAAAGCATTGCACCGCCTGCCTCCGGGCAGGGATGGCTTTCTGCCCTTTCAGAGAGGCCCCTGGGGCCTGTCAAAAAATAAAGACAATTATTAATCCCCCACCTCCAAGTCTGATTGAAGGCACAGCCCCTTCAAGAGGCCTTCCCTGATTAAGCCCTCTTTTCCTCTCCTCCCACTCCCTTCTGCGATGCCCCGACTTGCTCCCTTTATTCATCCCCCCTCCCGGCCCCACAGCCCTTATGACAAATCCTTTATTTATTTATATTAACGCCTGTCTGGCCCTCTAGACGGTAAGCTCATTGTGGGCAGGGAATGTGTCTGTCTGTTCATTCATGGAGAATCAATCAATCGTATTTATTGAGCGCTTACTATGTGCAGAGCACTGTACTAAGCGCTTGGGAAGTACAAATTGGCAACACATAGAGACAGTCCCTACCCAACAGTGGGCTCACAGTCTAAAAGGTGGGCTCACAGTCTAAAAGAGCCTGGAGAAGCTGGAGAAGCAGCGTGGCTCAGTGGAAAGAGCCCGGGCTTGGGAGCCAGTGGTCATGGGTTCGAATCTGTGTGACCTTGGGCAAGTCACTTAACTTCTCTGAGCCTCAGTTCCCCCATCTGTAAAACGGGGATTAAGACTGTGAGCCCCACGTGGGACAACCTCCTCACCTTGTATCCCCCCCCAGCGCTTAGAACAGTGCTTCGCACATAGTAAGCGCTTAACAGATGCCATCATTATTATTATTATTATTGTTATATCGTGCTGTCCCAAGCGCTTAGTATGGGGCACAGCACCCGGTAAGCGCTCAGTAAATACGATTGATTGATAAAGGCTCGTACCCGGGGCCTCATCTGCAGAGGCTGCCGGTCTTTCTAATTCGGCCCCGCCGGAAACTCCCGGGATCGACTGCCGGGGCGAAGTGGCGGCGGTCCCGGGCAGGTCGGCGGGGGCTTCCCTCCTTCCCTTCCCAGCTTTCCCGTGGGGCGTCTTGTCTCCCTCTCAGGAATCGCCATCTTCTGTATGCTGCTCACTTACTACATGTGGATCAAGGCCGTGAAGACGGGGTCCATCTACTGGGCCGCCATGTGTGCCCTCGCCTACTTCTACATGGTGAGTGACCGTCCGCCTCATCCCCCTACCCTCCCTGGCTGGTCCCAACCATTCAGTCGTCAGTCATGGCGATGGAATACATGAGACGACTGTACTGAGCACTCGGGAAAATACAGGAGAGCTAGTAGACAAGATTCCTGCCCTCAGGCAGCTTCCGGTCTAGCTGGGGAAGCCTGGTCCCCGACCATTCATTCATTCATTCATTCATTCAATTGTATTGATGGAGCGCTTACTGTGTGCAGAGCACTGTACTAAGCCACGTCTGCTGTGTGACCTTGGCCAAGTCACTTCTCTGAGCCTCAGTTCCCTCATCTGTAAAACGGGGATGAAGACCGTGAGCCCCACATGGGACAACCTGATCACCTTGTATCCCCCCCAGCGCTTGGAACGGTGCTTTGCACATAGTGAGAGCGCTTAACAAATGCCATTATTATTAGCGGCCGATGCCTTGTAGATTTTTGCTGCCAACTTGTACTTCCCAAGCGCTTAGTACAGTGCTCTGCACACAGTAAGCGCTGAATAAATACGATTGATTGATTGGGAAGTACAAGTTGGCAACATATAGAGACGATCCCTACCCAACAGTGGGCTCACAGTCTAGTCACACACAGAAGCAGCGTGGCTCAGTGGAGAAGAGCCCAGGCTTTGGAGGCAGACGTCATGGGTTCAAATCCCGGCTCCGCCGCTTGTCAGCTGTGTGACTTCGGGCAAGTCACTTCACTTCTCTGGGCCTCAGTTCCCTCCTCTGTAAAATGGGGATGAATACCGTGAGCCCCCTGTGGGACAACCTGATCGCCTTGTAACCTCCCCAGCGCTTAGAACAGTGCTCTGCACATAGTAAGCCCTTAATAAATGCCATTATTATTATTATTATTATTATTAGAAGGGGGAGACAGAGAACAAAACATATTAACAGAATAAAATAAATAGAATAAATATGTACAAGTAAAATAAATAGAGTAATAAATACATACAAACATATATACAGGTGCTGTGGGGAAGGGAAGGAGGTAAGGCGGGGGGATGGAGAGGGGGAGGAGGGGGAGAAGAAGGAGGGAGCTGAGTGTGGGAAGGCCTCCTGGAGGAGGTGAGCTCTCAGTAGGGCCTTGAAGGGAGGAAGAGAGCAAGCTTGGCGGATGTCGGGAGGGAGGGCATTCCGGGCCTGGGGGATGACGTGGGCCGGGGGTCGACGGCGGGATGGGCGAGAACGAGGCCTAACGGTGAGGAGATTAGCGACAGACCAGTGGAGCCTAGTCGGAAGTGCTCTCCCCCGACTTGCCCAGAGGGCCGGGAGGGTCTCCGGGTTTCCGGAGGGAGATGGCGGCGGCCGGTTGGAGCCGTCGGCGGGAGGCTGGGAAAGCTGGGATAAGGAGCCGGCGCTTCGGGGGCCTCCGAGGAACCGTCCCGTCTGTGCCCGCCCAGGTGTCGTCATGGGGCGGCTACGTCTTCCTCATCAACTTGATCCCCCTGCACGTGCTGGTTCTGATGCTGACGGGCCGCTTCTCGCACCGCATCTACGTGGCTTACTGCACTGTCTACTGCCTGGGCACCATCCTGTCCATGCAGATCTCCTTCGTGGGCTTCCAGGTGGGCCTCCTCCCCCGGGCCTAGGGGCACGGGGCCGGGGGGTGGGCTCCTCTCCGGTTCCACGGGGGTGCAACAGTGGAAAAGTCCTGGTTGGGCCGGGCCCACGCTCCGTCCGCGCAGACCATCCGGGCCCGTCTCTCCCGCAGCCCGTGCTGTCGTCGGAGCACATGGCGGCCTTCGGCGTCTTCGGCCTGTGCCAGATCCACGCTTTCGTGGACTACCTCCGCAGCAAGCTGAGCCCCCAGCAGTTCGAGACCCTCTTCCGCAGCGTCATCTCCCTGGTGGGCTTCGTCCTGCTCACCGTGGGGGCCGTCCTCATGCTGACAGGTAGGGGCCCCGGGGGGCCGAGCGCTCCTCAGCCGTGGAGCCCCGCTTCGGGCCGGCCTGTCGGGGCAGTCGGTCAATCGGTTGTACGGACCGAGCGCTTACCGTGTGCAGAGCACCGTCCTAAGTGCTTGGGAGAGTACACTTCGGGCAAGTCACTTAACTTCTCTGTGCCTCAGTTCCCTCATCTGTAAAATGGGGATTAAGACTGTGAGCCCCCTGTGGGACAGCCTGATCACCTTGTAACCTCCCCAGCGCTTAGAATAGTGCTTTGCACATAGTAAGCGCTTAATAAATGCCATTATTATTATTATTACAGTGTAGCAATCAATCAATCAATCAATCGTATTTATTGAGCGCTTACTATGTGCAGAGCACTGTACTAAGCGCTTGGGAAGTACAAATTGGCATCACATAGAGACAGTCCCTACCCAACAGTGGGCTCACAGTCTAAAAGGGGGAGACAGAGAACAGAACCAGACATACCAACAAAATAAAATAAGTAGGATAGAAATGTACAAGTAAAATAAATAAATGAATAAATAAATAGAGTAATAAATATGTACAACCATATATACATATATACAGGTGCTGTGGGGAAGGGAAGGAGGTAAGACGGGGGGATGGAGAGGGGGACGAGGGGGAGAGGAAAGAAGGGGCTCAATATAACAGACCCATTCCCTGCCCACAGCGAGCTTCCAGTCTAGAGGCGGAGGCAGACGGGAATATTAGAGAAGCAGCGTGGCTCAGTGGAAAGGGCACGGGCTTTGAAGCCAGAGGTCACGGGTTCAAATCCCGGCTCTGCCAGTTGTCAGCTGTGTGACTTAACTTCTCTGGGCCTCAGTTACCTCATCTGGAAAATGGAGAGAAAGACTGTGAGCCCCCCCATGGGACAACCTGATCACCTTGTAATCTCCCCATCATCAATCGTATTTATTGAGCGCTTACTATGTGCAGAGCACTGTACTAAGCGCTTGGGAAGTACAAATTGGCAACACATAGAGACAGTCCCTACTCAACAGTGGGCTCACAGTCTAAAAGGGGGAGACAGAGAACAAAACCAAACATACCAACAGAATAAAATAAATAGAATAGATATGTACTATCCCCAGCGCTTAGAACGGTGCTTTGCACATAGTAAGTGCTTAATAAATGCTATCATTATTATTATTATTATTATTAATATAAAGAAATACGTTGCAGATATGTTAATTCGTGGTGTGGGGCTGGGACGGGGGGGTGAATAAAGGGAGCAAGTCAGGGTGACGCAGAGGGGAGGTGAAGAAAAGGAAAAGGGGGCTTAATCAGAGAAGGCCTTTTGGAGGCTTTGAAGAGGGGGAGAGTCACTGTCTGTCGCATATGAGCCCACTGTTGGGTAGGGACTGTCTCTATATGTTGCCAACTTGGACTTCCCAAGCGCTTAGTATGGTGCTCAATAAATATGATTGATTGATTGATTGATATGGGGAGGGTGGGCGTTCCAGACGTGAGCGAGTGGTCGGCGACGAGCTAGACGAGATGGAGGGACAGTGAAAAGGTTAGCATTGGGGGTGCGAAGCGTGTGGGCTGGGTTGTAGGAGAGTGGCAAGGTGAGGTAGGAGGGGGCAAGGGGATTGAACGTTTTAAAGCCGACGGCGAGGAGGGGCCCAGCTCCCCAACCCTCCTCCAAAACCTCCCGGCGAAAGAACCCAGGACCGGGAATCAGGAAACCCGGGTTCCATAACCAGTTTAGGCTTGAAGTTTTCTGGGAGAATTATCACTGTTATTAGGGCGTTAAGCGCTTTCCCTGCTCCAACACCTGGGGTAGGTCCAAGGTCATCAGATAACGATAATAATAATAATTATGGTACTAAGCGCTTACTAGGTGCCAAGCCCTGTTCCGAGCGCTGGAGTAGATACAAGGTAATCCGGTTGTCCCACCTGGGGCTCACGGTCTTTATTCCCCATTTTTCAGATGAGGTAACTGAGTCAAGCGCTTAGTACAGTGATCTGCACACAGTAAGCGCTCAATAAATACGATTGATTGATTGCAATGCCCTCCCTCTGCCCATCCGCCAAGCTAGCTCTCTTCCTCCATTCAAGGCCCTACTGAGAGCTCACCTCCTCCAGGAGGCCTTCCCACACTCAGCCCCCTCCTTCCTCTCCCCCTCGCCCCCCTCTCCATCCCCCCGTCTTACCTCCTTCCCTTCCCCACAGCACCTGTATATATGTATATATGTTTGTACATATTTATTATTCTATTTATTTATTTTACTTGAACATATCTATTCTATTTATTTTATTTTGTTAGTATGTTTGGTTTGGTTCTCTGTCTCCCCACTGTTGGGTAGGGACTGTCTCTATGTGTTGCCAACTTGTACTTCCCAAGCGCTTAGTACAGTGCTCTGCACATAGCGCTCAATAAATACGATTGATGATGATGATGATGAGTAAGCGCTCAATAAATATGATTGACTGACTCTCTGGGCCTCAGTTCCCTCATCTGTAAAATAGGGATGGAGATTGTGAGCTCCCCGGGGGACAACCTGATCTCCTTGTAACCTCCCCAGCGCTCAGAACGGTGCTTTGCGCATAGTAAGCCCTTAATACATGCCATTATTATTAGTAGTAGTAAGCGCTTAACAGATGCCCTCGTGGTTATTATTAATAACGTTCCTCCTTCCCGCCAGGAAAAATCTCTCCGTGGACGGGCCGCTTCTACTCTCTGCTGGACCCCTCCTACGCCAAGAATAACATCCCCATCATCGCCTCAGTGTCCGAGCACCAGCCCACCACCTGGTCCTCCTACTATTTCGACCTGCAGCTGCTGGTCTTCATGTTCCCAGGTCGGGAGTCCCTCTTCCCTTCGGTCCCCTCCCACCGTCGAGGTGCGCGGAGAAGCCCGGGGCCGGGCAGGGCGTCGCGTTGACGCCCCCCCCGAGCCCCCCCCGGCCTCCTTTGACGCCTTTCTCCCTCCCTCCCAGTTGGCCTCTACTACTGCTTCAGGAACCTGTCAGACGCCCGCATCTTCATCATCATGTACGGCGTGACCAGCATGTACTTCTCCGCCGTCATGGTGAGGGGCCGTGCCGGGGGCGGCGAGGGGCGGGCGGGGTGGCAGGTGGCACCCGGGGCCCGATGGCGGGGAGGGAACGGGGTGCCAGGGCCGGGGCAATTTAATCCGGACGGCAGCGGGGCGGACTGATCCTGGGAAAAGGCGGGTTCTGCCGCCGGAATCACGGGACCCCGAGCGTCACCAGGTCTTTTAGACTGTGAGCCCACTGTCGGGTAGGGACTGTCTCTATATGTTGCCAATTTGTACTTCCCAAGCGCTCAGTACAGTGCCCTGCACACAGTAAGCGCTCAATAAATACGATTGATGATGATGAGGGCCGGGAAAGCTTGAGTGACAGGGAGGTGAGCAAAGGAAGTACCTCTGAGTGGGAGAGGCCCATCCCCAGGCCTCGCTGTTCATTACAATCCAAAATGTAACTCCCCCAGAGCAGGTCACTCACGACAAACACACTCCCTCCCACACTCCCCTCCCTCCCACACACAAGCACCACAGGCCAGGTGGCCACACCACAGTCTTTTAGACTGGGAGCCCACTGTTGGGTAGGGACTGTCTCTATATGTTGCCAATTTGTACTTCCCAAGTGCTCAGTACAGTGCCCTGCACACAGTAAGCGCTCAATAAATACAATTGATGATGATGGAGTTGACCGGTGGGCTGTCCAGCCTAGGACTCCGGCTCCAACAGGGGCATCAGGTTGCCGGGAAAAATCGTGTCCCGGCTGCCCTTACGGTTGGGGACTCTTCTCTCTCCATCCCTGACTGTCCCCCAGTGACCCAGCACAGATTCATCATCATCATCATCATCATCAATCGTATTTATTGAGCGCTTACTGTGTGCAGAGCACTGCACTAAGCGCTTGGGAAGTCCAAGTTGGCAACACCTAGAGACGGTCCCTACCCAACGGCAGGCTCACAGTCTAGAAGGGGGAGACAGACAACGGAACAAAACCTAGTAACAAAACAAAATAAATAGAATAGTGAATATGTACAAGTAAAATAGAGTAATAAATCTATACAAACAGCTTTAATTATTTGTGCTCTGCACATAGTAAGCGCTCAATAAATACGATTGATTGATTGATTGATTTGTTCTGATGACTTGACACATGTCCACATATTTTGTTTTGTTGTCTGTCTCCCCCTTCTATCAATCAATCAATCAATCGTATTGAGCGCTTACTGTGTGCAGAGCACTGTACTAAGCGCTTGGGAAGTACAAGCTGGCAACATATAGAGACAGTCCCTACCCAACAGCGGGCTCACAGTCTAGAAGGGGGAGACAGAGAACAAAACCAAACATACTAACAAAATAAAATCAATAGAATAGATAGGTACAAGTAAAATAGAGTAATAAGTAAAATAAATAGAGTAATAATAGAGTGTGAGCCCATTGTTGGGTAGGGACCGTCTCTACGTATTGCCAACTTGTACTTCCCAAGCTCTTAGTCCAGTGCTCTGCACACAGTAAGCGCTCAATAAATACGATTGAATGAATGAATGAATATGTACAGGTGCTGTGGGGAGGGGAAGGAGGTAGGGCCGGGGGCTCAGTCTGGGAAGGCCTCCTGGAGGAGGTGAGCGCTCAGTAGGGGAAGGAACCAGTGGAGAGTGAGCGGTTGAATATGGAAGTGAAGGAGGGGAGGAGGGATGGGGCGAGAGTGTGAGCCCACTGCTGGGTAGGGACCGTCTCTATATGTTGCCAATTTGTACTTCCCAAGCGCTTAGTACAGCGCTCTGCACATAGTAAGCGCTCAATAAATACGATTGATGATGATGATGATGAGATTTCATAAGATGAGAGGGAATGGGGTCAGAAGCACAGGTGGCCGGAGTAGCACTTGAGAGGAGGGAGGAGAGCTCCTCCGAGGATACTGCTGGGAAAGATGGGAGAATGGCGGAGAGGGTTGAGAGCCGGGGGGTTGGAGAAGCGGGGGGAGTGACTTTGGGAAGCTCAGACTTGATGGATTTAATTTCGTTAATGAAGTAGGAGGCCAGACCGTTGGGGGTGAGGGAAGGAGGAGGGGGAGGAACAGGAGGCCTGAGAAGGGAGTTAAATACAAGGAAGAGCTGACGGGGACGATGGGCATGGCTGTCAATAAGGGAAGAGAAATCGTTTGTCCTGATCCTTCATGATCCTTCAGAGCTCTGAGTCCTAGATCATCCAACCCCCGCTGACTCCTCTCCCCCAGTTAGCCAGCATGGACCGCCCAAAACCCCCGACTCTCCTCTCTTCGACCCTGACTCTCCCGCATTGGAGCTCGGTGGAAAGATCCCAGGCTTTGGAAGCAGAGGTCGTGGGGCCAGCTGTCAGCTGGGTGACTTCGGGCAAGTCGCTTCACTTCTCTGGGCCTCGGTTCCCTCATCTGGAAAATGGGGATGGAAGACTGTGTGCCCCCCGTGGGACAACCTGATTACCTTGGAAGCTCCCCAGCGCTTAGAACAGTGCCTTGCACATAGTAAGAGCTTAATAAATGCCGTCGTTATTAGAGAAGCAGCGTGGCTCAATCAATCAATCAATCGTATTTATTGAGCGCTTACTGTGTGCAGAGCACTGTACTAAGCGCTTGGGAAGTACAAGTTGGTAACATATAGAGACAGTCACTACCCAACAGTGGGCTCACAGTCTAGAATCAATCAATCAATCGTATTTATTGAGCGCTTACTGTGTGCAGAGCACTGTACTAAGCGCTTGGGAAGTACAAGTTGGTAACATATAGAGACAGTCCCTGCCCAACAGTGGGCTCACAGTCTAGAATCAATCAATCCATCAATCAGTCGTATTTATTGAGCGCTTACTATGTGCAGGGCACTGTACTAAGCGCTTGGGAAGTACAAATTGGCAACATATAGAGACAGTCCCTACCCAACAGTGGGCTCACAGTCTAAAAGGGGGAGACAGAGAACAAAACCAAACATACTAACAAAATAAAATAAATAGAATAGATATGTACAAGTAGAATAAATAAATAAATAGAGTAATAAATATGTACAAACATATATGCATACATACAGGTGCTGTGGGGAAGGGAAGGAGGTAAGGTGGGGGGGATAGAGAGGGGGGCGAGGGGGAGAGGAAGGAAGGGGCTCAGTCTGGGAAGGCCTCCTGGAGGAGGTGAGCTCTCAATCAATCAATCGTATTTATTGAGCGCTTACTGTGTGCAGAGCACTGTACTAAGCACTTGGGAAGTACAAGTTGGTAACATATAGAGACAGTCCCTACCCAACAGTGGGCTCACAGTCTAGAAGGGGGAGGCAGAGAACAAAACCAAACATATTAACAAAATAAAATAAATAGAACAGATAGGTACAAGTAAAATAAATAAATAGAGTAACAGGTTGTCCCATGGTGGGCTCCCGTTTTCCAGATGAGGTAACTGAGGCCCAGAGAAGTGAAGTGACTTGCCCGAGGTCACCCGGGATTTGAACCCACGGCCTCTGACTCCAAAGCCCCGGCTCTTTCCACTGCTTTGGGGATGGATGGGAATGGGGGAGCGGGGCTGGAGGGTGGAGAGATATAAATTAACGGTGGCGAGATGTCTCCCGATTGGCCCTGCTTTCCAAAGCGGAGGGGGGACCTGATCGTAGCGGTGGAAAAGCACTTTTTTCACAGCCCCCTCCTCGTCCGGCCCTCACCGCCTCTGACCCCGGGGACCGGCCGGCGGATGGGGGGGAAACAGAGGCAGAGGCGCCGTCAGAGAACCCGGGCGTGGGCGAATTCACGCATCCCAAATCTGGGAGCCTGGACTCTCCTCGAGAAGCCTCTGGGCCCCGCGACGTTGGCCTCGGTTTCCCCAGATTACCGTGCCCAAGCAAGAACCCGGTGGGGCCGGACACGGGAGCGCCTAAAAGTACGAGGAGGGAGCCGCCGCGGGCAGGTGAGCGGGCGGGGACGGTGACCCCGTGTCCGTCCCGTCCCCCCCCTCAGGTGCGCCTGATGCTGGTCCTGGCCCCCGTGATGTGCATCCTGTCCGGGATCGGCGTCTCCCAGGTGCTGTCCACCTACATGAAGAACCTGGACATCAGTCGCCCCGACAAGAAGGCGAAGAAGCAGCAGGACTCCACGTACCCCATCAAGAACGAGGTGCGCCCGGGTCCGGGGCACGGGCTTCCCCGTGTCGCACTTTCCCAAGCTCAGTGCTTTGCGCATAGTAAGCGCTTAATAAAGGCTATCGTTATTATTATTATTATATCCAGTAAGGCCCATTTCTACTTCCAGAGCACCACCCTCAAAATCTCTGCATGATCAATCAGTGGTATTTATTGGGCGCTTACTGTGTGCGAAGCACTGTACTAAGGGCTTGGGAGAGTCCACTATAACAGAATTGGCAGACACATTCAATCACCTAATCGTATTTATTGAGTGCTTTCTGTCTGCAGAGCACTGTACTAAGCACTTGGGAGAGTCATTCATTCAATCGTATTCATTGAGCGCTTACTGTGTGCGAAGCACTGTACTAAGGGCTTGGGAGAGTCCACTATAACAGAATTGGCAGACACATTCAATCACCTAATTGTATTTATTGAGCACTTACTGTGTGCAGAGCACTGTACTAAGCTCTTGGGAGAGTCCAATGTAACAGAATTGGCAGACACATTCAATCACCTAATCGTATTTATTGAGTGCTTTCTGTCTGCAGAGCACTGTACTAAGCACTTGGGAGAGTCATTCATTCAATCGTATTTATTGAGCACCTACTGTGTGCAGAGCACACACTTGGGAGAGTCCAGTATAACAATTGGCAGACACATTCAATCACCTAATCGTATTTATTGAGTGCTTTCTGTCTGCAGAGCACTGTACTAAGCACTTGGGAGAGTCAGTCATTCATTCAATTGTATGTATTGAGCGCTTACTGTGTGCAGAGCACTGTACTAAGCACTTGGGAGAGTCCAGTGTAACAGAATTGGCAGACACATTCAGTCACCTAATTGTATTTATTGAGTGCTTTCTGTCTGCAGAGCACTGTACTAAGCACTTGGGAGAGTCATTCATTCATTCAGTCGTATTTATTGAGCGCTTACTGTGTGCAGAGCACTGTACTAAGCACTTGGGAGAGTCCTATGTAACAGAAGTGGCAGACACATTCAATCACCTAATCGTATTTATTGAGTGCTTTCTGTCTGTAGAGCACTGTATTAAGGACTTGGGAGAGTCATTCATTCATTGTCGTATTGAGTGCTTACTGTGTGCAGAGCACTGTACTAAGCACTTAGGAGAGACCAATATAACAAATTGGCAGACACATTCAATCACCTAATCGTATTTATTGAGTGCTTTCTGTCTGCAGAGCACTGTACTAAGCACTTGGGAGAGTCAGTCATTCATTCAATCGTATTTATTGAGCGCTTACTGTGTGCAGAGCACTGTACTAAGCGCTTGGGAGAGTCCAATGTAACAGAATTGGCGGACTCATTCATTCATTGTCGTATTTATTGAGCGCTTACTGTGTGCAGAGCACTGTACTAAGCGCTTGGGAAGTACAAGTATAACAGAGTTGGTAGACATGTTCCCTGCCCACTAAGCGCTTACAATCTAGAGGGGAAGACAGACATTAAATTAAATTGTGGATTGAGTTGAGCTATGATTTAGACCGAAGTTCTGTGGGGCTGAGGGTGGGCTTGAACATCAACGAGCGCCAACTGAGCGCTAGGAAAGGACCTGTGCAAGTGGGCCGGGCACCGGGTGGACTTCAGTACACTCCCCGGTGCCCGTCAGCTGGACCCAGAGCGTTGGGCCTCCCTTCTCAGAGGCTGAGCCGGGCCTCCGGGCATCAGCGTTGGCAGTGCCAATCTCTAAACGTTGCCCAATTGTACTTCCCAAGCGCTTCGCACAGCGCTCTGCACCCAGTAAGCGCTCAGTAAGTACGACTGAATGAACGAATCGAGCCTTGGCTAGGTGCGGAGCGCTCTGCCGGGTGGATGAGCCCCAGCGGGCAGCCCTGCCCTTGAGGCGCTTTCAGTTGGCATAAATGCCGTGGCCGGTGGAAAGGTGGCCAATTTGTACTTCCCAAGCGCTTAGTACAGTGCTCTGCACATAGTAAGCGCTCAATAAATACGATTGATGATTGATGAAAGAGCTGGGTCCGAGGACCTGGGTTGCAGTGCCCGTTCGTGCCTCAGTTTCCCGTTCCGCAAAATGGGGATTCCGTACCTGCTCTCCCTGGTACTTAAGCTGTGAGTCTACAAGGGATGGGCGACTGTGTCGAACCCGATTATCTTGCATTGACCCTAGTACGTAATGCAGTGCTGGGCACAGAGTAATCAATCAATCAATCGTATTTATTGAGCGCTTACCATGTGCAGAGCACTGTACTAAGCGCTTGGGAAGTCCAAATTGGCAACATATAGAGACAGTCCCTACCCAACAGTGGGCTCACAGTCTAAAAGGGGGAGACAGAGAACAAAACCAAACATACTAACAAAATAAAAGAAATAGAATAGATATGTACAAATAGAATAAATAGAGTAAAAAATATGTACAACCATATATACATATATACAGGTGCTGTGGGGAAGGGAAGAAGGTAAGATGGGGGGGATGGAGAGGGGGACGAAGGGGAGAGCACCTAAACAGTACCCAAATAATGATAACGGTGTTACTAAGGCCAAGCTACTGCAATACGGCTGCCAGCGTGGCTCAGTGGAAAGAGCCCGGGCTTTGGAGTCAGGTCAGGGGTTCGAATCCCGCCTCTGCCACATGTCTGCTGTGTGACCTTGGGCAAGTCACTTCTCTGAGCCTCAGTTACCTCATCTGTAAAATGGGGATTGACTGTGAGCCCCCCTGTGGGACAACTCAAACACCTTGTATCCTCCCCAGCGCTTAGAACAGTGCTTTGCACACAGTAAGCGCTTAACAAATGCCATCATCCCCCTCTCCATCCCCCCATCTTACCTCCTTCCCTTCGCCACAGCACCTGTATATATGTCTATATGCTTGTACATATTTATTACTCTATTTTACTTGTACATATCTATTCTGTTGATTTTATTTTGTTAGTATGTTTGGTTTTGTCTCCCCCTTTTAGCCTGTGAGCCCACTGTTGGGTAGGGGCCGCCTCTCTATGTTGCCAATTTGTACTTCCCAAGCGCTTAGTCCAGTGCTCCGCACACAGTAAGCGCCCAATAAATGCGATTGATGATGATGGTGACTGGGGACGGCACAGAGGTGGGAGTCGGGAGCCCCGCTCAAAGAAGATTCCCGGTGGGCAGCCCTGCCACGTGAGACCGGTTCCCCTTCCAGGTGGCGAGCGGCATGATCCTGGTCATGGCCTTCTTCCTCATCACGTACACCTTCCACTCGACCTGGGTGACCAGCGAGGCCTACTCTTCGCCGTCCATCGTGCTGTCCGCCCGGGGCGGGGACGGCAGCAGGATCATCTTCGATGACTTTCGGGAGGCCTACTACTGGCTCCGACACAACACCCCCGAGGTCAGGGCTCGAGGAAAGGCGGGGGGCCCGCGCGAGGTGGGAAGAGCGGGGGGCCAAGCGGCCCGCGGGCTGTCGTGTGGGAGGTGAGCCTCCTCTCCTCCATCCTCCCGCCGACCATCCATCCCCACCCCTCCAGGACGCCAAGGTCATGTCGTGGTGGGACTACGGCTACCAGATCACCGCCATGGCCAACCGGACCATTTTAGTGGACAACAACACCTGGAACAACACCCACATTTCGCGGGTGGGGCAGGTACGAGCAGGCGGCCCCAGGGAGCTGGCATGACCGTCTCCCCCTTTCCGACTGTGAGCCCACTGTCGGGTAGGGACCGTCTCTCTGCGTTGCCAGTTTCTACTTCCCAAGCGCTTAGTCCAGTGCCCTGCACGTAGTCAGCGCTCAATAAATACGGTGAGGATGTTGACCATCGTCCTCGAACCGGGCCCCCTTCCTCTGTCCCCTCAGGCGATGGCGTCCACAGAGGAGAAGGCCTACGAGATCATGAGGGAGCTGGATGTCAGCTACGTGCTGGTCATCTTCGGGGGCCTCACCGGCTACTCCTCGGACGGTAATCCACGGCCGGGGGGGGAGGAGGGGACGCGGGGTTGGGCCCCGTCGGGATGGCTCCCTGTTTCACCGGGCCGGGAGAGACGCAAGCCCCTCTGGAAAAGGGAGTCGCTTTTTCGGGCGCTCCCCCGGGAGCCGGGGCGCCGGGCTGAGGCAGCCCCTTCGCCCCTCACCCCCTAGACATCAACAAATTCCTGTGGATGGTGCGGATCGGCGGGAGCACGGACACGGGCAAGCACATCAAGGAGCACGATTACTACACGGCCACGGGGGAATTCCGTGTGGACCGCGAGGGCTCCCCTGTGCTGCTCAACTGCCTCATGTACAAGATGTGTTACTATCGCTTCGGACAGGTCTACACAGAAGCCAGTGAGCGGGGGGCACCCGGGGCCGGCGGGGGGCACGGGGGGCTCACCCCAGGGCCCTGAGGGCGGCCGGGATCGGACCCCGTTCCGGGGATTCGGCCTTCTCGTCTGCAAATCCGGAAGAATACTTGCCTCCCGGACTCGGGCACGCCGAGATTCCCCCCCGAGGAAGCCGGCGCCGACGGGCCTCTCGCTCTTCCCCGATGCAGAACGTCCGCCGGGCTACGACCGGGTGCGGAACGCGGAGATCGGGAACAAGGACTTTGAGCTGGACGTGCTGGAAGAGGCGTACACCACAGAGCACTGGCTGGTCAGGATATACAAGGCGAGTGGGTGCGGGGTGCGGGGTCTCCCCCGGGGACCCTCGGCGGGGGTGGGAGGGCCCCGGGAGCTCCCGCTTTGCATTTGGGTTTGGGGTCTCGGGGAGGCTGTAGTCATTCAATCAATCAAATTTATCCATTCATTCATTCAGTCGTATTTATTGAGCGCTTACTGTGTGCGGAGCGCTGGACTAAGCGCTTGGGACGTGCAAGGCGGCGACAGTGTGGCTCAGTGGAAACAGCCCGGGCTCTGGAGTCAGAGGTCCTGGGTTCGAATCCCGCCTCCGCCGCGTGTCTGCTGCATGACCTCGGGGAAGTCACTTCTCTGAGCCTCAGTTTCCTCACCTGTAAAATGGGGGTGAAGACGGTGAGCCCCCCGTGGGATAACCTGATCACCTTGTGTCCCCCCCCCCAGCGCTTAGAACAGTGCTTTGCACATAGTAAGCGCTTCACAAGTGCCATTATTATCCTTTCAAGGCCCTGCTGAGAGCTCACCTCCTCCAGGAGGCCTTCCCAGACTGAGCCCCTTCCTTCCTCTCCCCCTTGTCCCCCTCTCCATCCCCCCCATCTTACCTCCTTCCCTTCCCCACAGTACCTGTATATATGGATATATGTTTGTACTTATTTATTACTCTATTTTACTTGTACATATCTATCCTATTTATTTTATTTTGTTAGTATGTTTGGTTTTGTTCTCTGTCTCCCCCTTTTAGACTGTGAGCCCACTGTTGGGTAGGGACTGTCTCTATATGTTGCCAATTTGTACTTCCCAAGCGCTTAGTACAGTGCTGTGCACATAGTAAGCGCTCAATAAATACGATTGATGATGATGATGATAGAGAGACGGTCCCTACCCGACAACGGGCTCACAGTCTAGAAGGGGGAGACGGACAACAAAACGCAACACGTGGACGGGTGTCAAGTCATTCATTCATTCTTTCAATCGTATTTATTGAGCGCTTACTGTGTGCAGCGCACTGGACTAAGCGCTTGGGAAGTACAAGTCGGCGACATAGAGAGACGGTCCCTACCCGACAACGGGCTCACAGTCTAGAAGGGGGAGACGGGCAACAAAACGAAACACGTGGATGGGTGTCAAGTCGTCAGAATAAATAGAATTAAAGCTAAATGCACATCATTAACAAAATAAATAGAACAGTAAATATGTACAAGTAAAATAGAGCAATAAATCTGTCCAAACAGCGTGGCTCAGTGGGAAGAGCCCGGGCTTTGGAGTCAGAGGTCATGGGTTCAAATTCCGGCTCTGCCGCCTGTCAGCTGTGGGACTTTGGGCAAGTCACTTCACTTCTCTGGGCCTCAGTTACCTCATCTGTCAAATGGGAATTAAGATTGTGAGCCCCACGTGGGACAACCTGATCACCTTGTATCCTCCCCAGCGCTTAGAACAGTGCTTTGCACATAGTAAGCGCTTTACAAGTACCAAAATTATTATTATTATTATATACAGGTGCTGTGGGCAGGGGAAGGAGGTAGGGCCGGGGGGATGGGGAGGAGGAGGGGAAATGCGGGGATCCATGTACTGCGTGGCCTTGGGCAAGCAGTTCACCCTGTACTGCTTAGAACAGTGCCTGGTACGTAGTAAGCGCTTAACAATTATCCCAGTCATTATTACTGTTTATTATTTATTGTTTATTTATTTATCGTACTTGTCGTACAAGTAAAATAGAGTAATAAATCTGTCCAAACAGCGTGGCTCAGTGGAAAGAGCCCGGGCTTTGGAGTCAGAGATCGTGGGTTCAAATCCCGGCTCTGCCGCCTGTCAGCTGTGTGACTTTGGGCAAGCCACTTCACTTCTCTGGGCCTCAGTTACCTCATCTGTAAAACGGGAATTAAGACTGTGAGCCCCCCGTGGGACAACCTGATCACCTTGTATCCTCCCCAGCGCTTAGAACAGTGCTTTGCACATAGTAAGCGCTTAACAAATGCCATCATTATTATTATTATTATTATTATTAGTAAAGTGGGAGCAAAATTCCTGCTCTCCCACCCACTTAAGGCAGTGAACCCTGGGTGACCGATCCGATCTCGCTTGCACAGGGCATGGCCCGAAGCGAGCGTTCAGTAGACGCCACTGTCATTGTTTTTGTAACCGTGATTCCTCCCACCGACCGCCCGCTTTGCGTTGCAGGTGAAAGACCTGGACAACCGCGGCTTGTCGAGGACATAGGCGCGCCCACGCTCTCTCACGCGCCGCACTGAGCGGGCCCTCGCCGAGGACGCCCAAGATGTCGTGTGTTTTTTTTTTACATGCAGTTTGTAAGGACGGGGAGGCCCCACCTCGGGCCGGGCGGAGTGATTTTTATAATTCCCGAGCGGGTCACCCAGTGAAAGCCGTGGTTTGCCGGAGTCAATTAAAGGGGGAAGAGAGACGACGAGGCCGCGTGGAGTTTGTTGGGGGGCGGCGGGAGGGAGCGGAACTGGGCCCGTGAGTGGGTTGGACTGGGGTCGTGCTCCTTCACCGCCCGAGTCCAACCTTCTGGGGGTCGCCCAGGTACCCGATCAGGGGGTCTCCTGGATGCGATAGGGTGGACCAGGCTTGCTCTCTGTAAGTGGAAGCCAACGCCCTCCCCGACTCGCTCAGCCGCGCCTACGTAGGTCCGGGAGTGTGGCCATCACACCGAACCCCCGGGCAACTTTGGGGAGACGGAACGACGCCGGAAAACCGGCGGACCGACCCAGCAGCGAACCCCTCCCCGTCGGGTCCCTAAGAACCCCGCAACTGGAACGGGTGATAACGGGCTGCTCCTCCGCCAGCCCCGGGGTTCCCTTGCTCCCGTGCCTTCCCGCTGACCTCCCACCCCGGGGGTCTCTCGTCGCTCAGACGGGAAGGGGAATCGCAGCATCGGGGGTGGGCGGTCCAAAACCGAGAGGTGGGTACACTCGGGTCCTAGCCGCGACTGCCCTTTGTGGAAGGTGAGCATTGGTTTGGCCCGATTTGGGAGAAGGGAGCAAGGGGCCGGGAGCTTCAGGGGGAGTCCCGCTCCGCTGCCGCTGGTCTGGCCGACTCTGCAAGCTGCCAGGACTTCATTTCTCCTCCCTTTGATCAGGAGCGGTCAGTCAGTCGGGTACCAGTCAATCCCAGGCCCAGCGGCCTTCCCTCCCACTTCCACCCGGCCCTACAGCGTCTAGGCCCAGCGAGGGCTGCAGGGATCCATGAGCTGGCCCCGGGTGGGATGGGGATGAGAACTAGTCAATCAATCAATCAATCGTATTTATTGAGCGCTTACTATGTGCAGAGCACTGTACTAAGCGCTTGGGAAGTACAAATTGGCAACATATAGAGACAGTCCCTACCCAACAGTGGGCTCACAGTCTAAAAGGGGGAGACAGAGAACAGAACCAAACATACCAACAGAATAAAATAAATAGGATAGAAATGTACAAGTAAAATAAATAAATAGAGTAATAAATATGTACAACCATATATACATATATACAGGTGCTGTGGGGAAGGGAAGGAGGTAAGATGGGGGGATGGAGAGGGGGACGAGGGGGAGAGGAAGGAAGGGGCTCAGTCTGGGAAGGCCTCCTGGAGGAGGTGAGCTCTCAGCAGGGCCTTGAAGGGAGGAAGAGAGCTAGCTTGGCGGAGGGGCAGAGGGATTGGGGGGCATTCCAGGCCCGGGGGAGGACGTGGGCCGGGGGTCGACGGCGGAACAGGCGAGAACGAGGTACGGTGAGGAGATTAGCGGCGGAGGATCGGAGGGTGCAGGGTGGGCAGTAGAAGGAGAGAAGGGAGGTGAGGTAGGAGGGGGCGAGGGGATGGACAGCCTTGAAGCCCAGGGTGAGGAGTCTTGCAGTAAGGGAGAAGAGCCTGAAATTCTCTCTGCTACGTGGGCCTGGGTCTCTGGGGTGGAGGGAGGGGATTGCAGCTCTCCGTTCTCATCCCAAAACAGACATTGCTAGTGCAGGGTTGGGCTGGGGACTGCAGGTCCGTGTACCCTGCTCCTCACGCGTGCTGCAGACGTGGTTAAAGTTCCCCCTTTCCTGTCCGTCCCAGTTTGGGGATGGAGGATGAGGTGATCTCTACCCCCAGCCTGGCCCCTCTCTGATGACGTTGCCTCTCCCCTCATCCGTCCTAAATCAGAGGCCTCACCCCAAAGTAAACTTCTCTGCTGTCCCCGTGTGAACTCACGACACCAGGTAGGAGTTTATGACATTGGCAGCCAGAGCCGGGGCGGACGGAAGGCCCCCAAATAAAAATAATGGACATAAAAGTCTCCGGAATTGGATCCGTATTGGACAAGTGACCTCCCTAGGTTACCCACAGTTAGAGAGTCCCCCTCTCCATCCCCCCATCTTACCTCCCTCCCTTCCCCACAGCACCTGTATATATGTATATATGTTTGTACATATATTTTTACTCTAATTTATTTGTACATATCTATTCTATTTTATTTTGTTAGTATGTTTGGTTTTGTTCTCTGTCTCCCCCTTTTAGACTGTGAGCCCACTGTTGGGTAGGGACTGTCTCTATATGTTGCCAATTTGTACTTCCCAAGCGCTTAATACAGTGCTCTGCACATAGTAAGCGCTCAATACGATTGATGATGATAGAGATTACCACACACCTGTAAATCTAGAGCCCAGGTAGCTGAGAGGGATGGAAAAAACGGCTTTAACCGATTCTATAGGGTGATGTGGGGCTGCAGTGGGGGTCAATTACTGATTTTTAAAGAACCTGGCCATAATTCAATCAATCAGTAGTGTTTATTGGGCACTTACTCTATGTACAACATTATACTGAACACTTTGGAGAGTAAAGTGCAAGAATAGATATACTCGATCCTTGCCTACAAGGATTTTACAGACTAGTTGGGTTGATAGATGTTAAAATCAATTACAGAGGGAGGTGTACAATCCGAAACCAACACCCTGTCTCTAATCAACCCTATTTTACAGGGTGAGGAAGCTGAAGCACAAGTCAATCAATCAATCGTATTTATTGGGCGCTTACTGTGTGCAGAGCACTGTACTAAGCGCTTGGGAAGTACAAGTTGGCAGCATATAGAGACAGTCCCTACCCCACAGTGGGCTCACAGTCGTGGCTCAGTGGCAAGAGGCAGGGCTTGAGCGTCAGAAGTCATGAGTTCTAATCCCGGCTCGGCCACTTGTCAGCTGTGTGACTTCGGGCAAGTCACGTAACTTCTCTGTGCCTCAGTTCCCTCATCTGTAAAATGGGGGTTGCTACTGTGAGCCCCACATGGGACAACCTGATTACCTAGTATCTCCCCCAGTGCTTGGCACATAGTAAGCGCTTAACAAATACCATTATTATTCCTTCTAGACTATGAGCCTGTTGTTGGGTAGGGACTGTTTATATGTTGCCAAATTGTACTTTCCAAGCGCTTAGTACAGCGTCCTGCACCAGTAGGCCTTTAATAAATACGACCGAATGAATGAACCCCCCAGGGGCCTTTCCTGAGGGGCCCCGCGGGGCATGATGCCCAAGTCGGAGGCCGGTTCATTCCCGGCGTCCAAAGCTTCGGCCTAGGCCTGAGGGGAGGCGGGGGTGCGGCCATTCCCCGACCCTCTGGTCCCCCGTCCCCCGTCCCCTTGCTCAGGAAAGGTCTAGGCCTGAGGCGCGAGCATGGCCAATGCCCGATCTCCATGCCCCGGCCCCCGGCCCCTCAATCAATCAATCAATCAATCGTATTTATTGAGCGCTTACTGTGTGCAGAGCACTGTACTAAGCGCTTGGAAAGTCCAAGTTGGCAACATCTAGAGACGGTCCCTACCCAACAACGGGCTCACAGTCTAGAATCAATCAATCAATCGTATTAATTGAGCACTTACTATGTGCAGAGCACTGTACTAAGCGCTTGGGAAGTCCAAGTTGGCAACATATAGAGACGGTCCCTACCCAACAGCGGGCTCACAGTCTAGAAGGGGGAGACAGACAACAAAACCAAACATATTAACAAAATAAAATAAATAGAAATGGAGAGAGAGAAACAGAGGGGGCAAAGAAACAGAGAGACGGAGAAAGAGAGGAAGAAATAGAGAAATGGAGAGAGAGAGAGAAACAGAGGGGGCAGAGAAAGAGAGAGGAAGAAATAGAAAAATGGAGAGAGGGCAGCGAAGCAGACAGAGAGACAAACAGGCAGAGACAGAAAGAGAAACAGAGACAAACAGAAAGAGAGAGAGGCAGAGACAGAGAGAGAGAGAGTTAATACAAGTTAATCAGGTTGGACACAGTCCCATAATCCCCATTTTACAGATGAAGTAACTGGGTCACGGAGAAGTTAAGGGACTTGCCCAAGGTCACATAACAGAGACAGGATCTGTTCAGGCTCAGATCCTTCTGATTTCCAGGCCCATGCTCGTTCCAGTAATTCAATCAATCGTATTTATTTATTCCTCGCTCAGGAAAGGCCGAGGCTGAGGCCTAGGCCTGAGGCGCGGCAGTGGCCAATGCCCGATCTCCATGCCGAAGCAGCGTGGCTCAACGGAAAGAGCCCGGGCTTTGGAGTCAGAGGTCATGGGTTCAAATCCGGGCTCTGCCAACTGTCAGCTGTGTGACTTTGGGCAAGTCATTTCACTTCTCTGGGCCTCAGTTACCTCATCTGGAAAATGGGAATTAAAACTGTGAGCACCCCCAACGTGGGACAACCTGATCACCTTGTAACCTACCCACTGCTTAGAACAGTGCTTTGCACATAGTAAGCACTTAACAAATACCATTATTATTATGCCCCGGCCCCCGGGCCCCTCACTCAAGAAAGGCCGAGGCTGAGGCCTAGGCGTGGCCAATCCCCGGCCCTCCGGCCTCCATGCCCCGGCCCCTCGCTCAGGAAAGGCCAAGGCCTCGGTGCGGCCAATCTCCGTCCCCCCGGCTTCCACGCCCCGCTCCCCAGCCCCTCACTCAGGAAAGGCCGAGGCTGCGGCCTAGGCCTGAGGCGCGAGAGCGGCCAATCCCCGGCCCTCCGGTCCCTTGTCCACAGGCCTCCATGTCCCGTCCTCCGGCCCCTCGCTCAGGAAAGGCCGAGGCTGCGGCCTAGGCCTGAGGTGCAGGCACGGCCAATCCCCGGCCCCTCGCTCAGGAGAGGCCGAGGCTGGGGCCTAGGGGCGGCCAATCCCCGGTCTCCATGCCCCGTCCCCCGTCCCCTCGCTCAGGAAAGTCCGAGGCCGCGGCCTAGTCCTGAGGCTCGGGCGCGGCCAATCCCCGTCCCTCCGTTCCCCCGTCCCCCGGCCTCCCTGCCCCGTCCCCTGGCCCCTCGCTCAGGAAAGGCCGAGGCCTCGGCCTAGTCCTGAGGCTTGGGCGCGGCCAATCCCCGTCCCTCCGTTCCCCCGTCCCCCGGCCCCACGCTCAGGAAAGGCCGAGGCTGCGGCCTAATCCTGAGGCTTGGGCGCGGCCGATCCCCGGCCCTCCGTTCCCCCGTCCCCCGTCCCCTCGCTCAGGAAAGTCCGAGGCCTCGGCCTAGTCCTGAGGCTTGCGCGCGGCCAATCCCCGTCCCTCCGTTCCCCCGCCCCCCGGCCTCCCTGCCCCGTCCCCCGCCCCCTCGCTCAGGAAAGGCCGAGGCTGCGGCCTAGGCGGGGGGGAGGGGCCTTCCGGCCGGGGCGCGCGCTTTTCCGGCAACGAGGGGCGCGGCGAATTTTGGCGGGAAGCGGTTTTGAGCAATGGCGGCGGCCTGAGGGGGCCTGAGGCGAGCTGAGGAGACCCGCAGACACGGTGAGATTTGGGTCGGGGGCCCCCGCACGGGACCGGCCCTGCTGGGGGGGCTGCAGGGCGCAACCCCCAGCCCCCTCATTCCCTCACCCGCGCCTATTTACTGAGCGCCCACCGGCCCTGCACACCACTGCAACAACCGCTTGCAAAGTGCAGTTCGCCATCACATACCCTCCCCCCTCCGTTTATTTTATCAACGATGCTACTATCATCGTGCACATGGTTTATTTTATTAATCAATCAATCAATCGTATTTATTGAGACTGTGAGCCCACTGTTGGGTAGGGACCGTCTCTATATGTTGCCAATTTGTACTTCCCAAGCGCTTAGTACAGTGCTCTGCACATAGTAAGCGCTCAATAAATACGATTGATGATGATTTATTGAGCACAACGTGGCTCAGTGGAAAGAGCCCGGGCTTTGGAGTCAGAGGTTGTGGGTTCAAATCCCGCCTCCGCCACTTGTCGGCTGGGTGACTTGGGGCAAGTCACTTCACCTCTCTGGGCCTCAGTTGCCTCATCTGGAAAATGGGGGTTAAGACTGTGAGCCCCCCGTGGGACTTTGTAACCTCCCCAGCGCTTAGAACAGTGCTTTGCACATAGTAAACGCTTAATAAATGCCATGATTATTATTATTATTATAGATCATCATGCACATCGTGATGCGTGGCTCAGTGGAAAACAGCCCTGGCTTGGGAGTCAGAGGTCGTGGGTTCAAATCCCGGCCCCCGCCAACTGTCAGCTGGGTGACTTGGGGCAAGTCACTTCACTTCTCTGGGCCTCGGTTGCCTCATCTGGAAAATGGGGATTAAGACTGTGAGCCCCCCGTGGGACTTTGTAACCTCCCCAGCGCTTAGAACAGTGCTTTGCACATAGTAAGCGCTTAATAAATGCCATTATTATTATTATTATTATAGATCATCATGCACATTGTGATGCGTGGCTCAGTGGAAAAGAGCCCGGGCTTGGGAGTCAGAGGTCGTGGGTTCAAATCCCGGCCCCCGCCAACTGTCAGCTGGGTGACTTGGGGCAAGTCACTTCACTTCCCTGGGCCTCAGTTGCCTCATCTGGAAAATGGGGATTAAGACTGTGAGCCCCCCGTGGGACTTTGTAACCTCCCCAGCGCTTAGAACAGTGCTTTGCACATAGTAAGCGCTTAATAAATGCCATTATTATTATTATTATTATAGATCATCATGCACATTGTGATGCGTGGCTCAGTGGAAAAGAGCCCGGGCTTGGGAGTTAGAGGTCGTGGGTTCAAATCCCGGCCCCCGCCAACTGTCAGCTGGGTGACTTGGGGCAAGTCACTTCACTTCTCTGGGCCTCGGTTGCCTCATCTGGAAAATGGGGATTAAGACTGTGAGCCCCCCGTGGGACTTTGTAACCTCCCCAGCGCGTAGAACAGTGCTTTGCACATAGTAAGCGCTTAATAAATGCCATTGTTATTATTATTATAGATCATCATGCACATCGTGATGCATGGCTCAGTGGAAAAGAGCCCGGGCTTGGGAGTCAGAGGTCGTGGGTTCAAATCCTGGCCCCCGCCAACTGTCAGCTGGGTGACTTGGGGCAAATCACTTCACTTCTCTGGGCCTCAGTTGCCTCATCTGGAAAATGGGGATTAAGACTGTGAGCCCCCAGTGGGACTTTGTAACCTCCCCAGCGCTTAGAACAGTGCTTTGCACATAGTAAGCGCTTAATAAATGCCATCATTATTATATTATTATTATTATAGATCATCATGCACATCGTGATGCGTGGCTCAGTGGAAAAGAGCCCGGGCTTGGGAGTCAGAGGTCGTGGGTTCAAATCCCGGCCCCCGCCAACTGTCAGCTGGGTGACTTTGGCCGAGTCCCTTCATTCATTCATTCATTCAATCGTATTTAGTGAGCGCTTACTGTGTGCAGAGCACTGGACTAAGCGCTTGGGAAGTACAGTAATAATAATGATAATTGTGGCATTTATTAAGCGCTTACTGTGTGCAGAGCACTGGACTAAGCTCTTGGGAAGTACAATGATAATAATGGTATTTATTAAGCGCTTACTGTGTGCAGAGCACTGGACTAAGCGCTTGGGAAGTACAATGATAATGGTATTTATTAAGCGCTTACTGTGTGCAGAGCACTGGACTAAGCTCTTGGGAAGTACAATGATAATAATGGTATTTATTAAGCGCTTACTGTGTGCAGAGCACTGGACTAAGCGCTTGGGAAGTACAATGATAATGGTATTTATTAAGCGCTTACTATGTGCAAAGCATTGTTCATTCATTCATTCAATCGTATTTAGTGAGCGCTTACTGTGTGCAGAGCACTGGACTAAGCGCTTGGGAAGTACAGTAATAATAATGGCATTTATTAAGCGCTTACTATGTGCAGAGCACAGTTCATTCATTCATTAAATCGTATTTAGTGAGCGCTTACTATGTGCAGAGCACTGTTCATTCATTCAGTCGTATTTAGTGAGCGCTTACTGTGTGCAGAGCACTGGACTAAGCGCTTGGGAAGTACAGTAATAATAATAATAATAATGGCATTTATTAAGCGCTTACTGTGTGCAGAGCACTGGACTAAGCGCTTTGGAAGTACAGTAATAATAATGGCATTTATTAAGACCTTACTATGTGCAAAGCATTGAGTGCTTACTGTGCAGAGCACAGTTGTCTAAAAGTTGTTTAAAAGTTGTTTAGACAAGAGAAGCAGCTGAGTGGGTAGAGCACAGGCCCGAGAGTCAGAAGGGCTTGGGTTCTAATCCCGACTCTGCCGCTTGGGCGCTGTGTGACCTTGGGCAAGTCATTTAACCTCTCTGTGCCTCAGGTACCTCATCTGTAAAATGGGGATTAAGATTGTGAGCCCTCTGTGGGACCGGCTTTACCGTGGCCAACCTGATTAGCTTGTATCTACCCCAGTGCTTAGTACAGAGCCTGGTACATAGTAAGCACTTAACAAATACCATATTAAAAAAAACCCCTAACCCTCAAGGAACTTACAGTCTAGCTGAGGCAACAGATTAGAACAGTGCTTTGCATTCATTCATTCATTCATTCAATCGTATTTATTGAGCGCTTACTATGTGCAGAGCACTGTACTAAGCGCTTGGGAAGTACAAGTTGGCAACATAACAGAGACGGTCCCTACCCGACAACGGGCTCACAGTCTAGAAGGGGGAGAGGTATCTAAATTCCTTCAGAGGCATTTAAAATTTAAAGAACCTCCCCGGCTCAGCTTTACTAAGTAATAATAAAAATAATAATGGCATTTATTAAGTGCTTACTCTGTGCAAAGCACCGTTCTAAGCGCTGGGCACTGTTCTAAGCTCTGGGCTCTGTGGCTTAGTTGGTTGAAGTGCCTGCCTACTGAACAGGAGATCTTGTGTTCAAATCCCAGCGGGGCCTTTCATTTCCAACTTGTACTTCCCAAGCGCTTAGTACAGTGCCCTGCACACAGTAAGCGCTCAGTAAATACGATTGATTGATTGATTCTAAGCGCTGGACTCCATTTTAAAGAGGAGGCTCTTGGCGATATAGAAGAGAGAGGCTGTTTCAAGCAGGGAACCTTAAGTGCTTAATAGATGCCGTAAAAAAAACTGATATCAAACTATAATTGCTAGACTGTATGCTTGGGGAGGACAGGAATCGTGCCTGCCAACTCATTTGTACTCTTTCAAGTGTTTAGTACAGTGCTCTGCATAGTGCTCAATAAACGTTGTTGATTTTCCTTCCCCTTGATTTCCCCTTCCTTCCTCTCCCCCTCGTCACCCTCTCCGTCCCCCACATCTTACCTCCTTCCCTTCCCCACAGCACCTGTATATATGTATATATGTTTGTACAGATTTATTACTCTTTTTATTTATTTATTTATTTATTTAACTTGTACATATCTATTGTATTTATTTTATTTTGTTAGTAAGTTTGGTTTTGTTCTCTGTCTCCCCCTTTTAGACTGTGAGCCCACTGTTGGGTAGGGACTGTCTCTAGATGTTGCCAACTTGGACTTCCCAAGCGCTTAGTCCAGTGCTCTGCACACAGTAAGCGCTCAATAAATACGATTGATGATGATGATGACAGTCTCTATATGTTGCCAACTTGGACTTCTCAAGCGCTTAGTCCAGTGCTCTGCACACAGTAAGCGCTCAATAAATGCGATTGATGATGATGATGACCGTCCCTATATGTTGCCAACTCGGACTTCCCAAGCGCTTAGTCCAGTGCTCTGCACACAGTAAGCGCTCAATAAATACGATTGGTGATGATTTTAAAGAGGAGGCTCTTGGCGATATAGAAGAGAGAGGCTATTTCAAGCAGGGAACCTTAAGTGCTTAATAAGTGCCGTAAAAATAACTGATATCAAACTATAATTGCTAGACTGTATGCTTGGGGAGAATAAATGCCATAAAATTTGAAATAAACTATAATTGCCAGACTTAAGTGCTTAATAAATGCCATAAAAAAAACTGGTATCAAACTATAATTGCTAGACTGTATGCTTGGGGAGGACAGGAATCGTGCCTGCCAACTCATTTGTACTCTTTCAAGTGTTTAGTACAGTGCTCTGCATAGTGCTCAATAAACGTTGTTGATTTTCCTTGATTTCCCCTTCCTTCCTCTCCCCCTCGTCCCCCTCTCCGTCCCCCGCATCTTACCTCCTTCCCTTCCCCACAGCACCTGTATATATGGATATATGTTTGTACATATTTATTACTCTATTTATTTATTTTACTTGTGCATATCTATTCTATTTATTTTATTTTGTTAGTATGTTTGGTTTTGTTCTCTGTCTCCCCCTTTTAGACTGTGAGCCCACTGTTGGGTAGGGACTGTCTCTAGATGTTGCCAACTTGGACTTCCCAAGCGCTTAGTCCAGTGCTCTGCGCACAGTAAGCGCTCAATAAATACGATTGATGATGATGATGACTGTCTCTATATGTTGCCAACTTGGACTTCCCAAGCGCTTAGTCCAGTGCTCTGCACACAGTAAGCACTCAATAGATACGATTGATGATGATGATGACTGTCTCTATATGTTGCCAACTTGGACTTCCCAAGCGCTTAGTCCAGTGCTCTGCACACAGTAAGCGCTCAATAAATACGATTGGTGATGATTTTAAAGAGGAGGCTCTTGGCGATATAGAAGAGAGAGGCTATTTCAACCTTAAGTGCTTAGTAGATACCGTAAAAAAAACTGATATCGAACTATAATTGCTAGACTGTATGCTTGGGGAGGACAGGATTAATAAATGCCATAAAATTTCAAATAAACTATAATTGCCAGACTTAAGTGCTTAATAAATGCCGTAAAAAAAACCTGGTATCAAACTATAATTGCTAGACTGTATGCTTGGGGAGGACAGGAATCGTGCCTGCCAACTCATTTGTACTCTTTCAGGTGTTCAGTACAGTGTTCCGCATAGTGCTCAATAAATATTGTGGATTTTGATTGAAGTGAAAGGTAAGGCGTGGAAAAGAAAATGTTTTGAGGCGTTATGGACTGCATTTGCCCTCTTGCCCCCACGAGAGTATGTCAGGGGGCCGGGAGGGTGAGGCAGGGATCAGCCGTGGAAAACCCCGGAGCACTGGTGGAAGAATTGGCCGCGGGATGGAGCGGAAGGAGTCGAGGAGGAGACCGGTGTTGGAGGTGGGTAGGAGGGCCGCGCTTTTCGAACGGTGCTCTGATGTAATGGCGTTTATCTCTCTGTGTCCGTTGCCCGCAGACCGGGTACCGCGGAGGGCATGGCGGTGCCCTTTGTGGAAGACTGGGACCTGGTCCAGACGTTAGGGGAAGGCGCTTACGGAGAGTAAGTACCAGCCGTCCTTCCCCCAACCCCCTCCCTTGGTGGTCTCATCCCGAGCCCTCTCGGGGAAGCAACTCTACAAGCTGGTTTTGTTTTTAATAACGTTCGTTAATATTCGTTACTGTGCGCCAAGCACTGTTCTGAGCCCTGGGGTAGATGCAGGTTAATCAGCCTGGGCACTGTCCCCGTCTCACACGGGGCTCCCGGTCTAAGAAAGAGAGGGAACAGGCATTGAGTCCCCATTTGGCAGTTGAGGAAATGGAGGCGCAGAGAATCAATCGATCAGTCGTATTTATTGAGCGCTTACTGTGTGCGGAGCACTGGACTAAGCGCTGGGGAAGTACAAGTTGGCAACGTATAGAGACGGTCCCTACCCAATAGTGGGCTCACAGTCTAAAAGGGGGAGACAGAGGACAAAACCAAACATACTGACAAAATGAAATAAATAGAATAGATATAATAATGATAGCATTTATTAAGTGCTTACTATGTGCAAAGCACTGTTCTAAGCGCTGGAGAGCTTACAGGGTGATCAGGTTGTCCCATGTGGGGCTCACAGTCTTAATCCCCATTTTACAGATGAGGGAACTGAGGCACAGAGAAGTGAAGTGACTTGCCCAAAGTCACCCAGCTAACAATTGGCGGAGCCGGGATTTGAACCCATGACCTCTGACTCCAAAGCCCGGGCTCTTTCCACTGAGCCATGCTGCTTCTCCAAGTAAAATAAATGTACAACTAAAATAAATAGAGTAATAAATATGTACAAACATATATACGTATATACAGGTGCTGTGGGGAAGGGAAGGAGGTAATATGAGGGGGATGGAGAGGGGGACGAGGGGGAGAGGAAGGAAGGGGCTCAGTGTGGGAAGGCCTCCTGGAGGAGGTGAGCTCTCAGCAGGGCCTTGAAGGGAGGAAGAGAGCTAGCTTGGCGGATGGGCAGAGGGATTGGGGGCATTCCAGGCCCGGGGGATGACGTGGGCCGGGGGTCGATGGCGGGACAGGTGAGAAGTGAAGTGACTTGCCCAAGGGCACACAGCAGACAAGGGTCTAGTGGTTGGAGCGCAGGGCCTGGAAATCAGAAGGACCTGGGTTCAATTCCCGGCTCCACTACTCGTCTGCTGTGGGACCTTGGACAAGTCACTTCACTTGTCTGTGCCTCAGTTACCTCATCGGTAAAATGGGGGTTAAGACCCTGTCTCACACGGGGCTCCCGGTCTAAGAAAGAGAGGGAACAGGCATTGAATCCCCATTTTGCAGTTGCGGAAATTGCGGCGCAGAGAAGTGAAGTGACTTGCCCAAGGGCACACAGCAGACAAGGGTCTAGTGGTTGGAGCGCAGGGCCTGGAAATCAGAAGGACCTGGGTTCAATTCCCGGTTCCACTACTCGTCTTGGACAAGTTACTTAATAATAATAATAATGATGGCATGTATTAAGCGCTTACTATGTGCAAAGCACCGTTCTAAGCGCTGGGGAGGTTACAAGGAGAACAGGTTGTCCCACGGGGGGCTCACAGTCTTAATCCCCATTTTACAGATGAGGGAACTGAGGCTCGGAGAAGGGAAGTGACTTGCCCGAAGTCACCCAGCTGACAATCAATCAATCGTATTGAGCGCTTACCGTGTGCAGAGCACTGTACTAAGCGCTTGGGAAGTCCAAGTTGGCAACATATAGAGACAGTCCCTACCCAACAGTGGGCTCACAGTCTAATAGGGGGAGACAGAGACAGGTGGCGGGGCCAGGATTCGAACCCATGACCTCCGACTCCAAAGCCCGGGCTCTTTCCACTGAGCCACGCTGCTGCTCTACTTCACTTCTCTTTGCCTCAGTTACCTCATCGGTATAATGGGGGTTAAGACCATGAGCCCCATGTGGGACAGGGACTGCGTTCAACCTGTTTAGCTTGTCTCTACCCCAGCAGTTGGAACAGCTCTTGACACATAGTAAGCACTCATCCACTGAGTCACGCTGCTGCTCTACTTCTCTTCTCTGTGCCTCAGTTACCCCATCAGTAAAATGGGGGTTAAGACCATGAGCCCCATATGGGACAGGGACTGCGTTCAACCTGTTTAGCTTGTCTCTACCCCAGCAGTTGGAACAGCTCTTGACATTAGTAAGCACTCAACATATACCACTATTATTATTATTATTATTACTGATTGACCAAAGAGTAGCTTCTTCTTGGGCTCATCTGCCCAGCCCGTTGGTTTGGAACAGAACACCGGAGTCTGAGCGGCATACGGGACCTCTTCTTGGCCCGTGGCACAAAGCTTCTCCGGGGTGTCCCGAGCTCCGGCCCTTCATATCGAAGGAGAAATGGGGAGGGAGCCATCAATTTTGGAAGACACTGGCCAATCCCGCACAACCGGGCAGGAAAGTGTCAGAAATCGACCGCTTTGCTCATCCTTTTCAGAGTCCAGCTGGCAGTGAACAGGCGAACAGAAGAGGCGGTGGCCGTGAAGATCGTGGACATGAAGCGGGCCGCGGACTGCCCCGAAAACATCAAGAAAGAGATCTGCATCAATAAAATGCTGAACCACGAGAACATAGTGAAATTCTACGGGCACCGGCGAGAAGGCAACATCCAGTACCTGTTTCTGGAGTACTGCAGCGGGGGAGAGCTCTTCGACCGGATAGGTGCGCACCGGAGGCCCCGGGGGGGGACCGGAGAGATTTTTGGCTTTCTTGGGATCTGATATTTGATTCCATGATAATGGAGCCGCTTGATAGCTGACCGGAGCTCTGGAAAATTAGGACGGGAGCGATCCCCGACTATCAGGCGGGCTGTAAGCCCACCGTTGGGTAGGGACTGTCTCTATCTGTTGCCAACTTGTACTTCCCAAGCGCTTAGTACAGTGCTCTGCACACAGTAAGCGCTCAATAAATATGATTGATGATGATGATCAGGCGGAAGGAGAGAGGGGTGGGCGAGGGAAATCAGAGGAGTAGGTGAAGGAAGAGTCTCACAAATGCCCGGTTTCTCTGGAGGACCACGTTGGCCCACTTCAGGCTTCTCACTTCTGAAGTCTGGGGCGTTGGGTCTGTCAAACTGAGTGGCTTGGTGCTAAGCGCTTAGTACAGGGCTCGGCGCCCGGGAAGCGCTCACTCAGTAAAGCCCACCGATTGAAGATGGAATTGGCTAGCATTCGCCCACCTCGACTTCACCGGGAAGGGCTCAGGAGGGAGGAGTGAAAGGTCTTTTCGGGAGGGGTAAATGGAGTAGGAAACAGCGTGGCCTAAGGGGAAACTAAAGGGCCGGAAGGCAGAAACCTGAGTTTTCAGCCCTGCTGTGTGGCTTTGGGCCGGTCACTTGACCTCTCTGGGCCCCGGTTCCCTCCTTTGTAAAATGGAGGTCACACACCTGCCATCCTTCCCTCTTTGACCATGAGCCCCGTGCAGGACAGGGGTGATCGTGTCCGTTCCCCAGCACTTAGTAATCGTAATGTTAAGCGCTTACTACGTGCAAAGCACGGTTCGAAGCGCTGTAAAGGTGATCAGGTTGTCCCACGGGGGGCTCACAGTCTTAATCCCTATTTTACAGACGAGGGAACTGAGGCCCAGAGAAGTGAAGTGACTTTCCCAGAGTCACCCAGCCGGCAATTGGCGGGGCTGGGATTTGAACCCTTGACCTCCGACTCCCAAGCCCGGGCTCTTTCCACCGAGCCACGCCGCACAGTGCTTGGCCCCCAAGAAGCGCTCAACAAATACCATCTCGATTATTAAGTGACTGGTCTAATGTCTCACCGAGCCAGGTTGCTCAATCAATCAATCAATCAATCAGTCATATTTATTGAGCGCTTACTATGTGCAGAGCACTGTACTAAGCGCTTGGGAAGTACAAACTGGCAACATATAGAGACAGTCCCTACCCAACAGTGGGCTCACAGTCTAAAAGGGGGAGACAGAGAACAAAACCAAACATACTAACAAAATAAAATCAATCAATCAATCAATCAATCGTATTTATTGAGTGCTTACTATGTGCAGAGCACTGTACTAAGCGCTTGGGAAGTACAAATTGGCAACACATAGAGACAGTCCCTACCCAACAGTGGGCTCACAGTCTAAAAGGGGGAGACAGAGAACAGAACCAAACATACCAACAAAATAAAATAAATAGGATAGAAATGTACAAGTAAAATAAATAAATAAATAGAGTAATGAATATGTACATACATATGTACAGGTGCTGTGGGGAAGGGAAGGAGGTAAGATGGGGGGATGGAGAGGGGGACGAGGGGGAGAGGAAGGAAGGGGCTCAGTCTGGGAAGGCCTCTTGGAGGAGGTGAGCTCTCAGCAGGGCCTTGAAGGGAGGAAGAGAGCTAGCTTGGCGGATGGGCAGAGGGATTGGGGGCATTCCAGGCCCGGGGGATGACGTGGGCCGGGGGTCGATGGCGGGACAGGCGAGAACGAGGTACGGTGAGGAGATTAGCGGCGGAGGAGCGGAGGGTGCGGGCTGGGCTGGAGAAGGAGAGAAGGGAGATGCTCAGCCAGAGCTGGATCATCGCCCTTCGGGACAGCAGTCCATAGCCCTGTCCGTTAGTAGTAGTGGTCGTCGTCGTCGTCCTGGTATTTGCTGAGCGCCCACTGTGTGCAGTCCACTGAGCCAAGCGCGTGGGAGAGTACAGCCGTAGCCTGGGATGTATTTTTTGGCCGGCAGAGCCGGCCATCCAGCTCCCGAATCGCTGTAAAGCCTGCAGTTTTATCCGCGATGACTGAAACCCTCCCCAATGACTCCCTTTAGAGCCCGACGTGGGGATGCCCGAACCTGAGGCCCAAAAGTTCTTCCACCAACTTATGGCCGGCGTGGTAGGTGTCCGGGCCCCGGCCCGTCTTTGGTTTCGTCTTCTCCTCCGGCCCAGGCGACGCGGATGTAAATTGTCTCCTCCCTCGGCTCTCTGCAGGTCTACCTGCACGGCATCGGGATTACCCACCGGGATATTAAGCCGGAGAACCTTCTGCTCGATGAAAGAGGTAAGCGCGAGGCCCGTCTCATCAGGCGGCCAACTCCAGGGCCGCCGGCGGTGTTTATTTGGCGCTTACTGTGGGCAGAGCAGTCGGTCGTATTTGTTGAGCGCTTATCATCGTCATCATCAATCGTATTTATTGAGCGCTTACTGTGTGCAGAGCACTGGACTAAGCGCTTGGGAAGTACAGGTTGGCAACATATAGAGACAGTCCCTACCCAACAGTGGGCTCACAGTCGAAAAGGGGGAGACAGAGAACAAAACCAAACACACTAACAAAATAAAATAAATAGAATAGATATGTACAAGTAAAATAAATAGAGTAATAAATATGTGCAAACCATATATACATATATACAGGTGCTGTGGGGAAGGGAAGGAGGTAAGATGGGAGGGATGGAGAAGGGGGCGAGGGGGAGTATTATGGTGTCCAGAGTATTGTACTAGGCGCTTGGGAGAATACAATTAGTGTGCAGAGCACTGTACTAAACCCTTGGGAGAGTACAGTTTAACACTAAACAGAGACATCCCCCGCCCGCAACGAGCTTCCAGTCTAGAGGGGGAGATAAATTACAGAGAAGCAGCATGGCTCAGCGGAAGGAGCCCGGGCTTGGGAGTCAGAAGTCATGGGTTCCAATCCCGGCTCCGCCAGCTGTCAGCCGTAAGTCACTTCTCTGTGCCCCAGTTCCCTCATCTGTAAAGTGGGGATGAAGACTGAGCCCCCCAGTCTTGTAACCTCCCCAGCGCTTAGAACAGTGCTTGGCACATAGTAAGCGCTTAATAAATGCCATCATTATTATTATTATTATTATTGGGGCATAAGTGCTGAGAGGCTGGAAGGGGGGATGAATAAAGGGAGCACGTCAGGGCGACAAAGAAGGGAATGGGAGAAGAGGAACAGACAGCCTAGTCAGGGAAGGCCTCTTGGAGGAGGTGGGTCGTCAAAAAGGCTTTGAAGCGGTGGAGGGTAATAGTCAGATCATCATCAATCGTATTTATTGAGCGCTTACTATGTGCAGAGCACTGTACTAAGCGCTTGGGAAGTACAAATTGGCAACATATAGGGACAGTCCCTCCCCAATAGCGGGTTCACAGTCTAAAAGGGGGAGACAGAGAACAAAACCAAACATACTAACAAAATAATAGAATAGCTATGTACAAGTAAAATAAATAAATAAATAAATAGAGTAATAAATATATATATATATACATATATACAGGTGCTGTGGGGAAGGGAAGGAGGTAAGATGGGGGGGATGGAGAGGGGGACGAGGGGGAGAGGAAGGAAGGGGCTCAGTCTGGGAAGGCCTCCTGGAGGTACTAACAAAATAAAATAAATAGAATAGATATGTACAAATAAAATAAATAAATAGAGTAATAAATATGTACAAACATATATACAAGAAGGTTGGCATTGGAGGAGCGACGGCTGCAGGCTGGATTGTTGTAGAAAAACAGCGTGATGAGGTGGGAAGGGGAAACTGATCGAATGCTGTGCTAACTGTGGTATTTGTAAGACTTACTATGCGTCAAGCACTGAGCTAAGCGCTCGGGAGGGTCCAAGATAATTAGGCCGGACACAGTCCGAGGTAGAGGGAAAGCAGATATTAAATCCCCATCTGACGGTGAGGAGACCGAGGCTCAGAGGAGTGAGGCGACTTGTACTTCCCAAGCGCTTAGTACAGTGCTCTGCACACAGTAAGTGCTCAATAAATACGATTGATTGATTGGTTGACTTGCCCCAGGTCACACGGCAGGCAAGCGACAGAGCTGGGATTCGAACCCCGGTCCTCGGACACTCGGGCCCGGGGCTGTACCTCCGTGAAAGACCGTGAGCCCCAAGTGGGACAGGGACTGTGCCCAATCTGATTAGCGTGTATTAGCGTGGAAGAGAAGCAGCGTGGCTCAGTGGAAAGAGCCCGGGCTTTGGAGTCAGAGGTCATGGGTTCGAATTCCGGCTCCACGTGTCTGCTGTGTGACCTTGGGCAATTCACTTAACTTCTCTGAGCCTCAGTTACCTCATCTGTAAAATGGGGATTAAGACTGTGAACCCCACATGGGACAACCTGATCACTTTGTATCCCCCCCAGCGCTTAGAACAGTGCTTTGCACATAGTAAGCGCTTAACAAATGCCAACATTATTATTATTATGGGTTCAAATCCTGGCTCCGCCCATTGTCAGCTGTGTGACTTTGGGCAAGTCACTTCTCTGTGCCTCAGTTACCTCATCTGTAAAATGGGGATGAAGACTGTGAGCCCCCCGTGGGACAACCTGATAACCTTGTAACCTCCCCAGCACTTAGAACGGTGCTTTGCACATAGTAAGCGCTTAACAAATGCCATCATCATCATTATTATTATTATCCATCCCAGTGTTCAGCGTGGTGCTTGACACGTAGCAATCACTTAACTTAGAGAAGCAGCGTAGCTTAGTGGAAAGAGCCTGGGCTTAGGAGTCAGAGGTCGTGGGTTCTAATCCCACCTCTGCCACTTAGCTGGGTGACCTTGGACAAGTCACGTGGCTTCTCGGTGCCTCAGTTACCCCATCTGGAAAATGGGGATTAAGACTGTGAGCTCCATGTGGGACAACCACAACTTGTACCTCCCAAGCGCTTAGTACAGTGCTCTGCACACAGTAAGCGCTCAATAAATATGATTGATGATGATGATGATGACAACCTGATTACCTCATATCTACCCCAGCACTTAGAACAGTGCTTGGCACATAGTAAGCGCTTAGCAAAAACCATCATTATTATTAACAAATACTACAACGACAGGCACACACAGGCTCGCCTACGGGAAGAAATCTGAGGGAGGGGCTGGCCGAAAGGCAGGGCGAAGAAAGCCCGGTGGACCTCTCCCCTCGAGTCCTAGTGACTTTGGGCAAGTCACTTCACTTCTCTGGGCCTCAGTTCCCTCATCTGTAAAATGGGGATGAAGACCGTGAGCCCCTCGTGGGACCAACCTGGTTACCTTGGATCTCCCCCAGCGCTTAGAACAGTGCTTTGCAGATAGTAAGCGCTTAACAAATACCAACATTATTATTATTATTATTAATTATTATTTAGACTGTGAGCCCAATGTCGGGTAGGGACTGTCTCTATATGTTGCCAATTTGTACTTCCCAAGCGCTTAGTACAGTGCTCTGCACATAGTAAGCGCTCAATAAATATGATTGATTGATTGATGATTATTATTAGCGGCCGCGGTGGCCCCAGACTCGCTCCCCAACCGGTGTAGCCGGGGGCCGCCTGTCAACTTAAGTCGTCATCGACGGTATTTATTGAGCGCCTACTGCGTGCCGAATCCCGCACGAAGCGCGGGGAGTGCGACAGAATCGGCAGGCAGGTTCCCTGCCCGCAGCGGGCTTACAGGCTAGAGGGTGAAGTGGCGGAGAAAGGCGTCCCGAGAAGGACCCCGGGGGCCCCGCGCGCCTTCGCCCCCAGATAACCTCAAGATCTCGGACTTCGGCCTGGCCACGGTGTTCCGGCACAACCACCGCGAGCGCCTGCTGAACAAGATGTGCGGGACGCTGCCCTACGTGGCCCCGGAGCTGCTGAAGCGCAAGGAGTTCCGGGCCGAGCCGGTGGACGTCTGGTCGTGTGGCATCGTGTTGACCGCCATGCTGGCCGGAGGTGGGTGGCAAGCGAGCCGCCCCGTCCCGGGGCCGGCGACGGTCTTTAGTCCCCGCTCGGCCGGTGACCTCGCTGGGAAAAGGGCCCCGGACCACCAACGGTCGGTCGTATATTTACGGGGCGCTTACCGTGTGGAGAGCACTGGACTGAGCACTTGGGAGAGTACGGTGTAACGAGCGAGCAGACGCATTCCCTGCCCACAGCAAGCAGCGACTCTCCGTCCTGTTGGGAAGGAGAGAAACGCGGCTCACCGTGCCACGCCGCTTCCCTGACTTGTTGCCTTTATCCCCCCCCCATCCCAGCCCCACAGCACGTATGTATCTGGAATGCAGTTTATTAATTTCACCATCATCACCAGTCGTATTTATCGAGCGCTTACTGTGTGCAGAGCACCGGACTAAGCGCTTGGGAAGTCCAAGTTGGCAACGTCTAGAGACGGTCCCTACCCAACAGTGGGCTCACAGTCTAGAAGGGGGAGACGGAGAACAAAACCAAACATACTAACGAAATAAAATAAATGGAATGGATATGTACAAGTAAAATAAATAAATAGAGTAATAAATATGTACATACATATATACAGGTGCTGTGGGGAAGGGAAGGAGGTAAGATGGGGGGATGGAGAGGGGGAGAGGAAGGAAGGGGCTCAGTCTGGGAAGGCCTCCTGAAGGAGGTGGGCTCTCAGTAGGGCCTCTAGACCGTAAGCTTGTTGTGGGCAGGGAATGTGTCTGTTATGTTTGTTGTTATATATATATATATATATATATATATATTTTAATAAATTTTTTATGTTTATAAAATATGTTTATATGTTGATTGTTTATATTATTTATATTTATTTATAAATATATATATTTATATATTATTTATATTATTTATATGTTTATATGTTTATATATATTGATTGATTGATGTTGCCAATTTGTACTTCCCAAGCGCTTAGTACAGTGCTGTGCACACAGTACGCGCTCAATAAATGCGATTGATGATGATGATTATGTTTATGAATATAACAATATTTATATTGCTATGTATTGTTACAGTGTCCTCTCCCAAGTGCTCTGCGCACAGCACGTCCTCAGTAAATACGACTGACTGTGAGCCCGCTGTTGGGGAGGGACCGTCTCTCTATGTTGCCAACTTGGACTTCCCAAGCGCTTAGTCCAGTGCTCTGCACACAGTAAGCGCTCAGTAAATATGACTGACTGACTGACGGCCTGAGGCTGAAGGGGCCGGAACACAGCCAGGGGTGGTCTCCACTCTGGTCTCGTTCATTCATTGAGAAGCAGCGGGGCTCACTGGAAAGAGCCCGGGCTTTGGCGTCAGAGGTCATGGGTTCAAATCCCGGCCCCGCCAATTGTCAGCTGGGTGACTTGGGGCAAGTCGCTTCACTTCTCTGGGCCTCAGTTACCTCATCTGTAAAATGGGGATGAAGACTGTGAGCCCCCCATGGGGCAACCTGATCGCCTTGTAACCTCCCCAGTGCTTAGGACAGTGCTTTGCACAGAGTAAGCGTTTAACAAATGCCATGATTATTATTATGATTATTCATTCGTTCATTCAATCGTATTTATTCAGGCAGAAACTCCTCCCCCTGGGCTTCCAGGCTGTCCATCACCTCGCCCCCTCCTACCTCACCTCCCTTCTCTCCTTCTACTGCCCAGCCCGCACCCTCCGCTCCTCCGCCGCTAATCTCCTCACGGTACCTCGTGCTCGCCTGTCCCGCCATCAACCCCCGGCCCACGTCCTCCCCCGGGCCTGGAATGCCCCCAATCCCTCTGCCCATCCGCCAAGCTAGCTCTCTTCCTCCCTTCAAGGCCCTGCTGAGAGCTCACCTCCTCCAGGAGGCCTTCCCACACTCAGCCCCTTTCTTCCTCTCCCCCTCGTCCCCCTCTCCATCCCCCCCATCTTACCTCCTTCCCTTCCCCACAACACCTGTATATATGTATATATGTTTGTACATATTTATTACTCTATTTATTTATTTATTTATTTATTTTGCTTGTACATATCTATTCTATTTATTTTATTTTGTTAGTATGTTTGGTTTTGTTCTCTGTCTCCCCCTTTTAGACTGTGAGCCCACTGTTGGGTAGGGACTGTCTCTATATGTTGCCAACTTGTACTTCCCAAGAGCTTAGTACAGTGCTCTGCACACAGTAAGCGCTCAATAAATACGATTGATGATGATGATGATATTGAGCGCTTACTGTGTGAAGCTTGGGAAGTCCAAGTTGGCAACATCTAGAGACAGTTCCTGCCCAACAGCGGGCTCACAGTCTAGAAGGGGGAGACAGACAACGAAACAAAACATATTAACAAAATAAATAGACTAAATATGTACAATTAAAATAAATAAATAGAGTAATAAATACGTACAAACATATATACAGGTGCTGTGGGGAGGGGAAGGAGGTAAGGCTTGGGGGGGGACTAGCTGCTGACTAGCTTCCCCTCCCGCCCCCCGGCCAGTTGTTCCCCACTCCCAGTCACCTCCCTCTCCTTGCCTCTTGCCCCCCTTCAAATCTCTTAAAATCCTCATTAGAGCCGTCGCTTTTCTCAGTCTTCCTTTGGTCTGAGAAGTCTCCTCTCTTTGCTGCCATACGTTGCCAACTTGTACTTCCCAAGCGCTTAGTACAGTGCTTTGCACACAGTAAGCGCTCAGTAAATACGACTGATTGATTTGCTGGGGTCAGGGAATGGAAATAACCATCTTTATCGTTGGGATGGGCCGAGCGAAACGAGCACAGTCTGGGAGTCAAGGGTCCCGGATTCTCATCCCAACTTGGCCACTGGCCCGCTGGGCGGCCTTGGGCAAGTCCCTTCACCTCTCTGAGCCTCAGTTCCCTCTCCTGTAACGTTAGTATTAATAACGGCGAGAACGTTTGTTAAGGGTGGATTCAGTTCCAGGCACCGGGATAGATAGAAGATCCCGAGGCTGGATGCAGAAGCTCCGCTCTCTCTCGTGTCCTCGTTTTAGAGATCAATCTATCGTATTTATTGAGCGCTTACTGTGGGCAGAGCACTGTACTAAGCGCTTGGGAAGTACAAGTTGGCAACATATAGAGTCAGTCCCTACCCAACAGTGGGCTCACAGTCTAAAAGAGATGAAGAATCTGAGGCCCAGAGAGGATAAATTCATTCATTCATTCATTCAATGGTATTTATTGAGCGCTTACTGTGTGCAGAGCACTGGCCTAAGTGCTTGGGAAGTACAAGTTGGCAACATATAGAGACAGTCCCTACCCAACAGTGGGCTCACAGTCTAAAAGAGATGAGGAATCTGAGGCCCAGAGAGGTTAAATTCAGTCATTCATTCATTCATTCATTCAATGGTATTTATTGAGCGCTTACTGTGTGCAGAGCACTGGACTAAGCGCTTGGGAAGTACAAGTTGGCAACATATAGAGACGGTCCCTACCCAACGACAGGCTCACAGTCTAGAAGGGGGTGACAGACAACAAAGCAAAACATATAAACCAAATAAAATAAATATGTACAAGTAAAATAGAGTAATAAATATGTACATACATATATGCAGGTGCTGTGGGAAGGGGAAGGAGGTAAAGCGAGGGGGATGGGGAGAGGAAGGAGGGGGCTCAGTCTGGGCTGACTTAAATGACTTGCCCAAGGTCACACGGCAGACCAGCGGCGGAGCAAGGGCTGGATCCCGGTCTCCTCACTCCTGGAGCCGTGCTCCTTCTGTCTATCAATCAATCAATCAATCAATTGTATTTATTGAGCGCTTACTGTGTGCAGAGCACTGTACTAAGCGCTTGGGAAGTCCAAGTTGGCAACGTATAGAGACGGTCCCTACCCAACAGTGGGCTCACAGTCTAAAAGGGGCCACCAACACTCATCAGCGTCTCATTTTCTTCCTTCCTTTTAGAGTTGCCGTGGGACCAACCCAGCGACAGTTGCCAGGAATATTGTGACTGGAAGGAAAAGAAAACGTACCTCCCACCTTGGAAAAAGATTGATTCTGCCCCGTTAGGTAGGCACTCGGCCTCCCCGTTTTTTTAGCAAGACCTTTCATCATCATCATCATCATCATCATCATCAATCGTATTTATTGAGCGCTTACTATGTGCAGAGCACTGTACTAAGCGCTTGGAAAGTACAAACTGGCAACATATAGAGACAGTCCCTACCCAACAGTGGGCTCACAGTCTAAAAGTTTCCTGCCAGGAACCCAGCTGGTGATTGTGTTGCTAGGCCCGGGGTGCCCGTCGAGGGGCTTCGGGCACTAGTTTAACCACCCCACCGGCCGGCTCTTTAGCGATGCCCTCTGTGCCACAGGCACACCCGGGGGCAGAGGCAGGGAGCCTTTCGGGGGGGCATTTCTGCTTTCCCGGGGAATGAAACCAATAACGGCAGAGGTCTTTGGTAGTTTGCAATACAGCGGGGGTATCTTGACTCGGCCCGGCCCGAGGCGGGGCAAGCTGACCTTGTGGGGATGAGAAGCAGCGTGGCTCAGTGGAAAGAGCCCGGGCTTTGGAGTCAGGGGTCGTGGGTTCAAATCCCAGCTCCGCCAACTGTCAGCTGGGTGACTTTGGGCAAGTCACGTCACTTCTCTGGGCCTCAGTTCCCTCATCTGGAAAATGGGAATGAAGACTGTGTCCCACATGGGACAAGCTGATCACCTTGTAACCTCCCCAGCGCTTAGAACAGTGCTTTGCACATAGTAAGCACTTAATAAATGCCATTATTATATACTATTTTATTATTATCATATATATCATCATCATCAATCGTATTTATTGAGTGCTGACTGTGTGCAGAGCACTGTACTAAGCGCTTGGGAAGTACAAGTTGGCAACGTAGACAGACCCTACCCAACAGTGGGCTCACAGTCTGAAAGGGGGGCACAGAGAACAAAACCAAACATACTAACAAAATAAAATAAATAGAATAGGTATGTACAAGTAAAATAAATAAGCAAATAGAGTAACAAATATGTACAAACATATATACATATATACAGGTGCAGTGGGGAAGGGAAGGAGGTAAGATGGGGAGGATGGAGAGGGGGACGACGGGGAGAGGAAGGAAGGGGCTCAGTCTGGGAAGGCCTCCTGGAGGAGGTGAGCTCTCAGTAGGGCCTTGAAGGGAGGAAGAGAGCTAGCTTGGCGGAAGGCCAGAGGGAGGCAAATAGTATATATACATAATATATACTGTTATGTAATTATTATGCTATTATATTATTCTTATCATATATATACTATTATGTAATAATAGTGGTATTTGTTAATCGTTTACTATGTGCAAAGCACTGTTCTAAGCGCTGGGGAGGATACAAGTTGATCAGGTTGTCCCACATGGGGCTCACAGTCTTCATCCCCATTTTCCAGGTGAGGGAGCTGAGGCACAGAAAAGTTAAGTGACTTGCCCCAAGTCACACAGCTGGCAGAGCCGGGATTTGAACCCATGACCTCTAACTCCCAAGCCCGGGCTCTTTCCACTGAGCCACGCTGCTTCTCGTGAGAGGAGGGAACGGGAGGGTGCAGAATCCCAGGATGGGGCACTTCCAAAGCCACAGGTCGGGGAGACCGTCAGGAAGCCCGGCTGTTGGTGCAATCAGTCAGTGGTGTTGGTTGAACATTTTCTGGGAACAGAGTAGTGTACTAAGTGCTTGGGAGCTTCCAGTAGAGCTGGCCGACATGATCCCTTCCCTGGAGGAGCATCCAGTTTAATGGATCGCCTGTTGCCTTCTCAGCCCTGCTGCATAAAATCCTGACCGAGAGCCCGACGGCACGGCTCACCATCCCAGACATTAAGAAAGACCGGTGGTACACGAAACCCCTGAAGAAAGGTGAGAATCCCCGAAAACGGTACCCGTCGGTTGGATCGCGTGGCCGGGGATGGTGGGGGGCGAAGTACGGGGCTTAATTAGGTTTGTGGTCTTGGTGGGAACCAAGAACGGAGAGCACCTTGACACAACAGGCCAAGTAGCTTGGACCTGGGAAGAGTGAACGGGCGTCCAGCGGGGAACGAGGCAGGTCGTGGAAGCTCTTTTGGCTCCCGTCGCTTCCCCTCACGTCCGACCCTCCAGCCCCCAGGCTCTTTAGGGATGTGCATGCCCTGCCTTGAGCTCTGCCATGACGTCTCACCGGGTAGTTTTTCACGGTCTCCCCGGACACAATCCTCAGAGAGCATCCCCAGGCCCCTCTGCCTGGGATTCACTCTTGTAGACTTCCCGTGACCTGAATCTTTTCAAACCCCTATGTTATCAGAAAGGTTGTAGCGTGCTGGGCAAATAGATATCTAACGTGGAAGACGCAGGGAGTTTATCTTGCTGACACATCTAGTGACGGGCTGAGAGGCTTGGGGGCCTAATTACAGGATCTGGGATCTTGAGAGTCTGGGGGACACCAGCTGACCAGAGCTAAGCTTGGAGTGGATTGAGACTGTAAATTCGTTGTGGACAGGGAATGTGTCCATTATATCATACTCTCCCAAGCACTTAGTGCAGTGCTTTGCACACAGTAAGCGCTCAATAAATACAATTGACCAACTGACTGACATCCAGCTCCTGGGAGGCCAGTCCTCCGGGGTGGATTGAACCCCAAGGGAGGGACGGGGGAGATAGGAGAGGGCCCAGAGGGGAGCAAAAAAAAATCTGCCCAGGGCTGGAAAGGAAGAGACCCTTAGAGGAAAGAAAAGAGAAATAAGAATTAATCCAGAGGAAGAAGGTCCGAGAGGCAAATCTGTATAGCCTAATAAGACTGCTGATGGTAGAGGGAGTAATTGTAATGGTGTTTGTTGAGCACCCACTGGGTGTAAGACACTGTACTGAGCATTTGAGGAGATTCAGCAAAAGTCCGACCCATCTCCCTGCCCTCAGGGACTTTATATCTTAGTTGGGGAGAGACAGGCTTGAAAATTGTGACGAAATAGTTTGCTTAGGAGAATGTTCACGTCTGTCAGGTTGAGGTAACCCAACAGGTAATTGAATGTATAAAGGAAAATCCCAGGAAAATGTATTCATATCTGTATCTGCACCTGCAGCAGCTGAGAGCACCTAAGTGATTTGAGGGTGGCCGGGGGGCTTGGCATCCGCACTCTGCCGAGTGAAGTTTGGTCACCTACAGTCCCCTCCAACCCAAAGTCCCCGAAGGGGTTGCCCTATAAGGTGGAAGCGTTAGAAGTTGTGGGGAGAGCTGTGAAAGCGACATTTCTGTTGTGTTTTTTCTCCTTCCCCTCCACCGCAGTTGCGAAAAGGAGCCGGGCCTCTTCGGGCGGCCTGGCGGACTCCCCCGGGGGCTTTGGCAAGCACATTCGCTCCAACTTGGACTTCTCCCCCGTGAGCAGCGCTCTCAGGTGAGTCCTGCCTCAGGCTGGCGGAGGGCAGCGGGGCGATCGATTGGATCAATCAATCAACCGTATTTATTGAGCGCTTACTATGTGCAGAGCACTGTACTAAGCGCTTGGGAAGTACAAATTGGCAACACACAGAGACAGTCCCTACCCAACAGTGGGCTCACAGTCTAAAAGGGGGAGACAGAGAACAGAACCAAACATACCAACAAAATAAAATAAATAGGATAGAAATGTACAAGTAAGATAAATAAATAAATAAATAAATAAATTGGATCCTACCAACAGCTAGAAAAAGCACAGTTGGTTTCCGTTCCCCTCCAAGTGCCACGCGTCTTGGAAATTTACAGAGACCCCCTCCCACCGCCAGTGCTTTTCTTCTCAAAACCTGGCGAGGAGGGGAGAGAGAGAGCACGCGCTACCTCGCTGGTGGCTTAGGTCCTCGAGCCCATTTGTTTCAGACTGGAGCGGAGGGTAGTCATCCCTTCCGTAGGCCCGAGGACGGTGAAGTCGCTCTTGGTGGTGGATGAGGGGTTTGGCGAGGGAGCTGGAGGGGAAGCGGGCGGCGGGGGGGTTGGGCCGTGATGTGCTGGTTTTCCCCGGTTTCAGCGAAGATAAAGTGAAGTACTCCAGCTCCCAGCCCGAGCCTCGCACGGGGCTCTCCCTGGGCGACTCCGGCCCCGCCGACATCGACAAGTTGGTTCAGGGCATCAGCTTCTCTCAGCCGGCCTGCCCGGACCACATGCTGCTGAACAGCCAGCTCCTTGCCACCCCGGGCTCCTCCCAGGTAAAAGGGCCTTTTCCTCCTGCACCCTGCCCTTTGGGCCCCATTTTACCCCAGCCGGGCACCAGGCTTGGGGTGCTTTCTCAGGCAGACCGAGACGGGAGGTCTTCCCTGACTAAGCCCTCTTTTCCTTTTCTTCGTTCATTTAATCGTATTTATTGAGCGCTTAGTGTCTGCAGAGCACTGTACTAAGCGCTTGGGAGAGTACAATGCAACAATAAACAGGCACCTTCCCTCCCCACAACAAAATTACAGTTTCCCTTCTGTATGGCCCTGACTTGCTGCCTTTATTCATCCCCTCCCAGCCCCACAGCAATTGTGTCCGTATCTGTAATCTATTTATTTATAATAATAATAATAATGACATTTATTAAGCGCTCCCCTCCCAGCCCCACAGCAATTGTGTCCGTATCTGTAATCTATTTATTTATAATAATAATAATAATGGCATTTATTAAGCGCTCCCCTCCCAGTCCCACAGCAATTGTGTCCGTATCTGTAATCTATTTATTTATAATAATAATAATAATGGCATTTATTAAGCGCTTACTATGTGCAAAGCACTGTTCTAATCTATCTATTTATATTGTCCATCTTCCCCTCTAAACTGAAGCTCGTTGTGGGCAGGGAGTGTGTCTGTTATATTGCCATATTGTCCTCTCCCAAGCAGTTAGTACGGTGTTCTGTACACTGTAGGTGCTCAATAAATGTGACTGACTGACTGGATGAATGGTAAAACCAAGTCCTCAGTCCGTAGTGGTCGGTAGTTTTCATTTATTTTTGCTCATCATTTCTGCACAAGTATATCCTCAAATTCTCTAGAAGTGTACAGACTCACATAGACCCCGACTGGAAATTCCACCTTAGGGTCTCAGTTATGCGGATGGTGACCCCTCTGCCCTCCCCAGGGGTCCCGATTTTCCTGGACGGCGGCCACCCTACCCTCTTGGGGGTCCCAGTTATCTGGATGGCTGCCCCTCTCCTGTGCCCTGTGCGTCGAGGCAGTAGCAGCAGGAGTCATTGCCCCCTCACAGACCTCTGTAACAGATCTTGCCCGTGTTCCCGTCGCACAGAACCCTTGGCAGCGGCTGGTTAAGAGAATGACCCGGTTCTTCACGAAGCTGGACGCCGATAAGTCCTACCACTGCCTGAAGGAGACGTGCGAGAAGTTGGGCTACCATTGGAAGAAGAGCTGTGTGAACCAGGTGCGGGTTCCCCCGGCTCTCTCCGCCCTGTGTCGCGAGGGACAACTGCAAAGGAATCGGGAGGCCGCTCATTTCTAGTAGAAAGAGCACGGGGCTGGGAGTCAGGAAACTTGGATTCTAGTCCCTCCGCTGTCAGCCAGCTGCGTGATCTTGGGCGAGTCACTTAACCTCCCTGAGCCTCAGTTTCCTCCCCTGGGGCCAAGGCACCTGCTCTCCCTGCCGCTTAGGCTGAGAACAGTAGGTGAGACAGGGATCGGGTCCAATCAGATCGCCTCAAATCTCCTCCTGCCCTAGGCCAGAAACTGGTAAGCGTCTTTGGTGAACGTCTCTCAATCAATCAATCGTATTTATTGAGCGCTTACTGTGTGCAGAGCACTGTACTAAGCGCTTGGGAAGTACAAGTTGGCAACATATAGAGACGGTCCCTACCCAACAGTGGGCTCTCCCCGTCTCCTCCGAACGGGTTCAGGTCACGGTGTCGACGACGGACCGGAGAAACAACAAACTGATCTTCAAGGTGAACCTGGTGGAGATGGGCGAGAAGATCCTGGTGGATTTCCGGCTGTCCAAGGTACGGGGGCCTCGGCGGCCCTTGTCCCGGGAACCCCTGCCCCCCTGGCTCTGTGGAAGGTGCAGGGACCGGCAGGCCACGGGCTTGGGGTCGTGTCCGATGGTCACCTCGGGGGGCCTGGGCTTTGTCCTTATCCTGTGGGACCCACCCCGGGGGTGGTAAACAGGAGCGTCCGGTCGGTCTCTTCACCCCAGCCTCAGGGCAGTTTCCTGACCTGGGGCCAGTGACCGCTCCCGCGCCTCTTTCCTGGCAGAAGATGAGTGTGTCGTCTTGGGGGTGGGTTTAACTCTCCATCTGCCATTCATCTCCTTGTAGGGTGACGGGTTAGAATTCAAGAGGCACTTCCTGAAGATTAAAGGGATGCTGAGTGACGTGGTGAGCAGCCAGAAGCTCTGGCTTCCCGCCACTTGAACCCCTGGCCCCAGGGTCAGCCACCGAATCCAGCGCGGCTACGTTGACACTGCCTGCCCCGAGAAGGTCACACCAATTGTCACACCTCAGGCCGGAGGCCCCAGCTCCCGAGGGGTTCCCCCGCCCCGTACCCTCTTCACTCTCCTGCCCTCACGCCCCTCCACCCCACTGTCACACACAGACACATTCCGCTTCTCCAAAACACGGTCCTCTCTCCCGGCCTTTTTTTATCCCCGTCGAAGCAGTACAGAAGCTGTGGAAAGGGGATGTCCTGTAGGCTGAAAACTCCCCACCCCTGGCACATCCACGATCTCGAGGTGGAGCGTGGTGGCCCCGAGTCAGTCAATTCACTTTCACGGGTAATTGGGTTGGGTTATGCCTAGCAAAAGTGTATATGTCTGTGTCTGTTGTCGACCCGTCTCTCCTCTCTCTACACACAAGTGCCTCTTTGGGTTTTTCCACCAGCTCCTTCCGCCCGCTGAATTCGGCCTAGTTTGAGGAAATGAACTGTGTTTCTCCATGTGGAGTTTGTTTGGCTGTTCCTGGGCCTTTCCTGGGAGAGGTTGAGCCCCGGCCCCATGCCTGCCGGCTTCTCTTCCTTTGAACCCACTTCACTGTACGGACCCTTGGTATTTGCACCTCGTAGTTAAGAGTGAGCGCTTGTGGTGTGTGTGCATATGGGGCGTCTGCTGTGTATGTATGTTTATATCCTCTTGTTTTGTTTGTTTCCCCATTTCACACTGTTTTATCTGCCACTACAGGAGTCAGAAAAAATTTCTGCTTAGAATCCACTTTGTTCCCAAGCCGCAACCAGGACAGGTGGAGGCAGAGCAGGGATGGGAGAGGGAGGGAGGGAAGGAGGGAGAGAGCAAGGGCTGGACCTTTGTTCCCAGACCCTGTCTCACCAGAGAGGGTGGATGGATGGATGGATGGTATCCATGCTCTGGGAATGTGCCCATTTTCAGTGGGGAACACCTGCCTTCCTTCCTCCCTCTCACCCTCTCTCCTTTCTGCCTGACCAGCTAGTTAGCAGACATGGATACACCCTTTGGGGAGATTAATAAAGGACTTGTTCATTTCACTCATCTGAGCTGAGTGTGCTGCTGGGGTCCGGGGTTTAGTCCCCCAACTAGTTCCACAACCAGGCGCCCCGAGGTGTTGGCTGTGATCTGGGACCCACCGCTCCTCTGCTACAGAAGGACGGGCCCAGCTTCAGGGGTAAGCGGCGGGACAAGGGGGTTCTGGTTCACTCCACTTCCAAGCGGTCGCTCCTCTGCCGTCCCGTGCCCATCGCACACCCTCATCCCCGAACTGGGACGGATTCCCTCCCATCCCATCCCACGAGACAGCACTCCTCTCCTTTCGCAAACACACCCCACACCTCACTGCCCCAATGGGGGCTGAGACACCAGTCCCTTTCCACCCACTCCTCCAGAGATGCCTTCTTGCCTGGGGGATGAGGGAACAGGTGCCCTGGGCAGGAACAGCCCTGAGGGTCCAGTCAAGATACCTGATGCCCTAATGGCCCCCACCCCATTCCAACGGGACCTTCCTCTCCCCACTCATGAGTTGCGGTCTTGGATGATGCCAAAATGGAGTCTGTCTTGCTGCTTAGTCCCTTTCCCTTCTCGTCCCAGTCTCCTTTCCCACACAGTCCTCGCTGACACAAGACCATTCTGTTCTTAAAGATCCACAAGCACAACTTCTATCCCCACCTCCTCTCTGTTGCCTGGAGTCTTGGTGTCTCCTCCCTGATGGTAAATTCTTCCCCATCAGCAACCCAAAGCCTCCCTGCTGCTGCTGCGCCTCTTTCACCCCCAAGGCCCAGCACAGGTGGGAGAGGGGAAGCCGGGCGAAAGGGGTGAGCTGCCCGACAGACAATGACAAGCAGAGGGACGGTACAAGAAGAGCAGGGAAGGGCAATGATCTTAGAGCCAGGCCTCCCAGGAGAGATGGGGAAGGCAGCAGACTTGGTGAGTGAGCATGCGGAGGAAGCACAAACGGGATCTGGCTTGTGGTTGCAGAACCCGGGGGTGAGGGGTGGCAGGGTTAGATGGCACAGCGGGAATCAACTGGTGGGATGGGTTGTCTCCGGGGGCTTGGGAAACAGCCAAAAGTGCTGTTTGGAGGCAGAGAGCAGGAGACTCAATCCCTAGTAGACGTATCCAAAAGGGGGTGGCTGAAGCTCCCTTTAGGGGCTGGAAACATCACCCTGGATGGTCCGTCTCAGGCCCACCCAGGTGGGCGAGGAGCCGGCCGGGGCCAGCAGCAGTGAAGGGGAAGCTGGGGTAGAAAGGGAGACGGAGGAAGCTTGTATCTCTGAGGACAGAATGGCATCCTCGAACCCGTGTCCAGTTGTCCAGGCCAGAATTAGGCTCTAGGGGGGCTGGAATCCAGGGGCTTTCTGGACTTAATTTTGCCCTGATTCAGAGGCACCGAAGAGTGGGGCGGACAGGCCCTACCTCATCAGGCCCCCTCTGGCAGTGCCCACTTTCCCGGCAGCGTTGCCAGTTATTCCCTGTTCTGGTAGCTGCTCCTCCCCCAGCTGGGGGACATATAGCGAAGTATCCCAGGGGTGGACGGCCCAGCGCGGCCCTCCCCATCCCTACGCCGCCGCCTCCTGCACCACCAGCTGACCGATCTGGAATGGGCAAACTCCTTTGGGGTCTCTCAGCCCCGCTCTGCTTGGTGAGAGGTGAGCCTTGAGGGCTAGGGTTGGGGGGACAATGGCATCATTGGGACCAGGACCCCGGGTCGCCCCTTCCCACCTGCTGCAGGGCATCGGAACCCGCCTGGTCCCCTAGTCCCATCTCCCCAAGGCCCTGTGGGTGGGAGCCGAGCTGTCAGAGGACTAACGGCCTAACTAAGCCGCTGCCCTCTGCCCACAGCGGAAGATGTGCTGTGTGTGACCTGCCAGATCTTCTCTAACGGTAACTGCGTCGTGGGTAACGGCGCCTGCACCCTCAAGCCCGACGTCCCGTGTGATGTAGACCACCTACCTCGGTGAGGGCCCAGATCCCCCTCTCCCTGCAGCCTCTCTTGGCCCTGGTCTCTGGGATGTTGTCCTCAGACTCAGCCCCGCATGGTACCAGACTCTGTCCAACGTGATTATCTTGTATCTATAATAATGATGGCGTTGATTAAGCGCTTACTTTGTGCAAAGCACTGTTCTAAGCGCCGGGAAGGTTGCAGTTAGATCAGGTTGGCCCATCGGGGGCTCACAGTCTTAATCCCCATTTTACGGATGAGGGGACTTAGGCACAGAGAAGTTAAGCCACTTGTCAGCTGTGTGACTTTGGACAAGTCACTTCACTTCTCTGGGCTTCAGTGACCTCGTCTGTCAAATGGGGATGAAGGCTGTGAGCCCCACGTGGGACAACCTGATTACTTTGTATCTACCCCAGCGCTTAGAACAGTGCTTGGCACATAGTAAGCGCTTAACAAATGCCGTCATTATTATTATTAAGTGACTTGCCCAAAGTCACACAGCTGACAATTGGCGGAGCTGGGATTTGAACCCATGACCTCTGATTCTAAAGCCTGTGCTCTTTCCACTGAGCTGCTCCTGCCGTCTATCCCAGTGCTTAGAACAGTGCCTGATGCACTTAACAAATACCATTATTGTTATTAGTATTGCTGTTATTATTACTCTTATGAATGTTTTAGCAGCATGGCCTAGTGGATAGAGCGTGGGCCTGGGAATCGGAAGGACCTGGGTTCTAATCCTGGCTCCACCACTTGTCAGCTGTGTGGCCATGGGTAAGTCACTTTATTTCTCTGGATCTGTTACCTGATCTGTAGAAAGGAAATTAAAACTGTGAACTCCACGTGGGACAGGGACTGTGTCCAACCTGTTTAGCCCGTACCTACCCCGGTGCTTAGAACAGTGCTTGGCACGCGTTAGGTGCTTAACAAATGCTATTATTCTGATTGCTATCATCATGAGGCGTCCTCCAGAGCAGCACCTCATCCCAAGGGGGGACCTCCCCAGTTTCGGGAAGCCTGGGTCCCTCCGCAGCCGAGCCCGCACCACGGAAGGGGAAATTTGCCCATCCTGGGCCGAGGGGGGTGATGCCAGGGGGCAGAGGTGCAGAGCTGGGGTGGGTTTGGTCGGTGGAACCAGTGCACATGTGGGACACATCTGGCTGGGCTACGGGAAACAATAGCCTTCCCAGACATGCACTTCCCGCCTCCGTCCCGGTGGTCACACTTGTGGCACTGGAGATGATTGGCTGGAAAATCAGTCCAGGGGACACTGAGGCTGGGTGGGCTAACCCCTGGGGGCCTGTTGTCCTGGCCGGGGGGGTCTGCAGGGAAGCACTCACCCGTCGGGGAAGCGGCCCACGTTACCCTGGGATTCCTCCCTCCCCCCAGTCTGGTGCTGTCGACATCCCAGGAGAAGCAGCGTGGCTCAGTGGAAAGAGCAGGGGCTTTGGAATCAGAGGTCATGGGTCTGAATCCCGGCTCTGCCACATGTCTGCTGTGTGACCTTGGGCAAGTCACTTAACTTCTCTGAGCCTCGGTTACCTCATCTGTAAAATGGGGATTAAGACTGTGAACCCCATGTGGGACAACTTGATCACCTTGTATCCCCCCCCCAGCGCTTAGAACAGTGCTTTGCACATAGTAAGCGCTTAACAAATGCTATTATTATTATTATTATTATTATTATTATTATTATTATTATTATTTGGAGTCAGAGGTCAAGGGTTCAAATCCTGGATCTGCCCCTTATCAGCTGTGTGACTTTGGGCAAATCACTTAACTTCTCTGGGCCTCAGTTACCTCATCTGTAAAATGGGGATTAAGACTGTGAACCCCATGTGGGACAACTTGATCACCTTGTATCCCCCCCAGTGCTTAGAACAGTGCTTTGCACATAGTAAGCGCTTAACAAATGCTATCATTATTATTATTATTATTATTATTATTTGGAGTCAGAGGTCAAGGGTTCAAATCCCGGCCCTGCCACTTATCAGCTGTGTGACTTTGGGCAAATCACTTAACTTCTCTGGGCCTCATCTGTAAAATGGGGATGAAGACTGTGAGCCCCCTGTGGGACAACCTGATCACCTTGTAACCTCCCCAGCGCTTAGAACGGTGCTTTGCACATAGTAAGCGCTTAATAAATGCCATCATTATTATTATTATTATCCCCTAGGCTCCCAGAGAGAGCGTCCTGTCCATCTCCTCCCTCCCCTGGGCCACACACCGTCGCCCCCATCCCATCCTGTCATTTTATGCCAGCTGGGCAGGCTTTAGCCATTCAGAGGAAGAAAAGGACGAAGAGGAGGAGGACGGTAGCTGCCCCAGACCTGAAGCCAGTGCAGCCTGAGAAGCCCGAGTCCTCCCAACCAGGGAGAGCAGAGGTCAGTGAGGGGGTCCAGAGGCTGCCATCCCTGCCCGCCTCCTCAAGCCCCTTCCCCAGAGTATCCAGCGGAGGTACCTTCCAGAGCCTGAGAGGGGTGAGGTCCCGGTTCGGAGAGGTGGGCCCAAGCTGGGGGAATCTCGAGACCCTGCCCTCACCCCCACACTGTCCCCACAGAGCTCACCCACCCCAAAGCAGAGCAGAGGGAGCCCCAACACAACCAGTGTCTCCATCCCAGGGGGAGGGGTGGGGTCCGAGGCCCGTAGACCAGGGGCTCTGGGAGAATGGATGTGGGCAATCCCGGAATCGTAGCAACACGGAACCAGTCCCACATCAGAGGTCTGTGGCGGGTGGGGAGGGAGGGAGGAGCTTCAGACGGTCATCTGGTCCAGTCCCTTGGGCCGGGGGTCGGGGCGGGTCAGCAGAGGGGCAGAGGCGGTGCAGCGTAAGAAGCAGCGTGGCCAACTGGCTAGACCCCGGGCCTGGGAATCAGAAGGACATGGGTTCTAATCCCAGCTCTGCCACTTGTCTCTGTGTGACCACGGGCAAGTCCCTTCACTCCTCTGGGCCTCAGTTCCCTCATTTATTTATTGATTTTACTTGTACATAGCTATTCTATTTATTTTATTTTGTTAGTATGTTTGGTTTTGTTCTCTGTCTCCCCCTTTTAGACTGTGAGTCCACTGTTGGGTAGGGACTGTCTCTATATGTTGCCAATTTGGACTTCCCAAGCGCTTAGTACAGTGCTCTGCACATAGTAAGCGCTCAATAAATACGATTGATGATGATGATGATGGGGGACAGGTGGTGGGGTCCATCGGGGGGGCCCAGACTCAGGTTCCATCTTGCTCTGGGCTCCGGGCCCAGCCCACCCGGGGCTACCAGGGCTGAGGGTGGAAGAAGGCTCGTTGACCCTCTTCCAGACTCCCAGAGCTTGGCTGCCCTAGGTCCCATGGCTGGGACACCCCAGGGTGGGCAAGGGGTCCCCGTGGGTGGAGGACAAACTCCTTTGAGTGGAGAGGTGGCAGGGGGTAGTTCGCTGTGGCAAACACGGCCCCAACACTGGACCAAGTGCCCACCGGAGAGGTTGGAGGAGCTGCCCCCGGCCGCCCCAGGGTCTTGCTCTCCAGACCCCATCCCTGGGCAACACTCTCTTCCTGGGGGACCACCCCACCCCTGACCCCAACAGAGATGTTCTGTGTCATCCAGGCCCAGGATCCCCTCAGGCCCCAGGCTCCTCCGGCTGGTGTCAGGAGCACGGCCGGCAGGTAAGGGACAAGATGTCCCGTTCTGCCCAGTGCCCACGTTCTGAGGCCCACACTGTCCCCAGGAGAGGGGCATCTGCCCCTTTCTCCCTCCCCACCCTGGCTGGAAGTACGTCAGGCTGCATCCTTGCGGGGGATTAGAACTCCTCCGGTGGGGAGGAGGCAATTATTATGCGGTGGGGAGATGGGGCATTGGGCAGGACATCAGAGGAAGGGACAAAGCAGGGAACCTGGCACTAGTGGCGGATGGGGGATGGGGGGAAGGATCCCAAAAGAAAGTAGGGCTCAGGCAGAGGGTGACGGGGAGTGGGGAGCTGGGGGGAATTTCCTGGACCAGATCCTCCTCTGCCCGCTCCCATCACAGGGTTCCTGGGGTTGGGGTGCCTCCTTGACTCTGACTTGGCAGGAATCCGGTGATGGGGGACGGGAGAGGAGGATCCGGTCCTGGAAATACCCCCTGGTCGGAGTCAAGGAGGTGCCCCCTTCCCTCCCAGCCTCTCCCCGGCCCCCAGGGATACACCCATCCTGAGTGGCAGCCACAGTCCCTCCTCCAGCCCCCATTGGCCCCCGTCCTCACCCTGAGGAAATAAAAAGCCAGGATGGAGGGGAAGAGGGGTAACCTGGCTGTAGTGACCACTGCTCTGGACCCTCCCTGGTTCCTCAGAGGCCCGCCCAGGGGCCATTCCCACCAGGATGGAAAAGGTCCTGCTGTCACTGCTGGGCCTGTGTGGCCTGGTCTTCTTGTTGGTGGGTAAGTCCCCCCAGAGTGGGCTCGGGGATGGGGGTTGGGGGACTGGGAGGACCAGAGCCCTGGGGCAGGGCTGGCAGCAGGGCCCTTTCCGGGTTCTGACCCCTGGAACAACTTTTGCAGGCCATCCCCCTGCCTCGGTGCCAGGCCAGCCCTCCCTTTCTGCGGGCTCCAGCTGGGCATGCTGGGGACCCATCATCATCATCATCATCAATCGTATTTATTGAGCGCTTACTATGTGCAGAGCACTGTACTAAGCGCTTGGGAAGTACAAATTGGCAACATATAGAGACAGTCCCTCCCCAACAGTGGGCTCACTGTCTAAAAGGGGGAGACAGAGAACAAAACCAAACATACTAACAAAATAAAATAAATAGAATAGATATGTACAAATAAATTAAATAAATAAATAAATAGAGTAAAAAAATATGTACAAACGTATATACATATATACAGGTGCTGTGGGGAAGGGAGGGAGGTAAGATGGGGGGATGGAGAGGGGGACGAGGGGGGGACCCAGAGATCAGGGTTGGGGGGGGGGAAGGAGGGAGAGCATAGCCGTCACCCCCTGGGATGTTGGTCGGGTCAGGGGTCTGCTGGGAGGTCCAATCATTCATTCATTCAATTGTATTTATTGAGCACTTACTCTGTGCAGAGCACTGGACTAAGCGCTTGGGAAGTACAAGTCGGCAACACATAGAGATGGTCCCTTATCCAACAACGGGCTCACAGCCTAGAAGGGGGAGACGGACAACAAAGCAAAACGTGTAGGTCCAGCGGGTGAGGTCAGCCCAGGCTTGTTCCCTCGGCCTCATGACCCCCTGGAAGATCCTGACAGTAGCTGGACTGGGGTCTTTGAGCCGCGTTGGTTAGGGTTGGGTCTTCTGCCCCAAGCAGGGGTCACTGGTGTTGGGGAAGGGGGTTCAAGGGAAGCAGCCCCCAGAGGGGCTGTAGTCGGGGGTCGGCTCTGAGCGACTCTGCAGGATGGGCCCCAGCCCACCTCCCCGCCCGGGACTCCTGGTCCCCAGTGCCCTGTGGGGCTCAGCCTCAACTTTCCAACACTCGACAGATACGTCGCTCCTGTGCCACAGCTGCCCAATGCTGCTGAATGGGCACTGCATGAAGAACCCCTCCATATGCATCGCGGAGCACAACGAGTCCTGCTACGCCATCAGGATCCTTATGTCCCACCTTGGAAGTACGGGGCCGCAACAGGGCGGTGACAAACACACACACTCACGCACGCACGCACACCCACGTGCGCCCGCATGGACACCACCACCCCCTCACACAGGCACAACCTAGTCTATAGGCCCCCCAACTCCACTGGGGGCCCAGCCACAGATTAGGGGGAATCCTGATGGTCCCTAGGCTTGGGGAAAGGGATCCCCAGGGAAGCAGCGTGGCTCAGTGGAAAGAGCCCGGGCTTTGGAGTCAGAGGTCATGGGTTCGAATCCCGGCTCTGCCACATGTCTGCTGTGTGACCTTGGGCAAGTCACTTAACTTCTCTGAGCCTCAGTTACCTCATCTGTAAAATGGGGATTAAGACTGTGAGCCCTCTGTGGGACAACCTGATTACCTTGTAACCTCCCCAGTGCTTAGAACAGTGCTTTGCACATAGTAAGCACTTAATAAATCCTATTATTATTATTATTATTATTATTATTATTATTATTATTATTATCCCCAGGATCCCCCAGCGGGAGACAGGGTGGAGGGTGGGGGGCAATACGTTTTTCAAAGTCGGCTTAGGCTGAATCCTATCCTTCCTATAATGGGAGTAATAGTGATGGCATTTATTAAGTGCTTAATATGCGCAAAGCACTGTTCTAAGCGCTGGGGTCAAGGGAGTGAAAGGGAGGGAGTGGGCTGGTCTCTAGGCTTGGCCTGGGGAAGGGATGGGAAGCTGAGGGTTGGGGATTGGGGACTGGGGTCCCTTGCCCCATCTCTCCCTCCCTCTTCCTCTTCCCCTTCTCCCTCCTCCCCATCTCCCTGTTCCCCTCCATCTCTCCTTCCTCCCCACTCCCCGCTCCTTATCCCTTTTCTCCCATCTCCCTGTTCCCCTCCATCTCTCCTTCCTCCCCACTCCCTGCTCCTTATCTCTTTTCCCCCATCTCCCTGTGCTCCTCCATCTCTCCTTCCGCCCCTTCTCCTTCCCTGGCTCCTGCCTCCCCAGACTACTAGGTTTGGTCCAGCAATCAGGGTTGCCTGAAGAACTGCTACAGCCAAATTTCGTTTCACGGGGGACAGAGGGTGATCAGATCCTGCTGCGACCACAAAGACTTCTGCAATGTCATCACATAATCGGGCCCGTTCCGGACGCTGGACACCTGCCCCCCAACTTGGCCCTCACCCCCGGCTCCGCAACCTTGCCTCACTGTGGCCCCGGAAGGCCCAGGGTGAGGAGCCAAGGTCCAGGGTTCCCGGGGTTGGAGGAGCTGGATGTCCCGATTGCTTTTTCCCATAAATTCTATCCAGGCCCCAGGAGACGAGTCCTGTTCTGTTTGTTGTTTTTTTTAATGGCATTTAAGTGCCTGCTATGTGCCAGGCACTTTACTAAACGCTGGGGTACGTACAATTTATCCCTGCCCTGTATGGGGCCCACAGTCTTAATCCCCATTTTACAGATGGGATAACTAAGGCACAGAGAAGTTATTTGCCCAAGGTCACCCAGCAGATGATGATGATGATGGCATTTATTAAGCACTTACTATGTGCAAAGCACTGTTCTAAGCACTGGGGAGGTTACAAGGTGATCAGGTTGTCCCACGGGGGGCTCACAGTCTTCATCCCCATTTTACAGATGAGGGAACTGAGGCCCAGAGCAGTGAAGTGACTTGCCCAAAGTCACACAGCTGACAATTGGTGGAGCCAGGATTCAAACCCATGACTTTTGACTCCAAAGCCCGTGCTCTTTCTACTGAGCCACGCTGCTTTTCGTGAAGCAGAAAATAATAGAAAATAATAATACGGTGATAATAATTGTGGTATTTGTTAAGCTCTTCCTTTTGCCAAACAATGTACTAAGCACTGGGGTAGATACAAGATAACTGGGTCCCACATGGGGCTCACGGTCTAAATAGGAGGGAGAACAAACACCCATTTTGCAGATGAGGGAACTGAGGCACAGAGAAGTTAAGTGGATTGTCCAAGATCACACAGCCAGGCATGTTGCAGAGTCAGGATTAGAACCCATGTCTTCTACTGTTTGCAGAATGGGTGGCCAGGCCCCCATTGTAGACACTCACTGGGTCGCTAACCACTGGGGGGTCCGGCCCCCAGGCAATCCATGGAATTTATTGAGCCCTTGTTGTGTGCAGAGCACTTAACTCAGGGCATGGGAGAGCACAGTACAGTAGAGTTGAAAGACACAATCCCTACCCACAAGGAGTTTACAATCTAGAGGGGAAGACAAATATTAAAAGAAAGTCAAGGTCAGGGAAGTAGGGGAGTATGAGGATATGTACGCGAGTTCTTTGGGGTGACAGAGGGTTTGGAGGGGTGCAGACCCAAGTGAGGAAGGTGATGCAGAAGGGAGGGCAAACAGGTTGGGGAGATGAGAGGTTAGTCAGGGAAGGCTTGCTGGAGGAGTTCGGATTAGAGAATAATAATAATAATGTTGGCATTTGTTAAGCGCTAACTATGTGCAAAGCACTGTTCTAAGCTCTTGGGGGGATACAAAGTGATCAGGTTGCCATGTGGGGCTCACAGTCTTAATCCCCATTTTACAGATGAGGTAACTGAGGCTCAGAGAAGTTAAGTGACTTGCCCAAGGTCACACAGCAGACATGTGGCGGAGCCGGGATTTGAACCCATGACCTCTGACTCCAAAGCCCGGGCTCTTTCCACTGAGCCACGCTGCTTCTCCAAGGTGTTCCAAGGTGGCTCGTTGTGGGCAGGTAGACCGCTTACCAACTCCACTGTATTGAACTCTCCCAAGCCCTTAGTACAGTGCTCTGGACACATTGATAATCCAATAAATACCAATGACCGATGGGGAGAGTGGTGGTTTGTTGGATAGCGCTTAGTACAGTGCTCTGCACATAGTAAGCGTTCAATAAATACGATTGATGATAGGAAGAGGGTCTGGGTCTCGGGCAGGAGGGTGGGGGTGAGCAAGGGGTTGACAGGGAGAGATTGAGGCACAGTCTTAGAAGAGTAAAGCACGTGGAGTGGGATGGAGTGGGAGGGGAGCGAGGTTAGATAGGAGCAAGGGAGATGAATGAGTCCCTTAAATCAATCAATCAATCAATCGTATTTATTGAGCGCTTACTGTGTGCATAGCACTGTACTAAGCGCTTGGGAAGTCCAAGTTGGCAACATATAGAGACGGTCCCTACCCAACAGTGGGCTCACAGTCTAAAAGGGGGAGACAGAGAACAAAACCAAACATACTAACAAAATAAAATAAATAGAATAGATATGTACAAGTAAAATAAATAAATAAATGAGTAATAAATATGTACAAACATATATACATATATACAGGTGCTGTGAGGAAGGGAAGGAGGTGAAATGAGGGGATTAAAGATTAAGATTAAAGAGCGATGCTCAGTGACACGCCATTCCAGTGCTCTGACCCCAACCCAGTTTATGGTGCATTGGTCATTACTGCACCTGTATATCAATCAATCGTATTTATTGAGCGCTTATTGTGTGCAGAGCACTGTACTAAGCGCTTGGGAAGTACAAGTTGGCAACATGTAGAGACGGTCCCTACCCAACAGTGGGCTCACCGTCTAGAAGATAATCCAAACATCTGTATATGTTTTGTTTTGTTGTCTGCCTCCCCCTTCTAGACCGTGAGCCTGTTGTTGGGTAGGGACCGTCTCTCGATGTTGCCAACTTGGACTTCCCAAGCGCTTAGTCCAGTGCTCTGCACACAGTCAGTGCTCAATAAATACGATTGAATGAATGAAAATGAATGAATGTTAGCGTGGCCAGGGCCCGGTTGATTAAAGTCCCGGTTCCGGAGGCGTCCCTGTTTGGACTAGTCCCTGGCTAGTTCGGGGGCTTGTCATTGTTTCTGCAGCCTACGGACTGGGCTACAAACAATTAGATCCGACCCAGTCCCTAGATCCTACAGGGGCATGGAGTCCCTTTATGCCTGCCCAGCTCCTCCCGGGAGAGTCCAGCTCCCCTGGCAACCCTAGGAAGGGGTAGGAGGCAGGCTTGGAGCCGGGCAGGGAGGACGGAATGTGATGTTGCACTGATTGGGTCCAGTTCACCTGGACAATGGCAGTAATAATAATAATGATGGCATTTGTAAGTGCTTATTATATGCAAAGCACTGTTCTAAGCGCTGGGGGGGATACAAGGGGATCAGGTTGTCCCACGTGGGGCCCACAGTCTTCATCCCCATTTTACAGAGGAGGTCACCGAGGCACAGAGAAGTGACGTGACTTGCCCGAAGCCACCCAGCTGACAAGTGGCGGAGCCGGGATTAGAACCCATGTCATCTTGGTTTTTAGACTGTGAGCCCGCTGTTGGGTAGGGACTGTCTCTATATGTTGCCAATTTGTACTTCCCAAGGGCTTAGTACAGTGCTCTGCACACAGTAAGCGCTCAATAAATACAATTGATGATGATGATCTTAGTACAGCGCTTAGTACAGTGCTCTGCACACAGTAAGCGCTCAATAAATACGATTGATTGATTGATTGATTGATTGATTGATCTGACTCCCAAGCCCGGGCTCTAGACACTGAGCCACGCTGCTTCTCTAGTAGGGGAGAGTGGAAGGGGAGAGCGGGCTGTATGGAGGGGCCTGGGGAAGGGAGGAGCCCCGTTATTAGGCACATCCCTAATAGGGAGAAATCCAGCTTTGTCTCCCACTAGAGAAAGTGAGAAGCCCCCTAGGTGGTGGTCCCCATGTCCTGACCCTAGGGGTGGTCCTAGGCCAGAAGTGGACGGAGGGTCTCTGCTGCTGCTCGGCATCAGGGGGCCGCTTTCCCTGCGTATTGCAGCCCCACGGTTGGACACAAACGGGCCTGGGTCCCCCAGGAGAGACTGGACCCTTCCAATCTCCTGGGTACAGATGAGGAAAGTGAGGCAGCAATCGGGTATGCTTGCTGTGGAATTGTCAGCAAGGCAGATCCATTCATTCATTCATTCATTCTATTGAGCACTTACTGTGTACTAAACGCTTGGGAAGTACAAGTTGGCAACATGTAGAGACGGTCCCTACCCAACAACGGGCTCACAGCCCCAGCTCACCCCCGACTAGGCCCTCTCCTGTCCTCCCCCCCACCTCGATGTTGCGGCCTTGAAGGTGACTAGAGCATGGGAAGCAGCGTGGCTCAGTGGAAAGAGCCTGGGCTTTGGAGTCAGGGGTCATGGGTTCGAATCCCAGCTCTGCCAATTGTCAGCCATGTGACTTTGGGCAAGTCACTTAACTTCTCTGAGCCTCAGTTCCCCCATCTGGAAAACGGGGATTAAGACTGTGAGCCCCACGTGGGACAACCCGATCACCTTGTATCCTCCCAGCGCTTAGAACAGTGCTTTGCACATAGTAAGTGCTTAACAAATGCCATCATCATTATTATTATTAGAGCAGACCCCAGCCCCTGCTGCAGTGGAGTCTCCAAAGATGAGGGGGAGGGGGTCCTGTCCCATCCCCATCACCTCCTGCCACCACCCCCAGTGCCACCCATCCAGTTCCTCCTAGCCTCCGGCGAGCGAGACCCCCCACGAGGGCTCCACCTACTCCAAGTGGGCAGCCGTCCCTTCGGAGTCCGATGGGCCAGGCCAAACCTCCCCCGGCTTCTGTCGGGGCATAAAAGCCATGAGCCGAGGGTGGCAGCCCGTGGCCAGCTCCGCTCCGTGCCCTTCCACCCCCTCCTTGGTTCCTGGGCCCACCAGGATGGACAAAGTTCTCCTGCTGCTGAGCTGCTACTTCCTTGTCCACTTGCTGGTGGGTAAGTCCCTGGCAGGGTTGGGGGGTGGGGAGCGACTCTGGGTGGCCACAACAGGGGGGCCTGTAGACCAGCACTCCCCATTTCCTTCTGGTTGCCAGATTACTGGTCACCCCCAACCCCTCACCCTGGCAGGGGCTGGCACACGGGGTGGAGTTGAGATTGGGGCAGGGATTGGGGCAGGGGCGGTTGGCAGAGACTGTGCTGGGGGTGGCGGTAATATTCCGGGGATTTGCGGGGTGGGAAACATCAAACCCGGAAACCTCCGGGCCGAGCAACAGGAACAAAGGCACTGTGTCCTGGAACGTTTTAGAGGGAAGTTGGAGAAGCAGCTGGAATGTAGGGAGGGTCTAGGGAAGGCAAAGACCCTGCCCATCAGGTAATAATAATAATAATGACGATGGCATTTGTGAAGTGCTTACTATGCGCAAAGCACTGTTCTATGCGCTGGGGAGGATACAAGGCGATCAGGTTGTCCCACATGGGGCTCCCAGTCTTCACCCCCATTTTACAGATGAGGGAACTGAGGCACAGAGAAGCGAAGTGACTTGCCCAAAGTCACACGGCTGACAAGTGGCGGAGCAGGGATGAGAACCCACGTCCTCTGACTCCCAAGCCGGGGCTCTTTCCGCTAAACCACGCTGCTTCGGGTCCCAGGGGAGGCGGTGGTCGTCAGTTAGTTCACTACAGTATTTATTAAACATCCACTATGCCGGGCACACTGTGCTAAGCACTGGGTAGGTACACAACATCAGATGAGTCATTTAGACTGTGAGCCCACTGTTGGGTAGGGACTGTCTCTATATGTTGCCAACTTGTACTTCCCAAGCGCTTAGTACAGTGCTCTGCACACAGTAAGCGCTCAATAAATACGATTGATGATGATGAGTCACAGTTTCTGTGCCCCAGGGGCTCCCAATCTAAGTCGGGGAGGGTAAACTTTTAGCGGGCAAGGGGTGTGTGTGTGTTTATTGTTGTATTGTTCTCTCCCAGGCGTTTAGTACAGCGCTCTGCCCGCAGTAAGCGCTCAATCAAAGCGATTAAAAAAAAAAAGAACAAGAGCAGCAAAAGAGCGAACAGGTTCCAAACTGAACCGCAAAATGGCAGTAAAAGAAGGGAAATAGGGTGGTGACCACGACTCCTCTGACCCAAGCCGGGAGACTGGGGCCTTGGGAGTTTTGCTGATCTTTTCCTTCCCCAAGGCCGCTCTGTGCCCTCCTCCATGCCAGGGGCTTCACGGGGCCAGATGGGCAGCCCCGTCTACAAGTGCCCTCTCCCGCAGGCCCCTGGAGCAGGCAGGGTTTGGGGGGAGATGCCTCTCCTTTCCTCTTCCCTGCCCTTCCCACTTCAGCCGGGCCCTGGCCTGTGCCCTCCGACCCCCATGGGACGGTCGCCGGTCATTCCCGCCCCCGTCCCTCCCTCTCCGCAGATGCCGCTCTGCTGTGTAACAACTGCGGCTACAAGGTGCGTGGGCATTGTGTGAAGAACCGTGCCACCTGCATCGCTCAGGTGAACGAGTCCTGCCAGACGGAGAGGGTCTACCGCTCTTACCGAGGAGGTGGGCCACCAGGGGCCGGGGGCCAGGGGCCGGAGGGGGGTCTGGAGGATGATTGGAGGGTCGGGGACCCTTCCCACTTGGCCAGGGGACGGGGGCAGGGGCAGTAGTAATACTAATAGCATTTTTAGTGGTATTCGTTAAGCTCTTATTATGTGCCAGGCACTGTACTGAGCCCTGGGGAAGAAACAAGCTAACCAGGTTGGACACAGTCCCCCCCCTTCCTACCCAACTAAGACTGAGTTCTTTGTGGGCAGGGATTGTCTCTCTTTATTGCTGTATTAATAATGATGGCATTTTTTAAGCGCTTACTTTGTGCCAAGCACTGTTCTAAGCCCTGGGGCAGATACAAGGTAATCGGACTGTCCCACATGGGGCTCACGATTTTAATCCCCATTTTACAGATGAGGTAACTGAGGCACAGAGAAGTGAAGTGACTTGCCTAAAGTCACACAGCTGACAAGTGGCGGAGCTGGGATTAGAACCCACGACCTCTGACTGTCAAGTCCACGCTCTTTCCACTAAGCCACGCTATGTAATAACAATAATAATGATGATGATGATGGTATTTCATTCATTCATTCATTCATTCAATCGTATTTATTAAGGGCTCAACTGTTTATCTGGGGGTCTTCACTACCTGTCCAGGGTCTTTGCTGTCTGTCTGTAGTCTCTAAGCCCATTGTGGGCAGGGAACGTTCCTGCTAATTCTATTGTATTCTCCCAAGCACTTAGTTCAGTGCTTTGTATAATAATAATAAAGATGGTATTTGTTAAGCGCTTACTATGTGCCGAGCACTGTTCTAAGCGCTGGGGTAGATATAAGGTAATAATAATAATAATAATTGGCATTTGTTAAGCGCTTACTATGTGCAAAGCACTGTTCGAAGCGCTGGGGAGGGTAATCAGGTTATCCCACGTGGGGCTCACAGTCTTCCCATTTTACAGATGAGATCACTGAGTCACAGAGAAGTTGTGACTCGTCCAAAGCCTCCCAGCTGACAAGCGGCAGATCCGGGATTAGAACCCACGACCTCTGACTCCCAAGCCCGGGCTCTTTCCACTAAGCCACGCTGCTTCTCAGCTGCTTCTCCTTTCCAAGCGCTTAGTACAGTGCTCTGCACACAGTAAGCACGCAATAAATGCGATTGAATGAATGAATCGGTGAGCCCCACGTGGGACAAGGGACCGTGTCCAACCCGAATAGATTGTATCTACCCCAGCGCTTAGAACAGAGCCCAGCACATAGTAAGCGCTTAACAAACACCTTAGTTATGTTATCCCACCTGGGGCTCCCACTCTTAACCCCCATTTTGCAGAAGAGATCACCGAGGCCCGGAGAAGCTAAAAAGGGGTCGCTCAGGGTCACACAGCAGACAAGTGGAACAGCTGGGATTAGAACCCAGGGCCTCTGGCTCCAGGGCCGAGCTCTTTCCACTAGCCCACGCTGATTCTCAAGTTTTTTAGCGCTTATCTCGGGCAGAGCCCACTATGAAGCAGGGGCACGGGCTTGGGCAGTGGGCAGAGACCGTAGACTGGAAACTCGCTGTGGGCAGGGAATGTGCCTGTTTATTTTTGTATTGTGCTCTCTCAAGCACTCAGCACAGTAAGTGCTCAATAAGGACGATTGAATGATTGAATAAGAGGGTTAGGGCTCAGATCGGGCCTCTCCCCCTTTTAGACCGTGAGCCCACTGTTGGGTAGGGACCGTCTCTCTATGTTGCCAACTTGTACTTCTCGAGCGCTCAGTACAGTGCTCTGCACACAGTAAGCGCTCAATAAATACGATTGATTGATTGACTGACGGAGTCCTCCGGCCAGGGTACATCTTCAAGTACGCCAAGATGAGTTGCTCCGAGCACTGCTTCGCGTTCGAGTTGTTCACCGGGAACCTGCGGAGCATCGTGACCTGTTGCGACAGCGGGGACTACTGCAACAAAGGGATGCCGGCCCAGGAATGGATCCGCCTGCGCAGAGCCCAACCCCGGGCCCGAAGCCCGGTCCCCGACGGGTCGGGTGGGCGTGGGGCCGGCGGGGGGGAGCTGGCCGCCGGGGTCGGAATGAGCTCTCAATAAATCCCCCTCCCCGGGGCCGGCCGCCTCTCAGGGCTTCTTGTCGTCGCGCCTCCAAAGCCACGTGCCCGCCTGGGGATCCGGAGATCCCTAGATGCCAGGGAGACAAGCCCTCTCCCCCTCCGCCGTGGCCACCCAACGTACGGAAACTGGCCGGTGGCTAGGAGAAGACTGAGGCCCAGGACGTGCTTCTTTGTCCTGACACGGGCACGGTACGGACGCCCAACCTGGGCACCGCTCACGGGGAAGGATTCCCTGATCCCCGGCTGACCTCTCCCCAAGTCAGGGAGCACCGCGCAATTCCCAAAAGGTTAGTTGTGCGTTGTTGGGTAGGGACCGTCTCTATATGTTGCCAACTTGGACTTCCCAAGCGCTTAGTACAGTGCTCTGCACACAGTAAGCGCTCAATAAATACGATTGATTGAATGAATGAATGAATGGTAGGATCCCTGTTCCAAGAAACTGCAGGTTCCTCAGGCGGGGAGGCCCCCAGGTCAACAGCAGAACTGCCCGACAATTATTTGGTCAATCAATCGATGGTGTTTATCGAGGGCTATACGGAGAAGCAGCGCAGCTCAGTGGAAAAAGCCCCGGCTTTGGAGTCGGAGGTCATGGGTTCAAATCCCGGCTCCGCCCACTGTCAGCTGTGTGACTTTGGGCAAGTCACTTAACTTCTCTGGGCCTCAGTTACCCCATTTGTAAAATGGGGATTAAAACTGCGAGCCCCCCATGGGACAACCTGATCACCTTGTAACCTCCCCAGCGCTTAGAACAGTGCTTCGCGCATAGTAAGCGCTTAACAAATACCATCATTATTATGATTATACAAAGCACTGAACTAAGTGCTTGGGAGAATACAATAGAATTAGCAGGAATGTCCCCTGCCCACAAAGGGCTTAGAGACTAGAGACAGACAGCAAAGACCCCGGACAAGTAGTAAAGACCCCTAGATAAACAGTTGAGCCCTTAGAGTGAGACCCCCACCCCACCCCCGTCCCTCCCAAGACAGGTAGGGAAGACCCCAAACAGACAGTGAAAAGCAACATGGCCTAGTGGATAAAACATAGGCTTGGAGGGCAGGAGACCTGGGATCCAATCCCTGCTCCACTACTAGCCTGCTGTGCGACCTCGGAGCCCATTGTTGTGTAGGGACTGTCTCTATATGTTGCCAACTTGGACTTCCCAAGCGCTTAGTCCAGTGCTCTGCACACAGTAAGCGCTCAATAAATGCGACTGAATGAATGGATCTCCAGGGAATGGCTGAGTTGTCAGCTTCCCGGGGGCTCTCAGTCCTGCCAGACCTTGCTTTCCAGACTGTGAGCTTTCCAGACTGTTGGGTAGGGACTGTCTCTACATACTTCCCAAGCGCTTAGTACAGTGCTCTGCACACAGTAAGCGCTCAATAAATACGATTGATTGATTGATTGGAGTCAGAGGTCATGGGTTCAAATCCCGGCTCCGCCAACTGTCAGCTTTGCGACTTTGGGCAAGTCACTTCATTTCTCCGGGCCTCAGTTATCTCATCTTTAAAATGGGGATGAAGACTGTGAGCCCCCCGTGGGACAACTTGATCACCTTGTAACCTCTCCAGCGCTCAGAACAGCGCTTTGCACGTAGTAAGTGCTTAATAAATGCCACCATTATTGTTGTTATTATTCCCACAACTAATCAATCCAACAATCATATCTATTGAGCGCTTACTGTGTGCAGAACACTGTACTAAGTGCTTGGAAGAGAACAATATAATCATCCTATTTATTGAGCGCTTACTGTGTGCAGAACACTGTATTAAGTGCTTGGAAGAGTACAATATAATCATCCTATTTATTGAGCGCTTACTGTGTGCAGAACACTGTACTAAGTGCTTGGAAGAGAACAATATAATCATCCTATTTATTGAGCGCTTACTGTGTGCAGAACACTGTACTAAGTGCTTGGAAGAGTACAATATAATCATCCTATTTATTGAGCGCTTACTGTGTGCAGAACACTGTACTAAGTGCTTGGAAGAGTACAATATAATCATCCTATTTATTGAGCGCTTACTGTGTGCAGAACACTGTACTAAGTGCTTGGAAGAGTACAATATAATCATCCTATTTATTGAGTGCTTACTGTGTGCAGAACACTGTATTAAGTGCTTGGAAGAGTACAATATAATCATCCTATTTATTGAGCGCTTACTGTGTGCAGAACACTGTACTAAGTGCTTGGAAGAGTACAATATAATCATCCTATTGAGCGCTTACTGTGTGCAGAACACTGTACTAAGTGCTTGGAAGAGTACAATATAATCATCCTATTTATTGAGCGCTTACTGTGTGCAGAACACTGTACTAAGTGCTTGGAAGAGTACAATATAATCATCCTATTTATTGAGTGCTTACTGTGTGCAGACCACTGTATTAAGCACTTGGAAGAGTACGATATAACAGTGTCCCACCCTATTTGCTTGTATCCACCCCAGCACTTAGTTCAGTGCCTGGCACATACTAAACACTTAACAAATACCATAATTAGTTGGCAGACTGTTCCCTCACCACAATGAGCTTCCAGTCTAGGGGGAAGACAGATATTAATATAAATAAATAAATTACGGATAAGTACGTAAATGCTGTAGGGCTGAGGAAGGGGTGAATAAAGAAAGCCACTTCAAGGCTCCAGCAGCCCTTGTTCAAGTGGGTGGGCTCTGGGCTGCTGCCTCAGTTTCCCTAGGTGGTGCAGGGGCTGGACTGTGTGCGGTGTGCAGCATTCCATATGTTGCCGACTTGTACTTCCCAAGTGCTTAGTACAGTGCTCTGCACACAGTAAGTGCTCAATAAATACGAATGAATGAATGAATTCCAGGAAGCCCCCTCCTTCCTCTCCCCCTCGCCCCCTCTCCTTCCCCCTGTCTTACCTCCTTCCCTTCCCCACAGCACCTGTATATATGTATATATGTTTGTACATATTTATTACTCTATTTATTTATTTTGCTTGTCCATATCTATCCTATTTATTTTATTTTGTTAATATGTTTGGTTTTGTTCTCTGCCTCCCCCTTCTAGACTGTGAGCCCACTGTTGGGTAGGGACTGTCTCTATATGTTGCCAACTTGTACTTCCCAAGCGCTTAGTCCAGTGCTCTGCACACAGTAAGCGCTCAATAAATACGACTGATTGATTGATTGATTCCAGGGTCTTTAGCACGCAAAGAAGAGACCTATTGATAATCACATTTTAGTGTAAACTGGGCAGTTCTCAGCATCATCAATCGTATTTATTGAGCGCTTACTATCATCATCATCATCAATCGTATTTATTGAGTGCTTACTATGTGCAGAGCACTGTACTAAGCGCTTGGGAAGTACAAATAGGCAACATATAGAGACAGTCCCTACCCAACATTGGGCTCACAGTCTAAAAGGGGGAGACGGAGAACAAAACCAAACGTACTAATAAAAGGGCAGTCTGTTTTACACACACACATCTACCCACCCAAACACACACCCTCCCTCCCTCCGGACCCCGTCCGAGCAGTCTGCGGGCAGGACCTCAGGAATTTGGGGGGAGATTCCCGGGACCATAACCAGGGACCCACAGTCCCCCAGGGAGGTAGAGGGTGAAGACAATTATCCAGGGAATTTGGGGAAATCCCAGTGGTTGCAATGTACAGGCCCTGGGGACCCAGGTGCCAAGTCCCCCGGGGATGTCACTCTGAATGTCTGGGACAGGGAGGGAGGATCCCAGTTGGCACAGCCCCCTCCCTGCCAGCGTCTGTCCCTGATGGGGGGTGACAGTCTACCCCTCCCCAGGCACTTATTGGCCGCTTCTCCCGGCCCGCATTGGCCGCTGCGCCCGGCCTGGGGCAGAGCAGGGGGGATAAAGCCAGTGCCAGGCCTGCAGCGGTCACTGCTCTATCGCCCAGGTGCCCCCAGGGAGACAGGCGCCATCCCTGATCCTTTCGCTTCAGTGACCTGCCCAAGATGGCCAAACTTCTCCTGCTGGTCCTCTTGGCCCTGTTCTGCCTGGAGGAGGGTGAGTCCCGGGTCCCGAGGTTGGGATGACCCTGGGGCTGGGACTGCAGTTCTCCCCTCCCTGTAGGTCACTAGGACCAGGAGAGACCCCGCCTTGGATGCCTTTGGAAGATGCATGCTGAGGTCTAAGGGTGCCTCTGATCTGGGCCTCTTCCCAGAAACAAGATAATAATAATAATAATAATGGCATTTATTAAGCGCTTACTATGTGCAGAGCACTCTTCTAAGCACTGGGGGGATGCAAGCTGATCAGGTTGTCAATCAATCAATCAATCATATTTATTGAGCGCTTACTGTGTGCAGAGCGCTGTACTAAGCGCTTGGGATGTCCAAGTTGCCAACATATAGAGACAGTCCCTACCCAACAGTGGGCTCACAGTCTAAAAGGGGGAGACAGAGAACAAAACCAAATATACTAACAAAATAAAATAAATAGAATAGATATGTACCCCACGGGGGGCTCACAGTCTTCACCCCCCTTTTACAGATGAGGGAATGGAGGTTCAGAGAAGTTAAGTGACTTGCCCACACACAGCAGACATGTGGCGGAGCCGGGATCCGAACCCATGACCGCTGACTCCAAAGCCCGGGCTCTTTCCACCGAGCCACGCTGCTTCCCGAAGATCTCCCCCAGAAGTGGGAGGTGGAGGAAGATGTTTTAGACTGCGAGCCCACTGCCGGGTAGGGACTGTCTCTCTATGTTGCCAACTTGTACTTCCCAAGCGCTTAGTCCAGTGCTCTGCACCCAGTAAGCGCTCAATAAATACGATTGATGATGATGACGATGTACACGGGGAGTGTCGGAGGGAGGGGAAAAATGAAGAAGGGATGAGGGTCCTCCTCGCTGCTCCAGCCCACACCCTTCTCTTGCCCGGCGGCCCGGTCAGTGGTTCCGCTCAGGACGGCCCAGGTCCTCAGGGTCGGCTCCACCGCGGCGGCCTGAACAGCCCAGAGCTGGGGGTGGGACGGGACTGTCCCCGTGGGGACGTCTGGCCACTTAGGGTGGAAGCAATCCTTGGAGGGAGGAGGTCACGGCATGGGGCTGAGGCCCATGTCGAGCCACTCTGGTCTCTCTTTCCCCATCATCATCATCATCATCATCAATCGTATTTATTGAGCGCTTACTATGCGCAGAGCACTGTACTAAGCGCTTGGGAAGTCCAAGTCGGCAACATATAGAGACAGTCCCTACCCAACAGTGGGCTCACAGTCTAAAAGGGGGAGACAGACAACAAAACCAAACGTACTAACAAAATAAAATAAATAGAATAGATATGTACAAATAAATAGAGTAAAAAATATGTACAAACATATATCCATATATACAGGTGCTGTGGGGAAGGGAAGGAGGTAAGATGGGGGGGATGGAGAGGGGGACGAGGGGGAGAGGAAGGAAGGGGCTGAGTGTGGGAAGGCCTCCTGGAGGAGGTGAGCTCTCAGCAGGGCCTTGAAGGGAGGAAGAGAGCTAGCTTGGCGGATGGGCAGAGGGATTGGGGGCATTCCGGGCCCGGGGGATGACGTGGGCCGGGCTCTCCAGTGCCATCAGTGTACCAAGGCAGAGGTCACGTGTCCCAAGACTAAAGGCGCCTGCACAGCCAAGCCAAATGAATCATGCATGACCCAGAAAGTCTACTCGGGTGAGCCGTCTTCCACAGCCCAGGGACCCTCAGGGGACCCCCACTCCACCTCTTCCGTCCTGATCGGAGGTCCCCGGGCCATTGAAGAGGGAGGGGGTGGTCGGAGGGTACCACCGCTTAACAGAAGCAGCGTGGCTCGGTGGAAAGAGCCCGGGCTTTGGAGTCAGAGGTCATGGGTTCAAATCCCGGCTCCACCAATTGTCAGCTGGGTGACTTAGACTGTGAGCCCCTTCTAGACTGTGAGCCCACTGTTGGGTAGGGACCGTCTCTATATGTTTCCAACTTGTACTTCCCAAGCGCTTAGTACAGTGCTCTGCACACAGTAAGCGCTCAATAAATATGATCGATTGATTGAAGTCACTTAACTTCTCTGTGCCTCAGTTCCCTCATCTGTAAAATGGGGATGAAGACTGTGAGCCCCCCGTGGGCCAACCTGATCACCTTGTAACCTCCCCAGCGCTTAGAACAGTGCTTTGCACCTAGTAAGCGCTTAATAAATGCCATCTTTATTATTATTATTATTAAATATGAATAAATTAATTCATTCATTCAATCGTACTTATTGAGCGCTTACTGTGTGCAGAGCACTGGACTAAGCACTTGGGAAGTCCAAGTTGGCAACATAGAGAGACGGTCCCTACCCAACAGCGGGCTCGCAGTCTAGAAGGCGGAGACAGAGAACAAAACATATTAACAAAATAAAATAAATAGAATATGTACAAGTAAAATAAATAGAGAAACAAATACATACAAACATAGTAAGCTCTCAATAAAAGCCATCATTATTACTATTATTATTACCAGCGGGACCCCCAGGCAGGCCCCCTGGGGCCCGGTGGGATTCAGGGCTGGCCCAGTAGGCATTCTGGGGAGGTGGGTGCAGCTGGGGTGGGCGTTGGACGCATGCAAGGGACTCTCCGGGGTCTCTCTCCCCCAGTCCAGAGTGGGAAGCACCTTTATTCCAACATGTTGTGCAAAAGGACTGCAAGAACGAGGATTTGACTCAGGGGGATTCACGAATGCGAATCCCCTGCTGCACTCACAGTGATTTCTGCAACAAGCTCTAGGCCCGGCCTTCCGCCTGCTGTCGCGGCAACAGACGGCGTTCATCCGGGCTCCCCCAAAAGCATAACCTCCTTGCGTTCCTCGATTCCCCTTCCTGGCTCCGCTGGCCTCTCCCTTCTCAGGACCTCAGCTGGGTTCCTCTGCATCACCCCTGTGGTCAGGGAATTGTCGGGAAAGGGGTGGTTCCCGGAATCCGGAGGTGCTGCTCAGGGAGTCTGGATGTCCAGAGTAGGGAGGAAACATTCTGGACCCCCCAGCCATCTCCTCTGAGGTCTTGGGACCCTCCTCTGCCCGGCTTCTTCTCCCAGACCAAAGGGGACCCAGCTGGATCAGCCCCCTTCCCACCCAGCCCTGCTTTCCCTTTCCCTGCGCAATAAATGCCTCGACTCAACACTCTGCATTTCCATTCATTCCCCCGCTTCAGCGCCAGATCGTTCCAGACCACCACGCAACATTCATTCATTCATTCAATCGTATTTATTGAGCGCTTACTGTGTGCAGAGCACTGGACTAAGCACTTGGGAAGTACAAGTTGGCAACATGTAGAAACGGTCCCTCCCCAAAAGCGGGGTCACGGTCTAGAAGGGGGAGACAGACAACAAAACAAAACATATTAACAAAATAAAATAAACAGAATAAATATGTACAAGTAAAATAAATAGAGTAATATATATGTACAAACATATATACATATATACAGGGGCTGTGGGGAGGGGAAGGAAGTAAGGCGGGGGGATGTGGAGGGGGAGGAGTATGCCAGGGTATAACCAGAAGAAGTACACTATTTATATGCTCAAATAGTAGTATTTATTAGGCGATTACTGTGTGCAGAGCAATGTACTAAGAGCTGGGAGACGAACCCCAGGTGGGAATTAAATATGGTCTCTGCCCCTCATGTGGCTGACAATCTAAGACTCCAAGATTCTCCCCCTCTAGACTCTAAGCTCGTTTTGGGCACGCAGTTATGCCGTTATTATAGCATACAACACTCTCCGACGCTTCCCATTCCCGCTTCCAGGACCCCTGGGCCTGGTCTCCTTACCCCCACCCACTCCCCCAGGAGACCCAGCTGGTGTTTCCGACTGCGCAGTTTCCCGTGGATGCACAGAAGTGAGAGGGAAGGGGCAGGGCCCAGGGGTGAGATGGTGGGGTGAGGGGGACCTCCCAGGCTGAGAGGGCATTGCCAGTGTTGGGCTGATTGTGCGGGTCGGACGAGTACTCGTGGTGGAGAACGAGAGTGACTCCATTTTGTATTATTTGTATTATTATTATCCATGCTTCATGCTGCTGCCCGGATTATCTTTGTCCAGAAACGCTCTGGGCATATCACTCCCCTCCTCAAAAATCTCCAGTGGCTACCAATCAATCTGCGCATCAGGCAGAAACTCCTCACCCTGGGCTTCAAGGCTGTCCATCCATCCCCTCGCCCCCTCCTACCTCACCTCCCTTCTCTCCTTCTCCAGCCCAGCCCGCACCCTCCGCTCCTCCACCGCTAATCTCCTCACCGTACCTCACTCTCGCCTGTCCCGCCATCGACCCCCGGCCCACGTCATCCCCCGGGCCTGGAATGCCCCCAGTCCCTCTACCCATCCGCCAAGCTAGCTCTCTTCCTCCCTTCAAGGCCCTGCTGAGAGCTCACCTCCTCCAGGAGGCCTTCCCAGACTGAGCCCCTTCCTTCCTCTCCCCCTCGTCCCCCTCTCCATCCCCCCATCTTACCTCCCTCCCTTCCCCACAGCACCTGTATATATGTATATATGGTTGTACATATTTTTTTACTCTATTTATTTACTTAATTTATTTGTACATATCTATTCTATTTATTTTATTTTGTTAGTACGTTTGGTTTTGTTCTCTGTCTCCCCCTTTTAGACTGTGAGCCCACTGTTGGGTAAGGACTGTCTCTATATGTTGCCAATTTGTACCTCCCAAGCGCTTAGTCCAGTGCTCTGCACATAGTAAGCGCTCAATAAATACGATTGATGATGATGATGATGATGATGATTTGACTCCGGAAGCAACAAAGCCAAGCAGAAGGACAATTTGGAGGAGAGAAGAGTGACTCCTTCTTGTCGCACCGAAGATTAATTGACCCCGGGAGCAACAAGGCCCAAGGAAAAATTGGAGGAGAAACTGTATTGTCTTTCTGAGGAGTTCGGAGGACCTGGATTGTCCGAAACTGAATTGTTTTGCGGAGGGCTTGAGGAAACAGCGCTTTAGAGAAGCAGCGTGGCTCAGCGGAAGGAGCCCGGGCTTTGGAGTCAGAGGTCATGGGTTCGAATCCCAGCTCCACCACAAGTCTGCTGTGTGACCTTGGGCAAGTCACTTCACTTCTCTGAGCCTCAGTTACCTCATCTGTAAAGATGGGGATTAAGACTGTGAGCCCCCCTTGGGACAACGTGATCACATTGTATCCCCCCCGGTGCTTAGAACAGTGCTTTGCATATAGTAAGCGCTTAACAAATGCCATCATTATTATTATTATTATTGAGGAGGGGCTAAATTGTTCTACTGGGCAGGAAAAAGACTGTTGGATGGGGCTATGCCCATGGGAGTTAAGCACGGGAGGAGGGGTCGCCGTCCCCACTGGCTTACCAGGTAAGGAGCAGAAAAAAGCGGGCAACCCCCTGCTGCAAACCTTTCCCCCCACCCCTCCAAACAAAAAATAAAAGGGGGAAAGAACTGGCCCGCTTTGCCCAGCACGAAACCACCAAAGCCATGCCCTAAGACACTTACTGCTGCCCCGGAAAACAGAAGCTATGATTTGAACCAGGGTGACGATAAACTGCAGGTGGTCGGACTCCCTGAAACCCCTCCAATGTGGGATCACATTCACAAATACTTGGGGAAAACCAGTTGGACTGGTAACTATAGGCGTTGCAATTTGTGTATGTGTGTGTGTGAGTGTGTCTGTGTGGGTATGCGCCTAAACCTCTGATTTCAGTATAAAATACAGCTTTCCGTTAGTGGTGTTTGGTTTTACTTTTTGGAACACGTCATTTGAGCTCCCGAGTTAAAAAAAGGAGTCAAATCCCTGGTGAATCAATCAATCAATCGTATTTATTGAGCACTTACTGTGTGCAGAGCACTGGACTAAGCGCTTGGGAAGTCCAAGTTGGCAGCATATAGAGACAGTCCCTACCCAACAGTGGGCTCACAGTCTTAATGGGGGAGACAGAGAACAAAACCAAACATACTAACAAAATAAAATAAATAGACTGGATATGTACAAGTAAAATAAATAAGTAAATAAATAGAGTAATAAATATGTACAAACATATATACATCTATACAGGTGCTGTGGGGAAGGGAAGGAGGAAGGAGGTGGGAAGAGTTCGTAGGTCAAGAGCCTGATATTAAGGAGGAGCAATAATAATAATGGCATTTATTAAGCGTTTACTATGTGCAGAGTTCTAAGCACTGGGGAATTTACAAGGTGATCAGGTTGTCCCACGTGGGGCTCACAGTCTTCATCCCCATTTTACAGATGAGGGAACTGAGGCCCAGAGAAGTTAAGTGACTTGCCCAAAGTCACACAGTTGACAAGTGGTGGAGCCGGGATTTGAACCCATGACCTCTGACTCCAAAGCCTGTGCTTTTTCCACTGAGCCACGCTGCTTCTCGAGCAATCCCGGAACGGGGCTCATGAAACTCCTCAAGCCCCTTCCCCATTTATTCAGTCATTCAATTGTATTTATTGAGCGCTTATTGTGCGCAGAGCACTGTACTAAGCGCTTGGGAGAGCACAATACAACAATAAACAGACACCTTCCCTGCCCACAACAAGCTTACAGTCTAGGGCAGGGGGCAGAGTTTGAAGGTCTCCACTGACACTTCCAGGGTGGTCACAACACAACAGGGGTTGTCGGGATTGGGGAACATCAGAAATGGTGAAAGACTCAGTGAGAGAGAGAGAGACAAACATCATCATCATCATCAATCGTATTTATTGAGCGCTTACTGTGTGCAGAGCACTGTACTAAGCGCAGACATGTGTGTGTTTGCGTGTGTGAGGATTATAGGTGTGACTTGAAGGGGACTGGCTCCTTCTTGGCTGACAGGACGGGGATCTGCCCCCCTCTAGACTGCCAGTGTGTTGTGGGCAGGGAATGTGTCTGTTTATTGTTGTAGTGAACTCTCCTAAGCACTTAGTACAGTGCTCTGCATCTCAGGGCGGCCAGTGACACGAAAGGAGTGGGGAAATGAAAGCTGTCTAACAAAGGTCCTGAATGTCCAGGACGTGTGCCAGACTTTTTCCACCACCCAGTCCTCCCCGATCGATCAATCAGTAAATAGTACTTATTGAGCACCTACGGGTAGAAGGCACGGTCCCCCTTCCTTAAGGAGTTTGTAAACGTTGCACACCCCAGAGGATACTGGGGCAGTTCAGTCCTACCAGGGAAACAAGGTTTTGTGTCTCCGGCGCTTAGAACAGTGCTTTGCACATAGTAAGCGCTTAACAAATACCATCGTTATTATTATTATTATTACTGGACCAAACCCTGAGATGCTCAACTTCATCCCTGTGCCTCCAGGCTCACTCGCCACGGGCCACCAACTCCATCAGGGCCACAATCGCCGTCTCAGCCCATGTCGGCCAAAGATCAATTCTAGCAGCTTTGGCCAGTGGGGCCCTGAACTTCTCTTTTCTCCCCTTCTTCTCTCTTGACTTTCCTGCCTCAATCAGTCGATCCATCAGTCACATTTATTGAGCATTTACTGTGTGCAGAGCACGAGAAACAGCATGGCATAGTGGATAGAGCACGGGCTTACAAGTCAGGAGGTCATGGGTTCAAATCTCGGCTCTGCCGCTTGTCAGCTGTGTGACTTTGGGCAAGTCGCTTGCCTTCTCTGTGCTTCAGTTACCTCACCGGTAAAATGGGGATGAAGACTGTAAGCCCCATGTGGGACAATCTGATCACCCTGTATCCTCCCCAGTGCTGAGAACAGTGCTTTGCACATAATAAGTGCTTAACAAATGCCATTATAATAATAATTATTATATATTATATTATATTATATTATATTATATTATATTATATTATTATTATATTATCATATTATATATTATATTGTATTATATCACATTATATTATATTATGTTATATTATATTATATTATATTATATCATTATATTATATTATATATTATAGTACATTATATTATATTATATCATATTATATTATATTATATTACATTATATTATATTATATTATATTACATTACATTGCATTAATCATATCATATTATATTATATCATATTATATTACATTGCATTATATCATATTATATTATATCATATCATATTATATTATAATATCATATTATATTATATTTTGTATTATATTGTATTTTGTATTATATTATATTGTATTATATTACACTGTATTATATTATATCATATATTAATTATATTGCATTAATTATTATTATAATAATAATTATTATTATTAACCCCAGCTTTGCCATTGGTCCACTGTGTGGCCTTAGGCAAGTCTCTTCACTTCTCTGTGCCTCAGTTACCTCATCTGTAAAAGGGGGATTGAGACTGTGAGCTTCACTTGAGCTTCAACCTGATCTGCCTGTATCCCCCCACAGCACTTAGTACAATGCCTGGCACATGGTAAGTGCTTAGCAAATAACAAATTATTATTATTATTGTTATTAATATAACAGAGTTGGTAGACACATCCCCTGCCCACAACGAGCTTAGGGCCTAGAAGGGGATTGATTGATTAATATAAATAAATAAATTACGGATACATACATACATAAATACTGGGTGACCCCTTGTTCGCCTTGCTTTGCTGGCTTGGAACTTCCCGTCCTTTAAAATCCACCAGCCCACGGCTTTCCTTATCTTCAAAGTCCTGGAAGACAACCCATCCCCTTCAAGATTCCTTCACCAATTCATGCCCGACATCCTTTAGTCTGTAAACTTGCACTCTGGATTGACTGATTCCGAGTCACATCACCCCGCCAGTACCCTTACGATTTTCTAACTACTTTTATTTATTTTAATGGTATTTCCTAAGTATGTATCAAGCGCTGTTCTAAGCCCTGGTGTAGATGCAAGATAATCAGGTTGGATGCAGTCCCTGAATTTTATAAATGTATATTATCATTGTACTTTTTAAGGGCTTACCATATGCCCAGCACTGTACTAAGTGCTGGGATAGATACAAGATAATGAGATCAGACAAAGTCTTTTAGACTGTGAGCCCACTGTTGGGTAGGGACTGTCTCTATATGTTGCCAATTTGTACTTCCCAAGCGCTTAGTACAGTGCTCTGCACATAGTAAGCGCTCAATAAATACGATTGATGATGATGATGATGAGTCCCTGTCCCACACGGGGCTCACAGTCAGCGTGGCTGGGAGAAGCAGTGTCGCTGGGAGAAGCAGCGTGGCTCAGTGGAAGTCAATCATATTTATTGAGCGCTTACTGTATGCAGAGCGCTGTACTAAGCGCTTAGTGGAAAGAGCGCGGGCTTTGGAGTCAGAGATCATGGGTTCAAATCCCGGCTCCGCCGATTGTCAGCTGTGTGACTTTGGGCAAGTCACTTAACTTCTCTGAGCCTCAATGACCTCGTCTGGAAAATGGGGATGAAGACTGTGAGCCCCCCGTGGGACAACCTGATCACCTGGTAACCTCCCCAGCACTTAGAACGGTGCTTTGCACGTAGTAAGTGCTTAATAAATGCCATTATTATTATTATTATAATTAAAGTAGGAGGGAGTAGGATTTAATCGCCATTTTATAGAGGATGAAGCTAAGGACCAGAGAAGTTAAGGGACTGGCCCAAGGTCACACCGTAGTCAAGTGACAGAGCTGGGATTAGAACTCAGGTCCTTTGAAACCCAGGCCCATGCTCTTTCCACTAGGCCATGCTGGTTCCCTATAACCCCCTTTGGCCCTCCTATCGAGTTGGGCATTCAATTGCTCTCTCTAGATCCTATGCTCATTATTGGCAGGGACTTTATCTGTTTACTGTTATACTGTGCTCTCCCAAGCGCTTAGTACAGTGCTTTGCACATGGTAAGCACTCAATTAATACGACAATAGAATAGAATAGAATAGAATAGGAAGAAGGAAGAAGGAAGAAGAAGAAGAAGAAGAAGAAAGAAGGAAGAAGGAAGAAGGAAGAAGGAAGAAGAAAGAAGAAAGAAGAAGAAAGAAGAAGAAAGAAGAAGAAGAAGAATGATGGTATCCCAGAGAAGAATAATAATAATGATGGTATTTGTTAAGCACTATGTGCCAAGCCCTCTTCTAAGCGCTGGGGTAGATATTTGTATTTGTATACTTGTATATATTTGTATGTTTCTCTTTGTATACTATTGCTCTATTTATTTTACTTGTACATATTTTGTACTTGTACTTTATTACTTTTGTAATATGTACTTGTACGTATTTAAATATTCCATTTATTTTGTTAATGATGTGCATGGAGCTTTAATTCTATTTGTTCTGACGATTTTGACACCTGTCTACATGTTTTGTTTTGCTGTCTGTCTGCCCCTTCTAGACTGTGAGCCCGTTGTTGGGTAGGGACTGTCTCTCTTTGTTGCCGAATTGTACTCCCAAGTGCTTAGTACAGTGCTCTGCACAGAGTAAGCGCTCAATAAATACGATTGAATGAATGAATGAATGAATGAATGAATGAATGAATCGCTGCTGCCCTTAAGGTACTAGAAAGTTTATTCATTCATTCATTCACTCAATCGTATTTATGGAGCGCTTACTGTGGGCAGAGCATTGTACTAAGCGCTTGGGAAGTACAAGTTTATCTCACGGCTGGGCTTGTCCTTCAGTTCACCGGGGAGATTTCGGGAAATCCTTCCCTCCCCTGCCCACAGGACTGGACAGTAGCGGCCAGAGAGTTGGACACACTATCTTCCTGATCCAGGACCAGGCCCCCCTCGCCCCAGGGTCACTCTGGAAGCAGGAAAAGATTAGCCCCTCGCCCATGTCCGGCCTCGCCACCTGATCACACAGAGAAGAATATGAACTTGAGGTCAGGAACAGGACATCCTGGCTCCGCAGGTGGTCATCCTGGCCAGAAATTTAGCTCCGGGCAGGGAGGCCCAGATGGCTGGGCCACGGCTGGCCGACGGGGCTAATAGCCCGGAGAATTCAGGGAAGCGACCTCCGATCAGAGTCTCCCACGCTCCCAACGGAGCGCTGAGTTGGGGCCACCGGATCCTGGCAATCATCATCATCAATCGTATTTACTGAGCGCTTACTGTGTGCAGAGCACTGTGCTAAGCGCTTGGGAAGTACAAATTGGCAACATATAGAGACAGTCCCTACCCAACAGTGGGCTCACAGTCTAAAAAGTGGGCAATGACGTCCCTCTCCTCACCCGGAAAGGGCTGAGGACCATGATCTTGGGTCAGTGTCCAGGAGAAGGGACCAAGAACAGGGTGTCTGTTATATTATGATCTCCCAAGCGCATAGGACAGGGCTCTGCACACAGTAAGCGCTCAATAAATATGATTCGACTGACCGACTGAGAAGGGCAGGAGGGAGAGCTGGGGGTGAGGGGGAGCGACTTCTATAGCAACAGGGTTAGAAAAACTCAAGATGCTCCAGAGGCATTCCTTGAGTAAGCCCTCCTTTCCTCTTCTCCGACTCCCTTCTACATCGCCCTGACTTGCTCCCTTTATTCATCCCCCAACCCCAACCCCACGGCACTTATGTACATATCTGTCATTTATTCATTTATATTACTGTCTGTCTTCCCCTCGAGACTGTAAACTCATTGCGGGCAGGAAATCTGTTTGTTGTTACATTGTACAGTGCTCCCAAGCACTTAATATATATATTATATATATATATATATATATTTGTACATATTTATTACTCTATTTTATTTGTGCATATCTATTCTATTTATTTTATTTTGTTAGTATGTTTGGTTTTGTTCTCTGTCTCCCCCTTTTAGACTGTGAGCCCACTGTTGGGTAGGGACTGTCCCTATATGTTGCCAACCTGTACTTCCCAAGCGCTTAGTACACTTTATATATATATATATATATATATATATATATATATATATATATATATATATATATGTGTGTGTAATATTTATTACTCTATTTATTTATTTATTTATTTTATCTGTGCATATCTATTCCATTTATTTTATTTTGTTAGTATGTTTGGTTTTGTTCTCTGTCTCCCCCTTTTAGACTGTGAGCCCACTGTTGGGTAGGGACTGTCTCTATATGTTGCCAACCTGTACTTCCCAAGCGCTTAGTCCAGTGCTCTGCACACAGTAAGCGCTCAATAAATATGATTGATTAATTGATTTATTGATTGATTAATACAGTGCTCTGCGCAAAGTAAGCCCTCAGTAAATACGATCGACTAACTGACTGGCTGACTGACTCCAGCCTGAAAAGACCTAATCCTCCAGGGGAGGGGATTGGGATTTGCAGAACTAGGAAGGGGCTTGTCCCAATGAACATGGAATTGCTTCTCCCTAAATACCATTAATCCAGGTTGAGGGACCACCCCACTAGAGCTGGAAATAAGGAAACTAGACCTACACCTTAATAAACACCATTCATTAAAATATTATTAATACTACTACTACTAATCAATAGACCATATCACTTATCTTCTTGAGCATATGGCTTTATCAGATTGGCACACAGGGAAGTAGTGTGGCCTCGGTCAATCAATCAATCAGTTGTATTTACTGAGAGCTTACTGAATGCAGAGCACTGTACTAAGCACTTGGCAATCGGTAGACGCATTCCCTGCCCACAGTGAGCTTACAATCTAGAGGCCTAGTATAGGTACTTGTACGTATGTACTATTCTATTTATTTTGTTAATGACGTGCATATACCGCTGTTGGGTAGGAACCGTCTCTATATGTTGCCAACTTTTACTTCCCAAGCGCTCAGTACAGTGCTCTGCACACAGTAAGCGCTCAATAAATACGATTGAATGAATTAATATAGCTTTCATTCTATTTGTTCTGATTATTTTGACACCTGTCTCCATGTTTTGTTTTGTTGTCTGTCTCCCCCTTCTAGACTGTGAGCCCGTTGTTGGGTAGGGACCGTCTCTATCTGTTGCCCACTTGGACTTCCCAAGCGCTTAGTCCAGTGCTCTGCACACAGGAAGCGCTCAATAAATACGATTGAATGAATGGATGAATGAAAGAGCCCAGGCTTGGGAGTCAGAAGGTCATGGGTTCTAAACCCAGCTCTGCTACTTGTCTGCTTTGTGACCTTGGGCAAGACACTTCACTTCTCTGGGCCTCAGTTCCCTCATCTGTAAAATGGGGATTAAGACTGTGAGTCCCATGTGGGACGTGGGATTTAACCAACCTGATTAGCTTGTGACTGCCCCAGCTGATAGTAGAGTACATAGTCGCCAACTTCTTTTATGCCTCATTTTATGCCTCATTCCTCTCACAGCCAATTGTTCTTCTTTTCGATCCAATAGAGTAGCAGCGTGGCCTAGTGGAAACAGCATGGTCCTGGAAGTCAAAGGACCTGGGTTCTAATCCCGGTTCTGCCAATTGCTTGCTGTGTGACCTTGGGAAAACCGCTTTGCTTCTCTGTGCCTCAGTTCCCTCGACTGAACAATGAGGGTTAAATACCTCATCTCCCTCCTGTTTAGGCTGTGAGTCCCAAATGGAACAGGGATCATTCATTCATTTTCATTCATTCAATCGTATTTATTGAGCGCTTACTGTGTGCAGAGCACTGTACTAAGCACTTGGGAAGTACAAGGTGGCAACAGATAGAGACGGTCCCTGCCCAACAACGGGCTCACAGTCTAGAAGGGGGAGACAGACAACAAAACAAAACACGTGAACAGGTGTCAAGTCATCAGAATAAATAGAAGTAAAGCTAGATTCATTCATTCAGTTGTATTTATTGAGCGCTTACTGTGTGCAGAGCACTGTACTAAGCGCTTGGGAAGTACAAGTTGGCAACATATAGAGACGGTCCCTACCCAACAACGGGCCCACAGTCGAGAAGGGAGAGACAGACAACAAAACAAAACACGTGAACAGGTGTCAAGTCATCAGAATAAACAGAAGTAAAGCTAGATGCACATCATTAACAAAATAAAACAAATAGAATAGTAAATATGCCTGACCTAATTAACTCGAACGTTCCCCAGCACTTGGATCAGTGTTTGACAGGTAGTAAGCGCTTACAAGTACCATTACAAAATTTAAAGCAATGAAAAACGGAATATAAAACCTCTCATCTCCTCATTAACTAAGGATGAGGGAGTCTCCCATCAGGATGCTCCAGGCCCGAGAACCTGCATGGAGGAACTTACGAGGACATTGGCGGTTTGTCTGTCCATCTTGCAGACATATCGGGTCAGAAGTCTTCACCCCTGATGGACCACCCAGAAGACTTCAGTGCAGCAGGCAGGATCGGGGCTAGAGCCCAGGGTTCATGGTTCCCAGCATCTGGCTTTTTTCACTGGACCAACAAGAGAAATTACCAGCTAGCACACCACAAGGAAAATATCCTTAGGAGTGTCATGCCAGTCAATGATGATGATGATAGCATTTATTAAGCACTTACTATGTGCAAAGCACTGTTCTAAGTGCTGGGGAGGTTACAAGGTGATCAGGTTGTCCCATGGGGGGCTCACAGTCTTCATCCCCATTTTCCAGATGAGGGAACTGAGGCCCAGAGAAGTGAAGTGACTTGCCCAAAGTCACCCAGCTGACAATTGGTGGAGCTGGGATTTGAACCCGTGACCCCTGACTCCAAAGACCATGCTCTTACCACTGAGCCACGCTGCTTCTCAAAATGAGTAAGTAGAGTAATAAATCCCTACAAACATCTACACATATATGCAGGTGCTGTGGGGAAGGGAAGCAGGTAAGTCAGGAGGGATGGGGGAGAGAGGAAGGAGGGGGCTCAGTCTGGGAAGGCCTCCACACAGCAATTGGTGGATCCAGGATTTGAACCCATGACCTCTGACTCCAAAGCCCGGGCTCTTTCCACTGAGCCACGCTGCTTATGTGTAATGATGGCATTTATTAAGCACTTACTACGTGCAAAGCACTGTTCTAAGTGCTGGGGCGGTTACAAGGTGATCAGGTTGTCCCACCTGGGGCTCACAGTCTTCATCCCCATTTTACAAATGAGGGAACTGAGGCCCAGAGAAATTAAGTGACTTGCCCAAAGTCACACAGCTGACAGTTGGCAGAGCTGGGATTTGAACCCATGACCTCTGACTCCAAAGCCCGGGCTCTTTCCACTAAGCCACGCTGCTTCTCTCTGAGTCAGTGCACTCAGTTGGTACCTGAAAAATAGAGTGGTAAGCCAAAGTGTGCTAAGCAAAGCATATTTAAGTAATAATAATGTTACTGTTATTATTGTTATTATTATTAGCCTCTCTAGAGTGTAAGCTTGATATGGGCCGGGAACATGTCTGCTAATTCTGTTGTATTGTACTCGCTAATCACTCAGAACAGTGCTCTGCGCATAGTAAGTGCTTGATAAATACCTTTGATTGATTGATTGATTAATAAGAAATTGTGGAATTTGTTAAGCACTTTCTATCACAATCCCCCCCAACCTATGTGACCCATAACAAACCCACCCTGCAACCCTTTTTTAATCTAAGACCTGTCTGTTGGAATGAACAGTAAAAACGTAGTTTCAGCTCCTCCTCATCACCATCATCAATGATAATTAATGAATATCAACTCCCAATCACTTGGGAGAGTAGCACAATCCCTGCCTTCTAAGAGTTTACAGTAGAATGGGAGAGACCCACTATAATTATTTACCAATAGTGGGACGAAGAACAAGGATAAGAAGAGGAAGCAGCAGGGCCTAACGTATAGACTACAGGCCTGGGACACAGAAGGGCTTGAGTTCTAATCCCACTCTGCCGCATGTCTGCTGTGTGACTTTGGGCAAATCACTAAACTTCTCTGTTCCTCCGTTCCCTCGTCTGTGCAATGGGGATTAAGACTGCGAGCCCCAAGTGTGACATGAACTTTGTCCAGCCAGATTAGCCTGTATCTACCCCGGTGCTTAGTACAGAGCCTGGCACATAGTGAGAGCATAACAAATACCATAAATAAAAGGAGTGGCACAAAGGTATTAGGAAGAAAGCACTGAATAAATAATCGAAAGTACAAATAAAAATAAACAGATGTACCTAAGTGTTGAGGATTGGGTTAAGGTACTAAGGTTGCTACTGAGTCAATGCAATTGGAGCAGAACAGATAATAACAATAATAATGGCATTTATTGAGCGCTTACTATGAGTAAAGCACTGTTCTAAGCGCTGGGGAGGTTACAAGGTGATCAGGTTGTCCCACGGGGGGCTCACAGTCTTAATCCCCATTTTCCAGATGAGGCAACTGAGGCACAGAGAAGTGAAGTGACTTGCCCAAAGTCACACAGCTGACAAGTGGCAGAGCCGGAATTTGAACCCATGACCTCTGACTCCAAAGCCCATGTTCTCTCCAATCCCGACTCCGCCTCTTGTCCCCTGTATATATGTATATATGTTTGTACATATATATTACTCTATTTATTTATTTATTTTACTTGTACATATCTATTCTATTTTATTTTGTTAATATGTTTGGTTTTGTTGTCTGTCTCCCCCTTCTAGACTGTGAGCCCACTGTTGGGTAGGGACTGTCTCTATATGTTGCCAACTTGGACTTCCCAAGCGCTTAGTCCAGTGCTCTGCACACAGTAAGCGCTCAATAAATACGACTGATTGATTGATTGATTTCCACTGAGCCATGAATGGGGGGAAACTCCCCTCTTAATTTCTAGGAGATTGCAAGCTTCTCACAGACAGAGAGCGTAGGCCTTGTTTCCGTTGTACTCTCCCAAGAGCTTAGCACAGTGCTCTGCACCCAGTAAGCGGCCAATAAATACCACCGATTGATTGATGGGCCCACAGAGAGGGTAGAGAAGTCCCGGCTCTGCCCGGACGGCACCTCCATGGCCTCCTCCTCAGATGCCAGTGCCCGTTCCTCAGCATGATGAGGATGAGGAGGCTACAGTTTTCCAGCAGTGAAGGAGGTCACGTCTCTCTACCCGCTGGAGGGCATGTCGGGACCCACCAGAAGGACAACTCTGCCAGCGACACTCCCTGACCAGGTGTGACGAGCGGTCCCTCCCTCAACCCCTCCCCTCATCCCAGGAGGTAAAACCAGAAGCAGCTCCGGTGGGCATCACCCTGGAGTCCACCTCACACAAGATGCGTCTCGCTGCCCTGGTACCTCTGCCCCGCATGCCGGGAACCGGCCAGCCCGGGGTGGCCATGCTCTTCCTACTGGGCTTCTTCTTCTTCTTCGTCCAGCTCGGCCCGGCTGGGGGTGAGACGGGGGTCTGGCCGAGGGAGAGGGTCGAGCATGTCGTTGGGGTTGGGACCTCGGGTCTCCCCTCAACACAGGTTCTGGGCACGAGGGCTCCCATTGTCTGGTCTCTGGTCACTATCTGGGACAGCCAGATAGATTGGGGGCAAAAGTCAGTGCTGAGTGACCCTTCCTGGATCCCCCGTCCCTTCCTAACCCCCACCAAACGGGGCTCAGCCTCTGCCCACTCTGTCCCCACAGTGGCGGCGGTCATCATCATCAATCGTATTTATTGAGCGCTTACTATGTGCAGAGCACTGCGCTAAGCGCTTGGGAAGTCCAAATTGGCAACATATAGAGACGGTCCCTACCCAACAGTGGGCTCACAGTCTAAAAGGGGGAGACGGAGAACAAAACCAAACGTGCTAACAAAATAAAATAAATAGAATAGATATGTACAAGTCAAATAAATAAATAGAGTAATAAATATGTACAAACATATATGCAGTGGCGGCGGTCAAGTGCAAGCAGTGCTTTACTGTGACGGGAAAGGAGTGTCACGCTCCCAAGAAATTCTGCGAGGCAAGAAGGGGCGAGTCCTGTTTGACCGTATCGACGTACCGGATAGAAGGAGAAGGTGAGTGGGCCTGGGGTGGGGCCGACACAATCAATCAATCAATCAATCAATCAGTCGTATTTATTGAGCGCTTACTGTGTGCAGAGCACTGTACTAAGCGCTTGGGAAGTACAAATTGGCAACACATAGAGACAGTCCCTACCCAACAGTGGGCTCACAGTCTAAAAGGGGGAGACAGAGAACAGAACCAAACATACCAACAAAATAAAATAAATAGGATAGAAATGTACAAGTAAAATAAATACATAAATAAATAAATAGAGTAATAAATATGTACAACCATATATACATATATACAGGACACAGGGATGCCGATGGCTGGGTCTGGCCGTGTGTCGTGGGGGGGGGGATTGGAGAGAATCCCGTGTGTGATCACGCTGGGGGAATCACCTGGGATACAAGGAGAGCCCCTAGGGCTGTGATCCTGGACTGGAGCCAGGCCAGGAGGGGGGACAAGTGACAAGGACCCCCAGAACTGAGGCTGATGCATCTGCCGATGGATCGCTGTAGGATCTGGGGGGTTTTGCTGGCCCTCACTGTGGAGAGGGGAAGCAGGCACTGGGGGATCTGGGGCTCTGGGGGAGACTTGGGAGGATGTTCAGGAATGCAACCGGGACACGGGAGGTGAGGAAAGCTTCAACTACAGCGGTGATTGTAGGTGTGGAGATGAAGGGCCGGGGCCAGGAGGGATTACAGACTCACTGAATGTAGGGGGTGAAAACCAGAGAGGAATCCCAGATGATGCCCCAGGTTGCCAGGTTCTAGGGCAGAGCTGAAGATGGCGTTGTCAATCGCGGTGAAGGGAAACTGAGGAGGAAGAGAAGGCAGAGGAGGAGGAGGAGGAGGAAGACAAAATGGCAGAGGAGGAGAAGGGAGAAGAAAGTGTTGAGGAGAGGCAAGGAGGAAGATGGGGTAACCTGAGTCTAAGGAGAGGGAAGTTGCCTGGATGATGATGATGTATCCCCCCCCCAGTGCTTAGAATGGTGCTTTGCACATAGTAAGTGCTTAACAAATGCCATTATTATTATTTTATTATTATTATTATTAAGAGCAGGGTGAGAGGGGGAGCAGGGAGGACCAATCCTACCTCTGCTTGCCCCCTCCCCCACCCCATCACTTCCCCGCTCCCTATCAAGAGATCACCCCAACCCCACTCCTTTACCGACTCTGCCCCAAACTCCCATCCTCAGGACAAAGTCCGGCTGCCCAGCCCCCAGCCCTGTCTCAGCTGCCCACTGTCCTTGGTGGGCCTATAGGGCAGCACCCTGGCAACCCTCACCTGGCTCACTAACTCTGGCCTTTGCTAGCCCCGTCCCCACCCCAGAAACCTCCCCCCTCCCTCTTCCTCCCGTCCCGGCCTGGCCCCCTGAGCCTTGTGTGCCAAGGCCAACGGCCCTGCTGGGTCCTCTGTGCGTCCCAGAGCCTCCTGTCCTGTCCTCACCTCTGCCCGGGGCCGTGTTGTCTCTGTCCCTATCCCCATCCTGGGGACATCCTGTCCCCCTCCCACCTCCCCCCTCCGCTGGGATCTATTCCCCTCTGACTCCTCACGGGGATCCCAGGCTTCCTGCCGACCAGCTCCCTCCAGATGGGGGGACTTGACTCTTGAGCCCTGACCCTGGCTCTCGAATCCAGAATCCTGCCCGAGACCAGTCCCCAATTTTGTCTCTGGTCTTGGGGACGATTGCGACGGACTCTGATTTTTTTCTTCCCATTCCCCTAGAAAAACTTGGATTCGTCTCCCGGTTTAAAGGATGCTCGTCCAGCTGTGAGGAACAGGTTCTCCAGGGGGAAGAATACATTATACAAATCATGTGCTGCAAGAATAACTGTAACTAGTTGAGCCACCAGAGTCCAGTCTCTGGCCCAGGGCCTATTCGACGACTCCTGTCTCCCAGCCTGTATCCCTTGACCACTCTGCCCACTCCTGGTTTTCAGCTTGATTGTCCCTGTCCAGATTGGGGTTAGGGGGTTGCTAAAGGGGTGTCCAGGATTTGGGGGTGGCCCCCCAACTCTCTCCCTAGGCCTGAACCCGGCAAATCAGGGCTGGGGCTGCAGTAGGGGGTGGTACATCCACTCCAAGGAGGACACCAAGGGGCTGGGAAACTTAGGAAACATCTCTCCAAGAGAAGACCCCCTTCCTCATCTCCCCACCCTCCGCAACCCCTGACTTTCCAACTCCGGAATAAAAGCCAAGGCTAACCCAGAGCATTGATGCCTCCTGTCTGAGATGAATTCAGGGCGTCACAACCACTAACAGGGCCATGGGGGAGGGAGGGCAGGGGACGGTGGGGTGGGAGAGGAGAAGGGGCAGGAGCTTGAATGTTGGGAAGTAGGGTAGCCTAGTGGATAAAGTTGAGGCCTGAAAGCCAGAGGACCTAGGTTCTGATTCATTCATTCATTCAATCGTATTTATTGAGCGCTTACTGTGTGCAGAGCACTGTACTAAATGCTTGGGAAGTCCAAGTTGGCAATATATAGAGACGGTCCCTACCCAACAGTGGGCTCACAGTCTAGAAGGGGGAGACAGACAACAAAGCAAAACACATTAACAAAATAAAATAAATAGAATAGTGAATATGTCCAAGTAAAATAAACAGAGTAATAAATCTGTACAAACATATATACAGGTGCTGTGGGGAGGGGAAGGAGGGAGGGTGGGAGGGATGGGGAGGGGGAGAGGAATGGGGGGGCTCAGTCTGGGAAAGTAGAGGCCTGAAAGCCAGAGGAACTAGGTTCTGATTCATTCATTCATTCACTCATTCATTCAATCATATTTATTGAGCGCTTACTGTGTGCAGAGCACTGGACTAAGCGCTTGGGAAGCCCAAGTTGGCAACGTATAGAGATGGTCCCTGCCCAACAGCGGGCTCACAGTCTAGAAGGGGGAGACAGACAACAAAGCAAAACATATTAACCAAATAAAATAAATAGAATAGTGAATATGTCCAAGTAAAATAGAGTAATAAATCTGTACAAACATATATACAGGTGCTGTGGGGAGGGGAAGGAGGGAGGGCGGGACGGGGAGAGGAATGGGAGGGCTCAGTCTGGGAAAGTTGAGGCCTGAAAGCCAGAGGACCTAGGTTCTAATCCCACCTCCGCCACTTGCCTGCTGGGTGACCATGGGCAAGTCACTTCACTCAGTTTCCTCAACTGCATAATGGAGATGAAATAGCTATTATTAATAATAATAATAATGGCATTTATTAAGCGCTTACTATGTGCAAAGCACTGTTCTAAGCGCTGGGGAGGTTACAAGGTGATCAGGTTGTCCCACGGGGGGCTCACAGTCTTCATCCCCATTTTACAGATGAGGGAACTGAGGCCCAGAGAAGTGAAGTGACTTGCCCAAAGTCACACAGCTGACAATTGGCAGAGCCGGGATTTGAACCCATGACCTCTGACTCCAAAGCCTGGGCTCTTTCCATTGAGCCACGCTGCTACTGTCCTTCCTACTTAGACTGTGAGGCCTATGTGGGACAGGGACTGTATCCGGCCTGATTAACTTGCATCTACCCAGGCGCTTAGAACAGTGCTGGGCACATAGTAAGCGCTTAACAAATACCACAAAAAAGAGTGGTGGGGTGATAGCTCTCTCTCTTCAGCCCCTCAGTCCAGTGATGGACTGTGAGCCCGCTTTCTAGACTGTGAGCCCGCTGTTGGGTAGGGACCGTCTCTATGTGTTGCCGACTTGTACTTCCCGAGCGCTTAGTACAGTGCTCTGCACACAGTAAGCGCTCAATAAATACGATTGATGATTGATTGATTGATTGCTCTGCACACAGTAAGTGCTCAATAAATACAATTGAATGAATGAATGATGGGCTTAACAGACACCGGGACACCCAGAAATGCAATCAAACAATCCATTAATTCAATTCAGTGGCATTTATTGAGCACTTACTGTGTGCAGAGCACTGTACTAAGCCCTTGGGAGAGTACAATATAGCAATGCAACAGACACATTCCTTGTCCACAGTGAGTTTAAGGTCTAGAGGAGAAGACAGACATTAATATAAGTAAATAAAATTGGAGATAAGTACATAAGTGTACTTATTTTATTTTGTTAGTATGTTTGGTTTTGTTCTCTGACTCCCCCTTTTAGACTGTGAGCCCACTGTGGGGTAGGGACTGTCTCTATATGTTGCCAACTTGGACTTCCCAAGCGCTTAGTACAGTGCTCTGCACACAGTAAGCGCTCAATAAATACGTTTGATTGATTGATTAATAAGTGCTGAGTGGCTAGGAGGCGGATGAATAATAGAGAAGCATAGTCGCTTAGTGGAAGGAGCCCGGGCTTGGGAGTCAGAGGATGTGGGTTCTAATCCCACCTCTGCCACTTGACTGCTGTGTGACTTTGGGCAAGTCACTTAACTTCTCTGTGCCTCAGTTACCTCATCTGTAAAATGGGGATTAAAAGTGTGAGCCCTATGTGGGACAACCTGATTATCCTGTATCTATCCCAGCGCTTAGAACAGTGCTTGGCACATAGTAAGTGCTTAATAAAGACTATTATTAATAATAATAATAATTGTGGTATTTGTTAAACACTTACTGTGTGCCAGACACTGTACTAATTGCTGCGTTGGACACAAACAAATCGGGTTGACACTGTCCCTGACCCATGTGGGGCTCACAGTCTCAATCCACATTTTACAAATGAGGGAACTGAGGCCCAGAGAAGTGAAGTGACTTGTCCAAGATCACACAGCCGGCCAGCGCTTAGAACAGTGCTTTGCACATAGTAAGCACTTAATAAATGCCATTATATATATAAAAGAGTGGTAGAGTCATGGTTAGAACCCACGATTTTCTGACTCTCGGGCCTGTGTGCTATCCACTATGCCATGAATAAAGGCAGAAAGTCAGGGGAATACAGAAGGGATGCAGCGGGAAATCTGGTGCTGGAAAAAACACCAGGGAATTCAGTTGCAGCTGTCTCTCTGGGAATGGGGACAGGGCAGAGGAGAAGCCCTGGGACCCAGGAGGAGGGACTGTCTCCAACTGGGGTTGGCTAACTAAGGACATGATTTTTTAAAATTCTCTTTAAATTATAAATTTAAATTATTATATGATCATATTATAATTATTAAATTAATTATCTTTAAATTATATGTTATAAATTATTTATTTATATTAATGTCTGCCTTCCCTTCTAGGCCGTAAGCTTGTTATGTCTGCTAATTCTGTTGTATTATACTTTCCCAAGAGCTTAGCACGGTGCTCTGCATGTAGTAAGCGCTCAATAAATACGACTGAATGACTGAATGAATAAATATGATTGATTAATTGACCCTGAGGTGATGGATAATAATAACAATAAATGTGATATTTGTTAAGCTCTTACTCTGTACCAAGCACTGTACTAAACGCCGGGGTAGATTCCAGATAATCTTGTCCCACATGGGGCTCAAGTCTATGGAGGAGGGACAACAGGTATTGAATCCCCATTTTTGCGGATGAGGGAACTGAGGCACAGAGAAATTAAGGAACCTGCCCGAGGTCACACAGCGGACAAGTGGCCTGCTAGACTGTGTGGGCGGGAAATGTACCTACCAACTCTGTTGTACTGTACTTAGCACAGTGTCCTTCACCACCACTGAATGAAGCGGCAGGGCCGGAATTCAAACCCAGGTCCTCTGATTCCCGGGCCCGTGCTCTTTCCACTAGGCCACACTACTTCAATCAATCAATCAATCGTATTTATTGAGCGCTTACTGTGTGCAGAGCACTGGACTAAGCGCTTGGGAAGTACAAGTTGGCAACATATAGAGACGGTCCCTACCCAACAGTGGGCTCACAGTCTAGAGGAGTCACAGAGACTTCGATGTCTGCCCCGCAAGCTGGAGACCCCCGTGGGTTTGTCACCATCCCAATTTGGGATTTGGGATTTGGGATGGGTGGGAGGGCACTAGGGGTTTGGGAGAGGAGCAGGGTGGGCATCTACTAGTGTTCTTGCAGTAGCAGACGGGAATGGTAAACAAACTGGTCTGTGTTGTCCACGCATTCTGGAGTGGAGTGGAGGAAAAAGACGTTAACGGGGGAGAGAGCCAGAGCCCGGGGGAGATATCTTTCTCAGTGGTCCCCCGAGGCAGAGACTTGGCCTTCTTTGGTGTCCTGAGTTCAAGAAGCCGAGAATTCAAGATAACGTCTGCAGATTTTATTGCACCGGACGTTCTTTGGGCTCCTCTCCGGGATCCCTGGCCCCCTCAGCTTGGATCAGGGCCACGGCCTCACTCCCACCGGGCCCTGCCCAAGCCCCGAACTACAGGACCCTTGCGCCTGGGAGAGAACGGAGCCGGAGAAAGGGGCCCACAGAGGTCGGATTCCTGCGGCAGCAACTTGGACCTGGAGGAGTTGGGATGCGGGTGGCATCGAGCGGGATGCGGAGGTTCAGTTATTGCACTGAGTGTGGCTCCTGCAGCAGAGGGTGGAAGTGATATACTCGCTCCCCTGATACATGTTGTTCACACAGTCGCTCACACACCCTTTCATAATGGAGAAGAAGGTCAGCGCATCTGGAGCGGGAGGGTGGTTGGGAAGAGGGAGGAGAGACAGAGATCTCACAATGGTACCCTCGGCCAGAGGCATGTCCCGGGCAGGGTCCTGAGTGCGAGAGCTTGTGACTGGGGGTGGGAGGGGCTCCGGGGAACGGTCCCTCCCCAGCCCCGAGGGAGCCAGTTGGAAGGCAGCCCGGGACATCTGCAAGGGGCCAGAGCCGTACAGGATGTCCTAGGGATGGGGACGACGACAGGGACAGAGCGATGTGGCCCTAGTAGAGGCGAGGACCGGTTGGGAGGTGTCATTCATTCATTCATTCAATCGTATTTATTGAGCGCTTACTGTGTGCAGAGCACTGTACTAAGCTCTTGGGAAGTCCAAGTTGGCAACATATAGAGACGGTCCCTACCCAACAGCGGGCTCACAGTCTAGAAGGGGGAGACAGACAACAGAACAAAACATATTAACAACATAAAATAAATAGAATAAATATGTACAAATAAAATAAATAAAGTAATAAGTACGTACAAACATATATACATATATACAGGTCACATGGATGTATACGGGTCACATAGAGGGCCTGGTGGGGCCACTGACCCCGGAGAAGACTTTCCCGGACCACCCATCATTCATTCATTCATTCAATTGTATTTACTGAGCGCTTACTGTGTGCAGAGCACTGTACTAAGCGCTTGGGAAGTACAAGTTGGCAGCATATAGAGACGGTCCCTACCCAACAACGGGCTCACAGTCTCGACGGGGGAGACCTTTACAACCATTAGGCATTAAACTTCTTCTGGTGCCACAGTCTCGCATCCGAAAGCCGCTTATTCCAAAGGCGGGTACTACGCAGATTCAACGGTGGGATTTAAAAGGTTATCATATTTTTTCGGTAGCTTTCGCATGTCATTGCACTTTGGAGCTAGATGGAAAGGCCCATCCTCTCCCCGACCATTGGGTTATTAAGGCTCCTCCCTCAGTCCCCCCAGTCTGACCATTCTCCATCAGCTTTGGGTCCCGGGGAGCGGTTTCCACAGCCCCCCGAGCCCCAGCCCGGCTCCGTCCAGCCCTCTCCCCCTCAGGCCCCCACACCTGGTTTGTGCTTCTTGTACGTGGTCTGAGTCATGCAGTACTGGCCAAGCGTCAGAGAGCAGGTGTGTTTTCCAAACGCGCAGTGGTCTCTCTTGAAGGACAGACAGACAGTGCAGTTGATCGGCGGTGACGCTGGACACAGAGGAAGGGCAGAGGCTGAGAGCCCCCATCTCCCAAGGTGGCTCAGCCCTGACCTCTGACCCTGCCCCAGCCGGCCCAACCCCACTCCCTCCCATTTCTCCCACTCACTGGGCCCCGTCGGAGGGCCACGGGGTCCGCCGCACCCAGCGGGAGGGGGTTGGAGAGACCCTGGTCCTGGAAGAGAGATCGGGGCAAGGCAGTGCAATCAATCAATCAATCAATCGTATTTATTGAGCGCTTACTATGCGCAGAGCACTGTACTAAGCGCTTGGGAAGTACAAATTGGCAACACATAGAGACAGTCCCTACCCAACAGTGGGCTCACAGTCTAAAAGTGCAGCTCCAGGCGGCCCGCGCCCACTTATTCCACGGTGGCAACTGCTCAGCGGGACCACCTGGGTCTTGCTGATTTGCGGGGAAGGGGCTGGGAGGGGACACCCTCATCCCCGACACCGGACTCACCCCACACCAGACACAGAGGGGCCGAGAGGCCCAGCAGGAGGAGTTTGGCCATCCCTGGCCGGCCGGCCGGTCCCCGCTGCAGGGTGGGGAGGTCCTGGGGAGAGATGGACAGTGGGACGGTGGACACTGTAGGCCCAACCCCTCCCTCACCAACCTTGTTTCCAGTTTTATCTCCACCGGGCCGGGGTATCGACCAATCGGGGCCAGGGGAGGGACAGCTCATCACACCTGATAAGGGAATGATGCTGGCAGAGGCTCCTGCAGGTTGGCACGGCCACTTTGCGCCCAATGAGAGGGGCACTGCCTGCTCACCTCCTCCAGGAGGCCTTCCCAGACTGAGCCCCTTCCTTCCTCTCCCCCTCGTCCCCCTCTCCATCCCCCCCATCTTACCTCCTTCCCTTCCCCACAGCACCTGTATATATGTATATATGTTTGTACCTATTTATTACTCTATTTATTTATTTCTTTCTTTTATTTGTACATACCTATTCTATTTATTTTATTTTGTTAGTATGTTTGGTTTTGTTCTCTGTCTCCCCCTTTTAGACTGTGAGCCCACTGTTGGGTAGGGACTGTCTCTATATGTTGCCAATTTGTACTTCCCAAGCGCTTAGTACAGTGCTCTGCACATAGTAAGCGCTCAATAAATACGATTGATGATGATGATGATGATGATGATGCTGGGGCTGAACGGGGGCAGGCAGGGCAGGAGTTACTCTGCCCCTCTCAAGCAAGATGGCATTCCCGTTCTCCCTGCCCCCATGCCCCTTCACCCCAAGGGTCTTTCCAACCTCAGCAGAGGCCGGGGGGCAGATCCTTAGGGTGGCAGTGCCCTCCCCACCAGAGGGAGAGGGCACAGACAAGAGGGGGCAAGATCCCAGAGGCCTGAAGGGGTTTGGCCTCTTAGCTGGCAGGGAAAAGGAGGGAGCCGGGGTCTGCTGGCAACAGGGTGCAGCAGGGACCTTGAATTCCTGGGTCTTAATCCTGACTCAGGCAGGGACACGGTGGGAAGTCCCTTCCCCTCCATGATCTCAATTTCCCCATCTGAACCTTGGGAGAACATGGAGCGGGAACAGACAAAGAGGGAGCAAGGTCTGAAGGGGAGTTCCCAGAAACTCTGAACCTTTGGCTTTGAGGCCATCCAGTAGCGTGGCTCCGTGGAAAGAGCCCGGGCTTTGGAGTCAGAGGTCATGGGATCATATCCCGCCTCCACCAATTGTCAGCTGTGTGACTTTGGGTAAGTCACTTCACTTCTCTGAGCCTCAGTTACCTCATCTGTAAAATGGGGGATTAAGACTGTGAGTCCCCCATGGGACAACCTGATCACCTTGTAACCTCCCCAGTGCTTAGAATAGTGCTTTGCACATAGTAAGCGCTTAATAAATGCTATTATTATTATTATTATCTCTCTGTCCTCCTTTACCCATTCTCTTTTCCCACTATACCCCAGCTCAAACTCTTCATTCCTCTTAATCCAACCTACTCAATGTGCTTCCTTCTCATCCCTTCCATCACCAACATTTTGCTCCCTCCCTCCCCCATCCCCGGATCTCCCTCTCCCTTCTCATCCGAAAGTCCATAACTCTCCCCTTCTTCAAAGCCCTTCATATCTCCTCCAGGAGATCTTCCTCGATTACCCTCTCCTCTCCCCATCTTGTACCTCCCACTGCCACTTCATCCCTTCTGCCGTACCTCAGAATTTGGGTATTCCCACAGCCCTGTCCTGTTAGCGCTTATGTGTACGTCGTATACACTCTAGTACCTCCTTCTTGCCGTAATTTATTTTAGCGTCTGCCTCCCCCACTAGACTATAATAATAATTATGGTATTTTTAAGTGCTCACTATGTGCCAAGCACTCTTCTGAGCACCGGAATAAATTCCTTGTGGGCAGAGATTGTGCCTACTAACTCTATTGTCCTCTTCCAAGACTGCACACCTTAGACATTCAGTAAATTATATTTATTGAATAATTGATTGCCTGGACATCAGTAGTAGTGGTAGTAGTAGTAATAATAGTATTTATTAAGTACCTTCAGTGTGAAGAACTCTGTATTATGCACTAGGAAGAAATACATGGATTATGCACTAGGAAGAAATACATGGATGGGAATTAGACACAATCCCTGGCACTTAAGGGACTCATAATCAAAGAAGAAAGTGGGGAGAGGGGACTGGTAACAGACACATAAAGAGAGATGAAACAATGAAAGACTAAAATATAAAAGCCAAGGATTAATATGCAGAAAAAAACCAAGAACTGTAAGGCACTATGACTAGAGGAGCAGAATTTCAGGCTCCTTGGTTTCAGAGTCCACAGTCACAGTTATATCCATTCATTCTTTGATAATATTTATTGAGCGCTTACTGTGTGTAGAGCAGTGTACTAAGCGCTTGGGAAGTACGATTCAGCAACAAATCTCCTCCCCCTCTCCATCCCCCCTGCCTTACCTCCTTCCCTTCCCCACAGCACCTGTATATATGTATATATGTTTGTACGTATTTATTACTCTATTTATTTATTTATTTTACTTGTACATATCTATTCTATTTATTTTATTTTGTTAATATGTTTGGTTTTGTTCTCTGTCTCCCCCTTCTAGACTGTGAACCCACTGTTGGGTAGGGACCGTCTCTATGTGTTACCAACTTGTGCTTCCCAAGCACTTAGTACAGTGCTCTGCACACAGTAAGCGCTCAATAAATACGATTGATTGATTGACTGATTGAAATAAAGACAATCCCTGTCCACAAAGGGCTCACAGTCTAGAATGGGGGAGACAGTCATCAAAACAAGTAAATGGGCAACAGTAGCATCGTTGTAAATACAGATAATTGTTGATATATACACAACATTAATAAAAATAAATAGAATTATGAGTATGTACATATATACACAAGTGCTGAGGGGTAAGGATGGGGTAGAACAAAGGGAGCGAGTCGGGGCAATGGGGAGCAGAGGAAAGTGGAGGGGCTCTGTCTGGGGACTATTACCACCACAGTCTTTCTGAAGATTTAATAATAACAGTGGCATTTATTAAGTGCTTACTATGTGCTTAATATGAGATAAAGAGGTCAGACACAGTTCCTGTCCCAAACGGGGCTCACAGTCTAAAGGAGAGGGAAAACAGTTATTGAAACCCATTTTACAGGTGTGGAAACTGAGGCCCAGAGAAGTTAAAAGACTTGTCCAGCAGGCATGTGGCAGGAGCAGGATTAAAACCCAGGTCTGCTGACTCCAAGGCCAGTGGACTTTCCAGTATGCCACACTGCTTCTCTATGGCGTGCTGTCTCTGTAGAGGCCTCACACTGTGGTTGCTTTTCTCCTGGGCGCCTTGGTGGTGCAAGGCGAGATGGGATGGAGGCTCCAAGACGATGGTGCGGGGAACCGGCACAGATTTCTGGCCAGGCAGCCCGGCTGACCGATGGGGATGATGCCAAGGGGCGATCCCTGTTTCTGGCCTGAATTCCCTGGATAACTATCTGCATCCCTCCTCCCCTCCCTCCCCACCCCCACAGCGGAGGCTTGGGAGGCTGCCGTGGTCCAAGACACCAACCAACCCCCCCAGATAATCTCGAGACTTTCACCCTGAAACGTACTTTCTGCTTTGTTCCCGATGCCCAGCCTGATTAGAAGAGGCTGTTCTCGGTCACGAGGCAGCAGAGGGTGGATTTGGCCACGGGATTGTGAGCCAGGAACAGGGCCCGGGGCAGGGCCGGTGGCGGACGAGTGGGGAAAATGAGG